>NC_088102.1:27320000-28725000 GCF_036370855.1 Dromaius novaehollandiae
CATTCATGCCTCAAAGCCCACAGAGGTCCTCTGGGAAGCAGAGTTAAGGTACCACAAAATATATCACTGCACTATATCAGCCTCCTGTGATGGGATATGCTGCCAGCTCTCTCACAGCCTGAAACTACACCCCTGGCAGCTCAGCATATCCTTGGCTCGTATCCCAGAGCAGAGTTTCTCCCATTTTTCTCCATGACAGGCTGTTCCTGGGGGTCTCCTAGCCCTCACCTCCTGTTTCCTGGCAATTACCCCATCCTCCTGCCTCTCATCACTTTTTATCTAATCTGAGCATTTTGTCATCAAAGCAGAGTCAATAGTCTGTAAATACTGCCTTGGGTGGGCTGCACTGGCTGCACTCCAGGCCCCCAACAAACTGAAAGCAGCCCCCAAAATAGCCTGGCTGAGCTCAGGGCTTACCACTCCAGGGTGGCAGTGGGCCCAGCTGGGGAGGTAGCACAGCACTGGGGTGAGGCACAGCTGGACTAGGACTAGTGAATGGTCTAAGCCCGTAAAAGCTGCAGCTGCTGCCCTCAAAAAATGAAGCTTGTCCTAGTGTGATGCCACTAACTCATTTGCCATCTCCTCCAGCACTTCTCCCTCCCTGACTCATCCATCCTCCTGTTCTGTCTCTGCACCTCTTGCCTCACATTTCCCCTCTACCTCTCATACTCTGAACTCCTGATGCCTCCAGGCCTCCATTTCCCAGGACAAAGGGGCAGTAAGCGCACCAGATCCCTGGCATGCCCAGCAGGCCAGGCATAGCTGGGCCAGCACAGGAAAACCGAGAGGCTTGGTGGGACATGGTCCGCTCTGGGTGAGGCCCATCGAGAGACTAGGGCTCCAGAAGCTGCATTCTTGGCTTGCTAGTGTGCTACACAGACCAAAAGATTTGTCTGGGGGATGCTGTGGGGGCAAAAAGGTTATTAAATAGGAATCAAGGCTTTTCTGTGGAAAGGCAAAAATTGAGACTTTGACCTTGTCTGAAACAGGCTGCAGAGCCAAGGTTTGACATTAATGAGCTGGGAGCAGAAGAAGGGCCTCTCTGGAGGTGCCTGCCCTCAATTTATCCATTTTCTCCCTCTTAAAAACAGAACACTCCCTGGGGAAGACAGCTCCAAAGCCCATCTCATTTTGTCATTTGAATGAAGTGTTTGATCTGATTATTATTATTATTATTCAATATTTGACTGCTGATAATGCTTTTGGCACTGAACCAGAACATATGGAGGAGACAGTCCCTGGCCCAAGGCTTTAGGACCACGATTCCAGCTTCCAGTTAGTCACAGGACACCAGAATTCTGCTCTTAATGGAAAACAATGTGACGCATATGTGGTATGAGTCATTATAATGTTAACTACTGTTACTTCAAGCCCAGACATTGCTGGGATCGCTTTCTTCCCTGAAGATGATTCATGTGCCTCATGCATGACAGTTCAGCCATTTTTTGCTTATTCAAGTATTATATTTTTAAAGTGCTGGGGGGGGGGGGGGCGCGAAACCCTCCCGTTCCTGTTTGCCAAACTGAATTTCCTTGAAATTTTCACAATCAGTTTCCCCAGAGGCTTGACACCAGGTAAGAGAAAATTCACTGCAGAGAGGAAAAGCTCTGAGATTCGCAGGTCTCAGTGCACAGGCGTTTGCCATGATTGAGTCACCTGGCAAAAGGTTTGAAGCCCTGGAGTGGAGGATCCCCGGGTGCTGAGCTGATGGTGAGCCCTCGGGAACAGGCAGTGTGGATGCTGGCGACCCTGCTGGGGGCTTGGGGTCCTACAGGGAGGGACGCAGCCACGGTGCTCCTCCACTCAGCCAGCATGTGACTGAGCAGAGGTCGATAAGACCCCTGTGGTGCTCACACAGCTGCTACTTGATATCGTATTCCTAGCCCTGCTGCCTTCCTTTCATCTCAGGCTTCAGCTGTGTTGTAAAGCTTCCTTTCCAGAGACTTTGCCTGCCAATAGCTGAGTTGGGAGCTCCCCAGGGCTCAGTCTGTCAGACTCTAAAGAGGCTTTATTCAGCAATTAGGCAGTGGGGGACCTGCTTTCAAACAGGTGAGTGCCACCACAGGTAGTCCCAGTCTTTACTGGGGCTGGACTTAAATCCTCCACATCTGTGGCACGGAGCAGCTGCATCCATGAGCACGCCCAGTTACTGTGACTCCTGCTCTGCCTGTGCCCCACGTTCGCAGGCTCAGCCACATCCTATCTCAACAGGCCCTTTCTAGGTAGAGCAGGACAACTGTGAAAAATGGGAGGGAATGGAAAAGAGAAGAAGATGAACAGTTAAGGAAGTGAAGCATCACAGATCAGGCCCCTGTGAAATTAAAAGATTAAACCCTGTTGGTTCAACGTCAGCTCTGTAGCATGGAAAGCTTCTTCTCTGTCACTTCCTCTCAGAACATGTCTCAATTCTGCTATTTTGTTCTTATCCTCCAAACCCTGGGGACTAGTTGCTGCAGTCACTACCAGTAGCAGAACTTTCCCTATCAGGGAAATCTGAAAAAAGTATCAGGGAAGCTGAATCATGTCTGTCAGCCCTTGACCTTGCTTGCACTGCAGTCTGAGCTGGGCAAGGTTTTCCAAGTGAGCCCATGTCATTGACTTCTATTCCCAGGAAGAATTACGTCAGAGTAAAGTCTGTCAGTTTCTGCCCTAAAGAGAAATGCACAGCCAGGCCTCAAATATCCTTAACTCTGCCCTGCTCCATACACATCTAAATTTTTTAAAGCTGAAGCTCACTGAGCTTTTTTATTACAAGCTACATAGGAATGCAGGTTTTGGTTGTGTTTATTTAAGGTTCAATGGCTTTTTCCCCTTGATTTTCTTCATGACTCAGAGTTTCAGCTTCAACAGAAATCTCAGCTCTGCCATTCAGTGACACCATTCAAGCACTGCATGATCACAGAACCGCAGTGTGTAAGGCTGGAAAGGACCTTACAGAGGTCATCGAGTCCATCTCCCTCCCCCAAGGCAGGATCAGTTCTATGCAAACCATTCTGGACAGATGTTTCTCTAACCTCTTTAAAGTCCTCCAGTGGTGGAGATTCCCTGGCCTTCACAGATAATTCTTTCCGCTACTGAGACAGCTTTACAATTAGAAGGTTTCCCTGTGTAACCTAAATCATAAATAAAGTGTGTTAGTGTCAAGGTGGGCTGGCAAAACAGATTTCTGGCGTCATAGCCTTCTCATTTCCCTCCCTCTCTGAGGACCACTGTGGTTGTGAGTGCTGGGTGCAGGCATTAACCTGGACTCTAAACAAGAGCCCTGAAGAGACCAGTCTCACATGACATCTGTGTGTGGTAGTTAAAAGATAGGTAGTCTCAGCTCAGCTTTATTTTTTTTAGAGAATGTTGTCTTTTATGGCCAGATTTACCACAGGACTCTGGCTGCAGGGGAAAGTAGCCAAAGCATATGGACCAGTCATTCTGGGTTTAGAGCTACTCTGCTTTGCCAAGGCAATGCAAAGCAGCCAAACTGCACACAGGATGCCCTACCCCTCTCATCCTCCAGGTGCCCTACACTCACCTCAACACATCTCCTATATGATGTGCATGCACCCATACATGCACCTATACACACAGCCCACACCTCCTCCTTCCTACCCCTCCCCGTGTATCTGCTGCTATTCCCCTGCTCTCCCAGCCTACACCTTGGCTAGCTCTGGTCCAAGAGGACATGTTCTTCAAAGGACATTCAGCCTTCACGGAGGCCTCTAGCCTCGTAAAGACCTGCCCTTTCCACAGTGACCTCCATGTTCCTCCATCCCAAGTGGGATAGGTGTCCAAGTGACTCTCCAGGAGGATGACAGTTTCTTCTCTAAGGAGCTTTGGATGCTGCTGCATACTGTAGGTATCTAACAAGGCTCCCCGGCTAACCCCGGAAAAAGGCAGGTACCACTGAACGGCTATTCAGAGCATGTAAATTGAGAGCTTAATCACTGCAGAACTCAGGTGCTCTGAATAGCTTTCTAAAGGCACCTGCCATCCTCCATCAATTATCTGCCTAAGAAAAGTGCCTGGCACTAGGCAGCCTGAATACTGTTCCCCTCCACTGCTGCTGACAACAGGTAAGAAAAAGAGAGTCCTGATTCAAAATGACCATAGGAGATGGGAAATGTGGGGTAAGGGGGATTTAAGAAGGGACTTCTCTATGGATTTCTTTGTGCTGAAGTATTTTAGCCTTCAGTCTCTTCAGAAACTGACTCTTCTTCTTGCCTCATTCTTAGAATGAGGAAAATGACATGAATCCCAAAAGGAAGATATTCAAATATATCACAGACACAGGCTTTTAGTGAGCTTTAGTTACATGGGAAGTTTGAAACATCTGTGTTATCAGGCTGCTAATAATATTAGAGTCATGATAAAATGTGATGCTGAGTGTTATATTTCTTAAGGGACCTGTAGCTTACTTCTTGCTGACTGCTTCCTCCTAAATGACCAGGTTTCCTTGCAAATGCTTAAAAATGTCATTCTGCACTCCAGGACTCAGCACTTTAGCTTTACAGAAGATATACTATATTTTTCATAATAAATAATCTGAATCTATCCTCTAAGAGAGAAACTTACCTCATCCCTAGCAGCTGAGTCACTACCAACACAGTACTGTAATATCTTTATTAATTTCTGTATCACTTTATGAAAGCAATCTAACAGCATTTTTTTGCCCACTACTATACACTAACCAGATGGTTTTCACTCTATTGTCCACAGTTACACCCACATCTTTTTTTTTCTTAATGCTTTCAGTTAATTTAGAAATCATTAGTGATTATGAAGAGTTGAAGTTATTTCTTCCAATATGCTTTACCTTCCACTTGTCCACACTTAATTTCTTCTCTCGTCACGCTGCCCAATTAATTAGGTTTGGCTGATCCTTCTGAAGCTCCTCTGTCCTCTCCAGATTTCACTAATCTGATCATTTTAATAGCTGCAAATATAGCCTAATCTGTTCAGTGTCCCCCTTCCACCCCCCCCCCCCAAATATGTATTTAAAATCCTGATAGTGATTTTCTTGGCACAAGGGGTGCTGAGCGCCTTTGAAAAGTGGGCCTTGTCTGATGTGTCCTGGGTCCAGCTTAGTGCAGCTGGCTGCGTAATGCCTTAGGAGGAGATGTACAGTCATCTGGAGTGTGATTTGTTTTCCCTTTATCTTGTCTTCTCTCTCTTTTTCTGCCTTTTTGAGGACACTCTGCAGCTGAGTCCTCACCTTGGTAGAGACCTTGCAATTATTTGGGGTTTTAGTGTTTTCTGTCCCTTTCTGGCACTAAATCTTTCATCTCGGCTAGCTGCTTGTGACTGTTTGGCAGAATTTCAGATTTCCAGTTTAAAGTGATCTGTTTTTTGGCTGTCAATAAAGCAATGTTACCAAATTCGTCGTGGCATATTTATCTGTTGCTATGTCTGTAGTTATATGAAGAATGCAAAGCTTGGGACATATTGGCAGTGAGTTTTTAAAGTCTGATAGAACAGAATCAAAAACAAAAACCCACCTTCCAGTGAAAGGCATCTCTGAAACACAGGCACAGCCTTTTACATGTGTATTTTATGTCTATGGCAATGTTTTTCCTAATTATTTCTTAGAGAGGTGTTATTTAGCTGGTATAACAAGTCCAGTGTGATAATATGTCAGCTGATATTTAATGTAATGAGATCTCATTTCCTTCTGCTGGATGGCTTCCTGCCAGAGGTGTCCCTTGCTGCTTGCGACTGAGAGCAAGGGGCCATTTATATATCCATTTTTCTTTCATTCATTCCAGTGGATGCATAAATATGACAGTAAGTTTCAACAGCACAGGAAAGTCTGTATGTTATTACTGCACTGTCTTTGAATTCTGTCCCTTTTACTACTTTGGTTAAGAAAGTTTCTGACCAGCAGCTCTTCCTTGGTGCCCTCAAGGTGGTTCACTTCTGACTCTTCTGAGGCCACGCAGCCCTCCCCCAGGGAGCTGCGTGAGGAGCGTTCCCGGCACATCCAGGGACACTGCCTCTCTCTAACATGGACTGCCTGGCTGCTGTTACAGGAGTGATCTCAAAACCACACTGCTTATGCTGTTTTTCACTGTAAGCACAAGCATGTTCATGCATATATTTCTCTTAGAGCTGCCTGCAGTCAGAGAGACTTTGACCGGGGATGCTAATATGGCCTTATCGTTGTTAAACCAGGAGAAATGGCGCTGCAGCTTTTCCCTGAAGTAATAGCTGCAAAAGTTTGAGAGGGCTAATCCCCTACCCTGTCTGGGTAATTATAGCACTTGTGTTTTAATCCAGCAATTCTGTGTGGCCTACGTGAAGGACAGAGCAGTGGCACTGAACCAACGAAAGCAGCTTGTGGGGATTTTGCAGGGGAGGCTGTGGCAGAGATGATGAGGCTGTGGAGACAGCACTGTCTCTGATTAGCCAGCCTTCCCCCTGTCCTGCTGTTCCTTTCTTGTGGGCATCTTGGCAGCTTTTGTCACATGAAGCCAGGGCTGCTCCTTAGCAGGAGGCCTTAGCAAGCCATGTATCAGGATGCTTTATCCAGCTGTTGATTTCGTTCTTCAGACTCCCCAGGGCATGGAGAGAAGAGATTTTGAGCTCGCATCCCACTTCCTGCCACCTCCACAACCCCTCAGGCTCAGCTCCTCTAGGAAAGGCTTGTGCAAAATCTTCCCAGGCCTCCCCATGTGAGCCAAAGAGCCAGCTGTGTATGATGAGACAGTCACTCCTGGCCCTCCTTGTTTGCTTTTAGTTGGCACATGCAGGCTGCGTGGGGTTTGATAGCTGAGGCAAACAGCAGGACTGAGAAAGTGGGGCCCTGCTGCAGGCTGTGCTCCAGCTGACCGCATGCCCACAGGCACCAGCAGCTCCTGGGAAGGCGAGGAGAAGCCTCACTGCAACTTGCGCCAGGGAAGGCGCTTGCCACCAAAGCTCTCTGTTTCCAGCAACGTGGTGGCGAGTCCTGCTGTTTCCTCCTGCTTTCTCCCAAGCCAGGGTTGCAGCACAGCCTGCTCCCATGTAGGAATCTGGACCTGGGCTCTGCTTGCAAACGCTCCCTAATCCTGGGGAGGTCACAGCTGGGGCTTTGTTTCACACCCATGGAGAGATCAGCTGCATAGGAGTTATAAGAGAGCTGGAAAGGAAGTCTTCTGCTCCATCCTGCTGCCCCAAAGTAGGGTCTCCTGTGCTGAGGCCGTTCCTGATGGATATCTGTCCAACCTGGTCAGACAAACCTCTGATGATGGAGACTCCGTAGAGCTATTTTCTCAGCAGCTTACCTGAACCCTCTTTGCTGCATCGCATGCCCTCTCCTTTTTGCCCTTTTGGGAGGCCTTTTTGGGAGGGCAAGGAAGGCACCCAAGGACCCTACGGATACTGGGAAGGAGGCTGGGGGCAGGTGGAGGATGGGGTGGTGGGAGCAATGGGGTACCTGAGCAGAGGGGCTGCAAAGGGGCGACTGAGGGCTTGATGGCACTTTGGGAGGACTGGGGAGTCATTTCTGCACGTTCGTGTCCTGCCACAGCATGCATGGCTCAGCGAGCCCCAAAGAGGTGGGGAGCAGCATGAGCTCCCTGGGCTTTGCCTGGATTGAGCAAGGGGTGCAGGAAGACCGGGCTGCAGAGGCTTCAGTGTCATCCCACCACTGCACTGGTGTGAATCCAAATTAACTCCACAAACCAGAGTGATACCAGGCATGTGTGAGGTGAATCCTTATCCTGCCCTGCTCCTTATGCAGAAGGGCAGAAAAACACTCACTCAGAGCAAGTCCCCTGCCCCCAGGACACAACCCCCAGGCAGGGCTGCTTGACCCCTCAGCACAGGCTCCAGCAGCAAGAAATCCCATTTATCTTTCTTCTTTCAACTCTGCTTTCCAGCACTGGCTCTTTTCCTTGATAGAGGCTCCCCCTGGGCAACGGCAGAGTGGGAAGGGCTGTGCCCTGGGAGATGCAGAGAACAGAAAGGCGAGAAAGGACAGATCTTCTGATTCGTTATCTAAATTGGCAGAAGAAATCATGTTGGGAAGATGCCGTAAAACAGCAGTGGTTGCGATGCACAGCTCTCATTAGAGAGTATGTGGAGCTGATTATACCGCAGCCAGAGCGGCAGAGTGAGCAAGTGAGCGAACGCAGGGTCTCTTGACACAAACGTGAAGTAAGGTTTTGCTGCAGCTAGAGGGCTTCACTGCTGCCCATCCCAGCGCTGTGCCTGGCGTGCTGCTGCACACCCCAGCGCTGTCTGGGGCTTCGCCGCGCCGCTCCCCAGCGCCCCGCCTGCAGCCTCGGTCCCCGCCGGGGCCCGCGCGGAGCCGCAGGGAGCCGCGTCCGGGGCGGGGGCCGCGGCCGTGCCAGGAGCGGAGCTGCTCCCGGCCAGGATGCTGCCCGCCACCGCGCTACTTCTGCCGCCTGCTCTCCAACTTCGCGGGTGAGCCCTTCTTCAGCACGCAGGTAAGGGACCTCGTGGACGGCTCTCGGCCGGGCAGGTCCCCACTCCGAGGCGGACGAGGGGCTTCCCTGGGGTGCGGGCGCTCCTCCCTGCGGTCCCCAGGCTGCTGCCGTGGGGCAGCAGGAGGTGCCGGAGGAAAGCCAGCCTGGTGCAAAGCTGCGATTTGCCCCAGAGAGGTCTGCCCCTCCTTCAGGAAATGTGGAGGGGTCTGTATATCAAAAAAGCTGGAAGCTGCAGAAACCAGGCAGCAGCAGCCAGGACAAAATTATTGGATAATAGATTCTGGGGTGGGCAAAATGTAAGGATTTTAGCAAAAGTTTTTGAGGCCAGATATGTCAGAGAAACTGCAATGCTGCCTTGCACTGCTATGTAAATCTGAGGCAGCCCACGGGTCTCCCTCCCTGGCTACTCAGCCCTCTGCTGAAGTTTGGGGGTTATTTTCCTTCTGGCTGAGGAGCTTTGGCAGCCCAAACCCGCCGCTGCCAGTCACCTTTGGCAGTGCATCCCTGGGGTGCACCCGGGTGGCAGCAAGGGGAACGGTTTGGAGGACCCCTGTCGAGAATATTACCAGTGCAGGTGACTGTGCCAGCAGAATGACTTGCTCGAAGAGCACCTTCTACAGTCATTCCTATAAATGCCCTTCCAGGCTGGTACCTGTGGGAAGAGCTGCGTTAAGGAGTTTCGAAGGCAAGTGCTTTCCGTGCCTGACCAGCGCCTGTTTATAATTCATTCTCCAAAGCTGCTGCAGGTTTCCCAAAGCCCATGCTGCTCTCCACAAACCCACTTTACTGGGCTGCTTGCTTAGCTTCTGAAAAATACAATTCCTTGTCATAAGCCCAGGATCTGCCACCAGTAGCAACCTTTTTCCCAGGAGGACCTTGAGCGGAAGGTAGCGCACTATGTAAATAACAGCGATAACCGCCGGAACGGGGTCTGAGGCTGCCTGCAACGCACAAGGAAAAAAGCCTTGGTCTCCGGGGGATAACAGCTGGTTACTTTGTAGGCTGTCAGGAGAAGGAATTACCCAATCAAAAATGTAGTGACTGCATGTCTCCAGCAAAAGTTTCTTGTGTCATGAAAATGGCTGGCAGATCTAAAGCTTTGGGGAGCTGAATCTGCTTCACTTCAGCTCCCTGAACCACCATCAGAGGCAGGTAATAAACACGATTATTAAAGAATGAGTAATTTGCTGCAGCTTCAGCATGGTGAATTTGTACAGCAAATCCCTGCTTTCGCGTGGTACCGAACACCTCCCTGCCCTCAGCCCAGCCTGCAGACGTCAGCACCACTTGCAGAGAGGTGACCAAGCTCTCTCTGGAAACTTGGCAACTGAAATCCCCCTCTGCCACCCGCAGCTCTGCGGAGCAAGCCCCGAAGGGGCCATCCTGCCCAGCCTGGCAGCCTGCGTCCGAGCAGCCTGAGGGCTGCAGAGAGCGTTTTTTACTTGTGATAACAAACAGCCTCTGCCCAGCAAGGCTTTACCTGGGTGCCGCCAGGCAGCATCCCTGCTCTGCATGATGTGGAGGGCAGCAGGAGCCTGCACAGCCCCAGGGTGTCACCGTGCAGGGGAAAGGCGCCTGGCCAGACCCACGCGGCTTGTCCGTGCTGCAGCGGGGTGCTTGGTGTGCGTGGCGTGGGAATCACCCTGTTGCACGCGGTGCAGGAATCGCCCCGTCGCATGCGGCACGGGAATCACCCCGTCACACGCGTGGTGTGGGAATTGCCCCATTGCGCACAGCATGGGAATTGCCCCGTTGTGCACAGGCACTTCAGGCCCTCGCAACTCGGCTGCCATGCTCCGGGGCCCCGCTGCCCCGGAGAGGGGCTGGTCAGGGTACCTTGGCCCTTCCCCAATATCTCTCTTACCTCTTCCTGGCTTCATTGCCCCTCCTCCCACTAGGCATCTGTGTTTGGAGATATTTGCCAGCTCTGCTGCAAGTATTTTCTCCAAATCAGGCAGATTTTTCTCTTTTCTGCCTATTTTCTAGCGCCCCATAACTAAGCCTGGGACTGCCAGGCACCGCTCGCAGCAGAAGTCTTTCCTCACTGCTCTGACAGGGTAATTCTAGGCAAGACTTTGAACCAGTGTTTCTCTGTCTGTAGAATTAGTGGTGGGCAAATGATTGACTTTTCCAGCAGAGGTACCAAGCCACAGCACGAGGAGGGAGGGAAAAAAGAAGTCAGTTAAAGATTTCCTCCAAATTGTCTTGCTGTTACTGTTTGTCGGTAAAGTGAAAAGGGCAGCAAAGCAGTCAAGATGCTTTGGGCAGCCTGGGAGGGAAGGCTCTGCTTACCTCCAGCACTTTCCAAGTGCATTGCTTAAAATGGAGCTTCCTTTTTGAGCAGAACATTTCAGATGCCTTCTGAAAAATCATAATCAGTCACAGAATTTGACCCCAAACTGTATTTTTGGAGACTTGACTATTCACGTGACAAATTTCCTCCAGCACTATAACCCTGGGCCGAGGCACCCAGCCTGGTGCCGCGCGCGCTGGCCCGGGCATGCGTGCACCTGGCTCTGCGAGACCACATCTCGCTGTCCCTGGGCCCTGAGGTCCCCAGCCCCAGGGGGGTCTCGGCAGGGCAGTGCAGCCGCAGGGAGGGCAGCTCAGGCCAGTGTTGCCTTGGGCCCTGCAGGCTCAGAGGGGAGACAACATTCCCAGTTTCCATGCACACGGACAAGGGAAGCACCTGACGGGATGCTCAGTGCAGGACTGGTTCGGGGTAACACCACCAGCCCCCAGCTTGCTGGCACTCAGGGAGCCCTGCAGAAAGACAAGGCTGATAAAGCAGTTATTGTAGCCACTCCTGAGTGCTGCAGCTCTGCCTGCTTTCGCATCATCTGTGATGGTCATTAATTACACTGTGCCAGCTCACGGTGATGCTGACGCCAAGCAGCACCATGTCCCCTGCCCGCTCCGCGCGGTGTCCGTCGCCTTGCCGCTCTCCTCGCTCCCAGTCCACACAGCCGAACCAGCCTCAAGCCCGGGAGCCTGGTTTTCCCAGTCATCTTGTAGGACATACGACAACGTCCTGCGGGGTGATCCTGAGGCACTTAGAGCAGTTACAGGTGGGCTGGATGTTTCATGGGAGCAAGCAGCAGCCTGACCCCAGTCCCAGGAAGGGCTGATCCAAATCCAGATGTGGTGCGGGAGAGGAAGAGAAACGGGCCAGGAAGGGACAGAAAGCAGCGACACAACAAGGCAAGAATAAGCTTGGATGGCTACTCAGCAAGCCATGGGCCTGCCTTGACAGAGCCATTAAAAAAATCTATATGTGATAGCAGTTTTCATCACCTCTTTCTGGACCGTATGGAAAATAACCTAGCCATCATCCTGTGCATGTCTTTGCCTTCACAGCAGTCAGCCTCCCCTGTCCCTTCAGGCCGAGCAGGAGCAGTGGGAAGCCCTGGGGCACCTGCTGTAATTCCTCTCCACATATTCTTGAAGGCAGAATAAACATCTTGTCTCCAATAGCTCCCACCAGTATGAAGTTTGCCTTCTTAAACACAGAGGGAAAAATCTCTGTCTGATGATTCTGTTTCTTTGGCAATAACAAGTATTAAAAAGAGGCTCAAGATTTGATTTGGCTTGCACCTATTGACCTGGGTAATGATTTAACACCTTGAAGTTTGTCTCAGGCTGTGGATCTTGGCCAGAACGGGAATGGAGCGATCTGTTTATTCATTGGAACACGAGATCAGCTTACTGCACGCGTGAAAAATTTGGGCTGTGTTTGGAAACTTGGAGTTTGGAAAAGTAAGCTAGAAATGTGTCATGTCCACAGTATAAGTTCATTTTTAAAGAGAGCAGATTATTGGCAAATGAACTAAACATCTGAACTGTACAGGAGTGCTATGAATCCCTGGCACAACCGGGGCACAGTAAGCAAGATGGAAATAGCCCCAAGCTGAAAGAAGGTAGACAGTGGATAAAATAAATAGCATGGTGGGAAAAGGAGGGTGGCAGCATGCACTAGCCTTCAGGATGGTTATGAATCATTTGAGTATGTCTATGTTTTAAACAGAGACAAATGAGCAGTCATTAACAACTGCTTTGCATAGCCAGCCTCGAGTGATAGAAGGGAGATTTGAAGAACCCTGGGGATGAAGTTGCATGCTCCAGCTAAGCCGATCTGTCTGCTGAAAGGGGGGGACAGCCCAGCGCCCCCCCCCCCCCAGCCCCTGTTGCCAACCACGTGCTGCATCCCCTTTCCCCTTGCACCAGCCCTGGTCAGAGCTCAGTCACCTGGGAGAAAGCGGGGTCCCACTTGCCAAATCACTTCTGTGTCGAGTTACCGAGCTGACCCGGCGCAGGTCATGGCGGGTGAGCACCGAGGCGATGCAAACCCTGGGCACGGCGTGGGGGCAGGCCAGGCTGGAGGGCGCCTGGCCGCACAGGGGAGCAGCACGGCGCAGCACTGGCTCTGGTGTACACTATTGCTGCTCCCCAAAGGTGACGCTCGCCCCGTGCTGTGGGACAAGGCAGCCAGGCACAGCCTGTGGGGATGCAGCAGTGGGGAGGACAGGATGCAGGCACCAGGGTAGCACCAGCCCAGTGGCAGCCATGAAAAGACAATGACCTGAGGGACTTTGTGGGCAGGAGAAGTGCCTGAAAGGAGATATGATGGAGTGCAGCAAAGGGCGGCTGCTATGGGTGAGATAGGGGATTTGGGGAGAAGAGCTTGGAGCTGTCTAGGATACTCACTATGTACAAGGCTGGATATAAATAGTGATGGAGAAAACCTGACAAGAAATTGAAGACTGTTACCATTAGCACAGGAAAATCAGCCATGAGTAAAATTACAATCTGCAAGCACAAGCTTCTGTGTCTCTTCCAGCAGCAGCGAGAATGTCCTGGCAATAACCTCTTCTTGGGTGAACTCTGTGAGGTGCTGTGAGATGCTCCTGATGGCACGGGCTTGGTGTCTGTGTGGGCACCCTGCGTGGGGAGCCTGGTCGAGGCAAGGGACTGGTCTGCCTCTGTGCTGGAAGTAGCTGTGCTTCCCGGAGCCTAGGGGTCCAGTAAGGCTGGTTCCCAGCAGCTCCACATGCATGGATGTTTCCAAGCAGGCGTTGTGCATTGCGGGTAGGATGCTGTTTACCTCTCTCCCATTGCCTCCTGAAATGCTGTTTCTTTCCTGTGCTCTCCAGACATTATCACATGCAAGCAGCCGTGGGATTTCCTTAGGGCAGCTCTGAGCTGAACAAGGGCAAGTTTGAAGCCTGGACCACATTTCCCCAGGCCAATGCTTAGGATTCTGCAGCAGATGCTGAATTTCACTTTCCCGTGTCCCACATGTCCTGGCCTGGCATTTTGGTCTGAGATGAGCAGTCTGAACCCAGCAGTACCCCAGGCTCCTCTCGCAAGCTGATGCCTCCAAGGGCTGGAGATGGAGCAACAGCCCAGGCAGCCTCCCCACGCCAAACTCACTGCCCTGCCCTTTGCTTCCTTCAAGCAGAAAAATACCAGATCCTGTCCCTTCCCCAAATAATAATTGGAAAAAGCCTCCAATGGCTGTAATCAGAGCATTCAAGTACTTCTGATTGGCATGATGTGCTCTTTAAAGCCCCTCACTAGGGCTTGCTGCTCCAGGCTGCTCCAGCACCAGAGTCTGTTTGGGTGCAAATCCCACAGCAGTGGTCTCACAGGGCTATTTGCATCTCTGTCCCTGCCCGCGTTTGTCCCGGGGGTCGTCTTGTCTCATTTACCTGATACAGCCGTGTGGGGGACAGCCCAGGTGAGGCCCTCCAAGCTAAGCTGATCTTCTCAGCCAAGTCTGTCTTGGCTTTTTCCACTTATCACTTTGACCCTCGCCTGGGGCTATGCTCCATCCCTTTTGCCCTCTCTAGCAGGCTGCCGCCCCCGTGCTGCTGATGCCAGCAGCCTTCACTGCCTCTTCAGCCACCTTGCTCTCCTCCCGCACTTTGGCGGCCGCCATATCACACCCTGGCATCGCTGCCCTCTCCTCACTGCCCGCCCCACAGCAGCATCGAGGGGAAACCCACACCCAGGACAGCCTGCGGAAACTCCTGATACCCACTTTATTTATTTGTTTGTGCCTCTCCAGCTAAAAAAAGTACATTGAGGGAGTCCAAACCTGCTAATTTTACACCTAGCCACCCACACAACCATGTGTTCATATCACCACCACGCTCCTCCATCCCCATCCTCCCTGCAGCCAAGGCGGCAAGCCCAGTCCTGGCCTGCTTGCATCCTGCCTCCCCTCATGCGGGCATGGAGAGGCTCCTCCTGGCAGGGCTGTGACTGCTCGGTGTGGGGGGACGCCACAGCAGCACCGGGCACTGCCGGTTCCCGGGAGATCAGACCCCAGGTAAGTGTCAGTAGTGGAGCTCGGCCTCGGAGGCTGGGGCCAGCCTCCACATACCCCTCGGCCATCGGGTGCTGCTTGGCAGCGTGCCTCCCCTGGCATTGGTGTGGTGCAGCTGGTGGCCCGTGCTGTTCTTGTTACGCGTCGGCAGCGTAATGGCCGCGCGCTGCCTCGAGTCTGTGCATCCCAGGCATGAGGAAAGGCGTTCACATTGCAGCCCTGCAGCGCTTCAGTATCTGCAGCTATGGAGAAAGGCAGGAGACCAGGCAATGCACGTTGGGCCAGCCCTTCCGGGAGGGAGCAGGCAGGACAAGGAGGTGCCGTCCAGCCCGGACGTGTCAACCCCTCAGGACCGTGCGGCTGTGGCGATGTGGGCAGGGAGATGCAGCGCGGCATCCGCAGGACGGCCCCTGCCGGGACACCTTGCAGCACCCCATCGCTCGCCTGCATCCCTGATACCCAGCCAGGACTCAGGTGCTCTTGCACCCACGTTGGACTCTGGGTACCCTGCGGTGGAGTTTGCAAGGCAGAGACAACCTGTGCTGTATAGAGTACTTGAGACATCTAGTGGCCACATCTCCAAATACCAGTCCTTTGTGGGTGCAGGTATTGTGCCCGGGGGCTGTCTGTAGGAGACATGGTGGCAATGAGCCAGGCTCCCAGCACAATGCCGTGGGATATTCCCTGCTGGAATATCAGTTGCATAGCATAGGCAGGAACACAGGATCCAATGGATGTGGTCGACTTGCCTGTTCTTCTATGACCTTCACCCGCCCCTGCATCATGAGGTTTGTAGTATTATGAGGGGGAGGGGGGTTTAGTATTTTGGAAGGATGGGGTTAATGCTGCTTCCCTGGAGTCAGCACGCCCCTGGTGCCCGAGGGCAGCATGTCTGGCTTGGTCTGTACCAGGGCTGGGAGGTCAGGCGGCCGGACAGCCAGTGTCCACGCAGAGTCTGTTGCATGGCTTCTCCCGATGCTGTCCAGCTCATTCCCTCCCAGGGCTAGACAGGGATTTGCTGTGTCTCACCGTTAGGAGTAATGCCTTAGCTCTGAGCACAGCTGGGTCGACACACTGCTGCAGAGAAACATTTTTATCAAGGAGACTAAAGACTCAATTTCTACCTGGAAATTGCCCAATTTGACTTGTGAACCTTGAAAAGAAGCCCACTGCATCCCAATTCTCAGACCAATTTAGTCTCTGTTGGAGCCTGGAGCCCCTTGCTGCAGTGCTGGCTCTACCTGTTAGGAGATTAGAACAAGTGCTTTTCTCAGTCCTTTCCAGCTCTGTCAAACAGGTTGCATCAAAGTTGTGAATTAGCTGCTCTTCATCATGGATGCTTTCAGCCATCCTTCCTCTAACCCATGCTCATGAGCTTTGTGGCACCTTCCTCCTCCCATCCAAGCTCTCACTGACTCTTTCCCTTATAGCAGCTCCCCAATCCCTTTCTTCTCCATCTTCGGGGCTAGAGCCCAGCTACATGCCTGGCTCAGAAGCTGCTTTGATTTCCCTCCCCTCTGTCACTTGCTGACCATTTCCCTTCTGTACTATGCCACTTTGTTTCTCTGATGGCCACAGCTCCCTGGATTGGTGCCCCGTTGCCCTCCCCTCCAGCCCTTGCTGAGAGCTGCCCTCCCACCATGCCATCCCTCTGCTTCATCACCCACCAGCCTCCTTTCCTCATGCTCCTGGCAAGGCAGCCTTTGCAGGGACGAGTGAAGGCTTCACTAATTGACACCCCTGGGAAAAACAGCTCTGTAATCAGGCACATTGTCCACGAGTCTGAAACAGGAGCAGCAACTTGGAGACTAAGCACATGGAGACGGGCTTGGGTGCTCACAAGAGCACATCTGTTTTTTACAGCAATGTCTGTTGGTCTAATAAAAGCAATTCTGTCTCGCTTTGAGTTGTACCAAAGCCTTAGGTGATCACGGCTCCAAAAATCATGGCTTGTTATGAGTACCGACGCTGTTATGCTATTCCTATGGCTGAGATGGCCCAGTCTGCCCCCTCTAATTACATGGACTATGACCCTTCACAGCCCTTCCTTAATCCCTGTTATACTCTTCTTCCAAATACTGACTTTCCTTCTGGTATTCTTTGCTTTTGCTTTTTGCCAGCAGGTTTTCTCTCAGGCAGAATTGCAAGCTTGGATACCCATAGGCAGAGATGTTGCCTCTCTGGGTGTCTGGCAGGACTTGGGCCTTGGTCCAGAAGACCCAAAGCAGCTCCTGAGAGCTTTCAAGAGGGGCTGGGCTCTGTGAAGGGCACTGGCCATGGGGACATCTCTGACATGGAGAGTCCTGCACTTATGCTCAACCTGGACTGGGCCTACCTCTGCCCAGGGGCTGTGGCAGCTGAGTCCATCCACAATGCTACTTCTCGTTAGCCAGGTGGGGAATGGCTCTGTGCTGTCCCCTGCTCTCTACCCCAGCTAGAGCTGGCACCGCAGTGGGGCCCTGCTCCCCAAGCACACTGGCATCTTTGGGTGCTGGCCTGAAGGGAAAAGCCTTTGGCCAGGATGGACCAACCTTCTCACTTGGGAGTCTTGGAATATGCGATGCAACCACCACCTGCTAATGAGTCCAGGAAGCTATGCAGAGCATTTGCTTGACATAGCAATTAAATTATGATTGATTCTTGGAAAAGCTAATTAATTTATCCTTAACTGGACTTATAGCCAGCATCTGTGCTGAGAGTCCCATTGAGGGCTGCCCATTCCTGCCAGCAACACACAGACCTTCCACGTGAGGAGGGAAAACACTCCAGGCTGTTCCTGCAGGGACCTGGACAAACCCAGTGGGGAAGCAGTGAGGAGATGGGCTACATGAAGCACAGAGCTGAATTTGGTACATCTTTATTTTCATGCCTTATTTTGGCTCCTTTCATATAGTGCTTGCTTTGGGAAACTCAGAGTAAACAACATAGTTCTGCTTTTCCCATTCTGCTAGGGAACAGTGCAGCTGGTACAGAGAGCATGGGAGAGCCCCTGTCTTGTGGGGGGTTTATGGGAACGACTGCACACAGGGAAGAGGCGATTTATTGTGGAGCCAGCATCACTAGTCTCTGCGATACGGCTCAGCCTGACTGCAGTCATAGTCCAGCTCAGTCAGTGCACTAGAGACTGCCTCCTCCCAGGTGTGCCCTCCCTCTGGGCTGAAGCTGTGTCTGTACATTTGTATGTGTGCATCTTCCCTGCACACGTAATAGCATCTCACTGCTATTGCCTGCTGCCAGTATTACACAGACTAGCACCATGGGGCTAATGGTTATGCATGCTATCCAATCATGCTTATAATGAGGATGGAGAGGGTCTGCTCTTAGCCAATTCTGCCTCTTACAGCTTCCTTGCTTTCATCTGCCTGCTTCATTCCTCTTCCCCAAAGCCTGGTAATAAAGTCCCAGTTAAACTCATTGTAGAATCCAGATAAATCAAATCTGGTTTGGAGATGACTGTGGGATCATGTGGGCTCTGCCCCTCCCTGCCTCTGTGCACGTGTGTGGTGTTTCTTGCTTTCCTTGTGATCCCACTCAAATATTCTCTCTAGTATGTTTATGGCCCTTGTCCCCATAGGGCTCTGCGCAAGGCACGGTCCTGGCCTGCGAACACTGTTCAGCGCGTGCAAGTGCAGGTGCTTGTGCTCATGCATGCTGTCAGCATGCAAAGCACTGATCGTGGTGACTAAGGAGTGGGAAGTGTTTCTAACCCCCCAGGCACTAGATCTTTACATCAGCTATCGGAGAGGTGCTGGAAGGAGGTGTTTCAGCCCCAGCTGCTCTGCGGCACGGCTGAGCGCACCGCAAAGGCCTGCTGCGACGCCGGCCCTCAGCCTCGCCTCCCAGGGACAGCCCCAGCTGCACACAGGTGTGGCGACTGGGTGCTGCGACTGCGTGCGTGGTCACCTTGCATCACCTACAAGAACTGCAGCGAGAGCTTGCGCTTCACTTCTTTCCTTGTCCCTTCAGCCATGTTATCCTGATGCTTCAGCAATATTTTCCGCTGTTTCTCTCATTACCCTCACTGTTACTTTTTTGAGTTGCATTCACCCTGGGGCGTTTGCTCCCCACAACCTCTCTCTCCTCTTCCCACTTGGCCCAGACAGGCCAGCCTTCGCCCATCAGTCTGTCCCAGGACTCTGTCTGGTAGCATTCTTCAAGTCGTGCTCCAAGGTCAGCAGAGTCCAAGCCCAATAGCAGCACAGTTGCATAGGGGCACTCTTCCCTCCCTAGTCGATGATTTTTAATGGCTTTTCTTCTGTGAAGCTTTGGGGCTCTATACTGCCAGGGGCTGTGCGGTGCCCCTCTCAGCCACTCTTGCTGCCCCGTCTCCCCCGTGCCAGCCTGTGTGCCTTTCAAAGTCCTCTCTCCAAATACTCACTGCCTCCTTCCAAGATGCCTTTCAGGTTTTTAATCACTCATTTCCCTTCTTTCACCCACCCATGTTCTGAGTGTTTCCCCGTGTACAGCTGTGAGTGTATGTCTTTGCTGTGCAGTTTTCTCCCTCCCCCAAACCGGTTACCGGAGACCTGAAGTAAGATAAGCAGCAACCTTCACACATGCAGTATCCACTAACCAGCAGCCCACAGCCTGCCTGCTGGCATTTTCAGCACATTTGGATCCTGCTCCTTCAGACAGCTCCCAGCAAGTTCAGCTGCAAGTTGCCATCCCTCCCGGCTGGAAGCCACTGCCAGAAACATTCCTTGACACGAGGCATGGATGCCTTACTAAAATCATCAGCTTTCTTTTAGTAGAGCTCAGCTTCATGATGTCGTTCTGCTTGTGGTTGGACTATTACTCTCAAAAGATACTCAGTGACTATTCTTTCCTTACTGATTTATCAAAAAGCAAAATATCTTATTAGAAACATAATTTGCACATCGAGGAAAGCAAGGAAGAGGTTTTGTGCTTTCCTGTCCTGAAAACTGGGATCAAGCTTTGTGCTCCAAACATGCTTCTCTTGGTCTGTGTAGGAAATAAAAATGTCTGTGATACAAATATTCACTTACCTTAAATATTTTGAAAATACTTAGTGGCCATCTGCCATACAACCCATTATCTGTTTTTATTAGTAAGGTGAGAGACTGAAGAAGTCAGATGATGGTTTTTGGGAGGGAGATGTGGAGGTCATCCGCTGAAATAAGCAGTTTTAGCAACACAGGAGTGTTTTTGAATGGCTTAATTTTCCTGAACAGCCTTCAAAAATGTGACAACTGCTGCCAAAAAAAAGCTCATTGACAGGGACATTTAAAGCTGGATACTGCACTGAAACCTGTGCAGTGCGAAAAAATATGGCCAAGGGGACAGGATCACTTGGGAGGTAACTGGGCTTTTCACTATCTAGAGTCTTTACCTCAAACGTCTTTATTTATATTTTCTTCTCGAGGATAGATTTAAACCCAAGGTGATGTGCCATCTATCGGAAAGACTAGTGTGCCACAGGGAACCCTGTGCCAGGTGGCAGCATGTCTCTGCTATACAGCATACTGCAGAGCAAGCAATTACTGAGGTCTCCAAGGAGGAGAGTAACATTTGGGGTTGCAAGGCAATAAGGTGGCACACTCCAGGAGCTGGGAGCGTGCTATGGAGCTGCTGTAAAACACAGCACTCCGGTACCAAAGAGTGCAAAGTAATTGTTTCTCTCTCCTGGGGAATTCTGATATTTCACTATATATCTTCTCCAAGGTGCATTGGAGAGCCAAAACAGCAAACGCTCCTCAGAAGGAGAAGGATTGAAATATTTCATCTCAGAAATTTCCACATGCAAAGCAGCACTGTTATTACAAACACAATGTTTCAGCAATCTGAAATGGAGGAAAGAAATAGGGAGGTATATCTTCCTGAGGAAGAAATCAGTGTTGACAGAAGTACCTTTGTATGTGGGGATCCCCTTTGGACTCAGGATTGTCTGAAGCTGATGGCCCAGTGCTGGGGCTACGTGGCTGTCAGTTGTACCCAGGGGTTGAGCTGGTTTAAGTAAAGGTCTGATGTGATGTTTGTTTACTTAAATTGCCATAATTTCAATGTGGACCAAGCCCCATGAGGTCTCCAATTTAACCTGTGCCTCCCTCTGTTCCTCTGTGTGATTGGCTGAGTGGCCAATATTCCCCAAGCTGGCATCCAAGCCAAAACACTACTCAAAATGTCCTCACCACAGCCTCCTGCCTTTCCTCACTTTCTAGTTACCCTCTGAGCCCCAGCTCAGCCTTGAAAGAGCCTAGAAAACATCCTTCATAGGTGAAAGCCATTAGCTGAATGTGTAATGCCTGGAGGGCTGTAATCCATTGTGTGAACCTCCACTTTGGGAAGTCAGGAAGGCCCCTCAAGCAGATGATCTGCTTCTGTGCTGTGTGTTGCCCTGTGTAGCAGCACAAATTATGAACCAGCATAAAAGATGTAGTAGGTCTTTTCCTATCAGACTGCACGTGGCTTCTCCAGATGCATTATAGATACAGCAAATCCACATCTTAATCCAGTCTGAATCAGATCATCTTGTTGCGTGGCTGCATCCTTATCTTACTACCAGCTGGGGAGAGATGAAGAGATGCTCAGCTTGCTGAGATAGCGTTCGAGCCGTGGAAGGTGGGGAAGGATCTAATTTTCTCTAGCATTGCCAAATCCTACTGTTCCCATTACCTTCATTTTGACATCACCTCCACATGGGCAATAGGCTTTTCTTCTTCCTTGCATCGCTGAAATAACAGCCTCCTTGTTCCCACTTTCTCTGCCTGCTCAGGACTGCCCTCCCCACTCGCCATCAGGATGGAGAGTGTGCACGAGCTCCAGAATCCCCTCTTGGCCAAGGCCAATGGGCACCTTCACGGCAGCTATTCTTACCACCAGCATCACAGCCAGGACTACCCCAGTCATCGCTGCCAGGGGAAACTGTACTCCTACATCTTCCAAAACACTGGTGGTGCCAGGACTCACCAGCTGCTGGATGCCAGTTCCCTGCAGCTGGCCGTTGAAGCCTTATATGGCCCCAATTTTATCCTTGTGAAGGATGAGACCACCCTCAAGGCCAAGGACAGCAAGACAGAAAGCTGTGAGACCACTTTTATGGAAAGCAAAGAGGCCCCATCTGAAGGTCCCAGTGGGTGCGACACACAAGGGTCATGCCTGGTAGAGAGTGACATCCGCATCCAAACTGTGTCCTATGAGGTGGAGGAGGAGGAACTCCAGGAGTATGAGGTGAGCTCTGCAAGGGTGGAATAGCACCATATCCTTCTCTGATAACTGTGGACATTGGGCCAAATTCTTGGTCATTTATTCTGTGTTCTTCACCCTTCCCTTCTCTCCTCCCATTCCCCATAGCTTCCCTCCCAGATCCTTTTCTGTCTTGTCAATCTTTCTCTGTGCACCCAGTATTTCTTCTTCTCCTTGTAATTTCTACTCCCTTCTCCTCACCACAGACCTCAGAAGGAGGTCAGCTTCCCTAATGGCAGCTTGGTTGCACACTGAGAGAATGGGAGATGTGTCAGTCTGTGCAAGACCCTGGAGTGTTTGACAAGGGCGGCTTGTGGCTTCTGTGTTACTAGAATTAATGGGAAACAGCAATCATGTTGAACAACAGTGAAATTCACAAGCCCGATGCCAGCAATCATGAGAAAGCTTAATATATAAAGACAGGATGACTCTTGCAAAGGAAGAGTAAGAGCTGGAAAAGCAGCCTCACACTGTTTGCCTCCCCACAACTTGCGTGGTGGTGCAGAGGCCAGGAACATCCCCCAGGACCCTAAGGTCAGAGTGGGTCCCCAGAGCCTGCTGGAGCTGACATTGGATGACCTGGTACAGCTCTGCTGGTTTAGATGATGGCAATATGGCTTTTTCAGACTGTAACATGTTTTCCCCCACTTCCGTGTGCCTTTCCCACAGAGGCATATCGTTTCCAGGCCGGTCTGCTGGACAAGAGTGCTGACATGCAGCCAAAACTACTGCAGCTGTTCTGAGAGGTGCAATTGCTCAGACAACAGGACAAATTACCACTGTGATGGAGGCTACAGCTCAAGTGCTTTCCCTCACTTTCTAAATTAGTTTAGCAAGACATCGATCTACTAGTCCCTAATGGGGATAAGGCACTTTGTTTAAGTTTGTTTAAGCTGACAAACAACCAGTTCCACCAAAGCTCAAGATATTTCAGTTTAAGAATATCTCCCAGGGAAATCCCAGATCCCCACCAAGCAAGCTCAGTATTTACACCGGCAGGGAGCTGAGAATCCGTTCCATTTTTGAATTTGTTGAGCTACATGTTTTCTTATCAAACCAGACTGAGACGATAAAATATTTTTGAAAATCTTTCCTTGAATTTGCAGGTAGTAAGCATAAGAAATTGTGATAGGGCTAGGAGAGAGCAGGAGCTGTGAGGAGAGAGGCTGTGAAATAGTCTGCAGGGAAGCAGGAAGGCGAGGAGCCTGTAGGTATGAGGAGATGGGCAAGCTCAGCCCCTGGTTCTCACCCTGCCAGGATGGGGAGCAGTTTGCATTAAGGGTTGAAGCAGACTCCTTCTACATCCCCACATGCTGGTGTGTCTGTCAAGGCCCTGTTGCTGAGGCTAGACAACAACCCATGCAGCCTCCACATCCTGCAGCTGAGGAAGTCCGTCTTCTCACATGGCTGGCGACAAGATCTGTCCAGGGCAGGCTGGATCCAGGCGGGGAGGAGGAGGAGGGTACAATGGGGCTGCAACTTGTGCAAGGTCATTGGGACGCTGACAGGATGGCAGGGCCAGCTCAGCTGCAGGCTGGCTCATGGACGTGCTGGTGTGGCAGGGAGGCCCACGAGCGATGAAGGGCGCTTGCACAAGCTGCCTGATGTTCCCCAGGGAGGCAGCCCCGAGCCCCCCACTGGCCCTGAATTGATCTGTTTTTCAGAGTGACTCCTCCAGTGACAGTGAAAGCGAGGACCATTTCCTGATGCTTCCCCCCCGGGACCACCTGGGCCTGGCCCTTTTCTCCATGCTGTGCTGCTTCTGGCCCCTGGGCATCGCTGCCTTCTACTTCTCCCAAGGGGTAAGAGATCCTGCAGGCTGGTTCCTGTGCTCAGCCACGTGCACTCAGCTATGCTGAGGTGCTGGAGCAAGGCCCTGCGAGCCACAGTGACCGCTCAGAGGGGAGCAGGCACCTTTCTGGCCCCAGTGGCTCCCCTCTGCATCATGCCCAGACCCCTGAGGGCTGAGGCACAGGGTGCCTCGTGCTCCTAGACCACTGCACAACCACTGCAGGGAGAGCAGAGGCTTTGCCCTTCAGCAAATATATGTGTTGGTTACCAGCGGTCAGGATTTTCCTTTGGATCCTTCAGGTGTTATTTCGGGACCTGGAGCTTTCCTTAGCCCCTTGCCCAGGTTCCCACCCTCCAGCCAGGCTCGGGAAGGCAAAACGATTCACCATTTGCCTGTCCTTCCCCAGTAGGCACCATGCGGAGCTCCTATGCTGTGGTCTGGGCCATGCTGAGCCAGCTCACGCACCCGGGAGTCAGACTGCCCAGACTGAGAGTCTGGTCTCTGCAACCCGCTACAGGTGCATCGCTACATTTGTTTCTGGCGCTGGTTCATTAAACTCTGTGAGCCAAAACCGAACTGTTTAAAGCTGGAAAGGAAGGACTCTCATCTGATTGGAACTGCTCTGGGATTCCCAGGACACCGTGGGTTCAAGACCCACATGGGGTGGCCAATTCCCATTGCCTTCCCCTGTTTGTAAATTGGCAGTAACGCTGCTGACGTCACAGGTGGGAAAGTGTCAGAAACTGGAGAGGGCTGTGGGCCTTGGGCTGCACCAGCTTGGAGGAGCTGCTGCCTTCGTAAGGACTTAACACAGAGTCTGGTCTCAGTTACACTAATGTTATTCCGGAAGAGTTCATACCAGGAAATTTAGTCGAGGTTTGTACAGATATTGCTGTACCAAAAATAGATGGATGAACGGTTTTAGAAAGTTAAATCAAGAGGATGGAAACAGAAATGGAAAAGTATATTTATAATGAGTATCTAGCACAGAGCCAGTGAGAGACAGGCAACACTTTAACTGGCTAGGACCCTTTGAGACGTGGCTTATCTCACATCTTTGCATATGGTGGAGGCAAACATTGTGACTTTTCCATGTGATGATGTACACCATCCAATTTAAAGTTAGCAATGAGTTCAATTTGCTAAAATTATCACGTCTTTTCACTCTGGGGCAAGGACCATCTCTTTATTCTGCGTTTGTGCACAATGGGTGTCCTGATCTCCACATAGCAACTCTAACAAATAGCAAATAATACCAAGAGTAGCCTTGAACATGTCCTAAACACTCAAGGAAGTTCCCAGCCCAAAGAGCTAACATTCATTTTCATCTCCCTCAACAACTGCATTAGTCTATTCTATGTCAAATAGGTTTCAATTGAAAACCAGATGCAGACAAAATCAAGTATCAGTAGAGCCAGACCAACAGGCCAAACTGTCTGGGGTCCTCTCTCTGAGATGAGGCAGTAACAAAGGCTTTAGCAGAAAGAATTACTTTCCAGTGCTGCAGTACTCAAATCCAGGCTGATCCCTGCAAATCCATGATCCTGCCAAAAGTTCCTGCAGATCTGCTGCAGGTATTCACATAAATGAACCTCTGTAGCCTGTGGTAGTAATTTCTGCAGATCTGTTCTTCATGTGTGTAAACACACACAAATATTTCATTAAATGGCCTCATGTTCCTTCATTTCAAAAGGGATGGCACCCAGTCCCCTTCATGGTGCCACTCATAAGGTGTATTTGTATCTAGTCCATACCACAGAGACAACACCCAGGTGAACCAACTATTTGTCTTGGCTTGCAAAAGTCCAGCCGCCCACTCACGGCTCTGGCTGAGCTCCCAGATGTCTGGAGTTTGCAGACAAATGGCCAAAGCCTCTGGTCCCCTCTGAGACAAAATCTGCAGGTAGAAAAAGAGGAGATGCAGGGAAATGTGTGTATGTGGCACCCCTGTGCTGAGCCTTCCCGGACCTCTGGTCCCCTTGCTGTCCATCCCACGATGCTTCCCTGCCTCTCACAGCCTTTGTGGGATGAAGTGGCCAGATTCAATTGTGTGCTGAAAAATCATATAAGCCATGGCTCCAAGATATACTCAGTGTTCTTCTTGAAATCTTTTTAAATATAGAGGTCCCAGCAAAAACACGGAGCATCAGCAGAATTCCCAGTTAGCGCACTCAAAGCATTGAAGTCTGTTAGCAAAGTGCTGCAACGTAACAAGATTAGGATTCAGTTTGTGATAATTTAGGTATCAAAAAATGCAGCAGTCAGTTTAGGGCCCTTCTCAGATCAGTACAGAGAGGGACAGCTGCAGAGGGCATTTCGGGCCACCTATCTGAGACTCCTCTCTTCAGATAGGAGGAATAGCCCTCTGGAAGTGTCTGTCTGTTTTTCATGAGAGACACCATTTGGACACCTGAGTGTCTCACTTCTAGCTACTGTAGTTGAATGAGACAAGTTCCAGCCCCAGTCTTTGCATATACATACCTCTGTGCATGTCCTTATGCAACTGTATTGCACACAGACAAAAAAGCCAAACTGGTGCAGTCACAAGCAATGAACATTTCCAAAAATCCACCTAAAAGCAGAGCAAAGACAGCTTCCTCTGCAAATACCTGTATTCACTCTCTAAAAATCACAGCAACCATCCCTCTCCATGTAGTACAGTTTAAGGCTGTAAGACCCTGGAGCATGTTCCCCTCATTGAAAAAAAAATCCAAATATTTCTCTCCCCTTTAGGCATGAAATTGAAAGTGCACAGAAGTGCGCTGTGGGCATGAAATCCAGCTGACAGTGCTGTTCCCCCTCTTTGAACCAGCCACCTGCCTCCTTGCAAAGTTTGTGCGCCTGATCCCTGCCAGACCCAGATTGTATGACGAGACCCTTACGCATTGCCTTCTCTTTGCAGACCAGTAAGGCTGTCTCCAAAGGAGATTTCCACCTGGCCAGTTCAGCCTCCCGACGAGCTCTCTTCCTCGCTGCGCTCTCCATTACCATTGGCACAGGAGTGTACGTTGGTGTCGTCGTAGCACTGATTGCTTATCTCTCCAAAGGGGGCCATGTATAGCTGCCACCTACACATCAATGCCATCCCCAGCAGCCAGCCCTCCTGGCATCAAGCTTTCCTGTGGAGCACAGGAAGCCGGTACTTGCAAGGGCTACTTGCACAGGAGGGCCCAGGCTTGGATGCCCTGCACAGGCTCTTTCCCCTTTCAGACAAACAGTAGACCGACCCCCATTCTCCCTGATATTGTGGAATGATGCCAACCATCAGCAGGAAATTCAGCACCAACCTGGGTGCTGGGACCAGGAGGAGCATGTTTCCCTCATGGAAGAGGTGCAAGAGTGATGCGCCACACTGCTGCTGGCTAGGTGCCACCACTCCTACCACCACCAGGGCACCCGTTTCCCCTCCCAGGCCTGCAGCAGAGAAATCCGCCAGTTATTTCCCAGGTTTTGCCCATGAAGGAGGCATGCAGGGAGAAGAGGGGATATGGCACCAGGGAATCATCACTGTTTCTTCTGGGATACCAGGGTCATGGTGTGGTTTCAGGACTTCTGTGATGAGGACGACATTCTCATTTGAGTGCCATGGGGAGGTACCTGGCCCTTCAGCTGCAACTTAGCAGGAGGGCACAGCATGGACATGATTAAAGGGCATGCTGTGGGGTGCCCTCAGCATCCCCTCTGCAGAGACACTCCAGATCCAAGCTAGCTGGGGACTGGTCCTGCCAAGAGACTGGTCACCTGCCCCTTCCAGATAAGGAATGAGGAGAAACAGAGTTTGGTGGTTGTGCACAGTCACTTGACTTGTTGAAGCTTGTTGAAGGGAAAGACATCAAGGTTTTTTCAAGAGATAATAATGACAATCATGATAATTGCAACTCAGAGCCCCACTAAGGTTGGCCTCCCATGGTGCTTGGCCCTTCAAAAGATTTGTAGTGGGAATTTCTGCCCAAGAAGCAACGTAGGAGGGGCAGGGGAGGGAGGCCAGGAGGCAAGCAGAGGGAGTCCTGTCCGGACCTCCCAGGTTTCACCACAGTTCAGGGCTCTGCTGGGCAAAGGCCTGTCTCCCAAGCGCTGCCCCTTGCCTACAGATTTGAGAAACATGAGCCCAATCACCACCACTGCTGAGGAATCCCTCAGGAGAAAAGGGTCATTCTGCTGCCACATCTCCTTCCCCAGAAGCCTGAAGGATGCCACTCTCGGCGCTAGGTCAGTGGCTTGCACACAGAGAAGGATGGAAAGGAAAGGCTGATGTAACATGGGTGTGTGAGTGCTGTTTGTGAGGGGACAAAATCCAGAGAGGGGGAAGGCTCGGAAGGAGCACAATAAGACATGAGGGTGACCCCCAGGACACACCTCTTTCCACACCATGGAGAGGGGTACATCCGTCCAGCCAAACGCCTCTGCTGACGAGGAAACACCACGTACCCACGCTTACATCTTACTTTTGCTTCTTTGTGTATTGTCAGCAACACGTCAAGTGCTTCAGAGGTAGATATGAGGGCAATGACTCTGCCCCAGAGAGCTTGCTTTAAAAGGTCAGGCCAGCCCATCCTCCCTCTCCCTATGCCATCCTTCTCCCAGTATCCCACCTTATAATCCCTCGCCATGGCCATTTCTCCCCTTGCCCCTTCCTTTTCCCCACAGGTAGCGGGCTATAGGCAGACTCTGGATTCCCCTCACCCTCTTCGTGAGGTTTCTGTGCACACTGTAGCCAGCTCTGTAACAGGCGCAGCATGTTCCTCAAGCTGTGTATCATTCAAATGTACATTTCATCCTACAGAAGCATGTTAATGTCTGTGATTTCTGTTGTACTTGAGCCATAAAAGAGAGAAGCACATCAGAGACCTGTTTGGAAGCTATTCTGAAGGTTCCCATTATGTTTTATAACATGGAAGAGCTAATAAAAGAGCAGGAAAAAAAAGAATGTGTTTATAATAACATGGAGCTGGATAGCAAGGAGGTGAGCTTTGCACGCTGCTCCAGGAGTGCTGAAAACACTTAAACCTGAAGATGTTTATGCAGTTCCCTAAGGAAGTTATAATCCAGCTGGTGTCTGGGCAACTCAGAGGGAGATGTACAGCAATGTAGATCATAGCAAGAGGCTAACACCAGGAACAGTATGGTAATGTAGGCCTCTTGCTGCGTGTGGATGGACAAGAATTACATAGAGAGAGAGACTGGAGTATCATTTATGTTCATTCTGCTCTGTGTATAGTAGAAGCGCAAAATAAAATGTGCTTTAAGAGAGCTGGAAAAATATGAACACCAGGAATGAATAACCAGGCCTTGCTTATGATGGTGGCTCAAATAGAGACTGAGTTCACAGGGAAGGACCAGGAGGTCCAGAAGACATGAGGTGGCTTGAAGAGGAGAGACTAGGGGCAACTTCATCCAGCAGTTGAGGGATGGTTTTCATTCCGCTCTCCTCCATATAATCAGCCTTCCTGGTTTGTTTGTCCCTGAAAATAAACCAGCAGGACAGTAATAACACAGAATGGGCAAAGAGCTGCCCCAGGAATTGCAGTGGGCTCATCACACAGGGAGCATGGTGGGGTTCAAAAGGGAAGAATTTTATCATATGTCTGAATTTCTTAAGCTGCACAAACTAAAAGCAGAGGGATTGTCATGCTTTGAGCTGTAAACCCATCCCTGGGGCCGTAAGCAAACCTCACCTACAGTAATGCCCAGGTGCCCAGCCACAGTGTGGACAGAGTCCCAGGCAGCCAGGAGCTGTGGGCTGGAGGCTCAGTGCTGGTGGGAACTGGTGCGCTGGGACTGCTTGTGCTGAGGATCAGAGTCGTGCATGGGAGAGGTCAGAGCATGGATAAAAACCCAGAGGACCGTGTGGTTAATGAATATAGCCTCCTGCAGAGCTGGATGCAGTTACAGAGCGTGCAAAGGCTGTGTTGGCGGGGGTCAGGGCTTGCGGGAGGGCGCACACCCCACGCTGCAGTCTGCTCCGGGTACCACTTCTCACCCTTGCAGGCACATCCCGAGCCTTAATGGAGGTTCCTTTGTAGTGGAAAGGAGCCTGCTGCACTACTTCCACTGGCAGGAGAGCAAGTCTGAGTACCACCAGGGCAGGCAGGAAAAGTAAAGCACCTCCAGCCTCTCCATGTGGCCAGTACCATTAGGTGCAACGTGACCCACTCACGTCCCCCTGCTCGGTGGGGTCCTAGATAAGGGCAGCCGTCCCCACCTTTCCGCTCACACGCTCCCCACCAGCGGCCATCCCCCTGGGCAGAGCAGGGATCAGCAGAGAGCCCACGGCCGGCTGCAGAGCGAGGCGAGACGCACTTTCCTGTGGGGCGCAGCGGCCCTGGCGCCTGGCAGTGAGTGGCAGCTCCTGGGAAAGAAAAAGTCCAGACAAAACTGTTCAGCCTGCTTGACCTGAATTGGAAATGAGAAACTGCCTTCACCTGCAAATATGTAATTCTCCCAGATCGCTTCCTCCGGGGGTACCTGTGAGCTGCCAGCGGCTTAGTGGAGGGGCTGCCCCCAGCAGCGGGTGCCCGCGTGCCCCCGGCTCACACCGGCTCGCCGAGGCAGGGCCACCCCGGCTCTGTGCGAGCATCCAAACTCGCCTCTTCTTCTTTTTTAATTGGAAAAATAAGGGGGAGGACTTGGTTAAAGGGCCAACAGAATTAAAGAGTGTTTTTCGCTAATAGCCTGAATCTTTGCTGATCTTGTAAAAGGGGGGGGAAGGGGCTGTGCGTGAGCATCCCTAAGGGGGGCATTATGCAAATGAGGAAATTAGTTGGAAACAGCCTGAAGGGAAACATGTGGCAATTGAAATCTGAGGAAGCAGCATGGAGACTGCTGCTGAATAACTTATTGTGGACGCCCAGCGTCTGCCGCAGCCCCCGGAGCAGAACAGAGAGAAGCAGAAAGGCAACAAGCCACAGCAGTTGGGGAAAACACAAGCTCCAGAAATTTGCTTGAGCTAAAAAAAAAAAAAATTTTTTTTTATAACCTTGCCGGGGGGTGGAAAGGGAAGTGCGGCCCTGCCCTCACCACGTGGGGCAGGCTGCAGCAGTGCCCCAGCACCCAGGCCCCCTCGCGGGCAGGCTCCCCTCTGCTTGCTGCCCCCCACACAGCCGGTGCTTGTCCCCAGGGCCACCCTGGCACAGCACCCTCCTGCCCACTGCTCTTGGCCCCATGTCCCAAACCCATAAGAGAGGCAAGAGAAGGAAACAGAGCAAGTCACAGGAAAGCCCAGCCCTGGCCACCACGGCAGGGGTCAGCGCCCCTGCCTCGACACCCCTCTCTCGCATTTCACATGCCAGCAAAATGCCTGGCAGCTTTCTGGCTGCTCCACTAGCCCTATGAGAAGCAGTGGCACCAGATGTGCCGGATGCTGTCCTGGTGGTGAGGACAGGGCTATGGGGCATCCGCCAGCTGGAGGCATGGTATGGCAATGAGGTAGGCGCGGGAAGCCCAGCTTGCTGAGAGGCAGCTCAGCCCGGTGCCGTGTTGCCCTGGAAGGACCGGGCTGCTCACCAGGGCCGGACATGGCCCCAGGGCTGTGTCATTCATGGGCTCCCTGCCCCTAAGGATGCTCCTCGTTGAGCCAGGAGCTCATCACAAGTTGCCTGAAAGTGCAGCTTTTATTCGGAGAGTGGCTGTGCTGCACCGGACTTTGGGCTTTTTTCCTAAAAGTGAAAATGTGTCATCTTCCAGGTCAGATTCCTTTCATATCCTCTGCAATGTCAAGTTGAGCCCTTCCTAGCAGGCTCTTCCCTTCGGAAGTGGCTCCCTACTGAGTGAGGAGAAGGCTGAGACCGCCGGTACAAGAGCAGAGGTGGCTTTGTATCCTGCCTCCTTCTGTGAGGCAGCAAAAAAGAAAGCTGCCAAAGAGAAAAGCACCAGCTTATTGGCCACAGATCTGAGCGACTGATACATCTGAGCCACGTCTCTCACTGCACACTTCCTCCTGCTTTGTTCGTGCTACTATCCCCCTTGGCAAATGCTCTAACATGGAGAAAAGCAGAAGCAGGCTCAGATGCCGGGCTTTGTAGTAGTGACAAGGGATGCTGAGAACGGGGCGATGCTGGATCTGTCTCCTTTTCGCCAAGAGTAGGGGATGAGGCGAGAGGATGGAGGAGAAACAAAATGCTGTGGTTTTTGCAGGTCCCAGCATCCCTGGGATTTCCCGGGAGCTGACACTCACCAGCCCCATGGAGGGAGCCCTGCAAGCCCGGGTCCTCGGCTGAAGGGGCTGCAGGACTGTCCTCCTAAGGTCCCTCCACTGCAGTGCTGTCCTCCCTGTCCCCCCAGCTGCGAGCCAGCCGGATGCGGACCCAGCCTGCCTGCTCCTTGGGGCCAGCAGCGCTGGGGCAGGCAGTGTGAACACCCAAGGTGCAGAGCAAGGTGTTGGCATGGCTCCTCAGCATGCTCCCGGCACCCTCACATGTCTGGGAAGACACAGCTTCTTAAAGGGGTAATCGTGCCTCTCCTTCCCGGAGACAGCGCCCATCAGCAGGGGCAGGATTGCAGCCAACACTGCTGGGGCAGAAATGCCTCTGTGCCCCCGCGTGTCCTTTGGAGCCTAGGGAGAAAAGAGACACAAAAATAAGAGTAACTCCTTCTCCTCACTTAATGGCACAATCAATGTTTTCCCTTCACAGCAATCCAGAAAGGAAATAGCTAATTATCTGAGACAGGGTAAATTTTCTATTCTTGTAGAAAAACAAAACAAAACAAAACAAAATGAAGAGCATTTCTCAGGGAATATATTCATCTGCCCTATCCCTTCCCCTTTTCTCCCCACAAACAGCCTGCAGCAGAGGGAGACAGGGGAGGCACAGCCTGTGGCAGTGCCATCTCTCCCAGGGCTGGAGGAAGAGGATTTACACAGAGAGGAGCCAATTAAGGGCCATCACTCAGGCATCAGCTGCTGCAAAATCAGGAGGCTCATTATCTCTCCTCTCCCTGGAGATGCCACAGCCGCTGGCAGCTCCCTCTTTCAAGGACTACTGTAGCCACATGTGCATGAACGCCGAAGGGCCATACCACCGCACAGCCCCTTGCCCACTTCCCCCTTGCATCCACCATGCACCCCAGCCCAAGGATGTTTGGGGACCACGTCTGCAGATGTGCCAGCTCCTCTGAGCTGACCTACTTTTTGCAGCTGTTGGTGGTCCATATCCCAGAGTCAAGGGTTTTGGAAGAGAATTGCATCTGCCCTTTCAAAGATGTATCTGAAAAATTTAACTTAAATGTACTCCCAAGTCACAAGTTTAGGGGCTTTAGAGACTCAAGACCAAAAAGTGCCAAAGTGCTTGTCTCAGCACAGGAGTTGTTATCAAGACATGGCCTGTGCCCCCCACCCCAAAGGTGCAGGAGCTCCCCAGGGTGGAGCAGAGGAGCTGGAGCCACTTCTCCAGCAGTGCCAGGGGGACGATAAGCTGCTGCACAGGAGGCCATCTGCTCACATGCAGCAGTGGAAGAGCCTCTCTTCTCCCTTCCATCCCACAGTGCTCCACATGGCTGGGATTTTTCCACTCCTTTTCTCAGCAAAGAGTCTGCACGCTTCAGTGCTGCACATCACACTCCTTCCCCCCGTGGCGGCTGCTAAGACGCTGTGCTGCAGGGCTGGCGAGGCTGGGCCGGTGCCTGGCACTGCTGGCACATCTCTGCGCTCTCCTACGCTCGCAGCGAGTTCCCACAGTCCCACGCTTGCACTGCACAGCCCCACACATGGGGGCAGAGCGGTGAAGATCCTCGTCTGAGCTGGTGTGGAGACCTTGTGCTGCGAGATCTGGTGTTGCTCTGTCTCCCCACCCCACTCGAGGCCCCTGCAAAGACAGAGCTGGGCAGCAAGAAGTGGCCAAGGCTGGATTTTAACCAGAGCCAGCATCTGTCACTGCTGTGTGCTGCAGAAAATTAGCTTGCGATGGGGGTGCTCACTGCTCCCTGCTCTTGAGATGCTCCTGCCACCAGGAACCAGGCTGGGGAAGATACTGGAAGTATATTTATTCTTATTTATTGGCTGCGTGTCAGAAATAATAAAAAGAAGGAAAAGGCAGCTGCGCAAAACGAAGGGTGCTTAATGCAGGAAGTCATGAAGTGAGTCCTGCTGGAAAGGCACAGTGACCGCGAGGCTTGCGCACCGCTCCCCCGTCTCTCTCTCTCAACAGCCCAGAGCCACTAGCTTCCCCGCATAGACTGCAGGCAACAGGAGTTGCATCCTAATGGGGAGAGAAAGTGGATGCACCCAGCGCCAGCTGCACTTTCATGGGTTTTTCAGCTCTTTGTACCTGTTGTATTTTACTCCCCTTAGAAAAACAGCAATGCTGGTTCGTTAGGCTGAGCGTAGCAGCCCCTGGGCTGCGGGTGCCGGCCTCATGGGGTGCTCCTGGGGACAGCCCCCGACCCCCGGCAGGGGCCGTCGCGCACAGCGCTGCAGCAGGCAAGGGCGTATTGGGTGGCGTTCGGCTGCACGGGGGTTTCCCCTCTGCTGGGAACGGCTCCGGCCACCGCCGGCGAAGGGGGTGGGCAGGGGAGGGCCCCGTGCCCAAAGGACGGCTCAGAGCGACTGCTCCGTGGGCGCCGCTCCAGCCGCGGCAGGGATGCGCTGCGGAGCCGCTCGGCCAGCAAGGACAGAAGGTGTCCGTCCTTCCTCCTGCTCGCTCACAGCTGAAGTGGAGTGTGACTTTTTGGGAAAACATCCAGTCTCCGTTTCCAAACTGCAAGTGGCTGAGAAGCCAACCATGCCTTTGGGAAGCAGCTTACATGACTAATTTCTACCGATGTTGAAAATGTGCTTTTTATTTCTAGTCTGCGCTCGTCTCGCTTCTGCTCTCAGCCTTTGGCCCTTGTCATACCAGGTGGGCCCAACGCCCATTCCCCACCTGGGTCTTTACACGCTGTGATCTTTCCTAAGTTAAAACGGTTGAGTTGCCGGCTTCTCTTTTCATGGCATGTCTTCCCCACCACTTCATCAGCCTGGTGGCCCCTTTTTGAAGCTCTCCAGTTTATCTGAGCTTTTTTAATTTTTCACATCAGAAAATAACCTGGTATCCCATGGTGACTGTCCATTGATACCGACAACATAACCCAGATACCAAGAATATAACCCTCCTCCACCCTGTTTGCACTAAGGACTTTCCTGGCTGCAGGGCTGTGCTCAGCTAACTCTTGTCCTCCGGAGCCTTTAGGAGGCTTCCCGCGACACTTGCTCCGGTCCATCGGTACAGCCTGCATTTCTGAGATGTGTAGCCGCAGATGGCTGTACCAGGACACAGGCTACCCGGCAGTCCAGATCACACTGCACCGGTGACCTGGCTTTTCTGGGGTTTACTGCTCCCCTGCTTTTGTGTTGGTGGCAAACTTTACAGACGCAAGGTCCATGTTTTTCTTCATGAACAAAAACATTTAATAATGCATGTCTGGATCTCACGCAGGGGGCTTCCCAATAGAAGTTCCCCTGCTCCATGCTGGCTCTCTCTTTACTTTTGGAGACTTGCCACTTAACTGTTTTTTAATCCTTCCGGTGTTTGCTGTCTTAATTTTAAATCACTCTCATTTCTTAGTCAAAATGTCATGCAGAACGAAATCCAGTGTCGTATGGAAGTCTGAGTGTATTACAGAGACACAATTACCTCTGTCAACCAAGTTTTTAATTTTGTAAGGAAAAGCTATTCCGTTAGACCAGCAAGCTCTGCGGTTCACAGACAAGTGCTGCTTAGCTTTGCTTTAAGCCTTCATGTATGCCAGCACCAGCCGTGGTCGGAAGGAAAGCTCTGTCTGTAAATCCAGAGAAGGGTTACTTGACTGTCTCTGGGTTTTCACAGATGGTTGGACAGTTGTTACAGAGCTCACTAGGTCAAAAATGGCCAAGGTATGTGCTTTTAACTACTCCCCTGCCTTAAGCAAGGTGCTTGAAATCACCTGCACTGTGTATGATTCAAATGTGCAACAGGCATGTTAAATCTAGTTATCATGTGTTAACCCTTTATAAGCCATGAACACGCAGAAAGGTTGTATGGAAGAAGGCTGCTGTACCGCTGAAGGCCCCCAGGCACGTGTGAGCTGCACAGTGAAGGCTCGGCTCCTCCATCCTCGCCCAGAGTAGCTGAGGGAGGGACCCGGGCCCATACCGGCACCCCTTCCCTCCCTGCTGCACGCCGCCAGGCTGCCGCTCGGACGGGTCCTGCTGCAGCCACCCAAGCTGATGGCACAGGAAAGGTGCTAGAAAGGTATAGCTATTTATTTTTGAATGTCTGACTTTGGCTAGGCATGTCCTTTCAAGCCGTGGCTCCCCCAGCGTTACAGTTACTGAAATGATGGAGGAGGGTTGGGAAAGGGAGGAATGGAAGGAGCCAAGGAAGGAGAAATTGCATGAAAAGAAATGCAATATCTGCCAAAATGTCATCCTCAAAGTAATATATCAAAATCTATGTGCAGACAGTAAAATCTTGACAGTATTGTGCCAGAAAGATAGGATTCTTTCCTTCTGGAAGTGCTTTTTGAGTTCTCTTTTTCTCAGGCATTTTCCAGATGTCGATTGTGTCGGACTAATATTATACATCATCTTATTTGTTTTCTAGGTAAAGGAAAAGCAGGGAATGTAATATCTGGGCTTCAGCCAAACTGCTGGTATGGTGCTATATAGACAGATGTCAGGTAGGGGTTGGTTCAATAATGCTAAGGTAGATATTAACAGGTTATTAATATTTTATGAGAAGATCTTTTGGATCCTTGAGGACCAGTGTAAGGCTTGATATTATTCCATATTTTCATTAGCAAGTCGGCATGGAAAGGACGGATGTTTTGGGGACATTCGCTAATGAGGCAAAATCAGGAGGGTTTAGAAATTCAGAATAAAAGTAAAAAAAAATGGGCAACCTTGAAGACAGGAGCAGTGGAGGTGGGATGAAATTGTACAGTACGATATGCAAGGAGATGTTATTAGGAATTACCAGTGGGAACTCCTGCTCCTCCGCTGGCAGTGACTGAGAAAAAAAGGATCCAAGAGTTAACCCCAGCCTGACCTGAGTCGTCGCTGCAGTGTGGAGAAGGCATAGCGGATGTTGAGATTTAATGGGCAAATCGCTTCAGCAAAAATTTTCATGAATGACGACGTCAAGGCAGCGGTGGGCCACAGCTGGACGCCAGGATACATTTCCAGGCACAGCACAGGAGAGAGAGATTTTAATGGGAAGGAGGCAGAGGGGTGTCTAGGAGACGGGGGGAGCAGCGAGGCTGGTGGTGGCTGGCGCAGCCCCCCCGAAAAAAGGCAGATTGTTCTCCGCAAACGCCCCAGGGGCACCAGCAGGGACGAGCGCTCTCCATGCAGCAGCTAGGTCACCACAAGTGGTTAACAGCTCTAGCTGCCCTCGCCTGGGCCTGTGGAGGGGCATGTGCAGGGGTTTTGCCTATGGTGGCAAGGACTGATCCAGAAGATCCTTGTTTCCCTTTTTCTCCTCATCTTCCTAACATAGCTTTTCTTCATAATTAATTGCTCTCATGCTTGTCAGCTCAGCAACACTTTTGAACAGCAGCAGTAACATTTCTGTCCTCCTGCCACTGGTACATCTCCATCCTGACGGTCCTAGCAAAGCACGAGGAGCCTCATTGCAATCTCCAACCTTTCTACTACCTCGAAATGTTTTAAAAATTCACCTTACTTGCTCTCTGCACTGACTAACCAGCTATCTGTGCGAAGCAAAACCTGGAGGCATGCTGCACTCGAGCTAACAGCCTGGTTAAACGCCCAAAGCCTTGCTCAGGCGTAACAAGCCGTGCCAGCGGCACCGCAAGCACACAGGCGCCGTTGCGCTGGGTCACCCAGCCCCGGTACCTGCAAACTGCCCCCAGCGCTGTGCAAGGGCGTCCCGCGAGCAGCCTCCCCCGGACACGTGGGTTGAGCTCCAGCCGTGCTGCCAGCCCTCGTGCGGGCCGCGGCGACGCTCGGAGCCAGGTGAGCACAGCACCGCCGGTGGGAGGGGGCACCGCGGCTTTGGCAGGGCAAGGCGGCAAGGACCATGAGAGGAACCAAGGCGCTTCGTAAAGAGACAATCTCCGCTAGGAAGACTGTGTTTAGGAAACCTCTTGTTCAAATGGACCAAATTTCAACTGCTAGGCTGCCGCATGCTAGGTTTCAAGGCGGTGGGTGCCACTGCCTGGATTTGAGAGCTCACAGAAGGAACGGCTGCGAAACGGAGGCCCGTCACCCACCTCAGCTGCCGCAAAGCTCCTGCTCTGCCCTGGAGAGCCCCGCTCAGAGGAGCCTTTCACAAATTGCAGACCATCATCAGCCATTAAGTCATTTGGAGTCGCCTGGTTTATTACACAGACTTACTGTCCTGCTAGCTGCCACGTTTAACATCCCTGTTTAACAGAAATGAGCGGTCATCCGCTGAACGGTCTTGTTTTATTGATCCTCCGACTCCATCAGCCGGTGTCCACCTTTGCTCCCTAAAAATTTGTTTCGCCTTCTGGCCGGATGCTGCTTTCGCCCCAGCTCTCCAGCCGGCAGAGGTCTGGGGCATCACGTCGAGGCATGCAGCCGCCGGCGCCAGCGGGCTGCGGTGGGGGCCCCGGGGTGCCGCTGCCGAAGGCGTGCGGCCGGTGCCCCTGCAGCCCCAGTCGCCGGCTCCCACCCGCGGCTGCCTGCCCCGGCCGGCGTGGCGTGACGCATGCGGATGCATGTGAATTAGGTGAGTTAGCGGTGGAGCGCAGCCCTAAATCACAGACAGGCAGCAGGGTGCCTCTCCGCGGGTTTTACATCCTCCTGAACCTCCACGTTTTAATCTCCTTTTACTGTTTTCATTTCCGTCTTTGCTGGGGTTGGTGTTCTTAAGCACGAGCCTGCAAGGGATTTCAGGTGACACTTGAACTAAATCTTATTCCACACATGTGAAGGGAGAGATTTATCGGCCCACGTCTGACAGCAAAGTGAGGAGCAGCTGGGACTGCTTGAAATTCATCTCTCTCCCACCAGCGCAATGGGAGTTCAGCGTGACGGGTATAAATCGCGCGCTGCGTTTTCCCCCCAGTTAGACTCTACTCAGCCACAAACTACCTCAGTAAATCACAAGTGCCCACCCCTGACTGCGTCCGCGTCCCTGCGGACAGGCCGGGCCCTGAAGCACCCCCCGGGCGGGAGCGGCCCAGGAGGGTCCCGCGGGGTGAGCGGCTCTCGGCAGCGCCCTGCGCGGAGACGGGCTGCGGGGGGACCTGGCAGGGGAACGCGGGCGAGCGCCGCCCGAGGCTGTGGGGAGCACGGGAAGCGGCTGGTGAACACGCAAAGGCAAGGGGGCAAACCCCGGCGCTGGTGCCAGACGCAGGCTGAGTGCGGCGGGGACGGATGCTGCCAGCCTGGGAGCATTTTACCCATTTTTTTAAAGTTTTCTCACCATCCTGCAATGCGGCTCTGTGCCAGGCTGCCCCAGAGCTGGTGAGGAGCCAGAAGCAGAGGTCACAGCCCATGGGCACAGAGGAAAAGCCTGAGTTTCGTCAACGCAAACCGGCAGGGACCCTGCCAGGGCCCCGCTGCTCTCCGCTGCCAGCCCCTGAGCTGGCCTGCGGGCACCTCTCCTGCTCCCCGCCAGGGCACCAGGGGAGACAAGCGTAAGGGCACATAACTCCTGAGAGGGACGAGTGTTATTTCCACATGACATGCCATCCACAGGGGCAGCAAGACCCGCAGGTTCAAGCTATGGACAGAAAAAACATCACACACAGATCTCCTTCAGGGCTCTTCGAAAACGTTTTGCAAGGAAGTGGCAGAGGGCAGAGGGAAAAAAGCCCACGGACAGCACTCAGGAGAGGTTTGGCCTGCGTCCACGCCCCACGTAGTCTCCCCCCAGTGCAGCTCCCCTGCACGGAGGGCTGCTGAGCCCCAGCGCAGCCCCCAAGGACCGCCTGCCCCAGACCCTGGGCTGCCTGAGCCAGGCCCAGCTTAGCACTGGTGGGTCAGCAAACCCACCCTCTCTGCTCCCGGCTCAGCAGAGAAGACCACCACTGCGCAAGCTTCATGTCAGACTTCACAGCTGCAGTGGGAAACAGCTGATCTCCCAGCCCCTGGCAGTTTACAGACACGGATAATCATTCTGGAGTAATTACCAGCTCACTCCCTTGGAGGAATTCACTGGTGAGAAGTCACTAGGAGCTAATTACTACAATTACTGCCCAACGCACAGAGCCAGGGCGCGCAGAGCTTTCTGCAGGAGCAGAGCTCCCCACCGCCAGCCCCACGTGCCTTTTCGGCATGCCTGGAGAGGCTGTTCCACCTTAGCTCCCCAGCCCGGGGGGCACAGCCGGCTCCCTCCTCACCCTGGGTCCCATCCTCCCAGGACAGTGCATCCCGTACCCAGCTGCTCTCCCTTGCTGGACTCCCAGGTCCTTTTCCCCACTGTGGATTCTTTTCTTGGGTGGGGGGGGAGGATTGGTGTTAGTAAGAGCTTGGCATCGCTACCAATCCCAGCACCAGCAGAGCAGCCCACTGGCACCAGTGACAAGGAGCTAAATGGTTTTTCAAGAGATGCCCAGCTGTTTCAGCACTGCTACTTTGGGGCTGCCCCATCACACAGCTCAGGCCCCAGGACTGCCCTGAGCCTCCATTTCTGTTGCAGGCTGATGCAGAAGAGAGCCCAGCAGGGCTTTCCACCACAGATCCCCTCTGCCTGTGAGGCTCAGGGTGGGTGAAGCCAGACTATGTCAGGAGCAGGACTGGGCTGCAGCAGGCTGTGAGGGGTCCCAGGGAGCAGGGTGTTAGAGCCAGACGTGTCAGAGAAGAAAAACAAATCATCTGGAAGCAAGACCAGGGTGTTTATTGCACCTCAGCTCCTAACAAGGTCATCAAAGCTCTTACTCCCTCTGCAGCTACCTGAGCGTGGGAGGCCACTCAACCCTGTCACATGAAGCCTTTGGAGCTGATCTTGTAAACTGCAGGCACAGGACCAGCAAGGCCCTCCCCGCACACTCATAGCATGCTCTGACTCCCTGCCGCCTGCTACAAGCTGCCAAGATGAGCTGGAGCCCAGACGAAAGCCAGCCCTGCTCCTCGGGCAGAGGCAGTAGCAGCCCTGGAGGAGCCCCAGCTAGTGCAGGGTGCAGGCAGGCACAGAGGGCTCAGCCTGCCCCTAAGCACCCTTCCTCTAGGGAGGAGCCCCTCTGCAAAGAGCAGACACCACACTCCCACAGCCCACCTCAGGTGGCAGCCCCCGACCCCCTACAGCTCCCGACTGCCCAGCCATCAGGGGTGGGCACAGAGACCTAGCACAAGGGAAGCTCACGCATTAAGATGAGGCTTTTTGGAGGGTCCCAGAGAGGTCTGATAACCCACTGCAGAGAACTCCCAGAAGAGCCCAAGCAGGCAGAGAGATCCCACAGCCCTGCACCCCGAGATGCTGTCAGGGCAGAGGTGCAGACAGCAGGTTTCAGCCTCCAGGTGCAGCACTTCCACTGAAGGGCAGGGCCACCCTGAAACATCAGGCATCACCACTGTGTCCTTGCAGCCACCAACACTGCTGCCACAGCACACAGCAGTGCCCACCATGCCCCCAACCACACCTCTGACCTGCGACACAGGTCCTGGCCTCTTGCAGGGGGCACCACCACCCCTGCCAGGCCTCTATAGAGCACCATGCAGCACTCTGCCCCATCACATCCTCACCCAGAGATCAGTCAGCAGCCTCCTCCCATCCCCCTGCTAGGCCTACAGTAGCAGTCAAGACCCAAGCCCACTTGCTCTCCACGAGACCCTTGCACAGAGACACACTCACTGTGTGCTGGTTGGCTGTTTAGCTCCAGCACAGCTCAGCAAAGCCCTGCAGCCCAGGGACAGCAACTGGAGAGGCAACCTAAGCCAGGCAGTTGTCATCCCCAGCCTTTCCTGGAGGCAGCCTTTGGCAAACAGATGGTCCCCACGTGGCCTTGCCAGTCTGAATAAGCAAGAAAGGACCCTCACAGTAGCACAGGCTAAGGTGCACACAGGCCCTCTCTGCTCCAAGTGGGTCACTTTGCCCACAGGCAAGTTTTAAAAACAGGGAGGGGAAAAAACCTTGCCCCAAAAGCACAGATGCAAGAATGAAACACCACACAAGACTAGGAGTGGAAGAGTCTTTATTGCTTTAAATTCTTAGAAGTCAGATGTATGCATCCATGTTTGCCATAGGCTTGCTGCAAGGAGACACCCACATTGCATTCAGCTTGCCGTATGGCTCAGGGAAAGCAGGGACTCTGGACCCACAAACTTTGGTCTTGCTACCCCACAGTAGGCTGACACCTTCTCCCAGGCAGCTGGGAAGAAAGCCAAAGGAAGTAAGGCAGATGCCAGCTGTGAGAAAGTTAAGGTTCACATGAAAGAGGTTACTGCTACAAGAGCAGAAGGGTCAGAGGCAGTTTCTCCAGCACCTACAAAGGATACCAGCTCCCAGCTTAGCAAGGGAACCTAATGTATTCCCAGTAGACTACAACAGGGACAAGAACAAATCCCCTCCTCTACCAGCCTCTGGTCCCTCTGGGGAAGATCAGGGCAATCAGAGGCAGGCATTAAAAGCCAGAAAATCAAGCTGACATCAGTGCTGACCCTAAGTTAAGCCTTTATTCTCTCATTAGCTAGAAGGAGTACAAGCAGATCAAAGATGCTGCTCCCCTAAAGCTGGGCCCTCTTTGAGATCTCTCCCCATCCACAGTGGCACCTCCGTGCTTGGTTCTGCACATCCATATTACTCATTCAAGCACATGCCCAAGGCAGAGAGGCCTTCAAGTCCTCTGTCTCAACTGCAGACTAGAGCCTGACATTATCCTGTGACACCTGCACAGGACTGTCTCCCCCGCTCACCCTCTGAGCACCAGGAGAGGACAAAACCACTCTGCCCCTCTCCTTTGGGGCAGCTCAGACAGACCAGTGTCTTCCTTCCACTCCTCCCATCTCTGGGAATGGGCACTGTGCAGATGCTCTCATACCTGATCGAGCCACACAGAAAAGAAAACCAGAGACTAGGAACAAAACAAAACCAAACCAAACAGGAACAAAAGCTAGAAGTGGGCTATGGCCTGGACACCCCACCAGAGAGCCAAAGGACATGTCAGCAGAGAAACCACGGCCGAGCCAGCTGGCAAGTGGTGCTCATGCATCCACGAGTGTCAGCCCATCGTGCAGGGCACGCTTCCACATGTAGTAGGTGGAGCGGGCCGTGAGAGGGAAGCGGGCACTGAACTCTTTGTAGGTAGGGAAGGTCTTCGACTCAAAGCGCTGCTGCAGGAACAGCTTGGCTTGTGCCTTGAACTGGGCAGTGGCGATCACATCCATCACAAACATCCGGCTGTTGGCTCTTTCCGACACGGCATAGCCTGAAATGGTGGCATTGTATGGAGTGGCTGGTGCTAGCTTGTCTAGATGCTTGGTAGCCATCTCCATTTGGAACTGGGGCTTGAGGCTTGCCCCAGCTCTCTGAGGCACCAGGGAAGTAACCCGTTTCAACGGCTGGCAGGAGCTGGTCCAGGGCAGGCAATGCTGGTTGGGCGCCCGGCTGCTGTCCTTCCAAAACCAGTAGGCTGTGGAGGAGAGAGATGGATAGCGCAGGCGGAATTTGCAGAATGGCAGCCGCCACTGCTGGACTTGCCTCTTGGCCATCTCTCGCAGCCGCTTTCTCCAGCACAAAGAGGGTTTGAGCTGCAGGAGACTCCTGTGGGCTGTCTGGTGTCCATTCAGCCTCCTTCTAACAGGTAAGCTGCTTGGCTTCAACTGCAGGAATTGCTTTCCTATCACTAGAGGTTTCTGGTTATCCAAGGGAGACTGGGTGGGTTTGAAGTTTGGGTTCTCCTTGATTGCTTTTCTTCGCCAGTTGTAGTAAGTGGACCTGGAGATGCCAGGAAAGCTGCGCTTGAAGCACCTGTAAGGCACCAGAGTGTTCATGGAAATGCATTTCTCCAGGTAGGATTTAGCTCCTTGCATGAAGATCCCTGCTTGGATGGGGTCTAGAGAAGGACTCTGAGATCTTAAGCTTCCCCCCGAATTTGCTGGCTCATGCACATCAGCCTTTTTTGGGCCATCCCTGTGAGACTCTCGCAACCCCTGGGCCTCACCCAGGGCAGAGGTATCACCATTGACCATGCTCTGCATCTCATGCTTCCAGGCATAGTATGTGGATCGGGAGATTTCTGGAAACATTTGTCGGAAGTGCTGGAGGGGGATTACATTGCCCTCTTGAAAGCAGGACTGAAGGAAGTGTTTGGCTGCAAATCGTGCAGCAGCTTTTTGCCGGTGTTCACGAGACTGGCGCTTCCAGCGGTAGAAGGTGCTCTTGGTAATGCTGTACCTGTCACGCAGGTTGGAATAGGTGAGCTGGGGGTCACTGTTCAGCAGTTCCAGGGTCTTCATGGGCTGGACAGGAGGCTCTGGCAAAGGGGTAGTGGGTTCTAGCTCCTCCAGGCCAACTACAGCCACAAAGTACTGTGCTTTGAAAACCTGCCTGGAGAGCTGCTGCCCTGACCACATGATATGGAGCGTGGAGGTTCGTGGGCCACACTTCCTGGGCCGGATGAGCCGGTTGAAGTATGGCCGTATCTTCAAGTTGCTCATGGGGTAGATGGAGTAGATGTTACACTGCAGTACCGAGGCAAGAGCATAGACATGCCACATGTTGGCAAAGGTACCAGGAAAACAAGTAGCTTTGATGTCTGCATCAAAGATAGCCTCCAGGATAGCCATGGGGAGGCTGGTCATCTCTGGGGATTCCTCAGTGCAGAGGGAGTAGCGGACAGCCTGCAGCATCACTTTGGAGTCAATCATGCCATTCAGGTAGTACTGTTTGTGTAACAGCATCTCCACCACCGTACGCACCTGCAGCTCTGGGCTCAGGCTGGGGTTGCCCCAGAGCAGCACACTGGCTGCTTCAAAGAGGCGGTTCCCCTCTCCTTTGCAAACCAGAGGCAGCATGTTGCTCGGGGCATCCTCAGGATAGAGGCTCCTGGCTACACAGTCAACTTCCAGCTCCTCTTGGAACTGCCTCCCACAATAGCCAGGCAGGGAGAAAGATGACAGGGTCCTCTCAGCCTCCAGCACAGCACTGGTGAGGCCCTCCAGACCAAAGCATTCAGTAGCTTCCTGAAGCTCCTGCAGCACGGACTGCACCAGCTGGTGCCGCTGGATCATCCTGAAAGGCGGCAAAAAGAAAAGCCATTGGAGATCAAGACAGTGCACACTCCAGACTGCCAGAGGCCAGGCCTCCAGGTCTAGCGCTTTCCTAAGGGCCAGGAAGGCTGGGGGAGGCAGGAGGGGGAAAAGGCCTCTGCTCTCCCCCATCCCCAGGGCAAAGGAGGAAGCCCAAGTCCCCACAAGCCAACCTGGGACAGGGACACCAGCCCAGCCTGCTCTCCAGTGACCTCCTGTGGGCAGTACACACAGCACACAGCCTCCAAACACACTTGTCCAGGATGAAGGAGCCTCTATAGGAACCCATCTGTGACAGTAACACCATGCAGGACTGCTCAGAGCATGGAGAAAGCTGACTTCAGGTGGCAAGTCCAACAGAAAAAGGAGCAAGAACCTTTCTCCCTTCCCCAAAGCAGGGCACAGAGCCATTTCTGCAGCTGCAACCATTGTGCGCAACTGTGACAACTGTCACAGAACACAGGAGATGGGATGAACAGCCCCAACCAACCCAAGCTCCTACTGTTACCTGAGCTGACACTAGATGTCACTTGCTGCTCAGCAGAGACACAACCACCAGCCAGGGAGCAGGGGCAAGAGGAGGCTGCCCCTAAAAGCAGTGTCAATGGGGCTCAGAGAAGCCTTGGTGGGCACCAGCTGGAGCTCATTCCCAGGCAACCCATCAGTGCAGATAAAGCACATGTGGGTGGTGGGTGGGTAGTTCAGAGACTGCATGGAGCTCCCTTCCCCATCCCTACCTATCCTAATGTTGTCCTCGCTCTTCCTTCTGCAGGCCAGGTCCCACTCAGACAACCCAAAGGACCAAACCTGCATCCTCCCCTTATCAACTTTGGTTCCAACATCCATGCATCCCTGCCCTGACCACTCCAGGAGCTCCTTACCCCATGGACCAGCTCCATCAGTGCATCCCTCTTCAGCACTTCTTCACCACAATAGTGAGGTCAGGTTCCTCACCCCTGCCAGCCCAGCCTCTCCCTTTCCCACAAGCCCTGTTCCAAAGGGACCACCACTTCACTCAGCAGGGCAGCCTTTTCTAGTCCATTTTCTGCTAACAGATCTCTCTGCCTCTTCATGTGCCACCTTCAACATGCAGGTCACTCTGTAGCTAGGCTACCTCATTCATATTCCTGCTGAAGACCCACCCTTTCACAACACTTCACAGGTATCATTGTACACCCACAACTCTGCAAGGAGATGGGGAAACAGCAGTATCAAGCAGGAAAAGCAGCAGTTCTGAAGTAAAACAAAGATCCTGCCTGAGCTTTCCTGACTCAGTCCTGTGCCCTACTGTAGATAATATTACCACTGCTCTAACAACTACAATCCCTGGCCCTGACCAAACACCAAATGAAACAAGGTGCTAAATCATCACACTGCCGCATCCAGGCTACTTCACCGCAAGGAGGCCTCTGTGCTATTACTGACCCTTGTCTTTAATCAGGCCACCAATCAGCTAGTCACCAAATCAATTCCCTTCCCCTCTTCCAAGTTCCTCCATGGTCTCCTTTAGCTTGGTGTGCAGAAATCAGAGCCTTCTCTTACAGCTGTTCTTACATCTGTAATGCACCAGATATCAGAGAAACAATACAGAAAAAGGACCAAAGCTGTGAAGCAGAGATAGACTTGTCCTATAATTCTGGTCCAAGTGAGTTTGTGGTTGATACTTGGGGCCAAGTCTGTGTTTTTTCTTCTCCTTGGGGTTCATAGAGATTTATTCTGCAGAGCAACATTTTGATTAAGTGGTGGTGAATGGTGAATAACATGTGCTTGAGGAGCAGAAACAACAGGATTCCTCAGTACACATGGCTAGGAAGAGAGCTGCAAGTACAGGCAGATCTCAAGTCCTCAATCTCCATGGCCTGCCAAACCCTTTCAGGGCTTGAGACATCCCACTGCTGCAGCAGCCTCCCCTTTCAACCCACACAGCCAGGCTGAGCACGCTGCCCCTTCCACAAGGGCAAGGAAAAGCCAACACAAGCTGCTCCCCTGAAAGGGCTGAGGGGATGCCTTTCATCAGGCTTTCATCCTGATGCCGAGGGGCATCAGGAACACACTTGGGCTTTATGGCCTGATAAGCATTTCCCACCCCTTTATATCGGGGCGGGGAAGAAGGGTGGGAAGAAAGGAAGAGCTGGATGCATATAACTTTCTTCAGCAGTAACCCTACATGCTCAATGCCATTATCAGCTCCTGCTGCCCAGGAGCTGAGCAACAGGATCTTCCAGACAATCCTAAAGCAAAATCCTTAGTTCACACTACCTCAGAAGTTTCTCTGGGCTGCTTGGAGAGGGGCCCGGGTACATCAGAAATGCCAGAAGCATAGTTAAGTGAGATACTGCTAAACTGGGGGCTTGGTTCATCACCAAATCAAACCTAGTAGCTCTCAGTGTAGAGAGCCCTCTGAAGTGAGTATTTGTCCTGCACACCTCCAGCAGAGCCAGCTGAACACGACAGACAAGTGCTCCCTGGACTGCCTGAGCACCAAGGCAACCAAGTGAGCTCTCCACCGCTGATAAAGGTGGTTTTAGCTAACCTGGCCACTCTTGCATTGTAGCAGATAAGCAAGCACTTGCAGATCACATTCCCTCACCTAAACTGATGGGCTGGTGGCATCCAGTAGTGCAAGTTCCCCAAGCCAGCCCAGAAGACTCCCCAGCCAGAAGGAATCCAAGAAACTTCAGCCCCCTGTCCTAGGGAAAGGCCAGGCAGTCTCTGCAGCCCATCCCAAAGCCCTTGCAGGAACAGTTTTGCTACTCTGGAGGGAGTAACAGGAGCAAAAGTGTCTGTGCTACTGCATGCTCAGCGAGGCTAGCAATTTCTTGCTTCTGAGTCCCCCAGCTGTGAGGCTCTCAAGCTATCACCAGAGTAAAGGTTTTGGTTTGAAAGGAAGGCATTTGAACCACCACAGCTGCACAAGGGAAGCACAAAAAATGGAATCTCAGGAAACTGTGTTAGAAATACCACCACACTAGAGCTTTCTTGGGATTTTAAGTGGTAAATAGTGCTAATGGGCCAAGCAGCAAGAAAAAGCCCACTCCAATAAACTAATATCTGCATTTCTACAGAAGTCTAGAAACAGGGTAACATTGTATGGAAAGAGAACAGTCAACTTGCATTAATCAAGGCCAAACCAATACAGTTAAGTCTGGTTTCAGACTTGTCTTGTTGCAAGGGGAATTTACTGCTTGAGCATAAGTGGCACCTGACAACAGCCCTGAGAAACAGGAACAGCCCCTCTCATTCAACACACCCATGAACACCTCCACTGCCCCCATGGCTTTCTCAACCAGAAGGGAGCCAACCTCCTGCAGCCAGGTCTCAGCAGCAAGGGAACTTGTGCTTCTTCCAGCAGCCTGAGCTCAGGTGGGACCGAGGGGAGACTTCAACACTCATCGAGACCCAGGTTAAAGCACCTGAAGCTGTTCCTGTCGTCCAGGGGAGAGGGAACGAAGAGCCACGGGGGGAAGAGGTGGCCAAGCGCTCCAGGAGCCCCCCAGTAGGCGCTGCCTGCCGGCCCGGGCCTCTGCACCAGGCGCCAGCCACCTTCCCGGGCCGGGCCGGGCCGGGCCCAGCCGGGGCAGGGGCGCTGCGCCCGTGCAGACAGCCCCTGCCAGAGCCGCCGGCCAGGGTGTCGCCGGCGGGACCGGGCCCGCGGCAGCCCTCAGGGCCACCGAGAAGGGAGGGAGAGGAGGGTGCCGATGCCGGCCCCGACGGCGCACTGCTCCGGGCCGGGCCGGGCCGGGCCGCACTCACCTGGCTCGCCGGGTCGCGCCCTGCCCGCGCCCTCGGCCCGCCGCGCATTTAAGGGCGGCGGCAGGAAGCGGAGCGGCCCCGGCGCGGCCGCCGCCGCCGCGGCCCGGTGTCAGGCCCGGAGTGACCCCTCGGGAGCGGGCGGCCGCGTGCAGGGGCGCCCCTCCCCTCCGCTCCGCTCCCCTCCCCCGCAGGAAGCGGGCCATCCCCGCGTGCCCCGGCCCACATGAAAGCCGCCGGGCCGGGGGTCACTTCCAAAGCTAAAGTGATAATGGCCATTGTCCCCGGCCGCGCCGCTTAAAGGGCCCGCGCCGCCCCGCCCGCCCCGCCGCCCGTAGCGCCCTGCTGCCCCACAGCTCCCTGCGGCCATAGCGCCCTGCGGCCCTGCAGCGCCCTGCCCTCCCACAGCACCCTGCTGCCCCCCAGCACCCTGCAGCCCACGGCACCCTGTGCCCTATAGCGCCCTGCCACCCCATGGCACCCCACCAGCCCCAGCCCAGGGCACCCTGCAACCCCACAGCACCTTGCACCCTCACCACACAGCACCCTGCCACCCTACAGCACCCAGCGCCTCCAGCCTGTAGCACCCTGACATCCCTGCCCCACTGATCCTGCCCCTCCACAGTGCCCACCACACCACCCCACAGTGTTGTGCCACCCCATGGCACCTACCACCCCACACCTAACACCCCCCCTGCCACAGCAGCTTGAGACCCCACAGCACCTTGGCACCCCACAGCACCCACCACACCACCCCTGCCCCACAGCACCCTGCAACCCCACAACACCCTGCAACCCCACAGGGCCCACCACACTACCCCTGCCCCACAGCACCCGTAGCGCCCAGCACACCACCCCTGCCCCATAGCACCCTGCCACCCCACAGCGCCCACAGCACCCCTGCCCCACAGCACCCTGCCATTCCACAGCGCCCTGCCACCCTGGCCCCACAGCATGCCCTGCCCAGGCCCATGGCACCTTGGCGATGCCAGCGGCCCAGCCCCACAGGAGGGCCATCTCCGCTGGGGCTTGTGGGTCAGCCCGGGGCACCCCTCGCGCCCCCCCCCCCCCCCAGGGCAGAGCAGCCCCGGCAGCCCCACATGCACCAGGCACGGATTGCCCCCTCTGCGGCCGTGGGGCACGCAGGCACTGCCTCGGAAAGCCGCCCAGCCGCCCCACATGCCTCCGCCCACCCCGGCTCCCACCCAGCACAGCGTCCTCCTCGGCTGCTCCCTGACGGACATTTACCCTGTCACACTCCCTCCCCAGGCAGCGCCCGTCCTCCCCCGGGGCAGGTGATGCCGGCGGGTCCTGGAGGGCTTGTGTGGCCGATGAAGCTCAGCTGCGCTGCCTTGCAAACCCCGTCTCGTTTATGTGCGCCGTATCCTATCCAGCGCCACGAGGCACCCAAAGCATGGCAGCCTCCTGGCCAGGACTCGCGCCTGCCGGCCTGCCCACGCCTGGAGCAGCCCCACTCCCGGCCCTGTGTCCGTGGGGCGGCCCTCCTCCGCGGAGCCACCCCCGCTATCTATCTCTGCCCCTTCCCTCCTCGGCCCAATCTCTGGGCCTGAAATCCCCCTCCTTGATTCCTGCTCACACAATAGCTCCATCCCGTCCCTCGGGCCTCACATGAGGCTGTGCAAACAGAGCACGCAGCAGATATTTCGCTCCGACATCGCTAAGCTGCTAAAACCAACCCCACCCTGCCAGCCCAGAGCCTCTAAAACTTCCTCCAGCACATGCCTCTTCCAAAACTTTCCCTCTTTCTCCACCTAAACCTTTGCCTGTCCCAAAGCCTCTGCTACCCTCCGAATCCTGGGGCCTCCTGCTGCTCGTTGAAGCCCAGGCTGCGGCACCGCTAGCTCTCACGTGCCTCTCCTGCCGTCGCCCTGGGATTTGCTGGGAAGGAAGGAGCCTGGAGGAATGAATGGTATGGCAATACCATTCAGCAGCCTGCCAGTCGCAGCCGTCAGGGGTTTCTGGTCCCGTCTGGGTGGGTTGGTCACCAGCACAGCCAGCATCCAGGCCCCAGGGCTGGGGCTGTTCAGGAGTTTGACCACCTGATCAGATTTAGAAACACTTTTTCTTCAGAGAGAGCTCTACGCCACCTCAAAAGAGGTCCTGTGGAGCTGGTCTGTCCTCGGGTGTGAGCACTCAGTGCACTTTACTGCAGAGGGCACAGCGTGGACAACAGGGAAGAGGCAGGCTGTCCACCAGCTGGCTTCAGTGTTCCTTGTCCTGCATCCTGCATCCCTTTCGTGCAGCCCCAGCTGCAGGCAGCATCTGGTTTCCTTTATCCAACCTACTCTCTGGGGCCTGCCCAGGCCACGGCACAAAACCCCATCCCTCCAGCTGCCCAAACCCAGGCGCGAACGTGGGATGTGACACAGCAAGGGGCATGAAATAATTCCTGATGCAGGAATGTCAAACATGCCAAGGGCTTCCTTCCCCTGTGCAGCTACCTGCAGGGAACCTCACTTCAGCCATTCCTTCTGCTGTAATGTTTGGCAATAAGAGGATAGAGGAGACACCAGTTATTGATTCTTGGGCCATTTGGGAAGAAAACTAAGTAAGGGCCTTTCAAACAAGGGAAATGTGCCCAGATCCCTCTTCAGCTGGTGCTGAATGAACCCAGCTGCCCTGCCTTATGTTTTAGTTTGGGACGAGGAATCGCTGAATAAATCAAGGCTCACCTTCCTTGAGGTACTTTCTACCTCCTGTAAAGGAACATACCCCAAAGCATTTTTCCCACTCCTCTTGTCTCACATCTCAGTGCAGGAGTGTGGGGGTAGGAAAGATGAGGAGTTTGACAGGAGGAACGGGCTCCCTGCAAGCTGTGAACTTGCCCCATTCTCAGCTACTTGCAAGCCCCCCCAGCTTGAGTTAGCAGCCATCACCAAAGCTGACACTGAACCCTGAGATTCAGCCTTCATTGGGATTACTCTTATTAGACACAGAAAAGCTAAAACGCAAGGAACAGAGACCTAAACAGTTGTCTGGTGAGCTTTATTCCCTATCAGGTAATATCCTTATCGCCAAAGCCAGTTCCGCTCTCGCTAACAAGCTGGCCAGTCCTGGTTCTTTTCCCTGGCAGGCTGGTGTTCATATCCACAGCTGCTGAGCTCCCCTTCTCATCCTTCATCCTTTTAACTTCGGTTGCAAATGCAAAGTAGCGCTCACCGGGCAGTGAGACACTGGTAAATGCCAGAGTCAGCAGGGTCAGTGATTAACATAGGAGCTGGAAAACACACAAAGAGACAGCCTGAGCAGTTCTGTTATGCAGATCACTGCACACACGGGCTTCCAGCATATAAACAAGTAGTTAGCATTTCTCTGTTCCTTGGAGGACTTCAGTGGGAAACCAGTGTGCTCTCTGGTCCCTGATTTGGCACAGGATGTTTCAGCATGACAGCAGGTCATGGAGACCTTTGCAGTTTAGCTCTGGTTGCCAGAAGCTTTTCTTCCTGTTGTGCTTTATCCTGCCTGCTGCAGCCTGCCCTCTCTCAAACAAATCCCAGAGCAAATGTGCAAAGACATCCAGCTACATGTGGGTCTCAAGGCACTATGTTCTCAGCCACACCAGATGTTTTACTGCTCTAAGATTGGCCACAGAGCCTTCCCCAGGTTCAGTAGACAATAAGGTTTGGAAGCAGTGAGGATGGGTCTCCCCAGGGCACAGTGCTGGGTTCCTGCATGCAGTGAGGCTGTGTTACTGCAATGTGACAATGCTGACAGGGCCAGACATGGGGACACCATTCAAGCACTCAGTTATTCCCCCCAGTCCCACCTCCATCTATGGGACTTCCAGGAGTGGAGCAAGTCAGAGTCTCCTATCTACTTCAGTGTTGTCCATGGCTGGACCAAAGGAGACCTTTTGATAGGACCGGGCAGTGGGATGTTGTTGAAACTTCTGCTACAGCCAGATGCCATGTAGGACAGGTCATACTGTCAGCTAGTTGCCAAAAACAGCTCTGGAATTGGTACAGGTTGACTTGAATGGGGTACTTTGGCATGTCCATCTCCCCAAAGCAATTCCTGGTGCCTTACTTCTGTTTTTCCCATCTTTCTTCCTTCAGACCACTGCAGAGTCAGAATCTGAGCACTCTCAGCCCCCTGGGAAGTCAGAGGCAGCTGGGGCCACTGAGCGGCTGGCAGGACTGAGAGCATGGAGGGCTTCCAGGAGGGTGCTAAGTGTCTGCTGTCTAGGCTAGGTTTCTCCCTCGCCTGACATGGCAGCAGAAACAGGGTCAGCTGCAGTCTGCCCACCAGTTTTAGGGAGAAGGACAATCAAGTTGCATGACAGATGTTCTTTGTGGTTCTGGTGCAACTAGGCCTGACACAGATCTGGAAAACATGGAGGCAACCCCAATCTTTGTAGTAACTTTGTAGCAACAAATGCTAGAAGTCCTGTTTTTGTGTTCATGTTGTCTGGCACTGTTCATTCCCAGCACAGAAACCAACTCTGAACCCACTGCCGCATGCTTGTGCTACAGCTCCTATAGGGATGCTCAGATAGACAGACTGGTGGGCACTGCAGAGATGTCCTATGAGGCACCCAGATTTTGTACATGTACCTGGACAACGCTGGGTGCCAGCAGATGGGCTACTGTATTCAGTTCTGCTCACCTCACTCCAAGAGGGAGAGTGACAAACTACAGGGAGTTTTCAGCCAGGAGCAACAGGAGCTGGAGTGACTGAATTATGGAAGAAGATGAGAAGAGCGAAATCTGTTTTTGCAGTGTTGAAGTGAAGACTGGAGAGCAGGGACAGCTGAGCACGTAAATCTCAGAGTGAGAGGAATTACTGGGGGTGACTTCAGCCATGTGATTGAGGACAGAGGAATGGCATGGAGGGCAGAAGAACTTGGCCTGAACTTTAGGAAACTTGATGAGAAGGCCCAGCCAGAAGTTTCATCCCCCCAAGGGAAGCGGGGAGTTGGCCTGAGCATTTGATCCCACCTTGAACAAGAGATTTGAGGCCCCTAAGGCTCTCCTACATCCTGTTGCCCACTTCCTCTGCAGTGACTCAGAGCTCAGTGTCATTCTTCTTCCCTTACATAAAACGCAGCACCCCTCAGTGCCACTTCTTTCCCATCCTGTCCAGAACAGCTGGGTCCCTCACACTGTTTTTCTCTCTGTCACTTCAGATTTCCCCTTCATTCCTCTGTGGGACCAGGGGATCTTCGTGCTGTCCCCTAAGAGTGACCCAGAACACCCAGTCCCTCCAGTAATAGCAGCTGCCTCCCAGTTCATCCTCAGGGTAATGTTCAGGACTGGTCAGTCTAATGCGTCAGGAGCACACAGGAGAGCCAGGCCTGCCCTGTCTGCCATCCAGGGGTAGCTATGCCCTGAAAGGAAGTCCCATCTCTGATTACCCTCTGCCTCTGCTCAGGACTGTCTTCCCTTCTGGCTTTTGTCTGGCTCAGTTCCCCCTTCCTGCCTGCTCTGTGAGACTGGAGGGGAACAGTTTGGACTTGGTGCTGGCGCTGTCCCCTTGCTCCCAGAGATCCCATGCTCCTGCTGAGACGGTAGGGAATTAATCGTGAAAAATCAAGTGCAGTTCCATGGCACTGGGGCAAGGAGCAAGACTCAGCCATATCCTGAGCTCCCAGCCATAGGTGGGAGGGGTGAAGGAGAGCCGGGAACCGCAGGAGATTCAAAGCCAAGATCAAAGCGTTTCCCTCTGAAGACCTCACACTCTCCTTCCCTCCCACTTGCACATAAAAGGACTCTGACCTCAGCAGGCTCTCCACTCTGGAGGGTGGATGGAGGAGGGGGCTGGTTTCCCCCTTGCTTTTCCTGTGTTACTAATAACTATTCCCAGAGGTGAAATGGTGAAAATCCTTCCCCACCCCTCCTCCCCCATTCCTTCTTCTTTCCCAGATCCAGAGGACCTGAAGTCTTTTTAATGACTGAGATTTCATGGCAGACCTGGCCTTCTTTGGGGTGTTACCAGCCAATGCCAGCACGGGGGAGATGCAGGGAGGAAAGCCTTTGAAGTGTACAGTAGAAAGACACTGTTAGAGGCAAAGCAAAAGGAAGAAAGATTTGAAAGAAAGCAGAGCAGTTTGGCCCACAGGAGGGGAAAGGCTAATTAAGGCACAGAGCATGGAGCAGGAAAAGACAGAATCATTAAGATATCACAGCAGGAATCAATGGTGCGGCTCCATGATGGTTAAGCCAAGCTGAGCCTTGTCTCTGCCATTCACTCCCCCTTGGTTCTCCATTCCCACCCTCTGCTTTGTGTTGGCACTGGAGTGTGGGTGACTGTGTATGAGCCAGTTCAGGTAGGTGATCCAGCTGAAAACTAGTTGGTTTACTTCGCACCCTAGACCAGACATAGCTGAAACTTGGAACAAGAGTTTGCATTACACCCAGCCAAATAGCCCTCACTTATTAATGATTAGAGAGTGGGCTAAAGCTTGCAGGTGACACTAAACTGAAGAAGCTGCAAGCTCCGGTATGGATGGCCACATATGAAGAGACCCAGAGACTAGAAACAGGCAGGAGATGGCAGACAATTCTGGAAAGACTGGAAAGAAGATAATCTTACAGCAATACTTCATCACAAACAGCTGCAGAAAACTTCCAGCAGTAAGAAAGAGCTGGGGTGGGGAGACTGACAGAAGGAAAGATGAAGAGCCAAGACTGTGGTTTTGTGTTTCTTTCAGTGGTCATGGCAGCCTAAGTGGTCCCTGCTCCTGCTTGTGCTGGGAGGACCTGGAACTACATACTCCTCTGCCACTACTGAGAGAGAGGTTTGTCAAACTGCTCTCTCCATCCCAGCTACACACCAGAAGGAGTGAGATGGAAAGGGGCTGCAAAATGCAGCGAAGGTGGATTGCTGGGAGGCAGGGTGCCGAGAAGCAGGCAATGTGGAGGGAGGACTGGGGGCCAGGCAGGATCCAGACTGGGTCTGAGTAAACCAAGTCCGAGAAGCCTGACCACATGCAGGGCAAGAAGGGAGAAGGAGGGGGGATGGGGTGTTTCACACCTAGCAAACAGGAGCAGATGGGGCTGGAGTTAAACAGCAGAAGGAATTAACCTGCACTGCCTCAAGGAGCCTCGGATTTAGTAAACCATTCCCATCTCTCCCTTCCCGGGGTCTATTGCAGGCTGTTCAGTGAAGAGTTAGCAATGCGGAGGGGGTTTCTCTTGGGTCTGTAGCTAGTCGGGGATCTGAGATATGGCCCTGCAGTGTAAACACAGCCATACAACCCTGCAAAAGCTGTGACTCCCCAATCCTTTCCCAAGCCCTGCCCCCAGGCACACTCTGAAATGGCCATACTGTTTGCTCGGGGAGAAACGTGAGAAGTAGAGCAGAGTGCTGTAAAAGATGTAAATGTTCGGTGCTGAGAGCAGCTCTGAGTGTCTAGGGCACAGCTTTGGTGGGGGATGGAGAGGCCCTGGGAACTCGCTACTCCTTTGTTCTTGATCTTGGTTGTGTTAGGAGGGGTCCCAGGAAAAATCTTGGAGCTAATTCACTAAAGGCAGCTCACAGTATGTGCTTTATCAGGTGGTGGTCATGGGGGAACGGGTTCAGGACAAAGGGCAGGCACGAGGTAGCGAGAAGGGTTTGGGGTAGCCAGTTGTGGCCATCTCATCTCTGTGCCAGATCCCCTGGCTTCCTTGGTGCTGGGAAGCCATTTCATCAGCAGAGGAGGGAAAGGGAGGAATATCTCCCAGCTGTAAAGTGGAAGAAGGAGCAAAGGAGTCAGCTCAATCCCAGTAACCACTGACATGGTGACACACACAATTGCCACTGCTGCAATATTGCACCCTGAGAGCAATTGCCTCTGAGCAATTGTCACCCAAGTCTGACGCACCAGCTGAGAAAAAAACGGATCCTTTTAACATAAAAATTAGTCACCGCTGAGGTCAGGTTTTTATAGGGCTGATCTCTGCCCTTTGGAGCTTAACCTTTAAATATGACTGATAGGGTTGTGAATTCCAGTAGTAAAAGGGCTGAGAGAAGGAAGATGCTAGCAAGGAGATGGAGACACTGCTTAGGGACAGTGCCATTTGCTGAGGAAAGACTGATGTGCTTTCTTTCATTCCTGAGTGTGTACTCCAGTTTTACACTTTGAAGTGCCTGGGCCCATGAGCGGATAGCAACAGAGCAGAGATGGAGATGAGGCTGAGGCAAAGGATGAAGAAAGAGGGCTGAGACGTGAGGAACTGGCAGGATAATGAAGCTACTCAGCGTTTGGGTACAGGGGATGTGCTCTGGACCCGTGGGGTATGTGCAGGAGCCCAAAGGCTCAGGAATGGAAATGGTATAAACAGAACGGGAGGCATGAGAGGTGCACGAGGAAGCTGGAGACTCCATCTTGGAGGATCGCTAGTCAGACTTGTACAAAAATTTCCTTGAGGTAAACCTCTAGGTAACCTAGACTTCAGGTGACTCTCCAAACCCAGAAAAAAACTGAAAGTGAAATCACTGCGAACAGTGGCCTGGCAGTCACCACAATTTCTGTGTCTTTTTCAACCATCCCAAAACTTTGTTGCCAGCCTTATCCCGGGCTTCTGAAACCTGAATGCTCACAGATCAGCCATTTTCCTTCCCTTCCTTATCCCCTGCAACAAGAGCGGGTCTGCCGGCTGCCCAGGGGGACCTGCCCTCAGCCGCTGGGACGCTCAAAGGGAGAGGAGGTGTCTGTGCAGCTTCTTCCTCCGGAGGACAACTGGCAGTGCCCTTTTCTCCCGGTCTGCTGCCTGTGCCAGGCAGGACACGGCACAGTCCTGGGGCTGCTTTGGTGCTGAGCACCCAGTGCTGCCGAGCCAGGGCCTTTTTCAGGGGGACACTGAAGGAAGCCGGCCCCGGCCCAGACATTAAGTTCACTTGGTCCCCGAGGGCACAGAGAGAGGCGAAATCCTCGCCCTGCCTATTGTCCATGGAATCGGTTGCACTGGCAAAGATTTGCAACGCAGCGAGTGAGTCAGCAGCGCAAAAATGTAAACGATAAAGAAGAGATAGCGGACGTAAGCAGCTCTCACCCCAACGGCTCACCCACCGCCCGGGCAGCACGCTGGGGCTGGCCCCGACCGGCAGCGGCCGCCGCTTTACGCCGGCGCTTTGGCTCCCCGAGCAGCGCAGACGAGGGGCGGCGGCCGGACCGTCCCCGGCGGCAGGACGGGCCCGGCTCTCAGGCACCGCCCCGCGCGGCGGCGGGGCCCGTCCGCTCGCTGTCCCCGCGACAGCGCCAGGGGCGCCGCGCCCCGGCGAGCGGGGGGGAGCTCGCGAGGGGGCGCTCGCGAGGGGGCGGCGGGGAGAGGCGGGGCTTGGCGGTAATGGCGGCCGCGGCGCGCGGCTCTTCTAGGCGCGCCGGCGGGACGTCTATGGCACGGGCTCGCCCCGCTGCGCCCTACCGCGGGACCGCTGCAGCAGCGCGCCGCAGCGCGCGCTGGCCCGGCTCTAGCGGGGACTCATGAATATTGAGGAGAGGTGATGAATATTCATGTCGTAGCGCCCGGGGGGCGGGGCGGGCGCAGGCCGGGCGGGGCCGGGGCGGCCGCGCTCATGGCGGGCGGCAGGGCCGCGGCGGGGGGCGACGGCGGCCGGTGAGAGGGGTCCCCGGCGGGGAGCGGGGAGCGGGGCGGGGGCGGGGCGCGTAGCGGGGGACGGGTTTGGGGGCCGGGGCCGGGGCCGCTTCCCAGGGACAGGGACAGGGTCTGGGGGGGAAGAAGGTCCGTAAGGGAGCGGGAGGGCTGTGCTTGCGACGGGCCTCCGGCACCGAGCCCCGCCGGAGCGGTTCCCGGGGAAAGGCCCGGCGGCCCGAGCCCCCGTAGGTGCCTGGTCCGCGGGGCACCGCGGCCCTCGGCGCGGCGGGTCTCGGCTCTGGCCTCCTTGCCCCGCCCGGGACGGGGACGTGGGCGCGGGGCTGCCCCGGCCCCGCGGGTGCTCCCCAGGCGAGGCGAAGCAGGGCGGCGCCCGCGGGAGCTGCCCGCTTCTTGCCGGCCTCACGCCTTGCTGTCTCCCGCCAGGCCGCGGCCCCAACTGGACCTGTTGTTCCTGCGGCGGTTCCTGAGTATCCAGGCCATCTTATTTCCCAGATGGCCCTCCCCAAACGTGCTGATGTTCCTGACCCTGCTCTGTGTTGCCTTGCTGGGTAAGACTAGAGCAGCAGAGCTGGGGGACTGCCTGTCACCTCTTTGCTGGAACGTGCTCCCGATTCCTCTGTGATCGCTCCTGATTCCTCCGTGATCGCTCCGTCTCTGCCGTGCCCCCTCAGTTCTTCATTTTCTCTTGGTGTTTTCTTGTTTCCTCCAGAGCAGCTGGTTATTTACCAGGTCGGTGTGATCCCCAGCCAGTACTACGAGGTCCTAGGGAACAAGGACTTCTCCGGGTTCAAAACGCTGACTGCCGTTGCTCTGATTCTGATCGTAGTCAACTCCACGGTAAAGCAGGCCAGAGGCTCCCTTGCCTTGCAGGGGGAGGCTGGGGAGGGCCAGAGGGGAGCACTCGGGAGACAGGGAGATGCTGTCATCAGAGGAAGGGAAGGCAAAAGCTGCCGGTGGTTCCTGGCCGGACCCCTTTGCTGAGGGATCTGGGTCTGCTCTTGCCCCATTCGGTAGCTGCATAGGGGATGGGTCACCTGAGCAAACTGTTGGTTTTTCTCATTTTGGGAAGTGCATGTTCTCCTGGCTCATTCGTTCCCATTTGTCTCCATGCCCTCATTCCAGCTAAAAAGCTTCGACCAGTTTATCTGCAACCGGATGTATGTGAGCTGGAGGAAATCCCTCACCGAATACCTCCACAACTGTTACTTCCAGGGCCAGGTCTACTACAGCCTGCACGTGCTGCGCGAGGACATCGATAATCCGTAGGCTGCTTGCGGCTTCTTTTGGCCTCTTTGTTGGCTTCTCCCAGGCTGCTCCTCACCTTTTCTTGACCTCTCTGTGTCTCTGGGTAGGGGCTTGAGCCTTAGAAGCTTTTTCCATCTAGGCACAAATACTCTTGTTCGCCTTGGGTGTAGGTGGTACATGGCAAGGCTGTACAGGGAACTCCCACGGCTGATGATTGTGATGATTTCAGGGGGCAGTAGGTGCCAATGTTTTTGTTGCAAGGAAAATGGAATCTCAGCAGAACATGGATCTAGCAATTTGTACAAAATGCACTGTTTGCAAAATCAGCCCTCATCACTCTGTATGTGACTTTGCAAAGGGCCTGGCTGGAGTCAGAGAGTGCTGCCTCCCTCTGCCTTCACCCAGCCAGTGTACTCAGCAGCCCCTGTTGTTCAGTTTGAGCTTCAACTAGCAGAGTCTCCAGCTGAACACGGTTTCGTTTTTTTAGTGTTTCTAGGGGGTTTTTTTGTTTTTCTTTTTTTGGTTTTGTTTTTAGTGGTTTCAGTAACCTGCAGGGAAAGCTGGGAGCCACATCCATGAAGAACTTTGTTTCACACTGGACAAGGGCTGCATTTCCTCTTTACTGTTCCCAGGGAGGAAATATCAGAGGTGACTTGAAAATTGAGAGAAGGAGGAGGAACATTCAGTCCTTGCTTGCTTATTCTAGCCCACGCTGAGAGCCCCTTCCCGTCCCACTGCAGCGGCTGCCTGCACAGCTGCAGCGAGGGGGAAGTTCTGCTTCTCGCACTGTCCCAGTTACTGCAGGGCTGCTTGTCTACCCAGGCTGGGTAGCAAGAGCTGAACACCTCCCTTCTTCACAACAGCATGCCTGGCCTTTTGGCCTGTTCTTGCACACAGGACACTGCTGTCATGGATGACCTTTAACCCTTCAAACTTGGTAACTATTAGACACGATGTGAGAGGTAGAGACTGGTATTTTTTTCTCCAGAGCTAAAAAAAGTTGTTATTAAATATTTGATGAAAAACTAGAAACCAGGGGAAAAGTTCTTCCAAGTTACATGGCTTTATACAGCTGTGTTGAGTCCCTGGGCTCCTTTTCCCTTCAGAGAACACCTGTGGTCTAGTCCCTTTTACTGCATTGGTGCTATCTCCCAGGAAGGTGACCGAGGCTGGGGTCACTGGCAGAAATGACTATCTTGCAGGGACTACTAGCTGTTGCCAGTAGTGGTGACTTCAGGAAACTGAAACAGCCCTTGGGCTGCTGCTTCCCAGTGCTCTTCGCTGCCTGTCCTTGCCCCTGCATCTTACCACTTGGTGGTTTGTGTGGCTGTGCAGTGAACTGGAGCAGGATATGTCATACTGTCACACTTTTTTTGGTGTCTGTATCATTTTTCAGCCAGGTCTGTTCCCTGGTTGCTTATGCTTTCCCAGCGCTGAGATATGGCCAGGCTAAGAACAAGCAGCTGGGCGCAGGGCGAACAGCAGGCGAGGAGCACTCCTTCTGCCAAACAGGAAATACAGCCTCGATGCTAATGCACTTTCCAGCAACTGTCAGAGTTACTTCCAACCTCATTAAGTGGCGATAGTATTTTGTGGTAGGACAGAGTTGCAAGGACAGGCTAAAGAGCCGTGCCTGTCATGAAGACATCCAGTGCTTCCCAGGCAGTGCAGCACATTGGTCAAGGCCAGAAGCTGCTGCACATGCATCTTTTCCTTTGGGTGGGAGAAGGGGAGGACAGAGGCCCCTCACCATGTGACAATGCTGCTCAGGTTTATTTTTAACCAGGGAATGTGTTCAGATTATGCAGTTAAATGTATGAGATAACTGGGTCTATCTGCTTTGCAGCAAGAGAGCCAGCTCTCCTGACCTTGGAGCAGACCAGACGTGTGGGATAGTTGCAAAGTATTTTTCATTACACCTTGCTTCTGCTCAAACATCCAGCCTTATTGTTTAGTGTCTTTTTTGCTGCATCTGCAAAAAATCTTATCTTAGATTTCTTGATGAGAGTTTTTTCCCTGCACCAGGCAGTTAGAGCATGAGCTAAGAGCAATGAAGTGACTCCCTGTTAGACAGTGCAGATCAAACTGGGTGTGAGAAGCACTGTGTCATCCTTTCTTCCCTTTCAGAGGAAAAGAGGAGTGGATTTTGAGTGACATCCAAACACTTGTGGCTCCTAGCAGGGCATCTGAGTTGATGTTTATATGTTATCATTGCATATTGCTTAATAATTCAAAGAAAGCAATATCCCTGCTGTGAATCTATAGTCTGAGTTAATTTATAACTTGATGGGAACAGTTACAAACAGTCCAGTAAAAGCAAAAATGATGACTATAAGGTCAGTGGGGTGGGAGATGCCCCCAAAAAGAGGCAGCTGTTCTCCTTGCTGGACTTTCCAGCATCCACAATTGAGACCTTTTTGTCTGTGCTTAGAGCATCAAAGGCCAAAGCTCTTATCCGTGTGCTCTGGACAGATCAGGCACAGAGGGACTGAATATGCTACAATCCTTTCTAGTTACCCCAAGCTCATCTTTTGCTAAGTAGAGTAGGAAAGGTTGGACTCCAAGGGTCTGTCACCCACATGCTGGCTGCTGATGGGAGAGGGAGGCTTGGTGCACTGCTGCCTGCTCTTGTGGGGTGGGGGTGGGTAAAAGCACTTTCTTCTTTGCAGCCAAGGGACCAAGGGGTGTTCTGTGCAGAGCAGAGGGACCAGCTACTCACTGGAAGGGTGGCTTTGATGGAGGAGTTTGCAAATATCCAACAGCTGGCTAAGGACTGGCTTGCACTCTAACTAGCCCCACTAGCTCTGGTACCTGGGATGCAATACCAGCACTGAAGGTTTTGGGGAGAGTCAGTGGTTTTGGTAGTATGGGGTGGGTACAGGAGAGGAGTAAGAGACAAGGATGCAGAGACCTTTAGCACATGGCAGGACAGGATTCTTGAGAGTGGAACAAAGGATTAATACAAGGAATAGGGTGAAGGTAACGAAAGGAACCGTTCTGCCTGAGTGTCAGAGAGGCCCTGGGGTGAGTCCTGCTGGGCCATGGAAATTGCCCCCAGTGGGGGCCATGGCAGTCATGGCTGCAGGTCACTTCCATGCAGGCTTGTCTGTCTTCACTCTATTCTAAGTGCAGGCAGCGAAACAGCTTGGGTTGTGCACTGTTGAGGAGTTACAACATCCTGCACTGACTGGTTCTTGTTCCTGAGCTTTAAGGGTGTCAATGCCTCTTTGTGTTGAGCAGAGACCAGCGCATCAGCCAGGATGTGGAGAGGTTCTGCAGGCAGCTCAGCTCCATGGCAAGCAAGCTCATTATCTCACCCTTCACACTGGCCTACTACACATACCAGTGCTTCCACAGGTAGGAACCCATTCTGGCTCTGCTTTTGTGCCTCTGGCCTGTGCTCTCTTTTGAGGCCTGGCATTCATATTGTAATTCCCCAGATGAGTGCTTGCGCATGTGGGTGAGGTGTCTCTGACTGCACCCCAATGGGCCTCTTGCCCCAGGGATGCTGGCGTATATGGTGTTGACTGCATAGCCCCTGTGAGAGGGAAGAGAGGCGGCAGCTGAGGGCTCTGGCTTCTCAAGCCCAGGGCTGCTGGAGTGACCTTTTGCTTGGGATGTTAGCTTGATCTCTCTTTCTCCTCCCCTGCAGCACAGGCTGGCTAGGCCCAGTGAGCATCTTTGGGTATTTTGTCACTGGGACGGTTGTTAACAAAGTGCTGATGAGCCCAATAGTGTCAAAACTCGTGCAGCAGGAAAAGCTGGAGGGGGATTTCAGGTGAGTTGCAGCAGAGCAGCATTCTCACTGCTTCTTCTGGTAGCTCCTGTGAGAGCTCCATTTTCTTCCCTGTTCAGTGCTATATGTGCATCTGCTCCTGTTCTCCATGGCTTTCCTGGTCCTCACGCTCAGTCAGCTGCCTGCCAGCTCAGAGAGACCTGCCTGCTCAATGTTGCCCCGAAGTCAGTGCCCTGTGTTGTGTTAGGCAGTGCCCTTGGTTCAGTTTCCTGGTCTCCACTGCTGCTCCTTGACTGCTCACTCCTGCTGCTGTTGCCTCTGCTGATGCATTGGATGTGCTGGAGAAAACTGCACATGAAGCATACTTGGGTATAGATGCAAGTTCACTGACAGAACCACTGCCAAGAAACCAGATGGGTTTCTGGTTCATTGCTTCATGAATGTGAATACCTAAAATGGCACAATCTCTCCATATGCTCAGCCTCTCCTCTCCTTTCCCTGCAGGGTTGGATGGGTGTGTGGCAGGGGCTATCCAGCTTTCTCAAGCTCAGGGCATCCTAGGATAGCAGCGGAAGGTGGTGTGGCACAGGGAGGCGGACTGAGCTTCCCAAAGGGAAGGGGTGTCTGAGGACTGAGAAGATATGCACAGAGAGCAGGTTGCTGAATGAGGTGCAGCACTGAGCTGGCCCAGAATGATGTCATGGTGTGCTAAGCCTTGTTCAGCACCTTTTGAACCTTTTGAACATTTCTGTCAAGAGATATGGCAGATCAGTGCTCTCACTGATGCAAGATGAGTGTCCTTTAGCAAGGACGTTGGCTGCATTCACTGAGGAGTTGTGCATGATCCTTATGATGTTTTTTTTTTCTGTTGTCCAGGTTCAAGCACATGCAGATTCGTGTCAATGCAGAACCAGCTGCTTTCTACAGGTAATTGGTGGGCATGTTCATTTCTTTATGTGCTCTTGGGGATCCTGCCAGGTTGGAGCATCCTCACTGTAGTCAAGTATTCCAGGGGAGTCAGAGTCCTTTTGCTGCTGCCTGAGCTTTCCTGTTCCCTGTGTCCTGCTGCAGCCACAGGGCCTCTGCAGGGTCATACAGCCTCCTCTCCCTGACACTGTGTTTGCCTTTGCGTTCTGTGCATTGTCTGCAGGAATAATTTCACAGTAGGTGGTGGCACTTAGCTTTTTCTCTCTCTCCCTTCCAGCCATCCCCAGAGGCCTGATACAGATTTGATTATGGCTTAGAGACCATTTCTGAGTTTTTACACTGGGCCTTACCTGAAAGATTGCTCAAGGTCTCCTTGCATCCTTTCAGTTCCCCTGGGAACTTTCTGCAGGTTGCTTCTGGCCCCATGCTGCTGCTGCTAACCTGCATTTCTTCTGCAGATATGTCAGGCTGTTGTCTTGCCTCCTCACTGCTGCTTGCTTTTCTTCTTCAGTCTTTGTCCTGACCCTCCCAACATTTTATTGGTATTCTCTGAATTCACACTGTGCTATTTACATCTGGCTGTTACTGAGGTTTCCAGAGTTGAGCGTGCTGTCCAGAGCCCAGCAGCACCTCACTGCTTCACAGTGCCCTGAAGTCTGTTGAGTTGTTGCTTGGAGCCTTTATGGTATTGCACAGAAAAGGCTAGAATCCAACAAAAGGGACACAGTTTTACTGTGACTTGTGTTGGAGTGCCCTGTAGGTCAGAGTCTTTGCTCCTCTCTCCTCAGAAATCTGCACTTGGCATGTATGTTGTGGAATCATGCTTCCAGGAATTTAAGGAAGCACTGGCTGCCATATCTCTGGTTCTTCCTGGCTATGATCTGTATTTGGCTCATTAATGATGTCATGATTGAGCACTTCAAGTGTTGTAGTGTTGTCCCCAAGGTAGTTTGATTATAAATCACTGATTTTATAGATATTTAAACTGGCAAGCAGGAAACTTTGATCTCAATAATTGAAATCAATCTTGTTTCGCATTGGCAAGTCTTAGTTCTTTCTTTGTGGGCTGGTTGATTCTTATTGGTTAGTGCTGATTTTTGTTAATCAAGAAGATACTGTAATTACTTGCACTTATTTAAGCTATAGTACTCTTCCTCACATTTTTGAAGCTTCTTATTCTGTTAAGTAGGAAACAGAAAATGAATTATTATGCTAGAAAATGGGGTTTCTTGCTTTAGTTTTATACAGTTCAGTAGTAGAAAAGCTTTGTTTGGTGGAAATCAGAATTTAATTAAAATGCATAAAACCAGACATTTTTCTATGTGTCTTAATTAAAAATAAAAGAATCTTTTGTAAGGGTTATATTCCTGGAATTCTGCGAAAGGAGGAACACTTGATGAATGGATATGGCTGGTTTTGATTGCCTGTCTTCTCTAGCTTGTAGAAGTTGTTGAAGCTTGTCCTCTTGTACTTGTCTAACCACAGATTGTTTCAGTAAAGGAAGAAACAAAACCTGAGCATTATCACCCTTTTACTTCCTTTGGTTTCTTAACCTTTGACAAACTTGCTTTAGAAGTGAAGTGAATGTGAGGAAAAGATGACAGCAATAAACAAGCTGTCTGCATCTGCAAAAGAAATAACAGCTACCTGATGCTGGTTTCGCACTTCAGCAGAAACCTGATCTCCAGTGCCTTGCCTGCAACTCTTCTTGTTCAAGGCTTTGTCCTTCTTTGAATGTTCAGCAGCAAATATTACTGCTCAGTACTTAACTGAGATGGATATCGCAAGCTGAAGGGCAATAACAGATGTCAAACTGAATTCTCAATGGATTTATTTTTCAGAAAGAAAATGTATTTAAGAACTGAGAATCTTTAAAAATCTTAACTTCTTGTATTTGTGAATCCTGTTTTCTGTCTCCTCAGGCCCTAGTGATTTCCCAGTTGTGTTAAGCACAGTGGGAGTATGCATGGGTGCTAGGCACAGGTGTATGGCAGGGTGGTACTGGCAATAGCTGCAATGGGAATTGCACTGAGTTCTGCCTATGTTTTGCCACCTGAGGGCAGCCCATCCCTTGCAAATGCGCAGGAGGAGGTGCCCTCCTTCGCTGAGGAGGTGGCTGGAAGCTGGGATCTCGGTCCTTGCAGCGTGCTCAGTGTGTGGGGGCGTGGGGGGGGGGGGCAAGGCTGCTGGCACTGCAGGCAGTGAGGCTGTGGGAGCATCTCCTCCAGCCTGGGCGGGTGGGGACACCCAACAATCTCTGTGGGGGAGCTCCTGGCAAAGGAGGGCTTTGGGGCTGGGATCACCCAGGCTGTTGGCTGTGCCCCATTGGGGGTCAGGCTGTGAGGAGGGCAGAGGACACGGATGTCCAGTCCTGCTCCCCTGGGCTGGGGGAGGGGAACAGGCAGCCTGTGGCTTCTTGCCACACAGGCAGTGTTGGCCTGCCTTCACCTCTGCGTTCCCTTCTGCCCTCTCTTTTCTGGCCCCAGCTGTGTGGCCATGCTCTGCCCTTTCTTCCAGCCAGGCTCTGCTGAGAAGGTGTGTGTAGCCTTGGCTGTGCTCTGCTTAAGGGCTGGGTGTTCAATTTCTGCTCAGAAAGAGCTGTTGCTTGGAAACTATGGTGCAGGCCCTTTCCAGGTCCCAGTCCTAGCGACCGATGCTTTTCCCCCATTGTGGTGGTCCCAGGAAGTCTGTGACATGTTGCAATCTTATTTTACAGGGCTGGGCGAGTAGAGCACATGCGCACAGACCGCAGGCTGCAGAGCTTGCTGCAGACCCAGAGGGAGCTGATAGGGAAGGAGCTCTGGCTATACAGTGAGTGGGGAGTTTTGGGGGTGAATTGGGGCGTGTAGTAGCTCCATCATGGTGGCCCACAGGCTTGGGAACTTGAGGAGCAGTGCTGGATCATCCTTTCCCACCTCTTTCCCCAGAGGCTTGCTGGTGCATGAAAGCCCTGAGAGTGAATGGAGGGTGCCCCCTGCCCTCTTGAAGGGGAATCCTGCTGTGAAAAAAGTCTGGTAGAGAGCAAAGCTGTAGAGGAACCAGCTAAGTTGGAGAAACCAAGCTCAAAAAGAGGAATATACAGGAATCTGCACTCTGTGGGACAGGCATTCAGTGGTCATGAAGAAAGGAAAGTGCTTGTGCTCTAGGGAGGGAGAAGATTCAGTATATGAGGTTCGGACCTCTACAGAGATGTCCTGTAGAGCCTGTCCCTTGAGCGTAGTTGCCACCTGAAAATCTCTTTTCTGCTATGGTCACTGGGTCCAGGTTTGTGGGTTAAATAGCTGGTGTCAAGACAACTCTTCCTTATCTCACCATCTTGGTGAGCTTCTGAGCACTATAAAAGGGGAAGAGCCCTGCATGCAGGTATCTCTGTGGGAGTTTGGGGGCTTAAGTCTTTCTGCCTCTCCCGTGCTCCAAGGCAGACTTTGTGACCAGATCTTCCTTTCTGCTTCCCTGCTCAGTGGGTGACTTTACCGCTGTTTCTTGGAGTCAGCTGGGTCCTGAAGAGTAGAAACAAGTAGGCAAAGTGGCTCTTGCCCCATCACGGTTCCCAAGCTATGTGTCTGGGTGATGTTTCCCCACTCTGGTGCCTTCCCCAGGGAGCTCTTTGCTTGGCAAGTGGGTTTGCACCCTGGTGCTTGTGCTCTGCTGTGAGATGGGTTCTTCTGAATGGGAGCATTGTGAAGGGCTGAGGCAGGACATGGGTCTTCCTCTGACTGGCCTCATGAGCTGCACTTTAGCCTGGGTGGGACAGAGATTCCCCCCTCCATCTCATTGTCTCCTCTCGATATGCTTCTACCCAGTTGGGATCAATACCTTCGACTACCTGGGCAGCATCCTGAGTTACGTGGTCATTGCCATTCCCATCTTTTCTGGGGTATACGGTGACCTCAGTCCAACAGAGCTCAGCGCCCTAGTCAGCAAGGTGAGTTAAGGGTGATCTCCCAGACTGGTCCAGGGAAGAATTGTGCTCTGTGGGTTGTGTTTACTATCTGTGCAGGTTACCCCAATGCCAGACATGAGCTAACCCCAAAGCTCGTGTCTGTATGTTCATGCAGCTGGACTCCATCATGGAGGGTGAGCAGGTGCTGAGGATGGAGGTTTCATGTTGGGCTGGTGGCATTGGGCCTGGCTGCATAGAGTGAATTCCAGGGTAGACTGTCCTTGCCCATGGTGGTGTGGAAATGGGAGCTTGGAGCCAGCTAGGGTATGATTAACCTGAGAGTGAGAAGTGTCAAGGATTCATCTGCATAAGTGTTTCCTATTCAGACCTCTGCTGTGTAAAAATGGAAAGTCAAAAAGCTCTGGCTTTCAGTGGTGTCTTTGGGGGACTGGACCTGCACTGTGCTGCATGTCTGGGTTCTCCTCTGGCTGCTGCCCATGGGGAGCCTGCAAGGCTGAGTTTGCATTTGCCTGAGAAACTGCTGGACGGGAGCCTTCACAACCTGACTTGTTTCCAGCTATTCAAAACTGCAGTGGAGAATACAGAGCTAAAAATAGCTCAGCTGGCATTGCAGGCTGAGACTCCCTGCTCTGAGCCATGTACAGCCCCACAGCAGAGGGGGAGGGCAAGACATGCAGGCACTCTGGAAACAGCATCCTGGGATAGGTGGGAGATGTGCCCCTCTGGCCAGAATTGCTGTGCTGGGCAGGGAAACCCTGCTCAGTCTTCTGAATATGGCCATCTTCTGTGTTCCCACTGCATGAGTGACTTCTCCATCCCTCCATCCTCCTGCTGCGACTGCGGAGCTGGCCAGATGTCTGGCCTCCTCACAGCTGCAGAGGAAGGGGCAGTGTCCCAGCTCAGCTCTGACCCTTGCTCTGGTATATGATTTCCCCCAGAATGCCTTTGTTTCCATCTACCTCATCAGCTGCTTCAGCCAGCTCATAGATCTCTCTACCACCGTGACCGATGTAGCTGGCTACACACACAGGTGAGCTTGTCTGCAGGCAGCTGTGTGCAGGAGCAGGGAGTGTGGGATAGATCTTGTTGCCCAGATCTGTGCTAAATACTTAAAAAAAAAAAAAAAAACAAAAAAAAAAAAACAAAAAAAAACAGTTGCTTCTAAGTGAGCATCGACAATAGTGAGTGCTGTGAGGAGGGAGGGCTGCTGGAGTCATCCTGGGCACTCATGCAACCTCTTGTTTGTCCAGGATTGGGGAGCTGCAGGAAACCCTGCTAAGCCTTGGCAGGAAAAAAAATGCTAACTACTCAGAAGCCAAAGACAGCTGGGACTTGGACAGGTGAGTCTCCCTTCAGCAACTTGCTGGCTTGCAGCTGCATGCCAGAGTGTGGGACCATCACTGGATGGAGGTGGCCCTTGGTGTCACAGCCCATTGCATATAGTTAGCTGGAGCAGGCAGTGCTGTGCTCACTGTGACCTGTCATTCCTGGGGTGTGTGGGACAGGGCTACTGTCACAGAGGCACAGGATGTCTAAGGTGCAGGGAAGGCGCCTGATCTTTGCTAGCCTCAGCGTGATCACTTACCCCCAGATCTCTCCTCCTCTGTCTTGGTGGTGGCTCAGCAGCAATCCTGGGGAGGACCCAGTGCCAGGGGACACGGCTTTCCTTCTGGAGCAAGTGACGCTGTCGGTGCCATCTTCTGGCAAGCTGCTCATCAAGGACCTGAGCCTCAGGATCTCACAAGGGAACAGTGTGATGATTGTGGGGAACACTGGCACTGGGAAGACATCTCTCCTGAGAGTCCTTGGTGGACTCTGGGAGAGCACGCAGGGTAAGGACTACCACTCTCTGTGGCACCCTCTTGCTTGGCCAGGGCTGCCCTTACTAAGTTTAGAAGGTGGCAGTGTGGGGTTGCAAGGCCAGTACCACTTGTGATGGTAAATGTGTCACTGGTACATTTGAGCCACCACTTCTCTGTATTGCATGCTCTGCTCTGGCTCTCATTGCTTTGCTGTGTTGCAGATCTGCCTTTTCTGGCATTTGTTGGCTAATTTGCAAGGCTCTCTATCACAGGACTGCTCAGGGGGTGGTGGGGAGTTGCCAGCTGGTGCTGCAGGCTTGGCATGAGTCTGTCTCTGTGCAGGGAGCGTCAAGATGCTGACCTGCTTTGGCCCTCACGGAGTTGTGTTCCTGCCGCAGAAGCCGTTCTTCACTGATGGAAGCCTGCGTGAGCAGGTGAGCTGGGGGCTGGCTCCATGGCCTGGCTGGCTGAGCTCAGCTGGAGGCTCTCACAGCTCCTGACCGGGGGCCACATCAGGCCTCTGTGAACCTCTGCGCTGCAGAGAGGCTGGCAAGAGGGGGGATGCACGTGGCTGCTTCTTCCCTCGTGCCTGAGTTTGGACAACCACTGTTGCATCTCTGGTGAACTGTGTGTCCAACTCCCTCTGACATGGCTCCTCTTCTTCTCTTAACCAGGTGATCTATCCTCTGAAGGAGATCTATCCAGTTTCAGGTGTGTGGAAATTCATCAAAGCAATTAACCAACCGTGTGGTCTCAGCTCTCACTGTCCTGTGCCCAACCCAGTTTCTCTCCTACCATGCCCCATCAGGAGTGCTAATCCATTTCACCTTTGTTGCTCTCAGCTTTTTCCTGGAAGATTTAACTTTTTGCAGCTTAAGATCAGCTCTGTGTTCCCTCCCTCTCAAGGAGAATATATTATCTTGATAGTATGAGATCAGGGTGGCTGTACTCTGCATGCTGTGCTACAGCGTGGTATATATTGAGGCACCCTGCTGCTTTCTGAACTTGCCGTTGGGTTACATCTGATCTGTCTGGTACAACCTGCCTTTGGGCAAGCCATGCTTGCCTTTATCTCATTTTCCATTCACCTTCATCTTTAACTGTTCCTTTTCTTCAAAAAGTGTCCTGGGGCCTTGCATACTGTCCTGGTCAGACTAAGTGGATCCTCTCTCTCCCCGGCCCTCTTCCCAAGCCAGAGATTATACATTTGATCAGAAGCTGCTGCAGTTATCCACGTTTAAGTTTCTCTCTGAGGGAAGCGCTGCTACATGCTGCTTTCAAACATTTGGGAGTTGCAGCCTCACAGAGAATGAACTGCAGCCATCAGATATTCTTGTCTCTTTAGTAGCTTCAGAGGGCCTATGGCCGATGCACAGCCCTTCTGCTCAGCTTCCACAGCTGATGACTGCACTAGCTCAGGCGTCTGTTATGCTCCCCAGCTGTTTCACCCTAGCCCTGGGTTTTCTCCTGTCCCATGTGGGGTCCTTCTGCTGGCTGTTCCCCATGCTCTGATCCTGTGACTCCAACACCTGCAGTGTGCAGAGCAGCCGGGCACAAGATAGTGGCTGATAGGCAGGGCCTTGGCAATTGAAGTCGAAAACCCTGCTATGACTCTTCCTTGCTGCTGCGGCCTCAGCACAGGTTGCCTCTGCTGATGCACTTTCTCCCCTAGGGTCTGCAGATGATGAGAGAATTGTGCAGTTCCTGGAGCTGGCAGGGCTGGTGAGTCCCTAGTAGAGTTGCTCTGTTCTTGCCAGATGCTGCCAAGGTGGGGGAAGAGGGGATGAGGTACTGAAGCAGCACAGCATGACCGTGTGCTGCACATGTGAGGGAATTGTTTGCAGCTGGGACAGGACTATCCATGGGATCAGCAGGGGAGGGGGGATATCAGAGCGACTTCAGATCAAGTGGGAAAAGGCAGAGCAGCAGGGAAGAGGTGGTTATGCCCAGGGCTGCGTCTGCTCTGGGCTGTGGCTATGTTCATAAGTCTCTGCTGTGCTCTCTGCAGTCCGATTTGCTGGCAAGGGCTGGAGGACTGGACCAGCAGGTGGATTGGAACTGGTAAGGGAGCTCACCATCTGTTTGAATTTGGATGATCCCTCTGGTTGGGAACATTTCTAAGCAGATGCTCATTGCTGCTGGACTTAGGACTATTGTCTGTGTCCAGATGTGCCTTGCAGGTGATGGGCACGATGCAGGGGCAAAGCCTTCATGCCCCGAACTTCAGTGCCAACATCACCAGCCATGCTGCCCTCAAGGCGACTGACTGTGCTCAGGGGTACATAGCCAGTCCCATGCTGCATCTGAGAGCCCGACTTGGAGGGGAGCTGCCCGGAGAGTGTGCATGTGTGTGGAGGGGGGAGCGAGGTAGGGGGGGTACACAGGGACAGCTGTTGCTGTGGTCTCTGACATCAGTAACCATAAGCTCTTTAGCAAACAAGCTCTCTTTATGGAGGAAGATTTTGAATATTGACCCTGCTGCAGGTATGATGTCCTGTCCCCAGGGGAGATGCAGAGGCTGTCATTTGCACGGCTCTTCTACCTCCAGCCCAGATATGCAGGTGAGTGAGTGATTGCAGGCTGGAGAGACTAGCAAGGCCTTTGGCATAAAAGGAAACGGGTAAAAAGACAGCTCATGAATTCCCTTCTCCTTTGCCAGGAGCATGTTTGGTCTTAGTCATAATTTTAGGCAGAGGATTTAGAGGTAAAAACATTTCATTATGTGTGTGGAGGGAGGTATATCAAGGGCCTGTGTAAAACATCCTGCTCTTATGTAACTAATAATTAGTGTTCCTCATCCAGGTCTGATTACAGCTGAAACAGCACCCCCTCAGCTTGCTCACCAGTTGCCATGTAAAGAAGTACGCATCCTAGCAAGCAGGGTGTTAGCTGCCATTTCTGACGTTTGTGAATCCTCGTGGGGTTCTGGAAACAGTCTGCCCTGGGAAATTTAGTTACAACACAGCAAAAGAAGACAGTGCTGTTCTGCACTGAAGCAGTTCTGAGAGATCACAAAAGCAGCTCCTGTTTGTAGATGGTTCTGATTCCTCTGCCCACTTAAATTGCTAGTGACTGCTGCAGGGTCAGGGGAGAGAGAGTGTTGGAGGAGTTGGCCTGGGCTTGTGGCCAAGGTTGGCCTTGTGGGCCAAGGTAGATGTGTGTGCTAGTGAAGAGAGCCAGTGTTATCAGCAAGTAGCCACATTTAAGTATCTCTCTTCCCCTGAAGCCTGCAGTACTGCTTTGTGCTGTCCTGGCAGAAGGAATTTGTGGATCAAAAACTAACACTTGTAGAAATGATGTAAAACAGATTAAATCTATCTGCTTCAGGTCTATAGTATTTTCCCTTAACTGAGAGGAAGCTGCCACAAGCTGTCCTGGCTCCTGCATGTAGGGTCCCAGCCAGAGGAGTGAACAGCCTGCAGTTCAGGCAGGGGCTCTGGCCCGCATCCCTTCTCTCACAGGACTTGGGAAGGTCACATCTTGGCCTTCTCAACCAAGGGGATGAGGCAGTGGCTGCCAGCCATTGAGGGAGGTGCATGAGGTGAACTGCACTGTGTGGGTGGACTTGAGGGCTTGTGGAGAAGGCCAGCTTTCCCGATTGGCTAAGAGCAGCTGTGTCGGCAGTAAATGGAGGACCTTAGCCTTGTCCTTACGTGCCTTCTACAGCTGCTGTTGGTGAGCTCTTGTTAGTATGCACAATATTCTTGGCAACTCTCCTGCCTGGGGTGGGGAAGAGATTACAGCCTGGAGGGGATGGGCTTTGTGGGGCTTACAGCTTTTCTCTCAGTGTTAGATGAAGCCACCAGTGCTCTGACAGAAGAGGTGGAGCACGAACTGTACCGTGTGTGCCTTCAGCTGGGCATGACGCTGGTCAGCGTGGGACACAGAGCCAGCCTGGAAAAGGTGAGATGGGGAAGCAGCACAAGCCTCCCTGCTAGTGGTGAGACAGGTCAGACAGCAAGGGTCCCTGATGAGTAGAGCGGAGTGAGCAAGGCTGGAGAACCTCGATATGGGTGGATATGCCCTTAGAGAGACATCTCTCAGTTGTCGTGTTTCTGAATTGCAGTTCCACAGCTGGATTTTGAAACTTCATGGGGAGGGAAGATGGGAGCTCACACAATGTGAGAAGATGAAGCGGCTCCCATCTGGAGAAGGATGCTGAAAAACATGCCCTAGTCTGACCAGCTGCAGAACCTACCCACCCTTGGGAGAGCTCTGAGTAGCAGATGTGGAGCTGCAGAGCCAACAGCTATCAACAAGGAATCAGTTTGGTGCAAGACCATTTCTGGATTTTGCTGATGGGACTCAGGGCCAAGTCTGAGATCACTATGGGGTTCTGTCAGGAGCAGACAAGTCTACCCAACCCTTCTCCCTGCCTGCTGTTCCCTTCTTTCTGCTTGTCAAGGGGGAAGGGGCTGAGCAATAGGCTGCAGAAAGAGAAGACACCACTTCTTTGGGCTGGTAGAAGCAGTGGGCAAAGCCACCTCTACTTGTCCGGGAGGCAGTGTTGCACGACTGGGATGCTGCTGTTGTCCCCTCAGTGATCTTGGCCTCTTTGATACACAGCTCTGCAGAACAGACTTCAGTACCTGTGGCAGCAGCAGTTGTCAAAGAGACATTCTAAGGTGATGGAAATGCTGGCATAAAAAAGGGCATATCTCTGCTTTCCTTATGACATGAGGTTACAGGTCAAAGGAGCATTTTTGTATTAAAATCTGGGGCCTGTTAGCCAAAGACTTATGGAGAAGAGTCAGTATTTGTCAACTGGGCTGCTGTATCTTGTCATTCTGCTGTTCGCTTTGGAGGAAATGCTTTCATGTTGGCAGTGGTCTCTGACTAGACTATTGTTGAAGACCAGAACAAGGGTAGGAGTAGTACACACATCCAGGGCTGGGCACAGCATCCTGCCCTGTTTCTCACTCCACAGCCACTGCAATGCACAAGGAGCCTGAAGGAAGGCTTTTGGCCTTCTGCTTTTTGGGGGAGGAAACATCTATCTACGTTGCATCAAAATCTCTCCTATCTCGTACATGTGTGCAGAGGCAAAGGTTGTGAGGGTCTCTGTGTTATGGAGAGTTTAGTTTGAGACTCTGCAGGGGAGATTCAGTCTGTATCACTTACTGAACACCAGCAGCCCAGTGACATTTCTGGGCCTGGCCCCAATTTTACAGTGAAGGGAGAGAAGGTGGCTGCAGGGAGAGCCAAGCTAGCAGCTCCTCTGCCCTTCCACTAGGTGCTTCCGTCCCTCTATGATCTGCTGCACAGCTTCATAGTCATCTAGGGTAGTTAGGTCCCCAAGTTCACTGGCCTTGTCCTCCACAATCTTCCTTAGCACCCTACGCATAATCTTCCCGGAGCGCGTCTTGGGCAGCCTGTCTGTGACCTGCAACAGGAAACAGCAGAGCTAAGGCTGAAGGAAAGAGAGGTTGGCCAGGCTTCTGGGGTGGATGTTGGACAAGCCTGTAGGTGTTACCTGAACGTACTCTGGAGCTGCGTACTTAGCAATCTTCTTTGAGATCAGCTCTCGTAGCTCAGCAGTAAGAGTCTCCTGTGTGTAGCCGCTATCCTTCTTGAGCACAACAAATATGTAGACTCCTGGCAGGAGGACCACCATATTACTGACTACCCCACACACTGTGTGTTCCTGCAAGGCTATGTGGGCCTAGTGCCAGGAGAGGTGCCTCTCTGCTGATTAGCCTCAGGGAATGCTTTGCAGCCTCAGCTATAAGTGCTTCTGGCCACAACTTTGCTGCCCTGTTGCTTCTGCCTTATGCAAAGCAGAACTGGTCTCATGTGTAGGTTGTGGTGACTGCTGTGACCCCCACTAACATGCTGTACCGGGGGGTGAGTATGACAGTGCCACTTGCTGCTGCAGGACATAAGCCAGGGGAGAGGGATTTCAGGAGCAAGAAAGCAAGTGCCTCACCTTCTCCCTTGATTTCATGTGGGTAGCCAGTCACAGCAGACTCTGCCACTGCCATGTGGTGATTCTGGAACAGAACAGGGCTGCAGCTCAGTTCGGCACTCTCAGCAGGCTAGCTGCCACCCAGGAACTGCAGCAGTTACGTGGAGAGATGGGGAAGAGCCTCAGATGGCCTCTGCCCTTTTCCCTTCCTGCTCCAGTCCCCATCTCTGACCTCTTTAAGCTTGGGCTTTCTAGACCCTGTTGTGTGCTTACAGGCTGCTCCAGCAAGTCTTGTAACCTTCACTGGCTCATAGATGCACCCTGGTATCACAGGAATGGGGAAGCCATGCCACTGAAGTGCCTGCTTGGCTGCCGCTTTGGGATTCTCCTGCTTACAGCATGAACCTTATTAGGCTCTGTCCCTCCCCTGTTGCAGAGGCCAGGGAGATGTATGGGACCAGCTGAGCTAAATGTCTTGACCTTAGCACTAACCCAATTCGACCTGGCAGAGGAAGGGGGAGTTTAGTGCTGGGCATAGCACAGCCATGGTATAGATACCAGGGGATCTCCCTAAGCAGAAGGAAAAGCCTAACCCTTGCTAATGTGGTGGCAGTAGTGTCAGGCCCACGGTACGCAGAGGGAAGAGTACAGGCGAAGGAAGTCAGGAGCCGAGCCCGAAAAGGGAGGGAAGCTGTTCCCACAGGCAGGCAGTGGTCCACCCTGCTCCCTGCCACTAAAGCAACAGAATGTTTTTGGCCTGGTATTTCAAAGGGGTATCTCTTGAGTGCCACCAGTGCTATGTCACTGCCCCCTCAGTGGGCTTTACTTCCTATCTACACCTCTTACCACCACGTCCTCCACCTCTGCAGTGCCCAGCCGGTGCCCACTGATGTTGATGATGTCATCCAGCCGTCCTGTCAGTTGGTAATAGCCCTCACTGGTACGATAAACACCATCTCCAGTGAAGAAAAACCCTGCAGTGGCCAGAGCCATCAGTTATTTGTTGCACTTAGCATGAGCACTCCCACGCTTCCTTCCCATGCTGTTTTCTGGGATGTAGCAGACCCCTTTCTCCCCTGAGTCAGCACAAGCGCTTGTGCGCTCCTTCTCGAACACTCAGTGTGAAGGTGCCTGCCTCCCTTGCTAGTCTTTCACCTCAGCTGGTACCTACTGCATCAACAGGGCCTTTCCTCAATTCTGTTGGGAATTCCTAATTCTGTTGGTTGATGCCAGACCTTCCTCATCACTGAGCCTCAGGCATTTTGCCCTAGTACAGCCCTCTGCGGTCCTGCTACTTTTCCCCTTGCCTTCATGTTGGGACACCCATACTCTTGGGCTTGCTCAGTGCCTCAGGATGGGTGGCAGGAGCTTACAGGATTTACAAGACAGAAGCACCAAGAGGCTTCTGCCTTTCAGGGGTTTCTGGAGGCAGAAGGAAAAATCCACTATCCTAAAAAAGCATGTATCCCAGTGGGGAAGGTGGGTTAGAAAGGCCCATTCCCATGGTAGTACTGGACCTGAGGCATGGTGAGATGAAGAACCTCAGCACTGCTGAAAGCCTGTGGAAGAGTAAAGCAGCAAGGCCAGCTCTCCTGAGTTCTGCTCCTGGGCAGGAGACCAGCACTCAGACTGTACCCAGCCCAGCACCCACTCACTGATCTGCCTCTCATTTTCCTTACCTGGATAAGGAGTCAGGTAGGTTTCCAGAAATCTCTTATGATCATTGTAAATGGTTCGGGCCATACCTGGCCAGGCCTGTGAGATGCAGAGGGCTCCAGAGATATTGTTTTCCAGAAGGACATTTCCCTGTAAAATAGTTAGCCTTTTTAATAACTGTGACCGAGAATAATTGGGATGTTCAGACATTGCTTTACTTCTACCATTATGCCTTGCAACAACCCCTCGCCAGAAATGCCAGGGAAAACAGGAGAGTCCTGTGTACCCAGCTCCAAGGGGGCAGACCCTGTCTCTCCCAGTAGAGCTCTGCAACCAGCTGCCTACCATACTGGGATGCACAGCACCTCCAGCTAGAAGCCCAGCTACCTCAGTAGGGCCTTGACTCCTCTTTCTTTGAGTACCAGTAACTTGTTTTAACCAGAGCTGCTGGCACAGTTAAATGTAGCACAGTGCTGAGGAGCTGGAAAGCTGGGCCAGAGAGCCTTAGCAGAGTGTGTCGTTTCAGGACAGAACAATCTAGAAAAAAGCGATTTCTGTACCAGTTGGAAGATGTGCTACTTGTGTCATTGTTAATCCCATTCCAGTAAAGGCAACTGCTGGCTAACAGAGGCGAGAAGGAAAGATGCAGCTGTAGATCTTCACTTCCTTGAGCAAGTACAGGCTACAGGGGAGTGTGGGAAAGTGGGCCAGCATCTGAGCTGCAGGTTATTCAGGTACCTTATCATCCAGGAGGCAGGGGCTGATCCCAAAAAAGGGTCTCATGGCCATGCCTGGAAGGATCTCATCTCCAGGATTAGAAGGACGGGGTGAGATACAGATGCCTCCTGTTTCTGAAATGAACAAGAATGCAATGCTCACGGAAGGCAGGGAGAGGCTTCCCTTCTCTCCAGGGAGAGAAGAAAGCCAGGTAACACTACTGAGACATCAGACTTCACCTTGAACCTCACTGCACTCTGCTGACTGCACACTGGGCCAGGGCTTGCCAGAGACAAAGCCGTTTTGCCAGAGAGCTAAGAAAGGCTCTTTGTAGGACAATCGTGCTTATTTACTTCAGCAGAGATTTGCTCCCTACAGTCCACTTCCCTATGTTTCACTGGGTTAAAGACCATTTGTGTCTATCGCATTTTGATGCCTGTGGCCTTTTGTCTTATGGGATTGCTCATACAGGTGTGTCAGTAACAACCACTCCCTCTTGGCCAACAAAACAGCAGCTTACTCCTAAAGCTTGGAAGAAGAGAAGCTGGCCATGCTTGGAACAAAGGGTCTTATGCATCTTACCAGTTTGCCACCATGTGTCCACTACTGGGCACCGTGCCTCACCAACCACACGGAAGTACCACTCCCATGCCTCCTTGTTGATAGGTTCCCCCACTGCAAGGCGAAAGGCAGAGGGACAGAGCTGAAAGGCCAGGTCAAAACTAAAGCAAGGCAGAACCACCCTTGCAACAAACTACTACTGCTATAATGGCCTCTATTTTCTGCTGCACTTGGCAGAGGGAGAGGACATGGGGAGAGGCCCTCTCCTGGCTGTTTAACTCTCTGAGAGCAGCACAACCTGATGCCCAGGTCCAGCCCAAGGATTTGCTGATCCAGCCCATGCTGCCAGTGCTTACCTGAGCCAAGAACCTTGAGAGAAGAGCGGTCATATTTCTTTACCCATTCATCACCATATCTCAGGAGCAGGCGGATGGCAGTGGGCGCCCCATAGAACTGATTAATTTTTAACCTCTCTACTGTTTCCCAGTAGCGTCCTGGAATGGAAACAGGGCCAGTAAGCACCTGCACAGGTTCCTAAAGCCTGAGCTCAAGATAGTGGGAGAGGAGGTGACAGCAAGGGCTCTCTAGCAGTATATGGACCTGGAGCCAAGCTAACCTCCCCAGGGCAGGATTGAAGCAGTCCAAGAGGAGCAGTGGCCTCTTTCCTTCCACATGAGCTAGCTTCACTGCTCTCCGTGCTGCAGGGAGGGACAGGGAGAAACTGCATCATCCATGGAGAAACAACAATGACTTCCTAACAAGAGAGACTCTTCCTCTAGCAGCACTGCCTGCTCCCTCTCCCCAGGGCACAGTCTGTGGTCTCCACTTAGCTGTTCTACCGCCAGACTCACATCGCTCTCACAGCAGCAGAACTAGTGATGCCTGTGAAGCGGCATCCAGGCCTTCCCTTCTTGTGCCATTCTGCGTGGCACAGACACAAAACCTTGCTTGGCTTCAGAGCAGTCAGCTCCTTTCCTGCTGCAGTTCTTGCAAGGTGCTGCTGCATTTCCTTGCTCCCACAAGTTGCCTTCTCACTCACCAGGGTTGGGATGGACAGGAGTGCTCTCAAAAAGGACTGTAGTGCCACCATTGCAGAGGGGGCCATAGACCACATAGCTGTGCCCGGTGATCCAGCCAATGTCTGCCACGCAACCAAAGATGTCCCCATCCTGGTAGTTGAACACATACTGAAAAAGGGAGGACAGACAGTGAGTGGTGTAGCCTGGATGCAGGCCCTTCCCTCCTGCCAAGGGGGTCAACTGAGATCGGTGTACCCTCCCAGCTCTAGTGCAATTGCTTCTGCAACCCTCTGCCTTCTCACCTTCCTACCACCCCCAGCAGTGGCACCTTGTCCCTGCAGCGGGTTTTTTAAAATGTTATCCAAAACCACCATAACCACTCGGGAAAACCCTGAGCTCAGCAGAGAGCTCAGCAGAGGAGCACTGAGTCAGCAAACAGAGCTACCTGTGGGACAGACCATGCCATAGTGCCATTACACAGCCAGTAGTATAAACCCCTCAAGCACTGTGCTCTGGGAAGCTCTGTTCTCCTCAGGCAGGATGTTGTGAAAGAGAAATTACAAAGGACCTACAGTGGTCAGTGGAGCTGCTCAGTTCAAGGAAGCGACTGTGGCACAAATAATAAGGGGTAAATAGGTGTTAGGGGTTCCTTCTTTCCCTTCCCCAAAGTACCACAACAGAGTACAGTCAATGAGAATGAACAGCAGTCAAGTTAACCTGATAAGGGCCATTCCTAATCACCATTGAGGGACCCCCAAGACAGATCTTCAGAGTTCCTTGTGCCTTTGCCTCTCACCTTCCCTGCTGGAATGAGCAGCTCTGACCTACTGTTCACCCCCTCAGACTGTCCCTGGACTATATGACTAAGCAGGCTCTTTCCACCTTACCTGCTCTGTGCAGCCCAAGTGCTGCTGCTCCCATTTTGTGAGAAGATCTGTTCTGTGAGTGGCTAGATCTCTCCCTCAGTCTGGAGCCACCCCAGCTGCCCACTGGAGCTGACACCTCTCTGCCTCTGCTGGGTGAGCCCAGCAGAGAGCAGAGCATGCTCTTGTTTCCACTGCCCCATGTCTTCCTCAGAAGAGCCCTGACCCTAAAGCTGGAGTATTGGGAAATGAAGTCTGTTCTATGCAGGGAAGGATTTACAGCTGTCAGACTGGCAGCAGCATGTCTACTTTCCTCAAGTACTTTCCTTCATTTCCTGTGCTTAATGCCAGGAAAATTCCCAGGAGCCTGACTCCTACTAGGCCCATTGTTTCTCACCTTTTGCTCTGGAATCTGCTATTTCAGAACTTCACATCTCTTATTACAGCTCCCTGTGTGCAGGCTGCCAGCTCCTTGCAAGGGAGAGCTGGCCAGGGCCTCAAGTACTCCACGGTGTTTGTAATGGAAACTTTCCCGGCTTGGTCTCTCTCTCTTTAACTCAGCAGTGAATTATGGCAGCAGCAGTCTGCCACATCCAACTGAGGGAACTGAGCAGTAATTAATGCCAACCCTGTGTCATGGTTTCCAGAGGACCTGGGTGCTAACAGCCACATGCTGCTTGCTGCCTGTATTTCCATCTCAGGATAGAAGCCCCCAGCCTCTGACAAACCAACTCTGATGCCTCGGGGTTCCCAAATCAGGCATTTCATGCTGTGTTGATGTCAACAGGACAACTGCACGACAATAGGGGACTCAAAAGGGTTAAGCATCATGCTGGGTATAGCTGTACAGATTGTTTAGCTCACAGCAAAGCCAATGGCTTCCACACATCTCCTGCCTCCTCCCACTGCATACACCCCACAAGGTCTGGTCTCTAGCATTCATGACTGACAGAGAGGACCCAGCCAGCATTGAGTCTGCTGTCCCATAGGGTGCGAGGTCTGAAACACGACTGAACCTTCAGCCATGTAGAGGGAGAGCCAGACCCAAAGTAAAGGGACTGTTTGGAGAACTCCCTCTTCCACGGGACTCATTTAATGTTTTAGAAAAGACCCCTCCCCCCCAACCACTCCTGAAGCCAAGTGCTGCTTCATACTGCACTCAGTGCCCTTTTATCCAGCTCAGTTAGGGTTTGCTTTGGGGATACTGCCCTAGGGATTAGAGGCTTTCCCCTTCTTAAAATTGATCCACAGAGTTCAGATGTGGATTCTGTCTTTAGGGCACTCTTCAGTTCTTACAGATATCCCCAGATTTGCCTCTCCCAGAAACACTACCTTTGATCTCCCACCTGAGCTGGGATTGTTAGGCTTAGGGGAAAAAGTCTGGAGTTGCAGGAGCAAATTGGCTACTTCCTCATCACCCAGCAAAATAAATTTTCTCTGACAAGGCTGAGCAACCCAGCCAATGACTCAGCAAAGGATAGGTCAGGAAAGAAAGAACAAAAGCCAAGAATGTAGCTTGGAGGGGTATGTGCTTAGGAACCCCTATTCCAGGGCACACGTTGCTCTCCCTCACTACCTGGATGGAGATGCGCTCCACTAGGGCTCCCAGGGATTTTGCTCTGGATGAAGGTGTGCTCTTTGCACAACAAGATGGCAGGTCTATTTGCTGCACTGCCTATGAACTACTAGCTCACGAGCTCATATGTCTGGGATTCATTACCTTGTGTGTGAGAGCAGCATAGAGCAAGTAACCAGCTTGGGAATGGACCAGGCCCTTGGGTTTGCCAGTACTGCCTGACGTATAGAGAAGGAACAACATGTCTTCGCTGTCCATAGCAACAGGCTCACAACACGCATCCTCCTTCATCATTTCCTGCAACAGAGAGCATAGCAGTCCTCATTCAGAGTCTCTCAGTCTTCCCTGTGCTGTCCATACACCTGCTTGGTTCATTAATCATTTGCTGGAGTCAGCAATGCACTACAGTGCACTTGATATAGGCATGCACTTCATATAGGCATGCTTTGGCTCACTCCTCTGTTAGTCGACACTAGCTGAGTGCACAAAGCCAGGTCTAGCAGGGTGACAGCCCTGAGCAACGCAATGACAGACTTGGCTTCTGCACAGCGCTGCTTTCATCCCCAAAACACCTCCCTGGCCTGGCCTGGCTGGAAGTGGCAGGAGAACCCAGCTCAGAAACACGTGTGCACAACACACTTACTCCACCAGCCAGCCCAGGCCCCAGCTCACAACAGCTCCCGCTCAGCTGCCTCCTCTCATGCCTGCTCCTGGATGTTGCAATTTCTTTTTCACTGCATCTCTCAGATCTGTTCCCAGAGCAAAAGTTGAGTTCACACCTCGATTAATTCTCACTTTAACCACTGGATCCCCATTTCTCCCCATCCAGTAGACATCAGATGTTGCTGCCTGTAACTGTGCAATTTGTCCACCATAAGATTCCTTCACTAGCTTCCTTTCAACAACTGATCAGGACCTCTTGTCCCACAGGCCTTGCCCACCTCTCCTCCAAGTCTTCCTCTGACCACCTGTACCACCCTATTCCCATTGTATGGTCCTCTGCTTTTGTATCTTTTCTCTTCCTGCTCACGAGTTTGAACTCTCTTTTGCCTTGCTGAGCTGGCAAAACACTCTCCTCAGAGCAGATCTGCTGAGTAAGAGACAGCTATTTTTACACAGTCACTTCTTGCACCAGCACAGAAGTCTTCCAGGAAGCCTTTCTAACACTAATTGATTTTAGACATGATGAGCACAGACAGGGAGAACTCTGTTCAGTTCCAGGGATCTAAGAGAAATGCATGACAGGGTCTCACCTCTCCAAAAAAGTCAGTACTCCATCCTGGCAGCCTGGACACCACATCTGTGTGAACAACAGGCACACAACCTCACGATCTGCTCACCTGGGCACAAGCTGCCAGCTGCACTTGCGGAGAGTGCCAGGTACATAGGCAGAGCTGTGTGTGACCTCTGTGGGAGACTAGGGCTGGGCTCACAGCAAGTGCATCAGCATGGGGCTGGGGTGTTTTTAGCCTCTGGTCCACACTGTCACAGGCTCTCGTTTGTGCTGCCTGCCCATGACAGTAGAGGGATGGCTGTGGGAAGATCGACAAGTTACCCCTCCTGAGCGCTCCTGGGACTGCCCTGGACTCACATGAAGCTCTAGCTCTCACTGCTGCAGCAGGACACCATCACCCACATTGTGTCAATGCCAGCAGAGCTGCTGGGGCCAGCCAGGACCCACCTGTCCCATCCTGTCCCTGCTCCCAGAGTGCACTACCCAGGAGAAGTGGAGTAGCTTTGGGCAGCCTCTCACCTCCTCCAGCGGCACATCCAAGGCTGTCATGGGAACCTTGTTGTCAGTCCTCATTGAAACCAGAACACGTTTCACTCCTGGGCACTGCTTCAGGGCCTGGTCCACCACCTTCTTTAGCTCAGTGACCTTGCCACCTCTTAGCCCCTGGTTCACTGTGATCACTGTCTCTGACTGGGCTGGAGAAGGCAAAAGAAGAGTCACATAAACAACTCTGCCCCTTACCACCTGTCACACACCAGTCTGGCTCTATCATAGATATCATATCTACCCAGCATTTCCCACCCTGCTCCTCTCACTCCATCTCCCAGCCCCTGTTATTCGTATCCTCTGTTTAACAAAAACAGTGGATTTTTATCTTTGTTTCACATCCTGTGTTGTGCCTCCTCAGAGGAGAGGCTGTATCCCAGCCCCTCACTCCCTTTCATGAAGGAAAGAACCAGTCCACCCCTCCCTTATCCCAGGAAGGCTCAGCAGGTGATTGCTGCTCAGAGAGGCTTATGCTAGTCCACTGCAACTAGGCAAAGTCCCATGGGCTGAAAGATATTTAGTGAACCCATGCCACTTCCTGGGGTACCTGCTCCATGGCCATACATCATGGCAGGACACCCTCACTTAGCACAGAGAGTCTTATCCAGAAGCACAGTCCATACCAAGCCTACACCTTGGCTGGGATCTGCTTAGGTGTCACAGCTTGAGAAGTTTGTCACTGGCAGTCTTGGTTGCAGGAGGCTACAGGCATAGTCACGATGCCCTGAGCTCCCCAGCTACTGAACCGGCAAGCTCAGTAGTGCTCAGCAGTCCCCAAAGGGATACATGGGACGTGCCCCTTTTGACCGACTGGCTCTTACCATCCTGGATCCTGTCTGCCAGGGACTCTGCACTGAACCCAGCGAACACCACAGCATGCACAGCCCCTATCCGGGCACAGGCTAGCATGCTGGCCACAGCCAGTGGGCACGGGGGCATGTAGATGACGACCCTGTCACCCCGTTTCACCCCCTGCCGTTTCAAGGTGTTTCCCAGGCGGCATGTCAACTCCAGCAGCTCCCTGCCCAAAGAAGCAAGGGTGTAGTTAGAAACTTTCTTGCAGATCTTACCCACAGGCATGATGGGAGGCCTCCCTCCTCTTGAGAGCCTTTCAGAGTCACAGATACACAGCTTACATTCCTGAGCACCCTAATCTTCCCCTACACTGGAAGTCCATGGGAGAGTTGTGAACATGTCAGTGGGAAGGAAGGGAGGAGACAGTCACTAACACAGGCCATTACTCATGGAAATGAAATAAATCAGAATGGCCTCTGTCTGTACAGAGCCTTCCTCTGATCCACACATCACTAGGTCGTGCTAGAGGCAGACCGTAGGGCCAGCAATGGCCACTGGTGATTCCTGCAGCTCAGTAAATTCACAACACCTCAGTTATCTTGTTGGCTTTTCCCATTAGGGCCTGCACTTTTCTCATCAGCCCACACAACTGGAGCAACACTCTTTACCCTGCAACGCTAGAGGATATGCATGAACATTTAGGTATCTTCCTCTCTGCAAAAAAACAAAACAAAAAATAAAACTGTGCTTTGTTAAAGCTGGGAAGGCCAAGTCCTCTGGAGCTTGTGCCCTACAAGAGAGAACAACAGCTGTAGCAAACTAGTGAGCAAAATAATGACTTTCTCAATGAAGGAGCGTCACTCCCAGAAACAAAAGCTTGGCTGTCAGTGACTTATTTCATGGAAGGTTTCTCCAAAACTAGCTATGGAGATTGGTGAGGGGAGAATGGTCATTTGTCATGTGAGGCCTGAAGCCAGAGAAAATAAAGGACTTGTTCTGTGTGCAGAGGGATTGAAGTAGAATCTGCATGGAGACTCGGAGAGCGGGTAAACAGAGCGGGAAGATGGGAGTGTCCAGACCTATCTGCAGGGTGGGACAGGCAGTCCCTGCAGAGATCCAAGCCCAGCAGCAATGCCCACATATGCATGAGCACTTCATTTCCCAATACCCATAGTCACCAGAGGTTACAGCAAAGAGTAGAGCCTTCCCTGCAGCTGCTAATCTGGCCTCTCCTACCAAGCATTTACCTGCAAGTTCAGGCACCAGGAATACTGCTGGGAACACACATATGTGACTTTCCCACAGGGTCTTATCTACGAGCATTGCAGGGCTGTCAGGAGAAGTTTGTGTCTGCCTCCCCAGCAGGGTAGGGGCTGCTCAGGGCCAGAGGATTAATCAGGGGGTAGGCTGATGTCTCAGATCTGCTCAGGCAAGCCAACAGCCACCTGCTGTTGATCTATCTGTGCTAAGGGATGCTGTATCCCTCACATGACACACATCAGCAGATCAGTTCAGCCCTGGTGCATGCTGCAATATTTCTCTTATGCACGAGGCAAGTACTGACCTGTAAGTGACCTGTACCTCCTCCCCTGGTTCATCCTTCTCCCAGATTAAGGCCACTTTATCTGGAGCTATATGGACATGTCGGTCCAGACAATTCACTGGAAGAGAAGATCCACTGTCATTGCTGGGGCAACTCTCAGTATCTCTCAACTCCCAGAAAGCTAGTACCAGCAGTCCCATTTTCAGATCACATGAGGGCTGAGTGGGATTTTGCTTGGCATTAGCCTTTTGCTTACAGTGGAAACTATCTTTACTGACACCAGACGGCAGGTCACAAGCACCATCCCAAGCCTGATACATCCCTCACCACACCAATATATACTAATCCTCACTATCAGCCTCCCCCTTATTTGCAATCTAACACAGCCCAGTATACAAACTGCCTAAAGTCCCTTTGGAGGCCACATCCCCACTGCCCCCTGTGGGCCTCAGAAGGCCTAGCAAACATTAATCATCAGTCTCCCTAGCACTGACTTGCTGTTTCCTCCACAGTAGACTGGCAGTTTTATCAGTAGCATGCTGCTACTGAAATAGCAGCTCCTAAATAACAAATTTAGGACCAAGTGAAGATCTGTTCAGGAATGCTGCAGTGTCCAAGATGTAACAGCCAGGACGATGGCTCCCCTCGGTTTCTAGGGCCATGGGAGGTTGAGACTTTGTAATTCTTCTATCAAGAAAACTTCCTCACATTGCTGGCAACTGCAGCTTCATCATGAGCTTTGTACCATTCAGTGTTTTCCTTTGGTCTGCTCCTGAGGTTATGAGATGATGCAAGAGCCATAGTTTGCACACTGAAAAAAAAAACCCTTTTTCTCCTGACTATTTGTAGTTTTATGGAGAAAAATAAACAAACAAACAAACCTGGACGTAGGAACAGTAGCATCTCAAAACCCAAAGGCAAATAACTTCTGCTCTTCTGCCCAAATGGATTACTTAAGTAAAGACCTGATTTCTGGGAGACTTATCTTTGATTTGAGTGCTGGGATCAACAGTGGGGCAAGCAAGTTCATGTACTGAGCCCAGTGCCATCAGCCCCTAGTTTTTCCTATGGCAGGACCCCTAAGGCAGTCACCTCCAACCCAAGCTTAGAAGAAAACACAGCTTTGAGGGTCTACAGTATTACTCCTTGCTCCTGTATTTTGCCTTCTGCAGATACCTATTTCCTTAGCTGGGCAGGAAGGAACCAGTACAACGCTGCCTGCTGAATGCTATGGGTCAGCACTGTTGCCTGTGGTCCTGCACAGCTGAGCAAGGGACCCACGGGGGCTGAGCAGGGTTTTGCTCGGCAGAGCAGCAAGGCTCCCGGCTCACATCAGTCCAGCTGCAACCACCCCAGTGCAACCCAGTCCCTCTCTCATGACCAGTCAGGTCCCTACATAGCAGTCACAGCTGGGCCAACTGTACCTTACAACGATCCCCTCGCTCCCACCCTTCACCTCAGTGCTCAGATCTGCTCCCAGGGCCAAAGCACGTCAGAGGGAGGCACCCACCGGGCTCCTGCATGGCGAGGGGCAAACAGGGCACCCCAGGACAGCCCACCCTCCACTTTGCTCTCCTCCACCCAGAGGCCAGCCGCTGGATCGCGGTGCTCAGCAGCTTCCCGCAGGCAGAGACCCCCTCCCATGGGGCAGCGAGCTGCTCCTTGCCTTCCCCGCTCCCAGGCGCAGTGAGCCACAGTCCCCCTCCCGGGGAGGCGCCTCAGCCAGGCCCAAAAGGCACGGGGCTCCGGAGGGATCGGCCTCGCTCCTTACCGGCCACGTTGAGCTGTCCTCCCAGGAACCAGGCGGCCCGGCCCTCATGCAGGCTGCAGTCCTGGACACAGTGGAAGGGGGTGATCCAGGTGAGCCGGCTCCTCCCCAGCGCTCCCCAGAAAGTGTCCCCCTGCTCCACCGACACCTTGTACAAGCCCTGGTGGTCCTTGGGCCCCGGGAACGCAACGGCTTCCGGCATGTACGCCGTCAGGGGCCCGCGGCTCCAGCCTCGGGCTGTCGCCGACCCTCGGGGGCACCTGAAGGCCTGGGAAAGAGCTCCGGGGCAGCGAGCCCTAGCCAGCAGCCAGGCCATGGTCTCGCGGCGCAGAAGGAGGGGTCTCGCTGCTCGGGGAGGAGATAGATACCTGCAGCCCTCTCTTCTGTTCGGGGCGCCCAGCCTGGACAAGACGCGCCGCAATTACAGCTAGCTGCGTCTCCCTCCGGCCGTCAGATGCAGATGTCCCTGCGCAGGAAGCCCCCAGCACCCCTTCTGCCCCTGCCTGCCTCTCCTCCTCTCTCCCAGCCAGCACAGGCGAAGGAAATACAATCCCTTTTAAGGGAGGGGAAAGGGGTGTGTTGTGGAAGTATTTGACTGAAAATAACCTTCATGCTAATCTGAGTCCTGATGGCCTCTCTTGAACGGGAGCCAGGCTCAGCCGCTGCCTGGGCTCCCCGTGGCAGCCAAGGCACCCGGGCCCGGCCCTGCCAGCCACCTGGGCCCGCAGCCGGCAGAGGCCTCGCTCCCGGCCCCCTGCTTCACCCTGCGCCCAGCCGTGTCCACGGCCGGTGGCAGCCACCTGCCCCCGCATGCTCTCCACTGCCACAGCCAGTGCAGGGCGAGGCGGCGACATCCCCGGCAGCTCCCACTGTCACTGCAGGCCGGGGACACGTCCCCTGCCAGCCCCGCCACCACCCACTGTCACCGCAGGCTGGGGACACGTCCCCTGCCGGCCCCGCCACCACCACCCAGGCAGCCTGCCTCCGCTTGTCCTCCGAGACCGGGATATCAGGCTAGATCCTTTCCTGTAACGCCGAGGAGTGTTGTGTCTGCCTTGTGCGCCTGGCTGAGTCTTGTGTACCTGTGAAATGAGCATCACCTCCGTGCCGGACTCAGGTGATAGAGGGTCGTTTCCTTCCTAGGGTTAAGGTGTAGTCCCTGCGCACTGTTCCCTCTGGCAGGTGCAGGGATATCGCTCCCTACGTCTCACCTCCCTGCTGTCAGAGCTGTCCCCTCCTGGGGACATGTGTTTCCTCTCACAAGCTGGGCTGGGCTCTCTGTCTCCTTCCAAAGACTTCAGACCAGTCTGTAACCACAGGAGGGATGAGGAGCACCAAATGAGGCCTTCGTGGGGCAGGGAGTGGTGGCTTGGCATGAAACACTGCAGTACATCTCCCTACACCAAGATCTCCCACCCCCTGAACAGCTTTCTTCTGCCTCCCTTTGCTTCAGGCCCTACACAGCTAGTGTTTTTTAAGGCAAAGAACTTGGAGATTCTCTTAGCTTTATTGACCAGGTTCCCCTCCCTTCCCAGGGACACAAGTGAAGAGCAGAATAAGCCTCCCCCTCCAAGCAGGACTGATCTCAGCCAGGCACACCAGTGAGATCAACAACAGACCGGGTTAATAAATCTCTGCTTTGCCCTTCATAGCATGACTCCACTTGTACTCTGTAGGTCTGATAAGTTTGCTGAACAGGTCAGACACCAACATGGAGGAGAGACACATTTTGAAGGCAGGTGCCCTCATCGCAGACCATGCATCTGATACCATATCAGAGCTGCCCCCAGAGCTGGCTGGGGATATCCTAGGGCTCTGCTCCTCAGGAAAACAGTCCTGGGGGTTCACAGCACCCCCACAAAGCTTGTCATTCCACAAGCAGTCTCTCTCATTTCCTAGGCACCTCTGCTCTTCCTCAGTCTTTTCCCCCTATTAGACATCAGTTTCTTCCATAAGAGCATTCCCACACACCCTTAGCAGGACAGGCAAATCTCAGCTTCTTCTCTCATAATTCAGTATGAGCTCCAAATACTTTCAAATCAGAGCTCTCATTGCTGGAAATCCCTTTTTTGCCCTTCCCCCTAAGCAACCTTCCCTGTACTTGCACTAGCTGGCTGCAACATCTCCCTGTCAGGCCAGCTTGCTCTTACCTGGCAATGCTAGTGAGTTTGCCCAAAGGACTGCCCAGCTCTCTAATGCTAGGCTGCCTGTGATATGAGGTGACCCAAAGCACCAGAGTTGTTCCAGACACCGAAATCATTTGTTCTCTGACCAGTTGTACACAATGATGCGCGCACAGCTTCTGCACGAGGCACAAGTGCACCCTCTTCAACTTTATTGTCAGCTCTGAAGGGAAAGCAACACCCAAGCCTTATCTTTTCCATACCTGCATAGGAAGGAGCATGTAGATCTCTCTGCACTGCTTTGAAGCTCACTGAAAACCCTTCCTGGCTAAGACCTAACACCTACCCCACCCTCTGCTTTTCTCCCCTCCCCTACCACAGCTCCTTCTTCAGCTCTCCGTTGGGAATTAATTCTCCACCCCGCCCTGTTAGCTCCCCTTGGAGCTATCTCATTAGGAGTATTGTTAACATCCCCAAATCATGAGACTCTTAGCTGTCTTCTTGGGTTTGCTTGGGCTCTTGGGCTTCTCTGCCCTCAACCAGTGGGTGCACATGTGTGCTCAATCCTCAGGCAATTAGTGCTGCTTACTCTGCACAAGTAATTACAGTCATTAGGTCTTTTGCTGCTCTGTTGTAGGACATCTCTTTGCCTGATACTTTGGAGTTTCTTCCTTTTCCCTAGAATGAACAGTTCAAATGAATAAATTTTCTATCCATCTCCTAGGATTTTTCATTCTTTCATTCTCTGCCAAGCCTCAGCTGTGCACCCTTCTCCCCTTTCAGAGGAGGGGGATGAGGGGAGGGAAGGAAAGGAGCAGACTTATCCATCACCCAGACAAGAAAACACGGAGCCCTGCAGAAATCTGTACAGTTTTTATGTTGCTTGTTGTTTTTCTTGGCCAAAGTCTCCTCTGGACTCCTCTGACTGCCTTGAAGAGATGGTGATGCTACCAGCAGAACTGGAGAGAGTATTAATAAAACTTGAAAAATATTTCTAAGGGGGAAGGACTAGATAAGTCTGAACTAGCTCCGCTGGGGAGTCCTGATGATCTCTGGTACAATGGTTTGGTCACAGCCCTGCCTGGCAGCCCTGTGCCCCCTTACCACCAAGACCAGAATCTTTTAAATCTGGAAATGAAGTAAATGAAATGACAGTTTACCCAGTAGCCAAAATATATCACAGCGCCTCTTCCCTCTAGGATAGGGAGATGTACATAGCCCTTCTGCCCTGTCTTCAGAGATGGGACTCCTGTCTGTGGGAATCTGTGAGGTGGACATTGACAGTCAAGGATCCCAGATAGATGAGGCAATGCATGGCAGCCATCATACAGTCTAATATTAGGGGCTGTTGTAAAAACTTCCACATCTAAAGGGTAGAGTCTCCATGGCTCAAGTGAAGGAGCTGTGATCAGAACTTGAAATAGATCCATGTCCTCTGCGGATCAGTCAAAGCACTGGATGGACAGCACGCTCTTGCTGTAGGGGCTGCAGACATAGGTTTGTAGGGAATCCGGTATCACTGGCTCCTGGAGTAGCAGAGCTGATGGTAACATACAAGATGGTGATATTTGCTAAGGGCTAAGCAGGTGCCACAAGACCTGGCAGAGACACCACCAGGTAGAGACAGAACAGCAGGATGTTTGATCTGGGACTCATTACCTTAAGGGAAATTTGGAAGGGGGCAGGGAAATGGGATTTCTGATTTAGCAGCCTGATGTTGCTTTCTGCATGATTGCTTTTCACCCCCAGCAAGAGAAAGGGGACCCTTCGTTGGGTGTGATGGGTTACCCAGGCTTTCTTTACCACTTTTCACTGAAAAGGTTATTCACATTTCTGGTCCACTGAGGAACAGCAACTCTCAGACCTTGTAACTTGAACACAGGTATAAAGCCATCTCCTACAACAGGCATCCTGTCCAGGGCCTGATCAAACTCTGTCGTCAGGCTGTTTTCCCCCATTTGTTTCAGAGGAGCCTGTTCCAGTTAAATGCTCCTGTTAATGCCTGGCCCAAAGGTATTTATAACCATCTGGTTTTGTCCAGCACCATTCTGTACTTCGGAGCTGCAGTCCCTGACCTTGCTAAGACGGGCCATGCTGCAGGCCATATTGTACCTTGCTCTCTCCTCTTGCTGTTAACTCTTTAATTTCCTGTGGTCACGAGCAACACTGATCAATCTCACTTGCAGCAAGTCTCCTGCAGGCTTGTGTGAGGGGAGCTGTTAGCTCTGTCATCTCTTGTGCCGCTAAGGGTATACCCTCCTTGATTGTTTACAGAGAGGAGTCACACCTCCTCTCAACCTTTATTTATTTATTTTTAATCTCTTCTCGTATGATATCCTCCCATTCCCTTAACTAACTGAGTAGCCCTTCTCTGTACCGTCTTTGGCTGAATTCACCTTTCTTGAACAAGAGTGCCCAGATTTGTACACAGTGTTCCAGTTAATTTTATTCTTGATCATATCTTTACAGAAAATGGCACATAAATCACATATTCTGAATAACTAGAAGTTGTTACAGTTCCATACCTCAAACACCTCAATACTGAATTCTTTTCTCACTGTATATACATTATTTACACACCATGGGCTATAATCTAACACATCAAACAAACTGGGGACGAAGACAAACGGCTGTATGGAGGGTGTTAACCTTGACAGAATAAAAACGGTAGCTCTGGGGAAAGGGTGCTCACAGTTGAAAGCAGGACAGAAAAAGGGCTATGTGGAAGTCACTGTCCTAGGGCCTTCAGGGTGAATAGTGCCTCATCAGGGTGGAAAGGTGGTGGTACCATGGAGCGCTGCTAGAAACAGCGGGTTTGACTGTGCGGGTCTGCATGTATTAGTGTAAGGTCAGTCAGGAGGTGTATGTACATGTTATAGCGTGTATCGGGGAGGGGGTATCTGCATGGCTGTTGTTCCCTTTGACACTCAGAGACAGAGTTGGGCAAATTTAATTCAATAAATACACTTGGCAAGAGCTGTTGTCTTGCCTGGAAGGATTTGTTAGGTAAATGTTTTCCCTGGTATTTGACCTCTCTGGAGGGGTGTAGGAGGCTCCATTGGGCTGCTGATGTTTGTGACACCTCTTATTCTCAGAGCTCTTCTGGCTCTCGTTATCAGCCTCGTGGGAGCAGCTTGGCCCCCCAGGCACGTTGCGCAGCTAGGGCCATGTTGGACCCCCACGCTCAGACCTTGGCAGGTAGGTAGAAGCCAGGCAGCTCTTGGGAGCAGTTTGAGGCAACCTCGATCCCAGCTGTAATGAGCCTGTGCCCAGAGCACAGCACAGCTTCAGGGACTGTGCCAGCCCAGTGGGCGAGGGAGGCAGAGCCAAATCATCTGTGGGACTGGGAGGAGCTGGCTTTTGGTTACTGCAGATGGATGCAAGCCTTGAGCGCCTGTGGGGCTGCGCCAGGTGCAGTGTGCACGTTGCCAGGCAGTGCTGGCTTTGAAGCTGGCCCATGATCCCACACGGAGAGTAATGACATGGACTTGGGTCACCTTGCATGGGAGGTGGGAATGGGCGGGTCGCTCCTGCAGGTGAAAGAAACCTGCTACTCCCTGGAAAACAGACCAAAATCAATTGCTCAAAATCAGCCGCCCTCTTCCCTGCAGACCCCAGCGCTGAGTTGGGAGAGACCCATATGGAAGGTGCAAACCACTGTTGGAAGAGACTCACTGTTTCATGCAAATGCTGCCGTGGCTTTGCCCCCTGCGGCCTGGGGCAGAGCAAGGCGCCAGTGCGGGTGCCAGTGCCAGGGAGGCCACGTGTCTACGCTGCCACCCGGCTCCTGAAGCACTGCAGGCCGGGGCAAGGGCAGGGCAGCGGCATCCGTGCAGCCCCTGGGCAGGATGCCCAGGCCTTTCCCACGGATGGCCAAGGGCAGTGTCTGTGTGGGCAAGGGGGAGCCCAGCCAGGGGCAGTGAGGAGCCAGGTGCTGGTGAGGAGAGAGGTGTGCATGAAGGAGGGAGATGGCAGCAAGGGACAGATTCACTCCACTATGGCGGAGGGACTCCTCACATGAGACTGGATGGGGATGGCATCTGAAACTTGGTGGGTCGGACCCAAAGCTGGTTGTGAGGCCGTGCCGGAGGGACCCAGAGCCTCGGTTTCCTCTCAGATGGAGATGGGGACAGTTCCCCATCCCCCACTAGGAGTGGGGAAGGGGGCAATACCCCCAAGGGCAGGGGAGCAAGGACAGAGTACGCCTGAGGGGAACAGGCTCTGGACACCCCTGCCAGGCAGCCCTGGGGCTTGGCCTGTGGCTTCCTGAAACACAGAGACCGCGGTGGCCTCGCTCCCTGGGCAGGGGTGGCCGGAGGGCCCTGGCAGTCTGAGGGGAGGCTGCAGCCCCCAGAGGAGACAGTGTCTTTTGGGTCTGATTTCCATCATCTCTTCCCCCCTAGATCAGCTTCTCCTCCTTCTGTGATGAGTTTGACTTTTCCGTCTGTCTCTCGTCCTCTGCTGCGGCCTCCTCCCCTTTCTCTGGCTTCCTGCCCAGGGCTGGGGTGTCCCCAGCAATGGTTCCCAGGACTTTGGTGCTGTGCTCCTGAGCTTTGGCCCTGAGGGCAGCAATGCTGTTTTCTCTCAGTTCCTCCTGGGAAATGGTGGTTTTGGGATCCGGACCCCTCTCTTCCTTGTCGCTCTTGTCAAGCTTGGGCAGGGCCTGGCGTTCCACCTCCGTCTTCCTTCCTGCCTCAGCCGCTGCCTCCAGAGATTTTTTGTGCATCCCTAAAAAGAATTGTTGGTATTCGGGTTTAGAAAAGCGCCTGGGCATGGGAAAGCCATCTTGAACTGAAAACAGCAAAGATAAAGAGAGGCCAGCATTAAGGAAAAGCAGAAACCCTTGCTTCAAACAGCAGTCACAGAGAGCCCGTCGCTCCGGGCCCTGCACGAGGGTGGCCCAGGCTGGCTCTCTCCTGGAGACAGCCCAACCTGAGGGTCTGCAGCACCACGCACGTGGGGCAGCTCTGCGTGGGAGCAAGGGCCAGCCCCATGCTGGTGGCAGGCAGGGCTGAGTGGGGACCCTGCTCTCAGCCATGGCTATCTCAAATTGGAGGGACAAACCTGCCCCAGCAACCTCCTGGAGATGGCCCAGAACCAGGAGCAGATGTATCTCCACTTGACAGGACCACAGTGAAGAGTGGATGAGCACACTCTGGTCTGACACCACACCGGCAGGTATATTGCCAGCACGGGGGTGTCACAGCAGGACACAGCAATGATGGGTCACAGTGGGGAGCCTCTCGGTCCTGTCGGATGGGAATGTACCCAACTACAGGACCAAGATGAAAGAGGATGAGGATCTTGCACAACAGTGCAGGTGCTTGAGCCACACAGAGGGCAGGGAACTGGTGGACTCACTAGGGGACCAGGGAGAGATCTCCCATTGCTATTCCCATATGTCTTCCTTCCTCACACAACCCACCCCTCTATCTCTCTCAGTTTCACGCAGACAGAAGGACAGGACAGCTCATTTTTAAGATGCCAGAACTTAGTCTGGGGGCAGAATCAGCCTGAAAGATCAGAAAGCAGGAAGCAAAGAGCAGGAGTGCAATAGGGTATCTTCTACTTTCATGCCTACACCATCCTTACTCCACCGGAAAATAAAGCAAAACCAGGCAGAAATGTAGTACCCTCAGCTGCTGAGGACAGCAGGAGAGAGCAGTGTGTTGCTCCAGAAAAAAAGGGAATCGAACCCTGGGACAACTGCAAAGGAAGTGGGTCCCCACACCCCACGCAGCAACACCTGGGCCCCTCGGGGGAGTCAGACCTGGGCAACCTCTTGCCTTGAGCAAGGGAAGGAGCCTGCTCCAGGACCGCACCCAGGGGACACTCACACCACAGGAGCTGAAGGCTGAGTGTGGGAGTTAATTCCTGCCCCAGCCAGAGCCTTGGTGGGGGCACCTGGGGTGTATAATCCCTCACTTGTCCCAGCAGCTTATGCACTCCTGCAAGTCAGGGTCCAAGGGCTGGCAGGTGTCTGGGACTAGCGGTCAGACCCTACTGCTGAGAGGCCGTGTCACTGTTCGGGGACCGGGGCAGGGGGCACAAAGGGGAGTGCAGCTAATTTCCTCAGTGTTTTCAGCATGACTGAAGTTTCTCTGGGGGCCTTGCCGTTGTGCCAGCCCCCTCACTGCCCCCACAGAGGTGGCTGCTCTCTTACCCAGGAGCCAAGGGGCGCAGGACTCCATGATGCCGTCCTTGGCAGACTTGAGGATGGACTCAGGCAGCGGGATGGAGTGGCGCACCATGGCACCATAGAGGCCGTACTCTGCCATCACACTGCTCCTGCCCCAGCACTTCTCCCTCTTCCGCCACTTGGCCCGGCGGTTCTGGAACCAGACCTGGGGCGGGTGACAACAGGCACCGTGGGTTACGGGGGCGGGAGGTGTGTTGTTCCCCGGGCAGCCTGGGCACCATGCACATGCAGGGGGGTGAAGGGCTGCACGTGCACCTTCCCCCCCAGAGCAGCGGTGGCCTTCTCCCCCCCTCCGCCGTGCAGCAGCCGCTGTGCATTTCTCCCCCCTCTCCCTTGCAGGAGCAACGAGGGCCGAGTGTAAGAGCAGGTCCCATCCCTCTCTGCAGGATGTAATTAATTTCCCATTGCAGTGTCTCTTTCTAGTGGCTTTTGGCTCTCGTGCCTGGGATTTTCTTTCATTATTTACTGGGTGTCTGAGCTGCGGCTGTGCGCAGCAGTGCCTGCAGGGAGGGCTGGGCTAGGGGTGGATGCTCTGGAGAGGGGAAAGGCGGGAGAAGGGGGAGCTGATCTGTGTGGTTTGCCCTAAATTCCCAGTTTGAAAAGCCCCTCATCTTCTCAGAAAATTGGCAGAATAATCTCTGAGCTGTGACCTGGGGGGCAGCGAGCAGAGACGCAGGCGGTGGGGGGGGGGGGGGGGGGATGCGTGCAGAAATCTATTAGTGTTCGCTCTCTGATTTCCATTCCTCTTGTCTCACTCACCCTCCTCCCTCCCCTTATTCCCTCCCTTCCCGCAGAGCAGAGGCATCAGCTTTAGATGAAAAATTGCTCGAGGTCTATTCAGAAGGAGGCAAAGGAAGAGTCAGCCCCAGGGGCAGCCCAGGCCTGATTGAAAAATAAGTTAATTTCAGTTTGAATCGATGGGCCTCAGGCACTGAAATATCACGGGAAATTAAAGCAGCTGGTCCCCAGGGAACCACGCCATTGACCTGCGCTAATTAATGCCATGGAGTTACCAGTCCCCTTTCTGAGAGGCAGCCCCTCCCTCCCCGTGGACACCCCAAACACCTCCTCATTTAACTAATTAGACTCACAAAAAATTGGGTGTTAATTTGTTTAGATCTTTTTTTTTTCTATTTTTCCCCTCCCTTTCCCAGAAAGTACACGGCAGAATGGAAATGAATGGCGGGGTCTCGCTGGCAGATGGATGCTCGGGGTCACTCCGCAATCTTCTCCAACTTGATTGCTTGATTAGGTCGTTAGCACATTAAAAAAAAAAATTGCTTGCCGTCTGGCGCTGGCCTGATGAGTGGGATGAGGCGGGAATCGCCTGGGTAATTTATCTTTTTATACTGCAAAGAATTTGATTTCAATCTGCAGATATATGGAGGTGCCTTTGACACCTGTTTAACATTACAGAGCTGACAGCTTAACCCTCTGTTGCCTCCACTGCCTACAGCTGTGGTGGGGCCCGGGCTGCAGTGGGGAGTGCTGGGGGGCTGGGGCCAGCCTGGGGTTCCCAGCTCTGCCACGGGCACCATGAGAGCGATGTCTCGGCATGGTGCGAGGTCCCGCTCCCAGCCATGGCTGCCTTTGCAGTGGAAGGTGAGCTCGCCTCCTCTGTGGGAACTGCAGAGCACCCAACTCCTTATAGGGACAGATTGGCTTCCCCAGATGTTTCCTGCAGTGGGCTGGGAAGGATAGTGTGTGCACACAGCCTGTTGTGGGAGAATAAATCCAGCCCTTTCTAGCCAGCAGGGTGGGAAAGGACTGGGGCATTAGCTAGGGGAGACCCAAGTTGCTCTAGTTGCAGCCTCCATGGCAGGAGGCCCAGGGGCAGGCAGAGGATAGGGCAGGCAGGTAGTTTGCTGGTGGCTGGTAATAGGCTGCCAGCCTTGACCTTCCCTAGATCTCAGCTGCTGTGATCCCAGCTTCTCCCAGCAGAAGACACTCTGTGTGTGTCAGAGGGGATTTTACAGCCAGACTGCTTTGTGAAACATGTCACACCAGCATCTCCATCTCCTCTGAATGTTGAAAAACAACCTGATTTACACTCTCATTCTGTGGGTAGGTTACTCTTGGGCTGCTGTTGGCTGTGAATCCACTAACACCTGAGTGAGGACCCTCAGGAGAGCTCAGCCCCCCCTCTCTGACCATGTCTCCAACCAGACACAGCACAGAGCATGCCCTGCACAATGCGCAGGTTTGCTGGTCAGCACCACACTGTCAGGGTCCATCACTCAAGGCCATGAACTCCTCCCTGCCTTGGTGTGAGATGGGCTGAGTTGGAGGGGGTCTAGGATCATTCCCTCTCCAGCTGCAGCACAAACCTTTTTCATCTCTTCTAATCCGCCACCCAGGGTAGCAAACCCCTGGCACCTTTGTGCAACAAGAAGGCAGCTTGACACACCGGACCCAGGAAAGGGGTCTTTCCTATTTTGCCATGGATAAACCAGTACAGTTACTTCCCTCACCACAGAGCTCTCCTCTATTTCCCTTTGCCTCAGGGAGAAACTCCAAGGGACAGTGTCTGCAGATCTTCCTTGGTTTGGGGCTGAAATGACATCGCTCCATGCATCCAGAGTGGCTTGCACAGCTCAGCTCTGTGCCACCGCATTTATCACCAGTTATCACACCTGGGATCTCAACCAGGCACAGGTTTTGCCTGCAGGTACCAAGCACGTAACTCTTTAAACTCTTCACAGTCCTCTTTTACCCAAATGCCTCCTCACTGCTGTTTTCATCACCCCTCCCTTTTCTCTTCCTCCTGCCTCCATGTCTCAAGCATCTTCCTCAGTGCCTCGTGCTCCTTCCTTCTGCCCTCTCTGCTGACCCCGAGGACCTAGGTCCCTCGCTCGCTCCAGCCCTGCCGCTGCCCTGGCCTCTCTCCACACTGCACTTGCGGTGTCCATGAGGCCTCCCAGCACTGCGACTAGACATGCTGCCACCAAGCTTCCCTGTCCCCACAGCACTGTCAAGCAAATGCAGAAACCAGCACAAACTTTGCCCATTGGCAGCCCAATTTTGACTAGAGCCAGTGGAAAAAATTCTGTCAAAAATGCTGATTCAATTGCACAGAAAAACTTGATTTGGCCAGTAGAAGTATAATGAAAATTATCTGTGGCTTTCTTCTGAATGATTTATTTTAATCTTGTCCACGTAACACATAAAATCTATGTTATAAAACCAAATGGGAAAATCAAAATGACATCAACACCTTAGTAAGATCATTTTGAGATTTCCCAAATAACTTTTTGTGATTTGATGTGAATTTCCTGTTCATTTTGATTTGGAAAAAGGAAGCATTGAAATGCCAGATTTTCTAGTAGAATGGAAATCAGGAGGGTTGACTGCCTTGTTTTGACACCAGGAGCCATATCTTAATCTCAGGCATGAAGTACATTGAAACCAATGCTGTTGAAACCTGAACATTCACGGGATCAGAACCCAATGCAGCATCTCTGCCACAACCCCCATCCCAAACAGCATAGTGGAAGAGCTCCAGGATGGCACTTTCCACTCCCACACTGTTTCAGATCAGCAGAATTATTCCCTATGAACTGTTCTTGGGATTTTGCCCTCATTCAAATGGCTCCATCAGTGGGGCTTTCTTGTGGGAGAAGATGTTACTGCTTTCTTCAGTCTTGGGAGAGATTTCTTGACATACCAAAATTTTCCTTTGCCTTGATTCTGAGCTGAATCCTGCAACAGTTTTAGTAATTCTGAGGTATTTTCAGCTATGCTGATATGTCAGCCACAACTTCTGAAAATGGAGGTATTTATTATTGGCACCTCACTTTTCTTTCCTTGACTGGAGACAGTTTCACCCTCACACTTCCATTTACTTGCATTGTGTCTTCTTGGCTTCTGTAGTCTTTGCATTGAGACGTTTGTTCTTCAGCTTCTCTTGCTCTGTAATATTTGGCCTGCTTCAAGCAGTGTTTAGGTTTGTCCATGTTTGTTCTTGTCCCTTCCCATTATGTGGGTCAACTCAGCTTTGTAAAATGCTTATTTATATGGATGTGTACCATACACCTTGCTTCTTACCATACAGGTTTTGCTTTCATCTGGTTCTCCATTGGACAGCCCAGCGTACAGTGAAAAGACTGTGTATTTGCACTTCCACACTTTACAAGCAGTGGCTGCAAGCCGTTATCAATTTCAGACTGTGGTTACTGAAGCATATCTGATGTTTTTGCAAAGCTATCACAATCTGATGGGCAGAGGTGTCTTTTGGACAAACATGCTACATCTTAAGATCATTTGCATCTTTTTATTATCACATGAGCACCCTCTATGAAAGATGTGGCGCTTGTTCCAAGAAGCCTGTCCTGAAAAACTGGCCAACAGAGTAAAGAGGACAAATTTGTCCTGTTATCCTTTGGTTCTTCAAGGCAAACCAACCAGAAAATCCAAGAACCAGCCTCCTAAAAGACATTAGTTTTAAGCAAGGATCTGAATGAGAAGGAGGGGCATTTCTGTGACCTAGAGTAGAAAGAGGGAGTACAAAGTACTTGAAGAATTTAGAAAGGATGTGCAAAGAAAAAGAGATGAAGGATTTTGTAGGGTAGGGATGAGCCTAGAGCAAGAGACTGAGAAGAGATAGTGGTGGGTGGCGCTCAGCAGGACATGGTAGGAAAGACAAGATGCTGATGGGGTGGAGAGGAAGCTAATGGAGTAGCTTGAAGAGCAGAGCAACCTGCTAAGTGCTTGCCTGTAGATCCACTCCTCCAAGGTCCAGAGTGTTCAAGGGAGCCTGCGGTAGCCCCAATGTTTATGGCCTGAGGGGTGGTGGTCAGAGCTCCATTGCACAGACCAAACCCCTCCGTGCTGTGCGGCACTACTAGGTCATCTGTGCCTGTTGTATCTTCCTAAATGAAAGGGACCCTGGAACCTTCAGGCTGACCTTCTTGCTGGGGGGCCACACTGGGTGCCAGCTACCTCCCATCTCTCTGGACTGTTACGGTCTCACTGACATCTCGCTGTCCATGAGCTCGTTGCTGCATAACAATTACTTTTACTTGCTCCATGGCTTATTATGCTCTGACTGCCACTCCCAGGCTGTGTCCTTGTCTGTCACTTGATGGAGTGCCTCATGCGCGCAGCCCAGGTGCCACACATTAGACTCTGTTCTCTTTCCTCCTTTTTTTAAGCTGTTTCTGGGTAACAGCGATATGGATTGTTGATCCCATTTGCTGGTAGCCCAGACATTGGAGAAATTCAGCCATCCCATTTTGGCTAAAACTGCCTTCTTCTTACCCTTTCCCAAGAGCAAAAAAGAGGGAACAGGGCAGTAGTAGCTGAGATCTTGCATATCAGGTGAAGGTGATGGCCACTCCACACTTGAAGGAGCTTGACTTGCCTCAGCAAGGCCTAGCTGGGCTCTTTAAAAAGGGATCTGGCCCCGCTTTCTGGCTTTCCTTAACTAGGCAGGAAAGGGGTATATTTCTGTGAGGTAGCACGGTATTTTCAATGCTTAATGCTCGTGAAACACATCTCTGCTGATCTCTATCAGCAGTACAGCTGTTTCCATGTGTGCTCAAAGCTCTCTTCTGTGACACTGTCACAAATTTAGCGTTTTTTTTTGCAGCAGGACACGCTGGTATCTGGATTCTGCCTGTGTGTTTGTGCTCTTGCTCTTTAGCAGCCCAAAGCCCCTCTCCTGGGCTGCTCCGGAGGCACCACAAGTGCCGCCCTAGGACCAGGAAGGGCTGGATCTGGGGCTGTGACTGTCCCCAGCTGAGCTGGGGGCAGCAGCCACAGCACACACTAACAAGGCTGCTTGACCCCTGCAATGCACGTTCAGCAGGACAAGACAAAGCTCACTTCACAGTGTGTGCTGCAAGTTCGGGTAAGCCTCTGCACCCCATGGTACCTACGGTGTCTTTCATATTCACTGGTTTTGGTTCTCTAGGAATATCAAAGCTGCAAAACCAAGACCCATTGCTTTGCAAACCCCACTTTCGGCATGAAACAAGCAAATACAGGGTGGTCACGTAACACCTTGCTCAAAGGGGATCTAACCATCAACTAAATCCCTATCATTTCTTCAGAGCTGAACATCACACACTCCCTAACTGACACTTCTTATTATTATTGATGGTGTAGAAGAGCAAATCGTATTAGGAGGAATCTCTCATTTTGCAAAGGGATGTGAGACTCAGTGTGCCCTTGTTATCTACATTCATCATATTAATTAGTTTGTTTACCTAATCAACTCCTGAAACATGGTCTGCTAAAGAAAGAAATCTCCCTGATGATAGCTGTGAGCTGGGAACCTGAATTAGCAATGGGATAGTTTAAGGTTTTTAGGCTGTTAAATTTCCTTGTCCCCTACTTCCCAAGCTGGGGAACACAGACAAGAGGGGCGGTAGTGGCCATTTTTTTTGTCTTTCTAATTACAGTTTTATACTGCACACCCAAGCATTCCACATCCATTAAAGAAAAATTCTAGGCTTGATAAAGGTGAATTTTTGCTACATCAAATCTCACATAACCACCTTTTACACTGTATCTCAACAGAGGTCTTTCAATCAATGAGCACTGCTTTATGGAGCACAAGGATGGTCCCAGATCAAGCCGGTGCACGCTAAAATGTCCGCTAGATGGCCACAAGCAAATGCGTGCGCACACATGCACGCGCGCGCGCGCACACACACACACACACACATATAAACACACAGGCATGCCAGCACATATATTTGCCACGTCACAGGGAGCAGGTAAGCAGGTACACAGGGCTATTGGCAAACCAAAAACTAAGGAAAGGGACAAAAACCCAAGAGTTCCCCCAGCACCAATGCCCAGACGATCTCCCCTGCACATGGACTAACAGCCATTTTCCTCTCTGATAATACCTGTGGCTCAAGCATTAGGTTGCTTTCTCAGGAGAGCCAAGCTATTGCTCCATGCAAATCCTGCAAAGGAAGCCCTTTCTGACACAGAGCTCTTCAAGTGAGAACATAACAGAGAATCACTGCCCGTCCTAACCAGGAGCCTCGGAGCTTTCTGAACTTCCCCTGTGACACCTCTGGTGATAACCTGCTATCACGGTCCCACTCAACATCACAGTTCTGACTGGGCTCTGATCCAACATGTTCCTATCCATCCAGTGCCTCGCTCTTCCCTGAGGGATCCAGCCATCTCAGGCTGAACTGTGGAGATGCTGAACTTCTCATATTCATCCACAAGATCTCTTCCCTCCCTGGTATTTACTGCCATGTAAAACATGCAGACATCCTCACTGGCACTCTGTACTTTCTGATGTTCCTCTCCCCACCAACCTGCCCCGGACTAATCCTGTCACCTCACTGTATGCCATCGCAGGGTTTCTCAGTGGAAGCTCTTCACACTTGTGCCATCTCCAGCTGTATACCTTCACTTCCCTGTTCAGATCCCATCACTGAGTCCAGTCGTGTACCAGCTCAGAGCTCCTCCTTTTCACCTCCACACTCAGGATCCCCATTGCCATCTCAGCATGCTGTTCTTCCTGATGACTATACACATCCCTTTCTACCTCCTTCCTTTCCATGTCAAGCCCCTACCATGAGAATAATCAAAATGCAAACCTCCACTGAAAAGACAGTGATGCCCTTACCCTTGTATCAGTGGGGTCAGCGGCCCTAGCTGGGTCCAATTTAAGAACATAAGCACTGCAAAGAAAGGATTGTTATCTTGCTCTGTGCATCTCCCCATCCATGCTCACAGGCCCCATGACTTTATACTGAATTGTCACAACAGCATAAGATCTGACTGGGGCAGCCTGGGACTTGCCCAAATCCCTTCCCCGTAGTGATCATCCCAGGCCAGTGTGTTCTTCCAGCCAGGTGCTGGGCCACCCTGAAGTGTCCAGGAGGGAACAGTCTGGTGTGGCTTGAAAACCTTCTGTCCCCTGGCTGCTAGCAGAGGCTGCACCACTTGTGTAAACCTGGAAACAGTTTACCGCTGTCTTTTCAAATGTAATGTCAAAATTATTGGCAGTGTTTATGGTGACATCACTTTCTATGGCTGGTGTAAAATGAATGTGAAGTTAAATGAGAGCAGTAAAGGTTGCACATGGCCTGCATGGCTGATCACAGGACTCATCATCCCTGCTGCTTGCTGAAAAACTAGTAAAGAGCTTCCTGAGCTCACATTAGAAAGAGCAATTCCTGTACATAGCACAGCAAAAGCCCTCCTTTGCAATAGCTGTGGTTGTCTCTGACCCACAGCCACATACCTTGGGGTCGGCAAGTGGGGAATTCATCAGCAACACTATCCCAGTCTTCCCTTTTTTGAAGACTGGCACTTGATACTCATGGTCTGACCAGGTACTGGCCTGCTCCTCTTCTGGAATTCTGGCCAAGACTGTTCCAGGAGAAAATACATGCTGTCTTTCCTCCTGGTAGTGTTTTAAGATCCTTTCCAGGTTGGTATCAGGTCAACTAACAGCATGGAGACAATGGTGGTTCCAGAAAGAAATTTAGATGTGGTAGTATCAAGGGCAACAGATGTGCTCTTGCATTTCCCAACACATTTCTTTACATGGATGGTGTGTACTACTATCCCATCTCTGGAGATATGGCTAGGTAGACTAGGCAAAGGTTATCTTGATCTCTCTTCCTTGAACAACTCTAGAGGGAAGGAGCAGGTGGGCTGCACCAACACACAGGGGACTCTTGCCTGCACTGCCCTGCCAGGTTCTGTGCAAATGCTCTTGTGCCTGAGGCTCCGAGCAGCCACAGCACACTGCCAGCACTGATGCTAGCACCCTTGCTCAACAAGTACAGGCGTCCCTTGTGGTCTGATGCAGTTTAGAAGAGAGGAAGGAAACAGCTTGTTTAAGATCAGTCCACAGAGGTGATAGCAGAGGTGATACTTGTTCAGAGGGGATGGCAGCTGGTCCTACCAGCAATTGCTTTGGCTTTACCCTTTGAAAAGCAAGATAGAGCGAATCCCTCACTGCTCCAGGTACTCAGCTAACAGATCCAAACAGACCTCTTGAACACACACATGAGTTCTTGGTCCAAGCTTGGGTGTTCTCTAAGCTAAACTAGCATATAGGGTACTAAATCAATACAGGCTCAGCATGGCACCTAGCAAGAGCTTATGGCATTCCTACACCACACATCTTACAGGCCAGGCCTGCCTCTGAGTCTAGATCTTAAAAGCACTAAGTGGGCTGAATAGGAGCTGCAGGTTGCACTGCATCTGATTTATGCAGCCAGAGCTGTAAAAAAATCTCACATCACCTACAGACTGCAGTGCCTCTTCCCACCATTGTGACCCTAATCCTGCTCTTTCCAGCCTCCCAATCCCTTGTGACATGTGCTGCCTGCACAGGCCTTTGGAGTGAACTTGAAGCAGGGGCAAAAGTGGCACTGGAGGGAGCCACCAGCACACAAAGAGGGGCTGGAGCTCTGTGTTCTGGCTGCCTCTGACCGGGTTTCCTGAGAGGCAGCAAGGATGCCACACAGACTGGAGCACATCTAATGTCTCTCTCCACAGGAGGTGTGCACTCTGCAAGTGCTGCTCTCTACCCTGGGATTCACTGGGAGCCAGACTGACCAACAGGCTTGTCATTTTTCAGGCTTCATGATGATTTGTCTTCACAGCACTTTACAGCAAGGTGGACACAAAGCAATACAGATATACCCTGAAAGAAGGGCTGAGGCATGACAGAAGTGAGTCAAACAAAATCAGGGGAGGGAAGGAGCCAAGAATCCCTCTTGACCAGGGAACATATTTTAAACTATATCCCCTTGGTAAGTCATGTTTTTCACCTGGCCTTGCTATATCATGTGGCAATACATTTTCTCACACTTCCTTGCATGTGACTTTCAAAAAGCAGAAAACTTTATCAGGTGCTGTCTTTCACAAAGAGAAGTAAGTGTGTGCACCACACAGCTGATCTGTACAGCAAATGCATCCTTGAGACACTGGCTTCAGTGTGGTCAGATCATGATGCTCTTTCAGATTTCCAGCTGACCAGCAGCTTAGGTGGAGCTACTGCTCCATACAGGCTGCCAGATGTCTGGACATGACAGATAAATGCTCAAGTAGCTCTTTTCCTAAGATGCTATTGGAAAAACAGGAAAAAATAAGAGGGTAGTGGGTGTACAACAGATGCACAAAAGCTGTCGGGGTGCACACCTTGTCCTAGTCCCCACAAACCTGGGGAGACATTTGTCACTAACAGTAAGGGTGATACTGCACAGAATATCTATCCCATGGGTACTCGCAATGCCAAGGGTAAGCCTGGCCTCCACTAGCCAAACTGAAATCCCATCTGTGTAATTTCATGTTGTCTCATGTTCCCATTCTGAAACTCCTGTGCTGCTGCTCCGGCACAGGGGAAACCTTAGCAGAGGTCTTTATAAATAGCTGTATGCAGTGCACTCTGTGAACATTAACTGTTGAGTGACCACAAGTGGTACACATCGTTATCATCCTCATTTTAGAGCAGGGGGAGGCAAGGCAGTCAGAGGAGAAATGGCACATTCCCCTCTGTGACACCTTTCAGCAAGAACCAAAATCAGAGCTTGGGAAATCAGACTCCCTCCCTCATCAGAAGCTGTGGAGCATTGCCTGCTCTCTTGTGCTGCCCTTTGCATACCAGAAGGAGCTGCATGTTGATGCAATTTTTGTCAGTACACACAGACCAAGGGGCAAAGGTGTGCTCTGCCATTCTCCAGAAAAATTGCAAGAACCAAAGGGTGTGGATCAGCAGGAGACAGTCTTTGCAGCATTATGTGGTGCCCGCCATTTCCTGACACAAGGCTCAAGCCCATCCTTGACAACTTGGGGATAGGTAAAACTTGTTAAGTGTTGTAATAAGTCATAGCATGTTGCAGTAAGTCTCAACATGTCATAGTAAGTTTCCATGCAGTAACATGGATTGAGCACCAAAAGGGGAGTACAAGAGAAAGCTACAATCCTTTATAGGTAATGGCCATTTTTCTGTTTTCCAGCATGTGATGATTAAACCCTTGCATCTTATTCATTTTATCCTAATGATGAACAAACTTACACTGTTCTTATTTTCTATGGTGTTGTTCTCTTAAACCTCCATTGTGTTGTGTGTACATGTGTGTGCACACACAAGTACAAGTCTACTAGAAATTTTTCTGTTGTAATCCTAGTCTACTAGAAATTTCTCTGTGTTGAAATCACCAGCTAAAAAGCCATAGAGCCACCACTGCACCTGACCGTCTTGTGAACTGTTGGTCACCTCCTTTAGGAAGGTATATAGCAAGGATGGTATTCGCAATTCCTTGCTTCAGCCTATAAGAGATCTCTAAGCACCCATCCTTAGCAACACCTTCTGGGGAAGGATGAGGACCACTACAGCCCAAGAGCAGACCAGAACAGCCAGGACAGGCAAATACTGTGACTGCACTACGGAAACCCTTCAGAGCTCTGTGCCTGCTACATGTCTGCTCCTGGCTCTACCTCATCCTCACCCTTGTGCCTTAGCTGTGTGTACTCTTAACCTTCTCCTTGTGACTCATAACTCCAGGATTTTTCATGTGACACCTTACAGCTGCAGAAGACTTACCCCACCTTCTACAGGTTGAGGAGCCTCCTTTTCTGTCTCCGCATCCCCTGTGCACTCCGTGCTGCCATGCCACCTAGGTCTCAAGGCAACACTGCCAGCTCTGACTAGCACACAGCTCAGCTGATCATGTGATCCACAAAGCCGGCAAAACACTGTCTCCTTTCCACTGCAGCAGGGGCAGGGAGAGGCCTGCCACTCTGGGGAGGTTTGCACATCCTTGTCACATTAGGACAAGCTCACCAGGACATTCCTACATATGCCCATATACCAGCTTTGTCCACCTCATCTAAACTCTCCCAGGCAGGGACTTTCCCTTAGTTATACACTTAGCCACTAAAGCCTTGATCTCAGTCAGGGCCGTAATATAAACTCAATGAGTTGATCCGCTCAACTAATAAAAGACAGTCATGCAGGACACTCAATTAGAAGGTTGGCAGTGAGGCCAAACATATACAGGGACCTAGAGATATCAGAAACACCTGCAGGACATAAAACAAGTTATCCTGGAACAGACACCACTGACACGTCTGGCTAAGAGGAGTGATGGGGACAGATAATCATCCCATACATCTACACAGTCAGGTTGTCTTGGTCCTTCCAAGGGCCTGTTTCCCAATTAAAAACAGTGCATACGTGTATTCCCAACCAAGCCTCCCTCTCGGTGAACCAGGCAGTGCCCTTAGAGAGGCAATGGTAGCACTGATGAGAAGATACTGTCCCCAGTGGCATACCCTGCTGACCCTGCAGCTGCAGAGGAGCCAGAGCTTCCCAGAGGCATGGGTGAGCAGCCCAGTGATGCTGGTCTGGCTGAGCGCCATGAGCACATCCTAAGCCCATCCCAGCAAAGTGCTGCTGCTTGTCTGAATTGTAGCAAGTCAGCTCCAATGGCCAGGCAGGAGTCAGTCAGTAGGTTATTTCTAGAGCATGGAGGGGGCATATTATTCCGTACCTCACTATGCTTATTAATGTGCAACACACTTGCCATAGGCCCTTGTATTAGTCACAGGAACATGACCAGGTATAAGCCATGCTTCGCTTGCATTCCCTTGGTATGAATTTGGAAAGAAAGCTGCTGCTCAGAGCTCTAAGAACTAGCAGCCAAAGTACCAGCTCTGCCTATGCTCATACAGCTGTGAGTCTCATAGAAACACACTGAAATGGGAAGCTGAGAACAAACTGCACTTCTCACACCTAGCTGGCTCTAAACTACATGTCTCCAAACTAAATGGCTCCTGCTGCTCCCAGGGTAATGCTGCTCTGAGTGGACAGAGGAGCTCCTGATGTTTTCTCACAGGCTCTAGTCAAGGTGGTCTCTGGAAGCCACCTTTGGTGTAGGATATTGTAGCAACAGTTTGTCCTTCATCTTGGTTTCTGATTTCTCCTCCATAGAGGCCCTTTCCAGCCTCACCTCTGCAGAGATCAGGGCCATTTGTATGTGCGTTGAGAACAAGACTTCTCAGCAGCTTGGTACCTGAGGAAGATGGCAGTTTGATTCCTATACTTATGCACAGGCCTATGCAAAACCAGGCTCACAGAGCACCCACAAAGAACAATGAAAAGAAAGAGCAGGTTTGTACTGCCAGAGAAGAATCAGAAGAGCTTGTTGCAATCTACCAGGGTAAAAGATAAGCACTATAGAGAAAAATAGACCCATTAAGAAATAAAGGGAAGAGTAAATTAACCGTGTCTCCAAAGTGCCTGTGTTATTGAACTGTTAAAAAAATCTGTATTCAAAGTCAGGAAAGGAGGAAAACTTTATTATAAAGGGCCATTAAAGGAAAATCTTAACACACAACCATCAGCTGGTCCCTCAGCCAAGTATTCTAGGGCTGGAGGGGAATTAACTATTGAACTTGCTGGGCTGCTCAATTATTTTTTAAAAATCGGTAGAGAAAAACTGCAGAGGTATCAGAGGAAAGAGAAAAGAAGGTTCTCCATTAACAGGAGGAATGAATGCAAATGTTCCTAGCACAGAGATTTAGGGTAGACTTTCCAGAAGAGCTTAAGTGATCAAGGAACCACAATGCCTAAGATAACTCCAAGAAGTGTTATCCTTAAACTACTGTTGTTAGGAAAACAGTAAGATTAATACAGAGAGGAGAACCTGAGTAGTCACAGGCTGTCATTAATTCTGCAGAGCCATCCCTCATTCTTCTCCTGGCTGCAATAGGGAAAGTCCCTGCCAAGGTGCTTCACAGCAACGAGCTACGGCATATTTTTTGCCTGGCTGCTGTTCCACTCATGGGGAGCTGAGCGCCTCAGCGGTTGTGGGTACCTGACCCTCACCGACAGTCTCTCCAAACCATGGACAAAACAAGGAAGGAGTAGTCACTGCAAAGCCCCATTTCACTCCTGCTACTGTGGAGGAGCAGACCAAAACCACAGTCCCTTACATCGGGACAGCCATAAACATCCTGCAGGGAGCAGAGTAGAAGACAAGGACAAACAAAGTTGTTGTTATTTGATCTTCTGTCCCATTCAGAAAATTGTCCTGTGGCTGAAGGAACTCAGTAAGTGAACACAGAGAGATAAAGTGGTACCTGAGTGTGCAAAATATTCATACCTCTAGAGCTCCACCTCTGCACAAAGAAATGCCTCTTAAACTGCATCTACAACCCTAGCTCTACCAGGGAAAATCCCACAAGCTGGGCAGGTTATGTACATGGTCCAGGGGAGGCAGGAGTGCTCCCGTTTCATAGTTAGCTGAAGAGATGTTCCAGCACCTCCCTTTTCCTTTCATCTACTGCCTCATTTTTTCCTCTGCCCAAATGCATGCAGTGTAATACTTTTCAGATGGTAATCCTTTGGGAAGAGCTTGCACAGGCTCCTGCACTCTCCCATCACCCAGCCCCTCTGGTTGCCACTATGGTAATTAACTCCGAAACAAAGTTGTAGCACATGGACTGAAAACGGGCCATAGACAAAGGGTAATGAAAACACTCCATTACAGAAAGGGCCAAATTAAACAACTCTTAATTGAAAAATGGAAATGAATATGAATTTAGATCAACTAAACAAGCATGTTATTGAGGAGGCAGCAAAGTGGATGAACTCCTCACATACCAATTAAAGACATGGAGGCACAGAAGCACCATACGCCATGAGGAACACTCATCATAATATTCTCACCAAGCCAGTAAGTTTGATTAGTTTTATTACTCTCACTTGTACACTTTCTACATTTTTAAAAGCATAGGGGAAGTTAATGACACTTTTCTGGTATCACACTGTCATGGCTTGCCCCAGTGATCAGGAATTATTGGAAGAGACAGTATCCAGCCTATTTCATGATTAACTTCTTGCAGGGCTTTACTAGATATTTAAGAGAAGGACTATCGAAATGGCTGGCTTACACAGCAGGAACCCTTTCAGTGTTTCCATCACCTTGGTAATCTACCTCCAACCATCCTAATAACCCTGGTAATTTACTTCCAGCTACATAATCTGTCATGAATCTGCTGTATAGAGATACAGGCACGAACCCAGAGGAAGCGTGCCTCATTCTGGCCATTTTCTCTTTTCCAAGAGAGAGATCCTAAGATTTAGCAAGAATAGCAGGTCCTCACCTACTGAGAGTTACAGTGACAAGCTGGAATCTCATAACCTTAGAAAAATCAACAACACTGTTTTCCATTGCACTAAGAAATCCCTTGGCAGCCATTGCAGGCATAGATTCAGGAAAGGCCAGTGAATGCATGGAGCAGACATTCCTGCTCAACATTTACACTGTGGGATTAGGACTAAAATTCATTGCTTTGAAAAAAAAAATCTATTTTTTAATCAGTGTGTCCAGCCCCAGTAGCCAGGATCCTCTTTATCAGGGTCATAGATCCAAGAATTTTGCCTTAAAATACTACAGCTGGGCAGAAGAGATGCTGGTGCCCACTGCAACACCTTGATACAGTTCCAGTGCCCACTAGGAGCTAGAGATAAGTGAAGGTCAGACCGGTCCAAAGCCCATGGGCTGACACATGGCACAGCTCTGCTCCTGGAGCAGGATAGGAGGGAGACACCAGATCCTAACGCTCCAGCAGCAAGCAGAAAAAGCTGCTGGAAGTGGGAGCAAGCCAGGGCTGCTAAAGTTGCATGAAGCCAGTTTTTCTTTCACACTTTCCATCAAGTCTCTTGAGATGACTCCATGGGTTCACTCCTGAGCTCCTACTCAGTGCAAGACAGTTCTCCAGCTCTTCCCAGCTTGCATTAACCTCTAAATATAGAACATTTTTGCAAAGCTGAACCAAGCTAAGCCTCTTTCTGGAAAAATACTCTTGGTATAAATGCTTCCTTCCAAATAAATACCTCTCCTAATTCTTCCATCCCTATTCCCCATACATGGTGATACTGAAATGTGCTACTCTAACGGCAACCAAAACAATGCATTTTCAATTAGTTTTAGTTGCTCTTTTGTCTTTGGTTGAACTTCCAAAATTGACGTTTTGTTATGTGACAAAGCCTGCTGGATGCGCAGAAGATCCTCAGTCCTTAAACTGTTAGAAGCCCATCGGACAAACACGTCCTTAGGGTTTCTTTCACTTATGTGATCCATGCAAGCACCATATAATCCTTTAGGAACAACTGCCAGATTTTAGCACTTCTCTTCCATTTTGTAATTGAATATCCCTTAAGAGGTAAATCTAGTGTCCCCACAGTGGCAGTCAAGGTCTTATTTTTTTGGAAATACTCATCTGATAAAGTTGTTTAATTAGTAAGAGACATACCGTAATGTCAAACATACCAAGCATTTCAATAATCCCAAATAAAACTGTTACTGAACTATAGTATTTTATATATTGGGGGTTACATTTTAGAAATGTCACATATTAATAAATTCAACAAGAGTGGCTTATCTAAATCCACACAATACATTTAAGAGAATCTGTTATGAGAAAAACACTGATTTAAGGTGGATATCAATTCCTGTCAGCATGAGGCCATTCATCTAGATTTTACAGAAAGATATAGGTTTATTTTAATAGCAGCACTTGAACTCTTCTGAATGTTCTTTTAAATACATTGATGAATGTAGTCTTTTCAAGTATCTTGCAAAATAGTCAAAGTGACATCTGATCTGACTTTTGAAAAGTGTCTTACTAGAAAAATTAAATTCTTTTCCCATGTTGTCCAACGGGAGGATGCTCATGTTCCTTCTCAGAGCAGCCAGCTCAATAAAGGAGGAAGATACATGCAATAAGAAAGTGTGCTGCCTTGAAAAAAATAGAAATTCATCTTCTCATTAAATGAAGGATTTGAATACTTTTTCCTGAACTCAGTGTTCTCTCAAATGAGTAACTTTCTTGGCCTCTGATGGCTATTCATAGTGTTCTGCTGAAGGTTTTATATGCAAGCAGTTCCTATATAACATTCTCTCAACTGCGCTCTTTGAATTTTACTTTCATATTGAATTCCATAGGTGATTTGCTTTCTCCTTGACTATTACCTCTTGAGAAATAATTCCATGAATGAAAATAAGGGGTAGTTACCAGTGGTAGATGAGGATCCTTTGTGAGCCCATGTGAAATGCTGCAAGAACCCACAGCATGTGATGTTCAGAACAATCTTAGAAAACACTTTCATTAATGACTTACAAGAGGGGGAGAACAACACTGAAAGATGGGAGAAACTGCAAAGACAATGAAAATGCAAAAATATAAAGCTCCCTTGAGCAGTTAGAAACACGTGCAAGAAAAAGTAAGAGGATATGAAATAAGTATTATGAAGAAGTGAATAAGGATTAATTGCCAGCTGTCCCTTCCGAAGGAGTAGTATGGGGCATTAAATGATGCTAATAATAGATTCAAAATAAAGACGTTCTTCACACATGTAGTTCTGCTGTGGAACTCCTTGCCAGAGGATGTTAAGATATTTACATATGTTCAAAATCCCCCAAAGCCGCCAAAGTATTCATCAAGTATCACCAGGTTTTTGCCCTGGTCTCATACTCTTCTATAACATCCATCACTCACCACTGTCTGATCTTGTAGGGCTTGCTGGCCAAAGTTAGTGAAGTGTTGTCTGAAACCCAGGACACTGAAGGAAAAAGCCTGAGGAGTGGATCTGTCTAAAAAGCTTGAACTATCACTAGACAAACAGAAGAAACAGATACGAAAGCAAAATAGACCAGTGCTAATTGGCAGCTGCTCCTGCAAGGAATCAGGAGCCCAGCTGAACCAGTGCAAACATATCTGGTGTGCAGCAAAAAGCTTTTGGTCCCTCTTTATGAGGAAAACTAGAAAACTGAATGGGTTTCACAGAACAACCACCACATGATGAAGAGACTAGAGTGTGATTTATGAGGAATGATTTCAGAAATGATTTTTACAGCTTGCTTAAGCAATGATGAAAGCCAAAGTGACAGCTGGGAAAGAAAACGGGTGAACAGCCTGGATTTATTTAGAGAGTGTAAACACCATAACAAGGGGAAAAAATTAAACTCATGTAAAGGGGGCTAAGTTAAAAAGGAACATGAGGCAAAATATCAAGCAGTATGGTCAAGCTTGGGAATCATATTGTCATGATATGAAACACAAAAAAGAGGTATGGACAAGGAAAACTTGATAGAATATGTGACAAGGGACAATCAAGTGCTAACTCCTCGGAGAAGGCTGTGGGAACTAACATTTCTCCCCCATCAGTGAGGCTCAGGACTCTTCTGTATGACTCTGCCACAGGAGAAATGGTGGCTCTGCAGTTCAATGTCTACTGTGTCACTAGACAGATCTCTACCTGAAAAGGCCCTTTATGGGAAACCAAAGGACCTTCCTTCCAACCCCAGCATCACATAAACTCCCAACAGGTCTCTTTCCCCTTGATCTGATGTCCTATAGAGTCACAAGTGGAGATACAACCCTCCATCCAACTCATTCTCTGTGGAGGCAAAGCATCAGGGCTCATTATTCAAAGCACAATCGTAAGCCACCAGTTAAGATTTCAGGCAATGGGCCAATTTATTATTTCTGAAGACTGCTGGAAACCCCACCAGCACACAGGATATCTACAAGTCTGGTAGCTCAGCAGGAGTCTGACAGCACAACAGGACAAGAAGCACAACTTGCTTTTATAAACACAGCATTCTTCATTGAGCACAAGAATGAGGGGAATTAAGGAGACATGCTCAGGACTGAGGGGAAAAAGGGTTACTGATTTCTTGGGGACAATCACCCCAGCCCAGCCCAGGGTCATGCCTCCATGCCAGCATCAGCATTACCTTGCTAAGTGCCCTCTGCACTACTTCCCAAACCCTCACAGGAACAGCTGCCAAGGCCATCTCTTTAGCAAAGAAAAAGACCAGGCTGAAGGAATAGATCAGAGGGTTTTTGACATGCATAAGCAGGGACTGAGAAAACAGAGGGAACCAGGAAGGCCAAGACCCTCCCAAAACCACTCAGCTCTCAGGCCAGCATCTCTTGTAGAGGCTGCTTTGCACCAGCCACAGAGGCAGCCAATGTCAGTGTGCAGAACAGGCTAGTTTAACCCCAGCCAGCAAAGAAACATCACCTGCATCAATAAAAATGGGTTCAAAACTTGGCCACTACATTCCTGTGCCTTGTACAGCAACCCCAGGAGAGCAGGGCACAGGGAGGAGGGAGGCAGCAGAAGCCACTGCAGTCCACCCTTATGAGCTTTGTGTTTTGTGGCCAAGTTCACCCTGCCTCCCCCACTCTCTGTAGCAGCCTGAAGTCTTCTCCAGCTTTCCAGCCTATAATGATTTCTTGCATACTGTCTGCTGTGCATGCCAAAAGCTGGTGCTGGCACAGATAGGCTCAGGCCATTCCTTATCACTGAAGGATTCACCACACAATGGCGATATTTCGCACAGCCTCATTCTGCCTCCTTACAGTGGCGCAAAGGGACTAGCATGCAATTAAAAACCCAAACACTAAAAATTAAAAAAAAAAAAGCCCCAGAGACTTGCAGGGAAGTTAGTTGCCATTTGAAGATGCAAAGGCAGTGAATGTACAGAGATGGTACAAATACCTTATTGGGACTCAGGTATCATTCCCACACTGCAGTCATTCTGCCTGCAACTATACTAGCTGCCTGATTTGTCCCTAAGCATCCTCCTGTGCCCAAAGAAATGGAGCCGAGCTCTTTCCCTCCCCAACCTCCCTCCGAACCTGGTCTCCATGAGGCTCTCTTGTTCACTATACCACCAAGGCGTTGAGACACTGCAGGGCCCTTATTTGCACACAAGTTCCCCTTTGATGCTGTAGGATTTCCTCTGTTGCCAGGTTTTCCTCAGGAATCTATTTTCCTGTTTCACCCATGATATAATGTGTAGGTTACCCTATAGACCTTGTCGCAGCTGCTCTGGAAATTCGCAGTCAGTATAGCACTTTCTCCCACCAAAAGACTCAGTGCAACCCTGCACACACACACACCCCAAATCACCATTACAACACATCACATGTCAACATACAAACACCAAATACAAATCTGCAAAGAACAGCTGATCTGACTACTTCCACATTTAAAACTGGATCACCTGTGGAGATTTATCAGAGATGTGATCCTCCCCACACTGCTATCTTTCCTTCAGGAGGGGATGAACATGGCTGGGAGGGGCAGGATAAGAGGGTTCAAGAGATATGATTACCTGTATCCTGTCTTCTGGCAACTCTGTTTTCATGGCCAACATCTCTCTAGCATACACATCAGGATAGTGGGCCTCATTGAAGGCCTTTTCCAGCTCCTCCAGTTGGTAGGATGTGAAGATTGTCCTGAGGGGAGTAAAACTCTGATCAAAAAACATAAGAGGAAAAACCAAAGGTGACAAAGAGTGAGAAAGGACACAAAAGCAAAAGAAACCTGGGTAACCTGGTAACACATAGCCTTCCTCCACTGCACACCTGTCTCCTATGTTTCTGTGCACAAAAAGTCAGGTCCGGGGTGCAAGGAGAAACAGAAAATGCCAGAAGACTGCACTTTGCACAGTCACAATTCACCTTCCCTTTCAGGGACTTCCTTGTCGAGACCGTTCCCACCACCTCCCACCCCTGACAGCTACCGCCTTTCCTCACCCTCCCACATCCCTGGCCTGGTGAACCACCCCCGCCCGCCCTGTCCTGTATCCAAAGGTTTCTTAACCCTTTGATCATCACACAGAGATAAAACAGCCTGCCATCAGCACCCCCTTTGGAGAAGTGTCGGTTGCTGCTGGTCGGTAGCCTCTTCACAAGCAGAGCAAAGCAGTCCTCCCTGGAGCCCTGCTCCTCAGCTCCGTCCTCCACAGGTTTTATCTGCCCTGCTCCCTACCACTTTTAGCCAGTCATTTCCCTCAAGTGTAGCCCCTACAACCAGACCCCAGGGGCTGCTCCCTCCCCGATATCCCATTAGCTGCTCTCTGCCAGTTTGCGTGACCCCGTTATCCTCCAGAAAGCCTCCCAGCCCGCCCGCACGGGCAGCAGCCCACCCGCCGCTGCACAGCCAGGTCTCAGCTCGGGACAGCCAGACTGAAAAATCAGCAGCTGGAGAGCCGAGACGGATGAAAGCCCATCTCCAGGGGATGGAGGAGAGGTCTCAGACCACTTCCACTCTCCCGAGTGGTAAATCTCCCACCCTCAAACCCCCTGGTATGCAAAACAATTAAAAAAAGACAACGCTCCAATGGTAAAAAAACCAAACTACAGCCTTTGTTCAGATTACATGTATAAATATATTATCAAACTAAGAAACATGTAGCTCCCAGAAGAGGATAGGGAAGAGGGGAAAAAGTCTTTCTGAAATAAATCAGAATTTCATAAAAGCCATAAAATTCCAGCTAGGGTGAATAGAAAGTCTCAAAAATATCCTCTGTTATTCAAAATCTAACGAATTCTACCACATCGATCACGTTCCTAACAAAAGGAGCATGCAAATGCGAGGGACCTGCCTGCCATCAGATCCTTATTTAAAATCACTCTTAAATCCATTCTCTTTTCAAACAGTTTTCTTTCAGCTCTGACAAATCTGCAAACCCTAGGAATGGCAGAGGCCCATTAGCTCACGCATTTTCTCTCTGGGATCACAAGAAAGATTATTCCAAATTTTATCTAGTTTATATTTTAAGCATCTATTCCCACCTTCTTCCAGCAAGAGCTCCAAAGCCCAGCAACACTCGCTGACAGGAGGGTTTCCCGCTGACAGGAGGGTTTTTTCTGATGTTCAGCCTAACTTTTCCCTTTTTCGGTACCCTATCTGTCCGTTTTGCAGTATACAATACACTCTCCCTTTTGGTGCTTATATCGTGCAGATATTTGTAGACTCTTGGCCTGTCATCCCCACTCTCAATAAAACTAGAGCTCTCAACCATTTATTACAGAAAGCAAAACTACAGTTAAATGTTACAGGGTTTTTTGCTGCCTAAAACTGAAAATTAAAAAAATCTAAATGGCATCTCCTCTCTCCCATTTGAATTGTGACATTCGCACCAGTCCCTGCTGAGTTTCTCCCAGCCCAGTCCACACACACACAAAAAAAGTCCATATTTACTCATACATATTTACAAAGCAACTGAACTGGGAGCATTTGCCTCGGGAGGGACCCCTGGACTGGGACAAGCTCCCCAGACCAAGCCTCCTGTTGCAGGAATAAGGACGTCTCCTGGGATAGTGCGTCTACTTCTTCTCTGCATCCTGCTAAGCTTTCACTGGGGCATCTTCTAATCCACCCTTCCTGCATCGTGGCAGGATTGATTTAATTATTGCTAAATCACCCATGGTGGATGGTGCCTGGGCTTCCTTCGTCCTGCCTCTCCGGCCACAGCAATGCCAGAACCCGGCATGGTATTTTTCGTTTCTGTTTTTAAAGCGTAGGCAATTGAACTCCATTTTATCGGGCGGAGAAGTCGGGCAAAGTATGTTACCCAGCCTGGTCCCGAGAGGAACCCAAATCTCCTTAGTATCTGCCAAAGTGGATCTTCTTTTCCTTAAGCAATTCGCCAGCCTTCTCCAGCTTCTCTGCAGGCTGCGTCTGTTTCCCAACTATTTAATCTATTGCCGAAACATTTATTTATAACTAATAAAATATTTAAATCATCCGTAGAAGTTGTCCCTTGCTGATAGCTGATATTGAGATTGCTATAATGCAGGGCAGGGGACACTTTTGATTATTTAACTGCTTCCATTTGGGACAGGTTGATTATTTTTTGCCCCCCGAACACTGGCGGTCTGCGTCCAGCTCAAATGCTCACTAGCAGCTCGGTTTTGAGGCTCGGGATACCTGGATCCGCAGCCAGAAAAATACAATTTATTGTATGTGGCCGGTTCCCTTGCTACTTATCGTCACATCCAAAATCCGATTTATTTTGACCGGAGAGGAAGGAGAAAGGACAGAGCCCGGGGAGAAGCCGCAGAGGCGCCGGGTCCCGCCGCAGCGCGGTGCCGGCCGGGGGTGCCCGGCCCGCCCGCCCCGGCGCGGGGCCGCGAGCGCAGACCGGGCCCCGGGCCCCGGGCCGGCCGCGGGGCTCGGCGCTGCCGGTGCTGGCGCAGGGGGCGGCGGGCGCCGGCGGGGCGGCGGCCCCTCGCTTACCTGTGCCGCCTCTTCTTTCGTTTCTTGCTCTGGTTTAGGGACGATTTGGACATTTTTCGGTCGCTGGAGGAGACATCCTCGGAATCTGCGGAGAGAAAGGCAGCGGCCGTGGGCTGGGGCTCCCTCCCCGCCGGGGGCCCCGCTGGCCGGGCCGGGCCGCCGGGGGCCCGCGGCCGCCTCCGGCCCGGCGGCTCCGCTCTCTCCTTCGCCTCGGGGCCCAGGTTTCGTTGCCATCGCGCCGCGGCCGGTGCCGCCGCCGGCCGCTCTCTGCGGCCCGGATCAGCGCGGCGTGGCCCGGTCCCGGCCCGCCCGGCGGCCCGGGGCGATCTGCCGCGGTGGGGAGGGCTCCGGGCCCGGGCCGGGCTCTCGCTCTGCCCCATCTCCACCGGAGTCGTTTGCCGGGTGCTGTGGTCGTGCCGCTTCAATGCGAAGCCCGGCAATTTCAACAAACCGTTCTAAAATGATGGAGCTGCAGCCCCCTCCTCGGGGCGAGGCACCCGCTGCCTGCTGCCCCAGCCCGCGAGTCCCCGACTTCTCCGGAAAAATACAGAAGCGGGGAAAAAAAAAGAAAAAAGAGAGAGAAAAAAATGTTTATGGAGCCATCAGGAAAAAAAAAATACCCCGGGAAGAGCTAGTGCCTGTCTGCGACCGCCACGCGTCCCCGGGGGTGCCCACGCCGGCGGGTGTTAGGGGCTCGGCGGCGCTGCCTTCGCCCCGAAGGAGCAGCCTGGGGCCGGAGCCGGGACCTGCATTTCGATGCGAGCCGCTGTGCCCCGCGGCGGCCGGCGCTGGCCCCGAGCCCCGGCCCGGCCCTGGCCCGCTCCGGCCCGGCACCTGCCCCGGCGTCGCGCTGCCCGGCGGCCGTGCTGTGGGCGGGGGCGGCGGCACCGCCCGGGCCGGGGGCCGCGCCGAGACGCACCGGGCCGGGCCGGCAGCTCCAGCCGCTCCCGGGAGGAGGCCGGGGGTCCCCCCGGTACCGGGGCTCGGCCCCGCTGCCTCCCGTCCCGGGATGAGCCGGGGCGGGCTGCGGGCGGGGGGCTACGGGCGGCTGCTGCCGTCTAGGAAAGGGATGACAGGCGGCCCCTAATTCCCCGGCAACGAGTTGGGGGCGCCGGGGCCTCGGTGGGGCCGCTCCGCCCGGGCCCCGGCCGGGCGCCCCCGGTCCCGCGCTCGCACCGCGGCCGCAGCCCCCGGACGAAGGGGTCCGTTGCCGACCGCTCCCACCTCACCCGCCTCCGCGGGGCCGAAACGAAATCGCCTTGTCGGCGCCGGAAGGGGGGCCCCGGCCGGGGCGGCGGGTGCCGGCGGCGGCGGGCTCCCCCGGGGCGGGGACGTGCCTACCTGAGCTGGCCGTCTGGCTGCTGTCCAGCTGCCCGGGGGCCCGGGCCAGCGGCTGCAGGTGGACGCTCTGGGGGTCGGAGAGCACCTCCAGGAAGGTGGGCTGCGTGTAGAAGCCGGGGATGCCCCCGGCGCCCAGCAGCCCCATGCCCACGCCGCCCACCCCGGCGGGGCTGAGCACGGAGCGGGCCGCCAGCAGGTGCCCGGCGGGCAGCGAGTCCAGGGCGGCCCGAGGGTGCGGCGGCGGCTCCTTGTTCAAGCCCAGGATCTCCTGGATGCCGAAGCCGGTGCAGCGGGGAGGGGTGGGCCCGGAGCTGGGCTTGGCCCCCGCCGCGGGGGACGGCGGCGGCGGCGGGGCGGCGGCGGCCGCGCCGTCGGGCTTGGGCTTGCCGGGCAGGCTGGAGGCCAGCGCCGCGCCCGCCTTGCCCGTCATGCTGCGGCCGGCGGTCCCTGGTGCCCGCTCCGGGAATGCTCGGGAGCCCCCGGCTCAGGCCCCTTTTATCCGCCCAGCCGGGAGCCCGAGAGGGGTCAGAGCCGCGCAGCCAATCACAGGGGCCAGCTGCGATTAGGGATGCCAAAAAGCCGGCACCGGCGGCGGCGGGGCCGGTGCTCGGCCGGGCCGGGGCCGATGCCGGGGCCGGTGCCCGCCGCCGGGCTGGGTCCGGTGCCCACCCCTGCGCGGAGAGGGGCGCCCCGGCGGGGCAGGCCCTGGCCCCGCCAGAGCCCTGCGGAGGCGAGCGGGCTTTGCCTGGAGGCGTGCTGGGGAAGGTGGGCTTAGGAAGGGATGGAGGGCTTTATAAACACGGCTCCGAGGCTGGCCACACACAGCGCGGGGACACCAGTCCCGGAGGAGAGATGTGCAAAAGAGCTGTGTACAAAAACACCGGTGTCTCCAGCTTTCTTGCTCGTATCTTATTCTGAGACAAATACCGGGTCAGCAGGGAAATAAGAGTCCATGGAGGTAACCTAAGGATTAAAGCAAAGCTGTGTTCCTTGAAACAGTGTAGAGCTGGGAGCAGTGGGAACATATGTTGGGGAAAACATCCCTATTTCCCCTGTGTGCATGGCCAAGGAGATGACAGAGTAGGGAAAGGGAACTGGCCTGGGCAGCCTCTGTCCAAGGGCCATGTCTTTGCCCGGATGAAATGGACCTGACCATCACTTTCAGGGGCAGAGTCTGGGCAGCAGGAGAAATGTTTTCTTTGGCATTTCCTTCAAATGACCCCTGGGCACAGATGTCACTGCACAAAGAGATATCCTCATAGTGTGCTTGGATTTCCTCATTCTTCATTTTATAGCTCTTACCAGTGCAACCTGCATCCAGTGTCAACAACTGAACTATGCAAGCTGATCTCCTGTCAGGGCTCCTTGTTATCTTTTGGTGAAAAGTTTCACCTCTGAGTCATTTTCCCTGGTGATATTACAGCTTCAGGCCATCAGAGGATGGAGAAATATCTGTATCTTCTAGAAACCCCTGCCCATGAGCACTGTTTCTGAGCCGCACAGTTCTTCAGTAACTGAGAGCACCTTTCACCACCCATGGTCAAGATATCATACATCTACTCCCTGCCAGCTGTACCCCAAACAGAAGACATCAAATGAAGATAGAGGCTAAGGCATGACATTTTTCACTCAAGCTGAGGCAACAGCTCTACCACAGCTGGTATCTAGGTAGGGTTAAAAAGTCCACAATACGGCTCCTAAAGTTTTGTTCATGGGGCTAATTAATCATTGGGGCACTGAGCTAGGCTGGAACTGCAGCTCCAGGTCAACATGAGAAGCCCCATCTTTCACCTCAGGTCAGTGAGGAAGAAGCTCTCCCACTCCACTTCCGTTCAGCTTTGTAGGCTTCTGTCACTCAGACCAAACAGCTCCTGCCTTCCTCTGAAGTGGAGACTCTCCTCGTTTCAGCAGTGTCTCTAGAGCCAGCTCTCAAGTGCCTGGTGTGTGACTGCCTAGGAAGGGCTGGGAACAGTCTCAGAAATCGGTGGGATCTGTCCAGGACAGCCACAGTTTTCTGGACTGGATGAAAATGCTTGGCAGCCCACAGGCAGCCCACAGGCCATGCTTTGCATACTTTGGGAATCCTGTTTCAGAGTCTTGGCCTGCCAAAGGATTAGGGCTGCTGCAGATGCTTAATATCACATCTTTCTTGAGTAAAGCGAGGGCAGCTCCACGCTGATGGAAGTATTCCTGAGGCCGTCTCCTGTCAGAGCTGTGAAGGAGTCATGTAGTGACTTGGTGTTTCAAATGTTTCCAGCAAGGACTGAAATGCAACTCCTTCCTCCACAATGACATACATGGTTTGTAAGAGCTGAATGAAGACTGTTCTCTAGCAGCGTTCCCTCTCTTCAGCCTTATAAACAGTAATCTCATGAAACAAGTATACAAGGCTAGTCCTGGCTATCTTCCTCTTGCTTTCCCTTTCACAGATGGATGCTCTACTCATGACATGTTGAGACTAATAGCTCAGTCTCCATTTAATTTGGTCACAGATGGGAATATTATAAACTGCTACTCTACACTGACCACGAGTTAGACCTCAGATTAGTTCTGCAAAGGTCTTGATAGAGAGACCAGTGGGGACAAATCAATCAGGCATTTGGCATCCTCTCTAGCAGGTACTGAAGGGGAAATGAAAACAGGACGTCCTCATAAGAGACCCAAACCTCACATCAGGTCCTCAGACACCTTTTCCCTGGGATGGACATGGATGGATGTACCCACTCTGTCCAAACTATTGCCACTGCTTCCTCACATCTTCCCTCTATTGCTAGCTCAAGCAATACTGACAGAACCCAACATAACAAGCCCATCAGAGTTTACCAGGTTGAGGTCCACTCAACAGCATGCATTACCTCTGCTGCTTTGAGTGCTGCCAGTCTGTGGAGGTGTAGACATAGAGTCCTGCCAATATCTATGAGAGTTTCTTGGCTTTTTCACTGCTTTTCTCCAAACACTTCATCACCTGCCCCACGGGGTGTCTTGTTGGCTTTGCAGTGGAGTGTCGTCCAAAGCTATGCTGCATATCCTCATCTCCCACTTTCTCCTGGGGTGCTGGGTCTCTTCTTGTTCTCCTGACCATGCCTCCATAGCTGTGAAGGCAGCGCTGTCTCTCTCTGTCAAGTTCTTTATGGTTCTGACAGAGATGCTGCAAAGCTTGGTGCTTGATTACTTTTTAATATGCCTTCTCTGGTTCATCTTTGATTCTCTTCAGCCTACCAGAGCTTTTATGATTATGACACTGGACTGTACTTATAATTCAATACGTCTGTGATTAATCCCCAGCAACCTTTTCAACCTGTCTTGACCAGAAGAACCTCTGGCTCTGTCTGAGCTTTCCTCAGCCAAATGGCTCAGAAGCTCTTCCAGAGAGAGGCACCTCTGCAGCCTCAGACCTTTCTCACATTTTTCTGATCTAGCTCATCTTTTGCCTTCTTCCATTGTTCTACTGCATTATCCTTGATGCCGAACTTTTCCTCTCCTCCCATCTCTGTTTGTGAATCTGTGCTTCACCCTGGCTACACATACTGGATTGCCTTAAGTCTTCATTCAGCTCTAACTTTTTCTCAGCCTCTTTCTGTGTCCATAGACACCCCAAATCCCAGCAGAAGCAATTTTGCCACCACACCCTCATCTGTAAAGAAGTGTCACTTCCTGTCCATTTCCATCACAGGAGTGGGTTCTGTGTCATTTCTTTCAGCACTTGGTTCAAAGCCGCCTTGCCTCTTGTCTAGGCAAACTTCAGTGGATTCATATTGATCAGCCCCATAGATCTGAACTCTCTGTGCTCTTCTACCTGCTCCACGATGACTTTCTGGTCCTTCCAGTAGGTAGGATCTCCTGGTCCATCACTTGTCTCAGTCTTTTCTGCATTTTTTCCCAATGAAGCGATATGCAGCTCCTGCCAATGACCATGCAATTTCTTCCTGTTTCCTTTCAAATCCTGTATGGGGAAAAATACTTTGACTAAAAGTCTCTCATACTGCATTTTTATTTCATTGGTGTTGTTGTTTAACTTTGGGAAGCACTTGTAAATCACCTCAGTCACAGACACTGAGCATTTTCATTATTCTTCTGCAATGTGTTGCACTGTAGATGGATATAGGACATAATAATGCTAATAAGACAAGCACAAACACTTGCTGTGTTAATAAAACCTGCTGAAACACAGAGAGAGACTACAGCTATTTAACTACAAATGTGGTAGGTTCTCTCTGTCACATAAAGTCTTCAAACCAAGGCTGAAAGTCTTTTTAAGAGATGATCTATGACTCATCCAGAAGATATTGGCCTGATGCAGAAATTATTTAGTGAAGTCTTGTAGCCTAGTTTATGCTGAAGTTCAGGCTAGAAGATTGTAATGGTTTTAAGCCTTCAGGGCTCAAAAAATCTTTGACTTCATGGAGCTCATGTAATTTACATGTAGTTTTTTTTAAAAAGAACTACACATATAAGAAGCTTCTGATGCCTATTCTAGTGTCCTGCTGAACATCTTTTTCTTTACATGTCAGTATATTGATTTCTAAATGACCATTGGAGATACAAGATGACAAGGATACTATGACATCTGTCGTGCCTGTTGCTAAATGGTCTCAGTTGGCAGGTGCTGACGGAGTTACTCTGGGTAAAATCCTCACCCTACTGAAGCCAGTGGGACTTTGGTCACAGACGCTAACAGAGCTAGGATTTCACTTTGCATCACTTCTTGTCACATATAGCTCCCCTTTGCTTTTTCCATTATAGCTCATCATCTTTACAGACACAAGCACATCCATATTCCTCATGTTGTTTATCTACTGTGGTTGAACATCTCCATTTCTGCAGTGTGGAGCATCCAGCTGCCAGGACTTAGCACCAGGCACCAATGCTCATTCCTCTGCCTAGCAGTTTTTCTGTGATGAGAATGAGGCAACACATGACATGTCCTCTGGGACTTTCCAGGTTGGGACAGCTCTGCCCCACTCAAGACATTGGGCACCATCTTCTCTGCATTGGGCTGCTCAAGGATAAGGACCAGACACCAAGGCTTTCTGTTAGCTGTATATAATAGCTACTCCTAGTTACCTGTAAATCAGTGGGGGAAAAAAGTTTAACTCTTCTGTCAAATCTGGAGTGGCTTCTCCATGTCAGTGCAGCATCAGATCTGATCCCACATCCTCTCTCTGATAATCATCAGTGCTGGATGGGGCAAAAAACACCAGGGGAAATTTCTTTCCACTCTTTCCCATCCCGTAGAAGAGAAGAGAGTCATCTGTGACAAAGAAATGTTTCTCTCTCTTCTTGAAATAAGTTTACTAAAAGTGATTTTTAAACAAAGTTAGACCAATAACAGACACAATTCTAACTGTTCTGGAGCAGCCAAGCTTATTTTTATCCAACCAGTTTAAACTGTTTCTGGTATCAATTCATCAGAAAGTAACAAAGCGACCAGACACCATCTATACTCTGGCACAAAACAGGTGTACTAAGATCTGTTCAGCAGAAATGGTTTTAAAGCCAGCTAAAATGTAGCATAGGCAAGCTATGCTGCTTCACTTGGGACACCCTGAAGCAAATTGCCCTGAGCCTTTGTAAATATTTGCCCGGTCCACTGTGACTGTTGGCCACCTCATTAACCATTTAATTCTAATACTTATTTTGGGGGAAGGATGTCCTGCTCAGTTCTGAATAATACTTTGTGATATAAGTATCACAGGTAAATCATATGCTGTGCCAAAGTATTTTCTCTGATGCATTGTCCTTTAACTTCATTTAATATCCCTTTTCTTGTCTTGTGAGAAAAAGGAAAGCTGGGAATCTGTCTAACCTCCTTTCCATCATCATGTAGCAGAATAGTCTGCCCTGTTTAATGGGAAGAACGAGTGTGAGGAGGGGGGTATATCCAGCAAGAGCCAGTCCTGTTCCAGGGCATGCAGACCTTAGGAAAAATAGAGAGGAAAATATTACCAGACCAGCCTTTGTCTGTAGGCTAGTGTCCATACTGGGGACAGCATACAGAAGAAAAAGACAGAACCTAAAGCAACTTTCTAGCCAGTCTGTAGCTTGGGCTGTGTCCCATGATATCCATTCTGGGAATCAAGCCCCAGGACAGGTATGGACTAATCAGTGAGGAACCAGAGAAAAATAATGAGACATGTAGAAAGCATGAGTTGAGAGGCATGATTGAAAAAAATAGATTTCTTTAGTCTAGAGAGAAGGCAGAGGTGAGATTCTATCAAAGTCTTCAAATATTTTTTTAAAAAGGCAGCAGAGAAGAGCATCCAAAATTGCCTGGTATCTACTGAGGATAGGGTGAGAATTAAATGGCCTAATCTGTCGGAGGACAGTAGGAAAAACTCCAGCTGTAGCTGGACAGTTGGAGAAACTCTCAAACTGTAAGGAGAGGTGAGTGTTAAGACAGGATGCCTGGAGATCTTGGAGAACCTTCATATGGGGATTAAGGCCACGTTAGACACACATGTCAAATGACTAGTTTATCTATAATGGATCTTGCTTGGCAGCCAGAGGAAGGGCTATGTGGCTTGCCAAGGCCCTTATGAGCCCTAAATTTTGTGTTGCTAGGAATAAGAAGTCAAGAATGTCACTTATTGCACTGCCATTCAGAAGACAGAAGCCTTCTACCAAGGGTGAAATCTAAAGATCAAATTTGGGAGGACGAGTGGCTTTTTTTCCCAGAGGCAGCTATCCCGTGTTCCAGATCCTAAATGTTAACTAAAGAAAAAATTATCTTGCCCATAAAGTTGCATCAATAATCTTAACATTATAAAGCGAGCATAAAATGATTCAGGGAAATCTAAGCAGCCTGAAGCTACAGCTCTACGGAGAACTACTCTTATTCATATCACAGTATCAATAACAGGGACAGTTCAGATTTCATTGCCTTTCACTTTCTCACTATGGTAACAAGTTTGTCTTTTACACTGGAAGGAGGGTCTAAGCAGGTAAAGGTCTGTTCTTAGGGATTTACCAGTTGCCTTTCATGAACTCCGTTGGGAGGGAACTCTGTGTCTTCCCAGCTTTGGCAAACGTGCCTGGTTGCACATCATCCATTGCAAACAGCACGTGGTCTGGGAATGTGCCGTGGGTTGGATTTAGCCTGTGGCTGTAGTGTTGCGAACAGGTAGCTCTGGTGTGACTTTTCCTCCATTTCACCTACAGAGATCAGGCTTTCCACAGCTATGGCACACAAACAGTGTCAAAATGAACCAAGGAGGGGGTGGACCAGCTGCATCCTTCCTTGCCTGCTGCCGGCGGTGCTGCCCTTGCCCCCCCGTGCCCCTCCGGGGGTCTTGCTCTCCTGCGGGGCAGCGCTGGCGCTTGTCAGACCCCGGCTGTGCCCTTGGCTGTGCTCACCCTGCGGGCAGGCACTCCCTTTCCCACTTCCCGGGGTTTGTTTCCACAGGGCTAGCAGGGTGCATCGCAGCTGACAGGCACTGGCCATGACACCCAGGAGGGCAGGATCGCGTGGCCAGACCTGCTCAGGGGCCACGGGGGGGGGGGGGGGGGGGGTGTCAGCACTTGTGCAGTCTCTAGCCCCATTCAGGGACTCCTGCCCTCCTCCCCACCGGTACCTCCTCAGCACCACGAGGCCAAAGCCCACCCAGGAAACCAGCTCCCTTGGCTACCGGGGAAGGCTGCAAGGCAGTACAACACCTGCAACTTTTGGTTCCAGTTCTCAAATCTTTAAATGTTTTTTTTTGTAGCACACATTTGGGTGCCCAGAGACCGAAAAAGGGCCCTGAGCACAGGTCATGTCTGGGAGCAGCTTTCCCACACGCAGGGTCTGTAGCCTGGGACTCTGTGCAGCCGGGATGTCGGCTCTGTCCAGGCAGAGGGCCTGGGAGCGCAGAAGGGCCCCAGCTGGTGGAGATGGGGTTCGTCTCCACCTTGTTCCACTCCTCCTGAGCTGCTCAGGGGGCAGAAGAGGAGAGGAGACTCACAGGCCCCAAACCCTCCACCAGGGTTTCTTTGTTAGGCATAATCACCTCGACTGCATTTCCTTCCCACAGTTTGCAGCGAGCTGAGCTTCAGGACCCAGAGGAGGCTTTGAGCCCAATGCCAGTGACGGCGTGCTCCTTGCGGAGGCCGGGAGCCACGCAGAGGGGCTGCACAGCCTCTCCCAGGCAGGGCTCTTGTACACGACTCCTCCAGGAGCCAAGGAGGGCATCCTGGTGTGCCCAGCGGCAGCTCAGGGTGATGCTGGGCTCTGAGTGCCGACATGCTGTGTCACAAATCCTGGAGCACAGCAAAATCCTGCTTCCAAAATGAAGGTCGTGGGCAGAATCAGAGACACCCTGGGCATCTGCTGGTGGCAGAGATGCTGTGGGAAGAGGCAATTATTTGGGCAATGTGGGCTAGTATAATCTGAGCCATGTAAGGTTTTGGAGATGCAGCAGAAGGCCATGGTAGGATGTGGGTAAAAAGCTGCCTGTGAGAGGTGGGGTCAGGAGAAAAAGTTCTCTGCAGCTACTCACTACCATGTCCTGCCTCTGCCTGTGTCTGGAGAGGCTGCGTGAGCCCCTGTGGACCAAGAAGGACCAAGACTGTCCAGTGGCCTCCTTACTCAGAAACCCTTTAGGAGGGATTTTAATTCGTGTAAATGAGTGTTTTTAATTTGTATACTGGCCTTTATCTCTATTACCATCTCATTTGCTTTTAAACCTAGTTTTGCCATCCTGACTGAATTCCATTTGATGCATTAGGAGTAATTCTCTTCCCAAAGGGTTAGACATTTTCTCTCCACATAAAAGTCGCTTATTTTGGATAAAGAGACGATTAGATTTATCTTTAATATTTTAATGGCAGCCAGGATTATTGGGTGGGCAGCCCCGGTTTCGGTTGTTGTTGGGGATTAGACTCTAATAAACTCTTCAGATTGGGATTTTTTTTCTGTTTTGCACAAAGTACTTGTATTTATTTAAAAAAAAACACTTCTTTTTGAGTCATAAATTCCATTTGCTGCTTCCTATTAGTATTAAATCAAGTTGATTAAATTCATACTGACTATTTGCACATATATCTTTTTAATTTTAACATCCACAACATAAAATCTTTAATGGTGCAATTTGAAATACCTGCAACATACATTGCTGTTGCTGTTTAAACAGACGGAAATGAGGATCCAGCAGGAGGGGAGAGGGAGAGAGGAGTGGACGGAGAGATGGACAGACGGATATTGGAAAGGGAGAAAGCTCCTCCTGTCACATATTCTGTTAAAGATTTGGGGGTTCATAAAGAGCTAGGGTTGGAAAGAGCCCCCTTCCTCCGCCAAAAATCATGCGCACCGCCGGTGGGTGAAAGGGGCCGGTGCCGCGGCGTGGCCCCTGGCAGCGCCCGGAGCCGGGCCGCCCCGGGAAGGCGGCATTTGCTCGCCGCAGGTCGCCACCGGCAGAGTTTTGCACCAGCGGGCTGCTGGAGAGCCCGTCACCGGGCGCCTGTCACCCCCAGTGCTCTGCACCCTGCTTCGGCCGTCACGGATCCTAGTTTAGGCTAATCGGGAACTTGGTAATAGAATAAAATGTCAGCAAAGTAGAAATCAATAAGTGTTAATGCTCGAGGACTTTCACTGCTAGGCTGCCCTCGCTCGCTCCCCCGCCCCGCCCCATCCTGTCCCTTTGATTTCAGTCCCCTCTCTAATCCCCACCTCATCAGCTCCGGGAAGGGCTGATCTGCAGCAGAAAATCCCTCATTCGGGGCAAAATCAGCTTAATTTGCAGCAATTTGTAGCAGGTCTTTGCTGGGATTTGAGTCTCAAATTATCCTGCGGGCGGGGGCTGCAGCCGCTGCAATATGGGCAGAGATTTCCCCGCTCTGCGCGGGCAGAGATTTGTCTGGGCAGTAATTACAGCGGCGGCGCACGGCCGCCCCGCGCCCTCCGCCGCGCCGCCCTCCGCCGCCGCCCGCGGCCTGGCACCGCGCGAGCGGCCGGACGCGCCGCGCCCGGATTAGCAGCATTAGCCGCCGGCGCAGAGCCGCATTAATCGCCCGCCGGTGACGGCGGCGAGCGGCCTCCCCGGGCGGCGGGGCAGGGGGCGGCCGCCCGCCGCTCGGCGTGCAATGGAGCAGTGCCGAAAGGGAAGGAGGCACCGGGACCTCGTGGCCTCGGGACAGGAGATCAGAGCCGGCAACTTTCCTTCCGCTAATGCTGCCAATTACGGGCGGCGGCTCCTGCGCCAGGCGGCGAGGGAGCCCCGCGACAGGGACCCCCGGCTCCCCGGGCGCGGAGCCTCCGCCGCCCGCAGCCGGGGCGTCGCCGCGGAGCGTCGGTGGGGCAGCTGGCTGCTGCAGGCACTTGGCTGTAGGGAAAACACCTCCTGCCAGACAGGCTCCGTATCATCCCCGATGCCATTGCAAAGCCGGTCGGCAAAGGTAGCTGTTACCGCAGTGTGCTTGGGTGTCGGGTCAGCCCCTCGCTTGGCACCGCCTGACCTGCTCGTTAAAAAATTAGCCTGACATAAAATCAGGATTGCGCACGTTAAATGAATTAAAAACGGACTGATTAGTTGTTCGCAAAAATGGAATGGGGAATCATCCACCAGCAGAGAAGTTTTGAAGGTGGGTTGCCCGGAGATCATTTCTTGGTCCGTACTACGTAGTATCTTTGTAGTGACTTGGAAGAAAATATAAAATCAATGCTGGTAATGATTTCTAGTTGACATAAAAATTGGTGCAATGATAAATAATGATGGGAGCAGGTCAGTTACACCGAGCAATCTGGATCACTTGGCAGGCTTTGCTCATTTGAACAATATGTGATTTTAATATAGCCAAATGCAAGATCATATATCTCAGAACGGAAAATGAAGGTCACAGGATGGGGGATGCTATCATGGGAAGGAGCAGCTCTGAGGAGGACGTAGGAGATGTGACAGATAATAAAAACTGAACATGGATTTTTGTTGTAATCTGCCCTATCAGAGCTGTGCAATTTGAGGGTATATAGGCAAGAAAATATTAAATAGCAGGATGGGAATGGTATTGGCATCCCAAGACCATAATAGATTAATATTGTGTCCATTTCTGGCGTCTGTACTTTCAGAAATAACACTCCTTCCCTCCCTCACCAGGAGGGAGCTCCCCACAAGGCTGCTGGCTCCTGGCAAAGGGAGCAGGTCAGGAATGGGTGGGAATGGGTTAAAGTGATACCAAAGTTGTTTAAATTGAACTGGGGTGCTTCGAAGCCCTGGAAGGAAAGTAGTGCTTGTTCCTCGGGGTCCTCAGCGGGCTGAGTGATGCCACCAGTGCAGCATGGACCCGCTGCCTCTCCCACAGGGCGCGCAAGGTGGTCGGCAGGAGACGGCCCTGCACACCGGGAGGCCCACACGAGTGAGCTGGCTTCGGCTTAATAAAAACCGCCGTCCTCTTACAAAGTTAGGGTAGGATTGGGCTGCAGAGCTTCTGGTCCCTCTGCTCATGTCACAGCAATGCCCTTCATCTTCAGACTCCTGACAAAACCCACACTGAAAAACAAAGCTAAACGCAGCTCAGGGCATTGTGTCATGTTCTTAGATTTGTTGTAACTGAACAATCTTTCCCAGAAAACCTCTATAACAACCATCGGCAAAAACAGCTTCAAACTGAGGTTCCTCCAGAGGTTAATAATCATTAGAAAAGCACATACCAAAATTGTGATGGAAACAATACAAAAAAAGGAGAACGAGAAGGTAATGTGTGTTAAGGGTTTGATTATGCTTCCAGTTCACACATCCTCTAACATAAATCTAACCTGAGAAAATTAACGTTAGAGAAACATTTCAGTAATCTCTCTAACTTTGAACCTCCACAACAGAGATACCAAGGTGCATAATACTTTCATGTGGGTTTCAGAAATGGATTTAGAAAACAGAATAAATCACTTGTTTCAAAATATAAAGCATTAATATGCCGTCAGTAACTACGGCTTGTCTTGCATTAACCTAAGGGGCAGATTTGCTACCTCTGTTCAAATTATCATCTTGAAAAATATTCATAGAAGCTAATGGAACTACTTGTGAGTAAAGTGTTACCCAAAAAAAAGTAAGACTATCAAAGACAAATCATATGTAAATAACATCCTTCAAAGTCTGCAGAACACATCTTCTAGATGCAGAATGCTAAGATTTTAATTATCAAAATATACAAGTGCTCACTGCAAAACCCCAAGAATCCAAAGTTTTTTAATTAGGTCCATAAAAATTGAAAATTATGAAAGGCTTTAAATAATGTATCAAGCGCCTTTTTTGAACATTAGGATGCATTGGTTTGTGTTGTCTTCTTTTGCAACAGTGATGGCAGAGACACTTTTTAATAAAAGCTGAAATTCTCTTGTGATCTCTTGATTTGGAGAGCTGGATCTCCTTGAAAACCAAAATAAAGTAAGATGCATGGTAACATAAAATTTGGCAACAATATAGAAATTACAATCAAGGTATTATTTTGTTTGTAGCAAAACTTGTAAAGGAGACACATTACTTAAATGAGATCTTGATCATCTTCTTTTGCAACAGACAATCCATCCTAGGGTTGCTGACTAAACGGGGAATAAATAGGGACCTTGTACTTCCAGCACTTATACAGACTAGCTCACCTGAATAAACCTACACAAATGTGGTTGAAGGGCAGGGTGTATTTTACAGAGGAACAAGAAGATAATTCAGCCAGATCACATGTTACCAGAATGACAAAGTAAATCTTCACATTTACATTTGTGCTAATGAAGAGAAATGAATCAGAGCTTAATCAAAATTCCACATTTTATAGTAAACTATTTCTTTTTGGTTTAAATGGTTGTATTATTTTTGATGCTAATGTTTTCGATCCTTGTTTTCTGAAATGTTTGCTGATTGTCGATGCAGCTAACCTAAGCTGAGGAAGTCTGTAATAATTAAAAAGACAGAGAACTGACACACATACAGCCAAAGGAAACATCTTTTCTTTGGCTAAGCGATGTAGAAGACAACATACAAACTAAGTGTTATTTATATAAAATGCTTTGTACTAAATTACATCCGTAGGATGCTCAGATACATCGTAATGAACACAGAATAAAAGTCTAAGTTAAATACATCAGATAGATGTTTTTGGTTAATCCTGTATGCAAAATACTTCCATGCACAACACACTTGCACCTGAAATTGGGGAGCCAGAGCAGTTCTTGGTCTTCAGAGCTCCCCCCTTGCGATGAAGGCAAGATCTCAGCCTCAGGCTCCCGGGCGAGTGCTGCTGACCTGATCCTGCTCTCACCAGTCCCAGCGATACAGACCAGACCTTCGCACCAGAGCAGCTTGGGAGCCTGGGCTTAAATTGGCACTGGAGGCCCACAGGAGTCACTTCAGTTGACTTTCTAAACTCTATAGCTGTCCCGGAGAAATCGAGCAGCTGTTTATGGTTTTGGAGGGAGTATGTACTGCAGATTTCCCCTGGCTTAGTGATGCGGAAGTGGGGAACTGGACCTGCCAGCATGAGCACTGCTCTTCAGGGTGATGTTTGGACGAGCAGCAGAGCTTTTAACCGAGAAACGGGGTGGCAGGGGAGTGAGCATAGTTTGCATAGTGAGCCAAGACACTGAGGTTTTTAAATATCCTGTACCTTGGTATGGGTAGATGAGTCCATGACACTGAATATATTTTACTTTTCAGCCTCTCTTTTCCTGTAAAATAAGAAGAATGTTCCTCTAAGCTATATCCTTAATCATCATTACCCACATCTAGCAATTTGCATGTGAGGGGGTAAATTTGACTTCTTGTTAACTAATAGCTTCAAAATCCTGTTGTGGAATTACTTGAAATAAAGTCTACTCCAGCTTAGCAGTGAACATCAGCAAGTGATTTTTTTTTCCCACTTTGTTCTAATTTACTGGGGGACCAGAAAACAAACTAATACTAGCTTTTATTTATACAGCTGGCTGCCATTGCAAATCACTGTGAGGGACAGAGGCTCACACCAGGAGCCCTAGCTGGTATAGGTAGGTTACAACTGGGAGGGAGGGACCTCTGTTAGACAAGGTGGAGGACAGGAAAGGAGACTGAGAGACGCCCACAGAGCACTGCGGTACAAGGGTCTGTATTTTTTCTCTCCAACTTTTTGTATCCCCAATACCTAGACAGGCGCTGCACTCCCTCTTTCAGCCCAGCTCTGGGATATTGTGGCTGGAAGCTTGAGAGAGAAGAGGAGATCGCTGGAAAATAAAACTGTGACAAGTTTCCCAGAAAAATCTGGGCACACTTTCCAGGGATGCCACGCTGACACCACGGGGGCTCGGGGACTTGCTGCTAGTCCTTCCTGGTGCAAGAGGAGGAGCCAGAGGCTCTGTGCTGCTTCTGATTTTATTACATCCAGTACAATGCAGAAACTGCTCTGCATGACTCCAAAAGACATCAAGAGGGAAACCTGAAAAAAATCTGGATTAGGAACCAAGAGAAAAGGCAGAGATTGCAAACTTATTTAACAGAAAAGTGAGAGTATGAAGAGACATCATTAAAATGGCTTGAAAGACAGACGTTCATGCAGCCGAAAGCTCTTGTTGGTTGGACCCTGCCAGAACATCCACAGTTACATGGGTGTATGAGCAGCCAGAGGGGCTTTAACTCTGTTAACGTAGGTATGTATAATCAGGAAGAGAAAGTGGAGAGAAGATACAGGAGGGACAAAGAATGTAAAAAAAGAAGAAGAGAGGGGAGAGAGAGCAAGGAAAGAAAGGACAGACAGAAAAGGGAAAAGAAGAAAGAGAGAAAATGGGGGGGAGAAGAAGAGAAATGGGGAAGGGGAGCAAGCAAGACTATTTCTATAATTACTGTGGATTGGCTCGGATTAAGGGCAACTAGCTATCTCTTGGTTTTTCCTTTTTATATAACAACTAATCTCCTTCTAATCAGTTATTATTAAATTATATTCCATTTTTAATTCATTCACAGATCATTGGTGGCACAATTCGGACATCTGGACAGATAATTGAATAGAGATAATTTATGTAAATGAGGAACAGTTGTGTACAGCAGGGGGAGGGGAGCGCATGGCTCCGGAGGCCGGTGACCTGATGAGGAGTCTCCAAGAGCTGCCCTTGCTCCCTGGGAGGACTCAGGTGTGAGGGGAGATGCTGTGGATATTGTGTGCTGGATATTAACATGCATACGAGAGGGCATCATGCCCGAACCCTCCCTCTTGACCCAAGAGCCCAAGCTGTATCAAACATCGTTTCTCTCCAGGGTGAAGACACTGGGTGAATCAGCTGCTGAAGACACCCATTGCCCCTCCAAGAAAAAGGTTATTTCTAGCCCTGATCATTCCACCGCCCTGTTTTACATTGACCCCACAGCACTGCGCTGGCCCAGAGGCAAGGACAGGGGGCAGTGGCACAGGAGTGGGAGCGAGTGGTGGGGCAGGATGCGGCCTTGGGGACTGCCTGGACCCCGTCAGAGAAGCCTCGCGCGACCGTGCTTGCCGGTGGGTTAGCAGCTCTCTCTGCCTCTGGTTCCAGCCGGCAGATGAACATTGGCCGGGTGCCAGGTCTAGTGCACCGTGCAGGCCTAATCTTAATCCTGTGGGCTATTTCTTACTCTTTAAAAGTGCCTCTGTACTCTTTGATAGACATGGTCAAAATCCTCCTTGCTTGTCCTCAAACCTGAATTTATGCTACAGGGGACAAACTTAGTTTGTAGGCTGGTTTGAAAATCTTCATGATCAAACATAATAGCTGAGCACCGCAGATGATCTGGACTAAAATATTTTATCAGCAGGAATAGGGAAAAACATCAAAAAAATCCTATTTATTGTCATCTATATGGGAACTATCAGCATGAGCAAATGTACATCTGGAGTCAAATAACGTCTAGAGAGAGAACAGAACAACATAGAGAGAACAATATAGGGGTCTACATGTGAGAAAATTCCCTTTCTAGTTAGAGGAGATCTAGTCAATAGGGTCAATGGAGCCAAGGGGACAGTTCATCTTGTCCTGAAATAGTTGCCTACACTGGGTTAGAGGAATTCCCTCCCCATCGGCTTTATTGATGAGATTGGTATTGACTATAAAAGGAGCCCATGACTAGCTCTGATGTAGATATCTAAAGTTAAGTAAGATGGATCCCACTCTAAAAGAGACAGGGTATTGTTCTGTTTTTGCAGAAATGGCATGGGCACTGCACACACACAAAGGTATATTCCTCTGCCCCAGAGTGATGGTGAGTATTAAAAAGAAGTTCTTATTTTAGACTGTGCTTGTATTATTTTTCCGCTACATGTTGGTGCCACAGAGGTACATACTATAGAAAGAAGTATGATAGATGATACATTTATCTTCAAAAAGAGGGAAAGAATACTAGACCCAATTGCTATGGCAAAAATCTTATTTCCATCACTCTCCCAACAGAAGGAATTTTGCTGGGCATACTTGAATTGTCTTAGCATGATGGAACTGTTAGAGGAAGGGAACACCACAAATGCCTTCAACTTGTAAGAAAACTGCTTACAAGATTGTCTGTCAAAATAAATTCAAGCGGGATTGCAGAGGACACAATCCAAATGAAATGAAACTTTGCTTGAGTGACCTTCTCGCCCAGTATCTGAAATACACTGGGCTTTGTTCAGTTCTGTGCTTCATTTTGTTATTTTATTATTTTTATGATAAATTCCCCTTTCAAGTCCGTTCTTGAGGTTCTAACTAGCAAAACATGAAATTACCGCAGGGAAAATTATTGTGAATTTTTAGCTAGCTGTTATCAATGAAAATGAGACTGCAGCCAGACAACTGTAAAAAATAGGTTCTGAGTGCAACTGTCAGACCAGGACAGACGTTCTCCAGAGAGTGCTGTTTAAATCTGCCCCTCTTAATATCTTCAGAAATGATCGAGAAAGGAGATCAAGCTGTGTATTAATGCCGCTTACAGATGATACCAAGTTGGGAAACGTTGTGCCCATCAGGGAGGAGAGAACCAGAATCTTGCAGAGAAGAGAATGTAGATCAGAGCAAACTCAGCAAACTGTAGTAGGGAAAAAATCCCAGAGAGAAAAATACATCTGAGAGACAGACAGCTGGATAATCAGAATGGCTGAAAATAATGCAATTTGGAGTAATAACAATGTATATTTGCAATACAAGACAGCTCTAAAAGGGGTTGAGACAGCTCCACGCTCAGAAACAAGTCACTGTGGAGCAGCCAATTAATACAATACTGATGTACAGCTGGGTTAAGACTGAAACTTTCTGTGCAGCTTTGCATATTTGTTTATTAAGAAAATATGACAAAATGCAAGGATCATAGAGAAGAGGAAAGAAAATGACTGGGAGCTTGCAGGACTGTGAGCCATGCATAGATGTGCCTGACTTGCTTAAGCATTAACTAAGTGGAGGGGAATGTAATCCCTCAGCTACCAAAAAGATATAAAATCTGATGAGGAAGACTAAAGATTTGGGCTAGCACTAGGAGCATGAGTGGTAGTCAGTAAGTGAGATGGATATCACAAGAGTGTGAGATAAAGGTAAGCAGTGTGAGAGGCTGACATTAGGCTGTGGACATTTCCCTGGAGGAACTGGTATGACTGTGGGAGCTCTCTCATGGGGGATATTTAACAGGAGATGGGACATTTTCCCTCTTGCAGGCTTGCCCTTCTCCTGGTGGTGACCACCAGCGTGATGGCAGTCACAAGAGCAGAGCCATGCTGCTGACACCTCTGTCTCCCACTCTGACGGATCCTGGTGAAAGCATCTGCGCTGAGGCGAATGCCTACACTGTGTACTGCCTCTTGTCCCTCCTCCTCAGCCCCTTGCCAGCTTCCTTGACATGTTTTCCTGCAATTGTCTTTCCACTCTGTGTCTTTCTTGAGATGGCTCTTCCTTAGACATACTGGGGGCTGCTAAATATCTTAGGGCCTCAGACCATTTTTCCTGGTGACCATTAAACTATTTTGCCTGATGCTAATTCTAAGTTCCCACTAGTCCAGCAGGAAGGGACTATTGTATTTTTTATTTTATAATATTAAGACCTCTTTTCTGTTATAGTAGAGAAGCTTGTTAAGAAAGGGAGCACTGCTGTGCGTCCTAAATATAGCCTGTTTGAAGTAGTGTATTTCCTCTGCAAATTTATTCAATAGCCAAACCTCCTTGACAGTTATCTCCATTTCATCTCCAGTTTCACTCACTTCATCATGAACTTAAACTGCGTTTTCCCAAAGGAGCAGATGGGCCGTGATGAAAATGCAGACTCAGACGTACCTGACTTTGAGAGAGCTTTGAAGACTTGAGCTAATATCCTAGCTTGGCAGACAACACAAAGTGAGCGTCAGCACAATCATGGGGACGCAAGAGTGAGCTGCTAACAGCAGTCTGAAGCAAGATGGAGCCTGGGAATGGGTCCACCTTTAATCCCAAATACAGCAAATTTAAGCCCAAAGCCCACCTGACCAAGGGATCCTATTCCATGATCCTTCTTGTGATCCATCTCTCATCCCAGAAGAAAGCATAAAAGGCTTTTTGCTCTTCAGAGAGTGGTAAGGGTGTGTGAAAGAGGGAATGCATGGGGCCGAAGAAAAAAGGTGATAGGGGACAAACATCAAGACCAAAAAAAGTTGGGAATAGAGAGAAAGGGATGAATAAATACTAAAAATGTGATATTTTGTTTATGATGCTGCCTTTAAAATCTAATTAAATCAATTTTTGGTAATGATCTTAATTTCTTTCTTTAATTTCTTTCTTTCAGTTACAAATTTTCCTCTCTTTCCTTCTCCTTTTTTCCCAATTACTTATGGTCATGTTCTACTTCCAGATACATACCAGTCAGGCCAACATTGGGCATTCAGTTAGACATATGCAATCAAACCAAAAAGGGTCTGAAATACAAATGGGTCTGTCTAGGTAGGTAGTTGGGCAACACTTGACACAGATGGCATGCATCAAAGTGGCAGCCATCACGCCTGGGAACTCATAGCTATCCTATGGAAACCTGCCTTTGCCTTTTGAAACATCGCATATAAATGCAGTGCAGTAGATCTACTTGGCATGACAGCCTTGAGCAGCTGCTGTGTGGCACTGAGATTGGTGAAGATTTTGGCAGAGGTTACTGAGGCTATGGCTGAGCTCATAATCATTTCTGTCTTTTTTCCAATGTCTTATTTGGTCATATGGCACTTGTCTTTTTGGGGGCTGCCAGGAGTTCTAGATTCAAAGTACGGGATTGCTTCCTATCCACATGTAGTCTTAACAATTTTCTCTCTCTCTAGTCTTTCTTCATGTGCCATTTCAGGTGCCATTGAGCTTTTTAGCATTATTAGGTAAAATTTCCAGCCTTTACTTGAAAATCTATTGCTTGAGGCGGGTACTCAGTCCAGCCTGTTACATTTCCAGCCTCCCAAGTTTTCCCCAAGGAGGGGCTGCAGAAAAAAAACCTTTATTAATATACCTATATAATCCGTAGCAAGTCTTCAAGTCTTTGCCTGATTTAGGCTTCCTCATAGGAAGCAGAAGTACCAGTGATCAGGTCAGTTATCTGGTGGTGGTAGGTAGGATGGGTGCTCATGCCACTGTTTTAACTGTAGTAGCAACGTTTAGCTAGTCATGGGCTGGCACTGCAGTGGTCTGGATGGCACGTGTCTGCCCTGTTCTTTTAGAGACACCCCTGAAGATGGTATGGGCCATCGCTTTGTTCATCCGAAGGGTTCACTTGTCTCCTAGGTCTCTGTTTTGTCACTATTCCTGGTCAGTAAATGTGTGCTGGGGTATTAATGGGGAAAGTTGTGATGTGTTCAGCGAACTATTAGCACCTCCTTATGCCTCATCCTGTGTACTTCTGTCTCCAGTACTGCTGGAGGTTAGACAGTGGCTGGCAGAAATGGAGACAGACTCCTGGAGGAAAGTAGGACTGGAAGGGACTTGCAGAGCCCGTCTACTCCTCCTCTCTGCCGCATGCTGTGATGGGCTATACCTGTCTCATTCTTCACAGACAGACAAGCTCCTAAGCAATCTCCTCCCATGTCTCCCCTCTGGTCTCTCTCTCTCTCTCTCTCTCTCTCTCTCTCTCTCTCCTTTTCATTAATATTGCTCATAGTGTCTAACCCGGACCTTTCTTGATACAATTTTGTATGGAATTACCTACTTGCCATGAGCATGGAGGACAGATTTTTCACTCTCCCTTTAAAAGTTTTTTACCTCAGGATTGTCTCTTGTCCTCTCTTGGTCTTCCTTCTTCAAGTTACACAACACCAGCTCTTTCAGTCTTTCTTTGCAGGACATGACTCCTAGATCTGTGATCATTCTCATGGCTCTCCTTCAGACACTCTACATGGGTCCACATTTTTCCTGAAGGTCATTGTCAAAACTGGACTCAAAATACCAACTAAAGTGTCACCAATGCTGATTAAAAATAATTTCCAGAGGTCCTGACATGTAATATTTATTCCTCACAGTAGGAGGCTTGCTTTTTTTGCAAGAGCATAATATTTTTGGCTTGGCTTGTAATCCATTCTAACCTCTAGCTCTTTTTTAGGAGAATTGCTGCCTAACAGGTTGTTTCCCTGTTTATGCATTTCATTTTTTCTGCATCACCGACATTCTTTGCTTGGTTTCTTATCGACTTTCATCTATGTCTTTTCAACCGCTTTCCTAATTTGCCAAGATCATTTTGAATGCTGAGCATGTCTTCCAGTGTACTTAAAGTGCCTTCCAGGTTTGTGTCTTCCTAATGTGCCCATTCTCTATTCTGTCATCCATGCTGTTAATTAAATCACTGAACAGAACCAGATCCAGAATAGATCTTTATAGAGCTCTGCTCAATACATCCTTTATTTTAATAGTGAACCACTGAGGGCTGTTCTCTGAGCACAATTTTCCAACTGATTTTGTATCTACCTTACAGTAGTTTCTGCTAAATTATGTTTCCCTAGTTTACTTATGAGGATATCTTTTGATATCTAAATCTAAATGGCCTACTGAAGTCAGGATACACAACAGCTTTTGCTCCTTTCTTACCTACTAGACCTGTTGCCCTGACATAGGAAAGCAGAGACAGTGAAAAGGATTTATCCTTGACAAATCCAAACTGAGTCCAATTGATTGTCTCATTTTCTCTTTGGCCTTTGCAAATAAATTGGTTATTTATTCCAGAGTTTTTATGAGAACAGGAATTAAGGTGATTGGTCCATAATTACTCAGCACCTTTTCCTTCACTTTTTATAAATCAATACTTGTTTTGTCCTATTCCAATTTTTTCTGTACTCCACCACATCTTTACAGCTTCTGAAAGACAGCCACTACTGATTCTGAGACTGTTTTAGCCAAAACTCTAAGTAGCTCATCACACCCAGTAAATCTGAATGCATCTAACTCAACAACATGATCTCTGCCATATTCTTTCCCTGTTCTATGCCAAGATCTTGCCCCTTTATCACTGTTACTAGTTTCTCTAATCTTCTCCCCTATCAATAATTTTCTCTCCCAGTTGAGTGGTGAACAAATATTTTTCTTAGTCTTCCCCTTTCTACTAATGAATTTACAGAATGATTTCTTGTTTCCTCTGATAATCCTGCTGCTTGCAGTCTTATTCTATGCTTGGCCTTTTTGATTATATCCTACCTGCCTCTGCTGCTCTTTTATACTCACCTTTTGTACTCTAACCTACTGCTTGTCTCCTGTATGGTTCCCTCATAGGTGTGAGGCCAACGGAGAATTTGTTACTTAACCAGGTTGGGCTTTTTAAATATTTTTCCTATTTTACCTTGCTGTTCAAGGCTTCCCCTCCTGGAGAAGAGGAGGAGGAGGTGGCTCAGGTAAAAAAGGTTGGTGCTGCATGGCCTTATGTTCTCCTGAGTTGTTCCTGTGCAATGCAAGTGTTAGTGCGGTAAGGAGCGGGTTGCATGTGGCAGCTGGATTAGGAGATGTCAGTCAGGGAAATGCAGGAGAGTCTTTTTCCTGTAGTCATGCTTGTTATCGAAGCAACTGCTTAGAATGTTATTAAAAATCATGACCATGGCTCTAGAGACATTCGTCTGAGAAGCAGCAGGCTGCATCCCTAAACTCGAAAGTCAGAGATATAGCCTGTTACTCCAGCCTGGGTAAAGCTGGTTGATCTGGTCTCCAGCCCACCAACTAACCATGCCTGCACATCTCCTGGCCACAGCTCATCAGGGAGGCCAAGCTCTCTGCCCCATCACACCAGGCCTGCCAATGCACCCCGCTCCCAGGGCTTCTTCAGAGCCTCAGCACCAGCGTCCTCGCCCCTCTATAGCCCCTCTTTGTCCCCCGGCCACAGGTCCCCCTCCTTGCTCCTGGGGGCTCTCCACAGCCAGCTCCCCTCATTAACACCCCCTCAAACACAGCTACAGACACCATCAGCAGCTCTTTTCCCCTCCAATCCCCTCCCCTTCCCTTCCATAATCTATCTACATATTAAAATGAGTTTGTCCCTGATTTACATGCGTAAGAAGGGATGTAATAATGAGGACGTAGATTAGAAGATTTAGCACAATCGTTTGTGTAGATTGTGTCCCATCAAAGGGCAGCTCTGACGAGCCGAGATTAAGGAGCAAACAGCTGCCGCTGGAATTCAGTCCATTTGTTTGTTTGCTGTTTTCTCTCTTGACTCCAGCAAACAGTCTCATTAACATGCAAGTGATTTGCCCCTTAAGCCTTTTCCTGTTTATTATTGGGGGAGTTGCTGACAAGGGCTTTGTGGAGTCCCTGGCCCAGTTCTGAGAGATCGACATGCAAATCAAGATTAAAATGGGAAGTAATTAAAAACAAAGAAGGGGCCACGACACCTTGGTTCCCTCTTCCCTTTGAGGGATCTTGAAGTTAGGGCATCGTGAGAGGAAAGGCAGGGCGGAGGAAAAGGGAGCCCTGGCCCACTACGACAATGTGCCCTTGGGGGCTACCCGCAGCCCAGCACTGGGTTCGTCCTTTCTCTCACTCCTGTCCATTCCCCCCTCCACCTCTCCCTCCACAAAATGTCCAGCTGTCCACTGAAATCGTTTACGGCATTTGCTTCCTAGAACCTGTGAGCGTGATGCAGCACCAGCCGTGGCCATTCCCTGCTGCCGCTCTGGCTCTTTTGGGGTTTCACCTGCCTGAGTTTGGCTGGAGCCTGCTTGTGAGTGGCTTTGCATACGGCACTGACCCATTGCTGGTGAAATCGCTGTGAAAGTGGTGCTGCACTCACCAAGCTGCCCGCTGGCTCCCGAGTTCAGAGCAAGTTATCTGCTGCTTCCCAGGGATACCAGCAGCACGGAAAGGCATGAAGGACTTTCTTGGGCTGAGAGAGAGAGAGAGAGAGAGAGAGAGAGAGAGAGAGAGAGACTGTCACATAAATCCTCCGAAAAGCAAGCGACTCTTTTTCTTCATTTATCAGAGCTCCTGCTGTATTCCCTGCAAGACAAGTAAAAATATAATGAAGCCTAGAAACTTGCTCTGGAAAGCAGTAATGGTTATTAAGTGCATGTCTGCACAGACAGGCATGGACAGATGCAAGTTTGCTCTGCCTGCTGAGCTGGCCGGGTGCCAGCCAGCTCTGTCCCAGCAGTGGAGCTGTGCTACAGCAGCTCCACTCCCAGCCTAATATCTTGGTCCCCCCTCAAGGCTCCTGAGCTCAGGCATGCCACCATGCCAGCGCAGCTACATGTTCCCGGCAGAGTGTGCTTGCATCTAGCTGTACCCTTCTAAGTAGCCTTGCACATGCACATGTGCACACATATCCTTAGTGCCATCAGCATAAGAAATCTATCATATGCTGTTCACCAGATGCAACCACATGACACTGAATAGTTATGAGATTTGTGATCCTCTAATTGTACGTTGGCTGTTTTTCTAGGGCCTGATGTTGAAGGATTGCTCTGCACCTTGGCATGGGGGCCTAGGGACAGCAGTAGGCTAAGGCAGTCAGTCTGCTGGAGGCTAGCGCGAGTCCCTGTTACCCTTGGCATAGAGGAGCTGGCCCTTGTTTTCAGTGAGGTTACACAGTTATCACTGAATTAGAGCACCACATGTGAATAGGGAGAGACTGCACCACCACAGATACATGACTATGGGTTGCAATGTAATGAGAAGGCGTAGGAGAACCAAGAGGCACCTTACAGGTGCTTTCTAGCCCGTGCTTCATTTTTATAATCTTTGGGTAGGTGTTCACAGAGAGTCAGGAACTGCTCACACTCTACCTGGCTCAAATTAACTGTCTAGGCCAGACAAGCCCACAGCTTTTGTAGGACTGACCATTTAGAAAAGCAGTGCCCCCCACTAAAACTACTTTTACTTCTTGCTGGGGCAGGGCAGCAAGGTAACAGGAATGACCAAACCAAAACATGGTGGGCCTGAATGTGAGCACAGTCTGAGCCAGGGCTTCTGCGGAGGTGCAAACTGACTGGGGTATGGTGCACCTTTCTGACAATCACCTGGCATTGTATACAGACAGAATGATTTATGGGTTGTCAGGAAATTCCCTACCCTTGCTTCTAAGTCATTGCACCAACCTGTTAATGAAATAGTCATAGCTTTTACCTTTTTTTTTTTTAATTAAGAAAAGGGCATGGCCTCATTGATTACCCAGCTTCCTCTGTATTTGTTTGGGAAGCACCAAGGAGGAGAAAAGCGTTTTCCCAGCTGGGACACAACCTGTGGCACAGCAGAGTCTGATACAGCTGGAGTGACCAGTGCAGTTCAGACACTGTCAGTGATATAAAATACCTTTACTTTTTCTATCTGGTACCAAAACAGCTGCTGGATTCCTCTGATCTACTCTGGAGCTGCCAATGTGCCCTTCCTCCTCCTCACCGCCATGTGAGCTGAACCTTGGGCCTCACAAAGAACCTACCCCCACCAGCCACTGGGCTCTAGGGGTGCAGTTGCAGGCATCTGGTTTTAGTCCCTGCTGGCTGGTATGTGCCGCCTCAGCCAGCCCCTTACCTTCCTGAGCAAGGCACGGGTCGGTCACACAGCACCATGCACCCTTGCCCAGCGTGGTGTGCCATCGTCTGTGAGATCTGGAGCCATGAGCAGCGGTCCCACACCGCCAGCAATAGCACTGCCTCTCAAAGCACGATTTTTTCAACCTGTAACAACTCGGCCCTGTCACAACTGATTTTCAGTGGATCATTGAAAGCTGCTCCATCAGTCTAGCCCTAACAAATTCTTGCTGCCTCCTTCCCTGTTTTTCTCATTTCTACAAAGATAGAATTTTGTTTTATAATGGGATAAGGATTCTGTGGCTTGGTCACTTATCCTCATAAACGTCTGAGCCATTTTTGCTCAAACGAAGCAAAATGAAAACATGCACTGCTTCCCTGGATGGAGATCAGATCTGGAGAACTTCACACTCCCAGACTGAAAGTGTTATGAGTGATTAAAAAGGGAACTGATAATAGAAATGCTTAGTCAACCCTGATGCAAGTCACTTGAGTGTTCCAGCTCGCAATGGGAGTGAGCCAGTGAAATCAATGTGCGCCTGCAGCATTCCCATGAACAAACAGCAAGCTGCAGGAGAGCCCTGCTTGGTCCCAACGTGCAGCTTCTGCTGTGGCCTCCGGGCCAGTGCTCAGCACACCCTCCCCGGGCTGGTCCTTGGAAATGTGGTGACGGGTCCCACAGAGAGGAGCCTGCGCAGCAGGCAGAGGAAGACACCTTGCAATGAAGAGGGGGGCCTGGAAGGAAAAAAAAGCATAAATTGAGGGAAATGAAGATGCTGTTGTGGTTCCTGGTTCCCCAAAAAGCAGCTGTCCTACCAGGAGAGTCTAGTCCTCTTCTCAGGGCTCAGGCTCCAAGTGGCTGCAGGCACTGAAATGTACCTTCCTTAACATACACCTTAACACGCACCTTCTCTTTAGAGATCCAGGGTGCTTTTGTGACCTGCACAGACAGCTGGCAGAGGCAAGGGGGCAGCTTGTGTCTCCTAACTCGACCCTCCAGTTGCCGGTTGCTGCATGCACCAGCTCCTCCAGACCTGTGCTGGGCTGTTGCTCTTCCTTTGTGTCAAGAATGAAGTATAAAATCATCCTTCTGGACACAAGGGAGCGATTTTTCCAATCAAAGCCACTCACATGCAGGCACCTTCTCTCTTCAGAGCAGAGGGATCTGACTCATCCTCCACCACACCCTTCTTCGGCTGAATATGATTATTGCTATATTACTATTGCTATTATGTCATAAATTGACGTCTTGTGCTCCCATTTGTTATCTGGGGATTCTGCTCTAATCTTGATGATCACTAATGCAGTGTAAATCCAGCGTGCCAGGTGATAATCTGGCTACATAAAAATGGACTTTCCATGCATAATCAAAACCTTTCACTTTAATATGGTGCACAAAATGGACTTTCCATGCATAATCAAAACCTTTCACTTTAATATGGTGCACAATACTTCTCTGGTGAGTTGCATTTTCCCCAGCCCATCTTGTCTGTGGCTTAGAAGGATACCGCGGTTTGTTTGCTTTAAAAGAAAGCTGGTGTCCGGTGTGGAAATGCTGGGATGTAGTGCACTGTGCAGGATCCAGCCCCCCGGCGTAGCAGGGAGCAGTTTATGTGCTGCGTGCTGGTAACATTTGGAAGTTGGCAGGAAACCCGCTCCCTTCCCAGCCCCAGCAGGGAACCTCTCCCTTCCTCCAAACACGGCTCTATAGGGTTTGTGCTGTGTTAATTTCACATGAAAATTAATGCAACATGACTCATTTTTATTGGTAGTAATTAATACTCGTTGAAACTCCATTTTCCATCTACATATATCTTCATCACGCCATAAGCAGGTAGACTCATAAACAAGGTAGGCCTGGCTCAACAAATATAAGGTGTGTTTTATTCCCAGTACTCAGAGAGAAATCAAAATGTATGAAGACAGAAAGCACAGCAAAGGGAGCAGTAACTAGAGAGAGAAAATGGGGAGGGTGAGACAATCTGGGCTGTCCCTGTCCCTCCAGACACCTCTCCTATCCTAGCTGAAAATAACATCCAGCCATTTGGCACTGTTGGATTGGGCCCTTCCTTCGCCACCCCCGGGCACCCAGAGGCTCCAGCTGTGGCTCTTCTCTAGCGTTTTTTCCTGAAATTGCAGTTATTTCCTTCTCCTTCTCCATCCCATGCCCTGCTCCTTTCTCCATGCCTGGGTACTTGGGGTTTCGCCTCTCTCCACCCGTCCGGAGCCGACAAAGGAGAGCGGAGGCGGTGGCCAGGGCAGTGGCGCCCACCTCGCCGAGGGGCCGGGGGCGGCAGCGGGGCCGGCGCGGCCCCCTCGCGCCCCCCGCCCGGCATGCGGGCCGAAAGGGGCTGGGGCGCCTTTAAGCGGGGCGGGCGGCGTGGGCGTCCGCGGTGCAGCGAGGCAGGGAATGCACCGCTGATCCTAACCAAGTTTGCCAGCCATGCTTTTCTCATGGCTCCCACACAATGGCCCGTTTTTTGCCCACCTGCCGATTATGCTTAATTAGGCGAGGAGTTGATTAATTTGAGGTAATTGACAGCTAATTACAGGCCTGAGGGCTCATTAACTTGACATCTTGTCTCAGCGAGTTGGCTGAAGGGGGTCAGGTGATGTGCGACCTCCCGCTTGCCCCACGGGCCGGGCTGCAGCGCTCACCTGGGCGGCTGGCAGGCACCAGGGATGCCCCGCCGGAGCGCGCGGAGGGACGCGGCGGCCGCCAGCACGGAGCCGCGGCTGCAGTTCCCCGACGAGGCACAGCGCCGGGGTGGCAGGCACTGGCGAAAGCAGCTGCAGAGGGGACGGGGTGCTGGGGACGCAGCAACGCAACGAGCAGAAAGGCTCCCGGGGCTGACAAATAGACTCTGCTGGTGGAGAGGGGTTTTGGAGATCACAAATGGTGTGGTGATGTCTGGGAGAAGGCAGTCCAATGCACCGGCAGGTGGGGAAGGGGGATTTAATGGGAGCTGAGGGACCGCTGGGCACGCTGTGGCTGTCCTACCCCTCATGGGCTGCCCCAGAGACGCCCTGGGCCGGGCAGCCAAGCTGGGCAGGAGGCTCCTGTTGGCGCGCTGGACCCAAAAGGGTCGGCTACACCAGGACTCTGGCACTGCCTGGCCCAGGGCCAAGTGCTGCGAGAGGAAGAACGTCATTCCTATAAAACACATCATTCCACAGCACAAATTCTGGGGAAAATAAACAAAGCTGTAAGAAAAACATAGTAGTTTGTTTATACCCACCTTACAGCAGTTTATCAAGGGCAAGAACTGCACAATATTTATATCAGAGAATACAGCTGCTGACTAAAAACAGTTTTGTTTGTTTGTTGTTTTTTTTTTAAGTAAGACTTCTCAGTTGCTCGTTACAGCATGCAAATTATAAGAGAGTGAGGCAGGACTGCTTATCTAACTTTTTGTATGATCTCCCTCACCAGAGAATTTGAGCATATCCCCAGGATCTACAGATTCATCCTCACCTCACCCTCCTGGAGCAGAGGGGCTCTGGGAGTAAAAAGAGGGTAAATGACATAACCAAAGTCACACCAAAAATCTAAGAACTGAATCTGGCTTTTTGAGGCCAGCACCCTGACCATAAAACCAGCTCCACCATATTCCTAAAATACAAGGCAGGTAACTACCTGGGGACTGTGGTTTTGATTAGGTTTAATTACTCAGTGCTTGTAACATGCTGTGAAATCATGGTGAAAGATATCACTGAAGGGACAAATAGCAATCTCTGCTTTTCTGCATGATTTCCTATTTGGTGCTCACTGACAAAGACCTTGCTGTCTTCTAGCAGAGTTAAGGATCGTGACTGACACCTGTTAGAGGTCTGGTCTTGCAGCCCATCTTCTCCTGGGGGACAGGCAGCCACAGTGGCACGTCTGGGACGTCCCTAGCAATACTGAGGAGGGGGCAGAGGTGGCTTTTTTTTTTCTTTTTTAATATACCTTGCTGCTGCGCATTTATGCCAGCAAGGACATAGCTGAAGAAACGCACTTCACGGAGGAAAGGCTGAGGTTGTGATGGCTTCTTTTTGTGGTTGTGCACCACACTCTTGGCTTGGCTTCTGAGGAATATCTGTTTCCCGCACAGAACAAGGTGTGTCCCTGTTCTAGACAGTCTCCCTGTGCCAGCAGAGTGAAGGGGCTGTTTCCTTCACCCATAGGCTTCAGCTCATCTTTTGCCCAGACTTGGTACACCCTGGAGATAATCACTGATCATTAAGCTAGATTCAGCAGTGAGCCAGGACAGAAACTGCTGGAGAGGATGAATTAACAATGAGCTGTGTCAGTGGGCAGAGTGACTACAGTACTCCAGGGCAGCTAGACTGCCCTAGCAGCCACAGTCTTCATATGAAAGGTACTTTGCACCGCTTCCAGCTAGCAGATAGGCAAGGAAGGCATCAATAAGTGGGAGGAATGGGATCTCCTGGCCGAACTGCAGACAGCTCTCTTTGTGGATGCCTGCATGAAAGTGGTGAAGGATCCAAAGATCCTCTTAAACTATAGTCTGACCTGACCCGATGGGGATGGGGCTCTTCAGCTAAAGGAAGCCGCATCACAGCTGCAACCTTCTCAGACGCTTCCCTTCATCCATTGGCATCATCCTTCTGCCTTAGGCTTTACTTCTGCCTGCAGCTCCAATTACAGCACTGTGCCATCCTCACATTTGTGATGTGGTCAGAGGGAAAGAAAAACAGTTAGCAATGTCTCGTTTGCATATTGGTGAGCCGGGAATTTAAAAACCTTACTAAACAACTTGCTTCAATATCCTTCTATTGTGTTCTATAGCCAACATACGCACCCCTTCATCCCTTTGAAATGTACTGGTTTTTAATTTTCTAAGCTCTCTCGTTTAAATTCCATGGAGTTGGGTAAATCTGACTGGCCTCTATGGAAATCATTATTTAATACCCTCCTCCCATTTGTTATTGCTTCTTTCAACCCTAAATACACCTGGACTCAGTGATGATTCATGGTACAGAGGCCAAATGGCCCCATGTGACTAATAAATTCTGCTCACCTGCTCAGAACCTCTCCTGTGTCTGTCTTTTTCAGAAGAAGGTGTCCATAATTTAAGTTGTATTTGAGAGGAGAACACCCCAGAAACTTTTATTATGGCATTTATCACTTATAACCAGGGAGAGGAATTATTTGGAGGAGCCCAGGAAGGTAGTTTCTTCTTTCTCTCTCTAGATCCATTGTTGAAATTGGCTAAACCTCAGTCATTTCTCATCTTGACTATCACAAGGCTGTCACCTTCTAGGGTAAATATAAAGGCTGTGGGTGCAACAATATTAAGCATTAGGTATAGAACTGAGCTGCCTCGTAATGAATTTCATCCTCTTTTCCGTATTGGCACAGACCACATCATTAGCGCATCCAAGTGTTGTAAACAAGGATCCATTTAATCATATATGTCTTCTATAAGGTCACCTAACGTTATCATCAATTTACACAGGGAGCACTAAGAACCAGGTAGTGTAAGTGGTTAGCCAAGTTTAACAAACCGTGCATTTTCTGAGTTTTAATTCACTGAATGTCTAGGTCTCTCTCTTGCTATATAGAGCCTCACCGACCAAGCACCAGACCTAATGCTGGGTGTCTTTCTGAGGAAGGAAGGTATGGAGGGGATTAGGAAAATTTCCTTTTGATACCAAATATAATTTGACTGGACTCCCTAGTCATCCCTAGAACACAGAAGTCAAGAGCTCATTCTTACATGAAGAAAAAATTGCTGTGTCTGGGTTGAGGGTATGGGATTCGTTCTAGTAGAAGAAAATTTTGCACAATATAAAGCTGTGGGTAGGAAGCAACACAGCTCATTGAGGGAGTTGATCCTACCTAGGATCGTCATATCCGATCTATGGATCGGTGGAGTGTAGGATCATTCATTTGGGAGGAGGTTCTTCAGAGCAATCCACACCATTGCAGTATGTTTCTGCAGTATTTCTTCTGTGGAAGCTGGAGAGGAAACAATCAAGAAAGTCACCAGTACTCAAAAAGAAGCGTATGGTAGGCTGTTTTATAGTAGTAGAAGTATATCCTATACAAACTATGCAGAAGCTTTATAAATAAGTCAACAGAATGGGAATAATTGCTGAGATAAAAGACAGGGTATCTTGTTTGGATTTAATTTGCTTTTTATACAAGAATTTTTGGCTCTAGATCCTCTGACTCTTGGGAATCCAAAGAAGAGGGAATGCTCTCCACAACTCTATTACCCATGGAAGAAAAATCTATCATTTTTGAAAAGCAATCTAGACTTTCAGCAGGTTGGACTATTTTAGAAGGTTTCCAGATTTGAAGCAAGAGGGTAACATATTTGCAGTTTTGGTTATTACCTCAGTAATTGTATGCAGGCAGTTGCTCTTCATGCCCGTGCTAGTGTAAAATACTGTGTCAGTCATCACAAAGCTTCTGGTTTTGGCAGTCATTTGTGTTGCCTAGATGAGATCTGTGCTGAGATAGAGACCGGTGACATAGTTTGTGCTCTCTGGGACACCATTTCCATTGCTTTCTTCTTCAGATGTAGCTCTAGCCATTTCAAGAAAGAAGGGCATTTGATCTAAAATACTATGATTCTCTTGGATCTTCATCTGCTTTTCTCTGATTTGGCAGATATGAGTCCCCGTTCAGCTCAAATATCCCTGAAGCGCGTGCACAGCCATAGATGCCTACCTCATAACTGCATTTGTGGCTGAAGCTGTGGCTGAACCTATTCACAACTCTATCTATAATCGGTGACTTTTTAAAAAGCAAGCTGATGATTTTCCAATATCTTCATTTAATTTGGATAGCTCTGTGGCCTGAGATAATATAACAGGTCAAAAGGACTCCTCTGAGCCTGAGGAATATGCATGTTAGGGTTTATTAGGCCTGAGTTTTCTGAAATGCTTCCGTATTTTTTTCTTATCTAAGATAATTTCTTTGGTAGCATATGAAGGGAATAGCCACCAAAAAATAACCTCTTTTCATTAATTCTAGTTGTAGAAGCCATTTTTTTCCAGATACACAGGGTCAGTGTGAGTTAACACAAGTCTGTGACGCCAGCAAGTGTCTAAATGCAGCTTGATGAAACATTGCTTTAAAATTCAGATCACAGTTACAGGGTAGGTGTATATGCCCACACACGTATGTGTGTGTTGGCACCTGCTCTGCAGAGGCTGCAGTGACATCCCTCCCAGATCAATGAGGAGTCTGCTATCAGCAATACTGAATTTTAGATGAAACTGTAATAACTAGCTTCAAAAACTGCCACAAATACCTTTAGCCCATGACTACACCAATCAGACCAATTTTACTGCTCTTAAATCTAAAGAAAGGTATTTTTCAAGTGCTGCTTACACAAGTCAAATAGTTTCCAATCACCAGCAAACCGTCCCTTATTTGAAGCTTAAATGAGACATCAGGAACAAATTTCTACCCTTCCAACCCAACTGCACTACGTAACACACCAATTACTGATATGTGTGCTTAACTTGATGTGCCTGAGAAGCCTGTTATTTAGCAGAAGAATTTACACAGGTATATAGACCTTTTATATAATTTCAAACATATTTCATCTTGAAGAGCTTTTAAGTAACTATTCTCTTTCAATATCTGGATTTCAGAAGAGAAGCTACCTGATGGATTGCCCTGTTCAGGAGTAAGAGTGTTACTATAATTATCCTGTTTGCAAGAAAAATATGAACATTTGTCTCAGATTAGCAGAAGAAGTGGCAATTGTGAAATTTATCATTAGCCCAAACATATTTTTATTTTGCTGATGAATAAATGTTGAATGACTGAACAGACTTTATGCTAATATTTTTCCCATTATTTCTGTAGGGATTTTATATTAAATTTTCCATAATACACTGGAATTTTTCCAAGACATTTGACCCAAATAAGAATGAACCACCTTATTCTTACATATCCAGCATTTTAATATTTTGAGTAAGAGGAGAATTGACAGCTAACAGTTTACATGCTGTGGAAAATAAAGAATATTTTTGATCAGCTAGCTTACATGAGACTGTTTAAATTCATACTCACCAGTGCTGACCTGTTGCAAACTTGTTTGACTTAAAATGAATGGTTCCGGGAGGGAACTCATGTCGAATTTGTTTAAAGGTGCTGCAAGACAGAATGAATACAGCTTATGAACCACAAGAATTGAAGACAAAGAAACCTTTCTTTTTAGATCAACAAGACACCAGGAGAACTAGTCTGCTGGAGTCTCCAAGAGTGGTTACCTTCAAAAGAGTAAGTCATGATATCACCAAGCAAGTTTCTTCTTTGGGTGATCCACCTCTCTGTGCATCCAAGCAAGGACCACGAGATCAGAATAAAGGGGGACTTCCTGGTAAATGTGGAACTGACATGGATGTATCAGATGGTCTGTTATCCAACACCACAAGTCAGGCACAAGCAGTAAGCAGTAAAAGGCTTGCCTGTGCGCAAACTCTTGACTAAAGCACTGACGGTGCCTCCTGGCAGATTTGGACAAGTGAATCTGAGGAAAGGAGTAAGGGGGACAGCTGACTCAGAATATCTATCCCTACACTGACTCAAATAAAGATATTTTGAAGTTGTGATTCAGAAATCTACGGGGGTGTAGATGCTAGACTTTAATAGACATCAGATATTCATCCCTTCAAAGTACAGATTTTTTTGACTTTGTAAAACTTGGAGTTGAAATTTATAACCAATTTAACACACACCTTCTTAGAATTCACAGGGATTATTTATTTCTGGCATTAACTGGATAACTGATCTCCAACCCAATGCTGAGAATAAATTAATTTAACTGATCTGATTCTGATACGATAAGGTTCTTTTTCTTAGCCTGCCTTAATAGTACTCATAGCTTATATATACATATGAATATATATATAGCTTATTTGGACAATATTTTTATTTCATTTTAATTTAACAGTTTTATGAACATCATAATAAAAATGTGTAAAAATGCCCTTCTGATACTTCTTCAGTAGGCAATAACAATTGCCCAGAATGAACATCATCTGGCAAAAAAACTGACTGGATTAATTTAAGAAGCTAATGTCCACACATTTATTTCATTGACAGCACATGTTTGGCTACTCAAAGTTTTCAGGATTGGGACTTGAGATGATGAGCCATCTATCCACCTACCATAAGGAAAAGGGTATATACACCTTTCTTACCATAGACAATGATGAAAACTAGGCAGCTGCCTGGAGATTATGTGCTGTTGATCTTAACAAAAAGAAAAAAGGCAAATTTAGAGTTCTTGGGAGTATCTATTGCCAGTGAAATAAAAAAATTTTTAAAATGGAGAGAAAAAAGATCACTAGCCATCTAGATGATAAGGAAACAATTATCAGCACTGGGGTTCTATAAAGAACAAATTGTGCTGGAGAACCTGACTGCTTTTTTTAATAGAATTATAAAATTAGTGGATGATGGGAACATGATGGATTTGATACATTTGGATTTCAGTAAAGATTTGATGCATAAATCCTACTAAAAATTAATTCAAATTGGCTTGGTTACAACACCACATGGAAAGAAAAATTGGCTGGAGACCCAAAAATAAAGGATAATGATGCATAAAAAGGCATTGTGCTGGAGGGTGAGGTCTTATGGTGACAGAGATCAGCATCTGGTTCTGTCCTATCCAACACCTTCTAACATGACAACTGCTGTCTGGAAATCAGGCAATTTTGTTAAGAGAGTAAAATGCAGAGGGACATGTGGGATACACAACAGGGATGTGGGATACATAAAATGAGAGTCCAGTTGTAAAAATTCAAGTATTACCCAAACCACAGTACCCACTGATAGGGAGGTGCCTGGAAAATACTATATACAAATCACTGCAGGAGACTACCAATGAGATGGGAATTTGCAATGAAGGATAGCAGAAAAATAGCCAGTGTGTTTGAGTAATACAGCTGCAATTCATCCCCATCTAGACTGACCACAAGCCCTTTGCAGCATCTATGTCCCACACACACTGCATATACTGTCAAAAGAGGTCCTGAACACATTTTTTGGTGTACTACAGCTCCTATGTTGACAGTAATGATGCAGGCCCTAGAGAAAAGGCACCACATTTTCAATTTACTGACATGCTGAGTGATTCCCAGCAGAACTAGAGCACGCAGTATGGGAGCTCTTGGAGTATCTCCTATTCTCATGCTAGAGCCATAAAACTGAAGTAAGAGATTTCCCCCCGCCCCAGAAATGACTGGTGCAGACACTCACAGTGAGGTTAGCCTGATTTGGGAGGAGGGCTCTAAATAGATCCCAGTTTTTTGGGTTTTTTGAGGTAAAACTAGGAAAGAAAATAGCAATAAAGCAAATTAAATGCATTAAAATAGATATGACTCCCCTCTTCCTTAATTTTCCCCTTCTCTACCACTGAGTCCATTCACAATTTCACCTATTCACCATTTTATCTTACCCTCCATCCACATGTGTGTGGGGGTGTCCTGACAACTTCAGAACATGTTGGCCAACTTCAGACAACTTTGTGGAGAGTACATATTACATTTCCGTACATTTTGCGACATGAAGTGCCTGACAGAAGAAAGAAATCCTATTACTGCCCTCACTGAAGTGTAAGCTCACTCTTTGTTAGACCTCAGAGAATCCACACAAGACAATCTTGAGAAACACATCCATAAGAAAAAACTGGCTTCCCTGACTGGTTCCACTCCTCCTCAAACTTCTGCTTTTCCCTGACCTCCTTTTGGTTGAAAACCAGTATCTGTTCTTATTTGCTCCCCTTCTTTTTTGCTCTTTTCACTGTTTTTCATCTTAAACTTCATTTCTAACAGTATGCCTTCTTCACTCTTTTTTCGCATTCTCTCCAACCTCCCGCCCGTCCCTTGTCATCTTCCAAATGACACTTTCTTATCACTCTTGGTGCCTCCTCTCCTCGAGTTTTGAGTCTCCCCCCTCCTTTTTTTCTTTTTCTCACTCTCCTGACTTTCATTCAGACTTCCATATCACTCCATTTTTGCAGTCCTTTCCCACCAAAATAGCTTGCTAACTAACAATGGTTTGATGCTTGTAAGGCTCCTTATAAATCTAACTCAGTCACGTTTTACTAGTGAGGTAGGTTAATATTTATTGTTGCAAGCTCTTCCCTTTCAGAAGTTATTGAAGTAAATGAGAGAAGAGACCTCTTTTGCTAGGGCAAATAATATTAGTTCCTCATAGTACTGCAGTGATCATTTTAATAATGTTCTCTGTTAATGTTGTCAGGATCAGACCCACAGTAACTACAGCATCAGAGCACAAACAAGGATTTCAACATTGCAGGATTAGCAAAACTACATTTTAAGAAGGTCTTCATTTTTTTCTTCCCTGCTCTGTTGCCAAATATTTGGGCACTTATTTGTAACACTTACACCCTCTCTGCATGGGTGTAAAAGGCTGTGGAAAGTAGGAAAGGGTCAGAATGAGCATTCTTACATCAATGGAAATGTTACAAGTATTATTACGATCTCTGTAATATTCATAGCTTTCCTAAATGCATGTGTACAACGTGCATACTGTGGCAGTTAATAGCACTGTGAGAAACCTTCATTTTTAGTGTTCTGTTTTTAAATTCTTAATCTCTACCACTGCATTAAGGTGATTTTTTAGAAAATTTAATTCTCTGAATAGTTCTTAGGGGTCTTTAAAAAAAGATTAAAATGTCTAGTATCACACTGTAATTTAGTGTTATTTAAATTACTTATGCCTGTCAGTTGCTCAGGTGCTTTCCTTTTTATTTATTTATTTTTTTAAAAGCCACATCTATTTAATGAAATAACAAGGCAGACGGCAAGCAGTAGAAGGGCAACTGGACTGGGTCTAAGAATTCACAGGGTTTGAACAGTGTTTGCTGGATGGCCTCCAGCAAGTTTCTTTGCATCTTGGTGTCTCCTTTTCTCCTCCCACTCTGTTACTGCGTCATCTACTCATAAGTGCTTGAGGACAGAGACTTTCCCCTAATACGTGTTTATATGCTTCATGGTACAATAGTTTTGATATTTGCTGAGGCCACTGTGCCTTAAATGATTACTGTAATGCAATTGAACTACTAGAGAGATTTCCTCCAGCACCACTCAGGGCCACAGGTCAGCTACCCTACAATTAGTAAATGACGTGATTGCTACAATGTCTTAGTGAGGAACACCAGAAACTATCACACCCTTTCCCTCCATCTGCACTCTGCATATTTATGACCTGTCTTAACAATATTCTTGAGTGCTGCTAATCTGTACAGAGGATGTTCTTCACCAGAATGTCCTATGCAGGAGGACATAAAAGCAACATTTTTATACTCAGTCCATCCTTCTCTGTGTTTGGAAATCAGAAATTTAGCATTATATTATTTATACAGCATGATGACGGGACAGTAGACTAGAGTTATAGGAGCAAGAACCCTCATACCTCCTTCGGCAAAACAAACCAAGGTCAACTGCAAAACCCAGCAATATGCATTCCTGGAGTCTTCCTTCTGGTGGCTGCCAGTGAGGCCCAGTCTCTTGAGGCAGGCCTGATGCTGAAAATTTCAGCAACCCTTACTCAAGGAGGTCACTCCATTCCTGAGCTTCCAGAGCATGAAGATGGAGGTGATTGTGGTGGCCTTCAGTTTTCCGCTATTGATTTAGGACTCCTCAGACCAGATACTGAAATATCTGGGAAGCTAGATAAGTGATCCATACTTGGTGTCCATCCCCAAGGTTCAAAGTAACAGTATTTCTTCCTCTTCAAAAATTGCTGTTATATATCTGTTCTGCTGGGACATTTGAAAGCAGTGGTGATGTGGGTTTCATTGAGCATCTGCTGGAGAACTTCAAGTCAGGTGAAGTAATTACATTCAAATGTTTCTCTATCTGCCTCTTTCTACTTGTGAGGCAGCATAAAAGGTGCCACCTGTATAGGAAAGTGCAGAAGAATGTCGAGGAGACAGACGATGGAGGCTAGCCAGACCGTTCTGTGGGAAAAGGAGCATCAACAGGGCATGTTGACCCACAGTCACGTAGCTGAGCCTGTGCCAGGGTGGCGCTGCACCTGGGCTTTGAATCGGGAATAACAATGAGCTCAACATGCATGTACATATGGTACACTAAAACTTCATCTAGTGCCCCCCCATCGGTGTTCCTCGCCCTGGACCAACGCTCAGCGGTGCCAGGGATCCCCCGCTCCATTATCGCCTCGATCAGGAAAACACCGGGGAACCCCCGTTCAGACTCAGAGGTAATAAATGCTCCATATCGACCATCATATGCCTTGTGTTTGTGTATCTGTCCCCGCTGGGAGTCCAGGCGGTGCCCCCGCCTCACCCTTACACCACCTCACTGGGGAAAGTCAGATGCAGCAGCAGTCTTCCTCTTTCCTCTCTGGGTTTTAGTAAGAGGATTCTTCTGGAATAAACCTCTCTGCAGAAAAGACACTTCTCAAGCCCTCTTTGGAGATCAGTCCCTGCACCAGGACTCCTAAGATTCAAGCGATCAGAGCAGCCGGTAGGAAATAAACCACAGCTAAAAGGGAAGAGAAAGTGGAAGGCTTTTACAGTTCTGCAGAACTGCAGGGCTATGACATGGGCACGGTATGTACTGCCCCAAGGAAAGGATCCTTGCTGGGTTCAGAGTTCTTGGAGATAGAAAAATAAAGAGGCACAAGCCACAGAGCAGACTTCAAGCTCCATCCCAGATGATGGGAGATTATTGCTGGAGCCTTGGAAAGACACAGATAACCTTCTCACTGGAACAGCCATAAGGGACAAATACCCAAGAAAGGCAGGTGTGAAGCCCCTTGTAGCTATAAAACTTGACAAAATACTTTTGAAAATAGTACTCAAAAATGCAGAAAGGGACAGAATAGTGAGAGAAATGTCAAAGACGGTGCCCCATGCTGCCCCATGAACATGCTGCTCTTCTGAAGTCTGAGGGACTGAAGGACAATTAGGACAACTGGGATAATTGGGACAAAGGAGGAAAGGGGGAAGGGCAGCTATCCTCCAAGACTGCTGTTTAGGAGCAGTTTCCAAACCTGAAGGGACTTCTTCCAAAATATGAAGAACCATTCAGATTCCTCTTGCAGGAAAAGATACTGTTGTCCCCTTGCTTCCTTGTTGGAATTGCTGTAAGGTTAGAAAGCTTTCTGTGAGATTCAGAACACCTCAAATCCTTCCACTTTTCCACAACATCATCTTTAACAAACCCTTTTCTACTTCTCCCATGCCTGACTTCTCTCCATGCTGCTGATTCCTCCCAGCCCGTGGCTGAACATGATCTTGCAGGACAGGGTCATATCATCATCTATTTGGAGCCTCACCAGAGGCACAGGTGTTGGTGCACTTTCTGATTGCCCTAAAATTAGTAAGAGGATAGAGTGCTAAGGGAAAACTGTAATATGAGCTTTTTGAACAGGAAGGACTTTCTCCAGTCAGAAGAGTAACATTGCCACTTCTCCAGCATAAGGTGATGTAACAGAACCCTAAAGAAATGTGCCCTGGCCGCCACAGAAATCTGCAGGCCTGCTGGCAAGGGCCTAACTGCAGGGGACAGATGGGCAGGGTTCAGCCTCTGCTGCAAGAACAATTAATTAAAGAAAAACAGAGGAAAAATGCTTCTCCTGGCCACATAGTTTCTATCCAGAGAATTAAAGGCCATCATGGAACAAAAATGGTTGAAAGAGGACAAGTACATTGTTAAAAGAGAGAAAGAAAATTGGAAGTTTTAGGACAATGTAATAGTCATTTTACTCTATCTAGCCCAAAGACATTGATTAATTAAGGACTGAATGCTACTTTCAAAGGACCATCACATCCCAAATCAGGCTTAATCACTGATACATTCCAGTATCTTTTCAAACATCAAGCAGCAATTATTTGTGCAAGTCACTATTCTCCTTTACAAAAACACCAGGGCATTAACAAAAACATCTGTGCGTACAGTAGATAAAACTATTCACTTCCACCGACCCTCCTTAATGCTCACTGTTCTTCCATTCTGCTGAGGCTACCTCTGGTGCTATGACGCTACTGACCTGCTCTGGATCCATTTTTTGTCTTCCATCTCTTCAGTAACTCTCTGTACTTCCACTGTAGCAGGTTTAGGCTTATGGCATACAAATGCACACTTTTTTTAGTGTTTCCTGTCTCTCATCATCATCATCTTCACCTGCCTTAACCTATGTGAAACACTGGGATTTTGTCTCACTGAAGGTCTCATAAACAGAGCCACTTTTCTGGGGCAAAAGAAAAATCCTGATACGTACAACTGTCTTGCTTCTCACTGCAGACTGTAAGTGTGGTGACCTAGAGAAGGTAAGAATTTCTTGCCAGCATCTAAAGGCCCTTGCAATTCCTCAGTTTTCTCCATGTTGCTCACTTCCCACCTCGGCAGGCTAGAAAAAGACACTTTGCACTCTACGTGAATGTGTAGGGGAAAGGCATTGCTGGTGCTCAACCAGCTTCTTCTGCAACGTTATGCCCTTTCAGTCTCTTTATTGACCATTTTAGTGGTTCTTTTGCCCTTTTAGATGTGTGACAGATTTGCCATAAGTAAACCCCATTCCCCTTGTACACACAGTGTTTTCCTCACTCGCCAGAGAGATGGCTGGGGTTTTGGAAGCACCAGCTGCAGCTGCTGGGACTGCTGGTTGGAGCAACATTTGCCTCCTGAGCCCGTTAATTAGCACAGTAACGGTAACTGTGCTCTGTTAGCCAACCCATGTGGTTGAATCCCTTCCCCGTCCACCAACCTTTCCCTTAATGAGAGCTGGAAGGGGGACACTCACAAAACACTGCCTCAGAATAATATTCGGCTTTGTCCACGCCGGTAACAAGAGCTGACAGGATCACTACGTCCATTTCTCTTCTAATTAGCACACTTCCAGCTCGGCCTGAGCCAGCAGCCAGAGAAAAGCGATCGGACAACCGTACCGAATCACAAACACAAAGAGGTCCATTCCCCATAATTAGGTGAGACAATTCCTCAGTCTTTTCTCGGCTGGAGCTTACCAAAACAGCGAGAGTCTTACCGGCAAGTCCCAGCAACACAAGTTACACGTCTCCCCAGGACACTAATAAGCCCCTAATTGTCTTCCGCTTCACACGGCTCTTACCATAGGTCTGACTTGGGGGAATTCTTCTAACAAGCGACAGCCAGCGCTCCCTGCGCCACAAGCAGCAACGGGAGCTGCCTCTCAGGCAGTTAGACGAGAAAGGACAAGTGGAGAAACAGTGAGAAAAGCAGCTCAGGCTCTGGGGCCCAGCTATGCAGAACAGGGCCAAAGGGAACAGGTCAGATAGCTCGGCATCAGCTACTCGTTGCTGGAGACGAAGACTTTCTCCACCCTATCTCCAGCTCTCAAACGCCAGTGTCCACCTGTGCACATGCTCTCCCTTTTCCTCCTACTCTAATCACTGACATACCTTCTCTTTTCCAGTCACTAACAGCACACGCATGTCTGTGCTTCCACCCGGAAACACACAATCAAAAACAAACATTTGCTTTTATGTCGTTCCAAAGCAAAAACTAGTTAGCTTGTTTTGTAGTGTGGAAGGAGCAACACTGAATGCAGAAAATATTGGGTAACTGCAAAGGTTTGCCTTCAGTCTCCACTAAGACTCACTTGGGTCTCCTTTACTTTAAAAGAAATGCAGGACAGAGACATGGCATGTGCTTTTCTACAATGAGGCAATATTGTGGGCCTATCTTAGAGTTCAGACTCAGAAAGAGCATGTGTATAAATGACATCCTGTCAGTTCCCATGGAAGAGAACACATATCACTGGACAGATCTGTAGAGATGTCCACAAAATGACTAAGAATATAAGAATTTCCAAAAAGAGAAGGCAAGAGAAGGATAGGAGACCCCAGTTCAAAGTCTTTGATCAAAACAAGATTGAGGAAGGACTCATACTCCCTCTGACTTTCAACCCCACACTTTCTTAAGAAATCATCATCAATAAAATATATTTCAGCAAAATATTTTCTCTAGAAGAAAATGACAGTTTTTGACAACAAGCCCATTTTGAACAAAATATTTCAACTTATTCTATTAAGGATACTCCACACCTGCAGATCTCTTTGACTTCAGTGCAGCTGATTAGATACTGATCACTTCTGAAAATCAGGCCAAGAGGTCTTGCGAGAAGTATTTAGAACCCCTGGCTCTATATTGTACCATCTGACCTCTGTGCACTAAGCAGGGGAAAAAGATTTGGTGGGTGGGAAGACAAAGTGACTAAGGTGATAAACTAACCCATACAGAGGGAGAAAAAAAGACAGGGGCAGGTGATTAGCTAGAAAAGCAATTTAGGATAATTGATATATAATATATAAATAGGATAATTGATATACAATATATGAATAAAATCAATGAAAACTAGCTACTGACTAATAACAGCTACCTTAATACAGGGAGAGGAAAACAAAATAAACGCCACAGAACCAGGCGACTTGACTATCCATCCCCACTTGGGTATCTTTGCTGGTCTCTTATCCCTCTTTCTCATTCAGATTATGAGCCCTCTTCCTGACTTTTGTTCATAACCTGTTGCATTTTGGACTATAATGGTGGGTGTAAGATGGATAAAAGCAAATTTCTGCTTTGGAATTAGCTTTAAGCTTCTGTGATTACCAGAAAAGTTGTTAGATGAGCCTGGCATTTGTGGGAGGGGAATCCTCCCTGGCATCCAAGTGCCTTGAAGCACAAAATTTAATTACCCTATGTTATTACACACCTACTCATCAGCTATTGGTCACAGAGACAGCCTTTCAAGTGATACAGAATCAAGTCAAGTACTTTGTCCCCCCAGAGATATGGTCAATAAGTAAGGTGCAAGGTCATTGTTATTACCCATTTTTTCTACTAGCAATTAAGTAAGCGCTTTCAAGCTCACCCTGCTTCCTCTTTTCTGTTCCTTACTGAGGTGTCTATAACAGAGACAGGCAGGGAGTGTTCTGGCTTCACTGGTCACTGATCTGTATTATAGGAATCAGCAGGCAGGCCAGAGGTCAACCACACAAACCCAAAAAGAAAATGCCTATTCTGCACAAGCATCAGCTGCCTGGAGTCAGTCATTCTGCTCAAAGGGACATGACTGAAAAGGTCAAGTCTAAGTATCAGCAGTTTCAGTGGATGATAAGAGTCTCAATGTGAAGAGATCCTTCCATACCGAAAATTCTAGTACAATGTAAGTAAACATGGCAATATTACATATACCATATGTAGAGTCCGGGTTATGCTCTTTGAAAGCTGGATCAGTCCATACTTTTCTGGTAACTTCAAATGACTTTATATGGACTTCAAATGATCACCGTTATTCTTCATCATGTCATGTTTTTGCATTTCACCTCGTCCTCCTCGAAAAAACTAAAAACATTGATGTAGGGATAGGATTGGAAAAATAATACATCTCTAGAACGGCTTTGATTCCAAGAATTATAGTATCATATAAAACCAAAAGGCTCCAGCCCCCCCCCCTTTTTTTTTTCTTTTAAAATATCAAGGTTCATCTTTTATCATGACGAAATTCTGGTTCTTGAAAGTCAGCAGGAATTTTATCCCAAAACAAACAATGGTGAGTGTTTCCTCCTTGTCTCTACTCTTTTTTCAGTGCACATTTGCCCTCGAAAAATCTAAAGTGTGTGAGAGAGAGGGGGGCTAACATGGATCTTCTGCAACTTCGTTGTAAAATTTTAAAAATGCATGAAAGCTTCTCACTTTCAAGTATGTGAGATACCAGAAGAGTCAGTGCAGCCTACAGATGGTCACTGGAAAGTTCTGGATGACCTAAGATAAAAAATTGCTGAAATACTAACCGTGGTGCATAACCTCTACCTTAAATCAAGCATCAGAGGAATAGCAAATGACATATGCAGCAAGAATCCTTAGAAAGGGCTGCAGCTCAGACTTCAAACAAATAAGCTTTAGCATCAAACAGTGTAAATAGGTTGAAATTATGGACATCTAAAGAAAAATAGATGTAGGGATGCAGAGGCTATAACAGGCAAGAGTCAATACAGCTTTTGTAGAAGAGAATTTTTTTCACACATCTATTGGGTATCTCTCAAGAAATTAACAAGCATGTAGACAAAGATGACAGTGATATAATCTTGAATTTCACTCAAGCTTTCCTCAGGTTCTTAAAGAAGCTAAGCTATCATGAAATAATAGACAAGGTCCTCCTGTGGATCAATAACAGATTAAAAGATAGGAAACAACTGACAGGAATAAATGGTCAGTTTTCATAAAAGAGGAAGATTGGCAGCCTGTCCCCCAAGGACTGTTATGGAACCCATGCTAGTCAACATCCTTGTCAACAATACAGAGAAAGGAGGGGGCAGTGAGATGACAAAGCTTGTAGGTAATGCAGAAGAACAGAACCAGGATTTAAGTGAGCGGTTCTCATGCAGGAAAGAGAAAGGAGCCCCTATGGGCTGTTCTCTGAAAGATCAGCCAAAATTAGGGAAATAAAAATTTTTGGAATTACCTGTAGCCATGATAGCTCCAGGGAAAAGCAACAAAGACTTTTAGTAAAATTTGAGAAAAATCATACTCTGAAACATACCATCAGAGCATTTTTTTGAAGAAGTCTTTTTTTGAAGAAGAAGTTTTCTGGCATCACACACACTATCTTTGAATGTATTTGGTACACCAGCTGATGCATATTCTGGGGTGTACATGTAGGAACCATGGGTTTTGTTATGTCTGCAGTGGGAAGCTTTTACTGTAGTGACTATAAATATTATTATAAATTTTGCATTTGTTGTTCTAATCGCGTTCATTCTATTAAGGATAATTTTGCTGAATTGTAATTTTGCTGAAGATACAGAGAGGAAATTCTGAGAAATTTTCTTTCAAAAATATGATCTTCTTCCAATATAGATTGATTGTTTAATGACTTAAAAAGTATCACTACAGAAATACAATGCTAAAGGGTGAGGATTATTTTCATACTATATTCAGTCTGTTTGCCACAGTCAGATAACTCAAAGACATGATGCATTTCCCCTTTAGGAGTGTCCTTGCTTGGGGTTCTTCCTTCGAGGGAGGAACTATATGAACTCAGAACAAACGTGATGATGCCTGAATGCCTCAATCTAGATTATATCTTTGGTGTTTTGAATGACTACTAGACTGGTTGTGTTTTTAATTGTGAATATCTAAAAACTGGTATTAGCTTAGAAGTACTACAGAATTGTTTATGCAATGTTACTGAGTTTATGGTGGGAGAGAAGTCCAGAATTGCAGGTCTTAATGCAAAGATGTAATTTTTTTTTTTTTTTTTTTTTTAAAGGTACTGCATAGGTCAGTGATGGAGTTGCCTAGTATCTCTTCCTTAACATAAAAAGGTTGTCACAACTGTTGTCATGATTTGGAAGAAGTGGTGTTTGCCTAAGACAAGTTCCTGTGAGCAGAGATGAAGTTGATGAGTTCAGCAGCATGCACAGACCACAAATCTGAGTGATGATCCTGTTCTTACAGATATTTGAAATTGGCTTCAGGCCATGGTGACATGAGAGAAAACAGTGAAAGAACAAAATACAAGCTGTGATTAGGGTCTACATGCCTCCACAGTATGCCCACACTTCAAATACCCTGCAGCTTTGATTTTGCCATCTCAGAAAGACTGTAATAGAAGACAGATAACTGCAGAAAGATGAATGGAAGCATAGAACACAAACACAGAAGCCACAAGATCATAAATAGTGCATAGACAGCAAAAAGATAACAAAAAAGTACTGTTCCTAAAAATAAAACAAATGAAAGGTTCAAAATGAAATTATCAGGTAAGGAGATTTAAGACAAACATGCTTCTTTACTTTTTTTTCCCTGACTTACTGTCAAGGGGCATTTTAGAGGCCAAGCAGAACTAAGACAAATTTATGGAGGGTAGTGTCCACTGTGGACCAGATTCAACTGCTAGTTAAATCCCTAAAACAGATTGCTGGATGCTGGGTAAGTTAACTCAAAGCAAAATCACTCCATGCAAGTCTTATGCTTACACTCTTCCCTCTGTGTCTACAATGGTTTATAATCTAAGAGAAGATTACAGGTAGAATGGACCTTTGCTTTAATAGCACCTTACATTTTTATGAGTCGTCAGTAACATAGAATAAGGTTCAAACATTACCTCCAAGTTGAATTAGTCAATTTTGAATCTCAGATCTCCTGGCTGCATTGCCTGCTGATCACAACTGGTTCTTACAAGTCTGATGCATTCTGCTGTGCTTCTGGAGTACAGATGCTCACCTGTTAAAAGGCTGAATTTAATTCTTCCATGGAGGTTCAAGAGATCTTCTTGGAGAACAACAACGCAGCATATATGAGAGTAGGAGACCTTCGTGTCTTTCATATTCTACTACAAACCATAACAAAATCAGGATCACCAACTGTTGAACTATTTACTGAACTTCATATAGCTCAGATTGTTTTGGGGTCCAATTTAGAGCCACGTGACAGATGGCTCACTTATCGTCCAGATGATAACTTGTTTTCACACGCACTGCCATGAAAAGTATTTAAGGAATCGATTCATGTCACTCCTTACATTTGAGAGCCACTTCCTTTTGAGAAAAGTAAAAGAACTGAGGCAGTACACCCTGGCAACAACACTCAGTATGATAAAGGGAAAGTCAAACAGTTCTTTGGAGTGTTTTAAGTGAATACTATAGGGTAAGTGTGCGTTCCAAGCATCTGTATTTGTTACTTGGTAGAAAGATGTTACTCTTGGGTCTCCTGCTGACAGATACATATACAGATATCTGTCATTTCTAGGTGACTTGGTGCGGGAAATGTGAAGCAAAACTGAAAAGCTCCGTGCTACAGGACTGTTACAAAATTCTCAACTTTATAATGGCAAAACACTGGGTAATGCAGTATTATCTTCATTACCATCATAAAAGTCTAGCTGCAATGACAATGGATTCATAGAACAAGAATTTCTCCTCAGTCGGCCTAAACAGCAAAGCATCTGATACTCAGACTGAAATGAACAGCTTCTACAACTAAATACATGTAACACTGACATTTAAAAGGAACTAAATACATATTTGTTTTATTTCCAAGAATCTCACAGTAACATTTGACATACTAACTCATGAAAACACTTTATAAAGCAATGCATTAGCTCATATATTACCAAATTTTGATCTTAATATACTCATTCCCATCATTAAATTTTTCAAAACTTTTTTTGTCGTTATTTCCAAATACAGAAGATTATCACCAATCACAAGCCACCCAGATGTTCTCATCCTTCATAGATATTGAAGCTTGGGAAGGACATCAGTGCAGAAAGAAATAGGGTTTAACAGGGTGTGAAAACCATTAGCTCCATTTGGATATTGCCAACTACTCATTTACTGATGGGAATAGAGCATGCACAGGCCAAAAACTGAGGTGGCAGTACACAGAGGAGCATTTTGTTATCCATCTTAATAGTGCAAAGAGTCTGAGGAAGAGCATTTTCTAGGTGGCTAAACCACAGCTTTCTCATCTCAGGGGGCTATTTTGGAAACCTAGAGTATTCTGCAAGCTTTGTGTTTATTATGAAACCACAGAGCAGTAACAGACAGATTACAATCTTCTAACACAAAAAAAATGCATATAAATATTACCACTAAAAAATACATCACTGACTCATCTCTACAGATGAGAAGTACACAGCCAATAAATATTACCATTTTAAAGCATATCTTACTTGCTGCCCTATAGGTGATAAGTACTGCTGCATGTGGTAAAGGCTTTAAAAAGCAACAACAAAACAAAACAGAAACCACCACCACCACAGGAATGTTACTAAGAACTACTTAAAGTTTGAAATCCCTTACTACTTACTAGACATAGCAGAAAATACACATATATTTCGAGGCCAGACTTTGATATCTTCCCCTACATCCCTCCTTCCTCTAGATCTCAAATTTCTCAATGTGTTGAATCTACAAACCTATACAATATGCACAAAATCACATTGGTGATACAGGCTATCTATCCCAATGTTTTATGTGTGTGTGTTTACGTTATAAATATGATATACAAACTTAATATTGCATCCAGAAAGTATAACTTAATACTTAAAGCTACATCGACATCAATTTGCACCAAGTTTCTCTGTCTCTGAATTACCACTTTTAGCTTCTCTTCACATTCTCCTGTCTCATCTCTCATGCTCGCAGTGGATGGAGTTCCTCCATTTAACTTAGTCCTGCATAATCTGAAGTATGAAAATAAACCCATTAAGTTTAAAAATCAGACTCCTGACATGCCTAAATATTCAGTACTTGTGTATGGTCTTTCTGGAATTTGGGATTTAACTGCTTAAACTTAGTTAACAGGAGCTGTCCAAAACGAGCCTAGTTCTGACTGACAACAAGCAACCACAGACTGAAGATTGAAAGGCCACAAGCATTTTAGTAAAAATTCAGGGAAGTCTACTTGATTAAAAATCTCCTCCTCCTTATTGCACACGCACCTGAAAACAGTCTCTTCTCTCTGCAAAGACAAAAATATGCAATGCTCTAAGGATAAACTGTTAATGATGCAGCACAAGTACTATTCCAAGTCAGTTCTCCTCTCGCATGTGATTACAGTCTGGGAAATGACAAATTTTGAAAAGCCTACATGCTAAAAATGACATTTCTGAATTGGGGGGAGGGGGGGAGTTTTTCACCCAATGTTTCAATGTTATGTTTTTATCCTAAAAAGAAGAACCTATTTACTAATGCTTAAAATGCTGTTTTCTAGGAAAAGGAAACAGGATGAAATGAAAAAATTCTTCTCTTAAATAAACTATCTGAACATGCTCCCTGCCTCCTCTCAGGGATGAACATACAGAAGTGCATCAACAGGAAAAAAAAAAAAGGCATTAAACCATAAGATGAATAATGCCCAAAACTTTGTGCCAAAAGACACCAGACACTGGAAAATTCTCTCTTCAGAATTCTATCTTTGTAGGTGAAGCAAATTTTGAGATTGCTGTTTTCTAATATAATGGAAAACATCAAGGAATGCTATTTTCAAGTGTGAGAAGTGTCAAGAAGTGTGAAGCTTGTGTTTAAGCAGACTATTCTTGCAGTGGGGCTAACAAGCCTGTTGCCACTTCCTGGAGCTCTCTCCAAATGAAAGCATTATTGCCTTTCAACCTTATAACTTTCTTTTATTTCTAACTTTCTTCTGTTTCTAGCTCCATAAGAAGTAAATTGAGATTTGCAGAGGACTGATAAAGTTGGGGTTTTTTTGTTTGTTTGGTTTTTTTAATGCACTGACCAAAGATTCTATAGACATATTTTCCATCACAATACGCTCACACTTCTTACTCCCTCCCTGTGGTCTGTCGGTCTAGATTTCAGGAGAGAACCATTCAGTGGTGAGAAGCGGTGCCTGGTACACACAACACTTGATACAAGCAATGTGAAGTGAATAGACCAGACTGAAGGTCCTCCTTGGAGTACCAGATAAGCTTCTCTGAAGGCAGTGACTGGAATCTAATACACAGATGGCACAACTTCTACACAAAAAGCATACACTCCTGGAGAACCAAGGCTAGAACTATCAGTCAGTCTACACACCAAACTCTGCTCAAATCTTTCAACATAGAAATGGCATACAGGAAATCAATATATCTAGGACAAGAGACGCACAAAAGAGTCAGTGCATCATGACATACACTGGCCACCATCATAAAAGATCTGTTATGTGTTACAAACAGGGGTGGCCACTGAGAACAATTTAGTGAGGACCCTGAGGCTGTTCACATTGAATAGTGGATAAAAAAAAATTGGCAGATAACTTTGTCACAGCATGTCAGGGCTGAGTCTTCTTGTTGGATATCTTACGGTCAGATAAAGGCTGAATTCCAATGGAATTTGTAGCAATCCTTGTGATCTGCATACAGAATGCTTCTCCCCTGTTACGAGACAAGCTGTGGAAGCAATAGAAACATTTGCTTCTGAAGATCTAAAGCAAGAGCTTTGCTCTCCTCCTCAGAAGTTCTGGGGTTCATCTGGATCCACAGCACAAAGTGATCCAGATGGGGTATTTTTGTCCAAACTCCAGAAGCAGCAGCTACTTCTTGGGTTTTTCTAGGATGTTGAGGAACTTCCCTCGAGTCATTTCTCTAGCTGAAATCACAAGGAGGAAAAATAGATTAATATTAAAACAAAAAGCCATAAAGAAATGTATCATTTGCAGTATTTAAATGGGTTAAGAAATTCATTTAGATTTGCACTTATACTAATAGAAAAGATTCTTTTTTAAAACAAAAATAAATAAATCTGCATTCCAACTTCAATTCCTGACAATCTAGAAATGCAGGCAAGGCCTAGAATCTCCTAAACTCAGCAATAATTCCCACAGGCTGTCTCATTACATACAATCTATGCTTTCTATTCCTACTGCATTATGCTTTTGCAGCATCTCCTTTTCTGCCTTTGTACTATCCATCTCTGAAGGGTGTAATCCAGATCACCATCACTCTATCTCAGAGCAATTGTTCCTGGATTTTATAATCCGTCAGAGATTATGGAACCCTGTCTTTCTCCATTTCAAGATTATTGGTCCCTGGATGCTATGATCTTCAACAGAAATTAGACAGCATTTTCTCTCTCTCAGCAGTGTCAGTCCTTGGATACTGTAATATAATGGGGTTTATAGTCCCTCAGTGCAGTTCATCTATGGATGGTGTAATAAAGTAAAGTTTATAGAGCTTTGGTCTTCTCTCTCTCCACACTGTCAGTCCTTCGATGTTTAATACAGCAAGGCAAGGTTTATAAGTCTCTCTCTCACTCTTGGCGCCATCAATCTCTGGTAGCTGTATTACAACAGGGTTTACACAGCCACTTTTCTGCACGAGACATTTCTGATTCGTGAGCCCATAAGCTCACAAGCTGGCAAAGCAGCTCTAATACTATTTTTATCTCACAATAAGAGCACAATACATCAAAGACAGCATGATTAGTGATTGAGTCCTGGAGAGAGGCAATTTTCCCACTGGTGTTTTCCTTCATTTCTTTTAAATAAAGGTGCAAGTTCTGTGCTGGACTGACAGATGACAAAACATGGAGGTTTTTATCTGTAGGACTGACGCAAGCATACATGCTTCCTACACCCAACCTAGAGACACTCCAGAAGGAGAAGACAGGAGTTCGTTTTCTGTTTTATCATTCAATTCCTGACCTTTACACTGACAGGAAAAATAGAAATGACAATTAGCATAAAAACTACAGGTGGGTTTGCTATTGGGTTTTCTTTTGATGTTACTGGATATCCAGCTAGAACAAAACTAAAATGTAATAAAAATGCCCTGCTTAAAATACTCAGTACTCTCCCTCTGGTAAAGATATTTTGTTATTCTTGACTAGATTGATTAGCAGCCTCACATTCTTTAAGTTATTACATCTAGCTTATCTAGCCAAAATTGAACCATGACGCATTGGAATCAACAAGATCCCTGTAAAATAATAATTGTTACTATAAACCCTTCAGTATATATTGATATTCATAGATTTCAAAGTCCATAGCCCACTGCAGTGAGTATCAGTTACTGCTTCCGGCTGGCTGCAGATTCAAGCACATCACTGCATTGTTCACTTGGTCCACGTCTCCAGTTACAAGTCACATCACCTGGGACTCATTCCCAACTTTGCTTCTGGTTCACAGCGTGAACAACCAGGAGAATCATTTACTTATTTGTACCTCTACTCCCCCATCTGCAAGGCAGCTTATATCTTTAAGCACTGCTAAAGTGACATGTGGGTAGAAGGTGCTGCAGAAGGGCAGAGCGCGGATTGTTATTTTGTCAGGAAGTAAATTGCTATGAGTGAATAACATGATTAAATGAAAATGCAAGTTTCTAGAAATTTCAGTTAGAAATAGATTTCTCAACCAGTTTCTTGACACCTCCCTGCCTTTCACCATCAACAGTGTATGGCTTTAAAATGCTACTACGGAGAAGGCGCAAAGTCAAACTACAGCTGATAGAATGGAAAGTTTTCCTGAGTGCGAGTCCCATATAGGAGATATACGAATGCGTGACAACTCTGTTCCCCCAAAGAGGGCTGCACCCTATAAATCAGGCAGAGAGCATAGACTCCTTCTGTGCGCTGAGTGAAATTACTGTGGGTTGGGGGTTGCTCCAGAACACGTGCCCTCCTGTTCACTTGTCATCGGAGATGTTAACATTTCTGATTAATTCACAGACCTCTCATTTTATTCTTCATTCCTTTATCCTTGCTATCCTGTTCTGCTGCAGCTTAAAGATTCTTACCAACCTGCTACAATAATCACCGCCCGCTTCCCCCCCCAACCTGGTGAAATTGTTTAGTGATGCCAACCGCGCTTTTAATTTGCAAGACATCAGACACAGAGGTAATTTATACCAACATCTGTTCATTTCTGACTTCTGAAACAAACTCGCACATGCTGCTACAAAATCCCATTAGGAGCAAGAGACAGCCTTCTGCTATTCTGTATTCCTCTTCTCCTCACATACTCAGTCTTGCAACAGGACTTTATTTTTAAAAATACAATGCCAAACTGAAAGAAAGTACCTTACGTGTATGTGTGTGTGTGCGTGTGTGTGTGCGTGAAAATGGCCAGGAAATACATCCTCATACCACAGACAAATCCCAGCCAAACTAAGGGGAAGTTTGCACAAACATTTACAATCTTGTTTTCCCTGCTTCAACTGCCTCTCTGATCTGCCCAAGAATCACAGTCAAATACATTCCTGGTAAACACAGGCTAGATATATATTATATGATACTGCTCTGAAACATCTTGCTATTTGTCCTCCTTTGTTCCTCTTTAGCCTGCACCAGAGTATGTCTTGAGCTTGGGTTTTGCACAGAAAAGCCTCTAATATTAAACTGACTCTTCTGCTCAGTATTGCTTCTGATAAATGATTTCTTAATAATAGGAATATTGTTTCCAGTTGGGCCTTTTGGAGCTTGCTGGAGTGAGGTATGAGCTTTTGAATGAAGAAACCATCACCCACATTCTAAATATGACTGCAGTCTAAGAGAGCTGGTAAAACCTGTCTTAAGCAACTACCCGAGGGACCAGCAGAAGCCAGTAGCATAGCAGATAGAGGTAGATTTTTTAATTAAAAGGTTGGACAAAAATGTACTGAAAACCTTAGGGATTTTTTTTAAATGGCTGCTTAAACCAGGGACTTGCCTAGTGAAGACAGGGCTTGAGCACAGGTTTCTTTGTACCAGCAAACAGGCGCTACAGAGGCTGTGCAGCATGAAACAGAAACATGAATCTCCACGTCAAGTCACGATTTACAACCTTTCCCATGCTGTGCATCTACTACAATAGAAAAATCAACAATGGATACAATCGCAATAGCCTGGTTACAAATTAATCTCGCCTAGTAGGGAGGAGGAAGAGGGTACTGAAGACCATATGAAAAAAACATTTTAAAATGTTATCAGTACTGGTTACAATGGAAGTTGAGTGCTTGAATAGACCTTGTCTTTCAGAAAACTGTACTGAGAAATGGTATCAGGCAGTTATAATTAACAGAGAATGCTGTCCTATATGAATCAAGTTTTCTGCCTAGGAAGAAGCAGATCTCATGAACAGGTATTGGATAAGACAGGCTGGGGCTGAAAGGGGCAGGAGAGATTTCTACTTGATAGGGGAACAGAGTAAGGTTTAATATAATCTCCTCTTAGAACTTCAATCCCTCAATCCCGCATTTAGCCTTGTTGCCTGGGGCTCCTTTTCTACTACAACTGTCCCCAAGCTGCCTCTCTGCAGTAAATTTTGTGGTTGCTGGTTGAAAAGATTCAGTAGTGCAGACTGATTTCCTTCAAGTGAGGAGATGAGGGATTACCAAAAGCAGTCCTGGTTAACAAGATTGGGTGCAGAATCTCCTGCTAGAGCAGCCCACTCTGCCAGTGTTTTGCATCCTTTCACTATGACATATGGGTTTCATTACACAAAGATTTTCCTGATTTTAACTTTGAGGCGATTACATTGGAAACTCAGAGCTATCTTTACATCTATAGCAATTTAAAGGTTAAGTAACTTTTTAATCAAATGACAAAGACTCATAATGTTTTTTCTTCAATTGAAAATGAAAACTGCTGTTCCGGATGTTCCTTCCAGTGACAATTTAATTAGAAAAAACACTGTACTAGAGATTGGGGTCCAGTCTGATTGCTCCCCATAAAAAGCCTTCTCACATATATGACGATACAGGACCCACTGTGTGATAAGGTCTGGATAGTCAGGAAATAATGGGTGGATTTACTACTATAAAACCAGTAAACAAAATAGTAACTTACACTTACGTAAGCAACTTTCATCCTGGAGGATCCCCAAGCAACACACGTGTACACACATTCTTAACATAGTATATACATAAATGCACAGCCACAACATGCTTGGTGATAAAGCCCATACAAAAGATGTGACAGACTGTATTTATCATACATCTATTCACAATCATTATACCTTCCCCTGCTCGCTAAACCATGTCTTCTGGGCTTATTCTAAAATCTCAGAACAAAGCTTGTGAGCATCTTCAAACCACAGACATTTTAAAACAAAGTCACCCCACTAAAGAAGCACTTCTCTGTTTTTCCCTCAGATATACCACTCTGATGCAAATTTGACTACGCTCTTGTAGCATAACCCCTGACCTGAAAATGTAGCAGGACTAAAATCTAAGTGTCTTTCTACTAAAAAGAACTGGAAATAAAATTAATGCCCTATGAACAGAACATGTTTTTTGCCCTGAAATGTCTTGCAACATCACACACTGAATGTAGCCTTTTTGTAGTCAAAAATGTAATCTACTGACTACCTACTTAAGGTAGAGTCTGTCAGCTTATCCGTCAAAATCTCCTGCCCATTTAGCCCCTTACAGTTGTACTTACGGTAACTAAAAGAACTTGTTTTTAAACACAGAAGGTTTCCTTTAAAGACCTTTAAGGTCATGCACTCCAAAATTACTGCTGTGTCTTAGCAGCAGACAACAAAACAAGAGGGTTTAACCATGAAGACTGACCAACTGAAACTACCAGTTCAGGACAAAGAACGTGAATCGCAGAGACGACAGAACACCACTCTGATGTAACCCTTCTAACAACAAGGCTATCTTGTATCAGAAATTCTTTCTTTTGTTCTGCTACCCAATATTAAGATAGGACTACATAACCATTCTTTTTCCTAGTTGTCAGGACATACAAAGAGTGACAGCAGATTCTCCCTGTGAGTAATTCTTGCTTGGGTGGACTTGTGAAAGCCAATAGCAAAGTCAAATCTTTTGGCTGGGCTCAACTACTATCACATTTGGAAGAGAAATAAAATCAGCCACAGAAGATGAAGGCAAAAGGCAATCTGAAAACAGCAAAGATGTTAAGATTGACATTACTAAACAGCCACCAAAAGGAGAAAAAATAAGCTTACATCAGCAAAGACCTACAGAATATTTTACATCAACCAACATAATCTGAACTTTGATCATTAGGAGAGATCTGTATGAATCACTTTCTATCTCCAACTTTATTTTCTCCTCCCAGTCCATGCATATTTATAAATAGAAAGACCAGACCCCAAAAATCCTACCACCATGTGGATGCCTGCTGGCACCAGCTCATCCTAAAATTTTCCTTCATAGAAAGACCTCTAATTACTCTGCTAACTCCATACTTCCTTAACATAACTGCCAAATGAAATACTACCTGATGACTGTGGCCTTGGCAAAATATAATATATATATAAATTATATAGCTATTTATATATAACAACATATAACTATATAGAATACACATACGTATGATGCGTGCATGTGTGATTCATGCACTGAGCCCAGTTTCACAAATAGCTAGAACTGCCATCTCTGGAGAACAGTGGTCAGCAGATACAGTGCCAAGCCCCTTTGCTGAAGACTGAATTGACACATGCAGATATTCAAACCTGTGCTTCAAAAACTGTTGCATTTACTGAATACCAGCCTAATCATCTTGCACTCCTGAAACACATTTTCAGGTAAGACAACATAAAATCAGCAGAAACCTACAGATGGAGTAAGTCCGCATTACCATGGCATCTTTTGACAATCAATATCAAAGCACTTGCAGAGTTTATCAAGCTTCATAAAATTCTTCAGACATACAGTGATTTAATTCGCATTCAGAGTTGGGGGTCACAGCCTCAGAGAGAAGTGATGTACAGATGCATACTAAAGGAGTCAGCGACAGTGCTGGAATTCAGGCTCTGAAAGATGAGCTCTGTCAAGTCTTGCTGCAGCATTTTAAAATATTAACACCACTTTTTGTCCAAAACCTTACTGTCCTTCCCTTGGTGACTGAAACAGCAGAATCTACACTTCAGCTGTAGTTCACAGTCTGGCATGACTTGTGTTGAAATGCCAAGGAAGATGGGCTTGCACAAAACCAGGCTGCAAACCAGAGCAGGTGAGGCACAAGCACGTGCACAATCTCTAATGGAGGAGTGGTAAATAGCTGACGCTGGTAAACTTTTAAACCACTGAAACTGTTTATTCAGTGAGTGTTAGCTAGAGCCCTAGGAACGGAGGAGTCAAATACCAAATCCTCTCTTGAATCATGAAATCCCAAGAATGACCTCTTTTCATCTGGTTTCTCTCCATCCACAGCAGTGACGTTTTATTGTGTACCTGGTAAGAGATCTCAGAGATCATTCACAATTATCCACATTGGCAATGCTAGATCTGCTGCAGATTGAGATTTCCTTAAAAACGTTATTGCTGTTATCAGTAAACACTGAAATTATATATTCCTTGAAAAAATTAGATTTCCTCTCTGCAAAAGAATTTAGCTTGTTCTCCTCACGGGATTTCCCTACCTCGCAGGGCAGCACCATTCTGTTTGCGCTCGGTTGCAAACAATGACGTTCACAGAGCTCCAAATGTAATAAAAACAACCCTATAAACAGCGTTCATTCATCTACAGATGGGCAAAGCCAGTCAATGAAAACCACTAGAAGCAAGGGACAATGACATCCTAGCCAATGTCCAGGGAGCTACTAAACTTATGCTCCAGGTCACAAATATTAGGATATATAGATGTTTTGTATTGAGTGACCCCTATGTTAAATGAAACTCTTACAGTACATCCCTCTCCTAGGGGCTAACTGCAGCCAGCATCCTGTGTGGCCAAAGGCCCAATCCCTTTGACCCCCAGAGCAGGGAAAGAGTTACATCTCCTCTCCGCGAAGCCAATAAAAACCTCTCTTGATTATAATTTAGATAAGAGCCACTGGATTGAATAATAATGTCTGAAACTCCCCTGGCTGTTTCACCTTGAGACGTCCATCACTGGGTTAAACATGATGCTAATTGCATTTGGATTGATTAATTTCTCTCACTCCTGTCTATTCGAATAATGCTTAACAAAATAATCACAGCACCCAGAGCCAAATCTTCTCTGTCAAAGGAATGAAGCCATCAGAACCAGCAGAGATGAAAGAAATGAAGATGACCCGTAATTACTGCTACGGTGATATCATTACCATATTATAGAAAATGAGTGTACATGGGGGGAGCGGGGGCTGCGATTATTATTTATTTTTTAATGGAACCTTACATCCCAAGAATACAGATCTGACACAGTGGAGCAACGGAAATACAGAACTAAAATCTTGTTCATTAAATTGCAAAATACAGTGAACACTGAGGCTCTAGATACATCAAGTGTCTTGCACTGTGAGCTGGTGTTTATTCACTTCACTACTTTTTCCATTGCAATAACACTTTGTATATGACTAGCATAGAGATTTAAGAGGCCTACCTTCCCAAAGAAATCCTCAGGCATCTGCAGCAGAACTAACCCATGATCCTTACGCTAAAAGCCATTCTCCTTTAGTATCATTGCAAGTTGTCTTACTTTGAAGGTTTGCATTCAGATTTTTAAACTACAAAACCTAATCTGATGTTCAAAGAAAAGCTAGCAGGAAAGAAATTTTTATTCTTAAATGCTGATTCCTACCTGAAAGCAGTTACAAATTCCATGACCAGCAACAGTAGACCACTTTTAACTATTCATTATGCTGATTCTGTAAACGTATCAAATGCATTGAATGGAAGAATTTAAACTAGGATTCAAAAAAAAAAAAAAAAAAAAAAAAAACCATCATCCTAAGGAAGCCCTTCTGCTCCCTTTATTCTCCAAAATACACTCCCAAAGCCCGTCTCATTTGAGAAACAAATAGCTTGGCAATTGTATAAGATCTTCAGACACCTGTGCACTGCAATTCTAATTGTGGTTTATACAGTTCACTTCTCTCAGTGCTGGTTATGTCTGCCCCCTAGTCTCAGACTGAAGACAAAAAAAAATATGCAACTAGCAGCTTAAAATATTTATTCTGGAATAAAGCCAAGGTCAAATACACAAAAAATCCACATGCCAAAAAAATGTCAAGACCCGAGACCAGGCGCTGACTCATGAAGCTAATTAAACACAGAAAAGTGATTTTCAAATATTTTATAAGGCTAAAGAAACAAATTCAAGTTATGCTTCTAATATTAAACACAGTATTAAAGCCCATTTTAGATGGGAGTTGAGGATATTTTTAAGTATACGTGAAAGGAACTGTACTAGTGTAAATTACCACTAGAAGAGGTATAGCCTAAGAAAGTTTGACCACTTCTATCCCAACATTTGTTTCCAACGTCTGTGGCACTAAGTGGGGCATGTTTTAATGTAAGGCACTCTAAAGTTTTTTCTCTACCTGCTTGCAACAAAAGGAAAGTAATCTTTTCATGCCCTCCCAACCCCTGCAGAGTGTCAAGAACTGCTGCTGATTTATGTTTTCTCACCACAATATCTCAAAGAGGAATCTTCCTCATCCTTGCAACATGCAGAAATGAGATCGAAACTGTTTGCCCAACAAACCTTAAGTATAACACATGTGAATGAACTAGCTAGAGAGGTCTGTGCTGAATATATGGATGCAGTTGGATATGAAATGTCTGTGGAGGTGAACAGATCTTTCCAGAAGACATGCTAGTAGAAGCGCTCTCTAAATTTCCATAAAATAGTGCACCATATTGTCGAGTGTCCTTTGCTTAGGCAGGGAAGCAGGTATTCACTGGTTGGGAGCAAAGCAGGTGAACCTTGAAAGTAACAATTTTTTCAAGTCTTACCAGTGGCTAGGCAGGCAGGCCATGGAAAAATCTGAGCCCAGAAGCCAACAGAAATAAAGGGATTAAGAGTTATTAGGAGTAGAGAGAATTACATATTTACAGTACAGTTACTGAAAAATAATCGTGTAATGATTATGTAAGTCCCTATACTCCTATTGGCTAATAATGTTGGGATACAAACTGTATGGTTATGCAAGTCAGGACAAACAAATCCGATCAGAATAGAAGGCATGTTTAAAGGCAGGTTTGCAGCTTTGTGTCAAGAACTATATGGCTTCCTTGTCCTCCAAGAGGAAGGAGCAAGTCCCTTTCAATAGGCTATCTAATGGCTTGAACTGTGAAGCAGAATTGATTTTTTTTTAATTTAACTTCCATCCATAAGCTTTATTAGAAGAGACAGCTGGATGAAGGAAGTTCACACTAAAATATTCTGTATTTATTTGTCCAGAGATCTGTCTTTACTCTAAAAAAGAGACTAAAATTTTTAATGTTTTCTAATCCTCAAGATTCCTCATTGAAATAGTTTTCAATGTAGATCAGTGTAATCCTAGACACAATGAATTATCAAAACTGAACGCCTCCATGAAAAGGAGACCCACACTTTTATGACTGAACAGTATTACTTGATTTACACACAAAAGAAACAAAAACTCCTTTTTTCCATTATAGTAAAGCAAAGATATAACACAGTCACATTATACAGACGACTTCTGTAATTTGCAATATTCCAAGTAAAAATTCTGTAGGGACAAATACAAGCAAATTATTGAAATTTCAGTGTTCCAGGGCCAAAGACTCAGACTTAGTTAAATCAGAATCATGGAACAGCAGCAATACACAGTTTGAGGGCTCTGGCTGCATCCTAGCAGAAGAGAACCTTCACAGTCATTATCATCATTCAAAAGATTCTTCTTTCTGCCATGTAAACCCCTGATGAATTTTATAGGTGAACCCCTGATGAATTTCTTTAGTGACTGCCCTCTTCCTCACCTTTTCCTCCCCTGTCTATTCACTGCTTGACTGAGTCCAGCTCCTTTTCAGTCATTCCAATGCCTAATATCATGCCTGCTGCTCACCATGAACCTCTTCTCTTGTCAACAATACCCTGAGCTGAGGAATATTTGGAGGTCCAGAATAGGCTTCAGGGAATTCAAAACTACCTATACCGTTGGTGCCAAGACATCTGAGGAAATACTCTAATTCAACAATGTTATGGCTTTCACAGCATCCAAGCACAGAGTCAAGTCCAAGTGAATAGTGAAAAAATGTACATTTGGAAGAGTCAAAAACAGGGAAAAATCTGACCCACTTGGTAACAAAATACAATACTGCTCAGGGCTATTTGGATGTTAAAATATAAACACGCAGGCTCCGCTTCAACTATTACTATTTAGCTCTAAATGTGCTCAGATGCAATTGGGGTAAGGCCAGACTTCCATGCAGATGTAAAAAATGCACCCAAAAATAAAACCTAGAGCATACTAGTTAAATGCCTCTCCTAAAAAATAAAAATAAAAAAAATTAAAAAATCCTTTTTATGCTACAGAAGGCCTAGCAAGAGCAGTCCTGTTACCTTTGGTACTCTTTTACTTCCAAAAATCGCTTCATCTGTTTATTCACAATGCATACATGCCATTGGTCTCCACTGCTCTGACATCAAATCTACCATCACTCTCTCCTTTCATGAGACTTGAATACCAGTAGCATAGTTATTTTTTAGCAGACCAGTTGTCTTCATCCATTACTGGAAAGGAAGAACTGAGGGACCACAGCACAAAGGGGAGACCACCTAGAAGATGGCTCACAAAAATAAAGCAGAAGAGAGGTGGTGATAGCCATGAAGAGACTCCATAGCTTTCCTGACCAGCGAGATTGCTCTGAGAGGTTTGGGGGGGGGGGGGGGGGGGGGCGGCTACTGAAGAAGCTTCAAAAGCCAGAAGAACCCAGAAGACTCCAGAGATGTAGTGATGATGAGGCTAAGAGACATACGCAGAGGTGGTAAAGGGAGAGGGGAGTAGAAAATAAGTAAAAAGAGGAGGACAAAGAAAACACTGAAGAAAGTTTAATCTGTGAAAAGAGAATGAATCAAATGAAAAGGTATGCAGCACAATATCATATGAGGAGAATCATTCTCCAATTCTGTATAATTTAAGTTTGAAAGGACCTTGGGAAGTCTCCTATCAACCTGCTCAAAAACAGACCAGGCTGCTCAGGGCTTTAGCCACTCAAAAAAAAAAAAAAAAAAAAAAAAAAAAAAAAAAAAAAAAACAAAAAAAAAACCACAACCCACCACACAACAACACACAAACAACCCAAGGATGGAGATTGTGCAGTCTCTCTTTGCAATCCTTCTAACATTTGACTGTCCCCACGGTGAAAGTATATGTCTTTGTATCCAGTCAGAAGCCTCCTTGTTTCAATTTATGCCCATTGTCTCTTGTCCTCCTGCCATGCAGCCTTGTGAAGAGTTTGACTGTCTTCTCAGTAACCCCCTCACAGGTACTAATGGGCTACTGTCAGGTCTCCACAAAGTCACCTCTTCTCCAGGCTGAAGAAGTTCAGTTCCCTCATCTAACCTCACAGGGCAAGTGCTTCAGCCCCCATCCATCTTTGTGGCCCTCCACTGAACTCATTTATCAATGTCTTTCTCATACTGGGACAGGTAGGACACCACTGGATGCAGTATTCCAGATACAGCCTAACAAGTGCTGAGTAGAGGGGGACAATTGCTTCCCTCAATCTACTGGCTATGCTCCTGTCAGTACAGCCCAGGATGTATATGCAAACATGCATTTGTTTCCCAAGCATTACCTGCTTGCCATAGCCCTGTTCCACTTTGTTTCCTAGTCTCTAACTCCTCCACCCAGAAACTGCTTGGCTTACTGTTCCAGCCAGGAAACCTGGGCACCATAGTCAAGAGACAGCATATTATATGCCCTAAGAGAGAGGAGGAACTGTTTCTGCCTCCAAGTTTTACATATATACATTAGTAAAAAGAAATGGTAATTTTTTTTAATTTAATATGATCTCTATTTTCAAGTAAGCCAGGTACTAGGCATGAAAATATTGAGGCAACACAGAGAACTGTCTGTGAAAACCAAATGACAGCTTGGCCTGCTACCCAGAAACATCCATCACCCAGCCCTTTTCTGCTGGGATTTGTGTTGAATGACGTCTACTACAAGTTAACAATTCGTTTTTAGCATAAGAGTCCAGTGTCGTCATCATCTCCCCAGGAGAGAGAAACAGGCTGAGTGATTTTTAGATTATATGCTCTGATAAGACACAGGCTCCTGATTCCCTATGTGCTTGTGCCATACAAGCCACCTGCTTGATAGAGCTGCCGCTGGGGACATCCTCAAAAGGGTTTAATAATAATGTTCTCCCTAGAGATGTTACTCAAAGATTGATCTGAATTTACATCCTATATCACATACTAAAATCTTGTATATAAAATCCTACCAACAGATAGAATCTAAGACCAGTCCCAATAAAACAGTATATTGAGAGATATATTGGAGAAATATTTTCTATTAAACAATCAGTCACATCTGTACACATCAAAATTATAAATGAACATAGGAATTGACAGAGCAGAGATCCACCCAGTTGGGTATCCTGTCTGACTGTACCCAATATGAGCAGTATCACAGAAAAATGCAAGGAACCCCGTTATGAAGACATATGGAATAATCTGTCCCAAAAGATTCCTCCTCTTCCTAAGTGCTCGATTTATATCTTGAGGCAGTTGATATTTCATACTTCATTTTATATTTTATTCTGGTATAACTAGAAACATTCTCATCATCCCTATAATTGTCCAATTCTTTTTCAATAGTTCCTAAGTACTTGGTCAAAAATAAATAAGTAACAATGTGGCAGGAAGTTCCACATCAAACTATTCATTGTGTAAAAAGCATTCTTTTCCACTAGTTTTAATCTAATTGCCTTCCATTAACTTTTTTCTGAATTCTCCCTTGTATTCTTTTCATGGTTGAGAATCAACAGGAATTTTCAATTTCTGTTGTAGATATGTAGAATAACAAGTGTCACCTTTTAAAACCAAAGAGGTCAATTTTTTTCAGGTTCTCATACAGAAATTTCTTGATTTATAAGAACTCTCTGGAAGCAAATGGTGTATTTTAGACTGTTTTGAAATTATTCCTACCAAAAGACTATCTTAAGTGATCACATAATATCTGAAGTTACAAGACAGAAAATGAGACTTCCTTCCTGAGAAAAGACTATGAAACCTTGTTCAGAAATATGGGTTGTAAAGCACAACTAAAGTCCAGCAGAAGAGGAGCTGGGAAACGGCACAAGTTTGTTGAGTGTTAGAGCTTCACGCAAGCCTGAAGACATTTAGGTAAAGAGCAATCTGATCATCTTTGCTATGCCAGGGACTATGGCTCTACACAGGTGTTCTGGACCACCCCAGGAGCTCAGGATGCTTGAGGGGTACAAGCAAAATAGGAATAAACATTGCCAGAGCCTTTATCAGGTGCACACAAACTCTGATTACTTAACTAATTCTCTGCAGAGTCCACACAGATTTGTCCTAAGAATTCTGCTGACAGCAAATTTTTGCTTTAGAAGCACCAAAGTCCTGTAAATCAGTATGTAAAGTATCAGTAATAGTTATGCTAAGTTCTTCTATCAGTACAACTATAAAGAGCTGAAGCTGGCTCAAATGCAAATATTTGTCACCACTTTTTATCCAACTTAACTCATACCAATTATTTGGTTTTCAAACCCACCAAAATGACAAGCCTGTGTTAAGGAAGAAAACTACACTAGTGTATACTTTGATTACAAATGCATATGAAGGCCATACTTAATTTGTTAACTTTCTCAAACCTAACTAACCAGAAGTAATAGCGAATTACAATTATTTTACAAGTTTTTTTCAAAAAAAGATTGTTATTTATATGCAAGACATAAAACATCTGAAGACATTATGCCCTGCCAAGCAACATTCAATTTATATAGAAAGTGAACGTCTTGAGTACAAATTTTACTCCACTCTCTCCCATCCAGTATTTTGTAAGAGAAGAAAAAGCCAGGCTGTGACTAACTGCTGCCACATTTGAACTTTAAGTAATTCCTGTTCTGTTTAAGATAATACCATTCAAAACTATTATTTTTGTGTCAGAAAGTATTACCTCAAATACAATGCAGTTGTGTCACTTAAAGTTTTATCTGATGGATGCAATTAGTTGGTTAAAATGGCAGTATGTTCCAGCAGAGTATCAGTCCACAAATGGAAACCTGGTTTCTAGTCTGGACACTCACTCACCTATTATGGGACTTCTCCATCCCTCAGGCTTCTCCATCAATGAAAAGGTAAATATACCTTTCTTTGTCAAGTTCCAAGATCAAGGGAACGTGAATATTATGAAATAAGGAAATCTTACTTTAGTTTCATGAACTGTGTTTCAGATTCAAGACCAATCCATCCCAACTAAATTCAGGTTCCTGACCAAGTTGCCTAAGTTGAGAACTTCATACAAATCTCCAGAAAGAGACACAGGCCTCCAAAACAGCAGTTCAACTAATTTAAGATCCGACTTCACAAACAGCTTAGAGTAATTATATTCTTAACTTAAACATTCTGGCTAGGTGCCAAAAGGTAACAGGTGCTGAACTTGGTCCCAAATACCAGATGCATCTTTTTGCAGTATTTCTTAGAACTGCTTCTTAAGGAAACAGTCAAAAGCCTTGGATATTCCTGCAGAAAACTGCAGCTATGGTATCAAAAACCTTCACAGAATTCTCCACAAAATTTATTCCATACAGATCTGCTATTAGGACATGCAATGCCAAAGCAGAATAACCTGTTTGTCCAGCAAAGTACCAACATAAAGAAGAATACAGCTAGGATGCTAGCTTGACAAGTATCTTAAAATAAAATAGTTAATCCAGCTATTCTGATGCACATCTTGACTCATTATTACAACGCCTGGAAGCTCTTGATTAGGTACCTTCTGTTACATGGTGTACAAGTAGAGGACAAACGATTTCTGTCCTAAAGAGCTTAGAAGAGGTACCCTATAAATACAGATGGACACCAGAAGTGCACAGAGAAGTGAGACAACACTAATGAGTGTCACACACACAACACTTCATCTTACCAGTTACGGAGATTGTTGTAAATACGGTACAAAAGGAGGGAGGACATGATAGCTCCCTGGAGGTTTACAGATCATGCTCCTCAAGTGAGAAGGGAAGCCAGAGTTTCTTAGAAAATGTAGCAAAGGTTCATAGTAATTTGCATTCTTGACTGACTGGAAGTGACTTCTTGTTACTGAATGCAGTATGATAGATAAAACATAAAAAAGCTCTGAAGATGAAAAAAGTGGTTTAAGTCTGATATGACACAGCAGTGGCAACCAGTGGAAAAATGTATGGAGATTTTGATCATAGTCAAAATGATGTGCTGATCTTTGCAGCAGCAGCCTGAATAGATGTGAGTGGAACAAGATTTGTTAAGATTAGAGAACAGGATTCTGGAAAGGCATAATATGATTAGAACTTGTATGAGAGCTGTAGTTGTGTGGATAGATAGGAAAAGTTTTATTTCACGGGTGTTATGTGGAAAAATGAAAGAAAATTTAACTTACAGCTTGGATGCCTGGACTTATGGGAGAGGCTCCAGTCAAAGATGATACCCAGCTCACAAGGCTAAATAAGGAATAGTAGTGGCATTTACAGTCATCAGAAAAGAGGGACCACAGATGATTTGTTTGGAAGAGGAGGAGGAAAGAGCAAAAAGCTCTGGTTTCCACATTAACTCAGGTCCTCGGAAACAAAGGAAACAAAGGGACTGGTAGAAAGTATTTTTAATCCTATAGGATCTAGAAAGCTAGAGAACAAATGTTCATTAGCCCCAACGCAAACAGGTCTAAATACTCTGAAATGAGTTGCTGGTAACTTACAGTGACAATACAGGACAATATATAAACACCACCAGGCAAATGAAGTCATAATTCTGACGTGTCCATTCATGGCAACTCCACAGGATAATTTGGTTTGTCACATTTTTATCATTTCTTGCAGATAACTTAGCTGCTCAGAAACAGTAACATACTTCACCTCGCTTATGCATACAGTAATGCTTGTACAGAGATAATACTAAACAACATATTTACTAGAAATGAAGAATAAAGGTAACAAAAATATAGAAAAGACAAGAAACAAAGATAAAGTGCTAGAGAACTGAAGTTCTCTATCTTTAAAGATGTTTCTACTTCTCAGCTTTGTTGCCACAGCTAGTTACCATCTGAATCAGTGCACTACCTCCTACTGTCCTCCTGATTTAATCAGGGGAAGCAACAACCACCCTAAATATCATCAACATCCACCTTCTTCCCTCCTCCCAGTGACCCATATGGAAAGGGCCTACAAACTCCTAGTGCCACCTGCTTAAGACATTCCCTTCACTGGGACGGATGCTGCCATTGGCTTGAAGAAATTGTGCCCTCTCTGGGAACCAAGTGGCAGATCTGAGCTCATGAGTACTGTGGGACTACTCAAAAGCATGAGGGTTTAATGTTGCCAAAAGCATGAGGGTTTAATGTTGCCTTCAGTGCCAACCTTATTGAAAGATCACTGCTAATTCGTCCACATGATGCAAATACCAAGATGACTGGCAGACAAGCAGATGGACAGACAGACAACGTAACTCAGGAAAGAGAGGACTACTAATAGGGCTTGCATCAAGTGCTAAATATTTAAAGGAATACTTAGAAATCCTGAAAACAGATTTTGTCATGAGGGTACAGCATGCCAGCATTAAATTCCTCTCTCATTAATCCATGGATGTGTTGGCTTTTATTTTACCCACTTAGGCAGGGGCACTCAAAATCCTCATTAGGAAGTGATCTGCAGCCATGCACCAGAGAACAAGGACGAGTACAGCCTGAAGGATTTAAGATTCCAGTTAAGGCATTTAAGCTGCAAGAAGAGAGTGCAGCAGGTGCATTTTCAATGCCATCTGCTGGATAGGATGGACAACTCTAATGAAGATTAGTAAAGACTGTTTTCCATTTATTGCCACCCCATACCAACAATCCTCTCTTCTTCAGACTATCTTAACAGAGATCAAAGTTGAAGATCTATCATCTTAATAAGCACTCAATATTCCCCAGAATCTGCCAATGCATCCAAGAAAGAAAATAAGATAACAGTTAGGTAAATGTTTGGATGAGTAAAAATGACTGCACAATACTATTGCCTAGAATCCAGGAGGTTCTGACAGTGGAAAATATCTAAAGTTAAATTGATGAGAAAAGCCTCATGACTAGGTTGCAAAACACATTTCTGCATTGGGCCCATCTCATTGCCCATCCTACAATGGTTAATATTTCTTTCTAAAGAAAGCGGTGCAGTGACAAAGTCAAAGACCAGAAGGTTTATTCCTCTTGCCTGAAAGGTATTCTTCACATTGGAAAGTCTAACAACCTGTGGCCTTCACATAGCTGAAGGGGTAGCAACAGACTTGTTTGTCACAACAAAAGGGAACAGAACACTACTCTGAAGGGACAGATAACTTCCATTGATAAGGAAGCTCAGCACACAGAAAATACCCTAGGAATTTGAGGACAGACATTTATTAATGCAGGTTGAATAAAAGGTTTGCTCATCTTGAAGATGAGAAACAACCCTAAGTTTTGTGAATTGCAACTTACATTCTGATTGTTCAAATTGCAAAGCTTCATTAGATGTGTTGCTACTGTTTGCAGAAATCACTGATCAAATGCTACAGATAGTCATGATTTCCCACAAAGGACATTTGGGCCTTTGCTCTTGTGAAACTGTAATCACTCTTACAAAAAGTAAGACTTCTCTTTGGGAGACTCTGGTGGGATGACCTTCTTGGTCTATTAAGTCTTTAGGACAGTCTGTTGAATCATTTGGATTCAGTAAAAGAGAGAGATAGACTCCAGGCATGAAATGCGATGTGGCATGAGGTTGATAAAATTGGTACGAGAGAGAAAACAAGGGACTGTACTCCCAGGTTCTCAAATATTAAGATCATACTTGCTGACATGAAAAAAATAACAATTGTTAATAAAGAGATATTCTACTCTTCAACATTCCATATGCCAGTCTGGTGGATTAAACACCAGCAGAGTGTTGATCACTCTAAAAGCTCATATTGAGATGATCTGGGAAATCTGTCTATGTAAAATCTACAAATTCTGGTTAATTTAATTAAATTGCTGCATCACTAAGTGACTTAATATGTGGAAAGCCATAAGCTCACAAGGTTCCTGACACATGCCTGTTTTCAGAAAAAGCTACATAACAAACTAGCAAGAATGTTCCTCTTTTACTAGAGATACACAACAGAGGATTCCTGAAATTAAAAAAAAGTCTAAGTTTACATGCAGGGAAAACAGAGCAGAAAAAATCTCCAAAATGGAAACAGGTGAAAAAGAATTGAAAAGGAGGACAAAGAGAGGCAGAAGGAGAGATCTGGAAGAGGAACCATGAAATTCTTAAAAGATGCTGTCTCTCATTCTACTGAATACTGCAGAAAGGTGGGAAAACAAAGGCAGGGAACAACATATACATGTCAGTGCTTTTTTGGTCTAGATCTATTTCTTGTACTGATTAAAATGTGACTGGATTGAAAACCTTCTGAAAGCCCTTGTATTCTGTGCTTTTCAGATGAGCTATAATGGAGACTGCCCTTGAGTTTGGGAGATAGGAAAAGGATGGGCTTCCATGACCAAAGTATCAAGAATAGGTGTATGATAGGTGGTGAAGGCCAAAAAGAGAAACAGCCTTCAATCAACATGTTTGGCCAAAGGTAAACACAACGTTGTAATCTATCTGTACCAAGGAAGGCTTGAGATCCAGCTGCTTCTTTTTAAACTGAGTCAGGCTACAGCACATAAACAGCCAGTTATTGCAGTTTAGCTACAGGGTGGTATTTGTTCATTTTTCCAGTTGGTGCCAAGGCCATGAAAGAGTCCTTGAGGCTGAGCCATCTTAGAAAAGCTCTTCCTTGCTAGAAACCTGGTTGGATGAAGGACTACAGATATCCCTCACCTCAAGAGCCCTCTGACAAAACGTAAGTGAATTAACTGCTGGGATCTGGAAGCAGATGGTAGTTTGGGCAACAGAGAAAGCTTTTTTTCATGTTTCCAGCAGCTCAGAGCTAATGGAAGCTAAGGCATTCCTAGTACATTGCAGTCAGTCTTCTGCACTGCAGTCTTTGGAATGCACCCAATGTACTTTTCTTCCACTTAACATCAACTTTTGTTCTTCCTAAACTACGGACAACTAAGCTGGGTTCAGGTCTTAGCAGCTGAAGCTGAGGATACCACATCAGAAGCTGAGGATATCACATCAAAGGTTTTCCAGCCATGACTGGCAGAATTTGAGAGGAAGCTAGAAAGAGGAAAGTGGTGTCATCAAGGAGATGTCCTGGAAGAATACACAGCAGGCCCCATGTTTTTACTGTGACAGTCCACCACAATTCAAAGTCCATGTTTTACTCTGCACCTTCTCAAAACAGTCTAGAGTCCAGAGAAAGGTTCCTAGAAGGAAGGAGCAGTAATTTTCCCCAGGACTATCTTAGTGTAGGCTCATTTCTTGTTAGGAACTGTTAAACAGAAACAATTTTTCATTTTGTTCTGCAAGAAGATTACCTTATATGGAAAAGGAGGACCCATGTCTCTAGTATGACAGGTGTTCCTCCAGCTTCTGACAGTCAGATGAGGTTCTACCTGCAGAACCTGGGAGGATCTACTGACTTTCTGCAACAGAGAATAAGGCATGTGAAGCTGTAAAAAAAGGCATGATTGTATTCTGAGCCTAGCACAGTATTATAAAGCAAGACTGTCACCCATTAAAGGCCAGTCCAGCTATGTTGCAACAGCTCTTTGCATCATAAGAAAGAACTTTGACATTTTACAATGCATACCCCAAACTTTCCTATATTAATAAAACTCCAAAAGCTTGATCTGGAATAAATAAAAAGAAAAGCCATATGAGTAGAGAATAAGGCCCATATTTAAAAAAGCCCTACCACATTTACATACCAGTCCTCAATATCATCTCTCTGCTTCCTTTAGGCTATTTTCAACTACGTTTTAGGACACGTGACTGAGCATACTGGAACCAAAGGTAGTATTTCCCTGTTCAGATGCTACAGTACTGGTCTTCTATCCTTTCACAAGCATAAGAGCCTCAGAAAAGAGCCTAAGTCAGAAAGCTAGGTGGAGGAGAGAAGAAGAAACAAACAAACAAAAAACCCTCCCCTTCTCTTAAGTCTTCTCTGCTTCAAAGAGACCAAGTAAGCTGGTTTGAAAACAAGAGAAAGTGATACAATCAAACAAAAGTAGATATGAAAGGTGAGCAAACCCATAAGCCACACAGTCATTATTACTGTGTCAACAGCACACTTGTTAAAAATGTATATTTTAATTTTCTGTATTGCTAAAGGTCCCAATTTGCCCAGGGATCTAGCTAAGCTGCCATCTTCTACCACGACAGAGTCTAATCTTTATTTAATGGATTTAGCATCTATCTTCACTAGAGTGGTCTCTAAGGGAAAGGGGAGGGGAGTATGAAGGGGCATGAAGAGATGATCAGAGCCCCCCTCTCCTTCATCCATCCGGCGCTCATGTTTGTGTTCAAAATTCAATTACCTCCTTATTGATACTTCACAGAGATATTTAAGCTGCAAACATGAAGCCCTGATTTCCCAGGGGGCCATGCCCCTCTCTATTTCACTGCTCTGCTTCCCCCAGGGTGAATTCCTGAGGCGTCCATATTAATAGGTAATCAGTCACAATTCATTTATTAAACAGCTAGCAAGGTTTATCAGCCTGCCCTGATTAGCCGGAAGAAGCCACTGAATTCCTAATTTATTTATGGAAATGTAAGTGTCTTTTTGAATTCCATTCATGAGAGACAGGGGTGCCGTGGATTTGGCACGCTGAATTCTAACAGGAGAGCAGCAGGCAACCTGGAGACCGGGGACCCTGCAACTTCAGCCTGGTCACTGCAGTGACCCTAGCAGGATCAACAGATTCAGAGCCAGAACCTCACAGCAACATTCGTTAGGCGGCTCTTTACAGAACAGGCATTAATACCTGCTGCAACTATAAAATTATAATCCTAGTGGTTCTGGATGTGGATTGGCTGAAGAGTGTCCCTTAAATGGAGCAGGTTATGTGGTTAAGAAACACCATAAAGCTGTATCAAAAGAATGAAAAAAAAAAAAAAAAGTATTTTAGAAAGATTCCAATGGAACATTCAGAACAGTGCTAAAACAACTGCCAGTTAACACCAATACATGCACTTACATATAAAGTTCACCTTCTGGAAAATTTAAGGTTAACAGAAATTTTATATGATTTTTGCTATAATTATTTCCATTGAAGCTGTTCAAAAAAAATGCAATGAACACACCATCTTACTCTCAAACTAAGACACAGGAGCTCGATGATGATGCTTGATTACCAGAAAGTGAAAATAGCAAATAAAAGTAGTAATTTCTATTGTTTTAAAGAGAGAAATGGAGATATCAGTAGAAAGCAGACCTTGAAACAGACTCATGCATGCTCTTAATATACATGAATAGTCTCACAGCAGTTAGGAAACAGCTTCAGATAATGTAAAGCTTTTATATAGGTCTCCAAAGGTTCAAGGCCACCAGTAGTGAAAAATACTTTCTAGTCCTTTCAACTCTGCAGCAGTATCTGAAACTAGTGTTTGAATTCCACCCACCACAGCCACTTTAACGTAAAACAACTTGGACTACGGAAAAGATTTATTTCCTTTTTCTTCCCCCGCAAATTTACACCTAGTAACTTTCACTGTTTCCCTCTCTGTGTTTAGCGATTTTCCGGAACAGCTCAACTGGGAAGTAAAAACAGGGATTGTATTTTTAAATCCTGAAAACACACAGGATATCCTGAGGCAGATGCAACAACCAAAAGGGTGTTTTAAATTCATTTTTTCCCTAAATGATTTAGATTTCAAAACCAACAGTGTTTAACACTCTATAACGTTATCTGGAATATACATAGAAGCATGTTTAGACAACTTAAGAGCATTTCTGTAATACTAATTCTGAGTCACTGTTATCAGACATTTTGTTCAGTGACTTCATTACTCCAATTTTATTAGCAGTTGACTAGGAAAGTATTCAAAACTAACAACTTGGAGCATAAGCAATGGAGGATGCAGATACCACCCCACAATACCGTATTACACACAGAAATTACTTCAGTTCAATCACAATTTTTTTTCCCAAATATTGCAAATTCCTGTGTAGTTTAAACCAGCTATACTGATGTTTACCCTTTGAATTTACAAGTTCAAGCTAAATCATTACATATAGGATTTAAGTTTGCTTAAGAACTCACCCCACAAGAATTTCACTAGTATATTAAAACCTATATATAATCACTACTTCAGCGAACTTGGTACAACTCATAGCCTGAAACAAAAAGAATCAATTCCCTCTCATCATTACAGTGGTCAGACAAAAAAAGATGTAGTACAAGCAATAAATACATCCAAACGCTGAGAGGAATGAGTTTCTGGCTTCAGCTATGATTGGAACTTGCACATCATAGTTGTTTGAAGTGGGGGGTGGCATGGGGAAATGAATCCCCAGTGAAGGATTCTTCCTGAATCTTTCACTGCCTGAGAAATGAATTAATAGCTTAATTGTTAGTTTGTGTTTTAAGGAGACAAGGGTAATTCGGTGCATTTTTACACTATGCAAAGCGTCTCCCAGACCAAGGGGGGAAAAGCAGAATTTAAAGGAAAGATTTCCAAACACCTTTCCTTCATTGTATAAGGAGGATTTCAACACTAGCACAACTCACAGACATCACACAATTTTACAACAGGCCCAAACATCTAATCAAAGATGTGACTCAACAGCCAGCTCCTCCAGCCCTTATTGCTTGAGAGCTGCAAATGCTACCAATGAAAATTAAACAACCTGCTCCTTTCTTAAGTCTATCCATACTTCACCTTTTCTCCCCTTCAGCAGTAAATTCACAATACTGATTTCAAGTTAAGGCTTTTTAGAATAAAAAAGGCAGAACTGAGTGGATTAAATGCAACACTTAAGCATGTTCCTATTGCAATGCTGACTTAACGCCAAAATTAGCATTATTTTGACTTTCTCAAAACAGCAGCACCATCCATAACAGACATCTGTACTGCCCAAATGTGTTGAAGAATATAGGGTAGAGTTACTTTGCAGCTATTTCTAGTCTTCCCAGATGTGAAGAAAGCCTTAGAAACACAGTCAACTGAAAGCAATGCCGCACTGTCTTCCTGAAATTGAAGCCAATTGCTCCAACAGATGCAAACTGTTGTCATGTATGTCAGTAAATGTCTCTTCCTTGGTTATGTTTAGATATCAGTGTTAATATTGAAGTTACACACTGTTGTTAGCACAAACACCCAACCAACAGGCTTACCTGCCCAACTGCCTTGCATTCTTATACGTATGTCAAAACCCCCAAATGTCGTCGCATGGCTTCCCAAATCAGCAGCTTGTGTTGTGCAACTATGCATTGTCAATGCAGACCTGCATATCTGGGAATCTAAAAGCACAAAACTATAAAAGAATAGAATGTAGTACTACAACAGAGAACACAGCATAATAATTTTAGACTGCTTGACTCATTTTCAAACTAATCATTGGAAAACTCCATTTTAGTATAACTGAATCTGATACAGAATACCAAGCCTAAGCCATTGCAATCCACCAAGCTTAAGGCAGAATTTGCATTCAATTTGCATTCACCTCCCTGTCTAAAACCCGGGGGGGGGGGGGTTTAAATAAAGGCAAAGTATTACATAGATATTATTTCCCTTCTATATTCCACTTGATACAACTTGATGATGAACGTCTATTACTCTGCTGTATATTACTGTTTGTATTTTTGTTCTGTCTCATCTAGTCATCCATCTTAAACACTTATTTCTAATGCTGCCATAACAATGTCCATATACTTCTAAGATTACCACAGTAACAAACTGGATGGTACAATACAGGATGGGATAATTATTTCCTGTCTTTCCTGCACGCACAGACAGTGCGCATAACACTGCACTTGCGGTGACTTGCATGAGGAAATTTGCAAGCTACATATACAGAAATTATTTCCCACACTACGTAAATATTGTAACTTATGTGACAGTGGTTTACATGCCCAGCAGAACAGTTTAGGATAAAAATGAGAATCTCTAATTGACACTCTGGAGGAAATTAGATTGTAATTGCATATGCTGTATTTTGCTGCTGACAATGAGGTTAGCATTTGTGAAAAGAAGTGTTATGAGACCTTTAATGACAACAGGTTATTATGGCCTTTGTCATACAACTCATCCAAAATGTAACATTTCCAACAGCAGAGAGCCCCCTAGAGCTACCAGGGGGTAACAGTTCAGCAACCCACTGGGAGCAGAGCAGCAATGCTGCTTATTGCAACATCTGGGTTTGTTGCAGATTCCCATCCAACTAACAACCAAAGCTGATTTTACCTAGTTTAGCAAAGCAGAGAGTAAAATCTAAATGAGAAAGAAGCAGTCAAATTTTAATTCTAATAAAGCATGAGTTAATGTTTGTTAAATTGCCACTGGACTTAGAAAGCTTTAAAATACAACAAACAGGCTTTCAGAGACTCCATGCTCATCCTTAAAGGCAGCCTGAAATAAAACATGTGTTTGTAATGTATCAAATATCTGGAAGTCAGATTTTACATGACAGTATATTCTGGCGCAAAAATAATTGGCACTTTGTGTAGTTTAAATAAAACGTGGATATATGCCTTGTAGCACAGAAAGCACTGCATATGGAAGCACAATGTCAATGTAAAATAATTTCTACACAGAAAAGTAAACATATTTTGTAGAATTTTCTTGTAATAAGCTTCCCTACCTTTCACTAAAACAATGCTCAGGACGCCACACTGGCAAAGTCCACTTAATCAGTACTGGATCTCTTTCACTTATCTCTACTCTTGCAACTGAGCTACAACAAACCAATCAGTAAAAATATCTCCTCAAAAATTAAATTATAAGCTGAAAATCTCCACTTAAACAGTATGGCGTTTCTTATTCCATCTTCCCAGTTACACTAAAAAGTTGTAAAATAAACCACAGGAAAATAACTGAACTATATCCTTTAACTTTACTGTCCAGACTTACAACCGTGAAAAACAGTAAGTGTAACTTCATTCTCTCCTCATTGTGACTAACGATTTCTGTAAGAATAAGCCCACCCATTTTCTCAGAACCAGAAAACCCTCAACACATAACATTTTGGGGACAGACAACAGAAATACAGCATGCCAACCACAGGCCTGTGCTTCCACATCCAAGGAGTGTAAGCTAACCACTGGAAGGTATGAGCCTAACTTTCGGCATGTTAATTTGTCAGACTTACTACAACACAAGTGCACGGTGTACTTGGGGAACAACAATCTCTTGGACATTTTAAAGAATTCACAAACAGCCTTCAAAACATGCTTTCATGGGGAAGTATAAAGTAATGTTTTATTACTAAAATAAATTTCCAAGAGCCAGCACTTCACTGGAGGGGGGGAGGTGAAGAACCAACTTGCAATGAATATGATGAAAAGAGGTAGTACGTTTACTCTGCTGGCAGTGGCATTAAGTACCCTTTTTTGATCTCCAGCTAGAACTCAAAGAGTTGCAGCAAACCCTTCCTGCACAGAGACAGTTCAGAACATCTCAGCACCCAGTCAAAAAAAATCACCTTAAAACTGAGAGTTGGAATTTTATCAGTGAAGTAGGCAATAGGTAGAAGTATTTAGAAAGATGTGTAGTGAATTCTCCATTACCAGCAGTTCATTTTAGTGAGACAAGATTCCCCCCCCCCCCCCCGTAAAGGACAGTTTTTAAACAAGGTAATTCAGACAAGAAGTTAATTCAGAAAAGCCTCCTGGCCAGACTAAATGATCAGAATGGTTTCTTTTGATTTCCTAAACTGCACTTGTTTCCCATGGTTCAGGCCGGGTTTCCCTTTGAGGTGCCATTTCCCAGAACGCCCTTTCTGAATGCTCTAACAGAGCCTGGCAGAAGCGCTCTCCTTCCATTCCAGCCTTTCCAGAAGATTGCTCTTCCAGCTGAGCCACCAAAGAGACCTACACTTACAGAATAATGGGTGAGCAAGAGCAACAAAACACTATTTTCAACACTCAACTCCATAAAGTGCTGGGAATTAATCGGTATGACCTATTCTAACCTGCCCTGAACTTACCAAGATTCTTCACATTGACTTCAGGGTGAGCTAAATCAGGTCTTCTAAAGACAGGGATTGAGCAAAAATGAGACTTAACATAAAAAAAAAAAAAAAGGTTCATTACCTTCCCTTCCTTGCGCATTTTTGTGTTATCCTCTAACCTCTAAAAGTCCAATACTCATGTTTAAAAACAGAGAAAAGCCCTTATGTAGAAGCAAAATAAGACAAAAGGAAGAGGGAATTAAATGCCCCATTTACACTACACCCTTGACAATCCCACCAAATTAATTCAGGTCCATTCCTAGACCCAGCTCTCATATCCCTCTTCTACTTGAATCACAGGCAAACCTGTTTCTCAATAACTCCGTAGAGAAAAGATGCATCTCCCTACAAAGATTATTTTGCAGAAGAAAATTTAACAGCCTGTGCCATCTGCTGTTACGTCATCTACGTGGCTCCAGCTTAGCACAGATTCCTGCAGGCGCCCCTGTGAAAGACCATTTGTTTAAATGCTTTAAATACTCATTCCAGAACAGAAAAAATAAAAACAAATGTTTTGGGATGAGGCACCATAAAAGTTGTGTCAGATAGCAGATTTGACCATAAATGCATCCTCATTTTCAAAGCCTTCTACGTAGTTCCTCTTATGTATCTGCAATCAACCTATCTTGAAAAAAAATCTATCTTGAGCCATTCTGTCCTTTGGAAAAACTGCTGTACATATCCTTACTTTCTCTTCGTTTGTTGTAAGCACAGCTACTTATCATCTGCCATTTCAATTTTTAAAATGATTAATTTTCACAAGTCTGTGCAGTCTCTAACCTGATCTGTAATTTCAGAACAAAAAAAAAAGAGACATGAGGACTTGAGAAGGATCTCTCAATATTACATAAGTAGTAGGTATCTAGCAAATATATCTCTAGCACCCTCAAAAAAAACAAAACAGAGAAAATGCCTTCTGTTTCCTACTTCCTTTCTACAGAGAATGTGGGAAAAAAGCTGGCAAGGTGTCCCTTTTCCTATTTCTTTTCCAAGCTCTCCTTCTTGGAGATTCAGCTTTGTGAATAAATTCATTCTTTCTTCACAGCTTCCTCAAGTAATAGCAATGTGAATTACATTCTTCTTCTGTCCAAACCAGCACTGAAACAGAGCAAACCTGCTATTTTCACTCTATAAACCTTAGGGAATACCAGCCTTTTAAGTAGCAAAGCAAGCCACAAGAGCGCTTAGTCTAGGATAATATCATCACATCAGGTCCAACTACTTCATAAATGAAAAGTTCTTTTACAGCCATTAAAGTCAGATTTGTTCAATGAAAACTTGAACTGTATAGAAATGAATACAAGAGAGGGACAATAATGAAATCAGCCTAAAAATTTCATAAATAGAAATAAAAGCAAAGCAAAATTTGCAGAGAGATAATGTCTTATATTAATAGACCAACAAATATAGCTGGAAAAAAATCAGGTAAGCGTTCATGCACCCAAGTTGTTATCTCTTTAATATTGTACTACATTATATTGTTGAATTTAACTAGATTCTGAAGGAGTATTACCTAATCATGTAGAAATAGATATATTTGCAACAGTTAAAACTATAGAGATATAAGTTTCATGTTTCAGGGAATACACTAACTGCTATCAGGCAGGGTTAGCAAAAAACTTCCCCATTGCTGGCTCCTTTATATGATCCTTTATGTGCACTCCTGGTGCACAACAGGGAGTAGTTCTTCATACTTCTGAATCATCCGATACAGTCCTCCGTTGGGGGAGGAAAAAAACAAGATACTGAAAGTGCACTGGTCCAAGTATGGCAATTCTGACTGATATAATGTTGTGATCTACGCTACTTCTGGAAGAAAACACTCCTTTAACCCAACTGGCTTCATCTCCCAATCCCAACAGAGCACTGCACCAAAAGAAAGACTACAAGGTCTGAAAAACAAGAGGTGGCTATTCTGGAAGTCAGAACCTTGCACTAGGAGCACAGTTCCCCATTCCAGCTATTTATATCTCAAGCTTACTGCTATGTTCAATAACAGGTTTTTTTTTTCCCCCTTTTCCTTTCTGAAGGATATAGTTAGCAGAAAATTTTCACTCTATTCTATGTAGATCTCATCAGCATTCAGGTCCTAAACTCCAAAAAACCCCTGGCCATAAATTCCAGTCTTGTTGGGATAAAAAGGTATACTAGATTTTTACCAGATTTTAATTCTATCTTACATTCAGTTTTCAATGCTTAACAAAATGCAAATAGCTATCATTAATTCTGCACTATTAACATCAGCGATCCTTTGATATTTTGAGATGAAGTTATCGTATTTATTATAGTCAAGTAAAATCTCCATGCATCAAGGATCGGTATCACAGAAGACATGGATTAAACATAGAAGGTATGTTCAGGTGAAATCAGTTGTACGTGCCTGTGTGGAGGCAGACAGCAGATTCGCATCAAGACTAGAGAGGAGCAAGAACATGCAGCCATCCTCATTAAGAACACACCAGGGCAGTAAACTAGATGTGTAAACTGAGGGTCATAGCAGAGTCCCCAGTTTCTATTCCCTCCCCCCATAAAATGTATATTTCCGCAGGAGATATATGGGAACTAGTTATAAAAGTCAAGCAATTAAAAAGCATTTCCTGAGGTATTCATGGGACTGTACCAGCCACAAGTGCCTGACAGCTCTATGCGTGTGCAGGTCTCTGGAGAGCCATCACACTTCAATTACTATCACTAACATTAGTCATTATCAGGCTGGCTCCAGCCCCTGGGGAAGGCAGCTTGTGATGACAATACCCAGCCTCTCCTTGTAAAACAATTCATTAGGCAAAGCAGAACAGCTGGGGCAGCCACATGCAGGGCTGCAGAGTGGCCATCCCACCGGGACCTCCAGCCCCCCTTTCCCTTTCCGTGAGGGGCAGCCACCACCCCCATGACAGCTGTAAAAGCCTCTGGGGACACTTCAGGTTTAATCAGTGCTCCTTACACTCAAGAGAAGCATTTGATTGCAAACTTAAACTAATGGCACTCAGAAGGTTACACGAATCATCAGATAAGAGGCTTTAGGGCATTTTTATCTTGTTCTAATGCTCACAAGTTAATGAGGCAATAAGAGATAGATACTATCAGAGACTTGGTCTAGCTACCTTATACAGACAGGACTTTCAGAGATGCCATATTTACTGGTGATGCAGAGGTAAGATAGCAAGTCCATTATTGAATTTGCAGAGGACTTCATGCTCAGAACAACTGAAACCACTCAATAAAAAAGATTAAGTGCTAGTAGTTTTTTCACATAGCCTTGTATGCATTATCACCTGATCCAAAGCAGAGACAGATGAAAGGGAATATAGTAACACCTTACCAAGATCTGTTCAGTCCCTTCAGAGGGTGCACAGCATTTCCTGTCTCAAAGCACAAATGCTGGCTGAACTAAACAGTGAGACTGATCCTTATGAATTGCGCAACTCCACTGTCTCCGAACTACCAAGTCAAATGTGTCAAACAGTTATATAATCTGCACAGAACTGGGAAGAAGAAGAGAGAAAAAAAGGTATTTCATATTCAAAGCCTACATGTCTTGTAGTCTCTATGCGCCTTTGTGAAAACACTAATGGATTCTTTGCTTTCTCACAAATCACATATGAATACATCACAATAATCATGATTTTTAAACCTTTATGCAGCTTGCAAATAGAAATATTTGTATATATAATCTCTGTAAATGGCTTAGAATAGGCTTCCTTTTCTTAGTTACTTGGCTGGGGCCCCACGCTGAAAAGCACTGGATATGAGGATCTGTTTCACTACTACATTCTCATTCAACTTCATTACTAAAAGTCATACATGCTATCCTAAATCACGCCTTCCTATGGCATATTATGAGAGCAAGCAGGGGATAATAACGAAGAGCATACAGGATAGGATCCTTAATGATAAAGGCTTTATACACACACACACACTTTTTCCAAATAAAAAAAATATTTTTTTCAATGCTTTGTGAAAGAAAGTTAACAAATTCCATCTTACAGTTGGGGAAATAGGGGCATCTGAGAAAACAGACATACTGATCAAGCAAAACAATGATCTGCCAAGAACTAAACAAAGGTCTGCAAAGTCCCATCCTAGTGCCTTGTTCACTAGGATTAGCTGCTCTCTCCTAAAATAGATCCAGCTATACATACTATGTAGGAACCGCTCCTGCCATGAGCCAAAATCTGCAGGAAACCATTTCTGACATGGGTGATACAGGGATAATCTATTGTCTGTAATTACAGAGGAAATGTTCTATTAATACGTAAGTAGAAAAAGTTTTAATTTGATAAAGGGGAAGAAGGTGAAAGAATTTTAAATAAGAGGTACAGACGAGTTGCAAAGGTTCTGAATTCCCTGCTAGAGAATCTCCTGAGATTTGTTTGGCATTTTTGTGTTTCTTAAACCATAATGGAAAAATGTACATAACCTTATGCTTGATCAAACTTTTCCCCATCCTCAATTCCTCCACTGACAGTAGTCTACAAGTTATCCTGTCAGAATGAGAGTAGGAAAAAATAGGCTTCTGACAGTATAATGTAAGAACATTTTGTTTGTAGTCATGTTTCTTTCTGTGCCAAGCATGTGGCAGGTAGAAATGCTTTAATGTGACAGCCCATTCCCTTACTTCTGTGGCTAGAAGCCATTCAGACAGGCCCCAGTGACCCCCTGCTTGTCTGCACAGATGATGATGGTTTCACAGGAGCTGAGACCCACAAGAACCTTTGGATATTCAGGATCATTCTCTTCCTCTGCTTAAAGAATGACACTGAATATCCCCACATACAAAAACCGGGTTCCCCAGCTAAGTTGCATAGACTCATGATCATCTCTTTGGATGGAAGTATTTGGAAGTCTATTCCCCATCCCCCAAAAGCCTGAAAGCCATCACTGCATTATGAGACTCCTCAGGTTTCTTGTTCCTACTCAGGTTGCTCACATGGATGCACATCACAGAGTTGCATCTGAGATCTGCTGTTCAAAGCTCATGGGCTAAACCAATTGTCTGGTGATGTGGCCCCAGTGAGATAGGTTAATTCAAAACTTGCATTCCCAAAATTCTGGAAAGGCTCTTAGATCACAGAATCACACGATAATTCAGGTTGGAAAGGCTAAAGAGGTCTCCTACTCAAAGCAGGGTCAATTATGGGGTTAGACCAGGTTGCTCAGCATTTTATCCAGTCAGGTCTTGAAAACCACCAAGAATGGAAACTGCACAACCACCCTGGGCAACCTGTTCCACTGCTTGACTGGCCAACACTGATACTCCAGATTTTCTCAGAAAGTACAAATTACTACTTTGGAAGCATACCAAAAACCCTGCAAATATTAATGGTAACAGGTCAGATGAATGATTTCAGTCTTCAGAACAGTATGTTTGGTCAGTTGCTCTCCAGACTAACCAGATCCCTTTCTCCCCACTAACACTAAAAAGGGTCCTTTTTCTTAACTACAGCAAGTATCTGGATCAGCCTTCATTCAGTACCTTTTCACAGGTGACTTTTTTTAAGCAAAATCAGATGCACAAGCTAGGATTGGGGATGTAGGTAAGGAGAAGAAAAGGATGAGAGAAAAGGGAAGAAAAATGATCTGCCAGCTACTGGACCACTTAGCACATGGCCTGAGCACGTAACTTCGAATACTCAGTCAGCAAAATTAGATGAATATTATTTAACAGTTTAAAAGCTCCCCTTTGTATTTCCAACATTAGGCTTCAGAATTAACAACCATGCAATGACATTTCTAACACTATGTAGGAGTGTAAAAACATTTAAAAGCTATCTACACAATTGCAAAGTTTACATTTCTAATGATAAGTTACCTCTGTAAAAGATGTCCAACAGACTTGGGAAAATTTCAATGAGTTCCAATGAATTGGGGCTCACACTAGATGTCTGACATAATGAGACGTTTTTTCACAATCATTCTGATTATGTAAAAATATTTCAAAGAGGAAACAACTACCTTTTTGCTGTAACAAAAAAAATAAGTCATAGACATAAAAATCCAACTCAAACTATAATATTTAACAGAAAGAGATTCTGCACATTCCAGTGACAACAACAGGCATCAAACAGAAAATAACAGCAAAGTGAAATGGCTGAAGCTTGTACTTCTGACACATTTAGGAAATCTTTAGAGATGTTCCCCTTTTCCTCAAACTTCAACAACATACACCACCTTTTGCAGCAAGCAGAGCCAACAACGGCTGGAGATTAGAATACTGTATTAGTACTCTCCGTCAAAATCTACAATAGCACTTTCCCCTCAAAATAGGAGAGGGGGAAGAAGGCTATAATGCAGACATTTCTTGAAGGTTTGAGAAATATTCATTCCACTTCACAAACAGAGAAAGAACACCCTAAGTATCCATGCAGTATTTTTTTCATATTTTTAAGACGACAACAGTTACCTAGATACAGCATTTGCTTTATGATAAGAATGCATGCACAATTTACGCTTATGGGTAGTATCATATTTGACATCAGTCTCTAGCCCAGCCTGGATCTGCTGTTTTTTCTCTGCACAGAGAGGGCAAATCAACCACACATTTGCTTATTTAAAGAAAAACAATAGCAGCCAAGATCCAGGCTCAATTTCCATCCTCGCCATTGCAACCTAATCTCCTGGCAAGTTAATGCAAATCAAAGCAAACACTTCTCTACCACTGGTAGCAAAGCGTGTTCCTCTCCCAAGAGAGGCCTGTAAAACAGGACAGTCACTGACAGCAGTACAATTACTGACACAGATACAGACTTTATGGACATGTTTATCTCTGCTGTAAATCCACACTCTCTCTCCACTCCGATTCATGAGTCATAAAGAAATTGCAGATAATGAAAAAGTTGGAGAAATTTACAGCATGTCGGAAACCTCAGACAGCCAGAAGAAATTAAAGAGCTGACTGAAGATAAATCACACAGGTACAATTAAAACTTCCTACACCTTCTTCACTTCCAAACTGGGGCACAAGCCAAGGAAGATGATGAAAAGCTGAGGTCATGACTCCTCTGACTGTAATCATTTCTTAACAACCTACATGTCAAAATTAGCCAATTCACAGATCATGTATGAATGCCAATTTCAAGCTGGCATTCTGATGTCTCACTCTTCCAACAGGAGCTACCCAGGAAGAATCTTGTCTGTAAACAAGCTGCCCAGTGAGCAGTATATGGAAAAGTGATTTTCTTGTTCCTCTGCAGATGCAGAGTATCTCTTACCGTACCACTATGCATTAAAATGAGAAAGCAGATCTACAGCATAGGAGGAGGGGATAAAGAAGAGAAGGAGGAAGGCCAAGGTTTCTCATTTCACACAGAAATCATAGCAGCTTGGACATCAGTGATAGGGCCAAATAAACACCCTAATGACAATGTAAGTTCATTTTTACTTCTCTGAAGCATGAAAAAAATTGACCATGAACTACTATGAATCTAAATTGGGGGAAAAAAAAAAAAAAAAAACCCTTGTATTAATTCCATACTTTTCCAAGGCCATACCTAGTAAGAAAACAAAAACAAGCATTTCAACAGATTGCCTAGCACCCGAAAAACTCTGGGAGCATTTTCTAACCCACCTATGGATCATCCAAAATACAAGATATTTTCTAGGAGAAGTCTATTAATTTTGCTAAGTAAATCCTCTAGCTAACAGCACATTACAGAAATCTAGTGTCCAAAGAGCACAATTTTATTTTCCAACTATAAAACTCTGTCTTAAAGTTTTGAAGTATATGAAGTATAACATTTTGCATAAAGTCCTTGTAAACACAGTACTAACTGACAAAATAAGAGCAATATGCTTTCAGGCAAAACTGAAATGCAAAGAAGATTCATTCAGCAAGACCAGAAAATGTAAGAATTTTTTTTGTCAGCTTTCTTAGCTGAGCAAAAAACAGCATGTGGAAACATGCTGAAGTGCACACATCTCAAACTGTTCCCTTCCTACGTAGGACAGTCTACCTTGCAAGAGTAAATAAACTGTATTTTAAGTTTAAGAACATAATAAGCACTAGATTGTGTACAATGTTCTTCTCCAAGTGCAACATATTTAGAACAACAGGTGATTCCAAAACACATTTTCTTTCTTCTGGTTTCAATTAAGAGATTCACACTAGTGCTAGAAGCACTGTATTTCTGAAGGTGCCAGCTTTTAACAAAGAAAAAGTGAACATTCTCCTTACTCCTTTGTCAGCAGTCAAGATGTTAAGAATGTTGCTGTGTCTTTTCAATAACTAATGCTGAGATGCCTGTTGTGGGATCAAGACATGGATCCACATCACATGATCTTCCTTCACTTCATTTCCTTCTTCCCTCTAGAAAAGTAAGTTCTCTTCCCTAGCTCCACCACAGCACTAAGTAGTTTCATTTCTCCAAGGAAATAATGTTCAGGAAAGTCTACTCTTCTGCATAGATTCCAAAAATTCATTTGGCTAAAGAAACCAATTCTCTTTTTCATGCCACCTCTCAGATGACAGAAAGGGAGTGGAAGCTGGCAGCAAACAGTCCCTGCTGACACTGAATATTAGAACCCTCTTTACTCAGACATACCTGTTAACATGTTGATTTTCTAAGATTTAAGAACCTGAAAAATTTTATTACAAACAAGTGTATGGATAGACTAGGAAAGGCAGTCAAGTTACTGAATTACTACTAGGCAACTGTACTACCGTAAGTGTATGCACGTTCACAAATGTAAAGCTTCTTAGTTTAAAAAAAACTTACATGTTGATTGACTACTCAGGATTAAATAAAGAATAGTTGTAGTCAACAGATATTCTTATCTGATCAGTTACATCTTTGACATTATAAGCCTATTTGGCAAGAAGGCCACCTGTTTTACATGGAGCCTAAAGACTCCACCGTATGTTGGGACTACACAGATACCCCTATAAAAGACAATCCATTACAGAAAAGAAAAGATGTGTTTCAGCAAGAGGTATACAATGTCCTCCTTCCCTTCCTTACCTTCAATCTAATTCAACAGCTTCTGCAAATTTCAAATTAAGGCTTAACGCTAAACAAAAAGTGTCATGCCCTGTTTATTAAAGATTAAAAGACATACAAGTTCAGTCCACCACAGATGGAGCCCCTCCCCAATTTATACCTATCCTACTTGTGATCCAAAAACGAGAAAAAAAAATAAATTCACATCCAATCATGTTGGGAACAGCTAACCCAGCTTTTAAACTGCCCATGTCAACAGCAGCCTGCAAGGGTCCAGGACAGAAATAAGTAAATATGTTCCAAAATACACTACAGTTAAATACACATATCTTTAACATGGATAGCATATTATGAAGGAAGAGAGAACAGCTATAGAATACATACTGCTCAAGGAGAGGAGAAGAGGGAACTGCTCTACACCTCCAAATGTGCAATGAAGCTGAACTTGTAAACAAGAGATCACACAGGACAGCATTATCTGAAAGAAGATTCACTAATACTGAGAAGTGAAAAACTGAAGACTACCAATCTGAGATAGTGATCTTCTCTAACTAGTTTAGAGCTCAGAAGGACTCCTTTATAATATTCCAGAAATTTCAGAAGCTTCTGAGGCTGCAGAAGACTGCAATTCATGACCAAGGACAGTTTAACTTGGGAACGATGTAGCTGTTCCTTATTCATGTGTCCATCCATCTCTCCCTCTCTCCAGAAGGTTCTCTTCATTACAGAGACACCTCGGTCATTCCTGGTAGCAGTTGCTAAACCACCACACATTAGTCCAATCTATTACTTAAAAAACAGTTAAACTAAAGGTCCTTCTCTGCACCTTGTCTCTGACAGGCCAATGGCAACTGTCTGTAGAAGAGGATAAGAACAGGGCAAGCACAGAGCCATACCTGCCTAGTAATCCCCCCTGCCTTCTGTATCTCAGCTTTCCAAGCCAGTGGTGACTTCTTTGTGGTCAGAAACCCTTGACTGATTTACCTTCCAATAATTTGTCTCATTTATTGAGTAATACAAGCTTTGTGTCCACAACCTCCTGTGGCAGTGAGTTCCACAATTTTAATACACTGTGAAAAAGTACCTTCTTTTGTTCTGAACCTGACATACTATTTTATTCTCATACCAATACTATGAGAAACAGCGAAGAATCATTCCCCATTCCTGTTTTCCCTGAATTGATCAATTTTAGATTTTTCACATACTGCACCAATTGTCTTTCTCCAGGCAAAGACCTCCTAGTCATTTACTCATTCTTCATATTACAGAAAACTATTACTAATTCTGACTAAACTCTGGCTCACTTTTCCTTTATCACTCTACACTACAAAGTAGCCGTCTTTTTATTGCTCAGCTGACACCCCCCAGGTGATTCTGGTCTAAATCTTGGACAAACATGACCCTCAATAGCTAATATCAAGCAGTTCTTCCAGTGTACACTAGCTACTTCATTTGCTTGAGCAACATGCTGAACACATAACAGAAAATAAATCACTAACAGAAGAAAATAACAGCAAAGCTTCTGGAGTTCAGTGAAAGTCAAGGCAGGCAAAACCATGGGGGAATATAGATATGGACACTCAGTCCAGCATATACAACAGCTGCCTCATCACTCCTGACAAAATGTGAGGATTTGACATTGGATATATAGTCATTCGTATATTCCTGATTTTAGAGGAAAAGCACAAAACAACTCCAAATAAAAATGTAATCTGACAAAAGAAAAATCTGACTGACAAAAACATTGACAGAGAAATAGGTGGAATTCACACTCCTAGGTCAGTTACCCCAAATCTTTTAATATTCAAGGCAGATACTGCATGCAAGCACCATTATTTCCCCAAATTAGTTGGGCCTTAAAAAGACCAGGCTTTTTACCAAGTCTTGCACCAGTGATATTATCACTGAAGCTAGTCCATAATATGGTAGTAGCCAGCTACACTCTCCTGCATCAGTGAGATTTCACTAAAAGGCACTATCGCTGTGAGATCAGTTATATACATTTTAGGACTTCTGAACCAGTATAGCAAGTGGTATCTGAAAGTGTCAGAGATGCATGAGGAATAGCAAAGCCTTCAGAAAGTCTGTGGCCTTCCCCCATTCCTTCAGTGATGTATTAGTTTTCTTGTTCCTAACTATTTGTCACTTTTACACATTGCTTTGTTCCAAAGTGTGGTGAAAAAAAAATATATAAATACACTTTTTTCTTCTTTGTGTATGTACTTCCCATACATGACTCTGCATGTACATCCAAAAGGATAACATGGTAGATCTTCAAAAAATTCCTGCAATCAAAGATAATAAAACCTTAACACTGAGCTCAATAGCAACATATGCCCTTCCCAGAACTGCTGGCTCAGGGAATCAAGACCTTAAAAAACTAAAATCCACTTTGATACAGTTGATCTGAAAACCGTTACAGCTTATAGAGTGGAAGAACAGAGCTACTTGGTCTTATTTAGATGAACTATTTTCAAACTTGATGCTTTGTGGGCCACAAATATCAAGGCAAGATCTGAGATAGTTCTTCATCTTATCTGGGAACCCAGGCTCCCTCTTGCTTACCACACCAGCTATGGCCTCGTAGTTCTGCAGTGCTCACGACCCAACTCCAAGCGACGAGTGCTGGCAGGGGGCTGACAAGACTATGGCTCTTTTTCAGACCTCTGCCAACAGCAGACATCAGGCTTCTGTTGATCAGCTGCAGTTCAGGCTCAGCACCCCCTCACCCACATGAATAAGGAATCTGGTAGGTGTGCTCATTAAGCCCTGGTCCTCCTCACACTCACCTTAATGAGAACAGCAAAATCCACACAAAGCAGATTTTTAATACTAAAAAATGGTTTTGATGTATGATAAGCAATAAAATGACCCCTTAAGAGAAGGAAAATAGAAGGTCTAATGAGAGCTGAAGCAGAAAGGGAGAACCATTAACAAGCAAGAGGATGAAGTTTTACACAGCTAAAAAGCAGCCAAGGAAGCACAAGCTGAGACCCCAGAAGAAAAGGTGAAAAAAAATTAACAAGATTTTACTATCATTGATATCAGCTTCTTAGCTGCTGGAGAACTCTGAAACTACCTGGTAGCAGAGAATAAATACATAGATCAGAGACCTAAGGATCACCTATTCTTTAAGGGAAGGAACAATATTTCATGTATTTTTATATAAAAATTTTATGTATATATATTTCAGACATGCTACAAAATCCTGCTTCATTCAAGGAAGGCCAGCTATGCTTATAGTGAGTTTCATGCTAAGAAACGGAAGAATATTCTGCAAGGGACAGACAAGAATTAGCAAGAATCCATCTATTAGATTGCCAGGAGGGCTGAACAAGAGATTCCCTGTGATCATTTTGGAGATCCTTTCTGTTCCACAAGAAAGATGATCTTCAAAGTGAATCATGTCACCAGCAAATTAAGTGGTCTAAGTAGGAAATTTTGACTTATGAAATACCAGTCCACCTCTTATTTGCAGTTTGATGGCCTGTTTCTTAGTAAAATGGAGATGAATGTAGAGGAGATAATGCAGCCAAGAGTCAAAAATATACAAAAGGCAAGGGTGTTCATTCATTTGCTGAAAAGTCATGTTGAGAATAAAACTACCAAAAATTTGCTAAACAGAAGTCATTTTTGACTACAAAAAAAAAAAAAAAAAACCAAATCAACCACTTATTTTGCCTGAATAAGAACTAAATCTGCTAGGTACTACTGGAGCCAGAGGAATCAGTTACATGGCTAGAAAGATCAATAGTTAACTCATTCAGAAATAAGCAACTGGAGCCTCAGAAAAAGGGGAGGGAAGTAGCATTATCAAAAATAGCATTAACCATTTCAGTTGTCAAATGCCTGCTTTCAGGCTACTATCTCACATGCTCAGATTGATGTTAACAGATAAAGCTACTGCAGTCCACATAGATGCATTCTATGTTTCACCGAAACCATAGTGGAGGATAAAACGACTGACTCATTAAATACCTGTATAAAATATTGGGTGAAAGTCCTGTTAGTATTATTACAATTTGAATATTCATAATGTCTCAAACCACTAATATTAAAAATCATCTCTGAAATTTCTAATTGACTGTGCCCTGAACTTACTGTTGCATCTGACACAGGGCAAGGCTATTCAATTTCACTTGGTAAAGCAAAATTTACAAAGAAGTAAGCACTCTTTAAAAGGCACTGATTTAAATCACATAAATATTTGCAGCTTGAAATGCAGACCAGTAAAACAGTAGTGACTGTAAAACTAGCAATTTTTAAAGGCTGAGAACAACTGTAAGTCAAACCAGGCATCAAACAAGCTGGAAAGAAAATGTAAATCATATAGTACTAATTTCATTTGATTCTCAAAAGCCGTAAGGCATTGTCAAAACAGCCAGGATTAGAGAGAGTAAAGGTAACAGAAAAAAAGAAAAGAGGGTGGTGAAAAGTTAATAGTAAAGAATAAAAAACTACTAGAAGAAAGAAATAAGGAAAACAGGAACTAAGAAAACCACGGCCAAAAAGTTAGGGACAGCAACAATTATATACAATAAGAATGTGGAATCCAAATAATAATACTGAATGATTCCTAGATAGAACAGTGGAGTTGGACAAAACATTCAATATATTTTTTCTGTATTCATCAAGAAAGCCATCTTATATAGTCATCTCACAAATGAAAACATTGTCTATACAAGCTAACTTAGAAGAATGTTATAATATCTCCAAGTCATCAAATTCCAACAATTTGTATGCAATGGTTGTAAGACACCTCAAAGAGTTCTGTGGACTATTAATGTTTACTTTTAGTAATTCTTGGATCACTCAAGATATTCCCAGACTGCAAAGAGCTGGCACTGTGCCAATATTTTAAAAGGACAAATATGATAGCTCAAGTAATTAGGAATCTATCAGATTTCCACTGATCCCAGGCAAAACAGTAAGACAGCTAATAGGAATCTAAGAAATAAGGCACATAATTCAGTAATTACGAATTTATGAAAGTACATCTTGTCAAATCAGCTGCTCAGATAATTTTAGTGTAGCAATAGCACTTTGATGAATAAAATTCCTAAAGCTACTCAGTTCCCACATGTCACTTTGCTTAATGAATTACAACACAAAATTTACATGAAGTATGCTGTGAACTGTTTCAATAAAAGACCTCACAAGTAACTAAGAAGTCATTAGATACATTTGTAATGTCCTGCTGCTGCAATCACTCTAATCCTGCACACCATTTTATCCATAACCTGGAGGAAAACAGAGGTCTTGAAAATATAAAGGAATTGGAATGGGGGGCAAAAGAGGCAAGTTGAAGGAAAAGCAAATAGGAATAAGTTAGTGACACAAGAGGCAGGATTGTTTCTCATTCTGAATACAAATAAAATTTGTGAAAATACAGTCAAAAGAAACACTACACATTCAGAACAGAGAATATATGTCACAAAAATTGCCTTGGGAAGAAGCAGTTTCAAACATGATTGAAAGTGTGCACAATTTAATAATGTAAATAAATAAAAAAGCAAGACTTCTGTGGGAAGCTCATGCTGCCATCTAGAGGAAACTGGTTAGCAGCTTTTTTTTTTTTTACTTCTGTTTTTGAAAGGCAATTTCAATTAGCAGCCACATTAAACAGGGACTATTAAAATTCAATTGACAAATACATGATCAAATCAAATACCCCCACGCCAAAAACACAAGTCCCTTGACTTTAATGAATAAATCTTTTAGGTTTTTCTTCTTGTTCTCTCACTAAGCCTGTAAGAGAAAAGAACTTAAAGACAGAGTAGTAGGAAAATGGTTCTGAAAAACCCTATTCAAACTCTGCATTTCATTTTCTGTGAGAAATTTCTTAAGATAAATGTACACATTTTGACAGACAAAACATACTATAGTTTAAATGGAAACAGATTTCAGTGACAAGAAGCAACAAACATGAAGACAGCTTTCACAAGCCTTGAAAATTCAAGATTTCAGTTCCCATAGACTGTAATGGTTTTAACTCTTGGACCTCAAATATTTTCTTGGACCTCAAATATTTTACTATTTTCTCATTTAGCCTTCTTTTTATTTTTGTTTGTTCTCAGTAAAAAAAAAGAAGACAGGAATAAGTGTAATACAAATACTGCTAACTGAACAATACAACCTTGTTAGTTTTAATATAATTGGACTCCGTTCAATTTTTTCATTGCAAAGCTGTTTGATGCTTAAGCCTACAGTTTACTTAAAGCCAATCCGTACGCAGTATGCTCCCACTTCGCCTTTTACTAAGATTTGGCTTTACTATACTTTTATTTCTACAATACTAAATGCTTTACACAGTCTTAACAGATTTCAGCTCTGAAAGTCAAATAAATTTGTGTGTGCAGAAGTGTGTTAAAACAGGCTTAATCTAATTGGAAAGTAAGCATCAGAGTAGCCTATGCTTAGGGGCAGTTCTTATCTCTAAAGGATAAGAACTACTGCTTTTTGTTGTCCACCGAAAAAGAAGTAAAAGGCTTTGCACCATGTTACTTGTATCACAATATAAAGCTGACAAGGAATCCTGGAGATTTTTCCTAGTCTCAAAGTTTTAAAACTTTCAAAGCTCCATGCTTACCCTAGAGTAACTCCAACTAAAGTCTAAGCTAAAGCAAAATTAAGCAGAAAATATTAAATATGTCAATGGGTACCCTACAGACAGTGTTTAAAGAAAACTCAATCCCCTTAAAATCCTCAAAGCTGGATCAGCCTGATAACAAGAGTCCTGAATGTGATGATGCAGGCAACTCCTTCAAAAGTATGACAAAAATTTGCTACTAGTAAGTGGGTTGAAGGTCAGCTTTAGTACTGGATGACATGAGCTCTATCCACAACTGACAGAAAAAAATACCAACTACAGAAGCAGAAATTGAGTATAAACAGTAACTCACAGCAGAATCCTACACATAAGTGAAAGTTCCACTGTGGAGACAGTACACTTAAGTTTCACAGAAATACTGGAGTAAATATCCTGAAAATATTCTCAGTATCCAAGTGGAAATTAAACAAATAGCAACATCATTTATCTTAGTCAACATAAGTCAGGAGCAGAAGCCCGTATGCCATTAGACAACACCAGACTGGCATAAACATGATCTCTCGCTGTTTCCGCTGGGACTGTTTCCCCCATATACATAGGCTGTAAGTTCTCTCTCCACATTTTGGAAGATCACATACACAAATTAATGCATTGTTTATCTATCACATAAATAGGTCTTAAGATTAGAAAATGAAATTCAAAGTTACAAAAACTTAAATGTGACCCATTAAGTCACACTGTGCTCCTGACAGACTTGTTTTGGGCAGCTACTAAGAGACTATTGTTCAGCACTCCTTCCCTTGGGAGGACTGCCTACTGCACCGCTATTACTGTCAGACATTTGCCAAAGCTGCCGATATATTTTCCAGCTACAGATATAACATGAGTACATGTCTGCAATGCAGTCAGTCACATCTCCATACAGCACTTACATTCATCCAGTCCCAGCTGATAAGCCAGGTTCTGCAGGCCTCGAACCTTCTCCATCAGGTTAGCAGTAGTGAGGCTCCCCAACTCTAAAGATACAGAAAAGCATGATTTTTAACAGTCTATAGCCCTCTAGTGGCAATGTACCTGTGTTTACTACTTCACAGAGCACCTTCAAGTCAAACTTTTGACAATACCTATTTCCACTGAACAGAAAACATTCCTTGACTCTCACATTTCAAATCTCAGAAGCAGGAGAGAGCTATAATACCTCAGAGCAGAAATGGCAAGCAAAAAAAAAAAGAAAAGCTAGCATAATGGTTCAAAAACCAACAACAGTGAGGAAAATAACTTTATCTTTGTAAGCTCTCTAGCAGAAGCTTATTCTCACTAAACATTTAAGCAAGCCTGTTTATTTTCATGCAAACAGGTACCATTATCGTTGCCTAATGCATCACTCCAGCAAGTGTATTCTGATATTTCTCTTCATTATCCTTATACAGTTCTTTATGATCTTGTCTTAAACTTTTCTTCAGAAACACACTATTTCTAAGCAGTTGAATTCTTTGAGCAAACTAATTCTTCGAGCAAACTAATTCTTCCAGACCACCAGCATGGGCTGCTTTCAAGCATCAATTTTCCTGTGTTCGTTTCTTCACGGTTCAGTAGGCTAGGTGTTACTGAACCACAGCCCAGCAGTGGTATCTACACAATCACCCTGATCAGGTAGAATCTATTGCCTTGACCCTTTGTTATCACACAGCAGTTGGTAGTGCACCATGCAATAGAAAAATATTAGTGGAATTACATTACATAGCTCACTCTGCACCACATTTGAAGACAAAAATTGTCTATTTAGTATGATAATTTCTATAGCATAACTACTAACTAGAACAAGTAAGAAAATAATTAGTCCAATAATCTGTCATTCAGCAGCTCACTCTTCCTACACTAACAGGTGCTTTTAATATTTGTAAAAAAAATGGCTCAAGTTACTCTTATGTAAGCTCTTATTTAAATTTGTTATTATAGCCAATACAGACCTAAAATTAGTGCTTATATAGTTGTAAAGAGTACAACACGCTCAGTTAAGAGGTTCAGCATGTTTGTCTTAACTCAGGAACAGTCCTTCTGCTCCCCCTCATCTGACCTCAGCAATAGCTGTTCCTCCACCTGGCCCTCCTATCCCCTTGTGGAAAAAAAAAAAAAAAAAAAAAAAAAAAAAAGGAACTGCTTTGGCCATCTTACCTGCTACTCAAAAGGCACTGTCCATACTCACCCTTTAACATATCAATATCATCATTTTCTAATTCAGCCATCCATTTGGGAGGAGAACTAGTAATAGGCTGTTTGGGGAAAAAAAAAATATATATATATAAAACTCAGAAAAGTGCATTCATAGCAGCATACAAAAAAAGAATCTGATCTAGGATTCTAGAAAACAGTCCCACTGACAGTAAAAATAAAAGGATTCCAGGTGCTCTGTTGAGCTTTTCCTACACTTAACCTAGCTTTCTAACTTTCTCTAGATTTTTTAGAGGCAAAGCCAGCACGCTACCACTCAAAAGCTGGAGACTGTATGAAAAGCAGTATTTTCTAAAACCTTTTATTTCTTCCAAGGCCTAACACACTACATTCACAGCAAGGTATAAAAAGAGAAGCAAAGGCTTACACTGAAATATTCTGAAGTCACAGCTAAGAAATATTTTAGAGAAAAAGCTCATGAAGCTCACAACAGAAAAAAGCAGATCTATCACACAGGAAACAGGAAAACAGGAGGCACAAACGAGACATTACTTACACTTTTGAAGGAGGCAGCAAATTCAGCAACACCTGGTACTGCAGGCAGGGGAGGAAAAACAAACGTAAGCAGTCACAGCAACAGACCGTTACGGCCCCCTCCCTAAAGGGGAGGCCACGACGGCCCGCCGAGACGGAGCGGCCCCATCAGGCCCCCCGAGGCGCCGAGGCCAACGCGGGCGGGACTCACGCTGCTCGGGCCACAGGTCCGGGGAGGCTCGGTCCAGCTTCTCGAAGCTCAGCAGCGAGGCCTCCAGGTCCGCGCCTGCAACACACAGGAGTGAGATCCCGCGCGGCCCCCCGCGGCGCCAAACAGCAAGGAGCGGCGCCCTGGCCACCCGCTCCCGCCTTACCGTCCCCAGGAGCCGCCATCTTGCCCGCGTCACGTGACCCGCCACCGCCCGCGCGGGCCCGCCCACGTGACCCGCAGCCCCCGAGGTCCAGCCAAAAAAAAAAAAAAAAAAAAAAGACCGCCCCGAAACCCCACGTGTCGCTGCGGCCGCCGCCGCCAGGAGGCGGGGCCGCGCGCCGGCGCTCGCCCAATCGGAGCTCCGACGGCGAGTGGGCGTCTTGGCGCTCGCGGCCAATGGACAACCCGTAACGGTGGGCGGTGGGGGCAGGGGGTGCGGCGAGAGGCTCTCGGGCGGCGATTGGCCGAGGGCCGCGAGGGAGGTGCCGGAGGGAGAGCGGGGTGGGCGAGGCCGGCATGCGAGCGGCCAATGAGCGCTCGGGGGCGGTGCCTCGGGCCGCCGCGGGTTGGGGCGAGGGGCGCCGTTGGGGGGCGCGACGCAGCACTCGGGGCCGGGATGGCGGCGGCGGCGGCGGCGGCGCGCGGCGCCTGGGGCGGGCGGCGGCGCGCGGCGCTCAGGGTGAGGCGGCGGTGGCGGTCGCGGCCGTGGCCGTTTCCCCCCCGCCGCCACCCCCGGTAGCAGCGCGGCGCGGCCCGGGCAGCGGAGGGCGGCGCGGCCGCCCGGCGAGGGGCCGTCCCGGCGGGGGGAGCGGCGGGTGGGGCCCGCGAAGGGCAGGTAGCGCGGTGGGGCGCCGCTGGGGCGGCGCCCGCCGGGCCGGGGCCGGGGCTGGGGGCGGGCCGGGGGCGATGGCCCGCGCTCGGGAGCCCCGCCGCAACCGCGCTGTGTGCGTTTCCCTCCCGTCCAGCTGCCGCGGAGAGCCGGTGCCCCTTGGATCGCCTCAGCCGCCGCCTCCTCCTCCTCCTCGGTGGTGAGTGCGGCCCGCGAGCAGATCCAGCGGCGGGGAGGCCGAGGGGAGCGGGGGCACCCGGCTCGGCCCCCGCCCCGGGGAGCGTCTCTGGCTTTTCCCCCGACGCAGCCAGAGACTTTCGTGGCGTCGCTCTTTTGAGGTTGTTTCTGTGCGTTCCCCTCCCGCAGCTCCTGCCTGGCGCTGCTGGAGCAACACTGGGGGCGCGCGGGGAGCAGGGCACCGAGCGCCCCGCTGGTCCGCAGGAGAGGGGGGGAAAACACGAGTTAAACGTCAGATTTGTTTGACTCCAGAGTTAAGGAGCACCAGCTTTGATCGATCGCTCCCTGCTTGAGCTCTGCCGTAGCCCTTAACGCGATTGTCCTGCGTTACTTTTGCCAGAGACTCCTGCGCATAGACCTAAGGGCAATACACCAGTTCAATTGACCACTACTCGATGTTTTGTTTTCTCCATGTTTATTAAATAGCACACAGTTTATTAAGTAGCCTTTTTTGTCTGATTTTTCAGCTTCCTTTACCATGTGTAATATTTCTTCAGTGAGAGCAGCAAAAAATACAAACTATGTGATTAATGATCATGTGTGAAAAAGGTTACTTTAAGCTGTATGACTGGCATCCTATAGTCTAGGGCAGTATTTAACTGCTTTAGCTATTGTAGTGTCTTTTTTCTTCTGGTATCCATGACTGTACACTTTCGAAGTTCTGAACTGATAAATCCTGATTGTCCAAATGGGCTGCTTTTCTGTGGTCCTTGTTCCCAGAACAGGCTCATTCTCTAAAGAAAAAGAGGGGGAGCTCTTATGGAACAAGTGCAGTCAATCTCAATTCCAGCATTTCCTAAACTGTGTAGTGTAATTTTTCTTTGCATGTGGAATTCCCTAGATATCCTTTTTAAGCAATTTGAAAAAAATGAGTTCCATTGTACTGGAGCCCACGTGGGTGGTATAGCTTTGGAGCCTGTACATCCACTGCAGATATGTGCTACTTGGGCTAATGGAGTAACCGATAGCACTAGGAGTTTGTCATTCTCTATTTAGAGAAGTGCCAGAAGACCTTTGCTGACAGCAAAGGAACTGGAAGGGTTCTTGCACTTAGTTTCAGGTTCTAGAGGGGAGTGGGATAGGCACTGATAATTTGCCTCTTTTCCCCAGGTGTAATATCAGCTACACAGTTGCCTGCAGTGTTTAATTTTGGATCCGCTCCTGTGTTACCTCCCAAATCAATAGGTCTTGCTTAGCCATTACCAATCTTACTTTACATGTCTCATTTTAGTCCTAGCTTCTCAGCTTGTCCCAAATCATTGCTTTTCACTTTTTTCACTTTTTTTTTCTACTGTCATCCAATTTTCACTCTCATTGCTTGTCTAGCCAACCCCATTTCTTTTCCTGATTTTTTCTCTCATCTCTGTCCCTTCGTTATGCCTTGGACTGCATCCCAATCCTCATCTCTCTCTCATAATTCCATGGCCTAATTTCTTTCCTTCAGACAGCTCCCTGGTATTTTTTTTTATATTCTAGTTCTTTTTTTTCAGGTATGTCCCATTTGTGTTTTTCATGCTGCAGGTCCATTTCCCCTTGTCTTATCTGTTCTCCCCACGCCACTGTTTCTGGGCCTCGTCTCTCTGCATTTCTTTAACCTTCCTCACTGTTCTCTCCATGATTAACTGGTTCCCACTTTCTCCTGGTTCTCTCCTTACCTCCCAGTATCAACTCTGTACTGTTAGCTTCCAGTCTCTTCGTTTATGCAGTCCCAGTCTGCTTTCCTGCTTGCTACAGTCTTGTTGCCTATCCAGTGTTAATTATAGCTTCTGTCCCTGCTTTTCCTCCTGCCCTAAATTTTGCTGAACTCTTATTCCAAACTTTCCTTTTCTGACCCCTGCACCTGAATTGCAGAGTTCTGTCCCCCGTGCTGCCTGCCAGGACAGTCACTGTGAACTCGGCACATGTAGGTTCCTTGCTCTTAGTTCCAAGGCCAAATGATCATCCAGCTTTATGCCTGCAGCTGTGAGCTGGGGAGGTGAACTTACTTAGTGGCTTGGTGGGAATGAAGTGTGTAATACAGCCTGCACTGGGTACGTGGAATTCTCACAAGGTGGAATTATTCACCATTTTTGCTGAATGTTTACGAATTGCACTTTTTCGGTCTTCTAACTTAGTAAACTTTGGGTGGTTAAGTAGATTGAAATACTTCTGAATATAAGCATAACAATTTTTTTTTCTTGAACTGTTTTTAGAAAGAATTGTGGCCAATTTGGTTAAAAGTGTGGTGGGGCGGGAGGGTGGACAGCATGAAAAATTTCAGCGTGAACAGTTATCTGGGCGTAGGTGTAAAGTATTGGGACTAGGCCCTCTAATGGGCAGCATAGCAGTGAGTGGTGAAGGCCTGCCTGTAATAAGGCATGTTAGTATTTAGGCACCTTGAGACAAAGATCACTCACTGTCCAGTGTTTTGTCTTCCACAGCCAACAACCAAACTGTTCATTGATGGGAAGTTTGTTGAGTCCAAAACTACTGAATGGATCGATATCCACAACCCAGTAAGTGAAATGACCTCTGCGTATGTATCAGCAGCCACTGTGCAGCAAGGGTCTGTGCCTCTGTTGAACCGTTTGGTGAGAGGGGAAAGTACATATATTTCTTGAGAAAGGTTTAGACTTGGAGATTAACACAGATTTAGCACTGTACAAGTGCTTCTCAATTGCATCTCCATATGAAATGTTGGTCTTAGGAAAGTGATGACCTCCTTTCTCTCCCCTCTGTAGTAAAACTCAAAGGGGTTTTATCCAAATATCCAAAGAGGAAGCGTAAATACTACTTACTTTGGGGTTTTTTTTGCTCATGCAAAGGCTCTGTGAACAGTATTGCAAATTTCGGAAGGTTTTCTTTCACTCTGTATATACACAACCTCTGACAGTTGAAAAGCTCCTCTTCTCTCCTTTGAGACAGCTTCCATCTGTGAGCCACAATATTCACAGTGAATTTAGATGCTTGATGCTATGCAATGCAAAATTTATCTTAGATTAGTAGCACTCACACTCATCTCAGTCCTCCACCAAAGACAGATGGAAATGAGACCGTGTTCAAAGGTCTGACCCTTGCAGTAAGCATTTGGACAGCAGTTTCTAAAACTTTTCTCTGTAAGCCTTATTTTGATATGCTTTGTGGAAGTAATCAGACCAGCAAGCAATGTTCATGAAGCTCATTTGGTCTCTGTGGAGCAGCCAATGTTCTTGTTTCAATTTTTTTCCTCTTGTCCTTAGTTGTTTCTCTCTTAGTGATGTACCTGTTGTTTTTGTCATGTCAAAGCAGATTTAATTTTTAAGAGTGCACTGAAAGGAGGTTAAACTGGTAAAGACAGGATTTAAAAGTTAAAATATTGTAGAGCTAAAGTTGATCACAAAATCTTCTGCCTAGTAATCTAAGTGAACTGTAACATGAATGCAAATTGCACAATCGCATGCTAATTTTTTCAAAGGACCCTTGCCTCATTTAATACACAGGAGGGACAGCGGATGAGCCAAGACAGTGGAGAGGGAGAAGGACAAAGTCCACAGAAACCTTTGCCTTATCCACTCTAGAAGCTGAAATATCTGTTATATCAGACAAGTTAGTTCAACTCAAGCATTTGGAAATCACCTCTAAATTTTCAGCTTTCTAGGTGCCTATTTTGAGATGTGTAGAGTGCACAGTTTCAGAGCTACTGGATACACAGAATTCCAGTTGTAGCTTATGCCTTTCGTGTGCACCAAGAGGAGTCTCTTTTGTGCTCTCCCTTTGGAAGTACAGCTCCTTTTAGAATAAGGATATCAGGTGTGTGGACAGCTGAATGGTTGAGAACAATAGTTGGAGAAAGTTGAGTTTTGATGCAGTTTGTTTTTCCTTCAGGCCACAAATGAAGTGGTTGGTTGTGTACCAAAGGCCACAGCCAGTGAGATGGAGGCAGCTGTGGCTTCATGCAAAAAGGCTTTTTGGAACTGGTCAGAAACATCTGTTCTGAGTCGCCAGCAAATCTTCCTGCGTTACCAGCAACTCATCAAAGACAATCTGGTGAGACATCTATAGCTGAGTGTGGTGGCTGTTGTTGAGTGCATGGCAGTTGATTCTAGGAAGTCGATTCAAATTGTTATGGTTTCCGAGTTCTTGGTGAGGCAGCATTGCCATGATTGAGGAGCTGACTGAGGCACTGTAGTTGAGAGGTATAGAAAAGCAGTCTCCAGGCATATGAGATCAGAGAGGCATCTTCTTGAGGAATATTCTTCTGCATTAGTTCCTTTAACAAAGGACTGTGGGAGGAACCTTGAACCTTGATAGAGAATGTGCCAGTTGAAAAAGACAAGTGGGAGAAGTATGTTACTATGTCTTTTGATAGCCTAGATTGCTTTTTCTGTTTGTCTTTGGTGTGACACATGATAGCTGTAGAATATAAGCCAACCCCACAGTTTTCTTTTTACAGTGTCACCTGTGTGGCTTATTAGCTTCTTGTGTACAAGGAGCAAATCAACCAGTGTTGTCTTTCCTGGGCTCTACTCAGTCTGTTCACTGTGACATTCAATTCTCTGTTAAACAACATATCCTATGCCTCCACTGTACCTCATGGGCAGGCACTTTTCTAACATTCCTGAACTTTGTGTTCTTCATTTTCAGAAAGAAATTTCAAAACTCATCACCTTTGAGCAGGGGAAGACCCTGGCTGATGCTGAGGGAGACGTGTTCCGAGGCCTCCGTAAGCTGCTGGCTCCTCCTGTTAAAAAAGGGTTTCAGAACCCATAGGAAGGGAGGAAATCTCCTGAGCAACAGCTGCTCTAGGAGTCCATGCATGTAGCTCCCTTCCCAGATTCCTTATGAAGGAAAAGCAATTGGAGCTCTAACTTGAAAAGTTACATTAGATTGATCTTTTTAAAACTACTTCCAAGTTCTTAGTCCCTTCCTTTTCCTATCAATAACTACAACTGGCTCTAAAGCAATAGAAAGTTCTCGCTTGTGCTCAGATATCTGAAACTGAGTCCCAAATGGTATGGCAATACTACATCTGTACTTCTTTTACTGGGGCTGTTGTGTCTGTGCTCCTATCACACAAACTTATAACGCACTCAGGAGAGAAACCATTCACAACCAGCTCACAATGCTTGGCAGAGCAAAGGGATCTGCTGGAGCACAATGACTTTAAGTTGTGGGGAAAGAGGCTGGAAGAAAGATTTGGGTCAAGGCAGTGGTGAGAAGGGAGTTTGGGGCCTGAATGTTAACAGATCACCCAGTGGCATGTTGCCCTTTCTGCTGCAGAGGTGGTTGAACATGCCTGCAGTGTGACATCCCTCATTCTGGGAGAGACCATGCCTTCCATCACTAAAGACATGGACACTCACACCTACCGTCTGCCTCTGGGAGTGTGTGCTGGAATTGCACCATTCAATTTCCCAGCCATGATTCCTCTTTGGATGTTCCCCATGGCTATGGTTTGTGGAAACACCTTCTTGATGAAACCATCTGAGCGGGTTCCGGGAGCACTCATGTTCCTTGCCAAGCTATTTCAAGATGCTGGTGCCCCTGATGGGACCCTGAATATCATCCATGGACAGCATGAAGGTAACAATAGCCCTTCTTGCGAGATGGCTGGAGTGTATAGGCGTTGTGGTGTATGGGTATTCAGTGAAGGTACTAAAGAAGTTGGAGGGTCTGTTAGTACTGCTGTAAGATAGGTCTGGAAAGGCACTCAAGCCTGTTGATGGAGGGGAAGGGAGGTGACTGAGAGATTTGATACAATTTGCATCAAATCTTTCAGGAGATAATGTGGCCAGAATTTGGGAGGTTGGGATCAGAGTTACCACGGCATGTAAGTGCTCAAATTTTATTTAGCTAAATTCCAGCTGAAATAAGTAGATAAATCATCTTGGTTTTCTAAGGAAGCCTAAACAACAATTGGGTACCCCACTGAACATACAGTGGATACCAGTGTTGTAGCACCTAGTGTGGTATTTTCCACAGTGACCAAGTGGCTTCAGAACACAAGAATACAGAAGTTGACAGTAACTTTCCCTCAACATCACATGGGCACCTTGGAAAACATCACCATGAGCCTTGGAATATGACTTCAGAAACTTAACTCTGGGCACCTACTTTGATTATTTTATTTGCTAGAATACTAGCTGTTACAGAGCTGAGGTGGAGAAGGGGGAAACAAGTTTGAAAGTGTAAGTCCTGTGGATGCCAGTAGGCAGGGCTGAAGAGGGAGAGACTGGTTGGAATTCAGAGGGGATAGTCTAGATTATTTAGTCACTTGCAGAAGTGGCGTAGATTTCAGTGCCAAATAGATGGGTCAAAGTGCCTGGATTTTGGATACTCGGGGCCTAGAGGTTGAAGAGATGGTGGAGAGCCAGGTATATGAGCAGAGTGGCAGAGATGCTGAGAAATCAGAGTGGAGAGATGCATGGGCAGGCAGTAGGGGACCTTAAATGCGGGAAACACAGAGGCACACAAGGAGAAAAAGAAGTACAGATTTTGCAGTATGGGGATGGGAATAAAGGGAAGCATTTGTGCATAATGTGTTATTTCCTATTTGAAGCTGTGAATTTCATCTGTGACCATCCGGATATCAGAGCAATCAGCTTTGTGGGATCTAATCAGGCTGGCGAGTACATCTATGAGAGAGGATCCCGGAATGGCAAGAGGGTCCAGGCCAACATGGTAATATCTCTGAATGGAGCGTGCTTCTGCACACAGACTGCCTCTTTCACATGCATGTGAAGACAGACCATTCCCTTCAGCAGCAGAAGCTGACTTTGCTACTGACAGTTTAGTGATGAGGCTTCCCTTCTTGCCAGGTTCTGGTAGCAGAGTCATAGCTACTGTATGGACTTAATATCAGAGAGCTAGAGAAGAAGTGGTCAGGGTGGTTAATAATGGGAGACTGTATATGTGTTGTATTTCAGGGAGCCAAGAACCATGGTGTGGTGATGCCTGATGCCAATAAAGAGAACACCTTGAACCAGCTGGTTGGAGCTGCTTTTGGAGCAGCTGGCCAACGCTGCATGGCCCTGTCTACAGCAATCTTAGTGGGAGAATCACAGAAATGGCTGCCAGAGCTTGTGGAGAGAGCCAAAAATCTACGTGTAAATGCAGGTACAAACTGATAGTTTCTTGTCAGGTGCTTGGCTTGTGTATGACTGGCTTTCTAGGTCTGTGTATCTGAAGTGTCTCTTGGAGCTGTTGGCTACATAGCTTTGATCTGTAGAAGTAGGAGCTGGTGTATTGTCTGGATTGGGCCATAGAGCCCTGGACTTGTAGTTAGGAGTATGTGGGAAGGCTTGGCGGTATGACTATGATGCAAGGATCGGTCTTGTTTTAACTGGAGCTTTGAGGTTATCTACCTGTACATAAATCAAACCTAGCATTTTTCTAGCAACTTCACTTAGAGATCCTTCCAATTTGTAGTAAGCATGCAATAACAAGGAAAAATGGGAACAATAAAATACTTAGAAAAATTAGACTGTTGTTAACTCTGGGGAAAATTCTCCTATCTTTCATTTATTTTTAATAAAGTCCTGCAAAGGGCAAGAATTTTCTTTTAAGAAAGATCTGGTTTTGGATTTTAGCTTCCTCATGATCAAAAATTATTCTTCCTCTTTAGACAAACATTGTAAATATACTTACATAGGAAAGGAAAAGGAAATGGGAAAAAGAAACTTCTATCTCAGTTTTGCTTGCTTCATTCATGTGCTATGGGCGGGATTCAAGAAGGAGGTCAGTTTCTAGCCTGGTGCATTTTAATCTCCAAATCCTGGATCACTTCCTTGGTCTGAAATGACACCTGGCTGACGTAGTTAGTTCTTTTACTACAAGCCATTTGCATATTGGAGCAAGTCAGCATATGGTATTTTGTCACTCCTGCAGCCAGCATGGTTGGAAATAACAGAGAATTCAGTTTGTTCTGATTCTAGCAAAGCTTGAAATGACAAGAATTCCCTTAAAGGAAGGAAGAAGGAAAATAACAGAATGTAGTGGCATCTAAGATGAGAGAAGATATCAAAAACTCTAAATCCTAGTTCCGAAGGAGGTAGGATTCAGCTGGCCTCATGTCTTCATTGGGACAAGTGTAGTCTAGATATCTTGGGGTAAAAATTCCTAGAATGCACGAAGATGGTGTTTCTCAGACAAGCAAAGAAGCTTCAGAATGCGGTGATCTTGAAGAATTCTCTTTATACAACATAGAAAAGGCCTGCTTTGTCTGATGGACTTGTATAATTTAAAATGCCAATGGTTCAAGTGTCAGAAACCATTTATTTGTATTTCAGGGAATTCGTAGTCTATTTCCTCTCTTCTTGACACTGTTTAACAATCAAATTAAAGTCTAAACTAGCTCATTTCCTTTGGCTGCAAGCTAAACTTGTTCTTAGTAGCTATTTTATGTATATAAAAGGGAAGATGAACCTTTGTTAATTCTGCCCACTCTTGTTTAGCAAGGCTTTTGCAAAACCTTCAAGAGCCACAAAGTTGATCTTCAGCATGGTATTACTCGACTCTTTGAACTTACACTTATAGCTTCTCTTATCTGCTGGTTTTGAGAGTTGCAGGCTATTACTTCTGTTCATTAATGGCACAGATCTTGGTTCTGTGTCTCAAAAACATCAGAATTTTCATAAGTTTACTGGCAATGTAGTTACCTCCTTGCTCCCTATGAAGAGGAAGCTGTCAGGGTTAAAAACTTTGTCTCTGCCTTTTCACAGGAGACCAGCCTGGTGCAGATCTAGGGCCCCTGATCAGTCCCCAGGCTAAGGAACGGGTTTGCCATCTAATTGAGAAAGGAATAAAAGAAGGTGCCAGCCTTCTTCTGGATGGACGTAATATCAAAGTGAAGGGCTATGAAAATGGCAATTTTGTTGGGCCAACGATCCTTGCCAATGTCAAGGTAAGATAACCAATAGCAGTGCTTGATGCCATATATCATAGGGTCAGTGGAAACGTAGGTTAGCCAAACCAGTCAATAATCAATAATCACCAGGTAAAAAGCTTATAAAGGGCTCAGCTTTCCCCTGCACAGCTGCAGTGAAGTGCTGATTGTAATGCTGTTGTGGAGGCAATTAAAGAAACTCCAGGGGGTGCAACAGACACTGAATAAGGTTAATAATCTTTACTTCAATGGAATGCAACCCATTAAAAAAACATGAACAGTTAGTACTGTGTCAAACTAACTATCCATCAAGCATGGTGTCCTGTCTGTAATAATGACCAGTGCAAGTGCTTAGAGAAGAGTATGAGGAACAGCCAAACGTACAGCACTCCTTCCTCCGTTATACCCTCCTGCAATTTGCAACTTAAGGACTTAATGAACCAAAAGTTGTATTTTGTGGAAGCCTTCACAAGAATGATAAAGGATAAACTACAAAATCTCTTTATTGTTGAATATATTCACAACTTTACTGAGTCAGCATAATGCATAATGTGCAACCACATCTCAGGTGGTTTTTCATATCTAAATTCATTTTTTAATTTTTATGCAAGTAGCTGGTATCATTTCTTCAATGTTGAAGTATTCAATTCATTGTAGGCCTTTTGGTGAGTGTTTCCATGACAGCAGACCAGTCTTGATAGTTCTGCTGTTGCACTTTATATTCTTAGGATTTTATATACTTAATGCTATTATATAATTCAAGCTTTTAATCTATCTTAGAATTTTCTTGCCTTGTTCTCATTAAACATCTTAAAATATTTTCGTTTCCTTTGGTGTATCATAAATGTTGTGAGGTTTCCCATTCAAAAGTAAAAGTTCCACTGAAATTTTGTGATTCTTAGTTTGTTATACAATGTTATGATTAATAATAGCCACATAAAACTTGTCAAAGTTGTTTTGTACTTGTATAACTGTCTTTCAAACACGTGTGAATGTTCTGAAATCTGATTGGGGAAATGAATGAAGTACACTGTAGTCAGAGTGCAGGATGGGTGCAGTAGATGCTGGGAAATGGGGAAGAGACTGGTAGAAAAATGAGAATGGGGCTGATGCAAATAGTTAACTGCCAAGACTGAGAGGATGGCAGGTTGTAGCCACTTTGTCAAAAAGAACTGAAGTAAACTATGCTGAATTAATCCTGACCTTAATCTGCCTTGATCAAAGAGTAGACCTGTCACTGAAAGCGGGTAGGCAGTAAAAGCAGAAAGCAAATTGGAGATTAAAAGTGATACCCTCTTTAGTGGACTACAGATAGATGGCAGGGCGTGGGAGATGGTGGAAGGGCAAGGAGGACTGAAGGATGGTCTGTGGCAATGCAGGATGATGGGTGATCCTACGAGTACTCTGAGTATGAGTGGCATGTGTGCTCGTGTGTTTGTTATATGCTGTTGATACAAGCTGATTTATCTGCTATTTGTCTTGGCAGCCAAACATGACTTGCTACAAGGAAGAAATCTTTGGGCCTGTGTTAGTGGTTATGGAAGCAGACAATTTAGATGATGCAATTGAGATGGTGAACAATAATCCCTATGGAAATGGAACTGCAATCTTCACCACCAATGGAGCCACAGCTCGGAAATATTCCCACTTAGTAGATGTGGGGCAGGTATGTCAAAGGTAAAATTATAGCCATTAGAACTCACCATTTACAGTGAGTAGCCATCCAGCTATTGTGACTAATCACTAACTATTCAGCCAACAGTACACAGCCTCAGATTTAAGAAAACAAAATGCAGTAGGTTGTGGAGAGTGTTCTGCAGTCTGCTACTCTTTCTCTTGTGATTAACGTGGCAACTTTCCTTTGGTTTAGGTGGGTGTAAATGTTCCAATCCCAGTACCTCTGCCCATGTTCTCTTTCACTGGCTCTCGTGCTTCCTTCAGAGGAGACACCAATTTCTATGGCAAACAGGTAACTAATTCAGAATACTCTATTAGATTGAATTGCAATTAATCATGTTAGATATGGCGATGGGGAGACAGTCATCAAACCTCATTAGTAAAGTGGAGACTTAAGAAGGGATTGAGAACTGTGTAGCAAGCTTTCTCACAGGACCAGAATCTGGGGAACTGGTACAGGGGGAAGGATGACAGAGTGGCTCCCAAAAAGGAAAACTCGATCCTATGTAGATGTAGCAGAAACTGCTTGAAACACCTCTGGTGCAGACCTGAAAAATTCATAAGGCCAAACATCTGATTCTTGTGCCTCTTCTTTCCTCCAGGGAGTGCAGTTCTACACACAGCTGAAAACTATTATTTCTCAATGGAAAGAGGAAGATGCCACCGTTACCAAGCCTGCTGTGGTTATGCCAACTATGGGGAACTAAATCAGCCTTTACAGATGCTGTCCCCGGTGCCCTTCACCTTCTGTGCTGCAAACACTTTCCCAGCTTTGTCCTGAGTATCACCATTTCCTTGGGAATTAATAGAAAGCTCCATTTTCTCAAGGGCCTCTGTTTCTGGTTAAATCAAGCAGACTCATGTAATGTACAGTCTGGGTTTTCTGTTGCTGTCAGTAGTTTTCAGCTAGCTGAACTCAAATTTCTTCCAGTAACCTTTTGCAGAGGAAACAATCTTACCCAACTGAAGGTGCAGACAGTGAGATTGGCCTCAGTTTACCTTTCTTTCCAGACCCTCTCAACTTGAACATTACTCTGACTGTTTTGCACTTCAATATCTTTAGCCTTAGTGACTCGCTACTGGCTACATTTTGTGGCAGTTTTCTTTAGCTCTTTATCTTACATTTTGAGTTACTCAAATGATGAACACTCATTTTGAGTGTCATCTCTGGGACACTTTGGATGTCTCATAGAAGTGTCTTATACAAGTGACTTCTACATACAATGAAGATACCAAGTATAGGAGTTTCTACTGTTGAAGTTCAGAAAATATCACTTTCATCTGCTTAGCAGTTTTCAAAACACTTAGGAACTGTTTTTTTAAGTTTTTTTCAGGAAAGAATACTTGGTTGCTTGTCTGAGGGTGAAAGAAATTCCTGGCTGGTACAGTAACCTTCACTCTGCCTCCAACAGCCTGGAAACTTCGGTTTCTATTGTGCACATCGCTGGTATTCTCATTTGCTGTCAATTCCATTATACCTGACATAAGTTGTTGGCTGCCTATTTACTGTGTTAACAGAAATGTGCCCACAGGTCCTGTAATGTAATGACACTGTGGAAGCAGAAACACAACTGTGTGTATGTCATGTGAGTCTGGGTGGAAGGAAAATTAAGATGTAGAAGGGTCAGTAGGAAGGAAGAATAATTATTTTAATCAGAAAGCAGCCAGGCCTGTTCTCTTGGTTAATTTTCCTGACTATACCTGTAGTGCTTGTGTTGGTTGTTTGACTCCCTGTTACATTTGCTTAAATACACAGTAACATTCTCTAGGGACTGCAGGTCCCATTAGTAGAGAGGGTTAAGTCTTGGTAGACCCTGTCCTTAAGAATATGTGCGTTTGGAGCTGGAAAGCCTATGTTTTTATTCCTGCTTCACCTGGAAGGTGATGCAGCAATGAGGGACCTGCAGGAAGCTCATTCAAGCACCCATGGAAAATAATATTATTCTAATGATTGTAATCATGACACTTCGTAATTAAACAACCTGAATGTGAACACTTTGTATCCTGTCTTTTGACTAAGATGCCTTTTGTTACTGACAGTTGTATATTAGTGCAACTGCTGCGGATCCACTAATGTTTTTAATCTCATTTTTTCTCCTTGTTGTACCCTCGAGGGAAATTCTCACCTTTGCAATGTGATTATGAATTAAAAACTTGCTAATATATTTCTGCAGCAAATGACTGTTCCTTGGTAAAACATTATATAGGTGTCATGTTCACTTTACTACTCTCTTTGCAGAGGCTGGTCCATGACCCCTGTAACACATATATCCAGTCTCCTTTACAGCATTTCAAGGACCTCTGTACCAATCTCCTCATACAGCATTTCAAGGAATGCTTTGTTTCTGTTTTTACATACACATCACTTGATTACAAAAACTCTTATGCTGCATATAAATGACTTTATTACAAAGTGAAAAGATATCTTCATCAAATTATATTATAGAGAGTTCTAACCAGTAATCCAAATTCTAGATTGTATACAGGGTCATCCTAGCTCCTGCCTTGGGAAAGAATAAAATTTTTGTTTAAGAAGGAAGAAAATACTTAAGTCATATTTCAGGCTAATTTCAAACGAGTAGTCAAAGCAGCAATGTAGCAGACTCGGGATTTAGAATTGCAGCATCGCTCACAAGATGACTTCACAAATGAAAAGTGCCAATGAGAGTAATTGCAGTGGCTGTTGGTCTTGTTCATTCAAAATGTACAGCTGCCTTAGTCTTTGGTGTGAACATCCGAATATGTGGAAGGATTAGTGCAGATGATGATGACTCTGATAATTCAGCCTGCTGTGTAATGAATGTTAGGCTGGGAGGAATATTTTCTGTGCTGCAAAGGTAAAATATTCTCGGTTAACACATTAACACACTGGCATTCATTCATACACCTAGGAAAGGAATGCTAAATAATAATCCCTAATAATATCTACAGTTGTTCACTTTCAAATCAGCTTCATTTTCTTCCTAATGAGTATTGCTGTTCTGACTTTTCTGTTGCCCTGTGAAAACCTGCTAACTTTGTCCTTTAGAAGTTCTAAAAGCCAACTTTTCCTGTAATAAAACCAGTCTTTATTATCAAGCTTAACTGATGCCTGAAGTGCTGCAGGAGTATCCCTGGACTATTTCCAGACCAATGTTCTAAATGATTATGCAATCCTTTCACGCATGCAAATATCTTTTCTGATTATCTGCGTTTTGAAAGACAGTTTTTAAACAGATGATTTTAAATAACTGCATTAGAAATATAAATCTTATATGTGCTTTTTTTAGTTAATAAAATGCCTTTTTAGATCAAGCTGCAGATGCTGACTGATCATGATGTACCTGCCTCATCTCACTGCTGTTACTGCTTTTCACCCACCTTGTTTATCCTCCTCCTGATTTCAACATTCACTATAAAAAAATTGAAGAGTATATTTTCTATATTACACAAACATAAAATCTCATAATAAATTTCTTTAGCCTGTGTTAGAATGCAATCTTACTGCCAACTCTTTGTCTCCTATTTAAAATAGTTTCTTGCCTAGAAGGCACTGCAGTCTAGATTCTCAAAACTATTTAGTAGTGTAACTCCCAATAATTTAAGTTAAAGTAATGTAACCATCTTTGAGAATTGGACCCTATGGTCACTTTTGCTTCTATTTATCTTTTTTCTCCTCTTTGTAGACTGTGAGCAGACCCTTATGCTTGACACTATCTCCAAGTCGCATGCCTAAATGATTCACTCTATCTGCAAAAAAGGCCATAAGTCACTTCCATCCCACTTTTGGAAGTGGCTATTGGACTCACGGAAGGAACTGTCTGTCATCTTTCCGTATAAATTTTTCCAGTGCTCCTCTTTATGAACTTTCTCTGGCTATCTGGTATCTCAGTATTGCATTGTAAGTTTTGTGTGCTTGCTTGCCTCCTGTTTGACATATAATGCTCCATGATAACGTGCCAGATGCCCTCTCTTCTAGTTCCTCCAAAGTTGATACTGTTTGCCTTGGAGCAGTGTAATTAGTGATACACTTGTATCTGAGTTTGTATCTGTGAAAAATATATATATATTCACATATATATATATTTGTGAAAAATATATGTATATACACGAATGCTTCATTTTGGTCCTTTCTCTTAAAGTGGTTCTATACTGAATGCAAAATCATGTTAATAGCTTTTGCCGTTTAATCAAAAACCCCTCTGCTAGCTGAAAAGGTATCTCCCTGTACAATCAAGGCCTTTCCCAAGAGAAGCCTACAAAATTAAGCTGCTCTTCAGTTTCAGTGACAGGAAGTTTTAGGAAGACATGAGATCAGATTATTTTGTATGAGCTGAATACCTGCTGCTAAAAGACTGGAATGCCAGAAATTTCAAAATAAAACTAAAATTCCTTTCTCTCTTCTTACATACATTTCTTGTGTGTAGACACACCAGTATATATCTTCAGAAAAAACAAAGTATTTCTGAAGTGAAAGGGATGAGAGAGAGACAATTGTATCTTTTTATAAATAATCAGGAGCTGAGGAGATGTTAGACAGTATGGTATAATTTAGCATCTTACCCAACTCTGTTTTCTTCTCTAGTATCAGTGGGAGCTGGAGCTGAAGTGGCCAAATCTTTGCTGTATTTCCTGTGAGGAAGAAACAAGTTCAAAGTGATCCTCGTCTATGGGTGATCTGTACTCTGTTCCTTGTTTTCTAAAATTAACAGCAAGCAAGAAATGCTAGGACACTTGAGCTATTATGGTACCCTCTCCAAAATCAGCACTGATTTGAACCTGAATTTAGTTCACTATGGAACTCTATTCTTTGCTGCTAAATCATTACATTAAAAGTGAATGTGGAACGGGATATGCACAGGTCAATGTTGCTGTGCAACAGTTTCTGCTGTTTAGCTTATTTCTAGCTATACAAAGATGGGAATGACTTTCTCATATTTGCTGTTAATAGGGTCTAAATGATCTTCCCTTCAACTGTGAAGACTATCACAGTCACTGCCAGACACTGAACAAAATATTAGTTCATCAGTCCATTTCCTTTCTGATTCCCAGTCCGTAGATTTATTCCCTTAACAGATATAATAAAACTGTGTTTGACTTTTTTTAAAGGAAGAAAAGCTCTAAGTTAGCACGTGTGTGGACAAATTATTGGCAAATAAAAGAATGCTGTCTTCCCAAAAACAGATGCTAATTACATGTGGAAAACCCCTAACTTCTTTTCTTAGAACATTAATAGAATAATATTACTTGAAATACACACATCAAATATCTGTTTTATATTGGCAGTCATTGAAATTATCAAAAACTTTGTTTAAAAAGAAATAAAAACTGTTTTTAACTTAAATGTTTTTAAGAAATTAAAATGAAGTGTTTGTGTTCCTTTTCTTAGACTTTCATACTATACAGCTTTACATGTGTCCTTGTCCATTGGCAAATAGTGATAAAAGGAGTTAAATCCATGCATAAAGTAGAAGTATAAAAGCTACATGTGCTGATGGGCAAATTATTTAATTACACATATCTTACTCCTGCTGTAAAAAATGCAACAAAATTTGTTAATTTTCTATTATTGTAACTTTTGTAAATTATGAATTTAAACCAATGCCTTTAATGTAGAGGAGATGATTTACACCTTCAGCATTAGCTCTCCCAAACTACATGAAAAAGTATAGCATTTTAGATTTCTATTTAGGTCCTCTTATGCATGCTGTCATATATTCAGTTCACAGCTTATAATGTATTTAATGCTGTTTAACTTTTGATTTTCCGGTGTGAGCCATATTTTAGACATCTCTAAAATCTTGCTCATAAGCTTCTTATGCTGACACCAATGAGCCATAGGATGAGTGTACTTTCAATAACCTGGTTATGAAAATTTGTATTTTTTCAATACTGGGCAGATTGCTTTATGGTGCTCTGATTGAAAAGAAATATATGTGGGGAGTGCTATTGTCACCATATATATTATTTATTTGGTAAAGATGGACAGGAATTTGTTAGTGATTGAACAAAATGAATCCTACTGCACTAATCAAAGCTAATTCTCTACCTTTCTGAGCACTATCAGAAGTTTTCGTCCAGTGGCTTTTATTTGATACTGCACACAAACATCTTACAGTCTAGTCTGGTGCATGTTCAAAATTAGCATGTATCACCTATTAAAAAGGTTAAAATACCTCTCACCAAGCCACATAGGAAGCTCTAATGCTAGATTCAGAGTTTCTTGGAAGCAAGTTATCAGCCTTATTTCTCTAACAGGGAAAGCTTTGCATTCACCTACTGAAGAAACTGAGTATTACCATAGATTTGTACCATTCATTTTGGCAAAAAGTAATCTTAGAACACGTTCTTTTTGTTCCCATGTCAACTCACTGATATCAACTTTTTCAAACTGGATTTTTTCCCTGAAAAACACAGAAAAAACATACAAAAGATGTATTAGGAGTCCAAAGGATTCTATATGTGTAAAAAAGGTTTTCAGTTCTACCTCTGATGTTCCATTGATTTCCTAGGTTGTGTTCAGCTATTCATAGCACATAAATAAAAAATAAATCTGAGCACACAGTGCTGTCAGCTTCTAAATATATGGCTCTCTAAACTATTAAGTAGAACAAAACCAATGATTTCTATTATACATGTAGTGGTTATAAATACTACTGTTTTCTTTTAGTATTTACATATACTTAAAGAAATTTATTTTCAAGTATTATTTTCAAGTATATTTTCCTTCTCTTGCTTCTCCGCTATTCATATGTAAAAAGGTCAATTTCTACACCCAATTTTCTTTCCCAGTTCCAGTCTCCCCCCTCCTCTTCCCTCCAAGCAGAAGCCTTCTCAAGTCTCTATGATCACTTTCATCTCTGGGCTTTGAATTCATGGTGTTTCTGCTGTATCATTTCTGAAATAAGGTAACCAGAAATGAGCACAGCATTCCAATTGATTGCATGTCACTAAATTATTCAGTGGTCAATACATACTAAGCAAATATTTTATTTGAGAGTGGGATACTTTTGATCTTTCACTAGGGATGTATACAGACTGCACCTATGCTGGACCTTAACTTCACAGATTGAAATCTAAGTGCTTGGACCTGCTGTGGTTTGTAGAGACAGGATTAATAGCAGCATGTTGGAGAACTGTAAAACTGGCCACTGGGGCATGTGTAGTCCCAATTTAAATTAGGCTGCATCCTAATACAAATTCTGAGAGACTTACATCTAGAAATGAGATTTTGTTTTATTCATTTTAAAACTTAATTCTGTCAACTGTTACCATAGTGTGTGTGTGCCTGATTCTGATATATCAGCGTCTATTTCATATAAAGGCTTAATTTTTACATTATTGTGAAGCTTGAGGGAAACAGACTTTGAAGACACAGTGCAAAGCAGGGGCTTCTGAAATACAGAGGAGCAGCTGAACAAAGATTGGATTTGCCATCAACTGGATGCCTCTGTTAAAATGATCAGCAGCAAAGTAAAGAGCTGTTAGCATCTTAACCAATTTTTCAGACTTCAGGGTTGCTAGGTCACTAGAGTGAGCGAGCGGGCTATTCCCTTCCTCTTAAAACAGAAGAACAACACCTACACAAAAAAAGAAAAAGGTTAGAGATGCAATAATAATTGTTTAAAAGAAATCTCAGATTACGAAACACATCTATACTGAAAATTCTGTATCAAATTATACAGCACATGGCAGGGGCCTCTTTCCAGCTTATTTTTAATTACATCCACGGAAATAATAACCAAAAAGTGATGGCCTAGTGAAAAATAGTGCTCTCAAACTCAATACTAATTGATAGGGTTTTACGCCTCATAAAGTTATTTTTAGTTTGATGTTTCAATACCAGTTGCATTTCTCTGCTTCTTCTAGGTCTTTGTATACACTATTTGTGCTGTTTATGTTGCTTTTGAATGTTTTGATTTTGGGAAATTCTTCCTTCCCTGCACATGCATCCATCATTTTTCTGTAATAGGCAGTTTGGGCCTTTTCCTTGTAGTGCTTCCTGCTGGCTATGATCTCCTGCTTCACGTGTTCCAGAGCATCTAGGAAGAACCTTTCCACCTCAGTCCTCTCATCTAGGATGTTCCGGGCTAGTTTCTTCACTCGGTTCATCTCACGATCCTTCATTTCTAGAAGTTGCTGCAATTTTTTGACCTCCATCATGCCTGCCTCATTTTGTATCAGTGCCTGATGCTGTGTTCTCTGAGTCTCTGTCTCAAATTCTCTGGTCATGTGACATAAGGCCATCTCTAGCTTTTCCACTTTATGCTGCAGATCTCCAATCTGTGCTTTCTGCTGATTGATCTGTAGGATCTTTTCCCGAATCAAACCCTCATTGGTTTCCTAAAGGATAAGTAGAAGTTATTTGGGCTTTATTTTATTCACAGCAAATCTGGAAAGTTTTTTTTTCACCAACACTGACAACCTAGTAAACATGCTGGCACTTTCACCCTGGAGAGCAAATGCTGATCTAGGGTCAGGATTTTGTTTACAAAAGAAGCCATATAAAGGCAGCTGTGTATAGTACACACTACAAAGAGACCTATTCTTAGTGGGCCATCATAGGAAATCTTTCCTTCTTTCTTTCTTTCCCATAACTAGGATAAAATAAGAGTTCTTCAGATAACTCTAAATTCAATAACTGTGGAGGGCTCTGACAGAGGAGATTTAACATGTCAGTGAACTTACACCTGTATCCAGACCTTGGGCTTTGAAGACCCCTTCCTGGGGGAGAATAAAACACAATTAAAATAAGAGCAGAAACCTTCTCCTGTAACAGAAGAGTTTTGTCCTCCTCTAACTTCTGCTTGATTTTTTGCAATTCTGTTGCCTCTTTCAAGTGGCAAGTGAAAGCATCATGAAGATGAACATTCTCCTTAAACACCTCTCTCCCAGTGCTGTTCAACTGCCTGGACAGAGGAAAACAAAGAGCTATAATCACAACCTTTCATGTTTGCTTACATTAAAATCAGTATTTCAGTGTCCAAATTTCAGAGTTAAGTGGCAAAATTCTTACTGGTCTGTACCAAGTTCTTTTAGCTTTGCCTCTAGTCCTGCATTTGGACTGGGACAATGAGATAACAGTGGTGCCACTGTGATAACATTACCTCCATTTCTCCGCTGGAACCAGTTTGAGTCTCATGGCGGAAATGTCAGGATGATGACACCACTTACATTGAAAAGATTAAAACAGCCTAGGTCATCATCTGTTTTGCCCTTCGAAGCCTATGCAGTACTGTGGACAACTTGTTCTTTAGAAAACAGTGTTTAAATGGTTTTGTAGAGAACAGGAAAAGCAAGTGTTTCTTACAAAACAGCCTCACGATGGGCAGTCTCTGTCATCATTATTACTTTCTTCTCAGCATCTTTTTCTAGTCTTTTCTGAAAGGGAGAAAAGCCTGTTTAAATGTTGCCTGAGATCCCATGGTATTGAAGCTAAAATCTGACAAAGTGCAAACTCCAAAATCATACCAACAGTTTTCAACTCACACAGCTTCTTGCTAAAACAAATGACCTCCGGAGGGCACTGAAGCTCCTGATGGAAGTGAATATGCCCTCTCTGGGATCCTGACATCCCACCTCTTTCATTTGAAAGATGCAGTTAGCCTCCAGCTCATTCATTGTACTTGTATTGACATGGGATATTATAAAATCCTCATTAAAGAACAGCTAAAACTACATACGCCAGAGTAGTCAGTGGGAGAAATCATACTGTTTTAATAAAAGATTCTTTAATTGCCTGTCAGTCTTTACCTTTTCTTCAAAGAACCTCTTCTCCAGTCTCACAACCACTTCCTCATGTCTCTTGTTTGAGGTCTCCATTCTCTCTTTTAACTGTGAAAAAAATGTTTGTCCTCACTACTGAAGGCAATATCACATTTTCACAGCAATGCATCTATTTTCATACTGACAAGAAGCTAAAGAAACCACCACAAAGTAAAATTGAAAGTAATTTGCAATACTAACCAACCAAATTCTAGAATCACATTCTGTTTCCATCATGGTTAGTTTTGACTTGTTATTTGTCCTGTCCTTAAAGTGAGTTCTGGTTATGCAATTTGCATTTTATCCATCTAATGCTTTTTCTCACTCTCAGTAGACTGTACTTAAGGAAAACACTCCAATAAATTAGCCATATCTGTTTTCCTTCCCCACTGCCAACTTCTGTACTGCTATGCAGACAGAAAGGTTGCTTTTTAAATAAATATTCCAAATCCATACTTATAGCAAACTTACATCTTCCAGCTCTTTCTCCATAACCGCTTTTTTCCTGCGGAACTCTTTTATTAAACTCAGTTCTAACTGAATTAGGCCAATTTCTCTGATTTTTTTCTGAAATTTCTCCTCCAGTTCTTTTACTTGTTGGGTGTATTGGTCTGCCTGCAAATCAGAAATTATCAATAAGAAAACAAAATGAGAGCAACTAATCATCAAATATTGTAACATAAAACACAGAACAGAATGTCTGAAATTATACTGAACTACAAAGTTTTATAAACCACAAATCTACAGGAGTTCATCACTAGAAGAAATGCTACAAACTCAACAGAAATGATCCTCCAGTGAAAGAAAAAAACCTAGAAATGAGTGGTAAGTGTAAAGCAACATCCATACCATCATTTATAGCCTTTTCTGCACTGTCTAATCTGAGGCACGGGAGAAAGTTCCTTGTGGAGACTACTCAGTGGGAGAGATAGTCTCAAAGTGATGATTAACAAAATTCTGTGTTTCTTACTGAAGTCAGATTAGTAAATAATATTTTTCTTAGTTCAAGAATTTATAGTTCATCAGTAATGAATGAAGAACTGCAACAGAATTCATATTAGTTATTGTTTATCTCAGCACAAATGAACATGTTTTTCCTGTGTTTCTGGCTGTACTGTTACTCAGCTGGTTCCTATACTATCTCAGATGCTATAAAAAATTCCTATTATTATCTGAAATAATACTCTACAGAGTCATAGGATAACTTCCACATCCCCATTTTTTTTCAAGTTCTCTTTCCACACAAGATGCTTGCATCAAAACCTTTAACAGCTAGCTGCCCTAACTTGTTCCTCTTACTAAAATCAGAGCTACTGTTCAGCCTGATCAGAGGATCCCATTCTTCTGAGGAAAAGGAGAAAAGTTCTTTCACCAGTTTCTTGTTCTCTTCTTGCGCTTGCTGTTTCAAATCAATCAGCTGCTGCTTCAGTTTCTCAGTCTATGAAAACAGAAATCAAGAAGCAGTAAATGGAGGCGGGGGGAGGTCTCCTAGCTGTTTTCTTCTCTTCATATTTGATTATAAGAAGGCACCAGAATTAGGGAAAAGTTCCTTCATTTGCAGTGTTTAGGCTGACTGAACCACACTTAAAACCAGCAAGTGAAAGAACTGGCTTTTATTTGGGTTAAGCATAGGCAATAATGCAAGCCTAAATAAAAAAAAGCGTATGTATTAGATAAAAACAGATCTGTAAATTTACTGAAAAATTAAATTCATGCAGATAGAACGGTTTCTTCCTTATCATTTTGGATAGTGGTGCACAGTGTTAGAGAAGCAGTTCAGTAATGTGAACAGAAAAAGAGGAGGAGGACAGACAGACAGAGAAAAATAGAAAGCTGAAAAAGGATCCAAGTTAGAGCTTTGATACTGGATATAGGCTGAAGAGAAAAATGTTGGATATGAGCAAGAAAATTGTCTCCTGCTGTTTGACTTCCTCAATATCCTGGGATCCAGAGCTTTGTACCTTCTTATTCAATAAATGGGACTGGGTTAAAATCATTTAATTCCATTTTCAGTTTCTATTTCTAACTGAAAAATGGGTGCTTTGTTTGATACTTGGATTAAGAAAAGTAGGAATAGGATTAAAGCAAAGCAACTTCAGAAAGATAAAATGGAAGCTACAGTATAGGGCTGTGTGAAGAAGCTGATTCTGTGTTGGGGCAATTTCAATTTCAGTCACAGCAGCCTCATTAGTGCACTAGAGAAAATGAACTTGTTTACAGAAAAATCCGCAAACCTGTTCCCTATTTCATTAAATTAAAGTTGATATGGCTTCATTTAGCCTTATTCTTTCTTATTCAAAGAAACCCTTATGGATAGCAACAAGAGAAAAGAAAAAAACAGTATAGTTAACTGAGTACAATTTTACAGAGTTGTGACCATCTCTGCCTCAGGGATGCATCATTGCATAACATAAAAAAGTTGTTTGAAAGACACATTTGGAGGATATCTAGTCCAATCCCCTGCTCATAAGTGGGACAAATTCAGAGTTAAATAAAGTTACTCAGTCAAGTTCTGAAAACCTCTGAGAACAGATTCCACCACCTCTCTGAGCAATCTGTTCCAGTGCTTAATCACTCTCATTGTGAATTCTTTTTCCTTATATCCATTTGTAATTTCCCTTGTTGCAAGTTGCGACTGTTGCCCCTTATCTTTTCTCTGTGCTCTGAGAAGAGTTTGGCTCTGTCTTCTCTACAACCCTCTCCAGGTAATAATCCAATTCCAAGCTGAACGAACCCTGCAGCCCCTTCTGGTATGTTCTGTGCACCAGCCCCCTGACCGTTTTGGTGACCCTCCACTGGATTCTCTTTGGCTTACTGATACCTCTCTTGTACTGGGAAGGGGGAAAGAAGGACGTAGTATTCCAGGTGTGGCCGAATGAGGCTCAGGTAGAGGGATCGCTTCTCTCAACCTGCTGGCTTTGCTCTTGCAGCCAGCAGTGTGGTTAGCCTTCTTCGCCACAAGGGCGCACTGCCGACTCACCCAACCTCTCCACCAGGATCCCACGTCCTTCTCTGCGGAGTTGCTACCTAGCATTGGGAAAGGCCCGGGGCCGACTGCAGTGAAATTATTCCACCCTGGGTGCATCTGTCTTTGACCCCCGGTATCTGAAATACGCTGGAAGAAAGGCCCTGCCATTGTTTTGCTACAAGTGGTAGTACACGTGCAAGCTGTATCTTATCAAGACAGTTTGATGTTTGGGGAATTCTGGGTGCAGTCTTATTTCCCCAAACTCGTCCGTACTTCAGAAGCTCTTCTTGACTAATTGATAATGTTCGCAGTTGTACTTCCTCGGCTGCAGGTCTCCGAAGGGCTGCGTTATGGCACCTTGCCCTCTGTAAAGGAGCCTATAGAAACGGCAAGACCCAACGGGATCCAGCTCGGGCACCTTACTTCAGAGGTACTCGGCGCGCGGCGCGGCCCGCCCCGGCAGCGCCGCGTTCACGGCGGCTGTCACGGCGCCCGGGGCTGGGCCCGGGGGCCACCGCCGCCGTGAGAGGGGCAGGGCCTCGGGGGAGTCCCGCGGGGCGAGAGAGGCCGCCCGGCTCAGCACGCACCTCCTCCGCCTTCTCCTGGTCCTGCTTCCTGAGGAAGCTCATCACGGCCATGGTCTCCCTCTCCAGGTGCTGCTGCCGCCACAGCAGCTCCGCGTTGCTCTGGGCCATCAGACGGGCGGCTTCGCGGTACTCGGCCCGGGACGCCTCGGTCACCGCCAGCCGCGCCTCCCATAGCGCCGCGCCGGCCTTGGCCCGCTCCCCCCGGGACACCCGGGCCGCCCCGGGCGGAGAGGACGAGCCGTTACGGCGCGGCGACGATGGCCCGCCCGCCGCGCGCCCCGCGCCCCCGGCCGCCGCCATGGCGACGCCGCCCCGTTGCCGCGGTAACCGGCCGCGCGTCACCAATCCCGCCTCGCGCATCGCCCGCCCGGGGACGCCCCGCGGAGCGAGGAGCGCGCGGCGGCCCGTTCCCATGGAAACCGGACGGCGCCGGGCCTGCGACGTCCAACGCGCGCGACGGGCGCGTCACACGGACGCGCTGACGTGGCACGCAGCACGGGCGTGATTGGGGGGCGGGAGCGCTCCAAGCGACCGGTGAGCGCGCGGGCGCGGACGGGCGCGCGCGGCGGGAGGGGGGGAGGGGACAGCGCCGCGCTGCCCTGCCATGGAAACCGCGGCCTTTCCCAGCGCCCCGCCCGCGGCGCCCGCGCGGCCCTGCCCGAGTCACCCGCCCCCTCACCCCCGGCGCTCCGCTCCGCTCGCGGCGGTGAGGGCGGCCCGAGCGCCGCCCCGCCCGCGGCGTCCCCGACGGTTAAAGGCGATTGGCGCGGCCGTTGGTGAGGCTGCGGGGATATCGCCGCCTCGGGCTGCTGCCTGGGCGGAAAGAGGTGAAACGCTCTGCCGTTGTGTTAGTGGGGCAAAAAAAAAAAAGTGTATGGAAAGCATGAACATGGCTTAGGAATGGAAAGCAGGGAGTTGCAAACTGCGCTGCCGGAGGCCAGCTCGGGAAGTCGGCTCCCTCAGGGCTAAAGGTGTAACTGGGTGAGGCGTCGTCAGCCTGGAGGAACGGGCAGGGAAGCGGGGGGATGAGCAGCAGGGCGGAGGGAGAGGCAGGATCAGTGCTGCCGGCACCTCGACGAGGCAGTGGTGATTCGTTGAACTCCATCTCGGTTTGCGCCTCTTTCAGACTTTCCGGGAAGCGTCGTGAGCTTGACATCGTAAAAATGTCAAAGCGCAATGTGTGATTCTTTACAGAGTCTGAGGTCTTTCTCCTTTATTTTTAGTAATCTGCTTTTATGCTATTGTCATCAGGACAGAACTGAAAGAACTGCGCACAGGAGTGTCACCTTGATCTAGTACTAATTATGAATAATCAGGGAGAAATTCTGTCTTTGAAAAGAGAAGTACAGGATTTTGTGTAGAATATAGGGGTAGTCATGGAGACATTTGTCATTTGCTTGGACAGAGAAAAAAAGTGTGAAAATCCTTTAGGGATGTTCATTGTAAATGTTTAGAAAGCTGCCGTTTGATGTGTTATTCACTACTAGTGGAGAAAGAAAAAATGCTTTAGAGTCGAGGCATATAAAACCTAAAAATATATAACCACGGTGCCCTAATGATAGTTAGATTTGAAAATGGGGTGTTAAGGTCTCAGTCCCTGAATTTTCCTGGTGAAGATTTGGTAAGCCTTTCTATGTGTGCATCTGGTAACATCATAGATGTGCTGACATTGGCACTTGAGTACCACACAGACTTTGATCAAAACAGGAGCCTTATGCTCCCCAAGTCTCTCCATTTTCTAACAGTACCAACTGGTCTAATAAAAGATACTACTTACAGACCCTCTAGGTGCACACTTGTAAGAGCTAATAAAGTTCTATAGGGACACTAATAAACAAACTGCAGGAGAGTTACAGCAGTCTGTGGAAAACTGCCTTTGTCTAATTAATAATAGGATTTAAACCCCACTAGGTCAAAAATGAAAATAAATTATAGTGCCTATGTGTCTGGAGCCCCAGTATGGGAAGAAAAGATAAACACTGCTGATAAAACATGATTGTGAGATTGTTTCCTCCCCCCCCCAAGCATTTAAACCTTTAGATCCAGAATTTGGACCAAAAGTTATGTTTGCAAAGACAATTTTATCATTATCTTTATGGAAATGCCGGAAAACTCTGGCAGTGAATTCAGTTGCTGCTTCTCTTGTGACTTTAAAACCGTGGACCTTTAAGAAGCTTTCATATTTGTCAAAACAATCTAACAGAGCATTTTTTACTAGGCAGACTTAAGTCCAGACAAAATGTAACGACATTTTGTCGGGGGGGGGGGGGAGGTAAAAATGTATTTGTCTAGTCATTAGTATTAAGCAGAAGAGCTGTTCATCTCTGAGTTAGGTTTTGTTCCTATTCTAGTGCAGAAAATAAGCTTTCCAACCTGAATGATTATTCTTTGTATTTGATCAATAAATAATATGAATTGAATTACATAGTTCCTTTGTTTTGTTTCCTGAAATATTTAGGATATACAAATACTTAGGAAAATATTTCTAATTAATTCTTAATATTTGCCTATATTCCTAGATATTTCTCTAAAATATTTTAGGAAATGAAGCGTGGGAAATTCTTGTGTATCTGAGGTACACTGCTTTCCCTTCCACTCAGATCAGACAGGCTTATTTTTGCAGGGAGATGCTCCTGGTGCTTGGATTTGGGGTTTGCGTGTTCTTTTGTCAGAAAATATTGAAGAATGCGAGTGACTTTCTCGTCTTGAAATGTTACCGATGTTCTGCGTGTGGCAAAGTCTAGCAAAGGTTGTGCTTTGCTGTTTTAAGGTTTCTTATTACATTCTGACATTGTTTTGCTTCTTTTGTTTAAGGAAAGTTTGCTTGGGGGTTGTGTTTTTCTTGTTGCTGCTTTGTGTTTTTGGGGGGGGGGCACTTGAGGGGTTGGTGTGCTCTCAGTTCTGGCTTTCTGCAGGATCCAGGTATTTTTGGATCTTTGAGTCTGTGTAACTTCCAAATCTTTATATTGGATGTGCTTTAACTCTTCAGTTTACTATCTAAAATCTGCCTTATACGGATGATATTTACAGAGGTTTGGTATGTGTTTGTAAATGAGCATTCTACCTTGAGTGACTGGAGTCAGGTCAGTGCTGTTGAAGTCAACTGTAATGTTTGCGTAAATGTTTTACTAACTTGTTGAACTCGGCTGATACTTCATCTTCTTGAAATTTGTCCCATGTAATTATCTGAACAGGTTTCTCTGTTAGTATTGAATAATGATAAACTCCCATTTGCATAAAACAATTCGTCTGATATTTTATGTGCCTCCATGACCTTATAATTTGCCTGATAAATAGTCAGCTCTTACTAGCCAAAAGCGAAGGTAAAGAAAAGAAGTGCAGGTGCAGTGTCTCTTTCTTGCCTCAGCGCTCCAAAGGGGATTTCGTTAGGAATTTTTGGAGTAGAGTAGCTGTTGCTTCTGTCGTGCTCCAGGTGTGTACCTAGTATATTCACAATTGATTTTGATTATTACTGCTTATTAATAAAGAATAAGAAGATAGTAAAATGAGACTACTGATGATAATCTGTGAGTTTTACCTGCCGAACTGCTTGCCTATGTTAAAGAACTTGTGCTCATATTACCATTACCCTGTTTTCTGCTTTTTTCACTGCTTCTGCTTGTTGTTCATTTCATCTCTCCTTTTGCATTTGTGTATCAGCTAGGATTTTAAGCTGTTTGAGAGAAACTCTTTCAGAAATAATATTCTGGCTTCTCAGGAACTAATCTCTCCCTCTTGTGTAACTCTACCTTAAAATTTTTCCTCCGTCCTTTCTTTTGGTCCTTGCTTTCCAAAATCCTTCTCCGTTGCAGTTTCTGTCATGCTCTGCTCATTTCTCTCTTTCATTTCTTAGTCTCCTCATCTATTTTTATGCTTTTTGCAGACACTGTTTTGCAAGTGTACTTGGGTAAATGGTCTGAACGACTCAGCAAAGAGGCTCAAAGTGATGGGGTTTTTTGGTTTGTTTGTTTTCATTCTTAATGAGAGAGGAATAGTAAAATCCTGAGTTTACTTTCTGGCCTTAGGAGGATGAAGGTGGAAAGAAGAAAAGCCAGCAGAGAAGCAGAGGGTGGAAAGTGTGAAATGGCAGTGGATGACTGAGAAAGGATACCAAACAGGGATTTAGTGAGGGAGTGGCTGGGACGCTAAAGCTCTTTTACTAGTAAATCTGACAAGAAAAGTATATGTTAATGGTGCCAGTTGGTCAGATATTTTCAGACCAACTGAGATTTGAGGCTTGTATAAGTGTCACGCTATGTTTGTAATAGGAGGACTCTGGAGTTTGTTCTTAAGGCAGGTGCTTACATTTTATTTGTGATTATTCAGTAAACAAAATACTGGTATTGCACAAGAATAACACCACCTCTTTTGACCAACTGGGATCTAGTATTTTTAATACAGCTTTATATTCTGTTAAAACAGCTCAGCCCCTTGGATTTTCAGTAGAACAAATGTGAGTAATACCAACTACATCTTCAGTACAAATCTGTAGCTATGAAACTGCCACACAGCTCAGCACTTTCTGTTAACTCTGTTCAGGATAAGACTTTCAGCCTTTACAGCTTAGGACTAAATTTTTGCTCATTTTTGCACAAGATGGGAATGCTTGAGAGAGTGTTCCAGTTGGAGTTTTCTGTCACAGAAGGGCAGCCAGGGCTATTGCCTGTCTGCAGAATCTTAACATCACTTGTCCCCTTCTCCCTCTTTTCAGCACGTGCTTCTAAGGCAAAGTGGATTAAGAGGTGGTGCTTCTGCTCTCAGCTCTGTCCATTTACTGGGAAAGGGAGGATATATGTAAAAGGTCACAGATGATGATCAAGGTTATCATTCTGAAATGGGCTGTGCATTTTGTTTGCTGTGGAGAGCTGAACATTTGAGCAAGTTACAAAAGCACTGGAGGAATGACTCAGTGTGACATGTTTACTGAGAGTGGATAAAGGTTAATCTCTTTTTGCTGTAATTCGGGACAAAGGTGAATGATTTATATAAGGGAGGGTGTAGAACAGCTAAATCTGGGATAAAAGGTAAGGAAGGATAAGTGAGAATTCTTTGGAGATGGGAGGAAGGTGTATGAAAATAGAGGTCAGCTGAAGTTCACATAGAAAGGGAAGGAGAGAGGTTGGGATTAGGAATAGATAAATTTAGAATATAGGTGGCAAATAAAGATCTTGGGAGAGTTAACATAGTGGGGCTGAGCAGTGGGGCAGTCACTGAAAGATGATTGAATGTAAGGACTAGAAGCAGACAAGAGCAGATGGACATGTGTATGAGACAGAATATTCAGTGCTGTGGGCAAATACAGGTGAAAATTAGTACCTGGAGGGCGATGAACTGTTTCACAGAATCACAGAAAGGTTGAGGCTGGAAGGGACCTCTGGAGATCTAGTCTAACCCCCCTGCTCAAGCAGGGTCACCTGGAGCACGTTGCCCAGGATCATGTCCAGATGGCTTTGAATATCTCCAAGGATGGAGACTCCACAACCTCTCTGGGCAACCTGTCCCAGTGCCCAGTCACCCTCACAGTAAAAAAGTTTCTCCTTGTGTTCAGACAGAACTTCTGTGTTTCAGTTTGTGCCCATTGCCCCTCGTCCTATCGTTGGGCACCACTGAAAAGAGTCTGGCCCCATCCTCTTCACACTCTCCCTTTGGATATTTATATGCATTGATAAGATCCCCCCTCAGTCTTCTCCTCTCCAGGCTGAAGAGTCCCAGCTCTCTCAGCCTTTCCTCATAAGAGAGATGCTCCAGTCCCTTAATCATCTTAGTAGCCCTCTGCTAGACTTGCCCCAGTAGCTCCATGTCTCTTGTGCTTGCGAACCCAGACCTGGACACAGTACTCCAGATGTGGCCTCGCCAGGGGCTGAGTAGAGGGGGAGAATTGCTTTCCTGGGCCTGCTGGCAATGCTCTTCCTAATGCAGCCCAGGATATCATTGACCGCCTTGGCCACAAGCGCACACTGCTGGCTCATGGTCAGTCTGCAGTCCACCAGGACCCCCAGGTCCTGCTCTGCAGAGCTGCTTTCCAGCAGGTCAGCCCCCAGCTTGTACTGGTGCATGGGGTTGTTACTCCCCAGTTGCAGGACTCTGCACTTCCCTTTGTTGAACTTCGTGAGGTTCCTCTCTGCCCATTTCTGCAGCCTGTTAGTCTCTCTGAATGGCAGCACAGCCCTCTGGTGTATCAGCCACTCCTCCCAGTTTTGCATCATCAGCAAACTTGCTGAGGGTGCACTCTGTCCCTTCATCCAGGTCACTGATAATAACAAGTTAAACAATACTGGACCCAGTATTGACCCCCAGGGGACACCGCTAGCTACGGGCCTCCAACTAGACTCTGTGCTGCTGTTCACAACCCTCTGAGCTCTGCCATTCAGCCAGTTCTCAATTCACCTCACTATCCACTCGTCTAGGCTGTACCTCATCAGCTTGCCTATGAGGGTGTTGTGGGAGACAGTGTCAGAAGCCTTCCTGAAGTCAAGGTAGACAACATCCACTTCTCTCCCCTCATCTACCCAGCCAGTCATTAAGAAGTCATTTGCACCTTCTGTATGCTGAGTGTTCTGTGTGTATGTGAATGTGTCTGTCGCTGCATATGGTGGGGGAAGCTGACCAGATGCTCTTTCTGCTGTCAAAATGAAAACAAAAAAAGATGATTATATATTCTCCTCCTTTTTAACTGGGCACCTGTGGGGAACCATACATTTCTGTGCCCCTGTCTTTCCCTTATTAGCATTTTTTTAGGCAAACAAATATATGCAGGGAGATGTGTGTTAACAGAAAGGAGGAGTAGCTGTTGTATCTTAATATGCAATGCCATGTCATGCAGCCTTGGGACTGTGGCTTGTTGGAAGCTGCGTGTCACAGGAAGCTGTGTGAGCAACTTGATTGCTCAGGGTAACTAGTCTAGGTGTGAGTGGGGGTTTTTTGTTTGTTTTTTTGTAATTCTGAAAATGAAAACTTTTCAAGAGAAAAGGGTGAACAACCAAACTGAAGAAAGGAAAAGTATGGAAAAATACCGAGAAGCAGAGCCCAGCTGCACAGCACTGTTCAGTCCCCTGTTGTGCAGAACAGGCTTTTCTTGGGGACCAGTGTGCTGCTGGAAGGATATGCCTTCACTCTCTGTATGTTGATCTCTCCCAGCAGCTGTTCTTAGCCTGAGATGAAATTCTCTTTGTTTATGTCTCTGAATAACACTTGTGTTCTTGCCACAGTATCTCATGTGTGTAAATGTTGGGGCAAAGGGATTCTGCCCTGAGCTTCACTTAGGTGGTTCGTGCATTCAGATAAAACTGGGGCTTTGGGGAATCCTGAGGGCTGTAAATCTTGATTGCCTTGAAGCCAGGTCAGAGAATAAATTTGTCTGAATAAAGTCAAAACTAGAAATGCAGAGAGGCAAACTACTTTAACTATCCTGTATCAGGAAAATGGAGAAAACTGAAAGGATTTTTACTCTGAAAAGATGAAGCAGTTAGATGCAGTTGTAGCACTAAATGCAATAAATCACATCTTTTGCATGGAGTATGGAAAGGCATCCTTTCTGAAGGGCAGAATATCTGTCTGCAGACAGATTTTTTTCAGCAGATTTTTTAAGGAGAGGGTTTTTGGTAAATGTGATTCCTGTTTTTTCTCTGCAGAGGCCACTGGAGCTCTGTGACTGCTGATCCATACTTCAGCTGCTCCAAGGGGACCCAGCAGGATGGCAGCTTCCAGACTGCCCATTCTTTTAGCAGTGGCATTTTCTTCTTTGTCCTGCATTCTTTCCCACTCACACAGGGAGATGTGGTTTCAGGATCTCTTTCCACCTAACACGTGTCCTATAAATGCCAAGGCCAACACTTTTTATGGCATAATGTTTGATGCAGGAAGCACTGGAACTCGGATTCACATTTACACCTTTGTGCGGAAGAGCCCAGGTAAGGCCCTGTGTCAGTCTCTGCGCTTGCAGTATGTTGACTCAAGCTCTGACTTCCTGAAAGAGGTTTTCCTTGTCTGTGTCAACTCAGACTGTGGGAACAACTGAAGATTTTTACTCTCTGTCCTTCAGATGGACCTTTGGGAGATGACTGTTGTCCGTTTGTTGTGGGGTTTCATTGTGAAAATATTTTTCCTTGTACATCTTTTGTAACGTAGACGTTTCATTCTGGGCATGATGGAGAATTCTGAATTTTCAAAGATCTGCCATCTGTGCAGCTATTTAAAGGAATGTCTTGCCAGGGTTGGAAGGAAGTTTACACTATCCTTTGTCAAGTTGTGTGTCACCTTGAATTATAACAGGAGATAGTTCAATTTTGCATATATGTATATATTACACTTTGTAGCAAATTCAAATCACTAAATTAGAGCTATAACCACCAAGGATCTGTGTTGCTTCCAGGAAGAGAATTGTGTATCTGCAGCACACTCCAGCGTGTCATTTTCTGACATGGTGCAGAGGTACCCAAGTTGCCTGCACATGTAACAGGATTTAAGAGAGTGAATTAGCTTGGGTGTGGTGAGCCAGCAAATCTGCAAAGGTTAAAGGCTCGCAATGGGCCTCAGCTAAGAAGCCCTTCAGGGCTGCACAGTGCACCTGTGTGGCTTCACATGGTCTCTACCTTAGTTTGGAAGGGCTTGCACTAAATCCAGCTCTGACGGACTCAACCTGACTCATAGTATGCTGTACTTAGGGATGGCTTCTAGATCCAAGGTGCCCTGGGAGCAGTGGTCACATTTGTCTGGTTTTGCAGCCAAGTGTCTGAGCATAGTCAGCTCTCTTCACCTGTCCTATTAACTCTAAGCTAGATCAATCACCTAAAAATAATTGAGTTGACTGTATGTGTACTTAATTTGAATTAGTATTTCACAGTTTGGGAGATAGAAAGGTTAAGAAATTTTACTAAAATTAGGCAACACTCATACTACCTTGCTGTAACTCATTGTAGTTCATAAATGCAAAATGAACATATTTCTAACTATAACTTGATGTGTTCTTAATAAATTGTTCATGAATTTGGAGAATACATGGGCAACATTCTGTTAAATCTGTTCCTGAGGTAAAGAAGCAGTGATTGTCTTGAGAAGGAAATAGTATTGTTTGCTAAGGGAAATCAAGCACAGTCACTCTACAGGGGTTACAGAAGGCGTTTTTGAAGCTAAGGAAAAAAACTTGAATTGTTGGCAGTTTCATGTAAAATTTCATTTGTGCAGAAAAGCTTATAGAGCTGGAAGGGGAAATCTTTGAGTCTGTGAAGCCAGGTCTTTCTGCTTATGCTGATCAGCCTGAAAAGGTAAGTTTCTCCTTTATTCCCTGTAAATTGATCTTTTTCTGTACTAATGTCAGTTGGACTCTCTCAAGCAGTTTGAATATTACTAATTGTTAAGCAGGGAGCCAAGAAATAAAGCTAAAGATTCTACTATTGCCTCTCTAAACTTGTTGCTTTACCTTTGTAAATTAATTTCTGTGCAGTGAAATGAGAGTTGTTATTCTACATGTTTCACTGATAGAGCAGTGGCTTAATTATTTGCTCAAATGCTTTATTCAACTAGACTATATGTCTTTAAGAATTTCAAAGACAATGTGATTTTTGGCTCTAGCAGCATCACTCTTCAATTTTTATTTCCTCTATAGCTACCCCAAATACGAGTAAATACATACCCCTGTATCATTTACTAATAACTTTCTCAGTTTGTCCTTTTGGTTGAACTTTTCTGTACTAGTCATCGTTCAAAATAGGCATGCTTTGTTTTGCTTCATTTTCATTTAGAAATAAGGATAACATAAAAATTGCATTTTTTTTTCTTTTTGAATTATGTGACACTGACAAAGAGGGTTATTTTCTCTGACTTTTAAAAATTAATTTTAATTTTTTTGTGTGTAGTCACTGTAAGTTAATTTTTGCTTAACAAAACAGAAGGGGAAGAACCATTAAGATGCACTGAACTGGTAAATTCAATCCTTAATATTTCTGAAAGTCCATTCTATGCCTCTGTCGTCAGACTTCTAATAACTTGACCTTATTTTTTTATTCTTTGCCATGATTTTTGGAACAACAGCTTGGAAGCCAGAGCTCATGGAGATCTAGGACTCCCTTCAGTCATGCTCAGTTCAAATACTTTATTACAGTTTTAGCTGAATAATGATTTAGGTACAGACAATTACTCAATTTTCCAGTGCCTTAGGGCTTTTGTTTTTGCTTATATATGGTGTTTTTCAAAGCACAGTTCAACAGTTCCATTTTCCACAATTAGATATTAATGTGTAATTTAACTTCATTACTTAATTTCTTATTACAATTTTAAGTGCAATCTTCTTTTTGAATGGGGATGGTTGTGATTGCATGCGCAATACGCTTGTTCAAGGTTATTCCATTTAGTCAGGAGTCAGAGGAGATGAGTAACAGGGCAGACAGAGCTACAGTAATCCTGTTGTTCTGATATTTGGGGCTAGTCCTGACATGGAATACCATTTTCCAGGTCCCCTGTGCTGACAGTAAGCTCTTGCACAAGTTGGAAGTGCCAAAGAAATGATACAGTAGATTCTGTCCTTTTGTGTGCTTTAGTGGTCTTAGAGTTAAGGACAACATAGGGCAAGCTTCAGGTTTTTCAGTTTGCTCCGCTGCACTCAGTGCTTGTCTTGCTACAGGAATTTGTGTGTGAAACTTCAGGTAAGACAATTTTGGATTTTTTCCAATTTCGATGTGATCTTGCATTTGCAAGAATCTGCCCTCCCCCCTCCAAAAAAATTACTAGAAATTTCACAGGAGAATGTTTATTGCTAATGCCAAACTGCAATTGTTAAAGCAGTGTAAATTGAGAGCCAAGCAGTGATATCTGTACCTCAGATGGTGCTGTTCCACAGCTGGCATTTTAATTACACTAATTGCTATGGACAGATTTGAAATTCTTATATTGCACTTAGTGAAATCTACAGACATTCCTCCTGACTTCTTTCTTGTGCAGCTTCAGTCAGTAATTGCACCATTTAGTTTCATTGTATTGCAAAATGTCTAGGTTTGTCAGATGCTCAGTTCCCTCTCCCTCCATTCTTTCCAAAAATACTTTTCATGAGCAGTGAAATTTCTCTCTCCTATTTCTAAAAACATCTGACCTTCCAATGCAGATAGCCCCTCTAAGGTTTTTCTGAGATGCCTAGTGCTGATAGCTGACAGGTTTTTATGCTTCCTCTGGGTGAGATATCTTTTGCTATGGAGTACAGTTTTCACTAGTGTTAAAGGTGAATGGAGAGGCTCATTTTCTGATTTCCTCCTGTAGGAGGAAACCATGAGGAAAAACAACTTCCCTTTCTTTTTAGGGTGCTGAAACTGTCAAAAGATTGCTGGACATGGCCATAGATGCTGTGCCACCTCATCTCTGGAAAAAGACCCCAGTGGTGTTAAAAGCTACAGCTGGACTGCGCTTACTGTCAGAAGAGAAAGCTCAGGCTCTGCTTTTAGAGGTAATATTAAGATCTTTCAAATGCAGTAGTGTTGCTCTGCTTGTTTTGTGGTGGGAGTGACCTAGGATACTTGTTTCTTTCTTTCCTGGTGCCTGGAAGAGTTTTGTCTACCACACATTCTTGTCTCCTTTTCTACTGCTGTGAAGAGGAAAATTTTATCAGCCACCATCAGAGCAGAACAAGACTCTAAGACTAAGGAATCTAATCATTTTTCTTTTTTCAGGTAAGAGAAGTCTTTGAGGAATCGCCATTTCTTGTTCCAGAGGACAGTGTGAGCATCTTGGATGGGTCTTATGAAGGTAGGTTTTAGAAGGGGGAAGAAGTGAAAGGGAGATGTTGATTACTTGGTCATTTGTTAGGCTACAAATACAGATACAAAAAGAGGTTTGAGTTAGTTAAATGATACATTATCATCCAAAATGTAGAGCATCATACCAGAAAGGAACCTCATTCCTTGGCCAGTCTCGGAAATAGGTATGCAGGCAAATGCAGGCTCACCAGCTGAAGCCTGTTCGAGGGCACTTGTGGGAATGAAGATGGTGTAGTAGTCCACCTCTGGAAGGCTACATGATGATGTATAGCAAGCTAGGAAGCTTGTGGAAAGTGCCTAATAAATTCTGCAAAGATCAGCATTAAAAATAGTTTAACAAATAGTCTGTTATGATTAGCTCATCAATTTTCAGGTAAGCTTGGAGGCACTGTGAATGTTAAAGAAGAAGAATAATTGGCAAGTATTAAAAAAATTAGAGAGCTAGGCAGGTAATTTTAAAAAATCAGCTTGGAGAAATGCAGCTGGTAAAGTAGCAAAGGAAGTAACCTGAAATACAAGCAAAAGTGAAATATATTGTAGGATGGGAATGAATCATGATTTATAAATGATTTTGCAACACAGAACAGACTAGTGTAACATTTTTTGACTGCCTATCGAGAAATCTTACCTTAGAGAACAAGCAGGTAATAATCCTTCCATATAGCTCTGATAAGAGCCATCCGTGGTGTTACATTCCATCCTGAACAATTTGTTACGGCAGATATATTGCCAATTTAGAGGGTGCTCAGGGAAAGAAGAAAGAATCATCAGGAAGCTTAAACTACTACTACATGGAGTAAAGAAAGATGGAAAAGCCAAATCTGTCCCTATGAGCCAAGAGAACAGGAAGAGAAACATGAAGTCTACCAGTATTTGATGGAGCATGGTGCAATGCATAGTATGTCATCAGGTGAATTGTAAGGTAGGGAGGAGTGTTGTATTGACAGGTGGCAGGACCAGGGAGGCATAACAGAGCACAGCGTAACCTGCCAAGATTTATTTAAAAATACCACCTCTTCTACTGCTGCATGTTCACCTACATTTGGGTGCTAATCATGCCAGCATAAATGCAAGCCACTGGAGTCAAAGAGGAGCTGTTCAAGTTTTACTGGTTGCCACTATGTTCTTAGTGTAATTACACAAACTACAACATTAAAATACAGAGCAGCATGGATGCAATTTTCAGATTACGAATGGAAATGATGAAAAAAAATAACAAATGCCAAAGGAAAATTGTACATTGTGTAAGCTCATTACTTTTTTGTATATTGTTTGGATTTTGGAACTGATTTTTGTGCATGCTACAGTTGCATAGGTACTACAAACCTACCTGTACCAGCTTATGAGCTTTTAACAAGTCAGTAATGCATCATATCGTTTAATTAAAAGCTTGAATTAATCTCTGAAGCATTTGTGCAGCTACATTGCCTTAGTTATGGCTTACAGGTAAATAAATAATGTGCGGAGGGGAGGTAAGAGTGGACAGGAGGTCATGGGCGTATTTGGTGACTTTTTTTTTCCCCCTTTTTCACTCTTTGCAGGTATTTTAGCCTGGATCACTGTGAACTTTTTGACAGGTAGTTGATTCTGTATAACTTCTCTCTAAGTGTGAACTAAGTCTCTTCTTTGGAAGTGTTTGCCCTAAGTTCCTCTGCCTTGGTTGCTGTGTCTTCCCTTTTCTCCCCACTCTGGCAACAAGGCTAATACAGTAGACTCTCTTGGGCAGACCATGTCTCAGAGGCTGAGCCACATCTGAAGCAGGAGTCTTGATCCAGAATCTTCAAGACTGGAAGGCACAACTGCTCTGGCAGCCGGTTTCTCCAGCTCATTGGGCAAATGGTACTGCTAATCTGTTAGAAGGTGGGAGGCAGGATTCTAAAATGTTCTTCATCCCAGTGTGAACTGTGCAACAAAAACTCTGTAACAGGGAAAGTGCTGGTACTTTAGCCCTGCTGGCCCTAAGTAAGTTTCAAGAATGCAATCCAGCAAAGAGAAAAGAAAGTCAGTACTCTGAAAGATACAGGAACAAGCAAAAAAGCTGCTCTGGCTGAAGAGAAAATGATAATAGCTGGTTTTGCTCTTACTTACTACCCCTTCTCTCCTACTGCTCTTGACCAGCAGCATGGTGGTTACAGGGTTTTTTGTGCCCTCCATGGGAGTCTTCTACAGGAGATACTTTGTCTTTTACTTCCAGCTTTTGCTGGATACCTAGAGATTTGTCTGCCTTTGTCTCTGTGGAGGTGAAGTTGGAATCAAAGAAGCAGGTCCTGTGAATCTTTTTTTAATACCTTGTCTTTGCCACCCTCTTCTCTGTTTTATGTGGGTTTTTTTTTGGGGGGGGGGGGGGGGGCTTGGGGGTTTGCTTTTTTGTCTTTAAAGGCCAGCTCATCCCTCCTGTATAGCTCTAATGTGATAATTTGTTGGTTGCCAGGATATGCATGCAGTATCCGCATTTTAGTGTTCGATCACTTGAGGCTATTCTGAGCATGATGTGGTTTGCAGGGCAGCTGTCTGGCCAGAACCAGCCCACTGTTGGGACTCTGGACTTGGGAGGAGCCTCAACCCAAATTACATTCCTGCCACAGTTTGAGGTGAGGAGTAGAGGCAAGTGCGTGGGCTGGGACTGCCAGGCCTGTGGAGAGAGAGACCTGGGCACCTGTGTGTTCTGTGCTCTCATTTTGTCAGCACTGGCCCACACAGAACAGCTGTGGTGGCCAGTACTTCTGTTCCCTTTGACATAAGCAGTTGACTGATAGGCATTTGCAAACAAAGGAGCCTGAGTAAGGAAGGAAGGAAGAAGAAAGAAAGAAAAAAAAAAAAAAAAAAAGCAAATGGATTTTAGAACCAGGCTGGGAAAGCCCTGTTAATGTGGATATGCATTTAGTATAAAATAAATGTAGAACACTTCCAGGGAGTATTCTTGCATTTTACAAGAAATTTAGGATTTGTTCTGGGTTATCCTTCTCCCCCCCAGTCTGGTATCAGATTCTCACTAAATATTGGTGGGGAGGTTTTCTGTCCCATGGAGCAAATGTCTCTTATGCACATGCAAGCTCTTCTGTTTTCTTAGTCTCCCAAATTCTTTTCATGTCCTGTGATAAATCCCCTCTCTGCCCACCAGTTCATCTGTGCTGGATTTGTCAGAAGTTCTGTAACTCTTTAGGATTAGGTTGAGCCTGGACACAAGCCTGAAGTTTGCATAGGAAAATTACATGGATACTGGATAGTGCAAGGGCACTGTATTATTCTATACCTTGATGTCAACTATGAAGTTGTTTGTGTCCCTCTTGCCTTTTCTGAAGGTCTCCTTTGTTTAACAAGTTTTGTTTACAGGAGTTGACATTTCTCGAATAGTGTTTGGGGACCACAAAGCACGTGTTTTTCATATCAGAATATTTTAATCTTGCAATGATAGGTCATGTTGAAACATGACATGCAAGCTTATCCTGTTCAGCAAAGCTGAAGTACTCTGGGCCTGCACTCTGTTTTGCGTTGATAACACCTGCTGAAGTGGGCACTGGACCAGCAGGAAGGGGTGTTGCATATCAGGGTTTTAGAGAATAAATAGACCTGTCAAGCAGTCAGGACTGCAGCTCAGGATTCAAATTTCTCCTGGAGCTTTGCAGTAAATGGCCTTGAGGGTTTGCTACTGACCAGGACCAGTGATGCAAATTAGTAGAGCAGTGTGGAGGAAAGGTCCACAGTTGCCTGCTTGTACACTGTGCCTGCTTCTAGCCCATACTGACAAGTTCACACAAGAAAGTGCATACAGAGCTCAGTATATTTTTGAAGGGTAAAAAGGCTCCTATCTCAAAATTGGTGAGGATTTTCTCCTTTGATTTGCAAAAGATTTTTTTTCCTCCTGTATTTTGAGGCAGATGCATTTTAGCTCTTGTACTCATTTTGAACAAAATACTATAAGAGCTACATTAATAAAACACAGATTACAAGCAAACAGGGGACATATAATGATAACTGCATAGAACTGGCTTTAAGATAGTCTTACACTTTTTATGGTGATATTAGCAAAGTTTTAAGAAATTAAAACCAAGCCATAATCATTATGAAATTCTCCCCTCCCATGCATGTTTTTATGAAAGTAAGGCATGGAAAAAAAAGAGCCAACTGTATTTGTCTAAACAATAAAAAATTCTGAGGCCCTTTCCTTTTTGAAAGCTTTGTGATGTAAGGCTTAGGAACAGGACTTAAAATTTGGCAGGGGCTGGGTGGGGGGTCAAGGGTGTGACTGCCATTCCTATGAAAATCTACCCAAAGCCCAAAACAAATTTCAGTTATTTGTTCAGGAGAGACTTAAGCTAAATACTGTCAAACCTGTTTTGAGCAGGCTTTTTGTCTAGGACTGTGTGATTCCAGATCTGTGTTCTGCTGCATTTGGTTATTTGAATGGTAGGCTGCAGGGAGTCTGCAGCTTATTCTGCTGTTTTGCCCAGCAAGTGTAGCAGAGGAGAGTGTTTGATGTGAAAGCACAGGGCCAGGAAAGGATAGTACAGTGAGGCCACTAGCAGAGGAAAGATGGAAACTGGGATTGAGACCTATGGGACGGGGAAGAAAAAGGAACAGTCAGTGAACCCCAGACTGGTTAAGATTTATAAGAATATGAGCGTTAGTCTGGCAAGAAGACAGGTCTGACTACCAGTGTGGCAGAGATGGATGCAGAGGGAAGGCTGTGAAATGAACAAAGCTGGAAGTAGTGAAATAAGAGGATAGTTTAGCGAATGCACTTAAATTGGGAGGTAAAGCAGCCCTAAGATTGGGAATGAATGGTCACAGTGTTTCTTTGAGTATCAGGCACGTCACTTAACTTGGGAGGAATCTGGCTTATACTGTACTTTGCATTTCTGATTCTTCTGAGTTCCTGAATTGAGACCTTTAGTCTGACTTGCAAAAGTTCATAGTGCTCATAGCACAGCTGACGTGTGGCGATTCTGTGTAAACATGGAGTAGCACATAAGTACTCTGAAAAATTCAGGTATCTTGAATTAGAAGATATTTTCATCCTGATCTGTGTTTCACTTCCTTGTTATATAATGAAGTAACGCAAAGATGCCTGTAAATAAACTCTGGTAAATGCTTTGCAAATACTAAAGTAGTGATGGGCAGCACTGGAAAACTGTTCTTTCTGTTCAAAGCAGATTAGATGAGTGTGCAGTAAACCCTATGGGTATGTCTACGATATTACATCAAGATGGCATTTTTCTTCATAACAGAAACTAAAAGATTTTTTTTTTACTTAATTTTTAGGAAACCCTGAAGCAAACCCCTGGGGATTTTCTTACCTCATTTGAAATGTTTAATAGCACCTACAAGCTCTATACCCACAGGTGAGGAGCTAAAAGGCTACAGTTTCCCCTGGGGAAAATCAGTCTTTCTGCAGCCTGCGAGATAACCACAAGTATGCTGTGTCATCCTATTACCAGCTGTTAGGACTGTGACTTTTTGACTAGATTTCTTATCTGCTTGAAACAGTTGAACTGGGATATGACATTAGTTGACTGGAAAGGTTCCAGGATCACAGTTAATGTCACTGAGAGAGAATACTACTGTATTGCTCAGATGAAGAGGAAGCTTTATAATTCACTGCGTTTTTGCTACTGGATTCAGTCCATGCTTTCCAGACCAAGCAGAAAGGTGGATATCATGCCCAGCAGTCAGAACTAAACCTAGTCAGAGATCTGGAAAGAGGACTTGGGACTTTTTTCTTCCCTAGTTTTTATTTCCAGATGGCCCATCTTATCAGCAACTGGATAAAAAGTAAAATCTAGACTGATAAAAACCAAAGAAAGAAATCCGCAGCTAATACAGACTGTGGAGTGTAACAGATTCTTGAACCAGTTTGGGGGATATTTGATATGGATGAATATAATTTTGCTTATTTAGTTAAGCTGACAAGTATCTGAGATGTCTCCGGTGATATCCAAAGAGTTTACTTGCATAATTTGTAGTCCACTGAGAACTCAGCCAGATGGTAGAAAGTTTGTCTCAGTCCAAGGCTAGTGGGTGAAGGCTGTCATCACAGTCAGTTGCAGACTATGTTGACTTGACAGCAAAGCTGGTTTAATTAGTCCTTCTCTCCTACTGCTTATATTTACTGATGTAACTAATTGCTGTATTGTACCAATACAGTAAATGGGATGGCTGAGATACTTGGGATTAAAAATCCTCTCCTGAAAAATAAGGGAGCTGGAAGTTAATTTAACCCCAATTATTTCTGTAAACATTTTTACTGACACAACTAAAGGGATAGGTAATCAGAACACACACGTGGAAATGAAATGCCAAAAGGTTTTTAATCCATCTGTGTTGCCAAAGCCAGCAGTTATGTAATGGCATTCTTATAAATGTTGGTAACAGTCCTATCTCATAATGAGCATAGTGGTATTCTGTTGAATCAGGTGGATTTCTGATGAAGGTTCATCCCCACACACACATTTAGTGGGAGGTTCTGCAGTTCTATTAGTTTTGCCTTAAGACCATGTAGTTTCATTTGTGTGATGCAGAAATGGGCATCCCATTCTCCATGTACGCCTCGCATACCTTTCTTCCTCCCTTGTATTTAAAACTCTTGTGCATTTTTACTTTTCAATACATTTCTTGTAGAAATGTCACACCACCTCTAACCACTTTCTGCAGTTTCAGATTTACCCATTTAACAGCTCTATGTAAGTCTTGGGTTTGTGTCATTCTTTTGGTACTTAGAATTATTCTGGCAAAGGAAATAGGGGAGATTGGTAGGAAGCAGAGAAAGGGAATCGGGTTTGAGTGTTCCAAGATTTAAGAAAAGGCTATGGGTAAAGCGTATTAGATGTTCAGGAACTAAAACCGTCATGTTTTATTTTGTTGTTTGCAGTTATTTGGGTTTTGGACTAAAAGCAGCTAGACTAGCAACACTTGGAGCTTTGGATATGGAAGGTATGTTAAGATGATAAAACACTGAAGATTTTTGAAGGGATGAATAGACTTAATCTATGCAGCAGCCCATTTCTCATCACTTCACTTCTGTGACTCATGCTTTTCTGTTTTCCCTAATATAGACCTGTCCAGAAACTGAGGCTACCACTTGTTAAGGGTAGCAGAATCCAGTGGACTATAGGACCTAAGGGATTCCTCCCCTCCTGTGGCCTCCTGCGAGGCTACTCCTTTTCCCTATTTCCAGGTCTAGTCAGCAGCAAGACTGAGCACAAATTCAGAGATGCACATGCCTGAACACACAAACATGTCCAGCCACAAGCACTCACACAGCTTTGCAGGCATCTGCATAAACACAAACAGCATGAATAGATCCTGTTCCTAAGGACTGCTGATTAGTGGAAAACCCCCTTTACAGGTCTCTCTGGTATCTGGCTGGCCCCGTGGGCCCCCTCAGACCTCCTGTTGTATTTGCTGACTAGTCTGGCTTGAAGTTCACTAGCTTATCACTCACTCACTCAACTGATATGCATACTTGCATTCACAGATCTTTCCAGTTTCTGATGCAGAACTTAAGTCTTTCCAGTATCCATGCCCAGACCCTGGGTGACTTGTCTGGTCTATGGCCAGGACCTAGGATCTTTCCAGATTCTGGCTTCTTACTTGCCAGCTACTCTGACTTATGTCCACTACTGGAACAAATTGACAGTCGCGCCAAAACTAGTTGGGAATAGAGTTTTTACAAGAAGATAGGACAGACTGCGGTGATAAGGCACAGGCCTCAGCCAGACAAGAATTACTAACGAGCAGCCTGCTTATATGCAATTGGCCCCTTTTATTTCCCCTTCCTCTCCATTTTGCCACACTTGCTCCTCCGTGATCTGTTTTGATCCCTCCCTTTCCCTGCCTTTGATCCTTCCCCTAAGCATCCCATAGTAAATTTTGCACACTCGCACAATCCACCTCAGACATTCCCCTAATAGTTTTGCTTTTTTCCTGTGAGGCCTGTGCTGGCCCTCGTAATTGTGTTTTCTTCTTATTTCATTACAAAATTTCTGGTTGAATCAGAAAGGTTATACTCAGTGGTTCCTGTAGTGGCCATTGATGGGTGTTATAGGAGTTTTGGTCTTTGTTGCTGTCTCAGTCATCTGCTGTTTGTTCAGGTTTGTGTATTTGTGTGTTTATTACCTCTCTTGTTTCTTGTCTTCTGCGTGGAATAGCAATCAGCCAAATACCTTCTACCATTTATATCTCATTAACAAATGACAAGTCCAGCTGCTCTGCAGCTTGCAGGACAGAGTGGGCACAACTTTTCCAGGCTGAGACTGCTTATTAATCCATAATTCAGTATCCATCAGTTCAAATTTCCTTAGCTTTTGCTTAAAGACTTGAGTGAAGGCTTTCAGCCTGTTCTGTCCTAGTTCTGCATATTGATCAATGATTATGTTAAATTTGATTCTTTCTCTCCTCTGGTTTCATTCCAGCTGTAGATGGACGAATGTTCCGCAGTTCTTGTTTGCCAAAGCAGCTGGAGGCAGAGTGGCACTTTGGGGGAGTGAAATACCAGTATGGTGGCAACAAAGAAGGTAAACTAAGGAGGCTTGTTGCTCCTTTTAGGATAAGTCTCATCTCCAGAGTCTTTGCAAACACCCCATAGTTGCTTTGGATTATGAAGGATACCTGTCCAGTCATAGATACGGACTTTGATGTGGAATTCTTTTGACAGAGCCAAAACAAAATCTGGAATGATAAGAATAGCTGGCTTGCACAGGCTGTGATCTCTTATTACAAATGCTTTCTTTATAGGAAGTGTTAGTTACTTGTGCAAATAGGATAGTATTTTCTGAGGCTTTGAGCTAAGTGCAAAAACCCTGGCTGTGTTAGGGTACAGTAACTGGCCGGCCAAAGTGTATCTCACTTGAACTATTTCTTAACTTCTTACTGTCCCTAATGCTGGATACAGAAGATGAAGTTGCTACCATCAGTGACTAGAAGAGACCCCCTTTGGTTACGGACATTGCTTTGCTTTGCAATGGGGAACATGAGAGCTGTGTTGCAGGTTACACATGTGGAGCGGAGTCAAAATTACAATATGATGGGGATGGAAAGTAAAGTCTTATCTAGTAGGTGATAGTAAATGTAAATGAAGTACTGCTGACCACAAAATATAACAGTGGGAGCCTTGCCTTATATGGAGGGAGCTTTTGGTGCACATGCACTAGTCTGCTCACTGCACCTTTCAGATGTTGCTATGATTTGCTCTAATTAGTACCAGTTGATGATGGTGATACAGGGTCCTTGCTGCATCCAAGTACCATGCTGGACTACCGAAAGGATACCTAAGCTCTTTTCACTTCTTTTGATTCTTTAATTTCTGCTTTGTTTTTAATCCTGTTGTGACTGAGTCTTCCACATCCTGATATTCTTCTTTAGCTTACCCTTTTTGATTTACCCCTGACTGTGTTTGTCCTGATAGGAGAAACAGGATTCAAGCCTTGCTACTTGGAAGTACTCAAGGTCATCAAAGGGAAACTGCACCAACCAGATGAGATTCGGGGAAGCTCCTTCTATGCTTTCTCCTATTACTATGATCGAGCTGTTGACACCAACCTGATCGGTAAATTGGCTTGGGGTAATCTACTACCAGAACATAGATGGAGGAACCCTGGAGACTGGATCCATGGGGAGCAGGGAAAAGGGAAGGTATTCAGAAAGAGGAAATGCACAAGACACCTTCAGGAAATGGATATGTATCCCTCAGTGCAGTTTGTTGTTCAGAGCTCAGCAGATGAGACTTGTGCTCTGAGCTCCAGTTATACTTGCAGCTCTGTTCTCTGTAACAAACTGACCTCCTTCCCACCCCACCCTCACTGGTTACATTCCAGTGTCAATTTAAATTTAGAACTCAAATGCTTTCAGGTCTATGATGGTGTTTTCTCACCTCTTCCTTTTTAGATTATGAAGAAGGAGGAGTTCTGAAAGTGAGAGATTTTGAAAGAAAAGCCAAAGAAGGTAATTTTCATGAGATCTGGGAAGTCGGTGGGAAAGAGAAATCAATAAAAATATGAACATCTATATGTTAAACATCATGCATTGCATAAATATATACATATGAATAGATAAAACCACTGTTCCACACTCCCTGTCCTGTCACCCATCTTTTATTAGCCAACATCCGTAACAGTTGTAGGAGACAGTATTGAAGAACAGTGAGGGGGACAAGAAGTGTTAGCTACTTTACATTTCTGTTCAGGAGGGGAAGGAATTTCAGTTTCTTTTGTGCTGACAGTAATGAACTAAATTTGCTGTATTGTAATCAAGACTATCTACCAAACTGCAACTCTCTGAATTTAGGAGAACACTGACTTTCATTAATCTATCACCTTAAATTCTTTTTAATTCCTAATAAAATGGAGAAAGAGAACAAGACAGTACAGGCTGTTTAAGAATGGCTTTTGCATTCCCTTCCTTGCCTGCCTCTGACCCTCTTTTCCTAAATGCTTGTTCTAGTTTTGTACCTTCTCCCAGGAAAAGAGGAGTTCCCACCTTCCTGAAACTTGAATTTAGTGTTTACAAAGCTAGTGGGATTTTTTTTTGCTGAAGTTGTCTATCCAAAATTGAATGCTGTGCTCCTGATAGTTAGAACTTTAGCTTAAAGAGCAGTCATTACCTCTGAAGGCTGATCATCCTGATGACAGATATGGTCTACTAATAATAGTCAGAATATGCTTAGTTACGTCATTCAGAGCTGAGCTTTTCTAAAATATTAAAGTGATGTAGGCCCTAAATTCCAATGACTTTTCAGTTAAACTTAATCTCCCAAGTAACTTGGATGGTTTTGAATAGGGGAATTGGACTCTAAGGTTTGGCGGATTTTTTTTTCCCTAGCTACTGAGAGAGTTTATTTCCAAAGATACAGCTAAGATGTGATCTAACACTTTCTGAAGCCAATGAAAACATTCAAGTTGATTTCAATTAGTAATTGACTCAGTGTAGCCCTTAGGGACTAGGTGATCTTTGTTCAAAGCTTTTCTAAATAGATTAGCACATCTATGCAAGCATGTTACGACCTTGAAAATGAGACTTCCTGAGAACAGGTTAGACTAGGTCTAAGTTCTTGATCGACTGTTGCTGAAACTAAGAAAAGCTATTTGCTAGACTAATCCATTTTATAGCATAAAGCCATTTATTTAGCTTTAGATCATCAAGAGATCAATTCTATGATCCTAAATTAATGTTCCTTTCCAAAACGAAGTGAACTGTGCTGTTGATTCTTGTAGAACAGTGCAGTAAGCATCATCTTCCAGACCTACTGTTACTATAAATCCATTTCCTACTCACTGTAACCTTTGCTGTGGAATCTTGACTTAGCTACAGCAACTGACTGGTTGTTTGGAAAATACTCTTTTATGTGCTTGGACTTGTGCGGTTGAAAAAAATGAAAGAAGCTGCTAAGCTAAAACATGGAATCAATCACTGCAGCCATTCTTGGAGAGTAGGCGAAGAAAAAAAATGATGCTGTGTTCTTGGAAAATTAAGTAATATTTTTTCCTGCCAGTTGTCAGTTGAACAGAGGTTCAGACATCAACAGAGCTATATGGACTATGTTGCTGTAAAAAAAAAGATTTACTTACAGTGGAGTTAAAAGAAATTAGAAGTACTATATAGTCTACTCTCCAACTTTAAAGAATATCTGTGTAGTTATATTATATACTCAGTAATCAAAGTTGGAGGTGTTTAGTAGGTTTTGGCTTGAAGTTGGTCGAAATGTATAATTTAGACAAAAGTTCCTTTATTTTGCTGAGTGTTTTTTTTTTTTTTTCCTTTCCTTCCTTCTGTAGTCTGCAATAACATGGAGAGGTACAACTCGGCCAGTCCTTTCCTGTGCATGGATCTCGCTTACATCACTGCTTTACTAAAAGAAGGTTTTGGATTTAGGGACAGCACACTCCTGCAGGTGAGAAAAACAGTTAAACCTCAAAGCTGGCTTTCCAGTTTCTCTATCAACCAAGGTGCACTAGTTCATTTTTCTGGCTGACTAGCTACTGAGGTTTTTCAGGGTTGTTGCATGTAATTGCTGTGATCTGTGGCAACCTGTGGATCTAGAGAGCTGTTGGAAATGACTGACAGACTTTTCTTCCTGACTTACTTTTCTTCCTTTATAGTTAACAAAAAAAGTGAACAACATAGAGACAAGCTGGACTTTGGGTGCTACTTTTCACTTACTGCAGTCTCTGGGGATAACCTATTGAGCTGTAACACTCCTGTGGACTTCGGCATTTCTGAAAGGCTGAGAAAGCGAATCGAAATCTCCAGGTACATTGCTCAGCTGGAGTCAGTCACAGGTTACAATATGGACCAAAGCTGTAGAACAGATCTTCACCCAAGACTGGCATCTTGCATAATGAGGGCTGCCAAGGTGTGATTTGTAATTGTGATTGCCATAGTGTCATCCAGAAGCTGCCGTCTGAAAGTCAAAAAGGCCTGAACTCTATCAGAGCATCTTAAAGTTGATTGTATGCAAGGGGCTCACACAGCTTTCACCAGCACTTTTGCATAGGCATCCCATTGCTAAAAGCACACGGTGCCTGGCATGTGGTGGTAGACTACAGACATTTGATTTCTCTCCCTCTCCCTTTCTTTTTAAATGCACAGAACTGAAGTTTGGTCATGAGATCTTAAATATAGAAATTAAAGATGGCATCAACAGTCATTCAGAGAAAAGTGAGCTTCCCTAGATGCTGCCAGCCTTAGAGTTCGAAGCACCTGGCTGTTAGCTTCACTAATACATCGCAAGAAGGTGCCAGTCTTTCAAGGGATCTTCTGTAAGCACCCCTTGGGCATGGATTTGGGAAAGGTGTTGGGTTGTAACTTAACAAGCATTTCTTTAGGTAGCAGTAGTGTCTTAAGCAGAATATGTGCCCCTGCTTTTTGTGTTCCTACCTTTGTGCTGCCCATTAATTACACAAGACTGTGCAGCCATACAGTACATCTGACTACCAGAGCTGATAACTTGATCCGTTTCCCATGTACTCATAACACACAGTTGTGCTGGCACAAGAAGGTAGCAATGCCAAATATTTAAACTCGGTTGCCAAAAGAAATGCTTGTCACGTTTTACCCACAGGGAAATTAAGGGTGAAATGGCTGATCTAATAGCTCACTTTGCCATGAGAGGCAGTTTTGTTTCTTTCTTCAGAGCAAGGCACTCCCACAGCCTCCTTTCCTCCAATTCTGGTGCCCTTTGGTGAACCAACTGATGACACAAAACGTGAGTTAAATCAGCTCACCAAAGGGTCAAGGCCTGAGCTAGCCTAAGGGAAAGGGGCACTGCACAGCCTGGGGGACTTTCTGTGGCAGTGAGCTGTTAGAACACCACAGCCCATTTTGTCTGAATACACTCCAAGGTGGTGTTTTCCCATCTGGAAGCCTGGCCTCATCCCTTCCTGCTCTCTCCTTAGGGACCTCCTCTGGATACGCAGCTGTGTTGAAACAGAACATATTTTTTCATTTGCTTAATAGATGAGAAGAGGGAGTGAGATGAATTAACATTAGAAAGAGCAAAGGAGAACAAAAACAGAAGTAGCTCTGTTTTCTTCATGTTAGCATTTGAAAGTTCAGTCCCTTAGTCTGTTTTAATTTGTAGAGCAAACTTGTTTTAAACTCCATTTCCCTTTAATTTAACATAGTGGAAGTCGACCCATATCAAGGTTAGGCAACAGTGTGTGGAGAAAGCCTGGCTGGAACATGCGTAGCACACTGTATGCGGCCATGCATTGCTCTGGGCCTATTTTTAATATATACAGCAGGGCTGTAGAAACAGGGTATCCAAGGAAGGGGTTGCAGCTGTTTAGCATTCTTACCCAAGCCCAGGATTTCTGGCAGGATAGCATGAAGCTATTTGAGTAATATTTAGAGTGACCCTTTCCATCTGTTTTAAAGCTAATATATAAAAGCAGTGAGAGAACAATGTTTCAAAGAAAGCATTTTGTCAGATAGAATTTTGATTTTCTTGTCTGGTTAGCTGTAGAGAACAGCAAGATCTCTAGACTACTTTGAGGCTCCAAATCCAGTCCTTACATTGTCCCGACTAGAAACATTTGTTGAGACAACTTTTCTACTCCATTAAATAGTTGTCAGCTAGCTCATCAGTTTGCTTATATTGAGTAAAAAAATGAATACCTTCTATTAAACATGGAATGTATAACTTAAAGATGAATTTGCCCCAATCTTAAGAACAGAGAGCTAGAGCTGTTACTGCCCATATGACTAAGGGAAGCTTTAATTCGCAGATCTCTTGCAAAGAACACTTTGTTTCTGTTAGGCATTTGCACTAATCCGTATTCCATAAAACACCTCTCCCACTTCTCTAAGACTCAAGGCTACCCAAACACTATCTTCTCTGCAAACTGGATTTGAAAACAATTGGTAATTCCCAGCAAGGAGAGGAAATAGTGCACTCATGCCCAAAGTAATCTTGCCAAGCAATTTGAAGACTTAAAAGTTGCCTTAGTGTGAATGTTAGTTCATTTCCTGTAGTTAACAGTGCAACTTGTATGTGGCTTATTAAACTACCCCCTTCTCATTTCAGACTTTGTAGGGCTAAGGTGCAGCATGTGTTTTTTGAACAAGTTCAGTCAGCAGCATGATTCCAAAGGGAGGGGATGCAGCTACTTGCACTTGTCCCACCCCTGATGTTTTGCTGCAAATTCAGGTTGTTTCTTTGAAATACTAAATGAGCATCCTACCTTTATTCCTCCTTACCAGAGTCCGTCTTGAGGTTCATGTTGGTAATTGCCTCTGTGCCACACCAAACTTCTTTCTTCCTCACTGGGAGCTTCTATTTGAACATGACGAAAGCAGTTGTAGAGTCTGGCCTGGAGGCTGGCCTGTTCTCAACCACAAACCTTTACTGCTCTGCCTGGTATTTGGCAAAATTTAGTATATGGTCTGGTCTACACAACAAGGTTACTGCAGAGGTATTCATTTTGTCTTGAGAGAACAATTTTATTGTTTTGTATTTTTAGAGAATACAGGTAGGATGAAGTAGTTAATAGCCAAGCTGCATTACTCCTGAGAACTAGCTAACTTAATAATCCAAAAGTCTTCTTTCTGTCTGAGCCAGTGCTATGACAAATTCTCTTACTTGATCTTGGGGCTAAGAACCATAAGCAATGAGGCTGTATTTGAAACGGGAAGGAAAGGCTGTATGTAAGGGACAAGCAGCAGCATTGTATCTGCCAACTGAACATACACTAGCCCTGAGGAATACTTAAGGGTTTGTTTTTGTCTGAAGGGAGGATGGACTAAACAAGACATACAGAGTAAGTTTCGTTTGTGTTCTTTGCCTCACACTCTGGAACTGCAAATTCTAGGTGGGAGCATCTGCTTTCCTGTACCAAAGTTGCATTAAATCTGAATGCTCAGGGCCTTCATTTGTCAGTGGCACAATTCATTAACTAAAGCATAACTGCTGCTCTCAATCAGGGGCCTGATCTGCAGTTAGAGCAACAAAAACTCAACTTGAAGGTTTATTTTGCAAGAAACTGTAGAATTGAGCCCCTACTGTTTACATCTGAATTACCCATGGTGGTTTGGGGATCTAGAGAAGCCAGTCAAGTCCTCACACTTACCTAGTGCAATGAGATTATTTATTAGCTTAACTAAAGACTAAGCAGCTTTGTAAGAGAAGAGTTCTCCCTGTTTTTTTTTAATCTTTTCCATAATGTCTTTTAGCCAGTCACTAACAGGAACTTCTTAATTTGAGTGACTGAAGAAGCACAAGAAAGGCTTTCAGTTCAAAACTCTTATTTAATTCTTCTTTTTCATGTTAATCCCTGATACTGGTTAGCTGTACATGTAAGTCTTGCCCATTAGCATTACTCAATGTTGTGTGAGTCAAATGTCTAATGCAGAAGGCTGGTGTTTGGAACCTAAGACAGAATCTCTTGAATGTCTATTTTAGTAATTAAAGCATTTTTAACAACACTGAAGACGCTGTGGTGAAGTTTTCTTCCCTAATGTTACTGTTGGCTTGCATCTCTTTCATAGTATTGGAGAATCCTTAAGACTAGCCACTTCCACAATAAACACCCCGTATTAAATAAAGTACCAAGAATGGGGCAGGGAAGAGGGTACAGGAAAGAGAGACAGATTAGAGCTTTAAAAAAAATCTGATATCCTGAATTGACTCTCTCCTGCTGTAAACTGTGCCCCCTTTCTGAGTCCAGGAAGTGGTAAGAACCTAGAAGTGACGTTAACAGCTTCAGAAATCATGCTGGGGAACACAAAGTAGTTAAGCAGCAAAACTTGTAGCTGGCAGTAGAAAGATCACATTCAGCACTGCATATGTTAAGAGATAAGACAGACAGCTATTTCCACTTCAGTCTTCAATTCAAAAGGCCTGATCTAAAAGCATGTTGTAAAGACAGTTCAGTGGCTGAAGACATTATGGTACCATAGGAAGAAAACCCACATCCTCTTGAGAAGAGTGAGCAGCTGAGACAGAAACTCTGTATAAACCAAGTGGATGGTGCAAAACACAGCTCAACCCCTCACTTTTATTGTTAAATCAAAATAACATCTTTCAAAAATTGAAGTCAGTCATAGTCCTTTTAAGGGTAATGCATTCACTGACAAGCTGCAGTTCCAAATTGACAACAAATCACTTACTGGCAAAAGCCACGATTTGCTCCTAAAAAGGGGGAGAAAAAAAGTAGTTTGTAAACTGATAATAAGCATACACTCTAGAAAGCAGCTATAGTCTCCTTCCCTTTCCCCTATGAACAACAATTCTTCCTCAGCCCTTCTAGTCACATGCAGAGCAGCTATCCCTATATACTAGTAAATTAAAGAAGTCATAGCATTCCCTTCTCTTTCCTGAGCAACACAGAACAGAGGGGTTACTGACAGGCTCTGTGCTCACAGGAGAGGTCTTCATTTGTTTTCTGCTTTGAACAAAGAAATAGAAAAAAGTACTGAGCACTGCAGCAGCAGTGTACTGCTCTCTTTTAGTACAACTAATAAAGACACCTTTCCAGCAGTAGCTACTGAGCTTTGAGAAATTACTGCTCTTCCATTCCTCTGGTGTCTTACTGTGACATAATTCAAGGAAAACACACCACCTGCATCTAATAGGAAAAAGGTTACTTGATTGGGGGGATAAAATAGTCAAATCTGGAACTGACAAATCTAACTTGAGAGTGCCTGCAAGTTTTGAAAGCAAGTGGCTTAATGAACATCATGAAATCACAGCAATTAGGTCAAAGCTGTGTGGAAATTAGGCAGTGAGGCTATAAACAGAAAAAGAATTTGTGGCCTTGCCTAGGCGCCTTTCCGGAATGCACGTCAAGGTTTCAGGTTTTCATTCCGTAGCAAAATAAAGCCAAAGACTTCTAATAAGAGACTACCTCTCACTAAGACAGCTGAAGTTTGTGCCTTAACTTGAACAGAGGTAAACGATCCATTTCTAGTCCCTGTTCTTCATGAACACTAATTAATGCAGTAAGGCTCTCTCCATTTCTTCTGCTGAAGTGTTTCAACAGCATACAAATAAATGTTTTGCGAGCCGGAAAGGGGCAGGGGGGGAAGCACTTACTATCAACCAGGATACAGAGAACAGACACTCAGATCCCAAGCCTCTCCCTATGCTGCAGGAGAACCCCCTAACTACTCAGCCATCAGTTATTTAGGAATTCCTTAGGCTCATTCTGGACACAAAAATTCAGTTTGAACAGGTTAACATTTTCCAACCAAAATGTTTCATTAAAAAAATCCTCATCAGTTTGTGGAAATTTAAAGAGTAATTTTGAAATTTTTGTATGGCCCTCACTAACATTAAGACTCTTACTTTGAGAGGAGGCAGGGCATTTGTTGCTTGCAATCCCCATGTCCTCAGCAACACCAAGGGAGCCAGCCTTGTGGAGTAAAGCCTCTTTAACGCATCAATAGCAGCTATCAAAGAAACATTATGCCTCTGACGTTCTGTCTCAAATTTTAAGAGATGTTTTAAGGATCCTGGAAAAGATAAATACCCATATTAAAATTCAACTGCCACAAACAATTTTGCATCTTATCTATATAGCTGTCTCCACAGACATCTGAAAACAAAGAACAGAGAAATGGTTCATCTTAGTAAAGATGTCATTCAGTCAGCTAGCTATTTTCATCTCCTCACCTCTACCATCCAACAGAACTATTTTTTTTTAGCAGCTTTGAGATTTTTGGCATGGAAACTGCATGCAAGATTCTAACTGTCCAAAACCAATGGACATCAGAACAGTTTTGCTTCAAACATGCTTGTGCCATTCAAACACAAGATAGCAGCATGCTTAACCTATGTGTGACTCAAACAGAAATAACTCTTGCCCTGATGTTAGCAGCAAAGGCCTGTAAGACTAATGATCTTACTGCTGCTTGGTTGTCTCAGATCCTTACCCAGATCTTTCCCGTTGAAGGCTGCTGCACTGAGGTGGTGTGCTAAACATGCAACATCACCAAAGCCCAGGTTTACACCTTGTCCTGCAAGTGGGTGGACTCTGTGTGCTGCATCCCTAGAGCAAGAGAAGACAAATTTATATCCCTTCTTGAAGGACCATAATGGTCCTTAGTTTCCTCCTCTGACAAGCTCCAGAAGGGATCAGTACAGCACTTCTCGCCTCTTTGCAATGAACACCACCTTACAGCATTATATATAATTTCTCCAGTACCCCTACACTGAACTACCTGACTGCCTCTCCAGTTGTAAGAAGTCAGATCAGGCATGGGACAGGCATTGATATTTCTGTAAGTAACACTGGCACAACATGAAGAATATCATCAGCATACTTCATAAACACATGTAAGCAGACATCATCAACACAAAAGAGAAACAGGATATCGTTGAAAAGATTCTATTATGTGCAGGCTTATCTGTAAAGGACAAAGCCAGACACAATGATGAGGGATTCAAAGTTAGAGAAACAAGGTGAAATTTGAACCTGAAATGTAAGATCATGCACTTGTCCATTAACAAGGAATAAAGCAGAGGCTAACAAGTTGGAAACAAAAGAAGCATCTGAGGTATACAATGCCATCCAAGAACTGCTATAAGCTACCAACGTACTACAGCTGTGCGATAAAAAAAAAAAAAGCACAGGCAACCTTAGAATGAAAAAGACGAGATATTTTCCCTTCTCTGTAGACCACTGTACAAGAGCCTAGGACATCCCATCTGGAATAATCTGTAAATTTTGTCATTTGTGTTCAAGAAAAGCGAGTTGAAAACTCAAACTGGTACAGAGAATGGCTGCTATGATGTTTAGGGAAGTAAAATTCCGACATGAGATACTGGATTGTTCTGCTGGACTGAACAATCCAGAAAAGGAAAATTATTACCTCCCAATTTACACCAAAAGCACACACAAGGGATAGAGAGCTACTCACACAACAGGACTTTGTTCATACGAGCAAATGATATAAATTGGTCCTGGATAAAGTCAAACTGAAATCAGAAGTGTATGTCTAACCATCTAATTTGTTAAATGGGAGAAGATATACAAATGGCTGCAGTGCCAGAGGTGGCTGTACTAACATCATGCCTGCCCTACTCACTCGCACAAAGGCTACATGGGGGACCTTACCCAATAAGGGCCACGCGGTGCTGGACATACTCTGTTGCATGCCCCATTCCAAGAGGAAACATAGCTCGGCTCTTGGGATCTACTTTGGCAACGCTTGGGGGCAGCTGACGGACTGCAGTCCCCGAAGGCCTCAGGAGTGAAATAGCAGATCGAAACACAGCCCCAGCAGTGTCAATGAAATCAGTGTGGTTTATGTTGCTCCACTGAAGCCAAAAAAAGAAAGCTTTAGATTTTACCCCAAACTGGACATATAGAAGAATCTGAGCTAGCTCCAAATACTGAATTTTAACCACTCAGACAAAACTAGATATTAGAAGAAACTGTCTTCATCATTTCAGGACACAGAAGTCTCCAATCAAGAAAAGTCTACCCATCTTTTGGAAAGTTAGTTCAGTCCTACTGTGACTTTCAGAACTAACTTAACTCAGTTATAAAGGATCATCCTTTCTTTGCTAAGTGCCTTTCTAATATCACCCTCTCCATAGGAAGGAACTTGAGAATCCACCTCTCCCATTGCTGTTCTTTAAGTTGTAGGATTCTATCATATTTCTCACAATTGCAACAAAGCTGGCCTCATATCTACCACAAGGCTGATACTCACAAAGGCAGAGTTGATGCTATCAACAAAACTTTCCTCATCCATGGTGAGAAGTTCTGATGCATGTTCATGTGATGTAGACCAAACCAGAGAGCTGGCAGTGTCAGAGAGCTAGTTAAGAAAACCTCAGTGGTCAGGATCAAGAGAAAAAGAAACAAAACCCCCAACCAATGCAAGAATTTCTCCAGTTCCCTTGCCACAGCAATCCATCTGCATGTTACTTTTCCAGCCCATATTCCACAAGTGGGAAATACCAAGGACAAATTGAGATGGCAGGAGGGGAAAACAAAAGCTATAAATGAAAAGTGTAAGGCAAACTCTTAAGAGAAAGAACCAACATAGCAAGGAACAGACAGAAGCAAAGTTACTAGAATAGAACAGACTAAAAAGTAAAAAAATCAGGTCACAGCATCTTACCGGGAGAAGTGCAATTGGCCCTGTGGGAAGGAATCTCTGCCATGCTACGTTATTGTCTGTGGCCTATAGTGGAAAGAAGCAAGGAGACAATTAAGACTTAGTGATCTGGTGTCCTCTGTTTAAGCTGTTCTGCTGCTTATGGAAGAGCCAATTTGCAGAATCTCACCTCAGACAAATGAAGAGTAGCCACCACAGCTGACTGGTCATATCGATGCTCAATGTTCTGAATTTCAGCTTCCTTACGGACCACAGAGTTATGACCATCCGCACCAATCTACAAAACAAAGAAATACAAGGCAACTTCATCAGCTGTTCCTAAGAAAGCCAGTATCCCAGTCCACAAACCTCTCTCTGCATGTAGACACATTTTTGTTTATTTAGAAGCAAAAAAAAAAAAATACCTCCCCCAAAAAACAGAAAACATGGCCCTTTCTGCTCTTGTCCAATTCAGCACAGTCTTCTTACATCAGTTTCAGAGAAGGCTAGGCATTGTGTGTCTCTTAGCATCTCTGACAAAGAGTTAGCCACTCACCTCGCTCAAGCCCTCCACGTGGGTGGAGCGGTACACACGGAATCAGAACCAAATCCAGTGGAAAGGACTTGGGCAAGAGATGGTGCCTGATCAACAGAAATAAAAAGTTTAGTTACCAGCAGTTTGGTCTGAAGTCTGCGTCCATCAGCTAATTCAATTTGGACCCAAGGGCTTGTGTCACAGCTGTGATAGGGAAGGGGCCAGGTATACCCGACTGCTCTGCTCCTGTAGAAAACCTCCACCCGGTCTGATGGGAACACAAAGTACCACGGTCACAGCATGATACAGACATGAAAGAAAGGAAATATCACTATAACAACAAAGGGCTAGGCATGTCTTAATGGCATACTAATAGATTACAACTCTCAGAACACCCAGAAAGAATAATCTGGCCAACCCTTCACCACTGCAAAGACTGCTCTGGATAGAAAGCTACAGATCTTTTCAGTACATCTACATTTTGGTGAGACTATGTTCTGGAGAAGCACACAGACTACACAGCTTGAAGAAAGTCTCATACAGAAGATAGATTTCCGCCCTCCCCCTCTCACTTCAAGAAGCTGCCTAGGTTTTAGTTATTTGTTAGATGAATTTTCTTTCCTCCTCCCATAACTTGGCATATGCAGTGGAAGGCAAGTCACTGAAAGCTTTCTGCAGTAAATTAAGTATTAAAGAAGTTGTCCACTACCTGCTACTGCATCTAACTGTTTCGTGAGTGCAGACATAACAACATCATTCTCCACTATGTAACCCATGTCATCTAAGTCGTCTTTCTCAAAAATGATCATGGCTTCCGAACAAGCATCCCACACCTACAAAGAAAGAATACATTACATGAAGCTATATGGTAAATAAGTGCTGTTTCTTTCAGGGATATCAATGAATTCATCGTAACAACAAAAGGAACCAGGCAATCTAGAAATACAGAACTAGAGAAAATGTCTGGATTACTGTCCATTTCCAGCTATTTAGGCACATCACATAATTCCTTTCATAAAATGATCTATATCCATCTCAAAAACTAATTGTAAAGATAAAAAGAAAGTCTTTTATCCCTACTTCCTGTTACATAATTAACACACAATGCCACCCTAACACCATTACCTTTATTTTTGTTTTTCCTGATTAGTTCCCCTGCCTCAATATCTACAGCTTCCATTAGGAATCAATCTTTCAGTCTCTAACATCTAGACTTTGAGAACACATATTTCTGAGAAGGCTGCCCCAACAAAAAAAGTAACAGGGAGTCATTAACAGCATGACTTGCCCTTTGCCAAAGAAGTAATAAACTTTGGATCATTAGTCTAACTACTGCTGAGAATTCAAATTAGACAGACACATAGCATATTTGTAGCCATAACGAAGGCACCTGCATTCGTCGAAATGATTTGAATCTCAGACTGCAGACATGATCCCAGGCACCAAAACCTAAAAGAGAAAGGACAGAAGTGCATGGAGATACAGGTTCGCATGCGACATTGAGACTCCCAAAAAACTGACATTCACTTTGAGCTCTCTCCTTGACTATCAGCAGTAACTTCTTTGCAGCTTGCCTAGACTCAGCTTTCCCACTGTGTGAGAGTGCTAGGTCTGTCTTGATACTTTTATAGCTCCAGTATCACATTATTTTGCTGTTAATACAAAACCAGTAGAAAAGACAAGCCAGGTTTCCGGGAGTGCTGTGACACGTGCAATGAGTTCTCACTGTCCTATCAGCTGGCAATAAAATAGAAGGGGAAATTCATGGCCATTGTTGTTCTGAACTTTTCTTTCTCCATAAGGAATCAAGGTTCAAATCTGCCTTTGGAAAGAAAATCAAGCAAGAAAAATGAGTTGCCAGACTACAGAACACTAAGGACGTGGAAAACACATACCCATTTTGTGAAGAGAGCATTCCAGATGCTGCAGAGAGCAGCTTAGGACCTTAGGCCTAATGTCACAAACATTTATGTAACAAATCAGATGAAGATACCAGAACATGGATCCCTGTTAACTAGGCAAGCCTGATTTAATTATCTCAATTCAGCATGTACAATACTAAGAAAAAATGCCAAATAACTTTGGCCCATTTAGGATGAAGGCAGCACATACTCAAAGGGGCCTTATTTAAACAAAATAAAACCAACTCAAATTTGCAAATAAAAATTCAAACAAAAAAAGTTATACTTACTGCTTAGGAGGGTTGCGGAACCTGGCGAGATGGAACTGACCCTGTTACTGTAACTATCTGGCAAGCGATCATACTCTTTCCTAGGACCAGCCTCCAGTAAAGCAATTTTCTTATCATGGAAGTGAATATCATGCCCTAAAATAAGCAAATATATGCTTTATTATAATATTCCTCCCCAAAACCTCATTTCTTCATTTTTGTATCAAGAAGTCCAATGTGTTTTGGTAATGAGATAGCATAAATGCAAATCTTTATAAAGAAAGGCATTTACAATATGGGCTTTGACTAGGCAGGTAAGACTTAGTATTTTTAAAGTTTATGATTACAGCCTGCTATGGAGGCTGACAACCCTTTTGCAGTTAAAACAAGGATTAAACATTTTCTTTTTGCATGACTTTTATGTTTTTGTGTAAATTTGTGGTTTTTTACTTACTTGTGTGTATTTTGGTAGGAAAGTGTACTTGAATACTGCAACACTTACTCCAAGCACAGATCACTTTTTAATTGGGCTTAAATGTAAATTCAATAATTAAAGGAAGAGATTTTAAAAAGAGAGCTCTTGCTTTTACTACTATACTGTTTATCATTTATATTAGTGTTGTCTTTATCAAGACATTACTTTGACAGTGGAACAGCACAGATATTGAAATTATGTATTGGTGATTTCAGGGAGAACATACTTGATACACTACAAGCAGCCTAGAGAATTCAGTGTTATGGCTACATTAAAAAAGAAGACAAGAGAATAAGGCTCATTGCAATGAGAAGGCATACAGACAGCTTTAAGTCAAGCTTGGAGCGCTGCCACGAGGAAAAGGAAATAAGGAAACTCCACAGCGGGATCCCCAACACGAGGATCCTTGGTGGTAACGGCAGAGTTTCTCATACTGTCGCCAGCAGGGATGAGAATTAAGGTGACCTGTAAAAGTGTCCCAACGCCCCGCGCCCTGACGCACGGTCTCTCGGGGAACCCCCCCGAATCACCCTCCGCACAACGGCTGAGGCAGCCAGAGCGGGCAACCCCCGCAACCCGGCACAGGGGAGCGCAGACCCGAGCGCCGGGAGCCCCGGCCCGGGGCGCTGCCGGCGAGCGACCGCGCGACCGCGGCCCCAGGCCGCGCCGGCTGCGCGGCGGGAGTGGAGGCCCGGCCCGGCGCGACGAAGGCGGCGGCCTTACCCAGCGCCGCGGCCATGGCGCTCCCGACCATGCCCCCGCCCGACACCACCACGTCGTAGAGCGGCGCGGCACTGGCACTGGCGTTGGCTCGGGCCGGGGCCCGCGGGCCGGCACCCCCCGGGCGGAGCCGCAGCCGCCCCCGCAGCGGGGACAGCAGCCCCCACCCGCACGCGGCCGCCATCGCTGCGGAAGTGACGACCCCACCCGCACACCACCCACCGCCGACGTCCGAGCGGAAGTGACCCTGGGAAACCATGACAACGGCAACGCTCCGCGGGGGGCGGGCACCACGGCGACACCCCTTCCTGGGAGACAATGAGCGAGCGCCGGGGACCGCTCTGTCCTGGAGACGGGTTGGCTGCTCGGGCCGTGACGACAAGAAAGAGGGGCGGGGCCTGCGGCCGGGCCCCGCGCCCGGTGCTGAGGTGAGCAGCGCGGCGCCGCGGCGCGCCCGCGGCGGGGGCCAGTACCGTGAGGCAGCGCCGCCCGGGACCCCCCGCCGGCAAGGGGGAGCCGCCGCTGCCGGCTTTTCCCGAGAAGGGCTGGAAAACACGAGCGCAGGTTACCGAGGGGGAAACGCGGGACGTGCGGGAGCGCTGGCAGCGAGCTGCGCTACCGAGGGCCCGGCGAGCGGCCCGATCTGCCTGGTTCCGGTGGCGGGGCGCAGCTCTGCTCCGCGTTGTACTGAACGTCCAGCAGCGGCTGACAGCGCGGAGCGAGGTACCGGGAGGGCTGGGCTCTAGGGCGGATAGCCACAGGTGCAAGCAGGGCTGCCTGAGGCGGCTCAGGAGGTCACCACGGTGCTGCTGATCCCCCAGCTCTGATCATCCAGGTGCTTCCGCCTAAAGCTTCCTCGGACCCAGAGGCAGATGAAACGGGGAATGAAAGACACCCTCCGCCCGGAGCTGACGACCTTCTGCCTCTTCTGAGATCAGGCAAGGAGCAGGGAGCTCCCTCAGCCTCCGCTGAGGTTACTGTGAGGCACTGTAATCTCAAGATGAAAAACAGGCAGTATGTGTTAGAACTGGGTTTACAGTCCCAGGCAAAGCTAGCAAACAACCATAAACTATCCCGAGAGGATGAGGACCTTGAAGATTTCTTCCAAGAATCATTAATTCTGCATGACAAGTTGTACGATGCTCTCAGGTAGGATGTTTTTTGTTAAGGCACAGCACAGTCCCGTGGATTGCAGGATGTGGGGAACTCCTTCTCTCCTGGTCTGCTAGATGCAGAGCTGCTTCTCCCCATTCCCAGCTTCAACCAGTAATGAGACTCAGCGTGAATTCCCAAAATGTACACGTGTATCTCTCCATACACACACAATACCAAATGTATTTGCACAGATGGGAAGACAGTGCCTTAACAGGTGCCCACATAAACCCAAACAGCATGCACATAAAACATTAACAACATAAATGGCCCAATCCTGTTCCTGCTCATTGGCTAATCGGGCTTAAAATTTGCTAGCAGATCACACACGCGCGTCTCTCTCTAGTGTCCAGTCCTCAAACCACTGACTCTGCAGTGTCGAGCCCTCAGACTTCTTATCCTTCTCACTGGTTAGTACAGCTTGAAGTTCGCTAGCAGATCGATCTGTCTCTCATGCACAAAATAGATGGAGTTTAAGAAGAAGATAGGACAGACTGCAGCGAACAGGCATAGGGCTTGGCCAGGCAAGTGCAAGTCTTGACCAGGAGCCCGCTCACACACCATCAGCCCCTTCTGTTCCCCCCTTCTCCCCATTTGCCTATGCTTGGACCTTCTTGGCCCACCTTAATCCCTTCATTTCCCTGCATTTGATCCTTCCCTAAACATCTCATGATAAGTTTTACGCAGTCCCACAATGAACCTCAGATATCGCCTAAGAAGTTTACTCTTTTCAGTGAGAGCCATAATAGTCTTGTTTTTTTTCTCCTTATTATCAATTACATGGTTGTCTTATCAGCTACAAAGTTTCTGGCTGAGGCTCTTTAAAGTTACACTCGAGTGGTTCCTTGTAATGGCTCTTCCATCAGTGTCTTAGGAATTCGGGTGTTTGTTACTGTCTCCCTTATCTGCTCTTTGTTAGGGTTTGTGCATCTGTGTGATTTATTGCCTCTCCTGTTTCTTGTCTTTGTCTTTTATGTTGAATAGCCATTAGTCAGATATCCTTACAGTCGGAACTTTCTATTTTACTTGTGACCTTTCTGGAAATTGAGAACTAGCAGAATAATAAATTGCATTCCAAAGCTAAGTAGCCATAACTGCTATTTTACACATGGAAAACAGAAAAGCACAAGCTATGCTCACAAACCTGGTAGCAAAGCAAAACACAGAGATGGAGAACAATAAGGCCTAGGCCTGTCTTTTAACAGCTGGGCCTACAGTATCTTTCTCTTAATCAGTGTCTCTCTTCTTTTCATTCTGATTTCTAATAATTTCCCTTATTTCCCATTGGTAATGTCTTTATCTAGTCATACATCTGGTAACAAAAGAGAATCCAGTTCTTTGACTGACCTCACATTGGACAGCACCTGGCATCAGCAAAAGCCTCACTTGTTTCCAAAATCCTACTTGAGGCCAAAGAGCGCTTCTTCTCCCTGGATCCCTTCCATCACCATCCCTCAGCCTTTCAAAATGACAGTGCGGGAAGCTCACAAAAAGTCCCAGCTGATGAAGTCATATGTGTTTCTTGAACTAGACAAACAGAGAGACAGAAGGCAAAGCCAGGATGAAGCAGAATGTCAGAAACAATTCCGGGCACAGCCTGTACCTGCCCATGTGTTTCTGCCTCTTTATCAGGAAATAATGGAACAGAATGAGATTCGCAGACAAATAGCAACACAGAAAAGAAAGCAGCTGCTACTTTCAAGTCAGCGACCCTTCAGTTTTCTAGAGAAGGAGGAGAAGAAGAAAGAAGCTATTAGACAGAAGTTCCTGGCAGCAGCAACCCTAAATGAGAGCTCCAAACAGAAGAAAGTCGGTAGAAAAGTCCCTAAGTCTACGTATGACACACTTCTTGGAGATAAACTCAAAGGTAAATGCCAAGGCTCTTCCTGTAAAAAGGACTCCATGATTGTCCCTCATGTTACTTGGAGCATAAAGCCAATATCATTATGTCCTCTAGTGTAGTCTCCTGTATGTCAGTGGTCATTGCATTTCATCTAGATACCTTTACAGTAGGATTTCCTAGAGTTAGTGATCTTGTATCACTGTCAGCAGTAGCAGTTCTGCACCATGCCCATGCACATGTGGGAGCATTGAGCTGTTCAGACAGATTTGCATATCCCTTTTGCTGCAGTTCATGAAAGTTTGGGGATCTTCCCTGAATTAGGCTATTAACAGGTCCCAATTACTGAATTCCACATCTTCAGTTAGAGTAAAGGAACTTAGATGTTGTGTGGCACAGACAAACATAAAGACAGATGTAGTGCTAGAGGTGTTCAAGGTCCATGCAACTTCTTGGAACTGATAATTTTACCCTCACCAAAGATCTGTGCTGAACAGGACCGTAGGAGACAAAAGTTTCATTAGTCCGAATCAGGCAATTATTTCCTTGTAAGCAATAGTGCAGTAGGCCAGTCACTCATGCCATTCTCTGATATTTTCAGCTACCTTCTCCACCTTCTCATTAGGTGCTAAAATTGGTGACAGAGGTGCTAGGACCATCCAGTCAGAAGGGCAGTCAAGGAAATTTCCATGATGTTCTTTTTCTTTCAGATGTCTTAAGCCCTCACAGTTACAAGTTCAAAGTAAATGGTACTGACTTAACACCTGAATACAGGAGCTAAACCAGTCCTTGATAATTGTCATTGCTTTTTTCAACCCCCCCCTTTTTTTTTTTTTTTTTTTTAACTATTTTGATTGTTTTCTTTTTCAGTATATACCAGCTTTCATCAGAAAACATTATGTTTTAATGTGCTAACCTAAGGAGAAAGGTGAAAGAGAGCAGACAAAGGACAAGCCATTGTTCTGTTTCCACCCCTATTGCATGAGAAATGAGGCAGAATGAACATTTCATACCTCAGTCAATACAAACTTATAAACACACCCAAAAAAGCCTCATTTTCCAAACAGCAGTATAATTTTTTTAATAAAAACAAAAAATAACAACTGTTTGTCTACATTTTTATAAACATTTAGTGTAGCACAGCACAGGACATAGTTTTACACTGTATCTCAGAGGAAATGGAAAGTTTGTCACAGAAGTGACAAGACAAGATCCATCCTCTATATCCTCATTACTTAAAATCTTTTCCAATATAGACAAACACATAGAAAAGGCATCATCCATTACAAGTATATTTGAAGAGCCTGTTTGGATTACATGGTCAATGTAATGACATAAAGTCCCATAGGAAAAGTAGAACCTTAATTAGTATAACATTTCTGCAAGACACAGGGCAGAGTTATCTGGTACCCCTAAGAACAGGAATATGTGAAGGCCTGTTCAGTAACTTACTCTATCTCATGAGGGAAAGACATACCTAGTGATTACTGCCTGGGGAAGAGACATTACCATGGTTCTTTTTTTTTTTTTTTTAGGGATTTTTTTTTTTCTGGTGAGTGGGGCAGGGCGTGGAAAGTGGGGAAGAAGAACACAAGACGTATGGTCTCCTATGTTAGCAGCTGCTATCAAAAAAAAAGGGGTTTAGAGTTGTGCACTGGCAGTTTCACAGCCTGTTACATCACTCACTCTTCTCACTGCTTTGATTTTTATCCATTAGAAGCTGAACTCTACAGAGAAATCCGCATTCAGATGAGAGCCAAGGACTTGCTGGAAAGCTCTGTAGCTCCTATTGATACTAGCAACTGTCAGAGGGAGCCTCGGTCCCGAACTGCCACTAAAACTGAGCAAGAACGGCTTGGCTTCTTGCAGGACAAAAGCTTCAGCTTCAAACCAAGGATTAATCCAACAGTACCAGATTTTGAAGGACTTTACTGGGCATTTCAGAGGGAAGCGATAAGGAGACAAGAAATCAAAGAGGCAACTCATAATAAGCCATTTAAACTAAGAACTTCCAATCTCCGCTGCAAGCAGAAGCAGGATAATAAAAAGATAAAGGTGAGATGACTGGGTATTTCTGTGGTGCTGTTCTCTCTGATCCAAATGGCAAGTTTCTAAATTTATAGCATTTTTAATGGATGATTAATGTTCTTTAGTGGGACCTCTGTCTTTGTCTTGGGAGTACTACAGAATTCTAGGACAAACCAGACAACAATATTTTACACAAAGAAATGAGCTACGACCAACTAAGGCTCAGCCCACCCTTCTATATTCCTAATCAAGTCTCTTTGCTTCTCTTCCATCATCCCATCCCCATGTTAATCCCTACTGATGGAAGAGAGAAGAATGAGTGGATTGCCCAAGTGCCCCAAATGATCTCTTTGGTAGACAAAGAACAGAGGAGATTCTGTACTGTGAAGAAATACACTGAATCAAACTCCATTTCTTTCAGGATTCCCAGCAACTTTCCAAGGTTTCCATGCAAAAAAGTCATTCTCTGACCAGACTTTCCTCTCTTTCTTCCAATACCCTTCCGGTGCATATTACAGATGCAACAAGAAAAAGAGAATCTGCTATTAGGTAAGTAGAAAAGTTTGTCTACAAGACAATACCCCAACTAATAACAAAAATGGAGGAAAAAAAGTTAATACTTTCATCATGTCAGCTACATTTCCAATATTTAAAATGTGATATTTACTGAAAAAAAAACCCCACGCATCTCCAACTTCAGTGAGATACCTTTTCCTGTCATATTCTTTTGTATTATCGTGCCGTGTTTTATATGCACATTTTTTGTATCAAGCACCTATTAACCCTTTCTAAATGTTTCTCACTACAGCTGGTCGTCTTTCTTTCCTTGCTAATTCTTGCTCTGCTTCGCAACTATTTTGAGAGTTGCATAGTTGCCTGTCTGAAACTGCTTTTCTCCCTACAGGGTTACAAAAGTGAAAATCCCAGCTAGCACACAGTCTAGCACTCTGAAGTGAACTTGTTATTTCATTACTAATTTTGTTCATATAGATATTCCCAAGACAACATAAAGGAAAGGGACAAAGAAGGAAATAATTGGCTGGAGAAACACAATAAGAAGTGTCAAGCTATCCATAAATCAGTGAATAGCCGAGCAAAAGCCCTGGATCCACATAAGAGTTTGGAGGAAACACACAAAGAGAAGGCAAAACAGAACTGGTCAGTATACTATTCTGCACATAGATAACTGTTTATTGCAATAACTGAGGATCATCAGACAATTCTTTAGGAGGAATCAGGCCTAAGAGCCTACTTTCCCAACCCAGTTATTCAGGCTGCCATACCCATTTCACATTCATTTGGATTTCTTGATGGTCTAGCACTACTCTTTCCAAACATAGTAGTTTCTTTTAGATTAGCATTTGTAGAAAACAATTTGTACAAGCAAGCCAACTGAAATGTGTCATTTGGGAAAACATATACAAGATAAGGTTTTGTAAAAATGTGAACACAGGTTCTCTGCTCACACTCTAGTAGTAAAGCTTTGCTAAGGGTACTTAACTTGCCAGAAATAGCAGCGTGTTTTGTCCAGCCTTCAGAATCAAGACAATTACCAGAGATATTTAAAGGACAAAAATAGTTTTTGAGAAGTCTTGTCTCCTGATCATCTACAGTAAGAGGAAACTTTGATTAGATAGGGAACTTTTCTGTTTCAGGCAAAGTATCAAAGAAAGAACAAAGGAATACAGAAAGGAGCTGGAAGAAATGCAGCTGCGAGTCAAGAACAGACCATACCTCTTTGAACAGGTCACCAAGGTAACTGGTCAAAGTTCCAGAGTGTTTCTGGATGACAGAATACATTGTCTTTCACTAAAGACAGGCATTAGGAAATCTAGTCTCAAGTTAGTTTTGGATTAGAAGATGCAAATGTTTGTTTAGTCTCTAGACTACACTCAAAATAACACATGGAACAGCTGCTTGGGTGTTTTTTAAACTCCTTCCCCATCCTTGAGAAACCACTCAGACTTATTTCACAGTTGTAGGGCTTTCCAATACCTCATAAATATTGCAATCAAAATACAGGACCTGATCAAACGTAAGGCTTTATCACACTAGGTATTGTATGGATACCTGATTCTGCTGCTGAAACAACAGCCTGTAGTCTAGAAATTTAAAATTTTTTAAACCTTTTCTAGTTAAGCATTTTTTCTTCTTATCTGTAGTGCTACTTGATAAACATTAATGATAGTTAAGTCATTTATATCACCTGCAAGCTCTGTGGTCTGTGGTTGTGTTCAGCACCTCTCATCCATAACACAATACCATTTGCATATCTGTATTGTACTAGAAAGGTAGATACAAACCTTACTCTGTAGAAAGTATCTTTCTCTGAGTTTTCCCTTTCAGTTCTGTCTCCTTGCGGGGTTGATAGATATCTGGTTAGAGACATGATGACAATATGTAGCTACATGCTAATTTAAAATTTCACAACAGAAGCATCCCTTTGGTTAACAGAGGCAGAAAACACATTTGTGTGATAAATTTTTATATTTCTGTTTGCTAGGTTGGTAAGAATTAACCAGTATCAATGGCAGTCACTCATTTGAGACAAGGCTTCTATCCTTCCATATACAACACCTTAATCTTTTGGAACTGGCCAGGCCATCTGGAAAACTGTCATCTCAGACAACATTAATTTGCAAGGAGTCAGTGAAAACCAAGATGCCTGGTTTTCAGTTTTTCGAAGATGAGCTGATGTGAAGCTCTTTTACAAGCTCTGTTTATTTATCACTGTGGTTAGTGCTTACAAGTTGCAAGTGACTAGGCTTCCATAATTTCTCACAACCCCTTTTTTGCACATATATTCAATTAGAGTGCCAGAGTCAGGACTCAGACATGAGTGCACTAGTCTTAAGACTGGAGTGCACTAGGGGCAGCGGAACAGAAGGAAGGAAAAAAGAACAGAAGCAGAAGAAGGTGAGCTCCTGCTTTGAGCAAGCTGTGGAATACAGTTTCCTAGTATTTAATGTTGGTACTGTACTCTGTGGATGACAGTATTACTGGATACGGGCTTTGCTGCCCTGTTGTTCTCATTAGGAGTATCAGCCATAAACTTTAAAACCTGATAATTATGTGGAAGCCCAATTCTACAAACTTACTGTTTAAGTTTCAACTTCATAGCATGATGCTCGTCAAGAAGCAGAGCGTCGCTACAGACATACCCTCCAGCAGGTTGGGCTGAGTGAAGAATTTGTAAGGAAAAAAGGAAAAGATGCCACTGACTTTCTGGAAAAACATTCACAGGTAATAATATAATACAACTCCTTTCCCTTTGACTAGAAATATTTTCCTTTTTTTATAAAAGCATTCCAGTTTGCATCATCTAGGGTAGGCAAAATTAAATCAGCTCCACTCCTTTTATTAAGCATCATAGCTTCTCTATCTTAATTCCTATGATTGCTAGACAAGCATTCAACTTCTTATGCAGAGGACAAAGCAGGAAGTAAGCACATGCAAACCATTTCCAATGCTTAGATAATTACTGTTTCCACAGAGCACCGAAGCCTCAGGGTGAAAAGGACAACTGTACTGTAGAGGAAGAAGAGCTTCAGGAGGAACAGAGAGGAAAGGAGATGGTAACATAAGACCTAGCAGAAGACTCCATCAATCATCTCTTGGTTATTTTTTAATCCAAGTCTCAGGTTAATCCTCAGGAACGTACTATTCTAAGATAACACTTAAGAATTGTACTGGGGTGAGATGCAAGAACTTAAAAAAAAAAAAAAAAAAAACCCAAACCCTTGTTTAGAGCACTTCTTGTCCAACCCAAGAAACTCTGCAGCCTCCCTTAGTCCTCACAAGTGTTCCTCATGTGAGCTATTTCCTGTCTTTCAAGAGACTGCCTGAAGCAAAAAGAAAGTTAAAAACATGCAAGCACTAGCTCTGTATAAAAGTAGATATCAAAGATTGAAGAGATGCATCCTTCAGCACTGGCTCCTTGTGTTCATGCCACAGAAACCTACAGAAAGGGGAAAATTCCTTTCAGTGTGCTAAAACCTGGTTTATCTGTATATGCGTTAGAACAAATTTAAACAAGATATTTCTGCAGAATAACAGGATATGACTTACCTCATAAGAAGACTCAGAGAGAAGTTCTCTGGCATGTTACCTCTCCATTTACTAATTAGCAGCTCTGCTCCTTCCTCCCACTAGGAAGAAGCAATAGTCTTTCTATGTTCATATATCTCCTATATTCCACTATTTAAAACTCAGTTTTAAACCCCTGTCATTTTTTAATTTGACCTGAAAAACAAAAAAAAATGATGAAGGTGATTGTAATTAAACAATGCATCAGTTTGAATTGTTATTGTGCTAATTCTCTTATTACTGGTGTATCAAAGATGCACTTTAGTGGAAGCAAAATTAGGTATTACCTATTAGTATGTTGCACTCTAATGCCTGGGGCATCTTAAACAGTATAGCTCACATATTAGAGATCATCCCTTATCTGGTAAGTAATAAGATTCCCCAACATACAAACCCTTACTACCTGGGATGTTTTCTGAGTATTATGGTATTGAAGCACTTTGAGATTAAAAGATTTTAAAATGGCTATTTGATGTTTCTGTGTTGTCCAATTTCTTTATGAATCTTTTTCCTCACTTCTTAAATGGAAACTGTGTCTGTTTTCATGTTCTTTAACTCAATCCATTTCTCCTTAAACTGTAACAACAGAACCTCATCATCAGATTAGAAATCAGATCAGTACAGATCAGTATCTGTAAAGCCTACCATATTAGATGAAGATACAAAATTGAGATCATGGCATTTTTAATCATAACAAAGCTCTAGATTCAGGAATTTATGGCCCCCAGGTTTCAGGTTCAGGGATCAATTCAAGCTGCATATAGCTGAATGCATTGGGTTGCAGCAGTCTTACTAACCTAAAGAATCTTCACCAAACCTAAGTTTAGGATTCTTTCTTTTTTTTTCTCCTGCTTTTCTGGTTGAAGAGCTTTCTACGCAATGACTATGTTGAGTGCTGTGTCATAGATGGAATTAGTCTAGTCACACTCCTTGACTAGAGAAATTCCCAACTGTTTGGGAAATACTTGTTCCACTGTAGAGATTTTCTACACTCAGAAGTAGTCACCTGGGAAGGTTCAAGGAAGGCCATTATCAGCATACCAGTTTCTACATAGGTTTAATTGTGTAGGACACACAAATGCTTTTCTTTCTCCTCTGTCACATAGAAAAGAGGAGTAATGCAACCATGTTGTCACTATACCATGTCAGCATGGGAGGGAGGGAGGATAGATTTCTTCTGTGCTCGAAATCTCCGGTTTAAAGCCCACTTAGGCTTGTATGCATGTATCTGGAGCAGAAAAATGGAGTTAACTTACATTTTAATAGAAACGTACTAGTACATATCTCACTAGTGTACTAATTCAGGAACAAAGTAATTTTAGCACCAAGAAGTCCCAGCAGGAAGGCTGTCTGATACTTGGTCAAACAGTAATTAACATCCTCCACACGCTGGAGCTCAGCATTCTCTTCCCTTCACCCCACCCCAAAGCAAAGAAGTCTCATGTGCTGATTTAACATGAGCAACATCTCCTGAAGTTAGCTTCCTGGTGACTGAAACACAGTCTTGTTCTCCATCTTGTAGTCCATTTTGAGACTAATTTGGGCTCCAGGAGAACATGACAATCTGCCTGCTTAGAATGTGCTTTGGGTTCAAGTCTTCTAGAGTCCTTGCAGCCTGTCATGCATTTTTTTTCCTTTTTAACTTCACAGCTTCCATCTTCTTCTGTTACTATGTCTCTGTTTTCTTCCTGCTTTTGAAAACACACAGTCAACACAGTCAACTGATTAACACTTTATATGTAGGGAAAGACTATCCTATCCTCTGTATATTGCATGGAATGTGTATTATCTTCATCACCTACAACTGGCTTGCTAAACTTCTTGATCTATCCAGCTTACTCCAAAAAGTCTGCAACTATAGCATGTTGTACTAGCTCACAGTCACCTTGAGTATAATGGCTCAGCCAGCAGTTTCCAGAATCCTAATTTTTCTGATGACATCTACTGGGAAACTGGTGCCACGCATAGGTTAAAAACTGTAAGCATCTGGCATGGATGACAAGCACCAACTATCAATCAAATTTGGCTTTAAGCTGATGTTTGGTATTCCTGCAGTTGAAAGAAAGCAGAAAACAGAGCCAAAGATCAGGCAGAACCTGAATTTATCTGCACTACAAAGTGGCTCATAAGAGCTTTTAAGATTTGTAACTCAGGTTCAGAATTAAAGTAACCATCCAAAAGACTGCCATCCAGTTCAAGAATATTTCTGTGAAGACATCGGAAGCTAGTTTTGATTTGACAAGATTGCTGCCTCTTGAGATTTCTAAAACACACTTAGCAAGGCAAGACTATTTTCCTGAATGCAGATGGTGTTTTAACCAGACCACATGACTATCTACTGTGTCCAAAACAAAGATCCTCTTACCTCCTCCTGGCATATTAATCTCTTCTAATGTTACCTACCCTCCCTCAGTCTCATCTTCTATAAGAATTCCAAAAGAAAGCCCAAATAGGGTATATATTTAATCTGGCAATGGCCTTTGCCAAAATCTGTATAGCACATCAAAAATAATCCTTAGCAGCAAATACTACCAGAACTGTTTCAGAGATCCCATTATGGGCTGTTGAGGTCACCACAAATTAATTTCAACCCAGAAGCAGATCTTCTCATTTTTCCCCTCTCTAAAGTTGTGCCATTTTGGACTTCAAATCAGCATCTACAAACTGCAAGGTCTCAACTAAAATTTATTTCAGTTTTCCATAATAATACTTGATAATACTGGAAAGAGGAATTTCCAAGTGTGTAAAGTGTAAAAGATTTAAGACAGGAGAAATAAATGCTTGAATTTTAAATTAATATATGATAGTATGTTATATGCCTTCAACAAATACTGAAGTATCCTGCATAAATACAGTGACAGGTAAACCCAAGTTTTAATGTTAGTCCCTAAATTGAAATTGCTGAAATCTGATGAAAGTAAAAGCATCAAACTAAGTAACTGAAACTTGCTATCATCTTGCTAAACAAAGTGTTGTTTTGAAAGCAGGATTACATTTCTTATTTTTATCCTCTTAATATACTTCAGAAAATGGTATGAAATAAAGATTTTCCACTTTTGTTCTCAAATTTAGCATCATACTGAAATATTTTGATATTTTTAGTTGAAAGAATTACAGCCTGTTTGGTTAACCTATAAAATTACTGTAGTAAAGGAGACAGCTCACTAGAGCATCTCCCTGTTAAGGGCTGATCAAGTGATGAGATGGTGGCAAAACCACATCAAGTCCAGATTCACAGGCACGTGGTAGAGCTACCGCAAGAACCTCCAAATTACAATACCTTTACCAACAGCAGCACCTTTACATTCAGCTGGGGATCAATATATACTCAAAAAATTCTCTTCACATAAGAGCCATTACAGGTGCACAGGATCCTAGCAAAACTTTGCATTCTTAATAATGCTAATTCTGAAGAAAGCCTTCAAGTTCAGAAAAAATTCAAAACATCTACAAGTAGACCAATTTAAAGAAACTGATACACCAAACAAATTTTTGGGAAAAGTGACTGAGGAAAGCAGGAAAAGAACACAGCAAATGTAATTAAATGATATTGAGTAGTACATTTATTTCAGATATTAAATCAGCTTCTGACAGTGAGATGTATTAGAATATAGTCTCTGAAGGTAAAGGATGGAAGGCCTGTTACTCAAGATACTCAGTGTTTGTACAGTGCCTAGCACAATGAGGTCCTGGTCCTTAACTGGGGCTCCTATGTGCTCCAGCAATGCAAATGCTTTAGGCTTTAAGAGAATGGACTGCAGTAACAGTTTTGAAATGGCATTCCACAACATGGATGACACCATGCTAAATGACACCTAAGCAGCAGACTTCACCCCTGAAGCTCTGCAAGAGAGAAACTTGGTCCAGTAGGTCTTCTCCAACTCCAGTTTTATGATTCATTCTTCATTTACCCGCCCCCACTGTGCACAGTAAAGCAATGTTCACTCATCCCACTGCAACATCGTGAGCCTCTACGAGGAATGATCGATCCCACTTCAGTCACCACATATAAGAGGGCGGAAAAAAGAGCAGCTGGTCTCACCCTCCTCCACTCCAATAATAGACTCAGTATCTGGCAAGTGCAGAGACTCAACCCCGAGGCTAGGTTGAGAGTTCATAGAGATGAGATTCTTACTATGCACTGTAGATTCTTCCAGCAAACTGCTCCCCATCAGTGACTCTATTGTGAAAATAGGGTAAAACAAAATTCTTATGATGTAATGATACTGCATCATCTACTACAACCCCTGACCTTTGCCCCTCCAAGTCACACAGACTTCTTCCCTAAGCACCTACTTTATCAGCTCCTACTCTTTAGGCATCTGGCACTCCAGCGGGTGGTAACTACTATATCGATTATTTTGCGCCTTAGTATGGCAGGATTTCATGCAGGCTTGGCCTTCTCTTTAAATAATTCATATAGCATAAAAACTAGGTTTCTTACAACAAGAATATATTATGAAGGGCAAAAATTCCATGCAAGAAAAGACATCAGATGCAAGTTAGTTTTGAAAACAATAAACTTATCTACCCTTGACTGTAATACAGAAAAATACCTTTGTTTTCTATCTTAGACAAGGGGAGAGTATGTTTCTGATAGCAATCCATCCTCATCTCCAAGAGGAAAAATGTATTATTCTCTACTAGCTTGTACTCTCTTATTTTCAGGACAGACGTCTTCCCTTCTTTCTGACCACCCACCAATTCCTTCCAGCACTTCCTCCCCATAGAGAATACCTTCCCATCCTTACCTGGCTGTTCTCGCTCTCTGCTGCCAGCTGTTCCAATTCGGGAGTGGTGTTTCCTCATATGCACATTTCTGCTACCACTCTGGGAAAATGTCTTCCCACAAATTTGGCACTGATGGGGCTTCACTCCTTGGAGAAAAGGAGGAAAACAAATTTCCAAGAATTACCAAACTGGCAATAAAGACCTCATCAACAAAGGAGTCAGTAATAAATTAAGACTGTTTTGAAATGGCCATTGACACTGTTCATGCTAATTATCAGTGAAAAATCAGGTGAGAACTATTCCTGTTTCCCAGAAAGAAATAAGCTTCCAGAACAGAAGAGTTTTGGATACCAATATTGCCAAGTGTTGGAAAACTCAAGGCTGAAGAGTAACGAAAATCTTCAAATCTGATTTATGAAAGGGAACGAGCTACTTGGAATCTCTTACTCAGGAACATGGAAAGATTTGAGGTCTCACACCCAGAATATAAACTTGACTAAATGCAAGCAAGCAGAGGGGAGCCATCTCCTCCTATCACACAAAAAAATGCAGCATTTGGCTTATGTTACCAAGTAGAGACTGGACCGTGAGTCATTGTGAATGGATTCTCATTTTACAGAGCAGTCTATCATTTTCCCAATACAACCAAGTGCATTGTCTGTAGGTGCAAGCTTATGGCACAGAAGCCAAGGAGATAGGAAAGAAAAAGCACAGAGAGCTCAGGTAGTCCCAAAAGTTACTATCCAAGCAAACTTTCCCCTCCCCCAAACAAGGCATACTTATGACGTGCTGATGATGTTTAAGATAGATCAATCAAAATAGAAGGCAGAAACTTTGCAACAGATTTCGCACTTGTGAAATTCCCATATAATGCTTTGTCCAATTACAAATATGTACTATATAAAAAAAATAAAGGATATCCCTGCCTGTGACAGAAACTCACTCCTGAGAGATTTCAAATGGAACAGTTGAGAGTAAAGAGGTGCTAGATTCTGTCTTTTAAATGAAAAAGGACAGCTATGAAACAGGTATACAACTTCATGACATTTTAGAAACATTCTTTATTTAATAAATAAATAAAAACATATTGGAATTTAGAATCATGTAATGTAGAATGAAGTTTGAGGAAAAAGGCTACAGAAAGACCAGCAAAGATTAAAGATTACAGGCAACAGGCACCGTAGAGGAAGTGGTGAAAGAATTATGACCAGAAGTTCTGTAGAAACCAGGGGATTTTTCTCGAAAAAGTCAAATCAGAGTCCTACGGTAAAGATCTTTCCTCGGACAGGTCTTAGCGTGTCATATGAAGGCTCCTACCTGAGTGGACAACCAAATGTTTCCGAAGACTGGAGTATTCAGCAAAGGAGCGACCACATCCCTGTGCCTCACACAGAAATGGTTTCTCCCCTACGAGGGAAAAATAAATTCTTAAGACTTTGGGATCTTAACTTGGGATCCAAGTGCCTGAGAACAGTCTGAATATCTCTACTCGGTTCTTTCTTTTGGCCTTACATGTATCAAAGTTCAACAAAAACAACACACACTCTTCCTAAGCCTTTTAAAGCATTCTCTTCACCAGCTTTCAAGAGGGAATACTGAAAATTCTTTCGGAAAGGTCATCATTCACTGAAAGGCAAGCCAGGATCCTCTGTTTCTAAACAGATTCTCCAGGTACATAAATACCAAGGGAGTAATTTCCCTTCATATTAGATTGTACACTTCATTTCTGAACAGGCTGTCCTCCGCAAAAACCTGCAAGAGAGGGGTCAGTCATTTATATGCCTCTGTGGAGAAACAGTAATTCAAGGCACAATTTATTATCATAGGCAGAAACTTGTTACTTATATGCATCTCCACAGCTATTTTTGTATTTGACTAAATGACAATAAATCAGTAGATGACTACACCAATGCAATGTGATATAATTAACCTGCTCTAAACCCCTTTTAATGAAGCCTGGAAGAAAACTAAAGCTAACTGTTGCCTGCAGCACCCCACTAAAGAATTCAGTACACCATGTTTAACAGTATGTTTTCAAGTCTTTAGCTAGACTACTGTATCAGAGTTACAGCAAGTCCTGCTGGATATACTCCATAGGAGATGAAGCAAGATGTTTTAGCTATTTCTATTGTGTCTGCCAGATATACAGTTCTTTTGGAATAATCTTGTTAAAATTGTTTCTACTATGATTTTGTCTTTAAGTGTCTTCTCCCTGCAGTTTATTTCTCAGCTTCATATCTATTGTAGCATTCGATGGATCTGAGCAAAAGAATGAATGAAGCATGTTCTGACTGGTGGCATAGAGCCGAAATACACAGCAGATTCCTGAGACTTCTAGCTTTTTATAAATATTTAAAATTTGGGAAAGGCCAAGGAAGAAAAACTAGCACTGACAAAAATAACAGCACACAGTTCCATCTATAGAAAACTCTAGATCTATTTACAGCTGCAGTTTAAAACAACTTTGGTCTGATCAAACTCTTAATTGCACATTATCAATGTGCCATTTAGAAAGTTATTATTTACTCCTCCAGAAGCAACTACTCCATTGACTGCAGAACACATTCTATCATGGAGGATTGTGCATGTATCAGCTGGGCCTGTCAGTTTTACCCATGCTGTGGCTGGGAGCTTTAAGTGCAAAAGAAAGCTAAGTACAAAATATGGCTGTTGCCACTACACATGCAAAAATTTACTATTGGCATATATAATTTTTAGCTACATCTCAACATCTGCCCACAAACCATGTGTCCTCTAGCTAAATTTCAAATTATTTAAAATAGCAACCTTATTCTATATATATATACACAAAGTACATAGCATATGGTAGTGTTAAATAAGGCAGAAAACACACACAGCTGTTAGCAGCGCACATAATCTGAGACTTCATTTTACTAGAGATGCCTTGTGCTCTTATAGTTGTGCAGGTTATTTGGAAATCTTAACCAACTGTAATGCAATGCTACCTTCCTGTGCTACCAGGGTATCTCTAATAATATTCTGAGAGGCCTGAACTGGAGCATTTATTTCAGTGGTATGGTAACTCTGAGGCTTAAAAAACAAACAAACAAAATGCCATGAATATTCATTGTCAACTTTGCTAACTATTAAATTGCTGATTTTTTCAGCTGGAACTTGTGTGCCTCTCTCAAATACATTTCTGGGATAAAAACACCTAAAAGACTTTATGCAGTTGTCAAGGCTTTGGCTGATATACCAACTTCCATAAATATTGACAAGGCAGGATCAAATTCTGCAGAGAAGATAGCATAAACAAACCATGTATAAAATACAGCACTATGGAATAAAGGTTCTTGTTTTATTTAATATAAAAAGCTGAGCATGAGTTAGAGTACATAGGCTCCAGCATATAGTAAACATCCCTGACCAACATTAGCACAGAGCAGTTTGCACGTCAAAATACTGTCTTCTAAACATTGCTTTTTTCTATTAGACTGGTATATTTTTTGATACTCATTCCGCTGTATTCCTCGCTTCCCTAAACTTCCCAAATGTAGTCATTCTACAAGCAGCATAAGTAACATAAGGTAGCCAAGATTCAGCCAGATGTCAGCCCAGCTATGACTGTGAGTTCAAGACTCTACACTGCAGAAACATCTAAGCTACTGTGCTTCTCAGGAACTTCAAATAACTCCCTTAGGAAAATACTTACAACAGTGGTATTCACTGACTATTCCCTTGGGAACGATCTAGTTTTTCCAAAAAACAAAACACTCCCCCTGCCTCCCTCAAATCAAACAACCAGGGCGAGGCGGGGAAGGGAATCTTCAGAGCATAGATCTGAGAGTAGGAACACAACATCATCATATAGTATTTGAAAGGTGAAACCTGTATGAAATTATACAGAATAGTAAAAGGGGAAGCAGTTGATTAATTTCACTGATAGATCAGTGTGAATTGATAGGAAACAGACACTAATGAAGGTCAGAGATATACGAGCATAGTATTTTCACAAAGTTTGAGGCTGAAGGCTGGAGTGGTTATTTCCTCAGTAAAGACCCTGCCTCTGCAGACCACAAATAGGTGAGGTCTAAAACACACCAGTGTGAATTCGTAGGTGGTTCTTCAGATTTCCAGCTGTTGTGAATTGTTTCCCACAGCCCAGCTCCGTGCACACAAAGGGTTTTTCACCATTGTGAGTTCTCATATGAACCTTCAGCCTCTGCAAGACATAGAAACTTTTTCCACAGCCTTCTGCTGGGCAGGTGAAGGAGCGATCATTCCTAGAAAGCAACAAAACAGCTGTTTCATAAGCAGCTACTGCAACACACATTTTCATGAACAATCCATTTTCTTGGTTTTGATTAAATAAAAAGCCAAAGGATATTAACTGAAATTAATTATATCCAAAAATGAAGTGACTCAGCCAAAGTGAGGGGCCTAAATTAGTCCTAAGGAACTACCATATGGCCATAGTCCGTGTAGTCCACTGGAAGAAGTCATTCAGATATGTCAAATCTTTTCATCCTATTACATGGCCCATTTCCTACCCAGAAAGATTTAATAAAGCACTGCAATAGATTATATAGGAAGGTTGTAGAATTTCAGCCACTGGAGGTTCAAAAATGTACATACAGTACATGTAGTTTTTGCTGGCCCTGCCTCAGGGCAAGGTGATGGGCTCATATCTCTCGGAGTCCTTCACACTTTTCAATAAATGATCATTTGTAGAGAGCAGGAAGCTGTCCACAATTTCCCTTAAAGACCAATGATTTTTCAGGTAGAAGAGATTACGGTCCTTTATTAGAACAAGCAACTTTGTTCAAGGATATATAAAAACATGACACCATCCCATTCTAATGTTCACTGTACTACAGAAGTAATGTATGTACATAGTGATAGTCATGCATCTTTCCTGAGCACCTGTTAAAATATAAATGTTCTAAATCCAGTATTAACAAGGACCTGCAAAAATAATCTAAATTTGGCCAAGGTGTTTCAACATAAGTGAATTAAAGAAAGCAACGGCCTTACTATTTCTAAGAGTAACATCAGGTTTCACAGCTTGCTGATGTTGGAAACCAATGCTATCCCAAACACACAGCATGCTTTTGCAAACTCATGACAACGTATAGCTCTTTTTGCTCACCGGTGTGTTTTTAGATGATATTTGAAGTGAGCTGGCCACACAAATGTCCGATCGCAGCCCTCAACTGTGCACTTCAGCTTCCTTTCCACACGAGATAAATGAGGAATGGGGCTAGAGTCTTTCGGCTGCCCATCTCCTGAGCAAAGATGAACATTTTCACCTGGAAGAAAAATACCACCAAAATCTAAAAGGAGACAGATAACTTTAATGTATCAAATTTAATAGATAAAAACAACATCATATATGACGCGGGTCTGTAAGGCAGATATGCTCCTGGTTACTAATAGCTTACCATGCCCTACACACTCCTACCTAGCCCATAACAGGGATCAGACACATTCATGAACCTTTCCAGGCCCATAAGCTATTCCCAGCAAGCTATCCATATCAGACTAGCTGCCACCAGGTGAGGCTTATCACAGGAATAACATAAAGCCAATTCATCAGAAACCAGAAAAATGGTCTGTATATCAATATCAGCTATTCAGTTTTAAATATCAGTCAAGGTAACTATATTTTAAAATCTCTTAGCTAAAAAAGAGATACTGCATTTGATTGCAATTCTTTATTGAAATAATAAGTCATAAAACATGTGACTAAGTCCAATTAAGTATCCCCCAGAAAGCTGATCTCCAAACCTAGTGGAGCTAAGAAGAAGAAAGTATGAAATATAGTATGCATTAAAAATAGATACTTCAAAGTGAAAATGAAAGTTGAAAAACAAGCAGCTGCAGTTGAAAAGAAGATACTCTTTAAGTATGCCTGAGAACAGAACTGCAAGAGAACTGGCGCTTCCACCAAAGCTTGTTCCCTGAGAAAAACTGAGGAGCCTATGTATATTACAGAAAAATAAAGTGATTGTTCTGTATAATTCTCTGTCTCTGATGATTTTAGGACATGTCAGAATAGATTATAAGCGAGAGAAAGAGAAAGAAAGAACCAGCACAGATATTAATGAACTTCCCTAAACTCAAACTACTAAACTGACTTCACAACAACTTTATATAATTCATTGGCTATTCTACAAACAAACAACTACAGCTGAAACTAGGGGCCTTGTACAGAAGATTCAACTTTTGAGACAGAATCAGGAGATTTCCTACCATTATTGCTTGCTTTGGCATTCTTAGCGAGCTGTGCCCGAGTGGCAGCAATTAAACTGTCATGGGCCAATTCTTGCACTCGTAGGAACCATGGGGTACTGCTGTCTGTGCTATCATGAGAGAGAAAGTCATTCCCAGAATCTTCTGCTTCATCTTGAACAAACACCAAGTGTTCTGCTGGAGACCCCAGCCCTAAAAAAGAAGACAACTCCATGAAACAGGACAGTGCAATAGAGGGCAGTTTCTTTTGCTTCCCAGAGGCTAGTGTTCATGGTACAGATGTACTATCTGCACTTAAAAATGTTTTCACTGACCTCTGCACTATAGGAAGCTGCTGATAGTTAAATGCTCCTGACATATCCAATAACGCTCAGCAAGTTTCGTGATCTTTTCCCTTCATAAGCAGCAGGGACAGAGATGTACTTCTATCTCCTGCATTCTGTTGTCTGGGACATATCCGGCCGGATAGACAGAAGGAGAATTACCTGCTCTCGTTAGGTTGAGAAGAATAAATGAAGTGCTGTCACTGGGCTGGAGATCTTGCAATAAACTGGAAGTCTCTGAAGTTGACAGAAGCTCAGATGATTTCTGTACATTCTGTGCCCTTGTTTCCTCTCCATCAGGGCCCACATTTACCTGGAGGCTTCTCAAGACAGCAGATGAAGAAACATCTTTGGAAGAATTAGTGTGACTTGGAGAAGTGAGATCTCTTTCATCATCTAGTGAAGAAAGTGAAAACAGAGAAAACAAGAAGTGTACAATGACTAAAAGATACCTAAGAAGTCATTTTTTCCAGTAAAAACAATTAGAAAATGAGAGAGACAGGAGGAGGAAGGAATTCTCTATCTAGCCAAACTTCATCATTAAATGAGAAAAGTTTCAGTCATCCTTCTGAACTTTTTTCTCCACCACTGGAATGCCATATCAGCAAGAGGCAAGGATGATGCGTGCCACAGTGCCGCATTAAGGACATCTGTATAAATGACACACCCACAAAGATCTGCTCCATAGATTTTACCTGGCAACATCAGTCTGTTGCATTCTGAGGTCTCAGTAACAGGAAGGAGAGAAAGACAGGTGATGTCCTTTGGTTCCGATTCCACCAGCCCTTGCCCCAGTGGAATAGAAGTATTCTGAACAAACTGAACCAGCAGCTGAAAAGAGATACTGAAGATCAGTTCAAGAGTAGCATAAGTCATTTAAAAAAGGTACTAAACCCACTCCATTAGCCCACACTGTCTTGTAAGGGATAAAGAATATAATCTAATAAACTCAAAAGTAAATGAAAGCTTTTCAACTTATATCAGTGACCAAGAATACATCATTTGCATTTGTCATCTGTGAAATACTTACAAAATTGTTATTTCTTTAACATACAATAAACTGCTCTGGATCATTGTAGACTACACTAAAGGCTACATAGGCTGCCTCATATTTTCTTTTTTAATTCCTGGTTTATCGCTTCATACTTTACTATGGTCTAACCTTCCAAGTAAACATTTTCCATGCTCAGCCTTTGACTCAGGTATTTTGTTTAATTATTGTCTTTCAAAACTTAACTGAAATAAAGTTGGCCTTTTAAATAAAAAAGGTAGAGAAAGACTAGTTGTAAGCCTATCTGACTAATGGCTATTCAAAATAGACAGATAATGATCAGAGGAAGAAGATGGGGATGACAAGGTGGGAAGGGAGACAGTCTAATCCACCCAAATCAGCTACTCCTAAAACCATCAAAGGTGAACAATTGAAGCCATTGTCCCTAGTGTGAAACCCACCCACTAAGAGGATCCAGCAGAAGAAACTCTCCAGAATGCTATGCAAACTAAGGGGGACTATTGCATAAAGGGATATAGGACTTATTCTGGGATTCATTCTGTGGAGAGGAATTTGGGGACTGAACAAGAGATTTTGGGGACTGATCGGGATTATGGGTTGTTTAGGGGAAAGGCCAAAGGCAAGAAAAGGGAAGGGGCAAGGTGCATTACGACAGGCCAAGCATGGGAAAAGGGAGGAGGGAATAAAAGAGGCTTTTACACGTAAGCAGGAGGCTAGTCATTTCACTGGTCTGCCAAGCCCTGCACCTGATCTCCAAAGTGTGTCCTGTCTTCTTATTAAACTCTATTCCAAACTATTTCCCATGTGATTGTGCCCTCTAGCCTGTGTGTGTGAGGCACTAGCAAACCCCAAGCCAGACAAGCAGGATGAGAGGTCTGGGGCCAAATACTGGAGAAACCCATGAAAGGAGGTTTCCTCTAAGCAGCAATTCTTAGAAACAGGATTGGGCTATTTGTGCCCTTTGTGTTTATGTGGGAAAAGGTACTACTGTCCTGTGTTAATGTTTGTCATGAGCCACATCTGTACAGGCTGTGTGTGTGCCCAGTTGAAAATTGCACTAAACCTCACTACTGGCTGGACCTAGGATCAGAAATAGGGAACAGCCCTCATCTTGATGGGCCCAGGAGGTGAGAATGCCCAGGTCATTCAGTTCAACAGATACAGCTATCCTTAACATCAGTCAGCAATGCCTATGTAAAAAGTACTTCTGGCTAATTCCTAGAAATCTTGAATTACCAAAAAGTAACCTAAAATTTGGAAAGACACTAGAAGTCAGAGAAGGGCTTTTCCAGCCCCCTGAAAGTGTAACTATATGTAACCAAATTCAGAGCAGCAAAGCATGTACTTTGTTTACTCATTCTCTCCCCTGACAATATCTCAAAGTTCAGTCTTTTGCTACACTGCTGGATGTAATCCTAGGCCCCTCTAAGCCTCTGGAACCACTCCAAAACAAGAGTATTTAGCTTCACCTCCAAAGCATGGACATAGAAAACACACTTTTTTTTTCCTGTTACCAGTGCCACAACAGTCCATATTAAAATAGTCTGATTTAACAAAGGAAGTATTGCTGGGAATTAGGAGATACACATCCCAACTTTTATAATGAAAATACTGAACTAATTCTTCTGTATACTCCACAAGTTGCTTTTAAAAAAAATATATATATATATATATACGGTCTCAAATCCCTCTCCTGTATGGAATTAAACTTTTGGAGAACAGAAAGACTAGAAAAGGTAATTTCTGACAGACCTAAACGGAGATTCCATGTTTCAGAAAAAATGTCTCTCAAAACCCTCTTCATTTGGCTTATAAGCTCTGCCAAACAGACTTACCCCTACACTCACATTCTCAAAATACTTTGAAGAGCATGGATAAAAGAAATATTAAAAAATAACAATGCACCAAAACCAGCCCTTAAGTCACCACTCCTTATCTCTAGGAACCCGCTCCACGTAAAGATGCTGCATTCTATGCTGTCTAGCAAACAACGGTATGCATTGGAATTTCTTTATCTTTGGCACTTAAAAGAAAACTGTACAAGATAAGTATTCATATTACTCTCATTTTGACACATTTTTAACATGTATTCTCAGAGAATCCAGGCAGCATTCTCTGTGCAGCGAGAAGGTTCATCAGTGTCAAAAGGAGCAGAGTGGAAAAAGACAAATGGTCCTATCTGTTGACTTAAATCACAAGACCATTAAAAAAACCCAAACAAACAAACAGCAGTCAGTAATTATTATTTCATACGTGGATGTTGTGACTGCCTTGGGGATTAACTTTCAGAACTACTGAGCACCCAATTCCAAATTATTTCTATAGCAAATATCAGCGTTTTGAACCTTTACTACACCAGGACCAGGTGCGTTTAACCAAAGAAACTGAAGAAAACAAGAGGGCACTTCATATTTTGGGCTCTAATTTCTCTATGCCCATTTCCTGTCATGAAAGCACTGAAAATACTCATGCTTCCTCAGACACATCTATCTCTAGGAGATACCGCTGTCAGGGCCCTGAGTGGCCTCACCTGAGACCCTAGCTCCTGCCCATGGGCCCAGGAGCTCCATTTAAGCTCAGACCTGGGCATGTGCACACACATATACCCTGAGCTCTGCTGTGGGTGCAGCTGTCTCCAGCCTCTTCTCCTGGATGAACCACAGACTGATGTTGCAGCCCTCTCTCTCGTTCTGTCACCGCCCCCATCTCCTGCTGCTCCCGACTGGACTGCCTGGATGGACCCTGGACTTGGTTCATTGCTTTGCCCTGGTGGGGGCTATCAATGGACCCTGTAGCTGTGCCTGCCTCTGCCTGCTGTGCACAGGTACTGTGGGACTGCTCTGTGTTGGTGAGGGCGCTGCCTGCGCTGGGCTCGCTCTTGGCTCCTGGCTCACCTGCCCTTAGGGAGCAGCTGGCCCTTGCTGCTCCCTGACAATTGTGAAGGTAAAAAAATAAGTCTTGAAGTCACTCAGATGGCAATATGCTACATAAACTAGGCCACAAGCCACACTGCATTTTAAAACATTAGAATTATTCCCTATTATGTATATTATAAGATTACCCAGAGGCCCCAGTCAAAACCATTTTGGAAACTTTCTATGTTCTCAAAAAACACATAAGTAATAAGGGACAGTCTCTCTCCAAAAGACTTGCATTCTAATTTAAAATAAAATGGGTCAGGAGGGGAAAAATACAAGAAGGGACAGAGGAATAACAAAGGAAATAACAAAGGAAAGCAACAAAAAGAAAGAGAAATGGGACTAACAAATTTGTGCAGCAAAATGACTCTAAATTACTGAATTATCTTTCATTTAAATATTATCTGCAATCCCTACTGCTGCCTGCCCAGTCATGTAATATACATGTTTTATGGATTCTTGTATCTTTTATTTTTATACAGAATGCTTTAAACAAAACTTTTGACCTACAATAGGAAAGCTTTGCTTCAAACCCTCCACCAATACACAGCAACACTAAGCCACAAGGTGGGGGGGGGGGGAAGGTAGCAACTACAAAAGGATGAAAAAAAAGGGAGCCCTTTGATTTTCTTTGTAAAGTAACATCAAGCTATATAGAGACTGGGGGGGAAGGGGGGGGGGGAAGAAGCATCAGTAAATAAAAGGACATGAATCACCCTCACTATTAAAAATTATCATTAAAAAAATCCTTCCCATAAATTAAAGCAAACCAATCACCAAATATACTCTCCCATCTCTACATCAAATAATTACATGAAAATACAACTTCTCATGTGACAGTTGCATCTTAACAGCTAAGTATTTTCGGAAACCTCCCTTCATGTTTAAAATCACTTAATACCTGTGTGACAACTACAGCAACTGCAGATATGGGAAGAAAAATCACAACAAAAACTGTACACTGGTTTAAGTTTCTTCTAATTTGGTTTAGCAACTGAAAGCAAAAAGGAAATTGTAAGGATACCTGATAATTGGCTATTCAGTGTAAAAGACAAAGACAAGAAGCAGGAGAGGTAATAAATTAAACACAGATACACAAACTCTAACAAACTGCAGATAAGAGAGTAACAAAGACCAGAACTCCTGGGACGCTGACGGATGGGCCTTACAGGGACCACTTGAGTGTAACCTTTAAGAGATTCAACCAGAAACTTTGTAAATGATAAGAAAACAAGATTATCACCAGTTACCAGATGGGTCTCATAGGAAAGAGCAAACTTTTAATGCAGCGTGAGGGAAATTGTGGGACTTGGTAAAACTTATTATGGGTTGTCTTAAGGGGGACTGTGGGAATGTGAAAAACTTATGGAATGTTTAGGGGAAGGATTAAAGGCAGGACAAAGGGAGGTATCAAGGCGGTTAGAGGCAGAACCACCGTGGAAAACAGGAAGAGGGGGATAAAAGGGGCTGAGCACACCTTAGCAAGTTGTTGGTCAGTATGCTGCTGTGCCTGGGCACTGTAGTCCATCTCATCTTCTTACTAAACGCTGTTCCTAAATAGTTTCTGAATAACTGTGTTCAGGTAGTGAACTTCAGGTTGGACTAGTCTGTGAACAGGATGAAACCACAGCTTGGAAAGACCCAAGACCCTGGCCAGAGACTGGATTAAAAAGCCCAGGGCCTGGGCACAGATACTGGAAGGTCTGGGTTGGAAACCAGAGAGATCCATGAACGTAAGTATGCATGTGAGGTGAGTGAGGGCATGTGTGATAAGCTAGCGAACTTCACGCCTGATTATCTGGAGAGTAGGAACAGGTTTAGGCCACTTGTGGTCATGTTTTACGTGGGTGCCTGTAAAGGTACTGCCCTCCTGCCTGTGTTAATGTGTTTATGGCCAGCCATGTCTGTACTGTCTGGGTGTGCATAGGAACATCTCTGCAGTTCAGGTTCAGCATTGCTGCTGGCTGGACCTGGGAACAGTCCAGTGGTCTCTTATCTAGAGGACCAGGAGAGGAGGAATCTCCTGGATGCTGCAGTCCATCAGACTGAACAACCACATAATATGTGGCATCACAAAACAGGATCTAAACAGGCAGGAAGTATTCCCAAGACAGCTGGTATACAAACCCTATGCAAGGAGGGGGCTGAACCTCCTGCGAACATGCCCAAAGTGTTAGAATTTGTAACCAAACCCTTAGGGCATCTTGGGGGCACCTGAAGAGGAATAGTTAGGGAAATTGAATGGACAGAATATTAACAAACCACAAAAGCAGTGATATGAGTTTTAAAGTGATTTTACTCTATAGCCAAGCTCTACTAAAAAAAAACTTGGAATTTTAAACAGATTTTTATACTGATGAATTGCAAAAGGGTATTCTCAACTTACAGATTCAGACTTTACAGGCCAGATGTGAGCTGTACAGAGAGAATCTACGAACCTTGGGGAGGGACAAAATGAACAAAATTCAGCTCCATGTTCCTATGAGCAATTTGACTTTTTGGGTTCTGCCGTACTGCCTTCTTCAATATATCTTCCTTAAATTACTTCTGCTGAAACACCACTTAACCCTGGAAATGCTTTAAGTAATGTGAATGGTGTACCTACTAAAAATGTAAAATATTCCTTGGCTCTTGTCGCTAAACAAGTAATTGTCATCCCTGACAGTGAACAAGAGATGGTTGAGATGTCAGCCATTAACATGAAATGACCTCAGTCTATCAGTTTTGGTATAACACCGCAGGCAGTGCAGCTTGCTCATGTTACCAAGAAGGTTCTGATAATGTCCCTGATCTGAGAGAAACAAAGTCTTTTTAAAGAACTGAGAATCTCTCCTATAGATATTTAAAAATATATACCTTAAAAAAACAAATAATATGGGCCTATGGAATGGATCAGGTTAAAGCATGTCTCACCACAGACCTCCTCCCCTCTTATCAGATGATTCGGACCCCAAGAAGCATCAGACATTGCTGATCCTTCTTTGTTGGGGGCAAAGGTTGGCCCAGTGTTAGTGTCCAGATCAATCTTCCTAGCGAGTATCTGGAGAGCCAAGGCTAGACTCATAGAGCAGCAATGACTATGTTTTTAACTGATATTAGAACTGTTCTAAATTTAAACCAGTGAACCACTACAGAATAGAGATCAAAATAACATTTACTAGGTCGGGGCAAGAGAGGGTTGGAGCAAAAGGGTGTGGGTGGCAGGAGGATTATCAGCTGTAAACTGGGATGCCATCCTCCCACACATCCTCTGGAGAATACACTCAATCTCCCCCTATAAAGTGCTGAAGGGGAGAGAAAGGAAAGGCTGAAAGGCTAAAACACCTTCCTCCATCTCCCTTTCAATAGCCATATTCAATTTATCAACTAGAGCTATAGTTCACTTGATTATTTTAATTGTATTGGAGCTATCCAGATGCCAGAAAGCACTCTGCGGTGCACCTGTGCAGTGGGCATGGCTGGAATTATTTGCAATTGTAACAAATCACCTTAAAGGTTTAAAATATGTAAAATGCAGATCTTATCACCTCCCTGTGGAATGCAGGCAAGACAGCTTTGGGGGTAGGGAATCCACAAGAAAAAGCAGACACATCTGCCCATACAAACTGTCTCCAAGCAGCTTTGTGACTCCTAATCAAAGGAGAATTCACCTCTGTTCAAGTATTAAACATTTACACATACATTGGTGGCTACTTTAGGGATAAAAACAGTTAAAGTAGCAATGAAATTTACACAGTCCATCCATACATACTGCCTTGATTAATATTACCTAGCATGCTACTTGTACACAAATAGTTAGCTCTTAACGAACACCTTTCACACATGGTAGGGGAAATCAAAGAACACCAGTGACTATGACTGTTATGCTGCCATGGCTTATCAGAGGATATAAAATCATGAAGGACTTTCAGAGATAACTTGAAACTTGAACTGCTATTTGGGAAAGATGCAAGAAAGATATCTTCCAGTTTTGGGTCAAAAGATCAGAAAATAACATGACTTAACAGTTAACTTTCACAACCACAGCTAGAAAGAGAATGTGTATGGGATTGGGTAGTTCACAACTCAAAGGAATAGCAAGTTGCAGTGCAAAATGGTCTTAAGCAAGATTGAGGAATATAGTGTAGAAGAGGGCATCTATGGGAAAGGATGCCCCCTGCAACCACTGTAGCTTTCATGCATGAGACCTGCTCCTGCTGACTAATTGCTTACTCTCTGTTTTGGGTTTGCTGGGAAGGAAATGCAACCCTGCCATGGGAAAACAGGACAGATACCTTACTCAAGTCAAGAAGAAAAGAGGCCCACTTACAGTTCATATTTGAGGAACAAGTGTTCTCACTATCCTTGTCCCATCGGTAATCAGAAATAATCTGTGGAAATCTACCCACCCACAGACTGAAGCAACAAAGTGCTCTACCCTGTTGTTCTGGACTGGGACAAAATGCAACAACAGCTGTGAGATATCAACCACAAGACGAGAAAGGAACTCCTCACAACCCAAGCCAAGACTATAGGCAGTAGTTTCTACACAGAAACTACAAACTTGCAGCTACTCTTCCTGAATAGTGTGCCTGGAAGGACTTTGGCTGCTCCATTAAGAAACAAATATATCACCAAATCACCTGAGCTGTCAAGAGTTACCAGCATAACAATCATTCTTCTTAGAATACCACTTTAACATAGCTATGTTGCATATGGACTGAAAAAGAAACAGAAAACTTGACAAAAACAAATCTATTTAGACCTTCAGACTTCCCTAAAAGGTAAGTCACAGCAGTACTAAGTCCACTGCTCTAGAACTGCAGCCCTCTGAAGAGGTAAAACTGTGAACTAACTATAAAACCCAGGAGAGCAGGTGATGTGGTCTTCAGCACTTTTAAGTGGGGAGAAATTAAAGACAGCTGGTTAGTGGCTATTCAGCCAAAAAACAAAGGCAAGAATTGGGAGAGGTAGTGAATTAAACATGCAGATACTACTGTATGTTGAATGTAACAAACTGTGGGTTATGTCTAACAAACTGCAGATAACAGGCAAAGACCAGAACTCTGGAGACCCTGATCAATGGGCCATGTTAAAGAGGTTCAACCAGAAACTTTTGTTACTGACAAGAAAAAAATATTTTCCTGAGTTACCAGAATTGATCTCACAGGAAAGAACAAACTGAATTTAGGATGCAACAGGGACTGTAGGCATGTGCAGAACTTACAGGATGTTTAGGGGAAGGATAAAAGGACAGGGAGGGACAGTTGAGGGAACAGCCATAGAAAATGGGGATGGGAGAGATAAAAGAAGCCAGTCACACATTATCAGGCTGTTGGTCAGGGCACTTCTGTGTCTGTTCACTGCAGTCCTAAACCCCATTCCTAACTATTTTCCATGAGTGAGCATTCTGCTAGCAAATTTCTTGTCGGACTAGCCTGTGAACAGGAGGAAGCCACAGTCTGGAAAGACCCAAGATCTGACCAGAGACCGGACTAAAGAGCCCAGGGCCTGGGCACAGACACTGTAAGGACTTCAGACCTGGCAGAGACCGGAGAGACCTGTGAATGTGTGTTCATGTGAGCTAAGCGACTGAGGGTATTCGTCTTATTTTCCACAAACTTAAAACCTTCATTGTTGGGTAAGTAGGAATATGGCTTTTCACACTGTTCATGTTTTATGTGAATGCTGTTTCTGTTTACCTCTAGAGCTACCATACTCCTGCTTGCGTTAATGCATCTGTGGCCAGCCGGGTGCGCACCATGAGCCTTAACGTGTGCATCCAAATACATTGTTGCAATTCATGCTCTGCTATGCTACTGGTTGAACCTGGGAGCAATCCAACAGCCTGGCATCTAGTAACCAGGATCCCTTGGGTGCTACAATCTATCATTTCTGGCAACCCCTTAATAGAAGTAAGAGTACTTTAAAAATCAGAATGGGCTAAGGCTAATAGAATAATCTAAACTCCGCTAAACCAAGCAATGTCCATTTTGTCTGAGGGAAAGAAGTAGTCAGTAATTTATTTTATTCTTTTAACAGAAATAACATAATAGTGAAAAAAGATAACGTAACGTGAGAATAGGCAAACATATTGGCTGAAACTCAGAGGGGGAAAAATTGCAATGATCTTTAATCTTTTACCATTCAAAACAAAACATCAAAGTTTTGCAACATGTCACTGAAAACATTCTGGGAATTAATATCTAAGTAGGAAACTGAGTAAACTCAATGAACTTTTTCTAAGCGTTGACAGACTTTTCTGGGAACCAAACCCAATTCATAATTGCTCACCTCAGGTTTGGATTCTAACTCATCCGATAACATTGATTCAAGTTTCCGATTCCTGCAGTTGTCTTCGGCAAGGCACAGATTTTTGAATTCAGAGAGAACAACACTCCCTGTTTATTCTCAATTTTCCTAAATGCAAAACAGTGTGGTGGTCTTCCTGCAAGAAGCTGTGTTGGGCAAATATTCAATTTAACCTAAAACAAACAAACAAAAAGAGATATAAAGGAATAGGAACCAAGAAAATAGAGAAAAAATTTTGGTGGGCGCTACAAATAAGCTTAAAATATACCTTAAAGAACAGGGAAAACTCTCATTTATCCATGTTCCTGCCTTTCTATTATCACTGAGCCAAAAGATTAACATCCTAATGATGTGAAATTCGTTTGCAAAGATTATTTTACACATTTCCTTTGCAATATATAATTTTAAATTAAAATTGTTTGCCCTGGAAAATGTTACGGGATCAACTGAAAACCACACAAAACACACAAGAAACAAGCAGGTTGACTTCCCAACCTGTAAAACAGCACGATTATTCAAATTGTTGAAGAAAGGCACCCATATTTGTGTACAACCTGTCATGAAGAAACCTCTGCTTTTCCTACCAGTTAAGATGTTCACCTACTTTCTTGTCGGAAGTTTCTTGATGAGCACAGGTAGGTAGGTACGTTTTACATAGCTTCCCTTTAAAATTTATTTCACAAAAAACACATGATACCTGTAAAATAAGTTTCTTCTTTAGGCTACAAGGAAAAATAAATATATGTTCCAATTTTTGCTTACTTGGAAAGCGCTAGTGTTCAGAGGAGAAAGCAAACTACAGTTGTTCTCCTTGCATCACAATCACAAACCCTATAGAATGTATTCAAAAAATAATAACATTGGATAAGCAAAGAAAAAAAAAGACTTGAAAGTCTTCCCCCAGCACTCCCAACAAGCAGTGTGCGCAACGCGCTCGGTACGGGACCTCACCCTCCGCCAGCCGCGTAGGGACAACGCAGCAAGCAGAGCGAGAGCAGAGCAAGTCAGACCAGGAAGCAGAAGCCGCGGCTCCGAAATATTCGCGTTTGCGCGGCCGCCGCCCCCACCGAGCCCGCACCCGGGATGGCGGCGCCCGAGCGCCTCGCGGGCCGAGGCTGCCGGAGCCGCAGGCCCGGCTCCTCAGCGCCCCAGGCGGGAGGGCTCGCGCTGGGGCGCGGCGGTCCCCAGCCCCGCTCACTCCCGCCCACGTCGGGGGTCGGCCCGGGGGCTCCAGGGCACAGGGCGGCAGACCAGCAGTGTCCCTCCCCCCGGGGCAGGTGCGCCTCCCTTCCCCCACCGCGGGGCCGGTGCGCTGCCGTGAGGGACGGGACGGGACGGGACGGGACGGGACGGGACGGGACGGGACGGGACGGGACGGGACGGCCCCTCCCCGCTCCGCGGCCTGCTCAACCCCGGTGCCCCACGGGGGGGGGGGGGCCGACCCGTGCCCCCCCCGCGGTTCTTACCGGCATCTCAGAGCCGCCCGGATATGACGCACATCGAACCGGAAATGCCAAAGGCTAGAGGTGGAACCCGCCCCGTCCGCTCCAGCTCTATGGTAAGCTCTGCGAGGAGCGCCCCTTCCACCCCGCTGCCGGGTACTGGTAGCGGGCTCGCGAAGGCGGGGCGACTTCGCCCGCGGCCCAGCCCCGCCCCGCTCCCCGCGGCCTCCGGGCCGCCGCCGCCTCGCTGGCCCGCCGGGGAGGGCCGGTGTCCGCCCGGTACGTGCGTGAGTGCTGTCGGAGCGGCCGCCGTGTTGTGTCCCTCGCCGCTGGAGGACGCAGGAGCGGGAGCGCGGCACTCTGCCTGCTCTCCCGAGCAGGGCCCTCCCACGCCGGCTGCTGCTTCCATTCGGGTCCCTACTAGGGCTGTGGTGCTTCCTGTGTGATTCATCTTAAAATACCCTTTTGAGTTGGAGAATTTTCTACAGGTGAAGATTATGCAGGAAGCTTACAGTCAAGTTCAGGCGTTGACTGCTGCACTTACCTTTTTCTCAATATAAATCAGCACAAAAGACATAATTTCAGCTTATTACCGCATGTGCAAAAGCACTCATTTCCCATTAGTATTTAGTTTCCATTTCTGTTTTGCTCCAGAAACAAGCTCCTGGAGAGCTGTTGAGTTCACAGCAGCTCATCAAGTGAAGCATATCAGGTTAGTAAACCCAGAAATATAACATGTCTTAACAATGCACCTAACAAACAAGAAGGGACTGAGTGAATAATTGCAAAAGCCTGTACCTTAGTTTTTTGCTCATTAGCCTTATCTTGGTATCTCTAGGTTAGCAGGATAGAACTGCTGAACCAGCAGCGCTGACAGCCTTTCATCTTGACGTTAGCTGCTGAACTGGTGACCTTCAGGTCCAGTAAACTTTTAACTTGGTTATAGCTAGTCTGTAGCTTTGCAGAAACAAATGTGATTCCTGACTCCTGTGCCAGAGTTGTGCTGAATGAGTGCTAGCAGGCCTGTGTTGACATCTGCACTGCTGAGTAATTAGTATCCCCAGCTGTGTGGAAACCAGCCAGCAGGAGCTGCTGGGGCTGGCAAAGCCCGGTTACTTGGGACTCGGCTGCATGCGCAGCACAGTTCTGATCCACAGTGGTCACTTCCTAGAAAATCATTGTCATCTCCTGCCTGTGAACTGTATCTGGATCTTCCTTTTCAGCCTCTCTGTGGCTCCCATGCCTTTCAGTCGTATGAAAAATTTAGATTGGCAGCTTAAAGATTCAGGCAGGTTATCCTCCTCAGCTCTAATTGTTCAGCTTATGGAGGGCTAAGAGCCTAGTGCTTCAATAAAAAAAACCTTGACCAGCTGGTCAACAGGTGCTGGAACAGAGCAGTGGTTTCCTAAAAGTCTGCAAGCAAGTTAGATAACAATCTTTTTTCTAGATATTATTCCATCAGTTTGCAGTTACTTAGTACTCACGTAAGCCTGCACCTTGAAATCAACTCCCAGTCAAGTGGAAGCATGTTTCTGATGCCAGTGGCAGAGAAAACCGTGATTTAACATCCTGAATTGGCAGCCTTATAGCTTCGGTTGGCTGGGCATCAGGGGCCACACAGAGGGATGGAGTCAGCGACCTCACAAGGGCTGGCACTATTAACATCCGACTGCTTAACTACAGCTGAGGTGACCTGAAGCTTTCAACAGACCCATTCAAGTCTACAAAACTGCAGGTACGAAGTACCGTGCTTGAATTTTTAGCGTAACCTCAGTAAGCTGAAGAAGCTGAGTACATGACCATGCAAGCTGTCTGTTTTATGAGGCATGATCCCAGCATGCTACAATTGCTGATCCAATAAAATCTAACAAAGGTAACCTGGAATGCAGAACTAGTAGCTTCATAAACCATTTTGTCTTGATGTCACTTCAGTAATCCCAGGTACTGAACTGTAAAACTCAGTTACCGATTACATTCAGATAAAGGTATTTGGTAATTTCAGAAGTCCTTTGACTCCTCATGAGCCCAGCAGTGTAGTTGTTGAACAGATATTAAAATACAGAGCATAACTTCCTTTCATTTCCTGAGTTCAGCCAGATGAGTTCAGCTGCTTCCAAACTTTCTATCTCCTGCATCTTTACTGCCTGAGGAATTGAGGGGTAATCTGATAGGCCAATCTGTAGTGATAGTAACACAGTGCTTCCCCGAGGCATTTATACAGGTTCACAGCATTCACACAAGCATGTGAAACAGCATTGGTCCCTGACAGGAGAGGAATTGCCCAGCTGGGAATTTCCTACATTACTTTCTCAATAACATCTGCTGCTTTGGGATGCAGATCCCTAATCAAGGACAAACAGGAGATTCAGATTCATTTCCCCCGTGAACAGATTCAAGAAGTAGAATACTATTTTTTCAACCCTACTGTGAGACAGGGAAAATGATTAAGGATGGAGTGAATGGAGAGATACGTTGTATGTTTGGCTGTTGATAAGTCTGTTTATAATGGGACCCAATATTCTGAACGCAAACAGGATTTATTTCTCTTAGCACATCTTTTGTGTGTACATTTCTGAACTAATGTACACTATTAGGTAAACTGCATATTATAACAAGATATAGGCAGTATTGGATTTCATTTATGTCAATAAGGTTTAAAAGTAAATTCATAAAGCTTACATGCACAATGGAGATTAAATTCACTTTAATGTTCAGCCTTTGCAGAATCAACACTTAACAGATTTTTGAAATCTTTCTAAGTCTATTTGCACAAGAGAAGCATCTTTCCGCTCCTACCTGTGATGTTGGAATGGGTATTACAAAGCCCGCGAGCCTTAAGAAACTGAGATAAGATCTGAAAATAGAGCACTGGATCACTTCCTAGTGTTTCACGGCAGGACCGCCGCCAGCCTTCATCACAAGTCACCTCCTCGTCATGCTTAGCATTTCCTGCGCAGTCAGCGTACTCTCCGCAGCCAGGGCCAGCATCCTGGTGAGGTAATTGCGTTTGCCGACATCGAAGCGCGGGTCCGGCAGGAACACTCATGCCCGCCCTCCGTCGAAATCCTTTTCGCGCTTTTTTTCCTCTTTTTCCCTCCCTTCCTTGCCACAGCGCGGTGGCGGGAGGACGCTTCTCCCGCCGCCGGTAGCTCCGACGCGCTCCTTCGCCGGGCGTCACCTCCCCCGCGCGGCGGCCAGGTGCTGCCGGCAGCCGCCGCCTCGGCCCGGCGCCGCGCTCCTGCCACGTCGAGGCGGGCAGAACCCTGGCACAGGGGCGCGGCCCATCGCCGCCATTTCCCGTTGCGCTCGGAGCCTGGCGCGGAGGGCGGCTGCCCCCCCACCGCAGGGGCGGGGGGGGAGGCGGGGCGCGGAGGCCGCCCCCCTCACGGCCCTGCTGCCGGCCGCAGCAGCGCGGGCACGAAGGGGTTAGCGCCCCGCCCCGCGCCGGGGCCGTTGCTCCGGCCCCGCCTCCCATTCGAACGGGTGGTACGTTCCATTCCCCCCCCGCCCGGGGGTGGCTTCACCTCCTTCCGCGGCCCGCCTCGCCCTGCGAGAGCCGAGCTCGGTGCCGGCTGCGTGCTCACCGCCTCCCCCCTGCCGCTCGGTGGTAGGGCCGCGGCGGCTCGGCGCGGGCGGGGGGAGAGGCCCCGCCTCCCGCCGGCCGGCAGCGCTGCCCGTCCCCCGCCGCGGCGCGGTGGTAGGGCCCGCTGCGCCTCTCGCCCCCCCGGAGGCGGCGCGGGTGGTGCGTCCCGGCAGTAACCGCGTCCCGGCCGGCGCCCGCCCCCTCCGCCTTGTCATTGATGTTGTTGTTTTTGTCGCAGGAGCCGGAGGCGAGGCCGGGGCCGCCGCCTGCCGCAGCAGCAGGGCTCGGGCCGGCGCCAGGCATGTCGGTGTGCGGGGAGGCGGTGGGCGCCGGCTCCCTGCCCAGCGAGCTGGTGGTGCACATCTTCTCCTTCCTGGCGGGCCCGGACCGGCTGCGGGCCTCGGCCGCCTGCTCGCACTGGCGGGAGTGCCTCTTCTACCCGGCCCTCTGGCCGCGCCTCCGCCTCAGCCTCCGCGTCTCGCCGGCGGAGCGCCCGCGCCTCGAGTTCCTCATGCGCAAGTGCGGCTGGTTCGTGCGCGAGCTCCGCGTCCAGTTCGCCGCCGACAACTACCCCAGCGGCGGCGGCGGCGGCGGCGGCGGGGCGGGCGAGGGCGCCGCGGCGGCGGCCGACGGGGAGGCGCCGCCGCCGCCGCTGTGTCCGCGCTGGCTGGACCTGCTGAGGACCTACCTAGAGCTGGTGCTGTGCGTGCTGAGCAGCGTCCGCAACAACAGGTATCGCCGGGGCGAGCCGGGGGCGCGGCGGCCCCCGCCGCCGAGGGAGTTTCCCGCCGCGGGGCCGGCGGTTGCCGGCGGGGGTGGGGGAGGGAGGCGGCGCGGGGCAGCGGGCGGAGGCAGCCGGCCGGCGGCAGCCCGAGGGGGCCGCGCTCCCGCGCAGAAGGCGGCCGGGCCCGCCCGGGGGGGAGGCCGGCGGTGGCCTCTGCCCCGAGGCAGCTTTCTGGAGCGGCGCGGAGCGGGTGAGCCTGCAAAAGCGGCTTGCTGAGGTCCTGCAGGTCCCTGCCGAGCTGAAAACCACATCACTTTACCCCGCTCCGTAGCGTAAAGACGAATGTAAATGCAGACGGTTAGTTGGTAAATATAGTTGAAACTGTGGAAACTTGGTTATCTTTTTCGAGGGAGGGGGAATGCAGTTAGATGTAGCAAGTCACAGCTGGGAATTTGAATTTGATGTGAAACAGGAGATCTTTTGGGACCTGTCCTACGTGATTGAAAAAGGAAGCTTGTGAAAAAATAATGGGAGAGTTATAATTGTAGTATTGATGGCGTTTTTCTGGGGGAAGAGGGAGGAAGGTACTGCTCTTACTAAAACACTTTAACGCTTCCAGCGTGTTTTAAGGCTGAGCTTCCATGCCAGCTCTTGTGTTACCTGATAAACTGGGATTTGACTCAGCTTTAAACAAGATAAAGTTGTCACTTGTTTATTACAAAAATAATTTCATTTAGGATTTTCTTAAACACGTTAAACTTAAATAATAGAAGTCTTGTCCTGTGCTTTAGACTTAAGATGTGTTTATGTCTTGCTCTTTCACAGATTTATTTTGACTTAGATAATTTCCTCAGGTTGGAGCTCTTTAAAATGAAAACACTTAAACGCTCTTTATCCTGTGTGAATGTGAAGATATCTGTCTATATTTTAATCTGTTCAGAGATCATCATAGTACATGGCCTCTAGACAGCAACTGAGACAGAAAAGCAAGAAGTTATTATGGTTAGGTAGTGATGTGTTTGGAAAGCCATGCAGATTTCAGGATAGGAAATGGTTAATATTATTTCTCCTCTGCATGCATAAAGGTCCACCTATCTAGAAAATAGGTTGCAAATATTTTGGGGTGTAACTAGACTGAGTTAAAACTTCTGGATGGCTATTGGAAAACTATCATGCAATTGCATCATGGTATGGCCACCACCCATCTTTGATTTCAGAGGGATTAGAGAGTAGTTAGAGGCTTTTCTTTCTTTATTTTGAATTGTAGTAAGAGAACTTCAAATGCAATTCCTCGTTGGTTCTAGATGGATGCAAATGTGATGCATGAAGTCTCACTTTCAGTTCCTCTGCGCTGCCAGTCCTGTGGTGTAACTGATGGTTGAGAGTTACAAACCTAATTTCTGGAAACGACTCATTGGTCCAGGCTCACCTTTCTGTATAATTTATTTCTTGCCCTGTGAATCCTCTGTGTGTGAATGGTGACTGTCTGTCTTCATTAGCCTTCCCGTGATGCTGTTCTGCTTTTAAGAAGCTTTTGCTTAGCTGTTGATGCTTTGGGAAATCCAACTCATGTCATATATGAAAAATGGTGAAGTGGTGTTGGTGACTTATCAGATCTGAGGCAAATACAGCAACATGAAGTTGGAATTTTTAAATAAATAATCTCCAGAAACTATTATGTGGGTTTTTCATTGAACAAACTATTCCCCCCCCCCCCCCCCCCGTATCATTACAATATGAGACTGTCAAAATTAAATGCATTGTGAACAGTCTTTTTGGTATACTTTTTCTTTTGAAAAAGATTCATTCTCCATGGCCTTTTTAGAAACTTGTATGAGGACACTTGTTTTCTAAGGGTATTTTTGCAGACTCTGTATGCACTGCACTGCTCAAGACTACTGTAAAATACTCAGTAGAAATAATTGCTTCTCCATTAGCTATTCTCCAGTAGATTAATATAATTCCAGTGGTAAGATACAGGTAAAAAGTTATCAACTTTGATAGGATTTTACATTACTGTGTTTTTTTGATGTCTTCAAATCATTTGCATTCTGCTCTTTTGTTTTGAAATGAATAATGTGTGACTGGGGAACACAGAATACCTGGTTATTACAGCAGGCTTTTTTTGATGAGCAATTGAAAAGTGTGTGTGTGGGGAGAATTTACATGAAACACTCCACATTTTATTCAAAATTACTTTCTACATAGACTCTTTTTTTCCCCCTCTTGAATAGACACGCTTTAGTCTGTTTTGATGCCCTCCCCGCCTTTTCTTTTTCTTGCAAGTAACTACAAGTAGCTGATTATTCTGCATATAGAGCATTGAAGACTTTTGTTTTTAGTTTAACAAGTAGAGTTTTAAAATTGAAATGAGGTAAGAAGGAAAACTAACCTATGCCAAATTGCAGCTTGATTCTTACTGTGACAGTATCTCTAACCTGAAGGTGTTGTGGCCTACTGGCTGCTGCTTTTGCCTGTCCATTGATACCTGTACTCGCCTCAGCTGTACCACTGGTCTATGGTATGACTGTAATCCAATCCCTTTGTTTCTGTTTATTCATCTGTAACGCAAGGATAATTAATATTTCCTTGTTATGTTTGCAGTATGTCATTGTACATGGGATAGCTATTCAACTTCCAAAATAATGGAAATGGAGGTTTTTAACTTCTCTAGTAACTTAAATCACAGTAAATTGATTCCTTTTGGAATTAAGTTAAAACGGGATGATTCATTCATAACTCCTGTCAGGTCTTAAGATGGCTATTTGGCAGAGAAATGGACAGAATTTCCCTCTTGCACTTCAGAACTAAAGAGAAATCAAATTTTGTAAAACTGGGTGCTGCTCTTTTAAGCCCACAACAAGATTGCATAGTTATAAAGTTATTAAACAATACAGTAACACCCCCACCGCCACCCTTCAAGAAAAGATGTTCTTTAGAAGCCTCTTTGGGGATTTATAATACCAAAGGAACCTAGGGCAAGACTTGTCATATTACTCATGAAATTAATGCAGTTTCTAGATACTCTCTTTGTACGGGATGACAATGATATATATTTCTGCTACTAGAAGCATGTACTTTCTCAACAGTATGAAGTTGCAGATTTGCTTAGAAATCTGCATATTAAGTCTCTGGAAAAATATTTCTAAGCAACCTTTGCTAATTATGACTGGAAGGATTTAAGGAACTGAACTAAGTGCAGTCAAACAGTTAAAAACCACTGATAATATTCTGACTAATGTTGCTGCTGGCAGTCAGTTATCCAAAAAGATATATTCTAGGTCCAGTTCATATTTGCATAGAGCTCAAGTCACCACAAACTTTGTTTTGTGAGTGACAGCATATTGCTCCAAAATACTGCTTTAATAGCTCTGGAACCAAGAGGATTTGGCCAAGCTCTAAAATTAAACAATTTATTTAATTAAAAAGCATTATATTAATGCTTATAGTGATCTAGAAGTAACTCTTCCATTGGCTAATAAGTTTGACCTACTGCCTTTATGACAGCAAATGCAGCAAAATTAAAACGTATACTGTTAAATCATTGGTATTCTAGTTACATTTCTATTTTTTTTTAAAGTGCATGTTGTAATAGGATCTGGAGGGACAAGTTGTGTCTTACTGTCTCTTGGGGGCTCCTGATCATCTGTGCCTTCACAAACCGATCTTTCAGGACTAAATTCTAACTGAATGGCAGGTGGGAGGGTGACAAACTTTCTGTGAGTCATTTCAGTGTATACAGTAGCTCGTAAGCAACAATTGATCATGCAGTAGGAAATTTCTGTGCGTTCCTTCTTTATGTAACTGTGAAATCCTGAGGTATAGCCTCTCCTCTAGCTGCTCACAAAAGAAAATTGGAAGGTCTCAGTATGTTTTTTTGCCCTTTCCTCTACAGTGTATTTATTTGTTTGACTTGTTTGATCTTCACTGTGGAAACAAAAATCCAGATTACAGTAAAACTATGGTATTTCAATGAAGTATTTATTTTGAAGAGCCACCAAAAATCTGTGTTATCACTCAAGACAGTATTTAAGATTCTTCAACAATTCTATCGGTTGGAGCAGGCAGCTGTAATTGGCAAAAAATAATGTAAATAGTAGAACAAGTGCCTTACTTCTGTATTTATGTTGAATGTTAGCAAGGCCATTTTGATTTTTTTTTCCATTGGAAAGTGCAGAATGGGTGTTCAAAAAAAACCAAAAGCAAAACTGAAGATGGAGCATAGTAGGAAGCTTAATACTTAATAATACAGTATGCTTTTTGAGCTAGTGAAAAATACTGTTTATAAATCCAAAAGACTATTTCTCCCCAGCAATGTGTGCAGATAGTGCATACAATTAAGATGCTGCTATGACTTATAGTGAAAAATGACAGTTACTTCAAAATACTTTTATTTAAATAGCAGTGGCTTTACTAACTCTGTGAAATAAGGATGAGAGGGAAGCAGAATGCCACAGAGATTATATGGCACGATGAATAGTAACAAAAATCTAATACTGAATTGAACCGTGATCAGATTTGTTGATGGTAAAAACTGTGTTATAATTGGAAAAATCGTTAATGTTTTCATTGCTTAAGTTTTGAGGGATGACTTTTCCTTGTATCTCTGTACTGCATTAAATGGAACAGTGGAATAGGAGGAGCAAAACTGCAAGATACTAGTAAGTAGTGTTTCATGAGTCCTGTGTCTCAGTGGCTTTAAAATAACAAGTGACACAGCAGCATTCAGTGGGGGTATGGGTAGCACAAAACAAAGTACTGTGCAAGATGTAAGTCTGTAGGTGATTCAGAATGATTCTGCAGATTGCATTTTGTCTCTGAGCTTTCAGAATTAAGTCACTGAGATTGGAAAATAAAGGTTTAATTATAGTACTGGCTGTGAACACTATCTTTGACGCTAGGTGGATATTTCTGCTGTATTCCCTGTCATACCAGGCTGTCTTCTACAGCTTTTGAGGAAAAGAAAGGCCAAAATATTCTCAGTGGGAGAGAAGATAAGTAGCAGATGCAACTAGTGAATAGCTTTCCGGAAACTGGAGTAAGGTTGTTTAATACAGATGCTTCAAAACAGGAAAATTAAAATTTATTAAAAAAAAAAAAAATCCTCTTACAGATTGCAATTCATAATTACTTAAAAATGTAGAATTTGACCATTGATATGTCCTGTTTTTTCCTGTTGGTAAAATATCTACTCCTACTCCAGAGGTAGTGAACTGCCACCAGAGCTTCTCTAGGCTTTCTAAGTGCTGCAATTGTGTTGTATTTTCCTAGAAACTAATCTGAAGAATTAACAATGATGTGTAAGCCAGTAGAAATAAGAGTTTATATAACTCACCTCTTTGGTCAGCTGCAGGTTAGTTGGTATCTGCTGCTTAAGATGACTTTAACTCTTGCAGCCGTTGACTGGTCCACTATCTTGCAGTAATTTGACTGGTGTTCCTGCCATACTAACTATCAAATGTAAACCAGTCTTTGAATGGTACAACTACTCTAAAACTACAGTCACTTTCATGTCTCATGTTGTTTTGTGGAGGATAGAAAAGATGCAAGTTAGAAAAGCTAATGGTACTGGGGAAAGGGAAATGGTCTCTCTAGCACACTGAGACAAGTCCAGCATAAACTAAAGAGGCAGCTCTTTCACTTTTTAGGTATTCCTTCTAAAAATGAAAATTGTGTCATGGTAGACCAATAAACGTCTTCTAGTGACTGCTGGAAAATATTAGAATAGCTTCCACTACTTTAGTACGGCATAAATTCAACACTGATTGAGGTGTGGAGGGCTTTACCTTTTGTGCCTTAGGTTTGTGTTGCCTCCAGTGAGGCAGATGTCAGGACCCCTACTTATATCCCAGCTGCAGTACGCAGGTGCTTAGACAGGGTTTGCTTGCAGGTGCGTTATGCTTAGGCATTAAGGGCAGTATTAGATGTTAAAAGGAATAGGTATTTGACAGTTTCATCTGTGATGCTAAAAGGTTTGTAAAAGCGCTTACGTTGGTAGAAGTTTTCTTTATTGTGATGGCCTGCTAAAAATATTCCTCTATGGTGACTAAAAACTGGCATTTGTTCTTACAGCTGGCTTCAGCAGTTCATGTATTCCTCTTCCCCTTTGCACTTCAGTTTTGTTTTTTGGAGTTCCTTGTGTGCCTATACTCCAGGACAGTAGGATCTTTCTGTGAACAGCCTATGTGTTCCATGTAATAATGTGTTCTTGCTGAATGTGTTTGACTTATGCAGAATGATTGCCACAGTTGTTTGGCTTTATATAAAAATTTCTTTTTGTTTTGTTGTTTTATAGGAACCTCCAGAAATTAAGTCTCTTTGGGGATATAAGCATTCTGCAGCAACATGGAAGTATATCAAATACATACCTCGGCAAGGTTGACCCTGATGGCAAAAAAATTAAGCAGTAAGTTCTGTTTGTAAATTATCAAAACATTAAAATAATAAAAACAAATAATAGAAAAGTTTTTCATTTCTGAGATACTTGATTAAGAAAGCTTCAAGTCTTTTAATAGGATGAGAATATAAATTCTTAAGTTGAATTGATTTTTTTTTTATTTGTATTTTATTTTTTGTTCCTAGTACTTCCATGAAGTATTCTGGTTTTGTGGCTTTTTTTCTTCCCAGCAGGGTGAGAATCCTTTCTTTCCTGTTTTCATTGTGTTCTAGAAACAATATTATGTTAATAGCAATGAGGGAAGAGGGAGGGACAGAGATTTGTTAGCAGTACCTCTATTACTTTTATTCTCAGAGTACATGAAGAAATTAGAAAAGGAAGTCATCTGATGTGTTTCACAAGTATATGCAGAGCAACAGAATATTGAGGAAATGCAGCAAGTAGACCTGAAAGAAGACATAAATACAAACATTATTTTGAGTTGTATCTCAGAACTAGGCTACGTATTTGCAGAATTCCTTGGAAATCTTAGTTCACAACTTGCTTGTTTAGTTCAGAGGTGTATTATAGCTTGCTGTAATTAAACTACAGTGCAGTCTTTGATTATAATCAGAATAGATAGTTCTTTTGGAAATGGCCAAATACGATTTTAAAAGCTGCTGATGTCTAGAATAAATTACCACAGAGGAGTGATGCTAAGTTGACTAGTTCAGCAGTTCTGCTGAAGCTTTCTATAGAGATAAAACCCAAGTACCATCATTTTAATCTGTCAGCTTAAAAATCTTTCTCCCAGTAGTTTGGGAGTGGAATAAGTACAGCTTCCCTTGAGGCTATACTTTACTGTGTTTTTAGCAGTTTTAGGGTTAGCCTACATATTTTATCAGATTGGTGTGTGTATGTGAACACAAACTGTCAAATTAATTATTTGGTCCTGACTTAAATTTGCAAAACAATGCAAATACACATATGTATCACATCCTGTGTCTTTGTTATCCTATTATGCTTATAATGCAGAAATTATAGCAATCTGAGATTCTGTCGAACATATGTACAGTGGTGCTGTGTGTGGGTAAAAGACAGTAGTTTGATAAAAGCTCCTTTCTCAGTATTCTTTGTGGAAAATGTAAAAAAAAAAAAAAAAAAAAAAAGTATGATCATATCATTGCCAAGGGACTTAAAGAACCACATAAGCAGATGTTTTCTCAGCTGAGTATGTTGTTAAACATACTCAAGTAACAGAAAGTATTATGCATACTTCAGAGCCATAAGCCATTGAAAACTCATTAATTATCTAGTTTGAAGTTAGTCTTTCACATAGATACTGACCTTTGTACATACTGGAACGAGCAAATAAATGCTACCTCTTTTGTTTGTTTTTGCTGGAATAAAGCAGTGTGTTTGGGACCTGCTAGTTCCTTTTTAAATTAAAAAAAAGCTAACAGTGAAAACATCATCTGCATTAGTAGCATGTACTTCAGGAAGTAAATCTTTATGGCTTCTTAGTCTTGTCTCTTGCACTTGGGTGTTTAGATTAGTTAAAATACTAAACATGGTTACTGCTAACTAACACCAAAAGGTTCTGCGCAACTTACAGACACAGTGTGCTGTTGATAGTTGAAGATTTTGGAACCCGTATGGTAGTAAACTATACTAGTTGCTCCATGAGCTTCCTACAGTTAAAGCCGTCAGCGAAGAAAACATGGCACTGCCTTCAGTCCACAGCATTGGCCTGGGTCCAGCAGACCAGGGCTGAAACCTAAGCACAGAACCATTAGTATGCCCCATCAAGTGAAGGCTCAGAATTGTGCTGGGAAAGGGGAGGCCTTGGACCGTGTTTTCAGAAACATACTTTTGCAGTGATCAGCATGTACAATGCATGGATTTTGTAATGCTTGTTCTTTTTCCATTTTGTGTGAATGTCTCTGGTTACTTTCTAAAATTCTCTTTACGACTCAGTTCATTACTATGTGGAAGCTCAGCATAAACAGTACATTCGTCTTGAGCTGAATAAAGAGTAGTTGTTTAAAAACTTTGCTTTCTGAAATCTGCTTTTCGTGATTGATCTGTGTGGTTCAGATAGTTTGGTTTCCAAAAGAACTAGTTTAGCCTCTGTTACTAAACAAAACACTTTGATTGATAGTCTTTAATTAAGCAAATGGGCACCATATGGACCTTAGTAATATGTTTGCTTCCTGTCCAGGCCCATCAATGCATTTCAGTACTGGTAGGACTGTTTTCTGGGCTTAAATGGTAATTCAGCCTGCCTAGTCAGGCTTTGGTCTGTCTTCTGACTCTGAAAATTGTGTCGTTTGATTCGTTATTTGTAAAAGTAGTGTAGTTCATGAGTTTTTGTTTTTTAAATAGTTTCCTCTTGTATGGTCATTAGTAGGCTTCAGGTTGATGGTGAGCATCTCAAAACATAACTACTTTCTGTTTGCAGAGAGCAAAGAGAACTAATTACTTTTGCTGAGCAGTCACCGGGTTAAATTTTGTTTCTTGCATGTGCTGAGCTTAGCTTACGTTTTGTGTTATATTTACTAAAGCAGAGTTCTGTAAAGTCTTGTAAATGAGCTTTAAGATAATCATCTGTAAGTTAGAATGGATGCTGCACTACATGCTAGGAGTAGAAATACAAGTTAGTATGATAATAAAATAGGTGCTAATTCCAAGGATTCACTTCATGTGTCTAAAGTTTGGAACACAGTTCAATCTGTTCTTGTAAACTGCAAGTAGGTGCAGCCTGTTTATATAAATAGGACATGCATGAGTTCTGTACAAGAGGAAAAAAGCCCTTAGGATATCTGTTGAAATTAATAGCCCCTGGTTGATATTCAGCTTCCTTTCTGGCCTTTTACTAACCTGTAAGGCAAGTATTTAAAGCAATCCAAGAGTGATCTTTAAATGTTCTATATTGTCATGTTTGATATCTTCTTATTGAACTGGTGAAGAACTGAGGAAAGGTGGCTAGAAAGTTTTCGTAGGACTTATGGACTGGTACACTACCAGCACAAATCTAACTACTTCTGTAAATACTTCAGTGCTAGCCCTAAGCAGTTAAGGTACATAGCATTAAATCAGTATCTCTTTCTTTTTTTAAAAAAAAGGTTTTTAACATGATTCTTACTTACAGAACTGTACAGCTGTAGTTATTTTTATTGCATGTTTCTTTTCTTTGTTAAATTCCGTAAATACTGGAGCAATAGTGTTTTAAGCTTAGATGTTTTAAGTTACATCAGAAGCATGTTTTTAAATAGATTTTTAGTACAGTGAGGTATAGATGCTAGTATTCTACTGAACATTTGCATCTCAGAATTATTTTGTCATCTTTTCAATAGTTTTGTAAAATATTACATGCTCTGTTAAGACTGACTACTTGGAATATTCCCAATTAAAGTATGCCATTGCTGCAACTGTTACAGTGTCTTTCATAGATACGTATGATGAGAGGGGGGAGAGTCTTTGTGTTTGTTGTGGAAGAAATTAGAGAGGTTCCCATGGCAGAAATTTTCTCTTTGGGAGGTCATCAGAGGATCTGCCTCTAATTTAAGCACTGGTAGCAATAATTTTGAAACAAACTGACAAAATTGAATGGCATATTGAATCAAACAGCACTCATCGCAATTCTAAAAGAATTTAGGAATAAAATAGCAGAACTACTTTGTCTGTGACTTTTAACCTGTTGTTTAAAACCCTGTTTAATTTGTCACAGCTGCCACATCCCAGTCCTTAATTTAAAAAAATCTTAAGGAAAGATCTGGAAGAACTATAGACTTTAAGTCTGATGACTACACTAGGCAAAACAGTAGAAAATATTCTTTGGCATATAATGAATGAGTACATAGATAAATACAATAAAACTACAGCAACTGTTCTACTTATAACGAAAAGTCATGCCTTGCAAACCCAGTGAATTCCCGGGAGAAGGAAGAGCACATGTGAAAACAAAGCAGAGGGTCAATAAGAATTGATTTGTTAACTTTCTTGAAATAGAAAAACTATAGGACATCAAAGGGAGTGGGTGATGGGTTCTGAGCAAGCAAGAAGAGGAGGCATTGCTCTCCTCCGGGTTCCTTATTACTGGATGTGTTGGCTGCCAAAAGCTTATGGGGCTCAAATTGGAGACTGGGCAAGTTCACAGAAGTGAGGTCCCAGTGAGGGTTACTAAATACATAAAGCCACCTCTGATTTAGGACATCTTGAGTTTGCAAATTTTTGAAAACGAGTAGAAATCTTTGAGAAGTATCACTGTGTGCTTCCCTTGTTCTATCACTCTTCCTAAGGCTTTTGTATTTCTCTGCTGTCAGTTAGGATACTGGGCTAAACAGGCCTTTAATTTTGTCTGGACGCTGTCTCGATTAAAGATACTTGAATAAAAATAATAACTTTGTAAAATTGTTTTTAGCCTGGCTCAATTGCTTCCTCTAAATGATGAACTTCCCTTCTCGCTGGCCAGGGTTTGAGATTCAGCTGTCATCTGTACATGCATCCTGGAATGTATGTGCTCAAAGAATGCTTGTCTCTTGGGCAGGAGGGCTCTTCTGTGCCTTAGCAGCTGTGGAATGAAGACTGAGAAATACTTCTTTAGGGGACACTTGTGGAGTTTGACTCTACTACTAGAAGTTGATATTCAGATTCTTACTTTAAAATATTTATGTTGCCTTTTTGAATTAAATACCTAACTCCAAAGAACTTTCATTTAAAAAGTAAGGGGTAAGAGAGGTGGGATGGATCACAATAAGTGCATAATAATCATACTATACAATAAATGGTTTCATCTGTCACTGATATTTGAGATCGAAATGTTACCAGGTCCAAGTTGTAGTGGTATAACTTGAAGCTGTTGACACTTGAAAAGCCAGTCAGATGTGTGTTCAGAATTATTTCAGGAATCTTCTTGTTATGTGTTTGTTCTTTAATGAGCAAAATCAAGCACTTAGTTTCAGATCATTCTGACTTAGCTCCAAAACCAAGTTTCTCCAGCTTTTCAGTGAAAACAGCTTTCTTGTCAAACTGAATTTGCAGTCCTAGAGAAGTTACGCAAATATGAAAAACTGTTTTTGAAAATACAAACTGTTTTAAAAGGTTTTTATATTTGCATAACCTTAAAATGTGTGTGGGAGGGTGTTAAAATGTGTGCTGGGAAATGGGAAATGAAGGTTGAGATGGCACCACTTTTTTCAAAAGACACAGGTTTTTTTTCAAGATAGTTTACAATTTTAACCCTTTAAGTACAGTGAAGGTTAAATCGCTATGGGAGGTCTGCAGAGTCGGTCTCTAAAATTTGTAGTTCACAAGAACCCTAATAGTAGCACCTTCCTGCAGAATAAGGTCATAGATGAAAGAAGAATAATTCTTGAGTAAAAAATAGATTGGTATGCAATTGGTAAGACTAAACCATACTTAATAGGATCATCGTCTGTTTTGTTTTTTACTTGCAGAATACAACAGCTGTTTGAAGAGATATTAGGCAATAGCAGGCAATTGAAATGGCTGTCTTGTGGGTTTATGCTACAAATAGTAACTCCCACATCATTGTCCTCCTTATCAAACCCCATAGCCAACACCATGGAACATCTGAGCTTATTGGACAACCACATCCCTGGTAATACCACTCTTATCACTGCGGTTGAATTGGAGCGCTTTGTGAATCTGCGTTCGCTCGCTTTGGATTTCTGTGATTTTACAGCTGAAATGGCAAGAGTCCTGGCTGATAGCAACCATGTGCCTTTGCATCGACTGTCTCTTCTGGTCCACAGTGTTTCCATAATGCACAAGTCCTTGGACAGTATGCCAGAAGATGAGAACTGGAAGGCGTTGACACGCAACAGCACTAATCTTCGGGTCTATATAATGGCTTTTGATGTCAAGAGTGATGATATGTTAAGGATTCTTAAGCCCAGTATCCCCTTAGAGAGGATTCACTTTGACAGCTACATCACTTGTGTTTCAGGGGCTGTTGTTGATCTAATATCCAGGCAGTATGACAAGTTCCTCACTCATTTTATACTAATGAATGATGTGATAGATATGTCTGGCTTCCCAGATCTTAGTGACAACCGGAATGAAGATCCACTTGTCTTACTAGCCTGGAGGTGCACAAGACTCTCTCTTCTAGCTGTTCATGGTAGGTAATGCATTGCACGGGCATAGTATGTGACTTTGAAATAATTTTAACACTCTAGCCTTTCTAGTCATAGCGTTTTAGTGAGAGTGGTGTTCAAAAGTGTGCTGGATAGTTGCTATATAAGCTGTTGTATCTTATACTAGTATTTTCATGTTTGAAAATATGAATGCTTATTGTTTATGTATTCTGTATATACTTGTAGTTTACTGACTTTTTATAAGAAGTCACATAGGATTTTATTAGATTGCTTACAGAATGGAAGATAACTAAGAAGTGTTGCAAGAGGCTTATCCTCAAAGTGGTATGCACTGTTGAAGTTGCACCAAGTGGCTGAGTATGAGATAACATTTGATAACAGTGATAACACTGATAACATATACTATTTTACCATGAGTTCATATGCTGTTAGGATGAGATGATTGTGCTTCCTGTTTGTGAATAATACAGGTTAAATCCCCCAAGGCTGAGGGGGGGAGTCTGTTAGCAGCTTGGTAGTGCTTTGCCAGCAGATGAAGGCAGTGAACAGAATTTGAGACTTCTCTACTTTAAGAGTGGGAAAAAAAAGTATATAAATGTGGAGGAGATTGCCTTGCTGAGTGCATTGGTTTCACTAGTAATACCACAGCTAGGTTTATATCACCTGTCTATTAGGTATATAATTTCAAATCAAAAAGAACTTTGCACTTTTACATTCAGCTTTGTAACAAGTACAGTACTTGCTAGAAGTTCCAATCACCTGGCAAACTTAAGGCAAATAACCAATTTTATAAAATGATGTAAATGTGGTCTATATAAAATGTGGATTTTAGCAGTTTGTCTTTAATGTTTGGATAAGAGTTTGAGGGTGTGAGAGGTTTTTTGTTTTTTTTTTTAATTAGATGTTATCTTAAATTACCATCTTACTGCAGGAAAGTCTTCTAAGATACTATCTCAACTTAAAATCTGAACATAAGCTAGTGTCATCATTGTCTAATATCAGTGCATGTCTGTTTGGTAGAATATATTACTCTGTGCAGCGCATTCGGAAAGCAAACACCTTTTCCAATTCTGTATAGCAATTCATTGTTACTGGATCTTTCTTTGGAGTGATGCATTAGATACCTTGGGGAGATAATGGCCAAATACTACCCTTACTCTGATACTGGAATTCACATTCTTTTCCCCTCTTTATAGCAGAAGCTATTTATAAATACCTCCTCATCTTTGTTTAACTTTTAATAGGGCTTCTTGGGTATTGTAGCATAAGCATATTTTTTCTTAAGTAGTAACCATGAGGAAGAATATGGTTAGGAAGAGAAATCTAGAATGTTGTGTGATGCTGCAGTACAGTAACTTATCCTCACACTGGTATTTTCTGCGGTTTGCCAAATAATAAATTTTGGTGCTACTTGTTAAGTATTTTGTGACTCTTATCAAGCTTCCTTCAGAAGCTTTTTCAGATTTTTTTCAGAAAAATAAAAAGCTATGTATGTCTTTGAGGAGCTGTAATTGATTTTATTTGCAACTGCTCAGGTTTCTTTTTTCTGCATTTAGACAAGAAGCTGCTATCTTCTTTATTTTCCAGGGCCTTTGGTTTTCCTCCCTTCGGTGCTTTTGGTTTGCTCTGAGAAAGGCTTAGAGCTACATGTAGCATTGGCTGCCACTTGTCACTGGTCAAAAGAGGAGGAGAAAGCACGCTTTAAAAACATTTTTCATTGGATGCCTCAAGATTTTCTTCTGATAAAGTCTTGATGCCTCAAGATTTTATTCTGTCGTTAGTGGGAAGTATCATCAATCCCAACAAGGTAGCATCTTCAGGAGCAAAGGAAAGCCATTGAAGGGTTTTAAATGCTTCCTGCAGAAGGAAGGAAGTGGGTGAAGAGCGTGTGGTCTTTGGGGGGGGGGGGGGGTGGTGGAAGAGAGTAGGATAGTAGCAGAGTGGAACCATCTGGCATACAAATAAAAAGCCAGCTCATCCTGAGGGACTAAGGCTCTTTTTTTCTTGAGAAAAGATCGCTTCTTCTGGAGTTTCAAGATTTTTGTGTTGTTGTACACAGTGTTACATGTGAGACCCTCAGTTTCATTCTGTCCATGAGCAAAACTAAAGCTGAAATTTGTACTGTCAAGGAGGACAAATTATGCTGCTGTCCATGGCATTGTTCAGTGATATTTGTGGTGAAAGGATCCCTGTTACTTTTGAAACACTTCAACTGATCAAGGGCTCTTTAGCTGCTAGCAAGTTACTGAGAAACATCAAGTAAAACTTTTGGAAAGAGAGCGAGTTTAAAAGCAGAGAAGCTTGAAAATAAGATGGTTGTCCCAGAGAACAGAAGGTCTCCCAAAACCATGTATCTGAACCACAGGGATGGCAGGGGGAACATAGCTGTAGTTGTTTTTCCCTTGTAGTCTCGCACTAACTCTACAGGGCTTCTTTAAGTTCCTTTTACAGTCAAGATAACTGGAAGGTGTTGTGAGTTCCTTCACATCCTGGTAGGAATATAATTGGTACAGGTTGAATTTCCCATTGGGTGTAATATCCTATTAGAGGTGAAGAATCAGCAAATTAGAATTGCAGGAGTTAACATATTCCTAATATCTTATACATTAGAAATGAGCCACAGAGATGTGTGCAAGCTGCTTTGTCCAAGAAGTACTTTGAGCAACACATTTACAGGAAAACCGCAGACATCTCCTTTAAACAGTATGAGAAAGTAAAAGAAGACACAATGAGAATTTCTCCTTTCTTTAATCTATTACTTTAGCTAACCTGAAATTCCTTCTCCATTTTTGCATGAGATATCTTATTGTATGTCATAACATGTCAAGATATGTTAATTGCGTTGTTGAAGGTCAAACCACAGTTAGTTTTTATTCCTCAGCAGCTTAACTTTCCCAGTTTAAATGCTGTGCAGACTGCAACTTAGAATCCATGTGGCCATGTCACCAAGAGGCTTAGCACCTGTGTGAGTGATAACGAAGGCAAAAATGAGTCTTTCCTTTTGCAATGGAAGGACTAATTTGGCAGAGCTCCCGAAAAAGGAATTTCTCAGATGGTTTGTGTTTGGCATCTGAATAAAGAGGAACTCTGCATTCGCCTTAGCCAACATACAGAAAACTAGCAGGTAGCTGGGGAATAGGTGTTTCTAAACAGGGGAGCTAGTATACACTAATGGGAAGAGAGGGAAGCTTTATAATTATGTTTAATTTCAGACATAATAACAAGGTCTATGTAATTTTTTTATATCAGTGCGACTTAATTCCTGGAGAGGCTTCTGATTTTTAATGCAATGAAAGGAAACTTCAGGATTTTTTTTCTCTCACAAGCACAATTAAAAATCAGTCCTTCTATGCAATCCTTAATGGATTGCTAACTTATTTTCATTCTACCTATTCATGCTACTAAGTGGATTGTAGGAGGTCTGAAATTGTAGATAAAATTTAATTTGGAGTAAAGAAGTCCACTTTTCTACAAATGGTGAAAAACTTGATCTAGAAAAACTTGATAAAACTACCTGAAATATTTTGATCCTTTTTTACTCAAGGAAACATAAAATGGGGCTTAATTACTTGGGGGGGGGGGGGGGGGTCAGGGGCACGGCGTAGGGAGAGCTTTGCTGCAGACAAATTCTGCCAGATAGAAGATGACAAGGTGAGCTGGGAAAGATGCTGAGGTGCTCTGGTATCAAATACTTCATAAAATGCCTTGCAACAAAATGATGGAGCTTTTTTTTTCTTCTTTTTTTTTTTTCCTCCCCTAGGTTACACAGTTTGGGCTCATAATCTCATTGCAATTGCTCGTCTTCGTGGCTCTGATCTGAAAGTTCTTGAAGTCACAGAAGAAAGCATTGATTTTGACCAAGGAGAACTGGCTGATCAGGATGTGGATCCAGTACATAATCTCATTGAGCAAGTGTCCCTTGGATTGGGTCGACCTTGGCATGCAGTCATGGACATAGAATTGCTCAGTGTCTTCACTGAGCCAACCCGTCATTTTTATAGAGAGATGCAAAGCTTCAGTGAAGGCATTTAGCTTTTTATTTACAATTCCTGTGGTTACATATGCAAGTAGGGTCCTATTATGTTTTTTCAGTAGCGTGAATTAACCCCTTTTGTGCTGTGTTTAATCAGTATTAGCTATATAGAATTATATATGTGTATTCTACTTCTTGATCAAAGAACGTAGTCGGGTATTGGTTTAGAAGCTGAAAGTGGCAGTGTTTAGGGTTTTCACGGTTAATGGACTTGTCTACCAAACCTTAAAGATATACAGCCAAAGGCTGTCTGAGGTTGCCGGCTAACTTTATTTTTATTGAGTAACTGCATTTTGAATGATTTTACTGTTATATCGGAGTTCTGTGCTCAGGAGCCAACTCTTTTTAATATCCATAGCCCAGTGGATTTGTACGCAGTCTTTGTTTGCTTTATCTGGTAGCATGCTACTTAATAGGCTTAACAGGAGGAGAAGACTGTCCAGGGCTGTTCATTGTTAAGACTTTCACTTTGCTTTATTTCACATGCAGATTCTGAAGTGTGACTTACTACCATTCGCAATTTTTCTTAGCTGTTAAGCAGTGGTGCGAAACACTAGCTTTTCAGATACTTGCACTTGCAGATCAACTCCATAAGCTGTAGTCTTTCTGGGGTTTTTTTTGGTTTTGTTTTTGTTTGTTTTTTGTTTTGTAAACTCATTCTAGCTTATTCTCATGTTCTGCCATCTTCCTTAAAAGTTAGCTTTGGGCCCAGGTTTAAAAGAATAAACAAGAACATGCACTCCGATGAGGTAAAAACGTAACAGCGAAGATTTCAATACAAAGGTATACACCTGCAAACAAACGTTAGTCGTGAAATCCCTAGCAACCAAGTCACTGGATTTTCTCTGTCAGCGCCTGTGTCAGCTGCCAAAGAATAGATTAAAAATGAAGAAGTGCCCACATGCTGGCAGGGGCAGGCCAACTTTTGGCCAGCCAGATACTGCTAGATTGTAATATATAAGGTCGAATTTCGACCTGTGGTACACAGCTGTGCTGTGGCTCAGTCAGCAACCTCAGAACTCTTAAACAAACATGCACCTGTTTCACTGTGAATAGTGAATGTAAAGGAAGGAAAGGAAGCAAATACAAAGCTTGTTCTGTCACAGGTATGAGCTGCTATGATGCATGAAGAACATTCCATGAAGTATGTTTTAAAATCTTGTTATATCTGAGAGGCTTTAAAAGCCGATTTAACTGTTTCAGGGCAACCGCGGTACAGACGTGGTCTCTGTGAGACTTCCACCTGACCCCAGTTTTAAGTGGTACGAATGTTGTGCATTTAATGTTTAAAGGACAGTCTGCAATAATAAAGTAAGTGGCCAACGTGGGTGCCCAGCAGTGCTGAGACCTGGCTGCTATATTGTAAGCTTTGGAAAACACAATTTATGCAACAGATGTCCAGATATGATTCTATTTATGGAAAAGTTTATATGTGTTTTACAAATGGTTTTACCATCTTATATTAAAATGACCTTTTGACAGGTGTGCGCTGTTTTGTCTCCAGTGAGCACATACCATGCGGATTTTATATGTACATCAGTAGAGTGAATCCACTGGCACAGTGTGTGTATATGCCAGATGTGGTGAGATTTTATCTTATAAATGTGATCAGATTAAAAAAAAAAAAACTCCTGACAGAAAATGTAAGGAAACCAGCTGAATGTTTGAATTGATGACTGATGTTGTATGGTTTATGTTAAATGTATATTCTTTTAATCAATGAATAAAGCATTAAAAATTGATCGCTGTATAAAATATTTTATTGTATCAGCATGAGGATTTTTAGAATTAAACTGCAACAATCATTCATAAGCTGTGTATAACTTGGTAGCTCCCATTGTGCTTAGGTCAACAAAATTTAGAGTCTAAAATAAGTCATACAATAAAATTTTCTTATTTGGCTGACACTATATCAACATTTTTGAGGTGGAGGGAGGAAGAGGAAGGATGCTTTGCTAAAGATCAGATGATCAGACCAGTTAGCACAAACGGTATATCATGATATGACTTATTAGACTGATACAGTAAATTGTGGACTGTAGAACATAGAAGACTATTTTTTGAGAAATTCCTGCATCCATTGCAACAGCTTAAATCAAACTCTGATGTGCTCTAGAAAAATGTGTAGTACTCTTTTTTTGATGTCCCACTATTAAATAGATTATGAATACTCACAATGCTTCAGTTTGACATTTTATCTGTACTCAGAGTACGTAACTGTGTATTCTGAATGAAATCTGCAAATGCCTGGTAAGCTGTTGAAGAGCTGCCATGCCCCGCAGTGGCTGACTGTGCTGTGAGAATTGTTGGAGTGGCTGTTCTGTGTGTGCGTGCCAGGCACAGGTTTAATTTGGGCTTCTAAACTTCATTTGATGGTAGTCCTAGCCACTACAAGAATTGCGTTGCTTGTTGTTTAAGGAATCTCCCTGATCTTGTAGATTGGGCAAGCAAGATCATTTAACAACTTATATTGAGAGGAAAAGTAGCTTTTGGTGTGGGTAATAAAGATAAGGTAAATACAGCTTTTCATATTTCAGTAAAGTAAAATAACAGGACTTGGTCACGGTGTCTTTCAGGGCTGACTCTGGATATTCGCATCATAGTTGTAAACGTGGGGAGGTTTATGTAGTAGTTAAATCTGGTAGGCATGGTTCAATGTCATCTGGACTAGGGTGATGGCCTTAAAGTGATCAAGATTTCTGGCTGTTTCTGTGGAACTTCCTGAAGAAAATGCTATTGCCTCTTACTTAAACAGAGTTATGGGATGTTAATTTTATCTGTGCAGATTGCTGTAGTTCTATGCATAACTGCCTTATTTAACTCGGGAAGTAACTTATTTACCTTTTGGTAATATAAATGTGTTCTTTTTTTAGTCTAACCTATTTTCTGCTTTATTTTTAATTAACCTCCTAATTGCAAAGGTAAGATAAGGAGTAACAGAGGCAGGCTGCTTGGCTTGTGGTAGAGATGTGCAGTTTTATCCATTATTGCAGTTAGAGTCACCATATTTGAAATGTTTTATTATATCAATGGATGTCCATTATTAGTGCTCCATAGCTGATTTTCTACACATTTTAAGTCTAATAACTGGATCTGGCTTGTATTCCGGATGTGAATTCAATGTACTTAATACATACAAACTACTGTAATAACCTTTGTTTCTGAAGTGTGGGGAGTCTATTCAGTGAGTCGTGAGGGTGGTGAAATTTGTAGCTTGAGTAGTGTGAAAGAAGTATACACCTGATTATTCTGTTTTCTTAGCAATACATAAAAATATGAGCAACAACAACTTTTAGCAGTAATCTGAGTTAAGGATATCAGGTTGAAGAGTTTGAAACTGAAGCAATCTGAAATCAAGTGCTAAGGAAACAAGACAGTCATAATGTGGAAAACGTGTTTGGAGTGAGGTGTTCCCAGCTGTGCGGATTTGCCTCTGGGTTGTATAATCCCAAATGGTTTTTCTTCTCCAAACAGACACTGAGGTCGTTAGTCCTGCTGCCTGCTAGATTTAGTAGTTCCTGCCTGTTCAGGAACTTGAAACACAAGCCACCAGGTGTTAAAACTGGAATGCGCTTTTTGGAGGCGGGGGATGTTTTCCCCATATACACACTTGTCTGACCCTTCTCAGTTAGGCATATCTAAGTTCAATTTATGGGTTACTATGCCCTATTTTCCCTTGCATAAATCTGAACTTTTTTTTAACTGCTAGTATGCAAATAAAGCTTTGGGGTATTATTGGAAAAAATATGCTGAAATTCTTCCTTTGCCTCTGTGGGATGATCTAATCACTGCTTGTTCTGCATTATCTTAATCCAACCAGTTTTTATTTTGCCCAGAGCTTCATATATCATTGTGGGCACAGAATATAGTGCTTTTGTGGAGGAAGGAAGGATTTGTTTTGAAGACAGTTAACTAAGTTATGAGCTAGAACAAATATTTAGTCTACACAGAGAAAACACTGCATTTGTTCAGAAAATGTAGGCATGTTCATAAGTAGCCTGCAACCCTTAAGGGAGATTAAAAAAAAAAAAATTATTGTGATGGTAGTCTTATCAAATTAATGGCTTCTGTGCTATCAACCATTTTCTGCCTGTAGAAACAAGTTGGTAGTTTGTAGTTCTGGTTATTCCTGAGACTGAAATCAAGGGGAGAAGTTAAAACTAAATAGTTTCCTTTAGAACTATGTTGAAGTTTTTCAGGTAAACTTAAGAGCCTTTAGAAAGCAAATCATTGGCCAAAAATGATGCAACAGCTGGATTAAACAGCAATTAAAAATTTTCCATCCTTCAGATGTTTGTTGCCAGAATTTGTCAGTGACTACCTTAAGTATAAAGGCTTATCTAAATGCCTTTGAGGACTAAACTAGAAGCAGAAACAAGAATAAAGAAATTGCAAGAATGAACCATGAAAAAGTTCTGAAAAAGCAGCGGAAATCAGCATATGTGGAAATAACATTAAGAGCAAAACAGGAGTAGTGAGCTACAGAAAGAAAAGCTCACTTGGCAGATGAGTAATTACAAAAAAGCGTTCTGGAGACTTTTTTGGTAACTTCTAATTATGGGGTGTGGTGGCTTGCAAGAGTAGAACAAATGTACATACTGCAATTACACTGAAGGATGAAACTGAGTGTGTGTGTGTGTGTGTGTGTGTGTGTCTGTCTGTCTGTCTGTACACAAAAACTGGGGAACAGGAACTGTCCACTGCTGCTATGGTAAATCAATGCTTTTCTAAAACTGTTTCTTTCTGTATTTTAAAGGGTACCTTACCAAATGACTGCACTGTAATTACATGCTTCTCAGGTTGAAGCATACCATCCTCAAGCTTAACTAACAAAACTGACTGAACAGCCAGCAGTTTCTAGCAGAAATCTTCCTTTAGACTGCATGATGGTAGGTAAAAATGGAGCTAGGAAGATTAAAAGGATGAAGGCGTTCCAGTGTGCATTCTTGGACAGAGGAGATGACTATGTGGCTTCGAAAGAAAGAGGCAGACCAGGGTAAGAGAAAGGCATGCATGCACCAGGCATCTCAGCATGGTAGCCTGTGTCTGCAGAGGTAAGAGTTCATGGCAAGCCTGCAGGGGCTGCCCAGGCTCAGTGGTGATTCAAGATTTTGCCAAAATGCAGGCCCTGGCTGCAGAAAAGTTTGAGCAGTTTCTGCAGCTTCCTGCACCCTGCCTGTTATGTCCATTACCATGTGGTGAAGAGGCCAGGCATTGCCTAATATAAACAGCAACCTCACATGAAGAAAAGAACTAGACAATCAAACTCTTTCTTAGACACACAATAATTTATTTTCAGTTTGTCTCTGCAGGTTCATCCTTGTGCTTTTCAGGTTTTGCTTTTTTATGAAGCCTAGCTACCACTACAATGTATGTGCACACAAAATTAATCTCTAAAACCTTTTATGTTTCTTAAGCAAGTCTGTTTTTTAAAATTTATGCCTGTTTTCCCAACAGTATGTTCTTGATGGCTTTTCTCTCCAGTTTGGATAGGCTTAATTTTGCATTCCTTTCACTATCAGGTGTGCTTGTTTCGGTGCTTGTTCTAGACAAAGCAATTATGTGTCTTTCTTCCTTGCAACTTTAATGATCTGTACTATATGTTAAGACTGTGTGCCTGCAGAAACCTCCTGCTGTCCTGTGTGTCTATTTTGTTAAACACTGAGTGCTCTCCAATGGTGCACAGTCAAAGGAATGAAGACTGTAGGCTTGGGGGGAATAGTATTTGTCCCTCACAGCTTCCTAAATGCCAGTGTTGAAATAAGACTATTAAACTGAATTCAGTGAGACAGTGGAAAACCAATACTCATCAATTCAAATCTCAAGTCCAGTTTGTTGCAGACATGCCTCTTCAAAGGCAAGGTGCTGGTGCCACTGAAGCATCACAACTGTAGTTACGATACCTGCCTTGTTTCCATCGCATGGAAAACAAAGACAGCTGCAATGCAACAGGGTTGTCCCATACTATCATCAATTTTCAATAGTGATAGGAAGAGGTCTACATTTCCCCCTTCCCAATAGTACTGGTAAGTTAAGTCAGGAATGCTGCCACTTTGTAAAGCTTTGTGACAGCTGAAAGATTACTTACAATGTGATTAATAGAGTATGGATGAAGTAGGGAATGCTACTAATTCCTCCTTCCTTCTTCAGCTATTTCTACAGTTCAACAAAAGACACTGCACAGCATTAAACAGTGACGTTGCAAGGAAAGTTTCATTTCATCAGTTACATTTTCAGCAGATTTTTATTAATCAAAACATTTTCACATTTTATTCATAAAGCAAGCATTACTTTTGGCATGCAAAAATTCCCTGTACAGCTTAACAAGGACAAAGCACGTGGACTACTTAAACCACTGTTCACATGATTTAATTTTATATACCTCTGAAGAGATTACTCAAATTAGAAATATTTAATTTAAAGTTACTACTGTACAACAGAAATCACTTATTCACAATATTCAGTTACTCCATCCTTTATTTACAAAATACTATCCTGAGAATTTTCTATTAAGCTTCAATTTGAGCAAAGTAGTTTATATATACCTAAGTAACAAATGGTTACTTAACTGAACATTAGAAAAAAGTGCCATTTGAGTACAGAAATGATACACCATGTTGCTCAAATGACACTGTCAAGTTTCTTGCTGTGGTTCTGGTTGTTCTATAGCTGATGAATTTGACTGAGGTGGCTCAGTTCTATTTTCAGGAGGTGGCGGTGGCAAAAATCCAGGTCGTTGAGGTGGATAGTGAGGCAAAGATCTCATTGGAAATGGATTTCTTACTGTGTGAAAACCAGAGTAGTTCAGTTAATAGCAATCACAACAGCAAACACATACCTGCTCCTCCTGCCCAACATTAGTATCTTATTGCTCAGCAATGGCAACGGAGTAAGATGCTCCAGTGATACAAAGATGGAAGACATTATTGTCTTCTATCAAAGGTGGAAGTCAAGGGAAAACACAAAACAATCCCTTTTCCTCAATAGTTCTCTAGTGGCAAGCTTGTCATAGTAGCCAGTGTCTGTTCATGAGCTGCTGCTACCACCACCACCTTTGGTCTGACACATGGATCTGATCTAGTAGCTTTAGAGATACTTTGAAAGACAAAACACTTAGTTCTTCACAGCTGAAGCAGAGAACAGTAAAAAGCAGAGAAAAGCCCTTTAGTCTAATATTTATATCTTGCTCCACTAATAGAAATTCCAAGGGGAAACAGTTAACAGGTATGTCCCAAATGCATGCATGTCTTTGTATGGACACCAGCGTACCTCAACTGAACATACAGCAAAGCTAAAATATTGCCCTTATAAAGGGGGAATTTATAAGCTTTATGTATGATAAAGCCTCTTAGGAGAAAAAGGATTAAGGAAAGCAACTACTTGCTTTCTTACCCCAGAAAAAGAACCCTTTAAATGCTGAAATGTGTTTGTATGCATATTTTACAGTCAAAGCTAGTACTTGAAAAACATTTTATCAATTTGAACAGCTGTGAAGAGGAAATGTACTATATGATTAACCATCATCAGAAAAGATGCTTCCTGTTGAACTGAGAAGTAGCATGCACAGGAAGATCCAAGTATTCACCCAATGTGATAACTCTCTACTACCTGCACAAAGCACCAATCTTCATGAGCTTATAGTAAGTGTTGACACAAGCTACGTACTTGGCAACGGAGGCCGTGGAAGCCCAAAGTCTCGTACTGGTCCATACATGCCAGCAGGAGGAGGAGGAGGAGGAAAAGGAGGTCCTCTTCTCATGAAAGGGCCTCTAGGATCCATAGGCAGCAATGGAGCTCTGACTGGAGGGAAAGGTGGAGGAGCAAACCTCGAGCTGCCTGCTTCGCTTTCAGATGCAAAAGGCTGATCAGGTAGCAAATTCTGTAACACAATTAGAAGAAGTTAACTTAGGGAGAGGGAACATCTTCCATCCCATCAGGCCCATTTTGCCAAAGACCGACAGAATGGCTAATAAAATCTGGGTTTACTTCTGACTCTGCCTTAACTATGGCATAATCCTGAGCAAGACTACCTATGTGCACTGGATTTCAGCTTCACCACAGCTTCATCTTCATTTGCGATAGAGATTATATTAGTTATATCTCAATTCACAAGACAGTGAGTGTTGTGATAAAAGTACACATACAATTTCATCAGTTAGACTGCACAGTGAGATACAATAGATAACCAGAGTACTAGAGACAAATTTTCATAAATATTTTGCACAATATTAAAACTTCTTTAAATCAAGTTTCTGTTTAGCTACTTACACTAAGATTAGAATGATCTTTCATCCCATTTCCACTTGGTTCTGTTTGTGGACTATTTTCTGAAGATGCTTGCCCATCTGTATGGAAAGTTAAACAAGTTATTCAGTGCTGACTTCCTTCTCAGCACCACCACTACATTATCTTTTTTCCCCCTTGCCTCCATCTTCTGATTTAAGAAAAGTGTACTGTTATACTAAGCAACTGTTCTGTAGGCAGACTTAGAGACAACTGAGGATCACAAAGCTATGCCTGAATGTTTTCTTCAACTTGTATACAGGTTTGTACATGTGTACCCAGGCTGCAGCTTTTATCAGTTTCCTGTATCCAAATAAGGCATTTTCTTCCATTTTAATATATTTTTCTTAAAATTACCAGTGCATTTTCCTAGCAATATATCTTAACATTACAGTAGCAGTTCCATTTCCAAGATACATTCTTGGCAGAAAGTTTGATAGCAATACCCTTCAAGTCTGACAGATACTGTATTTCTTCCTTAGGTGCTAAAACATCAAGGAGACTTTTGGTACTATATTAATTCTGGATCAGCATTCAGAAATAAGAATAATTCATCCTATGTGCTATACTGACTTTATAAATGAGGGATAAATAAGACCTCAATGCGTTTACCCTTATATACCTCCCTGTACTGTCAGAAGCAACTGGAGAAAATTATTAAAGGGAATTGTCAGAGGAAAGTCTGACTGACTAGATTGCTAGTAAATACACCCCTTTTTTCCAAAAACAAACAAACAAAAAGAGACTTGAAAAATCCCACTTCCTTATGTTTCTGCATGAACAAAGCCATTAATACCAAAAGATGTAAGACTAGAAACAATACTTCTAACAAGTGATAGATTTTCATTTACATGTTAGCTGTGTTTCTTCTCCTTTGAAGCAAACAAAGCTCTTTTCTCAATGAACAGATAGGTCTTTTCCAAAAATCAAAGTTTTAAATATTATCAAGCAGTCCTTGCCTTTGTTAGAGATAGTTACTTAATAATCTGAAGCATATAACTGCTTATATCACACATAATACTTTCCATTTTAAATCCCTGTCAAACTGCTCAAAGTCTGCCAAATTTTAACCTTTCTGACAAGAAATTTCCCGCTCCAAGTATCTGCTTCAACTTAAAAATTCTGCAGAGTTAACCACCTCAGCTTAGGAAAACATGTATTATTTTGTTTACATTAAACAACATTTTGGTCATCTTGTTGAGAAAACGTAACTTCTCCACTCTTTAGAGCCAGAGCCTAGATTTTGGCACTGTGAGATGTGTTGCTGTTCTGAAGTCAGATGTAGAGTGGGGGTGTTTTTTTTTTTTTTTTTTTTTAACCCCCCCCCTTTTTTTTGCTATTCTTACAAATACCCACCCAAGTCCAGTTACATTACATGCCTCTAAAAAGTAACATGCACACAAGCTCTATAACTTGCCATAGGCTGGTACCAAAATTATCCAAAACATTGCTTCCACTGACTAGATTTTTGTACTGCCTAAGAACTGCATACAGCTTTTTTATTGTGGCTGGCAGCAGCTGGAGAAAGGGTGAAAATGGATGCAAGAAGTGAGTGCACAAAGAGTGCCTCTCCTAGGCTTCAGTCAGCATCCAGCAGGGGCTGGAAGAAGAAGAAAGGCCTCAGTGGAATACAAATAAGTAGAAAGAAGTAAGGCAAAGAGAGGCTTGAGAAAGGGGATAGGAAGGTGAGTGGCTGGACAAGAACAGAATTATCTTCCCGCAGAGAACAGTCACCTATAAAATCTGAAATTTTAACCTCCTGAAACAGAAGTCAGTATTCCTAATCTGACACTGAGGGCACCTAGTAACAAAGGTTCTCTCTCTCTCCTGTTGCTAGAAATTGGTCAAAGATGATAACTCAATACTGTTGGCAAAGTTTGTGTCATGAGTTTAACAGTTTCAGCCTAGCTGATGACTCAGATACATGTGACTTGCTAGGTGTTAAATAACGATGAAAACTGTTTAACAAGTATTAAGACTTTAAGCTCTCAGACGGTTTTAGTTACAACATTGAAGTCACCATAACTTTGCCTCTAAGCTTCTGTTTGTTGCTAAGTGTCACAAACTAGATTTTACATAATTGGCCACTTTGAAACAAACGGTACTTGGTTCAGCAATGTGTGATTAAGTTGGGGGCAACTGTACTGTGAAGTACAAAAAGCTCCAAGTGTGGTAAATTCCTTGAAGAAGGAGGCTTCACAAGCTTCTAGTTCAGTACTCAAAGCCAGTAGATACTTGAAACATTTGATGTTATTCTTTCAGTTTTATTGATGAAAATCTCTTTCTTTACCAAAAGTGGGATGGAAATGCATGTAAGTGTTCATGAAATTTTAATGCTATGATAAGCCTCATGGGAGAGGCTGTAACACATCCAAAGCCAAGTCTGAATGGTTAGAAGATGGAACAGTGAAAGACAATACCTCACAGCTACCATTCCCATCCATCCAATAGAATCCCCATGATTACCAACCCATCCACTGAGATCATGCATTTGATAATATCATGGTAGGCAGTTAAAGCAATTCCCACCTGTTTTATCAAAAGACTGCATGTTGTAAGTTCGTAGTTCTGCTGGTCCAGAAAGTCTTCCAGTATTTGGGGGATTAGGAAGAAATCTCTCTTGTCTTCGAGGAGGAAGAATTGGATCAGTGTAAGCCTCACCTATTGAGGAAATCACAAAACAGGTCAGTGAAAATTCACAGAGGTATTCTCCCATTTCCTACCATTTTACACCTGCAAGATTCTCTGGATTTCTTATGTTCCTGTAAATATCCAAAGTGACTATTAATCAGGGTGGGCAAACGATCTTAAAAAAGGACTATGGGAATCCCACCAGGCATACACATACTATTGCTTACGTTTCTAGTAAATTAGGGTCTCAGGAGCTACTAAAGAGAATGCTTTAGTCATCTCGATTGTTGCTTTAACATACGGTACAAATTTTAAAAGTTATGATTGTCTAAGTTATAAACACTGTGACTCTGAAAAATAAAGACTGAATACAGCAATGAAGGCCAAAGTCAAAATAACTTGCTATATATTTTAATCAATGCTTATATAAAGAGCACTGTTTCCCATTATGTTTCATCTGCCATACTGCCATCAGCCATTTCCACCAACTTCCCTGCATCAGATCTAGCAATCATGCAGATAGAACATGAACTGCATCAGTGAGATCCAGTGCAAGGATGGCACAGAAACACAGCTCAGGATAAAGGAACAAGACTATCTTTTTGTGCAGTATCTTGTAAATAGATCAGATTTGGCAAATGTGAAACCGCATCCTGAGTCAGCGATGAGTTCTGTGATCAGGCTTACATGCAGAAGCATAACAATTACAGTAGACTGCTGCATCTGATAATCAAGGTACATTAATCTGTGTTCTTTATCTGAAATTTTCTGAATTTAGAACTGTAGAGTTTTTGCTTCTTTGTTTCAGGTATAAGGGACAGTTGTTTCCCCCCCACCCCCCACCCCCCCGCCCCGCATGCTAATTTACTGTAGAATTATCAACAGTATCCTCTTTGGTTTGTTCTTGTTTTTCTTGAATGAAAAATGTGTAACGAAGATGTTTAGCTGAAGAGGTGAGAGTGAAGACTATTTTTTTTTTAATTACTGAAGAAGCAATGTTAACATGAATATAAATACTGAACAGTGCGTTTCAGACAGGCTGACTGTCCCACAGTACTCTTGTACTATTAGTAAAAATGTATTTACAAAACAGGATTTTTTTCCAACAATAGCTACCTTTCAGGATGTTTTCTAATGTTAAAGTACAATTAAACACTAACTTTCTCAGATCTCTCATGAATCATCTAGCCAAGATCAGTCTTTTAATGCACTAAACAAGCCCCCAGTAAAGTGATAATACCAAACACTTGATTATGAACTACCAACGTACATTTAAGACACTCAGCATAGAAATGCAAATGAGCTGCATCATTCAAGAAAGTGAAAAAACCCTATTAAAAAAAAAAAATTCCAGTGTGGTTGCACATGCAGTTCTCTGAAAACATTTCACATAGGTAAGCAGAAAATACTTAAAAATATATATATATATTTATTGCAAGCCAGTAACTCTATTTTTCCATGGACTCAGTAGCTAAGCAGATTTCTTTACCTGGTAGAGGCAGAATTATTCTACGTTCCCTGTCCCAGGGAGGAGACAGGGAGCCAGTATCTGATGGTGGTCTGTGCGGATCAGTTAATCTATCAGAACTCAGCTCTCCTCTTTCATTACTTGCTTCATACATGACAGCAGTTCCTGGTCCTCTGGATCCTATTTGAAGAAATCAGACAGCTATTTACCCAGAAAAATCTGAATCCTCTACTATGGTTGTCTTCATTAAGTCTGAAAGTAGTCAGATAGATCACGGAATGCCAACACTTTCAAGGTATGAAAGGTGTATGGTTCTACAGGACCCTCCAGCTGTTTGGTGATGACTCAGCTCAGTTATGTTTACTGGAAGAGATTAAAAGGTATGTAAAAAACAAAACAAAAATACCCACTGTAGTTCAACAGAAGTGTAATCTACAAAAGATTTTTTTAAATCATTTTAAGAGTTCCTGTTCACTCAAATCAGAGAAACTAGTGCCCTCTCAGTAAATGTTCTTTTCAATGCTAAAATAACTGCTGCTAACAAGACTTATCAAAATAAAAATCATCATGGTAAAAGTTAACATCTTCATCAGAAGAAAAACACCCATATTACATTCAAAACTCTTCTGGTTCTTTCTATTTAAAAAAGAAAAATAAAAGAAAAATAAAAAAAAGACTGGGTCAACACATAACCAAGTGAAAAAGAGACTTTGATAATATAATTGAAAACTTTTTTTTTCCCCCCTAAATGGACTTGATTTTAAGTTGCAAGTTTCCTTTAAAGTAAGATTTGGTCTGAAAAATAACAAATACAGGATTCTGATATCATTCTCTAATTTTCTATCCTAAAGTTAACCTAGAATTTGAAAACTAAAACATTTTCTGTTTTATGCAAAACAAGATGAGCACTATAATTGCTAGTTAGCATTGTTTAAACACACGGTTTGTTTAATCTGCCCCAGTTACATTAGTTCTCTATTATGAAGTGAACAGTAGTTATGCCTTAGCATAGTCTCTTTCCTTGTCAAGACTGCACTCTGAAATCCAGTTTTTATTCTTCCTCACCAGCATCAGTTGAGCTACAATTTAAAGATATGGACAACAACTCAGTTTCATTAGTTACTGTCTCTATACAAGTAAGAAGTTGTCAAGTAAGAGATTCTGCTTGCATGTGGTACAGCTACAGCTGAACATTCAATCTCAGCTTTCTTCTGATTTAGAATGTGAATCAACTTTCATATGCAACTAGATATGCTTTTTATGAAGAGTTAAAGGGAATATATGGTCAATACTGCTCTTTTTAAAAAAAAATCAGAATTCATTAGTGAAATCCTTACAGAACAGACATGTTTAGACATATTTCCCATGAAATATTAAGTTCAGGTGCTAACAGGCACAACAGCAGCAGTAAGCTAACAGTAGCTTCTTCATTACCTGTAACAGATGACTGAACTCCACGTTAGCATTTATCTACACTATATTCATGAGCTTCAAAAGGAACTGAAGGAATAAGTGTTCTTCTTCCCTTACCATCCATGACACCACAGCTTTCTTTCAACTCTTCCTGAATCTCTGCATTTTACTCCTTAACTTTATCAAATTATCTTCCTTTCTTTCCATTATCAGGGAAGGAATTGTCTTCCTGTACAAAGATTGCCTGATTTCAAACAAACTGGGGGGAAAATATTTTCTGGATCAACAGCTACCTGCAGAAACATTTTTCATCAGCCCCAATAAAACTGTCCCATGTTCTTCACAATGTAAGTACTTCCTCCTTCTCTCACAGTCTTTGGACCACTAAAATGGAAGTGGCAGTATTCTTTCTTCAGAAAACTAACTCATTCTTGGTTACCTTAGAATCAGAAGTTTATTTCAGAAAACCTTATCTGTCCAGGAAATAAAACATGATGGACTAAGTTTGGCTCTTCACTTTTCTCAACCTATGCTTTAAAGTGAATCTACTGACTAACCCACTAGTAATAACTGAATTTTCCATTGTGCTGTTATATACCAGACAGTTTTAGAAACAAGTTGAAAAACAAGAAGAGTTTATGTCAGGAATTGTTCATAATGAATTGTTTCGTTTAATATTTTTTTGTCACCATCAAGAGGAAAAGGTGTGACAGGTTTATAGTAGAGGAGAGAGAAATCCAAAATAGATACGTTTTCAAGTTTAAGAGTTGTACCTCTTCCTCCTCCTCCACCTGGAAGCATAGGTGAAAGCCTTAAAGGACCCTCCAATAAAGTTGGAGGGGAAAGAAAAGCTCTTGTTTCAGATGAAGGCCGGCCCATTGGTGAGGGTCCATATGGGGAATGCTCTGGAACAGTTAAAACAAAATACTCAAGTTCACAATACTTAGTTTAACAAATTGTATAAAGTAATTAACTTCTCAGGTGAAGTTTAAATTGGATCACAAGTGAAATAAGAATTGTGCTCTAATTACCATGTGTGTCATATTCTCAGTCTACTCTCATTGATACTACTCCCATTCTTAGTTTCAAGAAAATACTCAGTGACCTAGAGGAACTTATGACCCAGTTTTGTTTTAACGACCGCTATTTGTACATACACAGGCCAAGGCAGTTTTCAAACAATTACATATGTGTGGTCTTGGGAAACAAAACCAGAAACCAAAACAATTAGGCTCTGTTTTACAATTCAATACTGTACCTCTGCCAAATGGTCTAACTGGAACATCAAGAGCATAAGGATCCTTTTCTAAAAGGTCAAGTTTAAATTCTGTTTCAGTTAATCTGCAAATAAGCAACAAAGAAGAAAGAAATAACCAGGAACTATGAAAGTTTTATTTGATTACACTATTTACTACTAATGTTTCTACTAAAAGTATTAACAAACTGAGGTATTACATTCCATAAATAAAAACAAAACAAAAAAGACAGCAGATAAATATCACAAAACTCTGAACTTAAGAACTCCTCAAAGTATTCCTCTATGCTACTGTAATTAAACTGCAATTCAAAAATTGAAGTGGCATGTTAGATGTCAAAATTCTTAGCATGGCATTATTCTCATGAGTACTCCAGGTCTCATTTCAACTATTGGTATATTCACATCAAGTTCCCGCCCCCCCCCCCCCCCGACACCTGGTTCTGTTAACTAAGTATTAACTTCAGAGTTAAGCTGTAAAATCATTCCGTAATCATGATTTCCAGTTAATTAAAAAAAAAAAAGCCTTAAGTCCTAATAGTATGTTCTGTTCTAAACTATTTCAATCCTTCACATAATTCTTATTTTGTGGTTGGCTGTCATTATGGGAGTGCTCCACTGACTCCACAGTACTCCACTCTAGTTCTGAAACAAGGACTCTCCCTTGTCTGGGCCACAGTCAATTAACATATGTCTAGAAAACGGTAAATTATGTAAATCCAAAACATATTTGCATAGCTAAACTGTTTTTGTTCCAAATGATACCAGTACTGCACTTACTTTTGTCGGTTATGTGCATTTTCTTTTCTTATATCATTGAGATGCCTTTCTGCTGCTCGTGCTGTCAACTTTGGAGAAGGACAAAAATCAGATGCTTAGATGTTGCTACTTATTAAGTGCTTCATAATTGTTACAGATTCTAGATCCAAGACATGTTCCTATCTGAACCGTATAGACTGAATATTCATAATAAATGAATCATGTATACAGCATACGGAGCAGAGCCTCACATACATCACCAAATTACATTAGCAACTCCACTACCTAAATTTTTGAGGAACTGGTACAATTTTCCTGCCATTTCTTAAGACTGCAGAAATACAATACTGTCGCTATAGCTGCTTTGAAGCATCTACAAAATACATACAGGATTTAAAGTCTAAAATTTTATGCAGGAAGTTTTATTTTAAAAATAATACAGCTAAAATCTGTAAAATTACAAGCACTAAGTCCCACAGCTTTTAATACAATTCTATCTTATACAGACAATTCTGTGAAACTGTAGAATGTGTTAGTCAGGAGATATTTTAAGTTTCCTGTTGGAAAGGAGATGTAAAACGTAGCACCATTCTTGCAAAGCTGTCTGTGGAACATAATGTTCTCACAGGACATACTGTCTGCTATTAGTAGATAAAAAGAGTGGAGTACACCCCGGGAAAACATTAAAATGGCACTGAAACAAGGCCAAAAGCTTTTATTATTAGCAAAACATCAGGCATTTATTAAATGCTAACATCTTATTTCAGCAGATTTATTGCTAAAATGAATAATATTGGAGTATCATTCTACTGAGCTCATAGGTATCTAGCTTAATTATCCCAACTATTTTATATGAAAGATTTTTTTAACATGCTTTTGTGTATTTCTGTAAGTAATCAGCAAGCTTAAAGGTGACAGTTTAGGTTTATTTTTGATTATATGTTTTTAATGAGAAACTTAAAATGATAAAGCAAGCTGCCCAAATAATTGAAAAGGAAGACAGTACTTCATACACAAAGTTAAAAATCTTAGTATTTGGAACTCACCCAATTATCATGAGCTTTTTTCTCATGTGAAGTAATCTGTTAGAGAGAGACATTCATTAGATCATCGCTGAAGTACAGTATTCAACAAAAAAGAAAACTTCAGACCAAGTATAAGCTCTCATTCATAAATTTAATATATGTAGACAATTATGAGGCATCTAAATTTAAATTGAAAAGTTACTTTTTAATAAAAGTTATCTGGCGATTTCTGCTATGAAATTGTGTCAACCAAAACTGGATGGCCTTAAATAGAAGGAAAGAAAAAAAAAAAGCCAAATACAGTATCACAACCTAGTTTAAAGAGGTATTTCAGTTGCAATAATATCCTTCCTCTTTCATGTAGATGTTCAATAATAAAAAAACACTTACCTGATTCTGGTAAGAACGAATGGTTCTTTCTAGCTCTTCTTCAAGATCTTTTGCTCGGTGCCTGTATAGAAAAATAGGACATTGTAATTAAAGTATGTTGTGGAAGATCATTTTAAATATAGTAAATACCATAGTAAGCACAAGGTATAATTAGAGATTTTGTATCTAGAAGGAAGCATTGACACTTAGGACCATGGGGTGCCTAAAAATGACATTAGCAACAGAAGTTCTAAGCCCTATTGCAATAGCATAAAGATGATGCAAAGCAATTTACATATAAAGGATATAAAGGACATTGCTCTGCAGTATGTAAGAACAGCCAGCCCTTATCAAGCTCAGGAGATGTACTAATACAGCTGCAACATCATGCTCTTAGTGTCCACCACAGCCAGTCCCGAGGGACAGTGACTTGTACCAAAATTATTCCAAAACCACAAAAAGTATCATGCCAACTTTGTTGCCAGCTGCCCTGTAGACATCCTCTCCAGGTTCTGCACTCTCTCAGCAGGTTGGCCCAAGATGCATTCACTGCTTAGTTATATTCTATTTGTAATATTAGTATTTTCTTTAAGATCTCTCTACAAATTTCACATTTTAACCAAGTCATAAAGGGTATATTCTGTGTTCCTGTATTAGTACTGAAGCCTATCTACAAAAATTTCACATTCTAGAGAAAGGATTAATCTAATTGATCCTTCAGGAGGTTTTGCTAATCAGTATCATTCAATCGCAGTCAATGTCTCCATAAACATTGAAGGCAGACAGGAAATACACATTACAGATTGAAGAATTATGTCCTATTTTGAGAAAACACAGAAACAAAACAGATGTATGCAGCTATTTGTAACCCAAAATGGAGCAAATCAGTTAAAAACAATTACAGAAAATATTCCCATGACACAATATTTTAATATAGAATTAGTAAATACTAATACTGCTTGGCAAGCTCGGAGATACAGATATAGACTGCTAAAATATACTATGTAAATCTGTTATGATCTATAGAAAAACTGAGCATGTTATATTTATTTCACAGCATTTAACTTCCTTAGTATTTTTATCTCTGTTCAGTAAAGCGTACTAGATTAGAGACCCACTCCTACCATTCAGTTAAATCCGACGTGTCAATACAATTAGCACTTTAATGGAAGGAAATGCCAATGATTTTCCATACCCAAATTTTTTAATAAAACAACCTTTAGCATGTATTACTACATACAAATTAGCATGTAACAATACAAAAAAACCCAGAACAGAATCTAGAGGAAAATGCATTCACTTATGCTAGTATTTGTTATTAATTCTCTACTGTCTTTCGTTCACTTTGGAACAAGTGAGAATGGTAACTAAAATGTGTAATTACCTGTAACTGTTTAGTTCTTCAGCAGCATGATTAATTTTTTCATCCATTTTAGAAAGCTTTTCTTCCTTCTGTAGGCGTTCTCTCTCTTCTACTGTCAGTTTCCTTTAAGAAAAGTCACAAACTGTGGTTATTTCTACTTCAAATCAACAGTTCTGTATTTAGTCTCTCAAGAGAAACTTCTCAAATTATATAAGCATGATGAATACTTGGTATTTATCCAGGTAATAATGAGTTTTACAGGCAATGTATAGTGACACAAATAATACTAGTTTGTATTCACATTAGTTTATTCATTAACTGTTCTTTATGAAACATTCAGATTATCACTGTTCCTAAGAGGAATTGTGAAGATTATCCATAGTCCCAAACATTAAAGTTTCCTTTGTGCAAAATGCTTCTTACCCTAGGTAGTAACGACTGATTTTCTATGTACAAAAATACAACTGCACTAACTTTTAGTGATTTGTTCCGACACTTTAAATTTTAAAATAGTTTTCCAGAGAAGAAAACAGTTCTTCATCATGAAGAATGAAATTCTTTCCAGAGCCCCTCATTTTTTTTTTTACTCTTGGTCAGGGAGTTCAAGAGGATAACATCCACATTGCAGACTATTGACTAGGCACAAGGTAATTCTGCAGAACACACACAGAAACTATGGCCACATAACAGTCCTGAATAGGATGAGCTGATCATTCTCCTCTAAACAGCAGTTCTTTGCTATCAAACCATCTAAACTATGGATCTGTTGAACACAATCTAAACATCTCTTCTCAACTTTCATCCTCTATTTTTCTATTTTCCTTCTGCTTGCTTGGACATGACTAGCTTTTTAAAAAGGCGCCTTCTTTTACTCTGCTATCTAATCAGGCCAGCTTCTCCCAACCTCTTTTCAGCCTTTCTAAAATCTTTGATAAGCACCATGTATTTGCTCTGAGCTGCTAATGGTGTCATTAAATAGCATCCACATCATCTGCAAACATTTTCCGTTCTGGCTGCTCATCAAAGTTTCTTTTTTAACAGGTTCCTCATTTTTCATGTAGTCTCCCTTTTTAAAATCAAATGCTAAAGTAGTGGATTTGGGGGGGCGGGGGGGGGGGGGGGGGGGGGCTTGGTGCTCCTGCAAGAAGCCAAATATCTATACATCACATACTGTTATGGAATCAATTACTGAAAGTAACATGTTAACAAGGTGCTGCATACTGCTCAGGACAGGATCAGAATTTGTGCTGCTTTTCTTGCTGCCTTCAAGATTAGGTCTGTTCCTTGAAGAAATCATTTCTTGCTAATGAAATTTTAGTTCTATGCCCTAAGGTGATGCCCCCTCCCCCCCCCGGCCACACACACACTTCTGAAGGTTACTACAGTAACATCCCATTCCTACCAACTATATTTTGCGTCCTTACCACCTTTCTGATTTCACCGAGTAAACCATAATCCCTACTGAAATCCTGACTAGGAGGTAGAAAGTATAGTCCTCATATTGTATCCTTCTCTGTCAGGATAACATGATTCACAGGGATTCTATGTTGCTTACTGAAAATAGTTAATTTATCTATCTTTTTTAACTGTAAGTTTAGTTTTACATACAGCCCCACTCTTCTACTGACATAACTCTCTTCCCTGTAGAAAATATACCCCACAATTAAAGCAGCCATCAATTATCTTTCTTTCAGGAATTTTGATACATGTATTATATCATATCTTTATTTTAAACCAAGCTTTCCAACTTCACCCATCCTATATCACAGACCAAGATTTATTCAGAAAAAAAAAAGAAAAGAAATAACAGGCTTGTGGAGAAGTCCTAAAGGAAGACACCATGACTTCAAATGAAAACAATTACTATAAAATTACTTTGATGACAAGTAAACAAGAGGGTATAACATAACAGGGTCTTCTAACTCAAAAATCTCTGAAAAGTAGTATTCAAATTTTCAGTAATTTTCAGCACCCCAAAAGAGTATAAAGTCTCAATCAAATAATGTGTTGAATATAAAAATCAAGAGTAACTTGTACCTGTGCAGTTTCATTTCATTTTCTTGATAAAGCTCAGTCATGACTTTAAGTTTTTGCTGAAGCTTTTGAACTTCACTTTCAAAACGTTCATTTTCAGACTGCAAGGAAACTTGTTCACTTTGGAGGCTTTCTATACGTTCTGTCAAATTTAGAGACAATTATTTAGAGACTATTACAAAATTACAATATCTGTAACATTTCATTAACTAATTAGTCTTTATTAAACTAACAGTTTGTAATATCCTTTGATGCGATGCTGCTTTAATAATATAAGCAAAAGTATATACTAATAAGTGTCCATCAGGTATACAATTGAGAAACAGGACTGCCTATTTGATAGGAAGACAGAAACTACACTCTCTACCTGCCACGAAGCACAGCTCTGACCAAATACCCAGCCTTTTTGATCCCTCCAACTGGTACAGCTTCACTGGACAAGGCAGTTTTGTAATTCAAAATCCAAACTTCCATTTAGGGCTTTTATTATTATAAATATTTTACTAAAAGAGTAAAATCTATATCATCATATACTCATGAAAATTTAGCCACATGAGGTCTTGCCAAGTAGCCTGAAGGGGTAACCTGGATTTGTCAAACTATCTTATCTAGCCAGAATAAGGTCTGTCATGCTCCTTTTCCTATTTATTATTTCCTATCCACTATTCCTATGCCTTTTTTCAAGAAAGATATAGAGTTTCAATGAAGTTTGAATACATTTACGGAACAGAGTTACAATCCATTTGGATTTTTTTTAAGTCATTTTAATGATCCTCAAACTTGCTGTTCTACTCAAACAATCAAGCACAGTATGTTCAAGTATGACGACTACTCTGCTAGCTGCTATCCATAAAAGCAATAGCTAATTGCAGACCTTTTTGGAGTTAATGTGGATGTATTTTCATTTTATAAAATATAACTCAGTACAACCAATGCAACAAAGGAAAAAACAAAGTAAGATGCTTCTAGACTCAATTTTCCAAATGCAAAATTTTAGATTTTATGAAGTATTCAGCTTGACCCATTACAAAGTAGTAACTACAGTTTTTCAAAATTCAAAGTCCATTGTTTCATGTCCAGAATTTTTATAAAGAAGGTATTACAGATTTATTAACATCACTTGGCATATACATTTTGAGCTGCTATATTCCCAACAGCATACAATACAATTCAGAAACAGTGCTTTAGCAGTCATTACACATCGCTACACTTTGATTTTTAAGATATCTGTTTAAGTTAGCTAGCTATTTTAAATATTGATTTTTAGAAGTAAAGTAATCAATTAGAGCTATTAATGTAATATCAATTCAGCTTTTAGTGGAAGTAATACTTACAGACTGTAACATTATTTGATAAAAACAGCATCCTATTAACCTTAAAAGCAAAACATTAAATTACCTGTAAGCTCTCCTTTAGCTTTATTTTCATCAGACAGTTTTGAATATATTTGATCTCTTTCTGTTTCCAGGGTCTTTAAACAAGCATTTAACTACAATCAAAATACAAAAATTAGCTTATTGAGATTACTAGAAATAAGATTGTCTGAATGTAAAAATATGTAATTAAGTATCAAAAGATGCTGAACTCTGTTATAGTGTTAGATGTTTATCTGCATCTAAACTTATCATAAAAATTGCATTTGTTCCATTTCTCTCCCCCTTCAGCCACACATTTCTTAAAATCACGTACCTTTGCAGCATAGATCAATTTCTTTATAGTTCGTTTTTGCTGATCATCTGATTAACAGAATAGAACACATTACATAAACAGCATAGGAAGCTTTGTGACAGAGCTTACTACTGAGATTTTTTTTAATTACTGTTTTGTTTTTATTTTATTTATGACATTTATTATTCATTAAGCAATCCTCAACATGCCATGATAGGCAGAGCATATTTTAAAAAAGGGAAAATTTGCCTGTGTTTTAAGCTTTGTTTGTCAGTAAGATTGAGAATGTCTACATTTAAAAGCAAGGTGCTGAACAGAGCATAAGCTGCCAGATTTACTGGGCTGTCCCCTGCGTTACAACCAGCACTGCCACAAAAAGAAGCTGCAGCAAGAACCAGGAGGAGGAAAGGCCTTTCTCTGCTGGTGCTATGTGGAGCCCCAAACCTACATCCCACTGACTCTCACTTCTACCATGCTGCTTGCAATACACAACAGCTGTGTAAGGACATGGAGGTAGAAGTTAGGCTCTGTGGACCCACAGTATTGCTGGGAGGAGTTTCAGGAAGAAAGAAAAGTGAGATTTCCACCTAAAAATGTTTTGAGAATCACTGTTTGATACTAACATACACTAAAGCCATTCCAGAAGTGCCTGAGCATCAAATTCTCTGCATTGCTCTGTAATAACTTATGTGTTCTGCCTGTGAACACACATACTGCCCTATAGTAGCATACTCTATTTTATTCTGGAGGTGTCTAAGCACCAGCTGAACTGTCTGATATGAACATCAACACTGGTGAAGTTTGAAAATCCAACTTTTAAAAAGCTAACTGATCTTAAAACTTTGCTGGAAGTTTGCTCATTCTATATTCCTAAAATATCTATTAAAATAGTTTTTAAGATAGGAAGCTAACCAAACCTTACCTAAATGCTCTCCATTTTCTGTTTCACCCTTTATATCACTGTCCCAGTGATTATCTTCAGTGCTGTCATCTTCTCTTATGGCTGAACTCCAGTCTTTCATCTTTAGTAAGTACTGTGTCAGTGACTAAGAAAAAGCCCAAACAAAACAAGAACAGTAAAATAAATACAAACTACTAAAATGTGGCTACCATTCCAATTACTTTTTCAAGATTTCTCTCCTTTACTTAGTTCCATTCATACATTAAACTAACTTCATATGCAGCATTCTAGATGTCCAACACTACTTTCCTATCAAAACATGTATCGGCAGGTCAACAGATATGCCCTAATGAAGAGTCTTCAGATAGCCAAGTAAGCATGCTTTTAGCAAGATGTGTGACCCACCCCAAATCCCAAAGCAAAAAAGTAAATACTCTACAGAACTAAAAGTGTTTTTCCTTCTGACTTCCAAGGCTGTCAGACTGCTCCATTGTGCTGCCAAGCAACCTTGTTTGCTTAGCAGGAAACAGGACACTACAGGATGGAAACAACAAACAAAAAACCTGAAACAGCTTAGTGCATATTATGACAAGGAGAGGTTGTTAGACTTTCTCAGAACTTGCTAATGATTAGCATCAGTCTGAATAACTTGATTCAGCACTAGCTGTAATAATTTACCTTGACTTGACTCTCTTTATTTTTCAATACTTCTTCCATATCCGCTTTAGATGATTCAAACATTTTAGTTTGTTCATTCAGTTCAGTAAATCGTTCACCCCATCCTTCAGCTTCTTGTAAAAGCTAAGAAGAGAATATCACATTAGTGTGATTATTTGTTGTAACTAAGAATCAAGGATGAATAGCACTTGAGCCTATTAAGTATATTATCTATGTACATGCAGAATCTTAAGCCCTTGCTCATCAATAAGAATTAAACAGGGAGGGACAGTTAAAGACTCAAGAGTTGAAAATAACAATTTTATGTTATTGTCCCATTATTTTAGTGGCAGCAGTTCTCTATTGTAATTAATTGTGAGGATATTTTAAAAATTTAGCAAACAGTTCAGTTAATATTTCACTCAGTTTAAAAAAAAGAAAAAGAGACAATAGCAATGTATTGACAAAGTAGTGACAATATGTGTAACAAACAACCACAAACACTGGGGAATGTCTGGAGGGGACAAGACTCATCCCCCAACATGTGCACCCACTTCTGAAATTATATCTGCTCTTTTTCAACCTAGAAGAGATAGGTCACGTAAAGGAAAACCTAGAAGCTTTTTAGATAGCAATTTAAATTCTCATGACTTGCAAACTTATCCCATTTCCCCTATTCTTGTCCACACTTAACATGATTTTAAAATCTGATTTTAAAAAGAGCCTCCCCCTAAATGAAAGTTGCAGCAGTTGTATGTAATCAACACCTAACAGTAAGTATTTTTCTAATTAGTATGGTCAGCTAAAAAGACAAGTAGATTCTATGATTAGACTTTGCAGACATATCCTAGTAAAACTGCATTTTACAAAAATACTTTACAGCAGCAAAAGGGATTACACACCAGTCCATTAAAAAATAAGCATTGCAACATACTAAGTAATTAAACCATGCCTGCATATTATAAGAACAAAAATAAAATGATCCAAGTTTAAAAAACAAAAAACAAACAAAAACCCCCCACACTATAAGAACATAGAGAACTATTTGTCTCATTCTGTCAAAATATAGCTGCACAACAGGCAACCAATTTAAAAGCACTGAGTGTACAGAAAGGAGTAACTAAGTTGACCAACAAGACTGTAACAGCCACTCGTACTAAAAGTAAGAACAGAAATGGTAGTTAAACAGGAAAACTGCCATCCAAATACACAAACAAGCCTGGACACTGCTTAACAAAGATAAAGTAAAAGGCATAAACCAAAAGGTATGTGACTAAAATTAAGTGAATACAACTTGGCACAGAACTGCACATTTCAAGCAGTAAATGCCATATATTAATTTGTAGCATCATGCAAACTAGGCATTACAGATAACACAAAAATACCATTTATGCCAATACTGCTCAGAAGACATACACAGGCAACTACTTTTATCATTAAATTTCATTCCTCAAAGGGAAACTAAGCTTTAAGAAATTCACTCTACACTGAGACAAAGAGAGACTGAACTGACTTGACTTTATGTATCTATAAGAATTACAGTAAAGAGAAATAGCTAGTATTTGTAGCGAGCTAAAGCAATACACATTTTAAATGTTCTTGCAAAAAACAAAGCAAACATAGGGAGTTTGGAGTTCATTAACAGTTCCCTTGTTGAAACGAAAGGCCCCAGTCCTCTCTCTGACACATCATAAATCTATTTTCAGACAGCACATCTGTTATAATGGTTAAGCTATGATGTGCCAGAAGATTATGAACAATTAGTGCTAGTGGATATAGGAAGAAAGCACTCTAATTTCCATGAACAAACAACATCTTTATTACCTTGTGAACATAAGTGAAATTCCATCTTAAAAAAAAAAGTAAGAAAGACAAAAATAAAAAAAAGGGATTTGAATATTCTAGTACAGCAAAACTAATTTTTATTGCTTACAACAACCTTGTATAAGAAAATATTAGTAAGCAAAAGAGATATTTTCTCTTCTTTTCTTTCCAGGTTCCATGAGTGTGGTCCTTCATCTACCAAAAAAACACAGCTAAATACAACATATACAAATGTGCTCAAATTACTAAAAAGAAAAACTGCAAAACAACTCTGTTAATGACATAGTACAGTAATTCATCCTAAATAGCGTGGTTAAGAAATCATCATACCCAGTTTATTTCATCTCAAAGGAATTTCAGAAACTTTATTTCCAGCTAGGAACCTGATAGGTTAATTACACTGTGGGGGCTGTTTTTTACTGAAATGTTCCTATTTTTGCTTGATATAAAATGACTGCCCATAAAAGTGATTCTCAGTCCTTAGTACTATCTTGCTTCAATTCCTGTTTTTTATGAAGAGGAAAGAAAAGGAATATACTTTCCAAAAAAAAAAATAAAAAATCAGTACCCAAAAGTTATCAGATGGGGCAGGGGGGAGCCTACATCTCTAATAAAACCTTTTAATTGTGTACTGCTTCTCAAAATTTATGACAAGTATACTCTATCACATTTGAAATAAAGCATCTAAAGACCAGACCCTTCCTCCTCATAGAAAGGGATAAAAAGCATGTATGGATTGGGGGGGGGGGGGGGGGGAAGCTCTTGAAAGTTCTCAAGAAACTTCATCTCACAGTGAATATATTTAAGTCTATTATTTGTCCATTAATAGAATGTAATACAATTCTGTCTTCTTCTTCTTAGAAGTGTATGTTTGACAAGCAAAAATGGGAAGGTTTTATTGATAACAGAATTGTGCAGAACTGGAGTGGCCCTGCTGCAGAAACTTCTCCATTTCCAAAAGTGTTTGTTTTCCTGAATCAGTAAGTCTGATACCTAAGATGTTTTGATAGAGAGAGGATTGAGGCACTCAGTGGCTTTTTATAAGGTTGCCAAAAGAACGAGCCTGTACCTCTAGCCCCAAAGACACCAGGATGCTGTCAAGACAACACGGAGATCAGCCAGGCATGAAAATAAGCCCATCCCATAAAAATGAAACATTCCATGGAACATTTAATGTATACATATAAAAAAACCTTAAGAAAATGATGGCATATTTTCATTGAAAAACTAGTTATTCCACAGGACAACCATTTCACATGCTAAGCATTTTAAAATAATCATTCTCTGGGGTTCGGCTACACTGTGGAAAATAAACAGCTAAAATTCAAAAGTTAACAGTCCTTTCTGTACCTTCATACTACTTATCTGACTTGCCACTAGCTCATCCATACGGATACTACAGTATGTTTCTCACCTGCCTTTTGGACACGCTGCAATTTCTCCATTTGTTTTGCTTTCTGTATTGAATATGAGCATTTGCTATCCGCCTCTGTAGAAGATCTTGCCTGTGGACTTGCTCAAATCTCTTTGTTTTCTTCCAGGTCTCAGATTTTGCTCAGCAAAATTCTTACTAATCTTACCTTAGCACATGCTTTCCTTCTCACTAATCTCTATGCATGTTTTCCCACAAACTTATTTATTTTTAAACAGGAATAATTTTTACAAAAATTATTCCAACACAAAGTCATTTTAAAGCTGTGTCCTCTTCCTCTTTCTATTTACCATAAAGCTCAAGCAGTATCAACAAACACATTGTGGATGAGCTCCTTGGAGAAGTCATATTTACATACCACTGTAGGAAAATATAAAATTTCTCAGGAATTTAAGTAAAAAGAACCTACCTGTTTCTCACTTTCCTGGAGATGACAATTTTCCTCTACTGCATCTTGAACAGATGTTTTGAGTCTCTCTGTATTAATCTGAAATACTTTTAGGGTGGACTTGGCCTAAGTGAAATGAGAAAGTGTGTTGTTTCAACAGAACATTTGAAGATATAAGAAATGAGGTCGCAGTGGTATTATTGGACCTGTATTTTGTTTTTCTGACTGTGCTATGTACGTATGCATTCTTAAAATTTTTCCGCAATTTAGCTTTTGCTGATTATAATTAGCTTTGTGGCACTATGTATCACTGAGGAGTAACAAGGCAAAGAGAACACAGGGTACCTGTAACTTTCCAACAAATGGCAACCACTATCTGAAATTTAAATTAATAAATCAAGTTGCACAAAAGTACTAAGCCTTAAGGAGTCTTTTGGTTTACCCAGAGTATTATTTCTGCACTCTTAATGGACAAAACTATAAAAAGTAACTATATGGAGAACAGAAAAAAATATAGGGACTGGACATACCTCAGCAACTTGTGATTGGATAGATTTTGCTTCTTTCTCTAAAGACTCCACTCTCTTCTGAATTTCAGCCACCTGAAAATAATTAGCTTTCATGTAACTTCTTCCACAGATCTCACTGAAGGGGTCAAGGCAATTATTAAAATTGTTTTAACTTTCTAGCTGAGAAGACTTCTACTACCAAATCCGTAAAAACTGGGGGGAGGGGGAGGATTGAGCATTTTCATTTATGGATCTCAATTTTCTAGTATGATACAGTGAGTTTGGATGGAAACAAAAGGGGAAATGTAGTTTTTGATTTATTTAAAACAAAAAGAACCCAAAGAATAGTTTGTCTTTTCCATAGAGAATGTTTTCTCATTAAAAAATACCTTATGTATTGAGTAGCAAGAAAGATGGGGTTATTTTTACTCTTACCAATTTATTGTTTTCTGACTGTTTAGATTTTTCTTCTTCCAGTTCTTTTTCAAGATTCTCTATTTCTTGGTTGAGTTCCAAGTTTGACTTGCTCAATTTTTCATGTGTTTCCTAAATCAAGTTATTTTGACAGTTAACGTAACGCACTTGACATTAACTACATACAAAGACAAGTATGTTTTAAATATAATTTTAATACAAAATGACAAACTACATTTAACAGCTATCATCACATCAAGGATAAATCTCAAAGAACTGTAGCCTCTTGCATATTAATAACACATAACAACTAGCTCTACAGGATCTTAGATGCAGAATGAAATAAATCTATTTGCTTGTTATATAAATTTTAAATAAACCATTAGGTATTTGATTCACCTTTTTTGGAACTCTTTTACAAATACATTACAAAAACATTCTGAGTTTGGGGGATCTAAACAATGTGATTCCATCCAATTTTTGTTATGATTTAAGCTTTAAGTTATTCTGTATTCATGGGTTTTTCTTACTCAAAAATACTGGTAGCTTTTTTTTTTTTTTTTAAAACTGTGCACCAGTAGGTTATAAGATATATTCTAATCATATCAGACATGTGAAAACATATTTCATGCACTGTGCTGTTTCTACAGGAACAGCTTACCATTTAAGCAATTTAGCATTGTTTGATATGTGATTTGCTCTAATATATAAAAAGCTTTTTTTAGATGATCCATTCCACTTTTAATGTAATTCTTACATAAGCTTTTCTTAGTTTAAATGCCTTGCTTCTATGCCACTTTCAGAAAGACAGAACTAGCAAAACAGTGCTCTGAATTAAAACAATTAAGTTTTTTTCTTACATATGCAGAATTTTGCCAAAATACTGCCTTAAATTATGAAAACAGTCATTCTCACTTCATGTTTTTACCTCAAAAAAAGATGCATCTGTTGATTCTTTCACAATGCTATCATCCTTCAGAGACAATTCTAAATCTTCAAACTGAAAGAGATACTTTATGTCAGAATGTATGTAAAAAATTACTTAAATAATTGAATTAATTTGTGATGCTCTAGTCTGAAACATAACCACAATCTAAAATATTCAGGCATATACCTTGCTGGAAATTAAGAAAAGTTTAGCCCCAGTAGGTTATCACAGCAGCATAAAAGATTTTAAAGTCATTTCCAGTGCACTATACTGTATTAAGCTTTAAGACAGAACTTGCTAACATTTTAATCAGACTTAAAATACACTGACAAAAAAGCATTTGAAGAATTGCTCTTAAAAGCTTTAAGCACCTTACCTCTAGGCTTAAGTTTAATACTTTAAATATAGAAATTGGTTCAATTTGTCAAGTGAGAGATTTGAAAAGATAGCAGTAAGTTAGGAATATTACCTCTTTCTTGCAAAGGCTGAGTTTTTCAAGCATTTTGCATTTGTCTTCAACTAGTTCAGCAACTTTACTGGCAAGCTGTTTTTCCCTTCCTGAAAGAAAAAAAAAAGGCTAAATGTTGCAATATTCAAATAATTAAAAGTAGCAAGAAAGAAAAGAAAATTGAGATAAAATCATGCTCCAAAGAAACAGCATAAGAAATGAGCTTACCTACATAAAGTCGGCTTCTAACCTGAAATAGAAAGAATAAATGATGAAAATACGTCTGATGAGTTACTTTTACGTAGTATTTGAAAACTAATTTTTTAGGTTGTGCTTCCATAATTGTTTAATCATGAAACTTAAGAATGAAATATAAACACAGGCTGCTGTAAAAATCGGCAATCCCATTCTTCACTCTACCCCCTGATGTCTGTGTTTGTCTTGTCCTTTTCCAACTCCGATTAAATAGGGAGGAGAGGAGAAAGAGGTTAGTTTTCACCTGGAACACCTTCATGATCCACCTCTCTGTACAGTCATAACATAATCCTGCATGCCCTTTATGCAAACTGATATTATGCACATGGAGAGCCAAACAAGTGGGGAAAAAGGGAGGACAGAGAGGGGCTATATGGCAGCTCAGACTTAACTGCTTATGAGAGGGGAAAAAAAACAAAACACATTTTACATGCAATACGTAACAGTCAGAACTGTAGTTAAGGGTACTACTTGATGGGCAACCTGCCCAGATGCAGCTCTGTGTGAAGTGCCAAATCAGCAGCTGCCACTTGAGATCAATCAAAATCTGGCAAACCACAAGACAAACTTGTCACAGCTGGCTTGGACAGAAAATGCAGAAATAGGCTGAACCCACAAGAATTTTACAACACTTCATTCCTTTTGGGCCAGGCTGGATGATGCACCTGACACAGAGGGCCTCTCTCACATTTTTTCCCCAGTTCTCTTCTCAGAGCCACAGAATAGCCAAGGAGTCCAAGAAGCAGAAGCAAGCAAGAAGGTCATATCCATACCTATCCACATCACCCACAAAAAAACAAACCAAACCCCACTACTCTTGAATAAGTAACCATTTATTCTTCATTGAGGAGTTAGTACAGTTCCAGCACAGTTCCAAGACTAATGAAGTTGTCAATTTTTGTAATATCTAATACTTTAGTATTAGTAGACATATCAGGTGCCACATGCAGGAAAACAATACTTTGGTTGCTGCTTGACTGATTTCATATGAAACACCTTTTTTTTTTTTTTTTTTTTAACCATCCAGCTGCTTACTAATCTCAAAATGACCTGTTCCTGAAACAGGTTAAGCCGTTAAGCCAGTGTCTTTTTGCCTGTGTGGAGAGTACTCAAACTCAGATGATTAATGCCAGACACTACAGTAAGGAAGAATGCAACGTATGATTCTCCTCAGACATTCTCTGTCATCAGATTAACCTTCTGATAGAACAGAGAAGTGAAAGACAACCGGGAAGGCTTGAGCCTGTTATGGCAATAAAGCAAGCCTGCAACTACGTTCAAAATGTGAGAGACTTTGCCATAGGCATTGCATTGCACGCTGCTTTGGGAAAGAGACTGGTGAAGTAAACAGTTCATACAAAATTCTGTAACCGCCAAGGTGATAAGCTCACAATGTTGTTTCAACACTCCTCGTTCCAACAAAGAAGCAGGTAAAGCAATGCAAATATAAGGATCTCAAGCTCACCTATGCTCTGTGCGAGGGGAATGGCAAGCTGAAAGACTGTTTTCATCAAAAGAAAAAAAAAAAACCAAACTGTTTAGTAGAAGATTGAAAGAAACTTTCATGCAGTTTCAATAGTGTGAGGCCCTGTTGAAAGATCAGGTTTGTACCTGGAGGCTAAATATAAAAGCCCTCATATAAAGCAATAGCCTTCATACTTTGGCTATGAAAAGAGAAGCATACAAACTGAACAAAGGAGATATGCCACATGCCATGATTATTTTGTAAACAGGCAACAGAACTGAATGCAAATCCAGTCTGCTTTAGGTGCAGCACACAGAAAAGTTTCAGGACTTCTACTGAGATTAGTAAATGATCCTCAAGTGCAGTTAAAAATTAGAACTTTGTGTGGCTGCAATCAATATGAACTTACTGTGACCTTGCATCACAGTGAAACTGAATTTGCAAACCACTTAACTGTGCTGGGTTGCCCACCACATTGATTTTTTTTTTTTTTTTTTGGTCTTTAAGAGGAGTTCAACCTTTTCAGTGGAAGGTTTCCTGCTTTTCCAGAAGCACCCTGTCAACGTTTATCAATCAACGAACATCTAAGCCATCAAGCATGATTACTGCAAGCTTAATTAAATAAAATCCTGGTTTTACAATATTGCACTGAAGCAGGATGGGTAATGTTTTTACATTTTCTAGCTCTAGAGCTACTGATGTTAAGACCACTGGAAGTTGCCTTCTCAGCATTACTTCATGTTTTGAAGAAAGTAACAGAAGTCTTAGTACAGAACTTTGCATCTTCTAGCTTACATATTCACCCACAGAATGACAAGCGTATTAAATATATGCTCTGTATGATATTCCTAAACCAGCTGGGTGTTTTATCTTAAAGGAACCATTCCACAGCAGGATCAACCAAGTACAAATTCAAAACATTTCAGGTCCATCTTGTTAAACACTCCTATTCAAAAAAAATTTATTTTAAGCAGACTAAGATAGAGAACATATCCAACAATCAGTACTCAGTTCACATAATCTTACAGATGACAAAAGTCATGAGAAAAGTGCAAGTTTTACGAAACTCTGTAGGTGACCGAGAAAGTATTTAAGACTGTATTTAAGACTATCTAACAGATAGTAAAAGTCTGATGTCCGCTTTGTTTTTTTTGTGCTCTTATGGGATGACAAGGCAGCACTGAACTTATATTAAGAACACACGGGTTTTGCATACTTAAGATTGTTACATATATTCACTGAGTCTCTGCACCAATGACATTTAAAAAAAACAAACAGCCTTACACTGATATGCTATTAGCCACACAAAATATCCAAGATCAAAGACTAAACAGACACACATCTTCTGTAGAAACTACTAATGCGAAAAAGTTCAACTCGGGCCCTCCTGTCTCCTTCCTATTCATACAACCTAACACACTCAAACAGAAAGCCAATTTTAAAGAAAACAAAATTACCGAGACAAACCAGAAAACAGAAGGAATGACTCAAAATTACAGATAGGTTAACTTACACAAATATGAACCCCCTTGAAAATATATGCACCTTGCTCTTGAAAATACCAGGTGGCATTTTTCCAGATCTAAGGAGATGTTAGAACCTTTAATAAAAATGCAGTTGCTCATATCTGAAAAACTAAAATATTATGCATCTTATCCTCAAACACAAGAATTGTTACACCTAGCACCAAAATCACACTCCAGCTATTTAACACCATACAAACATTAAGGAGAAATTTAGTATACTGAGTTTTATGCAGTAGGTTTCAATACTACATTTCTCAAACTCATCAGCTTAGTGCTCACAAACAGCACACAAAGTAAAATCAGTTCAGTATTACAATGTATAGAATCAACATCATTGTCCGAGGTGTTTTTAAAGGCCTTCCTGAATAGGCATGCATCCAGACTGCTTTTGCTTACAGTTGTCTTGAAAAACCTAAGAATGTCCTGAGCTGGCCTGGTGATAGCTATGGATAGTCTGAGAGATTGACATATACAGCAATAAATACACCCAATTTCATATTCTGCAAAAATAATTTAAGCACTGGTTTTGAAAGTCTGGCATAGAAATTAAAAAAAGAAGGAAACAGGAAGCCTTACTATAACAAATTTTATTTTACTTCCTTTAACAACAACAGTCACTCAGTAAACATGCAAACATTTACTGTCTTGACAAAATAGGCTACATCCCAACTTCTCTCCTCTTTTTGTGGGAGTCAAAATTCGATCACAGCAGATTTAAAACTTTGCAACATTAGATAACTTGAAAGGAACTCAGTAACAATTTCAACTGTTAAAAGTATTAATACGGCCTATAGATCTGTATGTAACTCGAATACTTACTGATTGATAACCTCTGTACAGAAATAGGAAAATCGTAAAGACACCAACAACGCCAGCACAAATGACTATTTCCCATGGGAAACCATACAGATCAGGACCAGGTCTCATATCTTCAGGCAGTGAAGCCACAGCCTGGAAAAGAAAGTCAAAAGCTTCAATGAAAGAAAAGATTATATTTTCAATAGGTATAGACACTACATGCGGACTTATTGTTCACTGCTAAGGCAATAAATACAGACTCGTACATTATTTCTTCAAAACTTTGAGAAAATGGTTAACAGAAGCCTTTGATTTTTTTAATTATTCATTTACTAAGGGACAAAAAAATAAGGAAGGAGAAGAGATCAAACAAAACACAGTGACAGTTAGATAAAGCCCTTTAAGTTTTTCCTACTGAATGTCCCAATTATAAAAAATTTTTCTTTAGGCTGTCTTTATGTTTCACCACTAAAAGCATCAGTACTAAAAAGTATTTTATGATTTACTGGTAGAAAATTCTAACAAAAGCTAGAGATACACAAAAATATTGATCTGCTCGAACAACCATATGCCCAAACAACATACCAAATACAGTGAATGATTTAGCACATGTAAGATACACTAACATCCTTTAATTTGTAAATGAACACCACTGTTCTCTGAAAGCAAGGAAATAATCTGCTTAATGTAGCTCGTATTTATTACGTACAGTAAGTGTGTAAGAATATGTTAAGGTGCAGAACAGTTTAAATCTGAATAGCTTTAATGAAATGATCAGACTACCACTATCTCAGCACAAGGTGGGGAGTAAGACCAGAGAGTGCCCTTCGCAGCGGTCTGGTCTGAGAGATCTTTTCTGTCCCCAAAGAAACGGAGAGCCCGGACGGAGCCGGTTCAGCTCCCGCTCCCAGCCCGGGCTCCTCCGCCGCGGCTCGGCCCCCGCTCCCACGCGGGGCCATTTCCCTCAGAGCCGGCCGCCGGCGGGCAGCGCCGCCTCCCCGCTGCGCCCCAGCGCCGAGGGTCGCGGCACAACCGTCCCGCGTTTCCACGGCGCCGGCGAGCAGCGCCACGGCCCCCGCGCCGCCACGGCCGCCCTCACCCTGCGCGCCCCCTCCAGGGCCAGCCCGCAGTAGCGCTGCGCGGTCTCCCGGAGGCCCAGCCACAAGCTGGCGGTGGCGACGTCCAAGGCATCCCCGCGGCCGCCGGCAGCCATCTTACTGCGGCAAGGGGCGGCCCCCTTCCGGCCCGTCGCTTGACAACCGGCCTGTACCACTGCCGGGGGCGGGAAGAAACCACTGCTGCCGGGGGGGGGGGGGGAGCAGCCGGGACGGCCCGCAGGGGGCGACGGGCTGTACCACTGTCACAAGGGCAGGGTGCACCAGCACCGCCGGGGGGACGGAGCGGGAGATACCACTGCCAGGGGAGGGGGGAACGCGGCGCCCGCAAGGGGCCGGCGGCGGGCCCGGGCTCCCCGCTCAGCTCCGGCCGAAAGCCGGTGGCGGGGGGCAAGGAAGGGAGCGCCCGGGCGCGATCGCTCACGGCAGCCCGGGGTCGAGCTGGGGGAAAGGCGTAGGCGGAGCAGCAGGCGCACCTCACGGGGCCGCTCCGGAAGGGCCAGCGCGGCGCCGGCGTGCCCAGGCCCGGCGGGGGGTGCCCAGGCCCGGCAGCGCCCGCGGAGGGAACCGCGCCGCCCGCAGCGGGTCTCCGCGACCTGCCGCGCCGGCGCCTCGCGGCACCAGCGGGCGCCTCTGCCGGCGGAGCGGGCGAGACCTCCTGCTCGGACGGCACCCAAGCGCGAGGTCGGCTAACGTCCACCGCAGCCCTCTCGCCGTCGTTTCACACTGACGTGGACCGAGCGGTTACGAAACTAGTTTGTTCCTCATTAAAGCTCAGTTATTTGCAGGGAAACTTACCTCCTCTTTTGCTTCTGCTGCTTCCATGAGCAGTCATGTAACAACAGAACTTTACAAAAATACGGGGGTCACAACACCACCGACCGGTTTCCTAGGGAAAGGCCCTGATCTGGCCGGGGAGGCGCTGCCCCCGCCCTGCCCCGCAGGCGCGGCGCTTGCTGCGACACTCGCACGGCAGCAGGCGGCCGGGGAGGGGCAGCAGGTGGCTCATGGACGGGCGGCGGCGCTCCCGGGGCCGGCCGCACTCGCTGCCTTGCGGAACTGCAGTGCACGAGTGAATTGATGGTACACGCTTTAAATGCTAATGCTAAAACCACGCTATGCTTGGTAGTATTTCAACAGAATTTAAGTTGCATTTCCTAAGCTAAATTTCTCGGTTAAGAATTGCACCCACTGTGGCTGCCGCTCAGCCGCCCTCCTCCCCCTGCTGACAAACCTAAAACACATGCAAGAAGCAGTAGCTGCAATGCCACCTAGCAATGAATTCTTTTTCATCTCGTCCTTTATGGCTAATTCTTCTCTTTGTACTTAATTAGGATTTTTCTCAATTACACGTACTTCCTGTAGTACATACACTAACTCATTTTTCACTGCAACATGAGTGACTTGCATGCAGAACTGGTACCATCTAAGAGACAGTGATAAGGAGAAGGTGGAAGTGGCTATTTAATACAAGAGTAAATTCTGCCATAGCAGCAAACGATCAGTGAGCATTGAAATGCAATCTGCTTCACTAGAAAGAAAAACTCTGCAGCTTTCTTATCCTAGGCTGAGACTTGGCCAAAATTAACTGAAGTGCACTGGAAATCAGCAGAAAATTTATGTGGTTCTTAAAGTTCAATCACCAAATATAAACAAAGTTAAACTAAAGTACCAATATTAACAAAGTTTACCACATACAATTCATCAGATGTTACTATTCTGTTTAGAGGAGACAGTGCAAAACTGTCTACCTACCTGTCTTCTCACATTCCTCTGGCAGCACTGTCTGCTAAGATCCCCTTCCACTCTGCCCCCACCAAAACCTAAGGTGCTCAACTTAATCCCACTTCTTCAGTTAATTCTATCTCCCAAATTGCATCCCCCTCAGTTTCAGTCCTACCCATCTGCTCACCTGCAAGGCCTTGACTTGTATTCACAATTTTTCACATTCACAATTCAAATAGGTGAACTACAGGGCATACGCGAACATATTCTCTAGTTATCTTTTCCCCAGCATTATTTCCAGTAGAATTTCCCTGCCTGAGGTTTCCACTGAATGCTTTTCCCACATCTGCCCCACATCAACCCTTTTGCTCCAGGATTCTCAAGCATCTCTACCCTTCTCCCAAATCACCCAAGCCCTACACCTCTTCCAGGCCCCCCTTCTCCTTTCGTAAAGCCAGCTCTTCCAGAAATTCATCCCTTCCACTCCAGGCCCCTCCAAGACTTGTTTCCTGCACTTCACTTCTGTCGCTATTTTTAATTCCATACTCCTGCCCTCTCTAGCATCTGTTTCTTTGCCCCAGCAGGCCCATCTTCTCTCTGCCCTGACCTCAGCTCCTCCTCATTCTCCCAGGCACTCGGCTCTCTCCGCTCGGGCTTACTATCCCCTCCACTGGCCACTTTGCACACCTCCAAGCCCTCTTTTGCAAGGGCCTATGTCCTTTGCCCTCTTCTTGTTCTGCCTCTTAGCAGACAAGCAGAAATTAGGGCTAGTGCAGGAGTGGCAGGGTGAACCCACCTTACCTGAAAGGTGCAAAAAAGAGGGTTGGTTCCAGGTGGGGAAGCAACTGAGGCAGCTCTGGAAAGAGCTTCCTGCTCACCTAGCAGAGGAAATGGACAGACCCCAGCAGAGGGTGGCTAGACTACAGCTTCCTCCTTCAGCCTTGTACCTTCCATTGGCTTAGACAGGTAATAAATTAATTAGGTTAACCTTATTGTGGAGAGTATATTAAGGCAATCAAATGACTTTCTTTCATTTTATATCTTAAGAGAAAAAAATCTTAACCTTACGATTGAAATTATACGTTTTGATATTTAAGATACTCCTCAGCAATCATACATGACTTTTTATATTTTATATATTTGCTAAGAAGAGTATTTTTTGCAGTCATGAACTATTGTAGCTTTGGGAACCAAACCTTTGAAGTTATTTAAAAAAAACAATTGACATATTCTAATCATCTTATGCATCCCAACCCAAGATTTCTAAGTCCAAGGAAATTTAATCATTAATTTCATGGCAACTAGAGGGAGCCACGAGTTTCCTTTTTAAAAAATTATGTTGCTATTTTGACCACTGAAATGTTTTGTGACTGTTCTGTAAACACACACTAAAATTCATTACCTCAGATTCTGCAGTACAAACAACAGAGGCAGATGAACAGCAGCTAACCTGACATTTTCATGCTCCAGCTCCATCACATTTAGCTTCAGACACCCCAGGGAGCAAGGGGACTACAAAGGGTCTTTTTCTTTCTTTCTTTTTCTTTTTTTTCTTCTTCTTTTTTTTTTTAAGAATGTTGTTGCAGAAACTGACCAAAAACTGGCTTAATTTTGCACTAGTGTCAAAAAACATCACTTAAAGAATTCTTACCTTTTTGATAATGCTTGCCACTGCTGAAAGTACAGATTTTATGAATTCCCCAATCTCAACAGCATTCAAGCACAGAGGTATCTGATATATCCAACTGCTGCCCTCTGGTTTGTTTACAAGAAAAGAAAAGTTTTACATTACAGTTGTCTATATAAGTCTTTATAAGTATATAAGTCTTTATAAGTATATAAGTATTATAGTACAGTATATAAGTCGTATCTATATAAGTAATATTGGAATTATATTAATAAATTCTTTTTTTTTTTGAGATTGCAATTTTTTTCCTTCAAATTAAGACATCTTACACTTACCATTACTTGGAATGTAGTCCTGAATTTGTAAAAAGGCATCTGAGAAATGTTTTCTGACATCAAATGGCAAATCAACCACTGAACTGTGGATTTCTTCTTCAGTATTTGCTGATGGAATCACTATTGCTTTGGAATGTTGGTCAGTGTTGTGTTCACTGTCTACAGCTGTATTCATTTCATGTTCCTTCTCTAGCGTTTCTTCTAGTAGTTTTCTTTTACTGCCTATTCCTGCAAATAATTGTGAAATCATGTTTATCTTTAGAGAATTCCATGTTTTTCCGTGTAATTTTTACAAGATATTAACCTCTGTTCAGATTTTGATTTTTTTTTGTTTTTCTTCTATTCAAAGCAAAACACTGGAGTGCTACATTAGAATACAAATGTGCTACAGATTTATGATTTAAGAAATACTGGTTCAAATAATGGTCTTAGAACAGGGTTTCAAGGAAAGAGCATTAGGCAAAATTGTTGTTGTATTCAAGTAATTGAAATAAATGTTCAGGAAAAATATACTTGTTTTGATCTTTAACCCATATATTCCTCTTTCAGGATTATTAGAGCTCTTATGTTCTATCAAAATGTGTGTGTGAAAGGTTTAGGAAAGAGCAAAAAAAAAAATCACACAGCATTAAAGATTAATAACTTTCCCTAAGTTGAAAAAATTCACTACAAAATACAAAAAACCACAGTCACATTTGTGCAGAAGTATGACTGAAGGCATTCAGCAGTGTCAGTTTCACTGACTTGGGCTAAATTTTCCAAAGCAAATAAAATATAACTTTCAAAAAAGAAAAAAAAACAGAAAATAACCAAACTTTGCCTAACCATGTAGAAGAAATGACCATTTACACGTTTATTTTTTTTGTTCTATGCTTCAAAGGCACTACTGGCTAGAGATTCCCATCATGAATAGTCAAATAGTCAGAAGTCAGTAAGAACATCAGGCTCTTAAGGTGTTACCATTATATTAACTCCATCTGTATTAACATCTCCTCAAAGCATCATAAATCAGTCATTAACAACTACCAGTTAGTTGCCTCTTGATTTTAAACCACCAGAAGGAGACAGTGTCACATCTGTCTCTCCTCCCCGCCCCATACAAAGCATTTTTTGTTCTTCCTAAATCGCTGTTAGTTAGTGAAGCATTAGTCCAGTACTTTCTTCTGCAATTAGGATTGCACACTTAATTGTTATAGCAGACAGAAGATCTTGCAACTATAGAAGAACATTCCTTTTCTTCCTACATTTTTCCTGGCGAATGTCCAAACTGTCCCCATTTTGTACATACAAAATCACTTGTTTCTTCTGCATAAAATTGTCTTTACGTGATTAAACAGTGATTTCATGATGAATCTTTTCAAATTGCTGGTGCAGCTGCACCAGTATGTTTCCCTCAGAGGTGCTCTAAGAGTTGCTTAATGTCTTGTTTTAACTTTACATAAAATTGCTGGTATGTAATGAATGGGCTGGGTAAGTCAATATCATACAGTATTTGGCTATTTTTGCTTGTTTCTTAGGACATGAACTCTGGCTCCCAGATTACGATTGTGTCAGTTTCTTTGTTTTTGCTTGATTCTGCAGCAGTACTTTTTTCCAGAATGCCAAGTTGTCCTTCCTCAAATTTATCTTTCATGATTTTTAATTTTTTTGTCATTTTCTGCATCTTCTGCAATTTTAGTAGTATGTTTTTCTTGTTCAGATTCCTTTTCTCTTAACTCAACCTCACTCCTCTGTACATTATTTAATTCTACCTCATTTTCTTGTGTCCTAATGCCAGCATTACTTTCATTTGGGTCTTGGACAAAGTCTGTGTGTTCAGACTTTTTTTTGTAGTCTTCATTGTTAGTTTTACTAAATACATTTCCAAAGAACCATGATGTTCTGGCAAAAATACTACCTGCAACCCTTTCTCTTAGAATATCACTTTTATCATTTATATTTTTGGACTTTATTTCTCTCTGTTTTTCAGCATCTTTCTTGATTCTTTCCCTCTTCTCTCTTGTTTTATCTGCATCTTCCTTTTCAACATACTCTTTATCAGTCAGGTTTCTGTGTGACACAGAGTTGCTGGAATTTAACTCATCAGCTTTTTTAAAAGCATTCTGGCTTTCTAGTTTGGTAGTCCTAGAAAACTCTAACTGTAATTCTGGTTGTTTTCTTTCGAAATTGTCTTCTCTTTCAGAGGACTTCTGGGATAAAAGTTCATGTTTATTAAGACTGTTATCATATGGCTGCTCTGCTGCTTCCACTGTCACTAAATTTTCCATATAGATTTCTTTAGGTTTGGATTCACCTGAAAACTTCAGTATTACCTTGTCTTTTGAAGTAGTGTTTGGTGGGGTCTTCTGATACTCAGATTCATTATCTGTATTTTTGTATCTTGTTGCACTGTCATGAGGGCTTGAACTGATGGGCACAGGTAAGCCTAAATCTGATGATACAGAATAATCTTTTCTTTTACTGTATTGCATATAATTTTTATATTTCCTTCTGAGATCTGATTAAGACTGTCCCTGGACCCATACCCTGAAACCAGGAGTGCATGTTGGGAACATGAATCTTTCAATGTTATTTCTGCTTCATCTTTCTGATGGTGTTGCATGTTCATAGAATTTGTTTCGTTTGTAGCTCCTCTCCTGAAAAGCTATCAACAATAGCATCGAGTGCTGTACTTTTTTTTGTCCTATCTTTTACTTATCTGGCATATTCTGTTGTTTTGTCATTGTCCTGTTTGTTGTTTTGTGCTGCCAGCTGAAGTGCAAGATTATTCTCTTTGCAGGTATCCACATTGCTCTTCTCCGATTCTGTATGATTAATCTTCTGATTCGGTGGGTCTTCGGTTTCTTTTCCCCTTAGTATTTTAACATGGAAACTTAGTTTTTCTTGTATTCTCAGCAAGCAATTTTTATCTTCTGTTCTGAAAATCTGTATTTCTTCCAGATGACCACTTTCTTCTGAGGTTTTGGTATCTGTCAGATGGAGGTCATTAGATGAGTAGCGAAAAGGAATGAAAGGCTGGTCAGTAATGAATTCTTGGGACTCCTCATGTTTCTGATTCTGTTGATCAGTTAAAATATCCAGGCTGAAATCTTTGATGTTGTTTTCATCAAAACCCAGTTGATCATTTTTATCCTCTGGGTCATAATTTTCTCTTTTACATCAGTATCCATTCTAAACTGGCTTTTTGATGCTGAATTTTGTTCTGTATCACAGCATTCAATTGGCTTGCCTTTTTCTGATGTTTCCAGAGTAAGACCAGGCTCACTGTCATGTGGGATCCCCTCGATGTCCAGACAGTTATCTGCAGTTGCTGTCGGCTCCTGAGAACTTTTTTTTTTTTTCTCTCAGATTCTTGCACACATGTATTGAGGTTATTTTGTTCTTTTTTGCACTTTTTCAGCTCTTTCTATTTTGGACTTTTCCTGTAGGTAAATTTCAATTTCCTGATGGCTTAAAGCACGCATTTCTTCATTCATACCTACTCTGTCCTCTTTTTCTTCACTTGGTTTGTCTTTTTTGAGTACATCCTGCTTACTCCTGCTTACTGCTTACTAGAATAAAAATCTTGTAGCTGTGAATCTACTGTATTTTCAAAATTTAATTCTGATGGTAAATGTACAGAATCTTTGGAGACAGGGACATCTTAATAACCTTTTATACTGGAGTTTGCCTGACTTTCACTACTCTTGGAAACATGTTCTTCAGCACTGGAATAACTAAACATGTACGTACTGTCTTTGAGATACTTCAGGTTTTCCTAGGGTTTCAACAGATAAAATATGTGAAGCATCATTATCTTTGACTAATTTGGCAATATGTGCTGCTTTTTTATTACTGCATTCATTACTTTGCACAGCTAGTGGGGAAAAGAGATTGCTGTCTTGGGTTGCACCCACATCTCTGTTTTCTGGCAACTCATCACTACCTCTCTGATTTGCTTGTCCTTTGCTGTATTTTTATTTCCTTGTAATATTTCATCTTCATTTTCAGTCTGAGGGATTTCTTCACTAAAATACACATCCTTTTGCAGACTCAGAGCTTCTTCTTCTTTTGTTGTTGAACTCTGAAACTTTAGTATGTCTGCAAAATGACTGAGAGAGAAGAAATGCCTCTGTTCTTCAGATATGTCAGGCTTTCCTTTTGTATTTTTTGTGTCTATAGGATCAAGGTTCTGAGATGGGATAGAAGAAGAAGAAATTTGATCTGATGCAATTGATTCATGTCCCTGTTGATTATCAGATGTGTGCATACTAAAATTTATAAAGCTATTATAGATATTTTTATACCAACCTGACTGGCCACGTTCGCTTTCTGGCTCTTGACTTCTCTCTTTAGCTTCTGTATTTTTCAACAGTTGGCTTTCTGATACTGAGTCTTGTTCTGAACGGTACGGTTCAATTAGCTTCTCTTTGTCATCTGTTGGTATATCAGAAGATGATGCTGTGGTATTTGAGGTGCTCATGATGTCATTAAGAATAAGTACACTTGCTGGTAGCGTCCAAGGATTTGACACGTTACTGTTTGAATCTACTGCTTCTGGTACATAATTATTTTTGTCTTCTTCATCTGTCACTGCTTTAACTGATTCCTGTGATTCTTTGTCTGTGTGTGATTCTTCCTGTTTTAAAGTCTGTATTTCTTCATTCTTATTTGCTTCATCCTCTATTTCTCTGCATTGCTGGTCTTCCATAACTGCATCTTTCTCAGCTCGCCCAAAATTTAGAACATTACTTAAACCTATATTAAACCAATTTGATTTGGATTCATGGCTTTCACTCTTTTGTTCTTCTTCTGTCAATACTTCTGTAACTACTGTTTCATGTTCATTATCAGAATATTCAGCCACATGAGAAATGTCATGGATTTGTGGATTGTTTTTTTCTGATACCGAACCAACATCCACATCCTCTTTGCGAAAATAGAGAAAGCCTGTCAGTCCACCTTGAAACCAACCAGATGCTGTGGGGTCTTGTTCCTCCTTACCACTTGACTCTTCCAAATCATTTTCAGCAGTTGCTATTTTTCTGCCGATATAAGTATTTTCTTCTAAAGATGCAGTAACGGTCTTTATGGTCTCCTCATCATTTTTACTTCCTGTGGTGAACCATCCTGCAATACCAGAAACCACCCAACTAGATTCAGTTGGAATGGGCTGTAATGGAAGACTGTTTTGAGTCTGTGGCTGTTCAGCATCTTCTTTTCTGTTCTCGTTTTTTCTGAGCAACTTTTTGCTTGCAGACTCCTCCTGACTGTGAGATTCCTTGGAATCATTTTCAGAAACTGATTCAACTCTTTGTTCCTTCTGGATGGAGTCTCTTGTATATTTTAGGAGTTCATTTTCATGCAGCTTTGATTCTGCATCAGGTGATGAATATTCACTTTCTTTGTTGTGATCATGTAATATGCTATCTTCGTTTTCAAAAATGTACTCGTCTCCATCAAGACAGAGGAAATCAGTCTCCTAAAGGAACAATATTAACTTTTAAAATGTTTTCTTTTGTAATTTTATACAGCACCATGCAATACAACAGTGTATCTTTATTCTTGCTCTGTGTAGTTGTACCTGTGTGTAACTTTACACAAAGGAATTTAGGTAATTATGATATTCCTAATGGTTATGTATGGTTTATTAGATAAAAATTAGCTTAGATCAACAGATTTTCAGAGAGGGCAATAAACAAACAAATAGAACAATAACAAAAAAGGCATATTTGAATTGTCTGAAATAAAAATGCATTGATACTTGAATTTCTAACTGGATATTGGATTTTTAGTTGGTTTGAACTATGTAGGAAAATCTGGTGATACTGGTTTACCTTAGTAGGCACTTCAACTTCCTCTGAAATAAAAACTTCCTCAACCTTCACAGCATCTTTTTGGAAATACCCAAAATCCTTTCCTTTCTGTAAAAATATAAAAGGAATGAGAACATTTAAAATTTAGTAATAAGTATGTTAGGTGCCTGCATGTATGCTAGAAAAGTAGGAACAAAGAATAAGTTTACAGGACTGCCCCCAACCCCTTCATTTTGTTTGGTCAAAGTGGTTTATTTTTCCTTCACAAAAGTGTTCTCTTTGCCACTTCAGAAAGCAGTGAGAAGTATATTAATCCCTGCTGCTATTTTCTGTTCTATTTTTATAAAAGTGTGTTTGTGCAGACTCAAACCAGTAGCCTTAACACTGCTTCAACTGAAGACAGTGTTGTGTGCACAGATGGTCTCACTCAGCTCTTACTAAAATCATCTGCAAAGTTCCCATTGACTCAAGTGTGAGAAAAAATCTGCTCTAATAACAAATGAATCACAGTAAGTTACAAGAAGAGTGGGATATGAAATCCAGATGCGAGATAGGCTAAAACTGAATGGCAATGAAGATGGCAACACTACAGAAAATAAATAAATGATAATGCCCAAAAGAATTATGCAAACACAAGTGAGGGTCAGCCTGACCTCGAAACCAACAACTAAGTTGAAGTCAGAGCATTGCACGTAGTCTTAATGGAGGAGTACACCTTGGACAACAAGGAAGAGTGAATTACCTGCCAAAATGTTCTCAGATGAAAAAAAGGAAGACAGCATTTCACTGTTAGGCAATAAACGTGCCAGATAGATAACTTTTGTGTGTGTGTGTGTGTGTGTGTAAATTAACTGATATATTCCAGTTTTGGAGCACTTAAACAGTTTTACTACCATTTCAGTTTGGATCAATGCACCCATTGCTTCTTAGTTATAACTTAACTACATGAGTTACTAAGTTACTACCTGACTGTTCTAACTAGGTTGTCAGTTGTTCCAGCTCACTAAACTTGCCTGATAACTTTGTGGGAATTTTACTTGAGCCCTGAACGGTCAGGGCAGGTCCCCATACTGCATCTCTGATTAAGCAACTGCAACAACTCTTTACCTGCTAACCCGTAAGTAGATACCTGACCCAAAAGACATGAATGTTTTTAAGGGAACCAGATATGATCATATAGCCAAATGATTAGATGAAGGAGACAAAACCTGGATTCTGATCTTGATTTGTCTCTCCATGTTTGATCTTTGGTCATGTTTGATTTTTTCTTTCTATAAAAAGATAATAATAATGACCCATCTCCCAAATATGATGCTGAGCCATGACTAGTTAATATTAGAAAAGAAATGGAAGATCCCTACAAGCAAGCAGACTGCTGTTATGCTATTATCATCTAATTTATGGGGAAAATCTTTCATATTGAAGTACTTACACTTCCTGTCCACAAATTTTCACTTTTCCTTGAAAGTTTGGAGTATACAATTATCTCTTCCCCTGTTTTGAAGTTAAGATACCGGCAATCAGGCCCTAAGTAGTCTGTAGTGGCTTGAACTCTGCTCATTGCCGCTGGAATAATATGTAGAAAGAAAGAAACAAATAACTATAGCAGCCAATTTATCTGAAGTCGGCATATTGAAGAACACTGATATATATAATTACATTGAAATGTTTGTTAATACATCAACATGTGCTTTATGATGATACCACTTCATTTAACAGGCAAGTGGAGAGCTACTAAAAATACAGAATGCAAAAAAGAAGCCTTGTCCTGCTTCCTGTTCTATTTACTACTGACATCAAGAGGAAAAGTTCCTGTCCTATATGTGCATTGTTTTTCAATTGTTATTCAGGCAAGCTTTCAAGGCTGAAATGTCTATGAAGAATTAGCAAGTTCATGTATTAAAGGCAGATCTAAACAGCTAACAAATATTTCCCTGGAATATTTATAATTTTATATTTTGCAAGTTAAATCTAGTAATTATTTCAGGCATCTTGTCCTCTATTTTGAATACATTGATAATGTAAAGGACAGAGGTAAGTTTAAGCATTATAAACCTTAAACTCTCACATTGTCAAAACCAAAGTTTCCAATTCAATTTGAATTACTTTCAATTCTCTTTCTCTACACCCCTGTTCCCCCACAAGAAATATTACTATGTGCTATAGTCAGTTTGGGGCCTATTCCACAAACTTTCTGAAAGACAGACATCTCTGAGCATCTGGAGCCAAGTGAAGTCAATCTTCCTCCACAGGAAGGTAAAGATCCATCAGTAGAGAAAGTCTAAGGTTTCTTTTGGAAAAGCCAGCTTTCTTCTGCAGAGAGAATAAGCTATCCTCTTTGAAAGTGCAACAATTGATAAGGGTGCAAAACCAAAGGAGACAACTTAAAAACTACTCAAACTACATATGATTACGGCAAGTCTCTCAACGGTAACGCAATGGATAAATTACCATTATTTATCACTGCCCGCTTGTGATTCAGTGGCTGGGTTGCCTCCCACAGAGCTAGTTACTCCCCATTAACTCTGTAACTAGTTATTGTTCTTACCTCATACTAAAGCAGAAAATTAAGTAAAGAGGATATATTAACAGTGTCTTTCACAAGAAGGATTAAAAAAAAACCTAACCAAGTAAGTTACTTACAGTAGAAAAAGTAGACTATTTTGCGGAATGTGGCTGTGAATGTAATATAAAGACAAGATACATGTCTTCTTTCTCAGTTGATAGGCTATCATTTTTGTTTTCTAAAGGATTTTCATATCTGTAACAAATGAGCTAAAAAATATTTTAAAGCTTCTTTGTACCGACCATTTTGAGGAAACCCTAGGAAAACTACTTATTCAAGAGTATTTTTACTGAACTTTGATCTTTTATATACTTACACAACACAATCCAGCAAGCAAGATTTTCAGAAATAGTCCTCTTTTTACTAGAGAATTTTAAGTCTATCATTCAAAAACTTAGCATAATGACAACAAAATATATTTTCTCTGAGTACTTATTTTCTTTCAATGTTTCGTCACTAATTTCAACATTACAGTTTGTAATGGCTATTTGTACACCGCGGTCTCCTTTAGAAAAAAACAACTTTTTTTTACTTACTCTCACATTCCCGATCACCACACTTCTTCCATTCTGAAAGTACCTTTGTGCACTGCAGATTTGTTAAAAATGAAATTACTAACAGCAGAATTCTCCAATCCAAGATCCTTGACATGTTAGAGCAAATCTAGAATGTACTAAAACTGTGAAAGCTGAAATGACATTCAGTTAGCAAGAACATTCTACATTATTTTCTTAGTCTAACAAAACTTTGTAAGTAAATTTATAATCCCATTGTCCTTCTCTCATCTGCTTAAACAGAAGTACACTATGCTAACTCTGCTAACAATCTGCAAAGTCAGGTGTCCTCATTATAAACATATGTTTAATAATTAACTAAGTTCTGAAAGCTAGACTAATGTTTTGAATACAAAGAAACCAGTTATGGTCACATCAAAAGTTAGGCTCTATCAGACAAGTTCTTTTGTATTGAGTTTGTGGAAGACTTTGTTAGGAGATATTCAACGTCAGGAGTTATATTAGTATTTTTTTCTGGATTATTAATGAATTTTTAATGTGAATCTTTATCAGATTTTAAGATGGACTGTCAATTCTACGCATACATTGATTTGCATGATTACTAATATAACTACTGATATTTTTCTAGCTTTTTTGTTTAACAGACTGTATTTTGTGTGTACTGATATATTTTAGGCTATGGGTGATCATCGGGATCTCAAAATAGAAATGTTTCCACATAATTCTTCTGGAGTTTTCTCACCCACTAGATACTAAGAACAATCCTTTCCCATGGGGAATACTTTCTCCACTCCAGTTGCTTTTAAAAGTTCTGGATGCTTTTCAGGCTCTTAAGACAACTAGAAATCCACACACCTTTTCTACATCATGTATCACAGAGCAGTATACTGATACTAGGCAGATGATGTGTTCTGTTTTTTAAGGAATACCCTCTATTTCTTAGCAACTTATTATCCCATATGGAGTTACAAAAATGTTTTATCAAAGAGAGATTATGTTTTATAGTAGTAATTATACAATGAGTTGTACACTGGTTGCATATAGGTATGAACTTGTACTATAAATGAAGTCCTACAGAGTGGTTTGCTTTAGAAGTAAGCCTTGCTTCAGATGTTTCACATCGTTGTCCTGTACTTCTTGACCACCTATACACACTACATTTATTTAACTGCAGAAGGGGCTTCACCTTTCCTTTTCGGCTCTCCTGCATCGGGTAGCCTCTGTTCTCTCCCTTCCTGATAGTGTCCCAAGAACGTGCATTCCTTCCCAACCAGGTAATAGCCACAGTCATATGCTTCCTGGTAGCCCTGCCCTTCCTTCAGTCCTGAGCGTGACTCACATATAATTGGCTCTACCTTCCCTTTTCATGACCTACACTGTATCTCACTCACGGGATAGTGCTAGCCCCTGCCTCCCACTCCAAAATGCAAGCATGTCGGACACTAGTGTTTAGCCTGATCTAAGAGCCAGCAAACAAGTGCAACTACTGGAGAATAGGAGAGGGCACAGTGAATTGCACCCAGGGACATGTTAACTAGCAATGTCCTGCAAACAAATAAATTGCAGTAGGTGACATGCCCTCCAGGTGCAGGCTAACACTTTGGCCCCCTCCTTTGCCACATGACCTGATAGCCAGACAGGCCTCTCCTATGACCCAATATAGCAGCTGCCTCCTCTCTTAGGTAATCAGGCATAAGGCTGTGTCATGCACCAGGGAAAACACAGTAGAGATCTACTCTCCCCCTGCTCTCCCTTGTCTAGCTTTGATTTGCCCCCTCCACCGCATGCATATTCTCCTCTTCCATTCTCTGGATCTTTTGCTGCTTAGCGTGTCATTGATTGTGTCCCTTTCCCTGGCTCCTTTAGGTTTATCTGTAGGAAGTAAAGCACAAGGGGAATGACAGGCAGCTAAAACATGACAAATTCAAGGAAACCTGTTGAGAAGAAAACTAAAACGGGCATTTTTCTTCTCATTCCTGCATCTCTGCAGATTAGAACAAACTGTTAAGATGGAATATATAAAAAATTTGCATTGGGGAGACTCTATATATGCTAAGCATTGTACAAAATCATTATCCTGCCAAGATTAAAATCTGGTCAGTCTTTCATAATGTTGCATACCAACCATGAGACAGAAACCAATCATTGTCTTGGAAAGACTAATGGTCTATTTTTGACCTTGGTAACATGGAGCTAATTCACCTAAAAAATGGAAAAGTCAGGTATTTGGCACCTAAAATTAAGTAGTTCTGCAAGTTTGCATAGGGGGACAGACTAAGAGACACAGACCTGAAGATCTGCACCGTATTACAACATTTGTCAAATGATCTCTGAAAGTGGCTCCAACTTCCATTTCATGTGGAGAGGTGCCTTTATATTCAAAGCAAACCCAAATTAATTCAAGTCCTTTAATGAAGATGCTAAAAATGTTGCAACTCATCATAGCAACTCCATTTAACCTATGTCTGCAATTTTCAAGTTACTCTGGGCACTGTTCATTGTGTAGTTTATAGTCTCAACAGTCATTCATCTAGGTGTGAAGCTGTTAAAAGGCTGATTAACAGTGCCCTGATCTCTGTTCTGTGTTATTTGTTCCGCTGGCTAACTTCAACAATAAATCACATTTAGATCAAGTATTCTTTTCTTCTGCGAGTCCCACACTTGCAGACATTGTACAAGCATAACTTCCAGTCACCTTTGAACTGAACTCAAAGATAAAGATTAATGGAGTTCATCATAGCTGGCTTCTAAAGGACAAAGTTGAAAACTTTATAGCAGATAGAGACTTTGCTTTATTTCTATTTGGCAAATAAAATTAGACACACTTCTGCAGAACTTAAGTAACAAATGTGAATACTATTATACATGCAAAGACAGGCAATGCTAATGAAAAAGCAAGCTGTTGTCATTAGGATGAAACTATTAGCTTTTTATTGGGAATGACATTTTAGTAGCTTTAACTACTGAGCTAGAAATACAGAGAACCCTTATGACTATAAATTCACAGTAAAGTGAATAGTGTGATTTAAATAAATTGGGTAGTATGCTGGGCACATTGGATGAGTCTTTTAAGACATGGTCCTGTATTAACACAAGACATTGCATTTCCTAGAATATTCAGTATCTACATTAACAATAAAGACCCAAAGCAAATCATAAGTTTGTACAAATTCTTCTAAGTACATAAAAGTCAACACCTATTTTATAATAACAATGGTTACTATGTACAGTTTTGGTTATATTTTTATGATAGCACCAAAAGACTCAATTCAGAATTTAAGGTTTAACTGTGCAGAATATTGCACTAATATGTGGGAAAATATGGTCCATAGCAAAAGCACTTATAATATAGTTCTTTTGACTTAAGATGTTTAGGTGAAAATGCAGATCAACTTTTACCTTGAATCAATTATCACAAAAAGATTTTGTTAACAAGTATCTTTTTAAAATGAATAAATCAGAAGAGAAGAAACATTAATTCACTGTTATTCCAGTTAAATAAACCTAAACAGGTAACAGTCATTCATCATCCAGATTTAAACTAACTCTTTCAGCCAGGGTAACAAATTGTAAAAAAAAAAGCAGTTATTGCTTTCCCATTACAAAAGGAGTTAAAAACATGACAATTAACAGTGCATTTCTAGAAAACTCTTGATAATATACTTCCTAGCTCTGAATGCCTCACATTTTACGATATAATAGAACACTGTCACCTATTAACAATCGCCTGAACAAAGTTTGTGGTAGAACAGTTGGTTTTTTTTTAATAAAGTAGGAGAGAAAAATCTGAAAAAGCCAAATGATATCCTCTGAAAAACAGATCTCTAATATTTAATTACTCAAATTGCCACTGCCACAGCATTTGCTCAAATCATAAATACATGTAGTCACATAAACACTTCTGTCAGTAAGCAAGCTGATTTTTCAGATCTGCAACTTACAGAAATGAATAGGTTTGCCCTGTTGCACACAATTGCTTTAAAATCAGCAGCTGAACCTGAATCTCAAAGTTATAACTAGGGCCTAACCACAAGGCTGTACCTTCTCCTCTGAAGAAAATATGCTTTAGAAATCCATTTGCAAATTTATCATTTTTAGAAGTTAATTTTGCTGGAACTTTTTAGTTCACTAATGCCTATGGTTCCTTTCAAAAATTACTGTCATATTTCCTCTGAATACTCACAATGAAGCTGGTTTAAGCACAAGGATGTCAGTTGAAGTAAGGAAGCAGGAATTTGGAGAGGTGCACCTTTTATACAAAGTCATGTTTCAGCTTCTAATTTATGAACAGTCTGCAAAATCTACTTTGACAAGGACTCTGAGTGGAACATCAGGGAAAAAACACATTCTTGGAGTCTTCCAGTTTCCTCTCTGTATCAGGACTGAAGAAAATGAAGACAAGTAAATGGTATGGAGTCAATGCACGGTTTAAAAGCACTGTAAGAAAGTCTTCTAAATTTGTATTTAAACCTAGAAGGGACCATCTGATGTAAGCACTCCACAAGGCAAGCCTAGGCCATACATGGCATGTTGCCTACTCAGTGAAAGCATCTTAATTTCATTATTAGTTTTCCCCCCTTTTTGATCATCTATTTTTCCCACATTACTTTAATGAGAAGAGAACAAGGTCTTTTTCCTTTTATTGCTAATCATCACTGTGGGGAACAGAAATAAGTAAACAAATGTTTTATACATTTCACTGCCTCTATGCTACCTACCCTTAATTCTCAGAAATCCCAAACTGTTGTATCAAATCCAGTCTCTAAATTGTCAACTATTTGAAATAGGTGACTAGGGACAGAGGAAGGAAATTGTATCTACTGCCTCAGCCCTATACATGGCTCTGAAATTGTTTCAGGGTGACAGAATGGGACTTTGAAAGTAAACATAACTAAATTACTAAAAAGATTACTGCTTTATAAAGACCTGTATACTACGTTGCCATTTTGCAATATCTAGCTTTTAGAAGACTCTATTCTTATGAAGTTATTACAGATGTTTAAGTTACACTGAGTTTCTCAGATTTAGCAAAGCTGACTATAAACAGCACAGTAAAGCTCCTGTTATTCTAAGCTTCTTATAACTTAGACATTAAGCTATTAGATACATCACCTGCTTTGTAACTCTGCAACAAACACTCCTGTATTTTCACCTTGCCAAAAATATATCGCTGCCTGTAACATAACCTGAAACAAGAAATTAAGCATAATCAATCCACCCTTAGTCCAGTTACCAGGACCCACCACATTGTTATTACAAACCCTGTCAGTGTATTCCTCTGAAACAATGTACTGTGGCTTCTGACTAGCAATGCACTTCTCCAGCTTTCTATAATGGCTATAATATTATCTATTAAAACCTATCTAATATCACAAAAGTAGTATTACTCAATATTGAATTACTCAAACTCAACATTTTTTAAAATACCCAATATGTTAAAATATTATCAAATAAAAGGATTAAAATGGCTTCTAAAAGCAATTGAAATATGAAGTTAATATGAAGAGCAGCATTTACTCAACTATCCTGTATAAATATTTGTTGCTTGTGGCAAATTGTGAAGTTTAGTATCTTGAATAAGACTTTTTTTTTGTTTTTTTTTTTTGTTTTTTGGTTTTTTTTGCTCTTTATCCTTCAGAGTAAAGATATTTTAATCAAGCACATTAATCCACCTCCTCTGATGCTCTAAGAAAAGGGGAAGGAAATACAGTTGAAGACTATGGACAAGAAGTAAAGTATGATTCTCAGATGTAGAGAAGCAGAGGTAGACAGGATACTAAAGTTAAATGGACTGAAAAATCTGTACGAAAAAAACTGAACTTGTTAAGAGAAGAGGAAAGCACAAGGAGCCTTCCCACACTGTACATCTGTGCTGAAAGAATGTTACACTTCCTCCCTGGGTAGACAAGTTTCTTCAAGCAGTAAATTTCAGTACTCCACAACATAGAAGTCTGTCACTACTCAGCTCATGAGTTCACATGGAAACTCTAAAGACTTATCCCCCCCAATAAATGAAATTGAAATTATGCAAAAGTATGCTTTCCATTATTGCTTGGTGCAATAAAAATAAGCTTACAGATCATTTCCCTTCTGAAAACTTCTGCAATTTGGCATATGACATGAATTTTCTTCATGCCAAGTACCACCAGATCAGAGTGTTTCATATTCACTTATTAGGCATTAATTAAAAACTGTAAGAACAATTTTGAATATACACCTTCTAAGATGCAGTCACCTGCAATTATGATAAATACTTTAAAATCTATGAAGACTGTGATACACCTGTGTTACAGAAAAAAGTCAGGCATCCAGAGAATAGTCTACAAAGCCACATTTATTTGCACATGTACAGAACAGAGCAACAGATGTTATTGTTTTTTCATACAAAATTATATAAAAACAATATTCACCTTCATAGATACACCATACCACTTTAAGTTGTATTAAATACATTCAGAAAGCATTCTTGCACGCACACAACATTGGCATTAGGTAGTCCCAGGTAATTCCAACACTGCAATGTAGTTATTCCTAGTGGTATGAAGCATTCAAAGGCTACTTTGCAACTAAAATAAAAATAATCCTGGTTGAGAAGTGAGCTGAAGTCTTTCCTCCACTGGCCATCAAAGCAAGGAGCATCACTAAACAGATTAAATGTCTCCAGAACATAGATGTAAACATTACCCAAGTACCTGCAGAAGGCAGATAAGAGTGGTATTCCAGACTGACTTGAGCAGCTCATCTTGGTCGGTGTTAACATTTGCACTTACTGACTTACAGGAAAAAGATTTATAATACTAAAAGATAGAATTGAGTAAGAATGTGTGATTACAGAAGAAGACAAAAGGTATATATCCAGCTGATTACTTTCCCTTCCTATCCAGCACTAGAGAGAGATTACTCCCTTTAATGGGACTTAAGATTCCCATTCTTGCAAAGAATAGAGGGGAAAAGTAAGATTATTGCAACATTGTCTCCCTGCATATGTATCTAAAAGGAGAATTTAAGTGTCAACAGGACATCTCAAACAATTTATTTAAAATGCACATTTATTTCTACAAAAAAAAAAAAGGTGTATGATACAGAAGTAGAAGTGATCACACCAACTTAAAGATTTACCTATTAAAATATACAGAGGATCTTAAGGAGTACAGGATATTTAAAAAAAGATGCAAAGGAGTGTTAATCTTTTATTTTTACATTTTCAGGAACTTCACATAATTTTGATAGGTCACCTTTTACAAAATTATGTAAAAAGTACAAGAATGCCTGGTAAACAGTCTGCATTTTTCCAAAAGATTTTTTACAGCATGCAATTCTTAAGGCAGCCTTCTCCTCCTCCTTACAAGGAATCCTTTCACTCAAATCATCTTCTGCTGCAAAGATTAGGCTAAGGAAGCTTGGTCTCTTCTGTTAACGCCTTTTGTCTTTCCTGTCTGATTTACGGTCTCTTTCACTCCGTGAAGTTCTCTTGCCTGATCGACTACTTTCTGATATAGACCTCTTTCTATCAGATCTTGAACTTTTATCCTTTGAGCTTTTTGCATCTCTGCTACCACCTTTAGAGGACTTGTGACTTCTATCTGCTCCTGAAGCATCCCTTCGCTTCCTATCCACGCTCCTCCTACGTTTTCTATCTCTGTTATGCCCTCTTCCTCTGCTTCGACTTCTACTTTCACTACTGGTAGAGCTACTGGTGCTACTGTCCCTGCTAGTACTCCCACTTGTAGTGCTGCTGCTGCTGGAACTACTCCGACTACTACTGCTGCCAGTGCTGGAACTACTTCCACTAGTAGTACTGCTTGAAGTACTACTGCTACTACTACTGCTGCTGCTACGACTATGACTCTTACTGCTTTTGTTCCTTGCCCTACCCCTGCTTCTACTCCTAGTCTTATTTTTAATTTCTACACTCAGTGTCTGACTCTGCTCTGTCTGTGCCTCAACTACCTTTATGGACACCACAGCATTTTCATCCTTGTCTGCCTGAGGCTCTGCATCCTGAATGGACTGAGATAATGGAGGTGACTGTGGCAGTAGCACAGACTCTGGCTGAGATGGGGTCTCAGCCTCAGGTTCTGGCTTGGCTTCAGGTACCTTTTCCTGTTTTCCTTCAGGTTCAGCTTCAATTTCTGGTTTGATACCTTTCTCCTTCTCAGGAGAAGGAATATTACACACTTTTTCTGGCTGAGCATCACACTCAGTTTCTGGTTCCACTTCTTTCCCATTTTCATTTTCTACAGGTTCTACACTATCTGCCTCATTCACTTCTACCACATCCTGCTCATTATCCACTGGCTGAATACTTACACCTTCCTCTTTTACAGCTGTGACCTCCTCATGCTGACCATCCTGCTGCTTGTCATTCTCCCTCACCTCAGGAGTCTCTTCTAGTTTAATCTCCATTTCATGTTTTTGTTCATCCTCTTCCTGTTCTTTCTCTGCATCACTATGCCCTGAACCTATTTTTCCCTTTTCCTCCCCTACCTCCTCCATTTCTACATCATTGTTCTGATTACCTGTCTCCAACTCTTCCACCTGCTGAGCCACCTTACCCTCTTCCTGCTCCTTGTTCTGTTCTTCCTTCTTTTCTTCAGTCTGCACCTCCTGCTGTTCTTTTTCCTTCACAGATTGTCTTCTGGGCCTGGCCTCCATTTTGTTAATCTGCTCTGCAAATTCATTGCGCCTGCTTTCAAAGAGTGCTGGAGAATAAATGCATAAATATAAGTTTCAGATAGATAATCTACAGAAGCTGAAGTCTCTTTTCTCCTTAACTATGCACTAATAGTTATCAAATTGTTTTAACTTACAAATATTACATCCCTATTCATTTTGAAGTAGCGAGCTATTCATGCATATTGCAAAAGATTGCTGGTTACCTTACTAAAACGAAGCAAAGGGACCAGTCAGCTCAGCTGAGTGTCAGAACAAAACCTTAAATCTAATCTAATGAAGTTTGACTTTGTTGAAATCAATCCAATCAACAGTATACTAAAATACCACCTTTATTTCCTGGTATTTATATATTATACGCATTAACAAGGTTATGCTTCCCAAGGTGAATAAGAGTCAGCAAAAAGCAGATTAGTATTGAAAAAAACAAAAAAACAAAAAACCCTTTAATAATGTAAGCTATTCAGACAGCCGAACTAGCTTCTTATTCCCCACCCCACACAATAAAGAAAAAAAATTCTCAGTTTAATAAAAAGAACAGTAAGACTACCATCACCATGCAGTATTTTAAATTGTTTTCCGAAAGGAAAATATAGTCATCCTGCGAAACAGACAAATGAACACACATTAAGGTAATAAAAAACAAAAACAAAAAACCCACAGAGAACATCATCACAGAGTACTAGTGCTATGCTTAAGGAAAAGTTTCTCAACTCCTTGTAAAAACCTGTGTTTCCTGGGGTCTTCAATCCATAGAATTTGTCTTTTCAAAACGAAGTTGCTGCACTGGCATACATCTGGGTACTAAAGTTAATATAAAGGACTAAATTTTAAACAAATACTAATGAGATTACATATACACCTCTTTTGACTCCTTGTAAAAGCATCAAAACACCCAACAAAAATAAGTCACTAAAGGAGTAATGTTGCTTAGTTATGATGAATGGCCATACAATATACAGCTTGTCCTGACCATGAAATTACTGTATCTAAGCAGAAAGACTTAAATTTGTTCAGGAAACACCAGAAGGAGGCAAGAACAGCAGCAGTCATGTATTACATGGAATGCTTACCATTCATTTTTTTCTGTGAGTCTTCCATCAGCTTCTGTGTAGCAGGACACATTCTGCCAGGTATGTAGAATAAGTGAGGTCTTGTCTTCGTTCTTATATATTTAATTATTTTAGCATTATGTTCATTCCATTCTTCTTGCTGAGAAATGAAAAAAAAAAAAAGTAAAATCCACAAGATTATAATTTATACAAGAGAAATAACAAAACTGAACAGAGAACAAAACTAAAACTCACCAACTGAGCAAGCTCAACCTTTTGCTCCAGTAACCGCAGTTCTGTCTGTTTAGCACGCCTTTCTTCAAACAGTTCTCGCCTTTCATTTTCAACTTGCTTTCTTTCTTCTTCTGCCTGTACTTCAAGCTTTTGTTCAATCTCTTGTCGCCTCTTTTGCTAAGATAAGTAAAGAAGTACTTCAATTTTTTTTCCCCCTAATCAAGAAAATATTCTAGTTTGGTCTAGTTAGATTTTTTTGTATTTACACTGTTAAATGCATTCCTCAAATGAAATTTAGATAGCTTCTGAATTGTAGGTAATGTAAGAAAAAAGTGCCACGGCTTGCTGACACAAATCTCTCTGAGTGTGTGTGTATGCACACATATACTATAAAATGACAGAAATCCATAGGGGCATATCTGCTTCAGGTTTACCATTCAATTTGCATTTGACCTTTCAAGATTCAACATGTCTTTTTCCAAAAAGGAGAAAATACAAACAGATTTCAGGAGCTCCACTTAGAGAGAAAAAAATTCAACTTCCCCAAGAAACAAATGAAAGGCTATAGACTGGTGTTTGCAGCCAAAAAATTACTGAATATACTAGAAGCATTCACAATGTATTAGAGATAGAGATCTATATAACTGTAATCCAGAGATATCTGTTTATGTATCCTTGACAGCCATATGGGATTACACAAGTTTTCTAACACAAATATATAATTTAGTGCCTGGACAAAAAGAAATAGCTGTGTCTTACGAAACTCCTCAGACCTCTAAGTTGATTTATAGTAACATCTTATGTATGAAGAAAACATTGCCTATACAAACTCTCAGAAACATGTTAGAGCGAACAGAAACTCCTCAAAGTCGCTTTATATAAACACATACTGCTGTAAGTTATATGAGCAGCCTGTGTTTCAAGACCATCCCCACAACTGTTTCCTGTTCTAAAAGCAAGCGGACAACTGAGAACTTTGGTACTCCTTGTGTGCTACACTACTAGTTACAGAGAAAACAGCAGGATATCCAAATACTGCTGTGAAAGAAATCAATACCAACAGCAAGCCAGCTATGCTATCACCTCACTGAAGAGGTTTAAATATAAAGACTTCATAGCTGCCTCCGCTGCCCAGCTGAAAGCAGAACTTCTTGTGAACTTTCACATACCATTTTTAATCTAAAGGTGATTATTATTAATCAATCTATTTTAGGCAACGGTAAACAAATACCATAACATGCACAATTTAAATAGGCATACTAGGCATAAAGTCATCACCATACTCTTTACTTTTTAAAGGTTTTTTGAGGTTAAAAGATTTTTTTAAAGTTACCATTAAGCTACGTAAAGCCTTCCCTTCAGGACAATCACATATTCATTTATTAAAACAAGAATGCTTATCATCATCTACATCATACAAAAAAAAAAAAAAGCCACTGGCTTTTGGTCAAACAAATGATGAAATACAACCATACACTCTTTGTATACTTGGTTATAATTTAAACATCTGGAACACATGAGGGTCAGCGCTGCTTCAGCAATTCTGAATCACCATTGTTTACAGAAACAGCCTATGACCGATTATATAGTTTACCTGATTAAATTCCATTTATCCATTTGCTTTGAAATGATCTCCAAATAATGTAAACAAGAAGAAAGATCATCTACTTCCTATTTTGCATGTTCAATAAAAAAGTACTGCACTTGAAAGCAAACAAACAAACCCCAGCAGTATAAACATTGCTGTGCCACTTCTATCATGGTCACACTTTTGTAAAATCAAGAAATCCTTGGTGTCCCTTTTCCACCTCCTTATCCCCCGATTCAACTAAATTAAAGCAGCCAAAAATCTACTTGTACTCTTACCAATGTTACACTTGCAATACCTGCAACCTGTGCCACCCACTATTGCTTTATTATTTACAATTTAGAATCTGATAAAACTAAAAATAAGTACCCTCTCAGTAGCGACTGTGGATTCCTGCTTAAATTTTTGAAGGGTGCCCATCAACAAGCCAAATATACGCCGATTCCTGAATAAAAACAAAGAAAGTTTGAGGATCAGTTTAAGTACCAAGATTTTTTATTTGCATAAACAATCAGAGAAACTTTCCCACCTCAGAGAGATTTATTTTTAAAGGCTCGGTATCACTCAAGGCCATTAGCAATAGAGTATGTACTGACTGTGCCAACAGTCAAGGATATAATTTCCAGACATATCGTATTTTGCTTAGCAGTGAGACATAGCTCTTACTCATAACACAGGAGAGTTAACACTGAGAAAATTGGAAGCCTGCAAATTGTTTGTCTGGAAAAAAAGTGACACTAAGGAAAAATTAAAAACATAATATCATTTTGAAAGCAAAGAGTACTGAAGAAAGGGCTGAGTAAATACAGCGTGATATATCAATAAAAGCAGTGCATTAGAAGGCCCTGGCATTTTCTGAAGGACATGGAAACCTGTTTCTTCCCAGAAAGAATTAAGGAGAAATGAAGCCACAGGAGAGTGGAAGCCTGTCTGCCACTGCTTAGCGATATCTTACACAATGAGGAATTATTTTCATTCACAATACACAGAGGGGGAAAAAAAAAATCCACTGATGTGGTTAAGCCTTCATCCAATTATGTGTTTTGAGAAAACTTTCTTAAATAAGTAAAATCATTCGATGAATTCCCTTCTTCTGAAGAACTAACTTCTTGAATTTCACCTTTTCTTTCCTTCCCATTAATCACAAATTCTGTCTCTACACCAAGGAGGAGACATTAATTCAGTTAATTAGAGAGAAAGGAAAGGCTACTCTTTTTACTTAGTGCCACAAGATTCTACTGCAGCAGCACAAACCCAGCAGGAAAATGAAGATGCTTGTACAGGACACAGCAGAACAGGAATGGGGAAAGAATTAGGAGCTAGGGATTAAGCATTCTCTGTCAAGGGTATCTGCATATGAATGACATCCCAGAGGACACTGAGCTAAATCAGAGGCCAGTGGGTGCTGTCCTCTAAAAGAGCCTCTTTCTACCATAAAGAGAGTCACAAAGAGATAAATTCTGTTCCAAAGACTACCGAAATGCAAAACAGTAAAACTTCAGTTCCAAAGAGACAAACTGCACCAGAAGCTCTGTGAAATCCACTAAGAATTTTGGAACTGCTTCTGTGTGGAGAGGAAGCTAGTGATGAAATCATGGTTAGTGTTGTTACAAAACAAAAGAAGCAGCAGGTGAGCTGCAGACTGGAGTGGATAGGGTCTAAGAGCTTGTATGCAGAAGAGCAAATTTGCAACTAACACCTTTTCTGAAGAACAGGACTGGATCTCAGCAAGAACTTTTAAGAGCTACTCTAACACAAATAAAATACAGGAAAAATGGTGATATGATTATAAGTAGGAGGAAACTAAAGAGATGCAGGCAAAAGGAAGGTGAGACTGTACACATGATAGCGAGCATGAAAGCAGTAACAGGCAAGAGATGGTCCCCACACGATGAGACTATTCTGTAAAAAAAACCTCCTTTAATCAGTAACATAAATGACATACCAAATATCACCTGTAGCTACACTGAAGATTGTTTGGTTTTTTTTTAATGCATCTAACTGAACAGATATTTGAGGAAGAATTACTTCAAGACACTTCTGCATAGTTTTCTATACTGCAAAACACAATAGAGCAGGTGTTCCCAGATTCAAATTCTGCTTTTGTTTCCTGTTGTAACAATCCAAAATGCTAAGTAACTAATGAAGCTATATATGTTTCTGTCATACTCAGAGATGATCAGTTACACAAGCACTAGCAAACTTGATTCCTATAGATGGCCTGAGAAGTAGAATCCCTATCAGTTACAGAAAATGGATAATGTGTTAACACAAAAAATTTGAGAACATTCATCTAAACCAAGTTCATACCATTATTGTACTTCTTCAACATCTCTGATGCATAAGAGCATCTATTTTAGATTTAAAAAATCTAAAACTTTCTGTGCTAGCACTCAGAATTACCACATTAGTGCTGAAAAGACATTTCTCCATACCTTTGTTTTCCTTTCTCATCCATATTTTGATCCTGTATAAGGTCTCGACGTGTTCGCTCTTTGGAGGTAGCAACAACAGAGGATGGCAACGCTGGCTACAAAGAAAAACAAGCTACTTTTTTCACATTCCAGTTAAGTATGCCTCTTCCTGCATAGCTCCCCCTTGTCACGTGTTACCTTTTTAACATCATCATCCTCTGCGTCGCTTTCATGGCGTGATTCTCTTCTTGTCCGACGTTCTCCACCCAGCCTGAAAAAACAAAATGGTCACTGGAAAACAGATATTAAAGACAGCATCTGTTCTAACACAAGAAAAATATTAATCAAACATTAGTCAGAAGTACCAATGTCTCCAATAAAATCTCCCCATTACTCTGAAGGTAAGGGCACAACCAAAAAAATTGTTTTACATATGGAATCTACTGTTGGTAAAAATCAGTGTGACAGGTAAGAGAAAAGAGTTTAAGACAACTTGCATGATAAAGTAAAACAGAATAGCCTGTGCTAGTACCATATTTAACTTTTTAGAACATCTTTGAATTTTGTTTCTTGTTATTAACATTTGTCTGTACTTTTTCAGAATCTCTGAAATGGTTATAGCTTTAAGAGCAATCTGGGATACATTAAATACATAAAGATTTGCAAATCAGTATGATTTTCCAGATGGGAAACGCTACCTAAATTACCTCACTGACTGGCTACAAAACAAGTTAGGAGAGGGACCAGAGTACTTGAATGAATCAAGGTTTTAACAAAGAACAACTAGGCAGCATGTTAAATATAGCTTATTTTCAGCTTTCACTCTCAGCTTTGTGGCATGGCACTGAACTACCAGTAATGCCATTTCACAGCATTCCTTTGCATAACTCAAGAATTCAAAAGCAAGCCTCACTTTCTTCCAAAACTACACAGTTGCATGCTCAGAGAATGGAGTTCACTATAACCAGAGCCATATCTGATGAACCTGCATCAAAATGCAAAAGCTCAAAATCTAAGTCTACTATAATCACATTATGTGCATTCAATTTACTGAAAGGGAGGTCTCAGCCACAATTCTATCTATTTGTGCCTGTTGTAAAACGAATCTGGCTACTAAGCAGGATGTAATGCCACAGGCTGTACACCAAATAAAAGAGAAAACTGTAAATATCTTTAACAGATTCTTAGAATTTGGTGGCTAATTCCATAAACATATTCAGAAAACTCTTTTGAATATACTAGAGTTTGCAAAAGAGAGATCTAACATGTCAAAGTGGAGTTATCTGGAGGACTGACAAGGAAGGAAAAAAGTTTTTTTAGCCACTGCACTCAAAGTATGCAAGAGAAATGTGCTCACAATTACAGTGAGTGGAAAGGGTTTTAACACCTGTGCTTTTGTATCCATCAGAAATGTATAGTTATTTCATTTCCCAGACAGTTCCCTCTTCAAGTGATACAAAAGACAGCATGAGCCCTTAAATCCACCACAGAAATAAGTTTATTATTTATTCTACCTCATCCACTCCAGCATGCAAGAATCTTTATATTGCTATAAGATATGGAAAAAAAGAAGTTCACAGTCAAATGCTACCACCCAAAAATATTTCCAACAGGACTTGAATGTGTGAACTCCAAAGAAGATAGTTATCACAGCCATCAGTCCTTAACAGTTATTGACTCTAAATATTTTAAGCTTACTATTACAAACTCTTATTCTGATAAAGCAAGTTCTCTGCATCAATTTTTGTACCCACCTATTGGCTGCACCTTCAAGATCCCTCTGTTTGGCTGGGGGTCCTCCTCCACTATCCGAGAATCCACGCCTAGAAAGAAAGCACTTGTGATTTCAGAACAGGTCAGGCTAATCCCAGGTCTGGCACAGGTCCACCGTAAGCCTGCACAATCAAACTGTATTTTGCCTTTGTGGCAACGATATAACAATAAATGTTACTCAGCAATATTATCATTTTGCTGTTATTATAATAATACAGTAGTTACACATACTGTTTACAGGCCAACTAATTTAAACCTGAATTTCTGTCCTTACTCAAATGAGCAGTTACACTCAAACAAGTTGTCCCATTGGGTTCAAATGTTCCAATTTGTAAAAACTTTCAAGATGTATTAAGTTTTAAGCAACAGATTAATATTGCAATTAAGCAAACAGCTCATTAAAAAAGAATCACAATACAAAAAGCAATCCTTTCACTCTACGGGGGCAGGAAAGACCATGACAAAATGCTAGTGCTTCTACCTATATTTGTTTAGTCTAACTTAATTTCTATCATAAGCATCCAAAAGTTATTACTGTTTTAAAATTCCTGTCAACTTCAACTCCTTCTGTCCCACCTGGAATAGCCAACACTTTCTTAATTACCAAGAGATTGAGTTTGAACCAATACAAAGAAACAAGATCCCAGAGACCATTTCTCTCCCCTCATCCCCTCTCCCCCATCTTTAATTAAACTACTTCTTTTCCCCCCTAATTTCCAGGCTAGCTACAGAAAGTGTTAGGGAAAACTACCAATTTAACACAAAGTGCTACAACTCAGAATGAGAAGAAACTTTAAGTTTTAGGCTGTGACATAAAAACTCCACTGACCCATAACCCTCTCAGCCTGACTCTGGTGCCTGCTTATTGAACGACGACTCCTGGTCATTTACAGTGAGCAAAGTGATCAAGCAAGAAAAACCATGCCTGTGTAAAGACAACAGAACAACACCAGGGTAAAGGGTTAAAGAAACCCAATAGTCAGTTCTGCGGCTCCTTACCTTAGCAGTAAGCTCCCACGCCCTCTACCTCCACCAGGGCCTGTGAGGGCTAACAGTCTGCTTTGGGGGGGCCTGCAGGAGACAGCGCGAGCCGTTAGCAGACGGCCCCGGCCCCGCTCCGCGGCCGGCGTGGGGCGCTGCGGGGAGGCACCTCACCCGGCCGGCGGCGCCCGCGGCCACGACCGCTCCCTCACACGCCCCGCGGCCGCCCCCCTTTCTCGGCCGCCGGTCCCCGCCGCGGGCGAACAGGCGGGGCAACATTCCTCCCCTCCGGGATTCCTGGGCCACGCCGGCCCCCCCCGCGCCAGGAGAGGGGAATGGCCCGAAGAAGAGCGCGGGAGCGGCGAGGCAGGGGCAATGAGCCGCGGCCTGCGGGCGGCTGCGGGCCACCCAGCCGCGCAGGCCCACCGCCTCCCTCCCCCACCGCCATCCCACGGCAGCAACGGCCGCAGCGCGCTCCCCCCCCCTCGCCCGCCCGCCGGGCCGAGCCGAGCCGCTCCCCGCGCGCACCCCCCTTCCTTTCCGCCTCTCCTCACCTCACATCGTTGGGGTCCCGGCCCGTGAGCTTGCGGATGTTCTCATCCACGTGCTTGAGGCTCTCCTTAGCTTTCTCCAGCTGCTCCTGCAACGCGCGCACCGCCACCGCCATCCCGCCAGCAGCGCGGCCTAGATAGGGCCCAGCGCAAAGCACCGCTGGGTAACGGGCACAGGCGCCCCGCCCACGCGCGGCGCGACACAACCCGCCCGGCGGCCCCCACCACTCCGGGAGCCGAAGGCCGCCTAGCGCAGCCAATAGCCCCTCGCCACCCGCCGCCGCCCGCCAACAATCCGGCAATGAGACGAAAAGCTCGCGGGACGCAACCACCAACCACAGAGCTCAGACGCAGACTGACAGACTGCCTAACCAATTACCGTAAGCCTGTGCCTGCCACGGCTAGAATCAACGGACGGATGTCTGAGTGACATCGCCCTTAGCTACTGAGCATTCACTTCGTCATTTCCCTCTAGACCAATCAGAAAGCCACTTCGAGGGCGCTCGTCCTCACCCACCCAGGACTCGCCCTATTTTCCCACTCTCTGAGAGGTTTCCTGGAGGTAGAAAAAGCCGCGCGCACCGGACTCGGACAGGGGCCAATCACCTCTCCGCTACAGAGCTCTGCCGTGCCAGAGGAGCCAATGGGCGGGGGCGTTACTGAGGGCCGCCGCGCAGTGGCGCGTTGCCAAGTCACGCCGAGTCCTCGGCGGGGGCGGCCCCGGCTGTCGGGAGGGCGCCCGGGCCCGGCGCCGACTGCGGCCCCAGGGGCTGCCCGCGCTGCGGAGGCGCCCCTAGGCCCGCTTCTGTGCTCGTGCTTTCGTCCCGCGGTCCGAAGTTTTGTAGTGGGAGCGTAACCAATCAGTTCTCCATTTAATGGCTTTAAAATTCCGTTTGGGCTGACTTGTTTTTGTTGCTCCTCGACACCTACGGTGACTTTTTTTGCCCCCTTCCCCCTTTTTAATGAAAGGCCTCTTGTACGGTCAGTAGAGGCGTCATTTTTGTTGAGGGGCTGCTGGTTTAAATCCAAGAGCTTAGCCCGTTACCCATTTTACGGTGACAGGAAACAGAAAATGAATGAAAAGCTAACGTTTCGAGGGCAATACAAATCGACTGATCTCTTCCGTCTCGTTTTCAGCCCCTCACAGTAATCAAGGCTGGGAACACGGCGGGGGCGTACCAAGCGCAGCAGCAAGGCCCCTTCCTTCATGACAGCCCCGTGACCCAGCCTTCGCCCCCTTCACGAAACTTGCTCCCGCAGTCCCGCTTTTCTCGCGGCCGGAAGGGGCGGTGGCGGCGGGCTGCCGTTACGGCGGGGCGGGGCCGCCTCGCGGCGGCGCGGAGATGGCGGATGAGGCGCTCTTCCTGCTGCTGCACAGCGAGATGGTGGCGGGGCTGTACCGAGCCGCTGAGCAGGGCGAAGGGGTGAGTGGGGACGACCCCGCCGCGAGGGCCGCCCGGCGGTAGCGGCCAGGGCCGGCCCCGGGGCTGAGGCGGCGGTTGCTCTCGTGTCTTCCAGGAGAACGGCCGGTGCATCACCAAGCTGGAGAATATGGGCTTCCGCGTGGGGCAGGGGCTCATAGAGAGGTGAGTGCCGCGGCGCCCGGCCGGCGGCGGCCTGCACTGTTGCGCCTGCCCCCTCCACTCTGTCCCGGGGTCCCCCGGCCTCCCCGCCCCGCTGAGGCGGGAGCTGGAGTGCCACGGGACAAGCTCGGAGTACGTATGTCCCCAGCGCTCGCTTTCCTAAAAACTGAGTCAAGCAGAGTACATGGCTACTCGTAATGCTTACAAACCTTTTAAATTGCGCTCCTTGTTTGCAGACCTGGTACGTCTGTTTCATGTCCCCTACTTCTTGTATGCCTCATGATTTTATTTTCTCTGGTAGTTACCTTTCTAATTTATGTCTCAAATAAAATTATATGCCTGGCTGCTCCTGGATTTCCCTTTTTCTAAAGCACTCCCAGTCCTTGCAGCTCTGTGACTGAGCATGTTATCTCTGTGACTCCTTTGGGGATGTGCTGCGACTTGCTGAACATCCAACTTTAGTGCCCCCATTTTGGGGTCGTGGAGGGAGAATCACGAGTTTCTGAAGTCTTGTTTTCATTCAATAAAGCAACGCTTTACTGCTAGGTAAAGCCTATTTAGGAGGATAAAGGGAGAGAATTCTGAAGTAAGCAAGGCAAAGAGGTCCCTTTCTAGGAGGTTGGAAAAAGTATCAGGCGTTTGTTACTGTGCATTAGTGCTTTTTCCCATATTTGAAGGAGTCCTGAGCTATAGTAAATGTATTAGCTTTGTGTTTCTCTTTTATTTAGACAATTAGTTGAGGATAAAACTGAGTGCTTTGCATCTTTCTGTATTTCACCCATCTTTAATAATCATAAAATTCAAAGCCACTCACTCTGTTATACTGTTGCAGATATTAAGATAAGACTGTGTTGCTCTTAAGTTATAATACATTATGAAAGCTGAGTGATGCTAAAATGACACTACACAACAGTCCATTCATTTTTGAATTTTCTTTTTCTACTTAATCAGTCAGATTGTTGTGCGCCTTCATTATTAATGTATTTCCCATTTATCTCCTAGGTTTACAAAAGATACTGCCAGGTTCAAGGATGAATTAGATATTATGAAGTTCATTTGCAAAGACTTTTGGACAACTGTATTCAAAAAACAAATAGATAATCTCAGGACTAATCATCAGGTACTAATGCTGTAGGATAAGATTTAACTTATAAAACTAGTAACACCATTTTGCGGTATCAGTACATTTTTGGTTTCTCTTGGTTTCAAGTTAATAAGAAACCCAGAATGTTCTTTATATATTTTCTTTAAAAGCAGTGATTTAAAGGTTCATTTTAGCATATAGTTTTGGAATACAACTTGTTAATGCTCATTTATGATGTTTTATAGTCATCCTCTTTGAAAAGACTAAATGTTTTCAATTTTATAAGCAGTCTGTTGTACAGCTAAACAAACTGAAGTGCATGGGATAGTAATAATTACAGTTGATCAGCACTTGTATAGCAACTTTTTTTGTGTATCTCACGATATGTTTTTGTAGAAAACTAATAGAGAAAGTGATGTGGCTATCTTAACACCTATTTAAATAGAATGGCTTCCTTGAAGTCACTTTTGCTTTTGAAGAATACTTACAGTTTTCAGCATTTGAAATGCTTAATTGCACTCTATCGAACATACTTGTATGTGAGATTGCTGAAAAACTTCCCTTCAGATTTGCATCTTGGTGGTATTTCATTGTATCTATGTCCTTACCATATCAGCAGTCACAGTTCTTAAAGCAAGATCAAAATAATTTAAGGAGTTATTTTACTAGAATCAGAAATCCTTCTCCTTTTAATTAACTTGATTTTCTTATGGCTGTCTTCCTGCTGTACCAAAGTAAGGACAAGAAAATTTTTACAAGGATCGTGCCAAATAATTAGATTTGATTTTTCAGTGGACTGTTTACCAAGCAATAACTTAAAGAAATAATAATAAAGTTAGAAATCTTTTTTGAATAAAAAGAAAATTGTAATATTCAGCCTAAATCTCAGTTGTGTATGCAGCCTTAACTTCATTTCAAGGATTATGAAGTTTTAAAATAGCACAGTCATTGTCAAAGAATAAACAAAATCAGGTTTAAATTAAGCTATGCTGTCTTCATACTTCATTTATTAAAATAAATATTATAATGTACCACAAAATTTTAATGTTGAAAGCACTAGACATTTTTTAATTTGATTGTCTTCTGAGTGTTGTTGCCCGTATCTTCTGCTAAAGAATGTATAGGCTTCATTGAACTTGAGAATAAGAATAGTGAATTGCATACCCAAATGAAGATTAAAATCTAAATGTAAAGGTCAGCATGTACTTTATAAATTAACAAAGACAGTCTGTCTAATACGGAGGTATTGTTTCTGAGCGCTGACAGGACGCTTCCAAGAAAAATATAAATAAAGGTTTTTAGGATTAGCTGATGTAAGGTCATATTTTTATTTACAGGTCTTGGTGTAAATTTGCAATTCAAGTATCTTTTCTTTGGTATTTCATATAAGTAAATGATGCAAATTAGATCACATTATGTCTTAATGTAACATTTCTTTTTTCAGCTCGAAGATGGTTATATTGTATCTACAGATAAACTAATCCCTTCCCACAGAATGTTGAGTAAATGTTACTGGACATGCTACTAAAAAGTCTTTTTTTTTTTTTTTTTTTTAATAGGGTATTTATGTACTTCAAGACAATAAATTTCGGCTCTTGACGCAAATGTCTGCAGGAAAGCAGTATTTAGAACATGCACCAAAGGTACCCTTCATATTTATTCTGCTGAACTACCAGTCTGATTTGCATTATCATGATCTATTGGTATTAACTTTAAATTTTGGAATTGATTGGAAACAAACTCTCCAAAAAGGCAACTAAAATTTAATCTCCAGTAAAAATGGTTTTAAAAATATAGCTTGTTTCAGGACAGTGGATTTGATGTATGACTCAAGAAACAACTGTGACTTTGAAACTTACGGGTGTCATGTTTGAGTTACTAACTGGTAAGAGCCGGTCTGACAGCAAGTGGAAAATAGCTGAGCTGATGTTCATACTTTGTGTGCAGTTAAGGAAGAAAACACTGCCGCTATCACAAATTCTTTCTCATGCTTTCACGCTGCTTTCAGATGGCTTTCTCAAAATTTCCAAGAGAAATTTGGAAGGCACTTAATTATGCAGAACAAACTTTTGAGATGGTATGAACATTCAAAGCAATCTTCCACCGATGAAGAATAGCTTTGTTTATGAGTTATGCTTAGTTAGCATAACAGCTGAGTAAAATAAAATCAGTGCCTTCACAGAACCTCTGAGCAGGAGCTTTGGTTGAAATAGATATAAGAAATGGGGCACTCAGTTTGATTATTATTTTTTTAATTCTTGCTCTCTTAGATTTAGCCATCACAGTTGCACGCCATTATCCTTGGGGTTTTTTTTATATATGACATGAGATATTTCTTCTGTTTTGCACCATATATTGTAAATAGATTTGCAGATCTTTAGTTCTTGTATTCTAAGGAGATGAGACCTGTGCAGTAATACAGTCTTGGACTGTTTCCTTCAGTGACTTTAATACCTGTTGCTAATTTTAGTCAAGTTTTAGGGGTAACTGTCTTAAAGATACTAAATTCCTACGAGTCTAATGACAATAGATAGAAAGAAGAGACTCAAGATAGTGCTTCTACCAATGGAAACCTGCATTGTGAGCTCCACTGTACTAAATATCAAAGCTTCTGTCTACGAGAGATGCTTTTAATCCCCTAAATGTTGGGAAAGCTTGATCAGAGTTTACACCTTAGTAGATATGGGGTATCTACTGACACCATGACACATGACCCAAAATCCCCTGTATTTCATAATTTCTACTAGTCATACAACTACTTGTTTTGAAGACTAACATCACTTTTGAGCAAATAATTGGAGTCCTGCTAATGCTTCTCAAATTTGAAGTTACTCCCAAGTTTTATGTTGTATAAGTGTTAAGTATTGTTTTTAAGCACTTAGTCTCAAAATTCTGCAACAAGCTTGACCCTTGAGATATATTTAAAGTGTAACTTTGTTTAGTATCTAGCATTTACCTGTGGACTAATCAGAGGAGGCCTATCCAATTTGGGAATAAAGAGCATTGTAACAGCTGAAGTTTCCACAATGCCTGCATGTAAGTAGTACTCAGAGTATTCAGTTGTTAGCTCACTTAATAACTTTCCTCACCTACTTCATCACTGTATAAGCGTTTATCAAAGTGGGATGAGTTTGAAGCTTTCGGTCCAAAGGGGCCTATATGAACTTCAGGGCATGGCTTGACACTAAATGCTTTACTGCTGAGAAAATACTTGTATAGGGGGAACCTCCATAATACTAAGTGGAAAGCAAAACTAAAAAGTTGTATTTACATTTGGAAGCATCAGATACCTAAAAATGTAAAAGTAGAAGGCTACTTGCACAAGCGAAGATTAAAAGCAACTAGGTATGCAACTAGGTGAAGTCCATTGTAACTACCCAAGTTGATTAAGATGGATTTAAAAATTTCCACAGGCTTTGCACAAATTTTGAATTAAGTTGATAAAATTGCTTTAATGTGGGACATGGATCAACTTAAAAAAAGCTATTCAGTTCAAGTTAAAATTTAACATTTAAACTTATGTCTAGATTTTTCAGTATTAAACTGTAAGACAGCAATATGTCTAGATTTTTCAGTATTAAACTGTAAGACAGCAATGTTCCGTGTGTGCGTGTTTTTTTTTTTTTTTTTTTTAACGAAACAATTACAAAGAAATCATTACTTTGAAAAATAATTCTAATCCTGATTCTTTAATTGACTTTGCTTTTTCTTCGCAGGTAAATTTCAGGTGATGATACAGAAGATGTAGAACACTTTCAAATCTGGGTATCTACCTTAATCCTTTGTGTGTATAACCTCAGTATTTTGGTTTTGCTTTTTTTGTTTAGCTTGTAAGTTATAGCAGGTTGCAGCAAAATTCCTACACTATATATAATAAATGTTCATCAAAGTAACACTATTTTCACCTCTTGGTATGAAATTAATTTTATACCAAGGTATTAATGTCCATTACAGTAAAAACTGTCAGCTCAAAGATTTCAACAAAAGATGTGAATTGCCAAAACAGCACATATGGAAGACCAGAGGCACATTTTAAGAACTGAGCAAAAGATTGACCAAGACTAAACTGGAGTAAAAAACCTAATGTCTTGTGGCACCTAACATGAACGCCAAACTGCTGCCTTTCCCTGTCGGCTCCAAACTGTAAGGCAGCAATTGCTCTGCATTATTCTGAAGAAGCCATCATCACATGAACTGGCAGCTTTCACTTATGGTGTTCAGCGGAGGCTTAGTTCCTCGGTTATGGGAATGATAACTGGGCAGTAGAAAAGAGAAGGCTTTTCTATATAGTTAAACAATATCTCCTGCCTCCTTAAAATTCATAGCTGTTCCTTTTGCTTCAGAATTTTCCAGCTAAGGTCATCTGCTACTGGACAAAGAAGGAAATTTGTTTTAGCTTGTTGTGTATAATGTCAATATTAACATAATTGTTTTTGATTGCTAGCTACATCTCACTTCTGTAATGAGTATCAGCAGGAAGATGGTTAGGCCTGCAAGGAGCTGTAAAGGCATCACCAAGGCTCTGAGGACATTGGGGTTTGCTAAGTACTTCTTGTTACAAGATTTGCATAGCAATACATATCTTGCTCTAGGTAAGCATGAGAACATCTTGTTTAAACTACTTTTAATGAATTTTGCTTGAGACTTTTCTGTTCACAGTTCAGGCTTTATAGTTTTGAAATGAATCATGGTAGAAACTGATGGTATTACTGAGTCTTACTGTCCTTACTCAGAAGTGTAAGAATGCCTTGTCTTGTGGTAGTGATTCAGTTTGGTGCTACTTTAAGAACAGCAAATACAGGCTAAATAGAAAAACTAACACTTCATAATACCACTTTTGTCTGCTATAACTGTCTGTGTTGGAAGAAGTATATGTTTTTTAGTTGCATGGTGGGCAAGAACAGCAGAAACTATTCTTCCCTAAACTCTAGGGAGGTTGGAAGGCTGTTATAAGCTGGCAAGCTAAAGCTTATAAATGTGATAACCAGGGGATTATAATTGAACTTAAGATGTGACCAAGTTCTGATCTTTTCAGGTACTGTTAATGCCAGTTCAGATTCGTTCTAGCTGATCAGCTTAACAGTTTTGGGAAGCATCTAGAACAGAACTAAAAGAGCAGAATGCTATTCCACTGTGTACAGAGAGAAAAATAAGTACTGTGGTATGGTACTCAGTGAGGATCCAGCTGTTATGCTGATTAAAACACTTGGGTCTTACAATGGTATAAAGCTTACAGGAAAGTTGTATGTTTCATCTATCTGTAGATATGGATTCAATTTCTTAAATCAGAAATATGCATGATTCAGATTTGTTTGAAATTGTAGTTAGGGAATTGGCTGATACTCTTCCCGGGTGCATTTTATGGGTTTTTGTGTTACCACCTCATTCTGCTTCTAACATGCTGGAAATGCTGCTGAAGAGGCTAGAGTTAACTTGCCCTGTGTGTCAAATGGATAGACATTTTGATGGCACATCTTACACATCTGCAACATGTGGTGGACAGCTGTTAGCAACAAGACTGAATTGTCATTTGCATCTCTCTAGAATTAAGACTCAAGTAGGTATAATAATTCACCCTCATTTTGCACTTGACTGTTAAAAGTACTATTCCAGATGCAAAAGTGCCAGTAACTTTAAGACACTTCAAAGGTTTATTGATAACTGATTGTACTTTAAAGAAAAAAAAAATTTAAACAATAGTGAGGGACTTAATTGAAGCTTACTACTTGTTTACTGGGAAAATACTGTATGTCAGTTTGCTGCATCAGCAGAATTTATTGTTCCTTTAGCTTTTTAGTTGTTGAATATAATGAGAACCACAGGAACCACAAAGCAGATACTGATAGTTGTGTGGAAGCATTCCATGTTAAATATATGAAGTCAAATAAGTGAGGTAATGTATTTGTCAAGACACCATACAGAAAGTAAACTTGTTCCTTCTATTTAATAAAAGCCTCTATTAAAGAGCACTGGATACAGCTGTGTTACTTTCACAGGTTTCTGCATTAATTTATTAAGAAATAATGAGTTATTATCCAGGAAGTCTTAACACCAGTTCCTTTTACGTTTTACTAAATTATTTCAGTAACTCAGTAGGTACAGCTGAACTGCTTAACAGTGCTTAAACTCAGAAAGTGAAGCTGAAAAATCACTGCTGTGTAGTCCTCTATAATAGGCAGTTGTAAAATACTATGAAGAATCAGAAAAATGAAGATGTTTAAGAACACTCTTTAAAAGATATTTTATTGCTTAAAAAAAGCTTTGAACAGCTGAGTCTTACAGCACAATCATTTGTGATTTACGTTCACTTTAAACTTAGACTAAAAGTCTTTGCCTGATGGCAGTGCCCATGGGTTTACTGATTGTAGAAATTTCTAACAAAGAGCATAGTCTACAGAGATGGTAGCTTGTGAGATGACGGCAGACACTTTGACCACTTTCAGATCATGATGGTTTTGGAGGGACTGGTAACTTCTTGCAAAAGGTCAGCTAAAAATCAGCTTATTCATATAGCTGTCCCAAATGCATTATCATGAGGATGTTCTGAAGGGGTTGTGTAGTACTTCAGCTCTGAACTGTGCAGCATCTTGCTGTTAACCCTGATAATGCTGTTTGTACTATGGCAAGACAAAACATACGGTGTTCTCAAAACAATCTAGGAGGGCTCATCAGCCAAATCACGTTGATCGAAGTACCTAGTGGAGAGAAGTGGAATATGGTAAGAATCCTTTAATGAAATATTCTCTTTACTTTCCCTTGAGTTGTCAGTATACTTGCTTTCAAGCTCTTATTTTAGAGGAATTTTTTCATATTTATACCTCCTATAGTTCAGAGGGCTCATTTGAGGAAACTGATGAGTTTAGTTTACTCTTAGGTTTATCTTAAGTCCTTTTTTAGCTTAGTTTATTTGGTACATTAACCCAGAGTACTCTCTGACTTTTTAAAATTGAGTTCTAAAAGAATCTCGGCTAGGACAAGGGTAATCATACATTTATTCTGAATATACTTTGTTTTAGATATAATTTGCATTACCTGCTAACTAAGCAGATCATCAAGTTCAAAGCTGATACTTGTTCTTCATTCTTGTTCTCCTGAAAGAGAAGTAAGTATCAGAACAGTTCTCATGCTACTTGTGTCCAAAAGGAAAAAAAGAACCAAACCCGTGTTATACTGCTTGTAGTGTAAGTAGCACTCTTCATGCTCTAGTACATGAAAAACTACTTACCAACACTTAAAGAACTGAAAAATCATTCTCCTAATAATTTGTTAAGTTGAACAAATCCTCTGCACAATGATAAATTAAACCTTACCTCTAGTACTCTGACTTCAGAGCATCGTCTCGCCAGTTGTCGAATAAGAGAATGTGCTTCAGGTAGCAAAGGTTTTTCAAGGCATGCCAACAGTGCATAAAGCCATCTACCCTGTGCAGATTTAATTAAAAAAACAATTTTTAATTATGGGTATTTCCTTGAAGTTTCATACAGCTCTTGTTATACAGAGCAGGACTAGAATGTAGATCTCAAAACCAAAATTGCATTTAAGTACTACTGTCAGAATTGAAGGGTTTAAAAGCCAAATTAGGTACTGATTAATTGAACTTTGTGTCTCTAGATAAGCTTCTTGTGAGAAGCACTTTGGGATTTCCTGATACTATTGTTTGAAATACTGGCAAAGCTACAAATTAATACAGCTTCCACTATTAAAGTCAGGATGAAGATTTACTTAGCAATATCTAAAAAACTGTTACTTAGCTATTAACTTTTAACTTTACAAACTGTGGAAAGCCGTTCTTAATACATTCTGTCTTTAAGTCAGATCTTTGTGCAGTTCACGCTGTCAGACCAGCTTTAAGTTAGTTCGATACCACTGTGAAAACATGTCTTTTTACTTTCTACTTGAGTGAAGTCTGTAGCTTTATAAACCTAACTTTTGCTACTAGCGTAAGTTACTACATTAGTTACAAGGTCTAATGCTTATACTGGGTTATGCTGTAGGAATAAACTAAGATTCAATATGCATGTGCTCTAATCACTAAGGAATCTGTCCTATAGAAAAGGACAGCATATGAAAGGTCTTTAAATGACTCAAAAATAGTGCAACGTTCTTTGGTATTATACAACTAATCTTGTATTACTCTTTTACTTTGTGGTACTGAATAAAAATGCATCTACCATGGTCTTTTGTAGATAACACCATTACATAGCTAGTTAGCATGGAGTTTTGCCATAACTACCCTAATGGGTCTCATCAATCAGAATTTCTTACTACACCAGACCTGTTACCACGTTAACACAGCTGAGGTCTCTGGTCAGTGCCGCACATGGAAAGATTGAACTTGTCTTTGCCTGCAGATTACCATGCATCTCCAAACTGAGAGGGAGATGTCAGCATACATAACTTGCAGCACTCTGACAGCTTAAACTGGTCTGAACCAGAGCTTCTCCAGTCTGATGCTTTTTGCTCCCCCGCACTGATGCTCATCTAACCTTGCAGATTGAGTTAGTGTGGGAAGCACCAGAAAGGATTTTTAACAGTAGCCAGTAAAACTGTATCTTTTGCAATTAACCTTCCAAAAAGTTCTATGAATACTCTTTCTAGTATCTAATCAAGTTTTGAAACTGACTGAATTACAGTACATGCATTTGGAAAACTCTTTAGAATCTAAAATAATTTCACAGCATATGATACACAATTTATCCCTTGCTTAGTGTGTTCACGTGCAAATAGCTAGAATAAATGGAGCATTACCAGTTCTGGAGTAAATTTCTTCTCTCCAAACCAGTTTATCAGGTATTCCAAGACACTGGTTACTGTTGCCTTCAAAAGAGGAACAGAAAGAGACTATGCAATACCTGCAAATACTTGCTTTGTTGTCCTTTTATCTAAATTATTTTATCATATAAAAAGCAAAGGTGACTTTTAAACATACATGTTATATATTTCTACTCCACTGTGAGGGCAAATTAAGTGTCAAAGCAGCAGTTCCTGGGAAGAACTGATGGCTAGATAGCTACAGATTAGGAAAGAGATTTATCAGATTGACTGTTTGTTTATGTATAAAACTAACTAGTGGGAAATATAATAGTGAAGAAAAGGTAAATCTTGCAATGTACGTAAAAAATCATGGTCAGACTGAAGGACACCAAAGGAGAAATCTTAAACATTGCCACATGTGTAATTGGACATTCAGCAGGAACTAAAAGATTAAAATAAGTGTTCTAAGAAGAAATTGCAAGAAGTAAATATTCTTATAACTAGTCATGGTAAGTGTTCATTGGTAAAGATGTCTGAACTTAAATGTGAGATAATGGTTAAGTTCTTTCCTTGTAAGCATGAATTGAATAGCAGTTATAATAAACAACTACCTCCTCTAACACAGAACAAAAGATTTCTGAAACAGATGTAACATGAGAAGTAATAATTTATGCAAAGATGCCATGCTATTGTAAGAAGTAGGCTTACCTGATTCATTCTGCTTACAATACTTAGCAAAGGAGGAAAACCCATCTGAAAAAAGTCAAGTTGGAAAATGCAGAGACTATCACCAACATACTTTTGTTCTGATTTAGAATTTGCTAATATTTTAATAGGATATTCAGGCATTTGTAGTGATTTTGAGTTTTGTTCTGAGTTTTATGTTCATTAAAAAATCTTCAAAGTTTAAGATAAGGTCAAGTTTAATATCAAAGAACTTTGTTTTACAAGTATTTGTTTAACAAGCATTCTTTAAAAAAAGAATTGAGTGAACAGCATGTTTTAGAATAGCATGTATGAAGGCAAGAACGACATTGCTACCATTCAACAAAACTCTACAGCAGACTATGCAAAAAGCCTGCTGTTCAGTTAGCAACTCAGTATTATGCTTTTGCTGATAACAGATTAGTGAACTCGCCAACTTTCTGACAGAAGAAATATAGACTTACTCTCTGCTTCACTCAGTTTCCACTTAAAAGGGAAAAAAATGGGACTTACGGTGCTCACCAGAAAGCCTACTTTCAATTCAGCAGAAAGTGGTAACAGATAGTAGGAGTTACTCATGAAAAATAGCAGCTGAAAATTAGATAAAGTCCTATACCCACCTTTATGTAATCAATTCCTAGATTTTCATTATCAGATAGTGTATCTATTTCAGAGTATAATCTTTCACCCAGGCAAAACTTTTTCCAGCCTTCTTCATCCTCCGATTTTGGCTGAAGTAAATAAAAATAAATGCAAATTGTGAAATATTGCTGTCTTAAGGACACTTAAGAACAGACTTGATGTTATTCACAAGTTGTTGCATTAAACTGTAAAGCAAGATTAACCACATAAATTTAACCACTGGAAAAAATGCAGAAGCATCGAGTTCTACTTACCATAGTAACATTGCTATCCAAATGTTGTGACCGCCAGTGATTTCTGTGCTTGTTCAGACTCTGAGGAATTAAAACAGTGCCTAATCATAATTTAGCTTTGCAGTTATTTTATCCTAGCCTAAATTGTTCTTAATCTCCAATTTGCTTTACTTGTGTTTCACAGCAACTAGGATGACATCCTTTGTAAAAACAATGCAAGTCTCTAAAAGTACATTTTATGATGATCTATAAATCAATGGAGGCCTGAGTAGCTAATAATTCCTATGCCTTTTAGTATAAATGTAGGTCCAACTTGCTTATGCTGGTTTGTTGGAAGTAATGTTAAAGCTGAAGGAATTTTTAAGTCTTAATACTTAAAGCTTTGAATTGAATTAATAAGCTTTAATAGTCTTACAGACTTTTCTTGGTATAATAAGCTTAAGAACAAAATAATTGAGTTAGTCCAAAAGCACATGTAAGGCCACTGCCATTTCCAACACTGGCCTACATCAGATACCTAAGGCAAGCCCTACTTTCCTGGTGTATTTCTTTTACCTGCTAGGGATCCTATATAAGGCACAAAGGGCCTTAATGGACAGTTTCCTGTATTGAGGTGTAAACCTTTGGTAATGGAAGGTTTTTTTTTTTTTTTTTTTTTTTTTTTTTGCTTATAATGCTGTAAATACCAGTAGCTGATATGCTTCTCTAGCATCATGTTTGAACAAGTGAATTTTGATGCTCTTTTTTTAGGATATTCTCATACTGCTCCATGTTAACTCTGGCACAGATGAGAGGACGGAATTAACGTGTATAAAAGAAATATCCGTACAATGATAGAAGTAAGTTTCTTCTACTAAAATCTTAGATTATGTCTACATAATAGACAATATGTATGTGATACCTTGTAGAAATAGGAGCTAGTTCAGTTACTGTTTGCAGTGTAGATGCAGTAGTACAGAGCTCCACCTTCACTGATTTACTTCCCTGCAAAACAGGGTAAATCAGCTCATGCAAAGTTCTGCTACAGCAGCTTCAGTGCAATTGATTATAATAGAGTTAATTCAGGTATTTCTGAAATGCGATACCAATGCACTGTAAACGTGCCTTCAGCAGTATTGGAGTTGTAAATGATCTTTACTTAGATCTTTATCATCTTTCGCATTTTACCCTGTTTGAACTGTGGATAGAGAGAGACTGTTCAATTCTCCATTTTAGTTCTCTTATTTAAAAGCAACCTATAAATGTAGTAGGAAAGATTTAAGTCTGTCCAAATGTCACAACCCTACAAATGTGTTTTACCAAATCAGTATTTCTCTCCATAACTGATCCGACCAGTGTCACCAGTATCCTAAACAGGCAGTGTATTCTACATATATGAATCTCATGGTGGGTTAGAATCCACCTTTTTTCAGTTATTGCTGAGTTCTAGGTTTTAGTATAACTGCATAATACCAGGATTTTTGTCCTCCCTCAACTACTCTACATCATTTAATCTAAATATAGCCAGATATTTTTGCTACAGTTGAATGAGAATTTTTTTTCTTTAACACACCTTTAACACAACTTTCTTGAGACAGTTTCATCAAAAGTTTTAAAAAGTTACCTACCAACATCTACTATAGAATATTAAAACTTTATGGTAGGAAGGATATAAGGTTGCCCCCCATAAAGCAAAGATGTGTTCTATCTAGACAGTGCCATTTGAAAACATCCCCCCACAGAATCTTGTACCTGACGAACAGCCGAGAAATTGGCCACTTGCTGCTGCTGCCACTTGAGAGTTGGAGAGTATCCTTCAGGAGCAGGCTGACATCCAGAAATCTAAGGAAACACTGGCAATAAAACTTCTTTTACATTATAATTATAAAAATAATCCTTAAGAGCAAGAGAATCAACAAATATTTACTATCAGGTAAAAATATAATTTAAATACTCCTTAGAAAAAGGTGATTTCAGGACCACATACAAGACTATGATTTAACAATTGGTTTAGGCAAAATTTGTCCTGTTTGACTCTTCTGATATGCAAATAAGAAGGAAAACTAAGTATTCAAAATATGATGTCAAAATAAGATTTTTATATTTAAGTATTATTTTTCTAGCAATTGTTCTGCCTTAATTTTCCTATTTATAAAAAGGAGAATGTTATTTCCTTATTTTGGTCAGATGCTATGAATCTGGAGAGTTCTATGTACTCAGATAATAAGATAAGCAAGATAGAGAGAAGACTGCAGAAATATCTTTTTGGAAATTAACTCTGAAAATTAAGTAGATGTAAACTTTCTAAGGATTAGTGTTAAAGAATTATTTTAAGAAAAGAATCTTTCTACAAATATTTAAGAATGTCACTACAAAGAGATGAGACAAATGAAAAGAATGGTTACAGGAGTGATATGGTCATATGTAAGAGCACGTTAAAAAAAAAAAGTTTTAGAAACTTCTCTTGAGCAGTCCAATGGTAAAATATCAGATCACACAGTTTCTGATATAGAAAGACAAGCTGTTGCTTGAACTACGTGGAAGTAGAGAAATTTAAAAAAACAAAAAACACACACACACCAGAGCATGTGACAACAGAAAAATCTGCTTGAGGAATAAGGAAAAAAATCCAGTAAAATACCCTACCAAAAAGGGAAGAAGTGGTGCTGGAATGTCATCTAACATTAGTAAAGCTTAGCTGTATTTATTACACTTACTATCTTTAATTGCCCTATATATATAAGTATATGTATGAGTATCTTTCTTCCAAAGCTTATACAGATTTTATGGGAAAATATTTATAAAACTTAATGCAATATTTAATTTCTCCAGGCAGTAAAATACTGCTGTATAGGAAACAGTAGGGATAATATCAATTTAAAACAATTATAAAAATTGCTGTTAGCCAGCAATTCAACAATTGTCTCTTCAAACCCAGAAGTCTCATTGAATTCTGTAGATGCTTTTAATATCTCACAATGCTACTGTTTTATTTAGGTCAACTATTCCAAAAAATTAATACAGAAATTTTAATATTAACATCTTTTCTCAAAACAATAGGTGCAACACCTCTCAAACGTACTGAAATGTTTACTGTCTGTTTCTTTCTCAATTTTTTGGGGTCTATTTGTGCCACAACCACATCTGGGCATCGAGCTGCTTCGATCCTACAAAACAAAAGCAAATGGTTATATTTGTCCCTGTATTGTGACAGGTGGTTATATATGCTAAATGTCTTTAAAATATGGCACCTGCACAAATTCTCAAGTGTGCTTAAAACCAAACCAAACCACTCACTGTCTATACCAGCAATTCTTGTGGAAGGCACAACTTGAGAATTTTAAATGTATCACAGGTTAAGTACTCTCAGTTTATAGACAATTACTCTAGCTTGCTTGAAGCGAGACAGATTATGCGCTGTTACTGATGTACACAGCTAAAAGATGCATCCTCCATCCTTCTGCAAGAAGCACCAGCGCGGAGCGCTGTAAATCCTGAAGACCAACGAGCCTGTCACGAACACGCAGTGCCAGGCTGCAGCGAGCAGCGGAGCGCGGAGGCCGTGCAGAATGCGCCTCGCAGAAGGAAAGACGCGATTTTACACCTCGCAGAGGTCGAGATCCTACCGCGGAGGAAGTGTCAGGGAGGTAACGTTTCTGGCTGCCTTCTGGCAGCGCCCCGCGCTACCGCCAGCTCTCCGCAAGGCACGGCAGCCCAGCGGCGGGCTCCCCCTCGGAAGCGCCCCCCGGCGGGACCCAGGCCCGCCGCGGCAGCTCGCGGCCACGGCCCTGCCCTGCCGCGCCGCCACTCACTGGACGCGCCGGAGGTACTCCTGGGGCGTCCTGGGAGGCACCGTGGGGTCGAAGTCCTCGGGCAGGTCGCAGTCACCCACGGGCAGCAGCCGCGGCATCAGCTCCTCCACGGCGGGCTCCATGGTCGCAGCCGCGTCAGCTCCTCCCCGTTCGCGGCGGCAGCAGCGCCCGCCCCGCCTCGCGCCGCCGGGGCTGCCGGGCCGGCACGCATGCGCACGGCTCGGAGGCGGCCCGCGGTGCGCGGGCAGCCGCGGACTGCTCTCGCGAGACTTGGGAGCCCGCGCCTGGCGGCGGCCGGGGGGGGCTTCTGATGTCCTCTCACTGGCTCCCGTCGCGGGCCGCGTGGGGCAGAGCGGTAGTAGCGCTAACGTGTTGTGGGAGAGACGCCACAAGTGTCACGGGCCCTCCTCTTCGCTTGGTTGTTTTGCGTTGATAAGGGGTGTTTTGGTGTTGCTATCTGAGGTGAAGAGAACATGGCAGTTGAAGGCTGAAGGCTGTGCGAGTGCTGAGCTGGGCAGCGGCCCGGGCTGGGAACAGCGAGGGGAGCACAAGGCAACTCTGCCCGAGAGCCCTGCGGGAAACAGCTGTGCCGGCTCCTGTCCCTCGAGCTGGGCCTATTTCTGTGCTGAATTGGTGTAGACCTTGAAACTGCTTTTAGCCTCTATGCCATCATTCCAACATACCTTAGTAATTGTAAGGGGTTCTTTAAAAATAAAAGTAATCTGTTAATCTCTATTCCACCAGTGCAAGGCAGTGATAATACTACTATTTTCTCTCTCCTTGAAGTTTTTGGAGACCTATGGTTGAAATTGGGTACATAAAAGTTAACTGCTAGTAATCAGCACAGTTCTCTTTCTGGAAGAGTCAATGCAGAAGTTTTTGTTGTTGCTGCATGGGTTATATATACATATTATCTGTTCTTGCCTATATATCTGTATGCTAGAGCACAATCAAAGTAGCATAAACACAAAGGTGTATTGCTTCTAAGTGCAAAACAAAGAAAAAGCAGAAGGATAATGCATTTAAATGGTGCATTATCAAATGCCTGTTATTGTTCGAAAAGCGGATGCATTGCAATAAGCCAATAATTACACACTCAGGAGAGACATTTGTTTGTTTATTTCAGAGTTGCGCAAGCCTGGGTGCTCGGTGGTTTCCCACAAAACGAGCACCCCCCCCCCAACTTTTCAAGTAGCATTTATACAAACAAAGTGCCAGATTTGCGACTTTCCCTTTTACACTGATTGGTTAGTGATTTCTTCATTCCCTGGGTCCCACCCCTGTCTCTCAAGGTCCTGATCAATTAACACTGCCCCAGCTAGGTCAGTAGATGTTATCTCCCAAGGTCCTGACGAAGAGGACATAATCCAGACCCCTTAATTAACACTGTTTCAACAGTGAGAGGAGGCTTTGCTTCCCAAGGTCCTGGCGCCCAAGCAGGCCTTATTTCAAAGCCTTGACATCCTCCCTTTCAGAGAGTGGGGCACAGGAATGCAGACTGCTTGTAACTCCCTTATCTTTCCAGCCTGCACCAGCTCTGGGGCCCTTTCTTACCGAACTAGGAGTGCGGCCTAAGGCTTCAGCAAATTTAGCTACTCATGCTAAGCAAGTGTGCGGCTACTCATGCTAAGCAAATTTTATCTAAGATAGAAGTTATCCAAATCTACCTACTTCAAACATTCTTTCTGAGCTTCTCAGGGTTGTCTTGTAACATTATGAAAAAATGCAATCTATATATTCTTTTTGCCTAATAGTTCTGTAGCGTGCTGAATCTGTTTAGTGCTACTTACAGTCCATATAGTAGAGCAGAGCAGCTCTGAACTGTTCTGACATAAGTTTTGAAAAGTATTTTTTTTTCTATGAGGCTGTATTTTAGCAGTTCTGAACAAACACCAACTCTAACTCCTCCTTTCCACTGACTTTTGTTTGTTTTAAGGTGTTTCCAAAACCACTTACGTGTAAGCAGGTGTTTTAACTCTGAAACCCGGATCTAACTTCCTAGTTGAGTATGCAACAAGTGCAGTCATCACTTGAAATAAGACTTGCTTAGCTAAAACTGCAGTGATATTTCTGGAAAGGTAGACCAATGATGTAGACAAAAATTTTGTTGAGTCAAGCTGTAAAAAGTTTTTTTCTACAACTTTTGTAGTATTCAGAACTTTTCTTCTATTTGTCATGAAGTCAAGAACTAAGAAAGACATTCCACAGATATATTTTAAATATAAAATATTCTTTCTATTTAGATTACTTTTTTGGTACAGTCCTACTGTATTTTTAAAACGGAATATTTTGAATTATTACAGGTGGTCTTCCTAAGATAAAAAAATTGTTCCTAACAAGTCTTACCAACGATGTTGATGTGGTGTCTGTCGAAGTGGACTCCGTGGAGGAAGAAGAAAAAGAAGCTGGAAATGAATATTATTCCTCCTCCTCAACTGCCTTGTCGTTATGGAAGAGTACTTTTCCAAAGGAAAGGTGAGCTGCTGTCAGTGGATATGTATTGTTGACTTAAAATCTAACACCAACTAAAAATTCTTTAGTAAGAAAAAAAATATTACTGTACATTCTAATATTGGGAGATAACAGAGAGAATATTGTCTTATAATTAGTACATACTGTGTTAGGGCCCAATTTTCTGTTCTATTTTTCCGCCTCCCATTGCTTTTCTCTGTGGTATGGATCAACGTAACAGCTCCATGACATTTCTTATAGGAAGCTTAGGACACTGGACTGACTCATTATGTAATGAAATTTAATTGTGCTAATGACTGATAAAAAATATTGTATGCCTTTTATTTTTGCTGAACTTTCAGAATATTAAACTTTTCAGGTTTTTCCTTCTTCCCTTTTAAGCTTCTTTAAACGTTTTGGGTATCTTTTTTCCTGTTGTCTATTGAGGACATCTTGCAATTCTGACTTTGGAACTTGCCTCTATTCATTGTATTCTTTCTGAAAATGTTCACCAGAGTATTTGAGCACTTTTGAAATTGTAACACTGAACTGCTTGCTGTGCACCTGTTTGAAGGCCACCCTTTTTCACAAACCAAGGAGGTTGTATGTCCTTGACAATCTCCAGCTCAGTACTCCCACAACTGGCAGTGAGATCTGAGAATAGAAAAATTTTAAATCCGTGCCTTTAAACTTGCTTTTGTTTGTACGCTCATATTCTTATCCTGTAAAGAGGCGGGGGAAACAATTCTGGAGATAGTAATGGCATAGAAATTCTGTCATTTTGACATCTAACAAATGGGGATAAAGATAATTTGCTCATTTATATTTGGCTAGTGGTTCAGAGTTGCAGTGAAGGACATGATGTTTCTCACTCCTCCCCCTTGTGCAGATCAGTTGCAGTAAGATTTATCACAGAAGTTAATCTTTTATTCAGACTGTTTTAGCCTTTTGTGTCAGGCTAGTTTAGAGTAATTCTGAAGTGCCCTGAAACTTAAGTATCACTATAACTTGACTTTGAAGAAAAAAAAAGAAAAAAACAGATACCACACTACCCAAAGGCTGAACAAAACTCCATTTAAAATTTCCATTTTGTGGAAATTACTGTGCAGATAGTAAATAAACATGCATTACATTTTTAAGTATTTTTAAGTGTGAGAAAAAATGTTGCATCAGGTTAAAAACACCAAGAGTATACGTTGAATATATTTCTCACAGCAAGTTTGAGACAGTATGTAAACAGTCTTCCAGAATGAAAAGTTGGCATAAATACACATGCTGGAAGATAGACAACATGCTGGGCAAGTTCGAGGACTCTGAAAACACTGGTTCAGCTCTCTTGATCCTGAGGATTTACCTGAAATAGACCCTAGCACAAGAAGAAGAAAGAAATAACAGAGAAGTACATCCATATGCAAGTGTAAAGGTAGTTATGTGGTGACTACGGATGTACAGTAATCGGGGAAACACAGTGCAGCTCCCTGTCAGGAATATTCGGGCAGCATGGAAGAACCGAATGCATTTCAGAGGCAGAGAAGGCACAGCTCCCTCTAGTGGCTGGAATACATTATTTTCCAAACAGTTTTAAAGAGCGAGATCAAAACAAGCTATCTTTAGGAGAAGTCTGAAATTTTAACAGGACACGGGCGGGGGAGAAGCCCTCAGAAAGATGGAGCAGGCAGTAAAAGCAGTTGTGCGGGAGGACAAATGGCGGCGGCCCCCTCCCGGGCCGGCCGCGGCAACACTCGCCGGCTCGCTCAGCCCCGCCGGGCCGCGGAGGCGACGGGCGCCCCCTGCCCCGCACTGGCCGAAGGGGAGGCGGCGGGAGCTCCGCCCGCCCCCGGCCCGCCGCTCTCTGCCCCTTGACGTGGCGCGGACTCTCCCATCAGCCATGTTGGCTGCGTCGGCAGCGCCGCGGCGGCTGGGTTCAGCGAGCGGCAGCGCGAGTCAGGCGGCGGCGGCGGGGACGCGGGGTGAGCGGGCAGCGCGGGGCGGCGGCGAGCGCGGGGCGGCGGCGAGCGGGGCCGGCCGGCGCCCGCCCGCGCTGGGGGCTGCGCTGCGGGGCGCGGAGCCCCTCGGCCGGCTCGGCGCGGCTGCCCGCGGGGGAGGCCCCCGCCGCCCTGCGAGAGGAGGCCCCGGAGGGCTTTGGGACGCTCACGCAGCCCGGTGCGGCGGCGGGCGGCCTGCGGCGGGGCCGGGCACTCCGCGGCGGCGGGTCTCCCCGCGCAGGCCGGCGGTGGTGGAGCGCGGGGCCGGGCGGCGCGCAGCGAGGGCCGCGGGGCTCCGCTGGTGCCCGCGGGGCTGCGGGGGATCGGGGCGGGCCTCACGCGGCCCCTGTCCGCCTCGGCCGCCTGGCAGCGCAGGGTGCCGCGGACCTGGACCCCTCTGCGGTCGAGGAGTTGATTTTGCTTCCCGCTTCTCGCAGGTGGGCTGCACCTTTTCTACCTGCACTGTTGTGCCGAGGTCTGGGGGTTTAACAGTGACGCCTTACGTATAGGTAAAGCTCTACAAAACTTGCATTTAGGCAGGCCCTGGTGCATTTGACATATATATTTTTTTAATTTAGGTGGGCTATTGCGTACACTTGTTGTTTAAAAAAACCCTTAATGAGCAAAACCGTGAAGGCAGGTTTGGAGAATGGCTCAGTTTGAGTGGATAACTGAAAATTACATTCTTATATTGTGACAATTGCTTTGGATTGCTTTTGGATCTAAGTCATTCCCCTCATAAAGACTTACTAGAACTGAAATAGATTTGTTTCTGAAGTGCCCTTTCTGGCATAAACAATTAATGTTTTATTACTGATCATGTTTATTTTATCAAATTGTTAATGCATAATAAACTGAAAAAAATAGGTTTATTGTAAGAGAAGTGTACGCTGAACTGTATTGATTTAGTGGTCTTTATGCATGGTGGCTATACAGGGGACTTCAGTCTGTTTGGCCTGGGACTCTTGAAGAATGAAGAATAATGTTTTATTTTTGTTTGTGTGTGCTTCAGAGGATTAGCGGATATTATTTTGGTGAGCTTCTGTGTTGGGACACGTTTAAATGTGGTTTGTAAGTGTTTAAAAGTGTTGAGATAAAGGAGGACCTTTTAGAATAATAAATCTATTTTGAAGAAAATATTATTACTGTTTGCAGTTGCTTCTAGAATAGCTATTCAAAGTAATGTAATTTCAAAGCCATGCATTTCAAAACCATTTAGCTTTGAGATAGCTTTCTGTATTGTAGATATGGTATATCAAACATATTTGATATGTATCATGCTTAGAAAGTCCTAACTGTACTCTTTCATCCACTCAAAGTGATTACATGAATACTGTTATTTACCTGAGAATCAAGCCTTTATAGTCGGGCATAGTCCACCGGTGTCTCTCTATGCAGTGCAGCTGTGGCTGCTGTTCCATGAGCGTGACATATAGCGAGACTGTCAGGGTACAGGGATGGGAGGTGAACTCAGGCCTCAGCAGCTGGAGGAGGCAAGGCAGGAGGGACTGCTGAGGTCACCCTCATCATCAGATTGTCCCAGCTGCAGCAGAGCTAAAACAGTGCCCCCCCCCCCATACACCCCCATGAGCCAATGCTGCTAACTATTCTGAACATCACCTCTCTGTGGTTTTCTGAGGTAAGCAATGTGTATTTTGTGCCTCTCAGGTGTATGAATTTTTTGACGTGTAACCTGTAGATCAGGAGGGTTTGCAATTCTGGTCTAATGTAATCCCTGCACCAACCCCAGAAAATGTGCATGGACAACTACAATAATACTGTCAAAGCTGGATATAGCTTGTCAGAGCATGAGTTTCGCATCTGATGTAGGATGAAACATGTGAACATTGTTGGCTATTGGAAAGGAAGAAAAGGATGGAAGAAAAGATAGAGGGAAATTTGATTATTAGCAGGCTCTCTGTTCTGAATAGGAAATACATGCCGTACTAGAAAGTGACAGTATTTAATTCATTAAATCCAACAAATCTTGTATGTATGTATGTGTACTTTATTACTTCTATTAGTCACTGCACATTGGAGTTTGTACATTGCCCTCTGTGGAGCAGTAACCAAGTAATAAAAGTAGAGTCCACATCAAACCATTTCAAACATAGCTGGGGTAAAATGAGAAGAAAAGACTTTAAAGTTTAGGCACAGAAAGTGAGTGGTCACTTGGCAATGTTTTGTTTTAGTTTCATAGTCTTAAATCTTGTAAAGAGATGGAGTTGATGGACTTTGTAGCAGATTCCTGTGGAATGGCTGAAATGGCCTTTAAGCTCCAATTACTCTGTCCTCTCAGGAGATAATTTTAAAAGGAGAGATTTAGTTATTCAGTTTGTATCTGTGCTTATAACTAAGAACTTTATTTCCTCATACAAATCATTGTACGAATAACCTATTTTTCGTGGATAACATTCCTTTACCTTTTGCACAATATAGTGATGGATTTTGGTGTGTTAGGAGATAAACTTCTTAAATTTTATATCATTTTTAGATACGGGGCTGTCCTTTCCTTTTGTAACTGACTTATTTTCTGTCTCCAATCCCTCTTTACTGCCTTCTGGGTATTTTTCTCCCCTCAATTCTATTCATTTTTATTTCTCGACTGATGGTCTTGTCCAGACTCATGGCCTTGCAGCTCTACTAGTAAAAGCGATAAGGTGAAGCTTTATTCCAAATGGGGCTTTGTGACTTTGTGTCCCTGCTCACAAAGTCACAAAGCTCCATTTGGCTCCCTGTGCTGCAATTTCCACATCACGTAGATCTGCTCATAGTATCAGTAAGAAGACATGCCTGTTAAAATGTTGGCAGCCTGTATTATCATGGTATTTGTACTACAGCTTGGAGATAAATGATAGTGATAGCACCTGTGTGAAACATTAAGAGAAGGATGTTCTGTAGTTTATCTGGCAGTCCCTGTCTTACAGAAGCAATATTGGGATTACTTTTTGTAGCTCTCATCGTATGCTGGCAGTTGATTATTCCTTGATAATATTAACTTAACTAAGTTAGTATTATCTTTGTTTATGGATGTTGTTATTCTGTTTTATTAATAGCCATCATTAGAACCAATTTATCAAGTTAAAAGCATTTCAAGGTTTTAAAATTATAATTTAAGTATTGCATAAACTAATGGAACAATGCCATTGTAATTTTAGCAAAGACATCTAGATTTTTGGAAGTCAAAAGTTTTCCAGGAGTTTCCCACAGTGGTGTATATAGTTGCTGGGTAAAGAAAGTCAGTCTGTTTGTGAGATTTGCTGATTTGAATCCTGATTCAGGAGGATACTTGCATGTCTAGAGCTGTTCATTAATTTGTAATTTAAATTGAGACCTGAGTATTTTCCCAGACAGCCTGTACGGTGGTTTTCATAGACTTCACAGTAAATTCTTAATTATTAGCCAATGGGATTTTGGATAACCTAGTTGGTAGAAAAACTTAATAATTTATGTAGTATAAAATGTACTAGGAAGCATACTGCAGGTATTCAGAGGTAGTGTGCTTATAGCTGGGGGTTTTTTTTGGTTTGGGGTTTCTTGCTGGCCTTGCCAGATGTCCGCAGGTTTCTCTTGAGCTATTCAGATGTCTCTGTGTTCCCTGATGCTCCAGCTTCTGGAAAACTCTAGCTGAAAAATTTTTAAAAAGCCTTAGGTTGGTGTCTAAAATGGTAAATTTGAGTTCAAACAATTGTTGAAGGTGCATCTCAATTATATAAAGTAGTGGAATATGACATGTGCTTCTTGCAAAGCTGTTTTCTAGCATTGCTATAGGAATGTTTTCTTGTGTCTTCCTTTATATTTGTATGTAGGCCATGTGATAAGTTATTAAAAATGGTTTGTTATGGTTACAAAATTGCTGTAAAATTTGGTACAGTAGAATAAAAACAATCAGACCTAGGAGAAATACTTTTTGCTGTTTGATTCTTGAAAGAAATTAAAGGATTAAGTGACTTGCAGGAATGAATGATTCTTGAATAATGAGTAGAATGAATAATTAAATGTCCCCCCTCCCTTTTTATTTTTGTTGCTAAACAGGTCTTTTCTACACTGTGTTGAAATGCTGTATATTTTCTTCTCTGACCTACCCCTGAATTACTGATTTAGGTAGAACATCTATTGCCTGAGTTAATTACGTAAATCAAGAAGAGGTCAGAACTATTTTAACACTATGTATTTATTTTGCAAAGTGCCGAATATTTGTTATTTTGAAGAGGTTGCTGCATCCTGAGAGTGTTAACTTTTTTTGTTTCACTTTGGAATTCTTTGCTTTGAATTTTGGATTGTAGAAACATTACTCACTGTGTATCAGTTGTAACTCAATTATAGCATTTTAATGTGTGACTGTCATTTTTAGCCAGTAAATACTGAAAGTACTTAAAGTTTGCATTTCAACATGCAGCTAACAGTTGTATCTTTTATTTTAGTGATAAATAGAGAAGTTGACCATGACAACCTTCCTGGAATTTATCCAGCAGAATGAAGACAGAGATGGAGTTAGATTCAGCTGGAATGTTTGGCCTTCAAGTCGTCTTGAAGCCACAAGAATGGTGGTCCCAGTGGCTGCTCTCTTCACACCGCTAAAGGAAAGGCCAGATTTGCCTCCTATTCAGTATGAGCCAGTTCTGTGCAGCAGGACCACATGTCGAGCTGTTCTGAATCCCTTATGGTAAACTCAATACATTGGTTTATATTATATCAATATCTTTACTTACAAACAATCTTCAGAATAGCATCAGTTAAACTACGCAAAAGATGCAGCATCTTTGCATAGGAGTTCATGTACTCCTCACATGACTATACAGCCCAAATTTGCAGCTTTTCCAAGTTTCATAATGCACATAGATTTTCATTTGCAAAATACCCAATTAAAACATGGCTTTATAGTGTGTTTACCTTTAACTAATCTTTTCAACATGCTTCATTTTAATTAACTATTACATATGTTACTTTTCTGGAACTGCATATCTTGTGGGTTAATATAGTTCTGCATTTTACCTTTAGAAAACTCTTCATATAAAAATTGATTATGCTGTGTCTTTGTAACACTTTGGCCGCAATACATTTAAATTTCTGAGTAAAATAAACTGTAAATTCTTACTTAGTTCAGTTGTAGACCAAAGCATGTTGGCTGGTTTAGTTTATCAAAACAAGGTAAGATAGATAAATGCATCAGAAGTAGGCAAGAGGGAGGATGAAAAGGTATTTAAGCTAAAAGGTGATATTGACACAAGTACAAATGATTGTAAACTAGTCATGGATAAGTTAGGTTGAAAACAGAGGAAGCAGTGTAAATGTCATTCCAGTCAAAGAAGCATGGGCAAGAAACTGAAGAATTTTTAAGGTGGAGGTTGCTAAGTGTTTGAAAGGGATTATGAGTAATAGTGGTAGATTAGACTTTGTGTGAAAGATTCTGTAAAACCACTTAACTCAATTTTATGATTGATTTGTTCCTGTTTGGGAGAAAAGAAGTATTCAAAACAGGTGTACAATTGCCTTTCGGTATTAAGCAGACACAGCGTCTGCATATACTGAAAGTCAGACATAGTGAAAGCATATCATTTTCAGCAGCATTTTCTTTTATTAAGGGCTGAAAGAAAAATAATGGAAAGATGAAACTGTAAAAGGTCAGTCAGGTCACTGACAGTGAATCACATATATTCTTCGTGTTTTGTGTACGCAGTGTGTGATTAGTTAGACTCAGGTTGGGTGGTGGCCTTTTGAAGCCTGTGTGGCACAGTCTATCCAACCAGATGATCTGCAGCCCTTAAAATTGGCATAGTTCATTTGATTTCAGTAGAGTATCTTGGGATTTATCCAAACATTTAATGGTATTTTTAACAACTTTTGCCCTTGTAGACAGGAAGAGATGTGATGGCAAAAAACAGGTAATGTTTACTTTCCTGTAGGCTGTGAGTATGACTTTCAGACATCTATATGGTATGAGGATACAAGTCACATTGATTATTTTTCTATTTGAATACTAATAACAGTGTTGATAAAAGAGGATAGGCTCACCCATTGAAAAATGCTAGTTCAATAGAGAAACAGCTGTTAGTTGGAACCTGTTTTATTGGGGTGTAATGTATATTCAGGATAATCCCAGACTATGACAATTAATAGACGTACACTGAGAAAAGGGAAAAAAAAAACAAAGGCAGGGAATGTTAAAATTACGTGCCTTAAAAGCAGGCAGAAAGTCTCTAATAAAGGTGCTGAGTCTGGACTCTAATTTGTCATTTGCTTCCTTTCCTTCAAAACCGTTCTTCCTTGCCTGTAAAGACCATTCTTTGTGTGATACATCTGTCTTTTAGGAGCAACTTATAAAACCACATTTTATTTTGAATTTATAATATTATTATTTAGGAGAAGATGTATTAGGAGGAAGCTTTTTCAAAACCAATACAATTTGTAAAATTAGGAGAAACGTATTCTAGTGTCAGTGAAGTAAAATGAATTGTTCCTGCTACATTAACTTTTCTAATTGTATTTTTATAGCCAAGTGGATTATCGAGCAAAACTCTGGGCTTGCAACTTTTGTTATCAAAGAAATCAGGTAAGAAAATGAAACATTCAAAATACAGAAAATCTTTTTTGTAAGGTAAAAATAAAACCCATTTTTGAAATTATGTTTGTGAATTGAAATTGACAGCAAGAAAGTAAATGTGCAGCTGTATCTTCAGAGTGCATTGAAATTTTTTTCACAATAGCAATAGTGGACATGTGTTATAGAGGAAAGTAGTGTATACTTATGTTTTTGCTTTTCTAGAAGTTGTAATTTTTGTTTATACTTAATTTTCTTATTTTTATTTGCAGTTTCCTCCTACTTATGCTGGCATATCTGAAATGAATCAGCCAGCTGAACTTTTACCTCAGTTCTCTAGCATTGAATATGTAGTGCAGGTAAAATCATTAAATAAAATCTTTAACATTATCTGTAAGCTAACCATGTATGCAATGAACTAATTTCGATTTTATTTCTTCACTGCATTTTAACCACTGTGAATGTCTGCTTGTTAATAGAAAGATTATGTCATCAGTTAGAAGTGGAAAGCATAACTTTTTGTAAGAACACAAGGATGGTTAATAAAACTCATGTAAAAAAAGGGAGCTCACTTTTAAAGGCAAGATTTCTCTTAGCTGTGTTTCTTAACAACAGCTTAATTTATGTTTGTGCTAGGGATTTGCTTACTGCTGCTGCTTGCCCAAGTGGTGTTACCTCAAATTTGGCTGATTGTTGATCCATATCTGATTAATTCTTTGAATTTAAGTTTGTTATTGATTAATCATGAGTCGGTTTTGGGACTAGCTGGTTTAGAAGAAAAGGTTAATACATATTCAGTTAAAGTGTTTGAATTTTAGTAGTTCATCCTTTCTATTAGGATAGGAATGACAATAGAAGGAAAAGTAAATAAAAAATGGATCTACAACCTGAAAGCACAAACGTTTGTAATTGCAAATTTGCAATCTCTAACTTCTCCTTTTGAGGATTAAAAGTTGTAAGACTTCAGTGAGGTATTAAAATTATGAAGAGAGCTAGAACTGAACAGAATGTCTACTTTTTGCCTATTCTTGTAAAACAAAATAAAGGGAATACTTGCTCATGTTACAATGAAATTAGTATAGGAAGAATAAAAAGAACTGATGATCTCTAGAGTAAAATTATAAGGCGAAGTGCCCTATAATGTCAGGTTGAAATGTTCTGTGATTTTGGATAGATCTATCACTACTACCTTCATTGGAGCAATACAGACTTACTGTTTATTAAAAGCTTAATAAAATTGTCATATGCTTCAGAACTATCTAGACATCCTGAAAGGAACTTTTTCTTCTTTATTCAGCATTTAATTTTTGTGTGGAGTTCATTATGATATGGATTTTGTTCTGCTTTATCCTTATATACTGATTACTACTTGAGAGGGAGGAAAGAGGCAAGTTAGATGGAAAACTGACCTTATTGATATGACTAAAATTAACAACACTTTTACAAAATGTGCTGTTATTTGTTCATTTTTGATCCCCAAAAGATTTATTTTTCATGTGATGATATTTATATTTCTTAAAGCGTGGTCCTCAGATGCCTTTAATATTTCTTTACGTTGTGGACACATGCATGGAAGATGAAGATTTGCAAGCTCTGAAGGAATCCATGCAAATGTCGCTGAGTCTTCTGCCACCAACTGCATTAGTAGGTCTCATTACCTTTGGCCGAATGGTGCAAGTTCATGAACTTGGCTGCGAAGGAATTTCTAAAAGTTATGTCTTCAGGGGGACAAAGGACCTATCTGCAAAACAACTTCAGGTAATTTGTAAAAGTAAACAAAAAGAAATCAAGATGATGATGAACTTTCAAATAGTATGTAAACAAATTTTGTACTAAAATCTTATTTATTTGATGACAGGAAATGTTAGGACTTACAAAAGTAGCTGTTTCGCAAGTCGGTAGGGGTCCCCAAGTGCAGCAGCCGCCACCTTCTAACAGGTAATGTGCTTAAAACATTTAAAAACACATCTTGACTCGAGTGCTTTATTGAAAAATTTATCTTACATTGGTGATTAATGAAAAAAAGAACTGAGAGTTGAGCCTTCTGGTCAGGAACAGATTTACTAGGAATCTAGTGGGTCTTATTCCTGCCAGTTTGTACGGGGTAGTGCGGGGAGGACTTGGTGACAGTGAAATCATTTGGATGATGCTTTGGAAATGTTCTAAGAGAATGCTATGTAGCTATACTACAGATATGTAGATAGTGGTGCTTCTGTTGGTATGCTAGAAAATGCTAATGGCTACTTTAGTTCCTCTTTCTTATGTCAGTGCCCCATTTTGCCTTCCCTCTGTCTACCTGCCAAGTAGCTCCCCTCCTCTCTCCTTCTGTCTCTCTTTTGGAAACGGTGGGGTAGTGTTCGATTCTCCTGTGTATCCCACTGTTACATAGAAGAAACTGATGAAATGATAAAGCAGGCAGAAAAAAGGCAAGAAGAGGGCTTTGCAGTCTCTGCCTTTCACTTGCTAAATAGCTGCTTTTCTACTGTTGGTTTGCCTGTAGCAGAAAGCACAAAACCTAAGTCTTTATATGTTAATGTCTGTTCTGATTTCTGATTTTCACTGAAATAGTGCCACTTTCTTTTTGAGATTCATCGGTCATCATCTGCTCTGTGTTTTTGACTGGATACAGTTCTTTCTGGGTAGTGGCTGTATTTCTAACCCAGCAAATTTTGTTTTACAACCTCTATGCTGAGCTGCTTAAGCCGAGTATGCTATGTATATGGTACTAGAAAACTGCATTGTCTTGGTGAGACAGAGAGACTGCTCTGAATCCGGAGCAGAATCTTTGATATTGCAGTCCAGCCTGTTGCTATTGAGTGATCAGTATAATGTTTATTTAAAAATTCCAGTCTAAATGAATTCCACCTATTTGTTTCCAGATTTTTGCAACCAGTGCAGAAAATTGATATGAATCTGACTGATCTTCTGGGTGAACTGCAACGGGATCCTTGGCCTGTTCCACAAGGGAAAAGGCCCTTGCGTTCCTCTGGAGTGGCTCTTTCTATAGCCGTAGGGCTCCTTGAGGTAATAGTTTTAACTATAGTTGTATAAATATGTAAATAGGTCATTTTGTTACATAAAATCTGTCACAAGCAATATGTAAACCCCTTAATTCATGCATATTAGATTTGTATGGTGGTTCTAATGAATCTCATCCAATACAGACATAGAATATTTGTAGGTGTTAAAATACTCATTTTGATGAGGCAAGATTGAGTCTTTGAATAAACAGAAAATTTGGGCTTTGAGAGGAAAAAGTACTGTTGTTGTTACAATCTTATCAATGTGATGGATGGCAGGATAGCTATTTCTCCTGTTCCATTTATAGAAATAACTAGTAGTCTCATTTATCTTTTTACCTGCAGTGCACTTTTCCTAATACTGGTGCTCGTATAATGATGTTCATTGGAGGACCAGCTACGCAAGGACCTGGAATGGTTGTAGGGGATGAATTGAAGTTACCTATAAGATCGTGGCATGACATTGAAAAAGACAATGCTAAATATGTTAAAAAGGGTACTAAGGTAAGATATGACAGTAGATGATATTTTAGCTCCCTTACCAATTAGTGAATGTTTACACATCCTGCCTGGCACTGTAAAATACCGTTACTAGTAGCAAATGTATAAAGAGGTGGGAAGTATGCATTTTTATTTATCTGCCTCTGGATAGCTGCATGTCTTCAGGAATTTCGATATATTGGATTAGGACTTTGTCTAGCCCTCATTGTTCATTGGAATGTTTCCCTGATTTTACTAGGAGAGGATTCATCTGACTAAATGATATATCTAGAGTAAGAATATCTACTACTAAGGCAGTTAGTCAAGATTGTGTGTGGATGGGGGAGGATTAGTCAGTGGAGTTTAGGCATGGTTCATTTCATCCTAAATAATCTACATTTGGGCATCCTAAATCTGTTGACTTCATCTTAATTGATTGTGATGGGAGCTTAAGTGATTAGCTTATTTGCAGAAACCTGTTGTTACAGACACTTGAGGTTAGGGAGCTAAATTCAGTCCTATGAGTTGGACCTAGTTCTTAATGCACAGTTTAAAAAGAAAAAAAAATGAGTGTCATATGCTAGTTTAAATGGCACTCATTGGTCTGTCTGGTGTGAGTCAGGTTCTCAGCTGGTCAGAAAATAAAACATAGGTGTTGAAAATTCCAGTCCTAGTTTTAACTTCAGGAAAATATACGCTTTTATCTTGTATTATGATGGCTGAATTAAGACTGACAAGTTGTTTTAGAAAAATTTTGGGAGTTTAGGATTTAATATGGAGATGAAGAGAGTTCATGTCATAAATTGCTATGAACTGTATTTTCATCTTGGATTTAGCATTTTGAAGCCCTGGCTAATCGGGCTGCAACAAATGGTCATGTTATTGACATATATGCATGTGCATTGGATCAGACTGGTCTTCTGGAGATGAAGTGTTGTCCTAACTACACTGGGTACGTGCCTATTTGTTTTTAAGTTGTATGTGAAGGTGCAGGATTTTTTTTGTTTTTTGTTTCTAATCTTCCCGTGGTTTACTGTGATGGTGGGCAGCTTGTGGTGTTAACGAGAATTCCTCAGCGTCGGCAAATTCGTCACCATAATTGTGGGCTTACTCATATAAGCTTTTTACTGTTTTTCTTTGAGCTATCTGAGGCTTAAATAACATGGTTTCATGCTGTTTTTCTTCAGTGTGTGTGTATATACAAGCTTCTGGTTTTGGTAAAGAGAAGGGCAATGTGAGCCTGTGTCCAATTTTTCTTACTGTTCAGATGGCACAAAGCCCTCAGTTATTCCTTCTATATTGTTTATGCCTTCTTCTAGATACTGTTGTTTGTAGGTTCAGCTACTGTCTCAGGTATCCAGTTCCTACACTTCACATAGGCTCTTGTGTGTCCTCCAGCTTGTCTTTCCATCAATTCATTTAATATGATCATGGTATAGTCTTTTTTTATGAAACCAGGCCCCTATTTTCTGTCATCGTTGATGAGGCCCTCACCTATCCTGTTATGCAGACCAGTAATCTGAGATAGCTTTTGACTCTTCCTTGTATGCTAAGTACCTCACTCATGTTTTCTTTTTTCTCCTGCCAGTTCTTCCTCCATATTTTTTCAGAGTGTATTTTCTTTCTCTTCCCGGAAGTCTTTCCTACACTCTAATAAAATTAATCTTTACTACTACTACAGCAACCTGCTTTATATACCATTTGATTCTTATGTTAGACTTCTATATTCAGTACATATTCTTTTCCCAAGCTCTTTTTTCATGACTGTCATTGTTAACCATGTCAATACCAGCTTGGCTATAATTAAATGCAGCCTCTTTGCTTATCGGTTTAATAACTGGTATATCTCTGGGTAATAGGTATTCAATATTGGTGGTTGCCTGTCAATATCTTCATATGACAGAGGATGCTAAGCACATGCTACATATCTAGGTATACCAAGAAGAGTGGGAGATGCCAGTGCAGGCTGGGATAAACATATGACACTGAGTTTCAGGCCAGCTTTGCCATGCTAGTCACTACTGGGTTGCTGCTTTTCAGAGCTATCTGTATAGTCTTAACATGGGAGTTTCCACTGTTCAGGAGCTGTATGTTGACTTTACCTGTATGCATGACTTGTATTCATTTTCTGCATCAAATTCAGGCTGTGCTTTTCTTTATACTATAATCCTGTGTAATATTTTTTCCTCTCTCCTCTTATGACTCACCTTTGGCTCTGTTCTTCCAGCAAAGCTGACCTTAAAGCATAGTTTGTCTGTTTCTCCCACAGTTGTTTGTATTTCCTACTTGGTAGCATCCTACATACAGGGAGGGATTTCTGATTCTGCCCACATGTCTATTGTCTTCTAACTTTGAGTATCCAGCTGAAGACCTCTATAACTTTTTAGGCGTTTTTCACTGACAAAGTTGATGGCCAAATCTTTATGTTTGCTATTAACTTATTTTATTAATATCAGATATTTTAGAGATGAATAACAGTAGTATATACCATTATTATTTCTTAAACACAGTATATACTATTTCAGAATGAGTGGCAACCACTGCAGTTTTACGTCTGCAGAGGTTTGCTAAGCGTAAAAAGAAATTATGCTTTTTTTTTAGTGTAGATTTAAGCCTGAAATAAGTGCTGGCCTGAACAAAATAAAATTGTGTGGAAATAAGATTGGAGTATTGAATATTAGAAGTAGTTAACTGACTTCGCAAGATTATGAGACATTTGTAGTGCAGAAGTCCAATACAGTATTTTTCCCGTGTAAGATTTTGTTATACGTTAAAATCAGGATGACCTTAAGATGCTGATTGGGCAGGATCTAGTGAGCTTTTATAAGCTTGCTTATAAAATTAATCCCTAACATCTTAGTAAAATACTTATTTAATGATGAAATAGAGTAGTCACTTCTAAGAAGAAAAAGATCTGCTTCTCTGAACTGTTTTTAGTTTTAACTCTTTAATGGAAATAAGCTACATAAATCCTGTCTGCTAAATTACTGCATAATAAATCTATTTTTTTAACCTGAGTTTTTTGTTTTTGTTTTTTGGGTTTTTTTGCTAGAGGCTACATGGTAATGGGAGATTCTTTCAATACATCTTTATTCAAACAAACCTTTCAGAGAGTATTCACAAAAGATATGCAAGGACAATTTAAAATGGGATTTGGTGGCACATTAGAAATAAAGGTAAGAATAAAAAATGCAGTGTGGTAGGGAAGCACTGAAATAGGATGGCTAGGAGGAGCGTATTAATCTATGTTTTTCTTTTAAATGTGAAGACTTCAAGAGAAGTAAAGATTTCTGGAGCTATTGGACCCTGTGTCTCTCTCAACTCTAAAGGACCTTGTGTATCAGAAAATGTAAGTTAATTTTGCTGAAAATGAAGGTAATCTTCTATTATGGGAAAATAGGATTTGGAAGATTTGGATCTAGATTTGAAGAGAGAGAGGCTGAAACTTTTCCATAGATGGAACAAAGCCTGTTCACTGCTCTTCAATTTAAAAATATATACACTCAAGGGCTGTGCTTTAGATAAGCTCCTGTTCACTGCTAGATTATTTTCAGATTAGATTAGACCTTGTAAGTCCCTTGTTACTTGGTTAGGTTTGTGCACAGAATGGTTACTTGAACTTTTTTTATGGAAAAATTACATGTTGGCATAGGAGAAACCAATTAAGAAGTGAATTAACATTATTTTATTACTAAAATCAAAGCTATGTCTTTTTCGTCCAGAGAATCCTGATCATGTTTTGTTTAGAGGGACTGAGAGAATAGGAGGAAAGAAGTCCATGGAAACATCCTTTTATCCTGACCCCTGTACCCATTTGTATAGCTATTTTACCAAACACACAGTTAATTGATCAGAGTGTCCAACTGTTACAGACTCCTGAAGCATCTCCGTTAAATTTACATCAGACTTCAATTATCACTTATTTTCTTATAAAGTGTATATATATATTTTTTTACAGTTAAATTTTGTGGTTGATTACTAATCTAAAACAATTCCAGAAAATTCCCAAAACTTTTGCTGAAATCATCTGAATTAAAAATTCCAAGGTGAAATGTATGAATAAAATTCAGATGCACATAGCTAGTTTAAAGCGGTAACTGCACAATTAGTCCTGCCATAATACTTTTAACAGTGAATGTGAATGCAGTGCCAACTGTTGCCGATGTATTTCTTCTTGAACGTTTGTTTTGTTTGGTTTCACCGGGTTCATTTTGGATGACTGACTAGGCTTACTTTAATTGGTTTATTTGAGTGCTTGTGTCCTTTTGATGACAAAAAGGTATTGTCACTTCAAATGCATCACTACCTGTAAATGGATACTTTGTTATTTACTAGAGACTATGTAACTATATACTATAAACTATGTAAACTACCTGCTGGAAGCTTTTTGCTGGTGTGTATTAGAAGAGGCGCTCCACTTCAGCACACTTTTTGTAAATACTGCATTTAGTAGTGATTCACTGAATGAAAAGCTGACAGTTTTTATAAAAGTATTCCTGTTTCAGGCAAGTGTAGAAAAATCACTGTGAATGAGACACGTAGTCTCTGTAGTCCCTCATATAACAAAAATGAAAACTGGATTGGGTATTAAGAATTCCTAAAATACAGATTGCTTTGTAGAAAAACAAACAACTTTCTTCCCTCCCTTGTCAAACTTTGGGCTTGTGCACATTCTGTCTTTTTAATTCTTTTAAAAGTATAGAATAGAAATATGTAAAAATTGTTGACTTTTAATTTGAGATCATCTTTTCCTCGTAATTAAAAAAAAATATATATATATATATTTAGGTAGCCATGTCTGTCCTGTACATTCTTTCTTTCACTATATATTTATACTTAGCTTAAATGTATATTATTAAACAAGTAGATTGTCTCATATGTATCAAATCATAAACTTTTTTTTTTGTGACCGATGCTATATGTACATGAACAGCATAGTCCCTTTTAATTGCATATTCTAAAGCATATACACTCTAGATTTGGTTAGCCAGATTCTGTAAGGATTCCCACAAACCAATGTCTCTGTTAACACTGCCTAAAATGTATATTCTGAAGTTTTCTTCCAATCATTTAACTTTTCGTAATCTATAAAGCTGAGTTTAATGGAGAAGTAGAATTTTAACAAGTAGTCATACTCTTATCTGAGATGTCTTGGATATCTGAATAGTCTTTTGTTACGGAGTGGTCACATACTTTCAGGAGAGCTTTGAGGTATAAATGTTCCTTCTTTTAGGATTTTTATAAGATATAGCACAGATATCTTTGGCTTGTTTAATTCTGAATTCCCAGTGTACGTGCCCCAAAGTTTTCTTGCTTCTGGCAATTCTTTTTTTTTTAATGCAGAGAAACCTTTGATAACTGATGGTTCACTAAAGTCTAACTCATTTATGATACAGTCATGCTCTGAACGTACACTTTTTCATCTTAATAAAAGAGGCAAAATCAAACAATCTGAAATAGGAAGGCAAAAATGTGTTATGAGCTACCGCTTTGCTTCCACTTCTCAGAACCCTTCAGTTCTCTTGGCTGACTTGTCAGATGTTATCAGTCAAATCATATTCAGGTTATATAGGGCTTAAATGAACACTGATCATTTGTCCTATTGAATAGCTGCTCTGAAATTGTGGTAGGGAAGTTGCATATTTACCTATCAGAAACTAAAGAAAGTCTTCTCGTATACAGTACTGCAAGTCTTGCCACGACTGTATCTTCTTGCCTGGGGAAGCTGGCAGAAGAGCAATAATAGGGGAGCCAGTAAGAGCAACTGTGGTAGTGGAAAAACTGTTAGTCTATCTCCAGTTCATTTGTTTGTATCAGACTTTTGTCAGTCTAAATTTCCTCTACTTTTATTTCTGCTAAGCTAAAAATTGAGATGCATCTCTTTCATTGTGTTTTCCACTTCTTCAGACTCTCGGAAGCTTTACATTTGATGATTCATTGCTTCTTTTGTGACATTTCATCAATACTCAGTGCTCCTTCAGTATGAGAAGTGCACACAGTCTGCCTCATTGCTATCTTAGTGAACATGCAGAACAAAATGGTAGGGACAGCTCCAAAGGTCAGGAGCTTACATGCCACCTTTGGTTAACAGGGAAGGTTTTTACCAGACTCCCATACCAATCACTGCCTGCCTTTTTCTGTCTTTCTTATTTCCTGCCTCCTCTCTTGGGATAGTTTAAGCACAGTAATTTTCTCTTTAATTTTTTCCTGTTTCTGACTGTTTGCTTTTTCTGTTTTTCTACTGCCATTTTCTTGTCTTTCTAATGTTCTAATGTTTTTCTCCCAGCCATCTCCTTTTTTCACTATTCTTGCATCCAGCGCTGCAGTTGTATTTTGACAGCCTTATCTATTTCTGGGGAAGCTGGCAGAGTGAGCGGGGAGAAAAGTTGTGACACAGTAGTTGTCAAAAAGAATTATCTATAATGGCCAGATGTTGTGCTTCATACAAAAGATAATACTTCTGTTTTCTAAAGGTATTCTATAAAATCTATTCACAGGAAATTGGAACAGGAGGTACTTGTCAATGGAAGATTTGTGGGCTTAATCCCACTACCACGCTTGCACTGTACTTTGAAGTGGTCAATCAGGTAATAAATATTTGTCAACTTGTAGCAAATTCTAAATGCAGTAATAATTTTATGTGACTGCTGAAGCCTGTATTTAAATTTTGTTGTTCCCTGAAGCACATTAGCAGGGATGCAGACAATGTTGCCATTCTCGTGTCAGAGAGTTTAGAGTCTCATTTATCAGAGTTCAGGAGATGGACACTAACAGTTTAATGATGGGTTAATCTGCTTCTTAAGGAATCTGATAATGAGAACCAAAACATTGGGTGAAATTCGGATCAGGTTCATAATCTAAGTCCAAATCTTTCTTTTCAGTTTATTACGTATTAAAATGTAATTCAGTTACAATATCGAAAATGCTGTAATCTGTATATTTAAAGGCATTTTTTCAATATTTCTGACATTTTACTGAGCAAGGTAATCACTCCATAACGTTATATTTTAATTTATGCTCTTATGGGTCAGTATTTGCAAACAAAGATTGGCTGCATTGAAACACATTGAAGATGTGTAGCCTAGTGCCCTGTCTCCCACAAGGGATGCCAGAGAAGAGGCTAAAAAACATGACAAACAAATGTGCTACTTTGTGCTAGTACTTTCCCTTCCTCCAAACATTTGCAGCTCAGTAACTTTGTGAGCTGGATGTAGTTTCTTTATATTCAGTATGCTGTGTTGTGTACTTTGTTGCAAAGCCGCACATTTTAACTTGTGGCCTACCTTAATAACTTCTTATTTTACTTTTTGTGTATTTGTTTAAGTCCCATTTTATTACTCTGTCTAAAACTGGGCTGATGATGGTGCCTTGTAGTTGATTTCAACCTTCCTTCTCTTTTGAAATTACTTAACCCGTTGGCAGTATAAAAACCTGTATTTCTACTGTCCAGAGTTTTAAAATTTCAGTTTGCATCTGGATTCTAATCTTTAAGTTTCTGTGGCACTTTATGGGATTTATTAATCAAGATTTTAGAGTAGTATCAGTTTTGTTACCCTTTAATTGTAGTAAATCACGTGACGTTCAGATAGAATCTAATGAAGTCAGCAATTGTAATGTCCCTTTGCAATAATGTTTATTAGCCATGTTTAGCGAAGATACTCAACGTAATAAAATGTTGGAGAATGCATTTATAGAATTTGAACTGCCTACCGCTAAGAGATTTATAATTTTCTAATCATTCTTTTATATATTTTCTAATTTTACTATAAAATCTTGAGATCTCCCCTTGGTTTATTTTTTTTCCTTCCACATTCAGCACAATGCTCCAATTCCTCAGGGAGGACGTGGTGCAATCCAATTTGTGACTCAGTACCAGCATTCCAGTGGACAGAGACGTATCAGAGTGACCACAGTTGCCAGAAAGTATGTTTTATTTGTGATGAATGATTTTTGAAAATGCATATTGTAAATGTTTGCTATTTAATCTTCAGATGTTCTAACACAGATGTTCTGTGTTCTCAGATACACAATGCCGCAGGTGGGGAAAGCAGGATCATACCTGTGACACTGTTCTCCTTGTTGTTTCATGGTTTGTTTCCTCTCCAAGAGCTTGCAATGGCTGTATAGTAACGCTATGGGAATGGTCTGAAGTAACCCAGGTTGTTTTAGATGAAGAGGAAACACTATGAAATTCTATGGCCTAAACTGAGGAAATGGTCAGACTCAGGGGATAATAAAGATTACTTCATCTCTTAACTTGTGAGTGTTAGCTGCAGTTCAGGTGTTATATATACCTGTTCATCCATGTATAACCCTTACCTGCAGCTTCCTTGATTCAATTTACTTTACAATTTTAGTAAGTGATGTTTGATATTAGGGAGGCCTTTTTCAATTATGTTTCCTTTAAGTTCAAGGAGATTGAGTGGTTTAATTTGATGGAAAATTCCATTTATCTAAAGCATATTGCCCATACTGTTGATATGAGTATCTTGTTAACTTGCATTCATTATATTAGTAAAATCTTCTTGATGACTGATGAAAGGATAGAATAACAGGTGCACAAGAAAACCATTAGTCTGGAAGGTGTATTGTGTGATTAGCTTCCTGGACAGTGTTTTCTGTAACTCGCATTTCATAATTTTTCAATTTTTTATGTAATAATTTTTTTGTAAGTGACATTGTATTTTATTTCACTGGTTGCATGGCATCTGTGTTCAAATAAGGGACAGCTCAAGAATAAGGGACATCATAAGAAAGAATGGTAACTGAGAGGCTGCTGATCTATCCCCAGCACGTTTTTTGAAATTCCAGCATGAGCTTGTTAAACTGTGAATGCTGTTTTCTCTGCCTTCTTGAGGGATACTTTTAAGTTGGACACCTTTTCTTTCACTGTGATGCAAATACTAGTATTTTTCTTTTGCAGCTGGGCAGATGCGCAGACACAGATCCAAAACATTGCTGCGTCTTTTGACCAGGAAGCTGCTGCAATTCTGATGGCTAGACTGGCAGTCTATAGGGCAGAAACAGAGGAAGGGCCCGATGTGCTTAGGTGGTTGGACAGACAACTTATACGACTGGTAAACAGGACTATATTTAGAGCTGAATTGTTTTCTTGTCTCCAGACATATCATTCTTGAATGACTTGTGTTCAGTGGTTGTTTCTAAACAAGCAGAGGAATTGAATGCTTCATTTCCACAAGTGGGTAGGCAGAATGACCTGAGAATTTCTGTTTAAAAGGGTAAAAGAGCAGCTGTCTCCTCAGTTCTTAGCATTTGGTCATTGCCAGCTTCTGAGAGAAAATCTAGCATGAGGCTTGTAGAAATTAAACCTTTCTTTATTTTCTGCTGTCTCTAGTGATACTGTAAATTACATTTTTTAAAGCAAAATAAATCATATGGAATTTCCTTACTTTGAAAAAATCAGTTTTGTATTATATTTTTTTCTCATGTGTAAGTAGCTAGTTATTAACAATTGGTTTTAAACATGTCTGAGGATGTTTAATCATGTAACTTTTTCATGGTGATTTTAAAGAAAAAATACCCAATAAACCCTGATATGTGAGGAAGTCACTACTTGTTAAGAAAAGCACTTGTCACGTCTTTTTTCTTAGGTTTCTGTTTTATTACAAAGGCATAAGCATATCATATATTCATTATTAAAACAGACATTTTTCTTTTGCTTCAGTGTCAGAAATTTGGAGAATATCATAAGGACGATCCAAGCTCTTTCAGATTTTCAGAAACCTTTTCACTTTATCCACAGGTGAGTAGAAGGAAGGTGTTTCTCTAACAGATAAAGAATAAATGCTTAGTGAATTAAGAGGTATTGTAGGACAAAGTAAAATAAGGCTTTACGCTGGATATCAGACGGAAAAGACCCCGCTTTAGCTACTCTCTGGCATGTGACATTAGATGATCACCTCTGTTGTCTGTGCTTCTGTTTTCCCTGTTGCCTTCTGTCCTTACAGCTAGACTCCCTCTTACTGTCTATACTGTTTGGTTCTATTATGATGGATTCCTCATCTTAACTGAGTTTGTAACTCAGATAATAACACTCTGTGTGTTTTAAGTAGTTTTAATAAAGAAATTCAGGAAACATGAGAAAAGACATGTTTTTGCTTTGTAGTTTCTTTGCTATATGATTTGTAATGATGAACTTGATGTGATATATGATATAGGATGAACTTCAGCTTGACTAAATTACACTTTAAATAAATTGTTTCTTTGTTAATAATTGATTCTGATAAACTCCTTCATTTGGATAAACTATGTTGCTTTTGGACTCTTCAGACTTCCATGATATGTCTGTTGAAGTTACCTACCTACCTACCTGAAGTTGTTAACTGCTATGGGGAGGCTGATTCATCAGTGAAAGGATTTGCTTCTTCCATTTTGACGAACAAAGTTCAGCTTTGCTGTGGTTAAATTTTTTTTTTTCTTTTAAACTGTTAACTTGCTATAATGCTTTGTGTTCAAGTGAAGCAGCCTCTCTCATAGGAACTGTACAACTTGCAGTATGGTTTTAGCAATATTCAGATATACTCTTCATCAGTTAGTACTGGAGAAGAATTGTTAAACTTTTGGCCATTCTGAGGTGTCTCTCTCTCTCTCTCTCTCTATATATATATATCTGTGTATCTGGTCAAGGTGCCTATACAAGTCAGAAATGTTAAAGGACTTGAAATTCAGTTTTGCAGTGGCATTAGTCTCATCTGGTTTGTTTTTGTGAAAAACATTTTCTCTCCTTTTTCCATCCTCCTTTTTACCTGTGAAAGTTCAAATCAGCTGGTTTTGGGTTTTTTGCAGTTCATGTTTCACTTGAGAAGATCTCCTTTCTTACAAGTTTTTAACAACAGTCCAGATGAGAGCTCATACTACCGTCATCATTTTATGCGTCAAGATCTAACCCAGTCACTTATCATGGTTCAGCCAATTCTCTATGCCTACTCCTTCAATGGACCTCCAGAGGTATCATTCTATGTAACATAATTGTAGGTTAAAAGAATCTGTTTTTTATTTACTTTCTTGAAATCATTAGGAGTTTTGCTTTTGTTTTTGTGGCACCAGAATGTAAACCACAACAGAAAATGTTTTTATTTCAAACTGTACTTTTTCAGTAGATTTTGAAAGAAATCTGTTTTTGGAAATGTACAAAACTCTCTCCACCTTAGTACCCTTATCCAGAAAGGATTGCTTCTGATTTTGCCGTGGTTATCATAATGTATAGGTTTGTTACAGAACCTTGCATTTGACCTTATCATGGTACATCCTGTACAAACCCAGAATACTAAGATCATCTCCTAAAAAGCATGTAATAGAAGTGTAACACAGGAGACTGCAAAATGAATTTGATAGGTAGAAGAGAATGAGGAAACCGTGAGACAGTGAAAATTAACACAGTAGGCAAGGTTTTGGCACACTGGAACCCTGATTTTGTCAAGATTTTATAGGCTATGTCATGGCAGAAGAAAAGGGGTTTTAAAGTGGAATTTTAATTAAAGTAATGAGGTAGTTTGTGGAGATCTACTCACAAGTGTGAGAGCATTCATCCGTATATAAATAACAATTAGTTATGTGAGTGATGGAAACACGATCAAGCTCCACCTGATCAAAGGGGAAGCTGACACCTTAGTATAGAATGAGTACTAATTTAATGTTTTGTTTTCCCAGTTCTTGTAATAATTATTATTTTTGGTATCCCTAATGCGATTGATCAAAATAAATCATATGGCACCAACATAATGTCACCACCTGTAAAGAGATGAATTACAACGTTGAAGATTTAAGTATTACATTAGAACTCATAAATCATGAGTATTACTATATATATTTATATGTGTCTGTGTGTATATATACAGATGTGTATAGGTGTGCGTGTCTGTGTGTATGTATACACACAGGCGCGCACACACACACATGCACACACAGAGTAATAATAGCTGCAAGGACAAGACTGAAAAAAACTCCAAACACCCAAATCCCATGTTTGAATAACCACTGAATCTTTAGACATTGAAGTATCATTAAAATCAATATCATTGCATGGGTAAAAACAGAGGTTCTTGAAAGACTGGAAGAATGCATAATAATGAAATAGCTCTCAGCTCATGGATTCCATTTTTATCACTTTCATGAAATTATTATTCAGAATCAAGCTGGATAACTTCAGAATGAGATTGTATGGGTTGCAGATGTATAACTTGAACAAATATGGAGCTTTAGTAAGTGATTTTAAAAGTTCCTAAGAGTCAGTGACTGATTGAGAGAGCCTGTAGTGCCATCTGACTGCTGAGTTCAGCATTGGTTGGTATGTTGTTCTCTTTTTGTATGCGTATTTATTTTTATTTTAGCCTGTTCTTCTGGATAGCAGCAGCATTTTGCCAGATCGCATCCTCCTTATGGACACCTTTTTCCAGATCCTTATTTATCATGGAGAGGTAAGATTAATCATTTCTTATATAAATATTCCATTTTTTTGTAATAATATTTCATTATGAAAGTAAAGCCCTGGTTTTAAAAGCACTCCAGTGCTTGACCTCATCTGCGTGACTGGTACCATTAAACTTGAAAGGTTTCCTGAATTTCTAATTCACATTTGTAGCCTAACATGTCCCATACACAGGTACCTGTCATTACTAGCTATTTTGGTCCTGTTTTTTATGATAAGTTTAAGTCAAATTAGCTTTAGTATGAGGTTATTTGTTTTAGGCCAGTATTTTTCCAACTTTTAAAAAGTGTTATTTGCTCTTTTACAGTTCTGCCCCCTCCCCTTGCCTTTTTCACTCACTTATTTTAGGCCTCTGGATTGGCAGCGGATTAGTTCTTTGGGGCTAGGAGAGTGAGAACACCATGTATTACGGTCACCCTTCATCTGTACTATCCTAGAGGAACTAAACTGTTCTGGCAGTTGAGTAGATTGACATTCCCCAGTGATATAAATGCTTATGACTTGCTCTTGCTCTGCTGTCCAGGAGGAATTGAGCTGGTCCTTTTTACTGCTCTGCAGCCACAAAGGGTTCCCAGCTAAGAGTTTGAGAAATACTGTTCTGGATCACGTCCTGCTAGCTGCACTTTTAAAAATATTTACTAAACTTTAGCACTTTTTAAAGTAGAAAAATGTTCTCTGTATTTTTGTAAGACACTGTCAGGGAGCAGCAGGGACAGGCTGCTCCGTCAGATAAGAGGAGCTGGGAGCTGAACATGATAACAAGGCAGGCAGAGGCAATGGCCCCTGCAGTGAGGGCCTGTCCCACAGCGCTGACCCGAGCAAGGTGAGCAGGGCAGGCCTGGTGAAGGTAGTTCAGCCACAAGTACAGATCATCAGACAAGTCCATGCTGGTGAGGCAGGATTGAGGTCAAGCCAGCGACTTGAGTCAGCAAGTCAAGATCAGGGTCGGGTAAGGAGGGATCCACTAGGGTTGGCCACAGCCCAGTGATAGTGATGGGGCAAATCGGAGTTCAGGCTAGAAAGTCTACAGGCCATGGTCCAGATCAGTGAGGTACCTGGCCAGGTGCAGGTGTGGCTGCAATGCTACTGCAATGTAGCTCAGGCAGGGACCAAGCGTGAGAGCCGCAGCTTAAAAGCAGCTCACAAGTGAAAGAGGGGGAACCTCTGCTGAGGCTCCGTCCAGGTCTTTCCTTCCAACAGCTCGTATCAGTGAGCTAGTCTTGAGCAGCCAGCTTTACTGCTAGAAGGTGGGGAGGCTGCACTGTGACCCCTGAAAGTGCATATCAATTCAGATATTTATTTCTGATGTGTCATAAAAGTGCACATTAGAGAACTGTAAATAATATTCTCTGACCTCATGGTCAGAGCTCAGGGACTAAATGTTTAGCGTACAAAGGGTGTCAAAAAAAAGAAATATTTATGTAAAACATTGTATTGTTTAAAAAAAACCTAGTGGTTTGTTACTTGCGTATCCTGTTAGAGCCTATATTTACAGAGGCTTTTTAAAAATTAACTTACATGCTATAGGGTAGAAAGGAATGAGAGGTAGAGAAGGGTCAGCAATGACACATTCTTATCTGAAAAGCTTTTTTATTCACTAAGAATGATTGATGAATCAATTCTGTACTTCCTTGCTCCCCCAATCTCCAGACCATAGCTCAGTGGCGTAAATCAGGTTACCAAGACATGCCAGAATATGAAAACTTTCATCACTTGCTACAAGCTCCGATAGATGATGCCCAAGAAATTCTCCATTCCAGATTCCCGATGCCCAGATACATTGATACAGAGCATGGAGGAAGCCAGGTATGGTAAAATATGTATTATATAATTTAAGAAGCAATATTTAGTAATAGCTAGAGACTTTATATATCAAACTTGCATTTCTCTGCTAAAATATATGTAAATTGTAAGTTAACATCTGGAAGTTTAAAGCTTTGACAGAGCCAGATACTTAACAGTATCTTATCTGATACTTAATGGTACCTTTTTGCCTAATTCATGAATCCTGTTGTTTATTATTAATTTAATTACACTGGCTTGGACTCTCAGCTTCCTTGTATGAGATGTGCAGAACAAAAAGGTAAGCCTTGTCAGAGTCTCTGGATCAACAGTAGAATTATTCTTAGTGTTATTTTTTCAAAATCTTTTTTACTAATATTTTATTGATACTCACGTTTGTTTTGCTAGTGCTTAAAAAGAGGAAAATCTTATTTTCTGTTACTTTTCAAAATTGTTAGCATTTATGCATTAGAAGTATAGAATCCAGGAAGTTACTGTTCTAGAGAGGGCTACTCTGCTTGCTCTTCTAAATAGGCAACTGTGCACATTTTAATCTGAAAATAGGAGAAATGGTATATTATAATTTTCATACACAGATTTTTTTTTTTCTGAGCATAAAAAATCTTTTATTTTCGAACATTAATGTATTGCCTTTTATCCACCCCCCCTTTTTTTTTTTTAAGGCTCGTTTCCTGCTTTCAAAAGTTAATCCCTCTCAGACTCATAACAATATGTATGCGTGGGGACAGGTAAGTATGAATCTGCTGATGAAGCTTATATGCATGAAATAGTTTTGCTTTCCATTTCTCTATTTCAGAAATCAGGTGAGACATTGTGTACATGTAAGTAATAATGTCAAATGTTGAAACTGGAGGAGAAATGGAGTATTGGCATGATGCCGTCAGAATTACTAACGTTAAAAAGAATGGATTTCCTGTTTCCTTCAAAAAAAAAATTGATATGTTTTGCTGCTTTCAGCTTCAGTTAGTCTACTTTCATGTCTAGCCATCTGTCTTAGACAGATACCTTCAAATTGTTTGGAATGAGGGTACTTAGCACAAATAAAGACCAGTGCAGCTTTTTTGACTACAGCAAGTAAATGTTGAGATTAACATGAAGCAAGAACTGAAAAGTACACCAGTACTGATTTACTGGTGTTTCCTGGAATTTTTTTTGTCCCTTCTGGTGAGGATTCAGCTTTTCAAATGTTATCTCTAGGAGGAAAGTTATATTTGAGTTCAAAAGATAAATTGTGCAGCAGCTTATGTTTTTGACTATTGCATCTCAGTTCCATGGTCTCCTTCTAAGTTCAGCTTTTATAGCAGAAAGAGAAACGCTGCTGTGGGTGAACACTAGTGCAGTCTAATTTTGTCATGGAAGTGTGATTGCCTCCGACACATAAATGCAGCAGTTCCTGGGACCTGCGTGTCAACTGTGCTTTTCAAGTATTTTGCTAAAGGACCTACAATATTCAAGTCATTAATAAATGGAGCTTTGCAGGAATTTTATGACAGTAATTTTTGTCAGGTAAGATTTATCAGGGTATATTTTCATAGAGATGTATCAGATGCAGTGAAATTGTCATCAGGAAAGAGTGCTGAGTTCCAGAGTGGAAATACTTGATCACCTTAGTATAAGATCAGGTCAGCAGGATTTGAACCTGGCTGTCCTTCCTCCAGAGTCAGTATCCTAACCAGCAGTCTGTTGGTCTCTCTGTCTTTGTCCTGTTACGACCACAACACACACACACAAATAAACCCCATAGTTTGAAAGATCTAGTTTTTATCCAAGCATTACATAGAAATTTTGAAGTTTTGAAATTTCTCATGGTGTGTTTCCTGCTTACTTAATTAGTAAGCAAATGAAATAGTATTCCAAATTTAAATGCAAATACAAAACAATCTTTGAACAGATCTGAAAGAAAACTGTTCATGCTCAATAAGTTAAAGTGAGATTTTTTTTTTTTCTGATGTACCTAGGAAAAGATAGCTTTCTTTTTATTGTTGTAAAGAATTCTGTTCTAGGGTAACATATGAAAAGCTGCGTTAACCTTCCCAGGGGCATTGCCATGTTTGTACTTAACATAATAGCCCATGGTTTTTGTGTGAATAAAGTTGAATCAAGTAAAAATTATGAAATCAGAAATGTGACTGTTGAGGGAAAATTTTAAACTGAACTAGTTTTGCTCATGTTTTTCTCCTGAGCTTCCTGAATTGTTTCATGTCACTTCGTGTGACTTTTGTGTAAGCTGAAAGTTTCCAGGAAATATTTTTAGTCCGCGCTGACCAGAGGAGGGCACTGGCACACCACTGAAACCATGTTTCAGGGGGTGATGAGCTGATTAGAAAAAATTTTATTTATAATATTAAAAAAACCCAAAAAACTAAATTTCAGCAGATAATTGCCTTATATTTATTTAAAATGTTTTCAGAAAATAATTGTAACCATTTATCATACAGTTTCATTCTGCATACTTTGGAAGTGTGTATTGGTAGTCTTTGAAGATTATTTGAGCATGCCATTATTTTCAGCTTTTTTTTTTTCTTTTTGTCTTGATGACTATGGGGAGTTTTGCAATTTAAAATGAAAGAGGAGTTCAATGGTACTAATCTTATCAGGTGCCCAACTAGCTATCGCTAAACCACTGTTTAATTGAATTTAAATCTTAACTGTATGTCTTAGCTCAAGATTTTGAGATATTATAGTAAGCTGTTTTTGAACAGAAAATAAAACTTAAGGTGATCTGTGCAATTGTGCGTTGTACAGCAAGACCCTGCTGATTTTTTGCTTTATTCCCCAGCAAATAAAATACTCTGCTGTCTTGCCTACTCTAATGAGCTGTTCCCAATCTTCAAAGTAAACCTACTGTTGGTGACAAGAGCTACCTGGGTGGAGGCGGTGTTCAGCCTCGAGGGCAGAGCTTATGTATTGGTTTTAGGTACCCTGGGTTGCCACACTAATGGTAATTGTGAGGGGACTCCTTTCCTAGAGGTTTAACAGCCGCAATGGCAATATATTAACTAGAGGATGATGTACTCCCATGTGTAAGACACAAGGTGGTGAGTTATATCTGGCCCCAAAACTAAGCTACTTGTAATTCCCTTGCAGCTTCTTAAGTAAGGAGAGTTCAGACTTGGCATTTGGCAGTCTTGGAAGTAGAAGGTGCTTTATTCTCACTCTGCCACCGACAGTTGATAGACAGACCCAACTTTATGGGTCTTCCCTGACATAGGTTGTGTAGTGTGTTAAGCGTAATGCAGTGAAGCAAGAACTCTTAGAGCTCCTGGATTTGTCCTTTGATGATTATCTGGTTTTCGCTGGCTCTCAAAAAGGAGCAGCACCAGTTTAGGGCCTCCTCATTAAGACTTTCCTGTCTCTGTTTTGTAAAGGCTCGGACAGCTCTGATTTCACTTGGAATTGTGGGTGCTTAGTACCTTTGAAATGATTGATTTGTTGAGATTTATAGGAATTCCTCATATATCTGTAAATGGAAGTAATCACAGATTTACTTCAGAAGTCTTGAGAGAGTTACTATCTAACATTTGCAGAATCCTCACCTCTCCTGTTTCATTTAGGCTGGGAATTTGCTTAAAAATAATAGTAAAAAAGAACCTTCTGAGGTCAAAAAGTAAATTGCAAAAATCTCTCCAAAAAGGGTTTTCATCTTTTATGATCTGATTTTGCAGTGTATGACCTTCAGAAGTTGTTTTTGTGGTTCTTTGAGGTGGCACAGAGCTGTAGGAAAGGACTGGCCCAGCTTCCCTTGAAAAAACAAATTGACCTTCGCTTAGTGTCAGATCAGACCCGCAGTGGATTTTTCTTCCATTTGTCATTTTGATAAGTCTGGGCTTCAGTGATAGATAAGGATTTACTGGTTATGTCACTTGCATATTTCTGTTTCTCTCATCTTTGTCTTGCTCCACTGTGATAGGGATGATATAGGAGTTGTTGCATGGAAGTTTTATTCACTTTTTAAAATGTTTAAGTCAGCATTTGGCAGCTATCAAAAGCTCTGGATTTGTATGATTATCTCATAACACTGGGACTTGTTGCAATATGCATTAACAGGGGAAAGAATGGAGTTGTGGTTTATGCCTCAATTTATGTAAATATATGAAAATGTATATAAATTTACAATAGCCTGTTTTTTGTCAGAGTATGTCAGCAATAATGTGTTTCTAAGATCTTTTTAAACTTATAAAGTGTTGATTTAATAGAACATACTGCACATTAAAAATGTTTTTTCTTCACAATAAATATAATATATTCTCCTTGTTTCCTTCTGTAGGAGTCTGGAGCACCCATTCTTACAGATGATGTCAGCTTGCAAGTATTTATGGATCATCTGAAGAAACTTGCTGTCTCTAGTGCTGCCTGAGATTCTGCTGTTAATTAAAACCACAAATAAGCTGGAGCTAATTTCATCTTTTTCTCCTTCACCCTTTTCCATGTCTTTCTTGACAGAATGCTCTGATATGCACAAGCTGCCTGACTAAATTTAAAGCAGTGTTGTTTTCAAAGAAAAGCTTTTATCAGCAAATGTCTTAATGTAACCTGCAATGTGTAAAAAAAAAAAAAAAAAAAACAAAAAAACCCAAAAAAAACCAAAACCACAACAGGTAGGAGGTTTAATTAGATTATATTTAGAGGAAAAAGAACAGTCATTTTGGTTACTGTAATACTATAATTACATTGAAAACATTTATAACAACTTTGAAATGTGATTTCTCCTTCCTTTTTAAATGGCTGAGGCTGATTCTGCTTTGCACTACAAGGGCATATTGAACAATAAAGGAAATCTTTGGTGACACCAGGTTTTCCAGACTGCCATATGACTACTTTAGTTTACTCAATTTGAGCAAGAAGTGGACAAAGAAGCAATAAAAACCATATAACAATAATATTAACTCACTCCTCTGACTTAGTCTGCCAAACTGTTCTTTTCTGCAATGATCAGTTATTGTTCATGTGCTGGTTGTTTTTGGACTATTTAATTTCAAGTATTTCCTCTTCCCTTTCACCCTGCTCGATTCTTTGGGAGCACAGTTTTTCTTACTCTCTATGTAAAGAATTTGAATAGAAAAAAGTAAAAAAAAAAAAAAACCCTGTTATTGTGCAAAGTTTAGAATCCACATGCTGTATTTTTGACAAAAGTATCTATTATCAGAAAAACAGTAACAAATGAATATGTTCAAAAATTATTTTTAGCTTGAGCTAAGAGAAACCATACACTACCAAAATGAACTGACGAGAAGTACAGCCTTTGATTTTTGTCTATGAGTATGCTTTTAAAAAATATATTTACCTTTTTTTGATAATGCCTTACAAGGTCATTACACTAATGCATGACACTGCACATACGCTTTTTGTTTCTGCTTCCTTTTTGTTATGAATTCAACAGGCTGCCGTTCTTGTTGAAACAGTATTATATAGAATATGCTGTAATTAACCTGATACTTAGTTCATATCTGATTTTTGGGGGTAAATTAATAGGCTTTCCCATTTGCTTTTTGAAGTTTACACATGCAACAGATGTTTACATAGGTGATATGACACTTTGGCAAGTAAAGATGTGAAATGTGGTATTGGATAATACAAAATGGTGCCAAGCCTGAAGCAAGAAAGAGAGAAAATGTTTGGACATAGGAAATTCAATCATATATTGGTGTGATAAGCATGAATTTTTTTTTCCTGTTTGTCTGTAAATTCTGGGAAACTTGATTATATCAGATGCTCTCCATTTCTTTTATCTAAATGAGATTGAACTCCATTTGCCTCAATACAAATAAAATATATGTTTTCTCTCATTTTTTGTATTTAGTGTGCTGGTTTTCTGTCAGTGCTTGAAATGAAATGTGGAAATAAAGCTGGTAATGATATAATTCAGAATAACTTCACATCTTTTTTTCATGTAGTGATTGGCATCAAACTTGTTTAACTTCCAGAGATACTGAACTGCTTACATTAATGGCAATTTAGGAAATAAAAATTCAGAACCCTCTTGCCTTTGTTTCATACTAGCTAATAAACAGCTTTTTAAAAAAAATTCTCATAACACTAAATATGTCTGATCTGTTTGGCAGTTAAATACCTTTTGACTAATGAATCAGTCTGACTAATGAATCAGTCTATCGTTACCAAATCATGTTAATGGATTTTTTTTTTTTGTATTTATAACTTGTCTACTAAATCCTATGTTTTCCTTCCTACCCTTTAACCAACTTTCAGTCTGTAACAGGTTCTTTCATCCAGTCCTTTGACAACTTTAGCTTCTTCTGTAACTGTAGATGTTTAACACTGTCAAAGGCTTTTTGAAAATCCAAATATGTATTACCTTTATATTCCTGCTTGTTGACCCCTTTCAAGAACACTGGCTAGTTAGTGAGGCAGGATTTTTCTTCACAGAAAGGATGCTGACTCTTTCATGAGCTCAGAAGTCCTGTTCTTTATTATAGACTCTACCATCTTACCAGGGATGGAGATCAGACTCAGCAGGTTGTCGTTTGCAGCCCGTTTTGTGGAGGGGAGAGACACTGGCAGCAGTGAGCATGTGTAATGGTAGTTACACACCTTGGCTAGCAATTTTGCTTTTCCATGTTTTATTTCCTCCAGAACTCTTGGATGAATGCCATCCAGTCCTGGTAACTTACTAATATCTCATTTATCTGTTTGGTTTAATACTGCTTGTACCTTTACATAAAATTGATGTAGCTCATCTGACCTGTCTGCTGCAAAGAGTGCATTGGAAGTGGTAATCTCCCCCATACCTTCAGTAGTAGACTTCACTGAGCTTCTCTGTGGCTTTATCATTCCTGTGTGCCCCTTTTATTCCTTTGCCATTGAGCAGTCCCACTGATTCTCTAGCAGCTTACCTTCTTCTGATTGTGTTTAAAGAATTTTTGACTATTAGGTTGAACATCTTATGTAAGGTACTCTTCAGTTTTAGCTTCCTTAATTTCCTTTTAACATTCGACTAGAATGTATAGGAGATGCAGCTATTTCAGGGCTTGTGTCTGTAGGACATGATGGTAACCACCAGTTGTTTGCTGGATGAGACTCCTGTTACATTTCTTGCAATCAGGACTGACAGTTTTTTGCTATAGCACCAAGGAAAAAAATGACATTTCATTTCAAATACAGTTTTGGCAACATTGATGTGAATTGTGATTTTCTTCTACAGCTCAGTGTGATGTTGTAAATGCTGTTAAACTCTTGTGCATAGAATTTAAAAAACAAATGGGTAAATGAAACATGAGGATGTCTTATTTACAATAGATCTTATATATGATTGCTGAAGTTTCATGTCAGGCAATTAAGACAGATGCATCCTAAAACTGATGCTGTAACTGATGGGCAGAACCGTGAATAGCCTAAATAGACTATCTTGTTTTTCAAATATTTGCAGTCTCTACAACGCTTGTGTTGGATCTCATGGTGAAAATTTCTTGTTTAGAGGTTATCCAGATGTGATGCAATTGATTGCATTTTCCACAGGAACTTAAAATGTCTTTTCTAGTTGCTTGAGAAGTAGGCTGTTCATTATGACTGAGAGTTGGTCAATATTTAAATCAGTAGTATGTTCTATGCTACAGGAGAAAATGGTATAAAACTGATAAATTGCTGGCTATTTGCTGTCCTTGCTAGCATCTGTATTACCTAGTTTTCTTGGTGAAGATGCAATATCCATGATACTGCTGTCTTATCATAAGGGTTGACCTATTTAACTATGATTGGAGACCTTGCAATGATTTCTTTAAATATTTGGTTTTGGTTGGACACAGATTGGAAATCGGAGGGGAAATTCGGGCAAATCTCCTTATGAAAAAAGCCTAGAGATTTTTAATCCTCTGCCTTGAACTAAGAAGAAGTAGCCTTCTGCAGGAAAAGAGATAAAACTAGTTTGCTCACTGACTGCTCTGTTAAGGATGGGAAAGTTGAAGACTGAAAATTATCAGTGGGCAATGAGAAGCAGGGGAGCAAGGAACCAGGTGTTCTCTTCTCTGCTTTGTTAGGCAGGCTGCGATTTTTAGAACAGTACAAAATCTGTGATATAAACCTCCTTGCTGAACCTGTGTGCCTGAAGCATTGCTGTCCGGGAAGTATATTTGTCTCATGGAGCAACATGAGTGAATCTGAAATTAATATTTTGCCAGGATCATGACACCACACTGAGGCTCACAGCAATGTAATGACCATTCATATTCAATGGGGAAACTCTATTTCTGTCATGACATCGTATAGAAAGCACAGTGGGATTGGCAGTCGTTGCACTATCTGACCTATGAGGCATGCACTTCTAGCCTGCTGCCTTCATCTCAGGAAGACAGAGGACAACTTTTCAGGCCATATGTGCTGTTCAAGCACCCGAATTTTTCTTCTCTACCTATTGCCTTAAGTCCCATTCTTACAGTTTTTTTAATATCTCCACAAGCTCTCCGTATATTTAGACCAGCCTGCAACACAGAGCTGCTATCACTATGTCAGCTCTTCTTATGCGAACAGGAAAAAATCACAAAGCTTTGGGGTGGTGTAGTTTGGACCATCCTGAGTTATAAAATGGTGCCTGATGTTTTTCTAGATGTACGTTCCTGGTAGACTCGGTTGTAACTGTCCAGCAGTGGTCCTGATGGCTTTCCTCACTTTCTGCAGCATGGGCAAATGAATAAGGCCTATCTTGGTTGAAAAGGTTCTTGTGGGGTCATAGGGAGCCATGACAAGCATTACTTTGACACAGTCCTTCTATACTCATGTGCTGTCCCCTAATGCCATCACCTGTGACCTCTTTTCATTTTCCTTCCTGCTACAGGATCTTTTGCAGTTACTGTTGCGTGGTTGTACCTTTGCATTGTACTTTTCTCATAGTTGCTAATAGGAAATACACTTTTCCAACTGTACCGGATTTCTGCTTTTTTTTGATGTTAAAAACAAAAGTTATTTTTCATAAGTCCTTTTTTTTAAGCATAGTGAAAATATATGTAATCTAAATTTCTTCTCTCTATATGCATCTGTATTTGTTTTTAAACTTCTTTATTGGATTATGTCCTCAAAGGCATAGTTGGTCTCTTACTACTAGTATGTTGAACATTAGGTAATAAAAGTTTGTAAGTGTGAGAGCTGCCCTTCGTTCAGGAAAAGTAATAAGATTTAAGCTCCAATTTGGAATAAGCCATTTAGAGCATTAGGAGCCATCACCTAAAATATGGGCCATTTAAAGGACTGGGCAGAAACAGCTGTATTGGCAAAGTGTTTTTCTGGGTACTGGCTTAAAGTGCAAAGGAATAGGCAAAACAAAACTGTCAAAAGGCCAAGTAGAGAGCAAGAAATTGCTTGAGCTTGGAAATGTAATCCAAGAAAAACAGACAAGAGAAAGCTTTTTGGAATGAACAGTGGTTGGTCTAGTATTTATTGTGACCCAGAAATGCAATAGAAGAAACTGGGAAATGAGCAAAGAATTTACCTTCTCTCTGATTCCTGCTATTATTAAGAAAACAAAATGGTACCTTTGTTCTTTATAATGAACAGGCCTGTACAAGGAATTTCAGTGTCAATGTTGCTTTTTAGGGAAAAAAAACCCTGCAAGACCCCAAATATTGCCTAATTGATCATTTAAAAGCACTAAAGTACATCCAAGATGGGAAAAACTGTCTCCTTCTACTCACTACTTGTAGCTTTTCTGTAGTTAAATGAGAGGGTATTCTCTGACTTGAAAATAGAAGGAAAGTTTTGTCTAAAATGCTTCAGAAATTGAAAGTAAAATCTCTTTTAATCTACAATGACAGAAATGCTTCTATTTTGATTTCTGTCATTACAGTGTAGAATATGGTGCATGCTGAAAATGTGGTCACACCAGCAGTTTCAGAAAGAACAAGTGCTGGGAACGTTACTGTGTAGTGTGCATCCTTTCTGCATAGGACACAGGAGAGCGATTCTTTTAATTTTTTTTTTAAATGACCCCTGCATTATTCCAAATATAGATTGCATCTGCCTCTTGTTAAATCATCTCTTTTGTGTGAGAAGAAGGAAGGCAAAGACACACTCCTCACCTGCCTTATGCAGCTTGGGAATTGTGTGTGGAGAGGCCAAGCCAAAGGCTGCCTGGGGCCGGTGAGCAGGGAAACACTGTTGTCTTGATGCAAAGGTGGCTCGCTGTGATATTCAACCATACTGTTTTGGTTTGCAAGCTGTAGGAGCTAGTCAGTCACAAGAGAGGGGAACTGAAAATATCTGTCCTGTGAGTGGTTAGGAAATCACTGTGGGGAATACCCACCCCTAACCAGGGGAAAAGACCAAGGTTGGTAAAACCTGGCAGCATGTAGGGGCCACCTCGCCAGCAAAGGGAGAGCATGTATCTCCTGGGTGCTGTAGCCAGTCCTTGAACTCCAAGAAATGTCTTTAATTGAAGGCATATTAAAGGCAGTTTATGCATATTTATGTGCATAAAAGCCTCAAAGCTTGAGGTGTTTCTGACTGATTATCAGGACCAGACTCCTTGCCCAACATGTAATGATGCTGGAAAGAAGGCAGGAACGAATCCTGACGATGCTCTGCTCTTCCCTGGGTCAGGCAGGCAGCGAGCCTCTGCCACTTTGTTTCTTGCTGTCTGTGACTGCTGGTAAACGCCATGACTTGGCCTCTCCTCTCCCCCTAGTTTGCAGGTCTGGGACTGGCACAGCTGGTATATTAAGGTCCTTTGGAAGTACTTTACACTAACTGAATCCATGTTACATTACACTACCTCATAGTGTTTTTTGAGGAGTTGGAGATTTTTTTTTTAGCTACTCTCTGTGTTTATTTGATCTTTCTTTTTAAAGTCACCTGTCAATAATTTGCTTTCCCCTTGCTGTAAAAGGGGGAAAGGTAGTGGATTGTTAACCTTAGACTGTCATCTCCTGCTTGGATGGGATAACAGACACAGATTTAACAAGCTCAACCCCAAAGTTGAAGTTAAATTGCTTAAAGGCATGTGTATTTGAGTGGAATTAGAAACACTGTCAAGATGGATTCCTACAGCCTCAAGGCTTTGTCTGTGAGACTGACATCGGTGGGTGGTCCCACGGGTGCTTCCAACACACATTAGCATGTTTGGAAAATCATATGTCCCAGTATTCCGTCTTTTCAATGGTGAAAAATAATAGTCAGTAAACAATGACCAGCATCCTATCCTGTTCTTCTACTCAGTCTGAGGCAAACAGTTTCATTATTCCTTGTCAGGTTGTGAAACACAATAGAGCTGAGCTCAGTTTAACTTTTGGCATTTTGGGTTCATACAGAAGTTAAATGTTACATGAAAACCAATGAGCCTGAACAGAGCAGATGGAAAAATTAATGAAGCTGTTGCTCTGCTCTGAATTTAATGTAAAAGCTTGTTTAAAATAGCAGATTGTGCCTAATAGTGCAAGCTCTTGTCCAAAGAAAGGGCTGTGACACTAAAAGATAAACAATGAAATTGATGTCCATAAAATGATTTTGGCAACAATGAAGCAAAATAATCACTGCATACTTTAAACAATAGAGACTGTCACCAACACCTGCAGGTTGTCCATCCCGTGTGTCTTTCCATCCTGTTCTATGGCTGCCTGGAGATGTCTGGTTCTGTGGCACACTTGCCATGAAGTGAGGTAAGAGTTTGTTTGGAAGCTAATGCATGTGGCGTGAGCAGTAGGGCTTTCCTAGAGAGAAATATCTGCATGTGTCATGTCTGTGCCGTCAGCCTAATGCACTGGGGCTGTGCTCATTCTGGGGGTGTTTCTTGGGAATGGCCAAAGTCCTGTATAACTTATTAGAAAGTCCTGTATAACTTATTCCTCATGTATTTGAGGAAGCCCAGGCATGGCAGCTGTGTAATTTTCTCCTGTTTTCCTTAATGCTGGGAACAGAAAACCACTCCAGGCCACTTGGCCACTTGCAAAATATGTGTATAAAACATGCTATCAGGGTACCTTGGAACTATAATGGTTGTTTGGTGGGGTGGAAATGACGTGGGGATACAGTCTGAGGTCACTGAACATATATTCTTCCTTCTAGATTAGACCTCATTCATCTTCAACCTTGAGAGAGTAACTCAAGGACCATAGTTCGTAGTCTACAGAGAGCACATGGAACTGTATTGGTGAATAAAAACTTACGAGGAGCACATAGCCATGTATGAAAAACTGAAGCTAGGCAGAAACCAAAAAAAGGTTGTGTGACACTGAATTGGTATGAAGTAACCCATTCAATTAAGCCAGTACCAAAAAAGAGGTCATCTTTCTAGGATTCAACTATGAGCTCCTTTTTGGCTGGCTCTTCTGCGTATTGGTGACTGGTACACACTTCACTGTTTTCTGTACTAGCACTGACAAGTTTGGACTCTGATTTGATATAAGCCTTGTAAGACCCTATATGAAAGGAATAACCTATAGGGCTTTCCTATATGGCCATATAGCCATATAGGCTATATGACCTGAAAAGAGTGCTGCCATAGAAGAGTGACTTTTTTTCTGCTAGATATGTCAGTATTGCAGGACAGCTTGAAATACTAATTGAAGCATGTGGAGGGTTTTAAAGAACTATTCTAATCTGCAGACATGTCACCCCTGGCTAATGAAGTAGTGTGTAAGTGGTTTGTAGCATTGTTAATCTTTATTCATCCTGGAGCAAGTGTATTTTTGTTAGCACAGCTCTTTAGCAGGAATTCTTGCATTGAACTCTTTCGAGAAAACAGATGGCAAGTTGATAGCTGGTCAAAATACTACTTCCTGCATCTTTCTGGTATGCCATGCAAGCAGCTAAAAGAGTAGTGAATGACCCACAAATCCCTTTTGTTGTTACCACAGTCATTGTCTGTGCGGCAGCCCAACTGCTAAGCCCAGGCTGTGTTTGTCCAGGAGGAAAGCAGATATAGAAGGAAAGCTGTAAGGAGAGGCACTACCAGCCACCCCTTCTGGCAGCCAAAGGGTCAACTGGGACTATTAATTGCTGCAGACCTTACGATTTCAAGCAATGCTGCCACTCTAATTCAGATCAAAATGTGACCCTTGCATATGAATTTCCATATTATGTCCTCTCATCGCAAATGTTTATACACTGCACTGGGAGAAAAATAGCCCAGGTATTAGCTCTTGCACTGTGCCTTGAGCAATACTACAACATGAGAGGACATAAACTCTCATTTCAGACTTGCTCCACTCCCCCACAGAAGGTGGAGGAAAAGGAAGACGACACTCTTTAAATGATGGCACCAAACAAAATAACGGGACTTTTTTTCCTGTGACAGCAGAAAACTAGAGAGTTAAGTAGGTGCGGAACTTAGCAGAATGTGTATTTTGTCCTTTAAAGAATGAGGATTTTATCACAGATTTGTTGAAGCTAAAACTGATTGCAGAAGATAGAGTATTTTTTATTGGAGTAAAGGCACGTCTGGAAAGAGAGACTGCCATCAGACCTAATCCCCCATAACTGTAATTGTGTAACAGACACTTCGTTCAGATGGGTTATCTTTGTGCCTCTGTGCATGAACTGCCAGCCATGACAAATATTTTAACCTCTATTGCAGAACTAATACCTTCCTTACAAAAACGTAAGATGAAGCTTACATTGTGTCATAGGGAAAAACGCAGGAGAAATTGAAGGTATTTGATGATGTCTGGGGTTCTCTACAACAGCAAGGACTGCCAGGGGATAGGAGGAAGTTGGCCGCATCAAATGAAAGAAAAACAGGTCTGGTATCTTGGTAGTCCCTGCCAATCTAATAAGAGGAGAAAAATCCTTGCCATCTTCCAAACTTAACCCTGACTTAACCCTGAATACCAGCAAGACGCCCTAGCTTTCATTTTTCTAGGGACACTAGTTTGGCATCCTAGAGCAAGATACAGTTAGTGGCTGTTTCCAAGGAAAGCAAAAATGTCCCAGAAATGAAGCTGTGCAATGAGTGGGTGGAGGAAAAGATCATGCAGCCTTTGCAGAACAAGATATACAGTATATGCACTACAAACAAATCCTTACTCCATTCTGTTTTCTGATTTTTTTTTTGCCCATTAAATCAAGCCAAGTACACTCTGATTTCTATTTTTATAATTTGGCTGACTAAAATGAAAAAGATAGTTAAACTGAGCTTTTACTGCATAAGTGTTCTGCTGTTACTTCCTTTCCTTTGGGAATAGCTGAAATTGCTTTTCTCTGTACTTATCAGATGTGTTAGTCATATGTTGACAGGATGCTTTTGAGCAAGGATGCAGAAAATGTTATGGCTGCACCTTCCAGACTGAGGTGATGGTTTAAGTGGCTTAATAATCTCTTCCTAGCTAAGGAATATGAATGAATTTTCTTTGAGAAAGAAAGAGAACACCCTGATAGATAATGGTAGAAAACAAAACAGATTTAATAATTGCATGTAATCTATCAAGACCACAGCATAAAGAGTCCCATTACCATATCTGTTCCTTTCAACTTAAAAATGAATTGAAAATTCACAAATTTAAGGGTGGGTCCTTGCACAGACTACTTGTTTTTCAGCAGAATTGTAGCCCAAGTCCGAATAGTCCCATAGGCTGTAGGAGATGGACTGAGATTCCTCTTCTCCAAGTGCGAACCTGTGTCTTTGTGGCACTGTGTAAAACTACGTGAATAAACTCATTAAAGAGTATTTCCTGAGACATGCTTCTAATTGAAAAGATAACATGTGGGCAGAACACTTTCAAAGGCTAAACCACCTTAATCAGAGTGAACTGAAAGCAGATTAAACAAAAATTAAATTGTTCTCTGTACAAAAGTACCTGAGATACATCAAGTGACAAGTCTTCTTAGTAGGTCAGTTGCATCTGAATGAAAATTACCCTTTGTCCTATTTAAGCAATGTGTATAAATAAATCTGGATTTATTTTTTGAGAGGATATAGTTGGTAATGGATGACATAATAGCACTCCAAGAGCTTGAAACATCTGAATAGAATCATCATAATATTCTGAATAGAATAAATAGGACATCTATTTTTGTGAGATTTCTGCAGCATGTTAATCTTAGACACAACTGATCTTATATGCTAATAAAAATACATATTATTCAAAATATATATTATTCAAAATACTTACACATTACAACAGACAGTTTCCAAATTCTTACAAAAAGAGGAGACTACTTTTACAGACTCTGCCCCCAATCTCACAAAAAAATGAAAGCATTTATTTTTGTGCAGTGATCCCAATGAAGTGGTTCTTTTGCTGTATGTGGAATCAAACGTGCTTGCTAAACCTCCGCAGGAAAAGAGATTTGCTTAAAGACAGGCATTATCTTCTGAGAAGTACATCAGTGCTTAATGCTAACAGATAAGCCCTGTGACGCTTTGGCTGCAATTCCATGTTTTTGTAGGATTCTTACTTCTTCATGTTCCCTCTCATTACTGCCTGCCAGAGGTTGTTCCTGCTTCCAGTTTGCCAACTGAGCCATTTTGTGGCTACACTTTATACCAGATCAGTGAAAGGAAAGGAGTGGATGGAGGCAGCAGCAGCAGAAAATAGTAACATGGATCTGCAGCTTCCAAGTGACTGGGAATATTTTAATCACTGGCATTATCTTCGGCAAGCCTTAAGAGGGCAGTAACTGCATAAGCTTTCAGGTCTGATTCTGACTCTACTTACACTGGTTACTGGTGTAACCAAGTCTCTTTGATTATATCTCTTTTACATTGGTGTGAGTGTGGGCCAAACTGTGCAGGATCTGAGTTAAATTCACTTCCATTTAGAAAAGCACAGTGATATTTTATTTTTCTCTTTTATCATTGCTTAAACTTTTATGACAAAAATAAGTGATAACCCTTTAAAGTAAACCACCTGTCATAAACATTTTTGACATTTTAAGAACTGATCTAGAAAGAAGAGCTACAAAAAACTGATCTAAAATATTTCAATGGAATAAACAGAAGCTCTCCTAAACGTAACAAAACATCTTCTTTGAAAAAGGTGAGCTTGTAAGAACAAATGTGCACAGATAAGCACAGGAGAGGAAATTCAGCAGAATGACCATCCTTTGGTTCCCATCACCTAAAAAGAACCCAAAATAAGCAGAAACTAAATACACAGCCACGGATTTGTATGTATCTTTTTCCATTTGTAACAGGAAAAAAGCTGGGTGTGATTGACTAAAGGAAATGAGATGTGTTATATCTATGGAGCTGGACAAAGACTTGCTCAAAACGTTCATCGAATGGGAACTAGTGTAAGAAAACAATTATCTTGGGAGCGTAAGATGTCCAGAATGAAACTTGTTATGTTAAGAATTTTAAGTGTTGAATGAATGCTTCTGATAACTCCAGAATCATGTACTAACTGGAAGAAAAAATCATGGAATATACAGGGAATTATTAGTTCGGAGTAGAAGAGGACACTTGCACCTAATCACTGTCCTAAGCACTATAGAAATGAGTAAAACAGTTCTGCAGAAAACTTGGCCAGGAACTGTAGCAAGACAGGAAACAGGTAAGACAGGCAAATCTGAGCGAGGAGGTCCAAAATATCAGGAAAGGGAGGCAAATGGTCTTGGAAGGTTGGAGCAGTCACAGGTGCCTTTACAGATGAGTAAAAGTACTTGTGAATTGTTGGCATTGCAGCAGAAGCTTCTATAGTGATAAAACTTGTGGCTTTGATGTTGAGGGATGCTGAGACCTGTATATACATTCACTGCTCTCCCCTTGTCCATATAGCAAGTGATTTCATTATAGAAGGTAATCAGATCTGCAAGGCACAATCTGCCCTTGTAAATCCATGCTGACTGTTCCTCACTGTCTTCTTGTCCTTCATGTGTTTGGAAATGGATCCCAAGAAGATGTGCTGCATCATCTTTCTTGAGAATGAGTTGAAACCTGTCAGGGTTTAGTTGCTCTAATCTTCTTCTGGACCTTTCTTAAAGATGGGTGTGACTTTAGCCTTTTTCCATGGGCCTCCCTAGATCATCACAATATTTTGAGGATGATGTGGCCTCACAATCATACTCCCAGCTTTTTCACTATCCTTGCGTGGATCCCATCCAGCTCCATAGATATGAATACACCCAGCTTCTCTAAGTAGTCCCTAGCTTGCTGCTTCTACTGTTGCCTGTCCCTCTTTCTCAAACTGTGCTGGTACATGTGGAGGTCTGGAAACTTTGTGAAAACTGAGACAGAAAAAGTGATGAAGTATTTCAGCCTTTGCTATACTGTCTGCCACCAGGTTGCCTCTTTCATTCAACAACAGCCTCACATTTCCTTCGAACTTTTTTGCTACTGGCATACTTACAGAATTGTTTCTTTTTACCCTTTATGCCCCTCAGCAGCTTGAGCTCCAGCTGGGCTGTCTTTCCTGATACCATCTCTAATCGCCTAAGCAACGTTTTTATAGTCCTCTGTTTCCTGTCCTTGTTTCCACTTCTTGGATGTTCTCATTTTGCATTTGAGTTCATTAACAGCTCCTTACTTTGCCAAGTGGGCCTGCTGTCAAAATTTCTTGTTGCCTATAAAATCAGTCCAGCCTTTAATTAGAATTAGAGGGTATTTTGTCAGTGCATCTATCTTTTTATTATTTTTAGGACTAAGTTCTGGCATCAACCAACTTGAAGAGCTTACAACCCAGTTTTAATGACAATCCTGCCCTCCAGGAGCCACTTTAAATCTGAGTGATTCCCCTCTGTTTCTTCTTTCAGTAACATTAATTTGGAGTTTTGCCTTAACGCAATGCAGATATAGTTAAGACACCATTCACTTCTAACCTTTGCAAGAAGCAAAAGCAGCTCGGATCCAGGTGGCCTATCTTCACCCAGACCACTAATGCATACTTGCAAAATTTCTAAGTCTGGAATATCTTACATCATAGAATATATATTTTGTGCATTCATTTTCCATAAGGGCATGACTTTTGGTAGACTCAGCTTCTGACAAAACAACACTTTTCACTTTGAATGCAATTCTAGAATTATACTAATTGGAAAAAGAAAGTCTTTGTCTCACAAGTCTCAGAGTGCCAATTGTCAGCTTTGGAGTTCTGAGTCACAAGGACTTACTTCACTTTCATAGGAGGTTTTATAAGAGACCTTGTGAAGTCCTTACCAAACCAAAAGGAGTGAGATGAAGATTTTTTTGGGGAAAAGGAGGCACTGAAGGTCAGCATGCTGAGCAGCATGAAGGCAGGAGTTGGAATTCATCTCATACTGTGAGATTAATGGGTGAAGTGGGCTTAGCAGTGGAAAAAGAGGGTGGTTTGGTATGAAGGAAAAATCAGATAGAAACAAGCTGATGATGGCAGCGTGTGGTCACTAAAAGTGTTCGGATTAATTATCAGTAGTAAGAATATGTCAACTCTATTCTAGGGTGGGGAGAAATAAACACGTGTTAAGAGATCATTCAAAACCAGAGAAAATTAAGTAATAAAATATTAAATAATCAAAACTAGGCAATGTAAAAATACCTTTTGTTGCAACGTCACCAGATGATGACTCTGATAAGTGCAGGATTCAGTCTCACTTCCCCAGCAGCTATCGCATGCAAAGATTAGAGAGCGGAAGTTGCTTCAGTCCTGAAGCAGCAGTTGTTACTGCATAATTGAATTAGCTTATTTCAGAAGTTGTTGCTGCTGATGTAGAAGCTCAAGCTTGACATATAGCATGGAGCATCTGTTAGAGGGAGTTAGCGGTTGAACAACTAACAGGGTTACTAGAACAGGCAGTAAGCCTGTTGTTTTATATCATATTTTAGTTACATTTATTGTATTGCATCAAGACCTTGGTTTGAAATCAAGCTGTTTTATACATTGCTCTTTCCCAGTAAAGCCTCATTCCCCCCAAAAGGCACGTCTTCTGCAAACTTACGGTGAACAGGACAAATGAAAGTTCCAAGGCAAATACAAGAATTTTTCCTCGACAAGTAGGGGCAGCTTCAGTGACAAAGGGACAGCTGGAGATTTAGTGTGATTTTAACCTAAAGAAAGGATTTCAAATTTTAGAAACCCTGCTGTTTGCTACTGTGTTGGTAGATGGTACCACGTTACGGGTACCCACCGCAGCACGGCCATCCGGTGTGGTGGCACCGGATTGACACTGCCAAGCCAAGTTAGGTGTAGTAGGAATGAAAGTTACAGTCTGAATAGGGACAGCAGTGGGGAGAGCAGCCCAGATTTATACTATCTTGCAGTCCTCTCATCTCACGTTAACTGAGACAAGAGTGAAGCAGGATTTGGGGGAGAAGTGCAGAGAGCACCACGGCTTCCTGAAGCTTGTTAAATAATTTGATCTGCGGAGTTAGACACTGACACATCTTCTAGCCCCAAAAGCTCAGCACGTCTTGAGCAAAGCGGGGCAGCTGTCCGAGGGTTTCATTCACTGGCACCAGGCCGTGGGCGCTGAAACCAGCTGGCTGCGGTCTCCTGTCCCACTCGCCCTGCGGCCCAGGGCGCCTGGCCTGCACCGCCCGGCCCCCGGGCCTCACAAACCGGGGCAGGGGCTCAGCAAGGGGCTGCACCGTGCCCGGTGCCTGCTCCCAGGCCCGCAGCTTTGGGAAGGTCTGGATCACGCTGGGTGTACTGCGAGGGCAGCACTGGGGCGGTGGCGGTCGGGGCGGCACGGGGCCGTGCTGTCGCGTGGCACAGTGCGCTGCCGCAGCACCAGGCACTGGTGAGCCGCGCAGGGCTCACGGGCCCGGGAGGGGCCGGCTGCTCCGCTTTGGTTTCGGGTGGGAAGCATTAGTCGGGGTGTCCCGGTGGAAAGGAAAGTGTTTGGCTTTTTCAGTTTCTCATGAAATACAGTCACACGATACCCCGCAGCGCAGGTATGCTCAGCGCATGCAGGCGCCTTCCCCCCACTCCGAGGCCTGGCCATGGGCTCCGTGGCGGCTCCTGGAAAGACAAAAATGCCCTTTATGTCTGCAAGTTAGTATGCTGGCACTTTAGGGCCTAAACTCTAGGCCCTGTTCATTCTGTGAGGATATCGCCACATATAAGAGTTGCTGTAGGTGAAGGGGCATTTTTGCTTTTTTTGCTAGAGTTTAGTTATCAAATAAATGATCTGGTTGGGTTTCACCTCGTCGATGTGGCAATACAATGAACTTCGAGCACGTGAGCAGATGGCTGTACATTTCTGGTGAATCTAGACCTCCTCGAACATACCAACATGACCTGAGAAAAGTTTTATCTAAAACTGCCTTGTGACTCCATAGACGGGGCAGGGTTAGAAAGCACATTTGCAAGATCTGCTTACAGTGTCGTTCTTATGCTAACACCAGGCCTTGCACTTTATGGTGAAATATTTTTTAATAATTCAGTAAGTTACCATAGAGATCAGAAAAGAGCACTCACCTTGTTATCTGGAGGAAATATGGGCAAGTGTGGGACATTTTCTTTTAACCAAGTAATTTGGAGAGAATTTCATGCTTTCTAAAGTACTGATAGTTTAACTTCTTTGTAGATTTTATACTATTCTAAAATACCTCACATTTATGGCCTAAAGCAGTACTGCAGATTTCCATGTGGAATTGCTTTTCCTTCAGCATAACTCCCCTTATCTAATGTGACTGCATCTGCAAATGGAATTAGGCTGTAGTGTATTCTAGGTATAAAGTTAATTAAAATCAAACCCATCTATTCTGCTGTATATATGGCTTTGGGAAAATAGCCTGACATTCCTTAAAATTTAAGTCAGAGGCATTCAGTGGAAGTCTGAATTATCATCTAGGATTTTCACCAGTCATAAGCAACAGCAATCAAGACACTTGAAATATGCGGGACAGAACAAAAAAAAACCCCAAATACAAGCATTTGGCCCAGAGTCTGGGCCTGCAGGCCTCTCGCCTCTCTATGGCTACAGTTCTAAGCAGGCTACCAGGTGGAAATATATACGGTCAAAAAAAGTAGTAGAGGTAGGTGATGTGTAAGAGCAACAATCTACAGCTATTGTGGCAGAGCTGGCAGACATGTGGTGGATCAGGGTCGTGTCACTGCCATGCTCTTTATGCTGAAAGATAGAAGTAACTGAAAACTCCCCAGGTCTCAGATATACAGCTGAGGAAGGGTAAAGGAAACTGGAAGCTTGCTCCTTGATTACCTTTCTTCCTTGAAGCAGTTCAGGTAATTGGAGCCACATGGTCCATGCAGTGATGTATTATTCCCTCTGCTTTTCCAGGTGTGGAAGATCTAGAGGGAGCGGTAGCTGATAAGCCCTTGGAAACAGCATCAGCTGTGTTGGGCAACACCATGCAGGTGAATTTTCAGCAGAACTTTGAAAGGTAGGTTGGGCAAAGCAGGTAGTCTTGTTTGTGTGATCTGGCAAGATGTAAAGCTTTTTCTCAGGGACTGCTGGAATGTGTTGAAGTGAGTTGGAGCTCTTATTTCCTACTGTGCTAAAGCTGGTTATTTTGAGATATACAGCTTTTAGTTGCTGACTGTTGTAGTTTGGCCTTGTAGTCTCCAGATCTGATGGGGATAGCTGTTTTTTCTGCTGGGGTAGTGCTTTACTGAAATGGTTCAAGGATAATAGTCTTGCAGTGTAGGGTTAGTTTGCTTGATTGTGTTCTGGGTCTTTGTACTACTTGGTCTTTTGGGGGAGTAATGATGTGGATAGTCACAAATTGGTTGAAGTTATTTCAGGGAAAAATGTTAGTGAATACTGTTTGTTGGAAGAGACTTTAAATGGACTTTTTGATTTTTTGGGGGGAACAGCACCAATCCTTTAATTAAGAATAGCTGAACAAGCAAGGATACTACACTGTCTTTTGGGATCTCTTAATATTCTAAAGACTTAACTTTTGCTTTAGTAAGTAATAAAAACTAATGTTAAAAGTGGTGTCTCTGTACTTTCTTTTAATGATGAAATGGATTTTTTCTGGCTGGATCCAAATTGTATGTTTTGAGGTGCTTTCACACTGCAATAACTGCTTAAAGGACTTTTTCTTATTTTTTGAATTCATCAGTAGGACTTGAAACTGTCCAATTCATAAATCTTTAAAGTGTGTAGCACATAGAAGCATAGCTTAAACTTGATTGAATAACTATCTTCAATATGTAGAAGTATTTTATGTGGTCAGATACGAGAACACTAGAGTTAACAATGTTGACCTTCTGTCTTGCACCTTGCATCAGTCTTTTTTCTTAGTGCATATGCATACTAAAAGCTATCACAGTACTTTGTTAAATGAATCACAGTTATTACACTGTTCTTAATAAAAGCCATTGCAGAAAGAAAAAAAAATCCTAAATTTGATTAGGACAAAAGCTTATTATATTAAGTCTTAATTTACATCTCATTTTTCTGATTGACTGGGCAGCTGTCATTTTGCACAACCTTTTTTTAATGTAGTAATTCTGTGCTTGGGCAACAAAGGCCATAAATTTAAGTGAAGCTAAATAAAAACCACAAAGTGGTAGAGAGATTAGACAAAATGACACTTGTTTTCTGAGTAATTTCTACTGTGCTCTGTCTAGCTGAGTGCTCACAAAAAAACTTTTCACAAGAGACCAAGTGGCAGATTATCTGCTACATCACCCCTTTCAGCTGAGGAATCCTTTTGAGTTAAATGAAATTACAGGATGGTAACATTTGCAAAAGCACTAGGGGAACAGACACCTGAAATAGCAGATTAGGTGCTGCTGCAGCTTGGTGCTTTCCTATCTGCTGTTCTGTTTCTTTTGCAAATCCTGTATAGTTACAGTGTTTTGAGCATTTCTATCTTAGGCACCAGATGATACCGTAAAGGCAAAGGCGAGACTTGTAAGCTTTTTCACAGACTCAATATTCAGCTGAAAGGAGACAATACGGTAGTTACCACTCTGTTTGTAACCAAAGGTTACAGTTTTCAGTTGTGAGCTGATTGAACAGTGAACAGACTAAAGAAAAAAAATCAACATTTGAAGATACTGCAAACACTGATTAATGTGTTGCAGCTTTCTTCTGACTCCAGGAACTGTTATCCCTCTAATATAGATAGTGACACTGAGAGTTTAATGGGTTTAACCAAGGGTCTATGTCAAGTCACAGCATTGCCAGACACAGCCTTCTCATCTCCTAAAATTTAGTTTCGCACTTTTATACAATTCTCTAGTCTATTAGAAAGGTTGACAGAAATCCAATTCAATGCATTGATATGAAAAGACATGTTCCTGTAGTGTAAAAGTTCAATGCTTCAGCTTAATTCTGGGTCACTGCTGAATCTCCAGCTACATTTAGTTTAAGTAGAATTCCTCATTAATATAGTTCTGTAGATATGTTGCTTCTTGGGAATATGACTTTCTATGCTATCTTGCTGAAAAACACTTTCAGGTTAGGACAGCCTTATAATCCCATCTTCTAAACAGTGCCAAGGAAAGGAAAATATTTCAGAGTCTTTTTTTCAGGCCATTGAGTGTTTGCCACTAAAGGCATTGAAGATACCAACATTTCATGGGTATGATCTTAGGTATGCTGAATTCCTTTGCAGTCAGTGGAAGGTGAAGTGGTTGCTGTCTTCAGGAAGGCCTTAAGGCTTGAGTAGCTCCTGCATGAGTTAGGCAGGAGTCTCTATCAATGACTCCAGTCAACATACTGTTATATCATGATGTGAGCGGTCTCATGGTGCAATTGGATATCTGTATCGGAGAGAGATGAACAACTGTGATTCTTGGGCTGAAACAATGTAGACGGGTTTCTTCAAATGAACTTTTTTGAAAAAGATTGCCTCATTTATAAATATAAGGTATGTGTATAACCTGTGATTTAAATATTTACATCATATTTTTCAAGGTGACTTCTCAGAGTCGCCTCAATAAACTTTTATTTACTCTTTAGTAGGCAACTTTTATGAGCTACCTCGAATGTGTGTTCCTTTCTTTTCCTCTGTTAACAATGATTTGTTCCTAATTTATTCAGAGACTATTGATTGTATATATTGAGCTGAAATAATGCAGCATTGACAGTTTTCCATTAAGTCATGAAAAAACAAGTTGTGAAAGCTACTGTAAATGAAATGTATTCAGGGAAATCACTTACCATCATTTACAAAATACTATGGAAGACAATCTAGCTATATAGCTACCACCTTGCTTTCTCCCCCACCTCCAGCTGTGATATTCTCACAGTTATGATTTTGAGTGGGCATGCTTTTGTCAGCCTGCTTATTGTAGGCTATTGAAATCAAAATGACTTTAAAAACAGATGGTACTTCCCCACCACCACCCCCCAAATGACTTGATGACTTAGTTGTTGTATCAGTATTAGTGAATCCAATGAATGATCTTCATACTGGAAGAGAGGAACAAGTTCAAGTAAATGGCCTGTTCATTTGAACTGGCTAAAAGGGTTTGTAATCAGCTTGCATAAAAAAATGATTTTGAAAAGCTTTCTGGAAAAAATACCCTTGGTAACAGGTATGATGGTAACAACAAAAAGATGCTGATGTAAAGGGCTAAATCTTGGGCCTGCTAACACTAGTGGAAGATGTACTAGCTGTACATCCTCTTATGTTAGCTAGAGATCTGAACAGTGAAGCTGACTTCAGCTTTCTTGAGTAGCTGACCACTTCAGGAGCATAAGAAAACTGACTCTATGGCCTCTCCTTGCACCTTTGGACAAGGAGTCTAGAGTAGCTAGTAGCTACCTGTGTTGTCAAAAGTATGCTTTTGACTGCTGTTGTCAGCATCTTACTGTGTTTGCTCAGACAGTTTCCTGCAGCTCGGGAGCAATTATTCTCTTTCATAATCCCTTTTAGGCTCCTTTACAGCATCCTATTAACTAGTAAGGGTAAGAGAAAGCACCTTTCCATGCATTTTAAGAGGGCGGAAGATGAGAGGGACCTTTAGCAAATAGCAAAAGGTTGCGATAAGGAGCTTCAAGCAACCAGCTTGTGTGAAGGAATTGGGAAGGACTGGTAGTCTGTCAGATAAAGCTTTGAATAATAATAGTGATCATGATATATAGCTGTTTTTTTTGTTGTTTGCCTATTTTTGTTTATTTGAAAATGTACTAAGAGATCTCCTTAGAGAAGTAGTGAAGTGCGCATGATAAATCTTACCAGACTTGTGATGTCAAGGGTTTGTCAACAGCCAAGCACAGCCTACTCGGTGTAAAGAGCTATTGGTGCATCAAGTCATGCCTCTGAGGTAAGGAAGTTTGAAGATAAGGCTCTGCTTTCTGTTTTCAAGTAGTTCCATTGTTTCCACTCGCAGCATGGATGCTATTACTTCTATTTGTCAATTGATATGCTGTCAGATTCTGCTATGTCTTTAAAAAAAAAATACAGCTATAAATACATAGTGCCTGTTTACACTGATGTCATCTTAAATTGAGTCTGGACATTGCCAGCTATGTTCTTAGGTGACACATGAAAAACTAGAGTGTCTACTGAGCCTTTAGATTTATAGTTGCTGTAGTGGGTATCATGGCTGTGCTTTGGATATCCTTGTTTCTATACCGGTTGATCTGTAATTGCATCTGACCAAGCACATCCTAAATCCTACCCTGCTGCGGATATTGGTGTTATACTATGTAGCACCATACAAAGTCTTTTGTGAAGCTGCAGCTTCTATTATTGTAGGAGATCCATACTCATGGTAATCTGCTACTGTATATTAAGCCTTTTAGCTGTATTTCACTTGTCACTAAGAATTTCAGTAGTCTAGCAAACCAAGCACTTTGGTTTCTGGCTGACAGCAAATTTTTTTGTTGTTGCTGCTGAAGAGCTGTCCAAGTACCATTTTTATCTTTTTTTATGGTGAGTGGCCCACCTCAGCCAAGTCTGAACCCTGTTTATAGCTATGTGTTGTGGGTGGGACCACCATGACAGCCCGTCTGACAGCTAAGGACAAATACAGACATTGCCTGTGGCTCAGGAATGCCATTTTGAAGTGTTGGTGGTTTGAAGTTGGACAGTGCTAAGAAGAAGCTACTTTTTTCCTTGGTAAAACCAGGATATGTTTTGGTTTATCCCTGAGGTCTTAACAGAAAACTCACCTGGGAGAATATAGAAGAATACTGTAATTTTTCTAAGATTGTTTGGCTTTTCCAGTTGGTAAAGCTGACACTTATCATATGAAGATAGTGTTGCAGTGAATCAGAGAGACAGGCAAAAATGAGAGAGCTGGTAAGAAGCTCAGTCAAGTGTAAATCTGTGCACCGATGGAAAGCACTGTTTAAAGTAGCGTCAAGCTTCTCTCTGGCTATAATATCGAAATGCAGTTTTGAGGAGCAGGTGATCTTGGAATATGGCTCTAACAACTTGATAATTGTGAAAGATCTTTAACTTTTCAGCAGCTTTATCAGCCTTAGTTTCTACAGAGAATTAATTAACAATATCATCTGAGTCTTTGACCTTCATTATTCTGTTTATCAGATAATATTTTGTTATCTATGTCTTGGGCCTAAAGCAGAAGCCCTAACAGAGCAGTGTATTTTCCTCAGCAAGAATGTATTTCTTCTAGATCTTCTTATACAGGCATTTGACTCCTTGAAGCGTTGAATTTATGCAGTCAATAAAAAGTTGAATAAAGAATATGGAAATCTGTTTCTAAATCCATGCTGCTACTTTCTGCTGGCCTCTCTAGGAGACTAGTAATGGTACTGCAGGACTCAGGATTCATCTGGTCCTGTAGGACCTTGCAGTCTTGATGCAGATCAATATTAACAGTGTCTTAGAACAATGAGTTCCAGGTCTAAAATCAGTGTGGCAAAGTCCTTAGAGCTCTAACTATGCGTGAATATCTGGTTGAAGGCTATGTATACTTCAGTATGGAAAAGGTTTTGTTTTGTTCTTCAGACAGTTGGGACATACAGATAGTTGAAGACAGCCATATGCATTAGTTTTAAGTGGCATGTCACATCTTGGGGGTTTATACTACATAAACCATAACACTTGGTGGTACTTTAATCAGCCTTCATAACTATTCTGCCAGCAGAGTTGGAGACAGTTTCTTCCTAATTTACAAAGATATTTGATCTCCCTTTTTGCCATAGCTACAGCATCAGTCAATGCCATCCCTTATATCATGTATGAGGGAAAGCTAGATGTTTTTGCTCTTTATCTGCTTTGGATGCTATCTGTAAGTTACAAACAGTTATGTGACTATTGGTCTAACTCATCTGTTCTGAGCTGCACAGGAAAAAATTCATAAGGCTCTGCAGAATTTTACTCCAGTGGATTTTTCCTCCCTCTGGCATCAAAGGGGCAATGAAATCTGAAGGATCACAACTGAAACACTGCAAGTGCAAGGAGTTAGGTTGGTGTAGCTGGAGAGCAAAGCTGTCCATGGACCTGGGGAAATAACTGAATGCAAAGGCTGGGGATAGGAGAAATGTGGGTCAAATCACTTCATGTCTCCTGGCAACATCAGAGGCTTCCCAGTTTAGACAGTCTTAGCGTTCAGAATCAGAAAACTGTCTATTTTAATGTTAGCAACAAATTAAAAAGAAAGACATCTAAGGCAATAACTTTGTGATTACAGGATACCTGAATAGGGGCTGAGATGAAAGGCACTGTATTTGTTGAGGCATTTGAAGGAGAATAAGTGGGCAGAGAACAAGAGTGGGCTTAAATTGTCTTGAATGTTGGAGGTTTTCTGACTTTTTAGAACCTTGAAATTCCTGCTGTTCTTCAGAGTCTAAGGGCCCTCACTGTCCAGAGGGCCATGGTTTTAATGTTATTACTATTTTGCAGCTTGAGAGTTTGCTGATGTACATGCGAGTTCAGGCTGCTGCCCAGATGTGGGGATAAACTCACGCTGTGTGGCATGGTGTGGGGTGTGCAGAGATGGTAACTGTCCCCAGACATGGCACTGACAGAGGCACAGAAGACTCTTTGGCTGCAGAAACTCCTCAGATTGTGCTACTTTTCTCTTATCACTGCATGTCAGCCAACAGTTGGCACTGGTGAAGTTTTTCAAGCTTGTCTCACTTAGAGCAAACATCTTGGAGAACAGCCTGAAATGTGATGTTAGGTCTCTGATATGTTCCTACTGCAAATCTGGGCTTGGGTTTTTGTGGAAATCTTGTCCCTGCCATGCTAGTTCCCCTCCTTCTCCCCTTCTTTTCTTGTCTGTTTCAAAGTTTGAGAATTTTATTCTAGCTGAAATATTTACCAAGCAAGATTCAAAGAAACAGCCTGCATTCCTATATTATAACCAGTCTTATTTTGCACACCTTTCAAGAGATCTGCATGCAGAGCTCTGACTCCTTGTAACTACAGGAAAAAAGGGCATATTTTTCTCTCAAAGTTTTGACTCTGTTAATGGCTGTACCCTGAGTAAGTAGGTACCCTGAGTAAGGTAAGTATAGTCTGATTTTAGTGACGCTACTTAATTCGCAGTTTGTGTTCAAGGAACAGTGAATATTAACAGGGATATGTACTATATTCTGGCCAAAATGATAGAATTCTGAGCTATGGCTTTCCTGTCTTTAAGGTCTCCTCTGATTCACATTTTATCATAAGCCTTATAGTAGAACTTCCAGACAGATCAATTTAAGTCACTGGAGCAATACACCTTGGATCTGTGTTGTATAAAGGCGTGGTAGAGGAAAGTGCTAATGAAAACAAAATCAGACTTCATAGGATGAATCAGGCTGGAAAGGACCCCCTGGAGTCTCTAGCCCAACTTCCAACTTCCTACTCATAGCAGGGTCACCTGTGGGGTCAGATCGGGCTGCTCAGGGTTTTATCAGTTGGGTCTTGAAAACCTCCAAGGATGAAGACTGCACACTCTCTGGGCAACCTATTTCACTGCTTGACTGTCCTTGAGGTGGAAAGCTTTTCTTTTTATACTCCAGGATATTTATTTATTTATTTATTTTTAAAACCCCAGGGAGTTTGATACAATAAGCCACCTGAGCAAATATGCAGAATCCCAGGCACACTTACACAGCCTACACTGAAGCCTATAGCTGCGTATTCATTACAACCTTTACATGAAATGAGGTGGGTTCAGACATGACCCCGCATATTCTCAACTGCAGTGTATTGCCCATTTGAAATCTGTGCTATTAAAATACCAATGAGTTCCTGGAAATGTGCACAAGTTAAACCATTTCAAATAAAAATGGTTCAAGTTTACTCTGTAAACTTTCAACAGCTTAACTGGGCTGTCTTTAGCATTTGGTTTATTCAGGAGAGTGCTCTGCTTTCCACTGAGATTCTCAAATTCCAGGTAGTTCACTAGGTGAGGTGTCATAAAGATGCTCCAATTTCTAGTGTACCTTAGACAAAGTGGTGTGGAGGCACCTAGATACTAAATGCCAGCCAACTTCCTAGCTTATAAACAAGCATATAAATTCAAGTAGTTTTACTGGGAACAGGTTTTGACAGGGATATAGAGCAAGGCTTAATGTGTTTCACTAATTCTGGAAATGAGTTTCTCATTTATTGCCTGCCTTCTCTATTCTCTTTTGTATTATGTTTTAACATTATCAACATGCTTCTTGAATGTTCTTCCTGGCCCATGAGTTGTTTATATGCACAAATTCTATTCATCATCAAGTCTTAACAGGCATAGCTCTGAAGCTAGTCATCTTTCTGTAGAAATTGACTGCAAATTGTAGCACATTAGAACACTGCTTGTAATAGTTTTGTTTTGAAGATGTCTTCCAAATGTACAAGTAAGTCTCAGTGATATCTAGACATCTACCTATTATTATCTGAAGCTCTCTCTAGCCTGTGGGAATCACAAGTTCACAGAAAACAATGGATGCTTCAAAAAAATTTTTTTTTTCTTTCCATAAGAAGATACTTTTCTAGCAAAGAGTGATTGCTGTAGTATATTCTTCAGGTCCAAATGGACTCCAGGGACCAGCTCTTATTTAAAAAACCAATAAATGTACTGTATACTTACGTTCTGGCTCCTCTGGCAGATTTGTAGATATCAATCAGTTTTGTAGGCTCACAGCCACTGGGAACCCTGAGATGAAATGGGACTATTGGTAGTTCATGGAGCCTTCCAAAAGCCTGGAGCACTCTTAGAGATGATCAGAAATGCCACAGATGGATTGGAAGGGAAAAAAAAAATTACTTATCAGCCAAAGAGTAAAATAGCAAATATTAAATGGCCACAGAAACAAAAATAGCTTAATGAAATACAGTGTAACTCTTTGTTAAGCAGATCTATTGCACTGATCGTATTAATATTTAATGAATAGACTATTGTCTCAGCTGTGGGTTAGAAACATACCACCACGTGTTCTGTGCAAGTTGCCTCCAGCTTGGTCATGTAGACTACTGCCTGGGAAATACTGTATGACTTTTCCCTAAGTATGGTATGAAGTGGAAGGCTGAAGAAGAGAGGGTTTTGACTGTGTCATTATAAGTATTCCCTGGCTAGAGGAAAGATAGTGTGAGAGCAGGTCAGGAAAATACTGTCAGCACTAAGTGGCAACTGCTCCCCAGTCATATTCCTTGAGGAATCCCTAGTATGCCTATGTGGTCTTTATGCTTGACATAGCAAAAGGAGAGAAGTGTTCATTAGTCTCTTCGGCTTCATACTTGGTGATGTCTTGTAGAGGTAAAACCAAAACAAAGTGGTAGAAAAATAAACTGTTTCCCCACAACTACCATTTTAATGTCAAGAGGAAGTTCATTTGATCCCAAGTGGATGCTCTCTAACATGTTGAGGTGCAAGTAGCTGAAATTTTTAATACTTCAGCATTCAGGACTGACAAGTATGTCAATGTAATGATTTTAATGCTCTTGAAAACAAAGCTGAATGTTCTTCTCTATAGCCCAATGCATTGCTGTGAATTACTGACATTTTATGTTGCTCTTCTCAGACCCACTAACAGTGTTTTTTCCAGAGTTGTGGGTGGCTTTTGGTGTGTGTGGTTTTCTTTTTTTTTTCTTTCTTTTTTTTTTTTTTTTTTAATGGGCTGAATAAGTGCAGTCTAGAGTATGTCTGCTGCAGTTATGGCTGGTGCTTTAATCAATATTACTGGTTTGATTTACCCCCCACCCCAAACCCCACACCTTAGTAAAGGCCCGCATAGTTAGCTCACCCATTCTCAGAACGAGGGGTTTGCAGCTTGTACCTAGGCCACCTGCAGCCCTGTGTCCCAGCCAGTTTGGTTCTGCCAAGTGCTAGTAATAGACCTTGGATTTTGTGATAGTAACTTAGCCATATCAGACCTCAAGCTTCAAACTTATTTTAGGATTCCCCCCCACCCCCGTTTTTTAGCTATTTTTGCAAATTGTTTTAAGAAACTTCTGATCTGACTGCTGCTTCCTTCCTAATCAGAGGACTATGGTCATGATAGTAGTGGCAACATTACCCATTGGTCAGGTTGTGCACCCAGTGGTTCTGGGCTTGTTCAGTGAGCAAGTTTCGTTATGTAATAGTTATTTGAATTTATTAGTTCTTCACAGTCCATAGATGGGTTTCTTTTTAAAGTGTCTCATAGTTTGGTGGTGGGGTGTGTGTGAGTATAAAATCTTCAAACTGTCATACCTGCATAGGCATCACTGTTAAAGAAGATTACTAGATCTGGATAAATCTGTAGTCCTGGAGGGATTTTTTTTTAATGGTTTTGGAAAAGCACAAGGCCTTGAACAGAAAATTGATAAAAAAAATTGGCTTCCAGAACACACTGACGTAAAAACACTTTCTTTAAAGGTGTTCATTTTACTCTCGTACAGCCATATGTACACTCGGATGTGAAACAGTTTTCAGATAAAAGGAGTTTTAAGTTTTCAGAGTAACAGAAATTGTATCCAAACATTTTTCTAATCTTCAGAGCATTTATTTCATCTTTCAGATGAGACAAATTTTCCAGAGCATGGATGAGTCCAGATTTGTTGTTGTATGTTCTGGGCAAGGATGTTGAACTGGAATAACATCCTCTGGTGCTTTTAAAATAATCCTAAGATTAGTTTAACTTGTGCCAGAAACCAGCCTGGACCCTCCCTTTCCCTAGCTATGGGAGGCAAGATGAGTTGAGATAAAAATGCGTGTTACCATTCATAACCACAACTCCTCTAGGACAGTTGTGTGTTGCCCACGTGTTCCTGAAGACCTGTTCATGGTCTATTATGTGATGGTTTCAGTAAGGCTGATAAAATGAACAGCTATAATTACCATTTTCAAATACAGCCTACTTTTATCTTAAGCTCACAGCCTCAACTTTCCCCTACTGAGGCTTAGTTCATTTGCTATTTAACATTTTTATTACTGCTCAGTAACCATAAAAAGTTTTCAGTGATTTGACATTTAAATAGATATCTGTGCTTGACTCCAACTCTTGTATCAAATTTTAGGTTGGGACTTAAAATATTCAAATAAGTCCTGAAACTGTGCTTATAATAGTAACACTAACTATTATAAAACCATGGTTATGAATCAGAAGCTGTTATGTGATGTTTTCAGTTTTAAACTTACTGAGTGGAGCAGACCTGTTTATAAACTGTGACAAAGGCAGGAAATAGCCATGACTAACATTTTCATGTAGATGCAATATTATGAAACTTCCATTACAAAAATGGAACTTTGGCATTCAGGTAAGCCCCTCTAAAAGTTACTGTTTACTTCTGCCTTCCGGTTGACTTGTGTAGGACAGACTTCCGACCATCTTGCTTAGTCTGAGCAGATCCCTTTACATGAAAATATGGGAGATTCTCCACCCAAATCACCAGTGTTTTTTCTTGGATGATGGTAGTAAAACAATATTAGCAGGCAAGATGCCTCCCCTACAGTAGCTGTCCAAGTGCAAGTTCCCACAAAAAAAAGTAGCAATTTTCCCTACTTGCTGATCAAAGACTGAGCTATATGACTGACCATCTCTGGGCAAAGGTTAGGTCTTTAATTTACTCTGACTGCACTGCTCTAATAGCGTTCTTCTCACTCTTCCTCCTTCCCAGTAGCCTCAGAAATGGGAGCGTGCTTCTAGGCACAAAGTAGGCTAATTCTGATATTTCTCAAGTATGCTGTTGAACTGGGGATAGTGTGTCTGGCTGAAAGCCTATTATAAAGGGTGGGAGACTGCTCAGCTACAGGTGGAGAGCTAGAGGAGTTGTTTTGTAAAGTAGATCAATGTCATAAATGATGGTATATCTTTGTTAATTAACAAATGATGTATGTTAAAGTGAATTATGTTCTGGTAATAGGAAGGATTTTGTTCCCCAATTAATTTCCTTTTTGGCCAACACAACGGTACATTTTGCCTGGAACTGGTTAAGGACACACAAGGAATTAAAGCAAAAGATTCATTTTATTTTTGGAAGTGTTTTGTGATGTTTGTGAATATTTTTCTCAGTTTTATTTTAATAAACTGATTTCTGATATAGCGGAATGGTGAATCAAGTTAAATAATCAAAAATGGGACATTTTTTCCCTCATCAGTTTTTAGTGAATACATACACAAGATGTTACATAGATTTTTTTTTTTTTCTTTTTTTAAAGAACAAAATGTGCAGCTATAGTATCCTTGATATAACTGGTATGTATTTGTTTTGACTGTTTATGGCTCTTCAGGAGGTTTCTGGACAGACTTCTATGGAGTGATTCAGAAACTGGAAGACTTCCAGATGGTGAGATCGGACTTGGCACCTCCAGCACCTGCAACTTGTAGATCTTCTGTTGTCCATGAGTTATCTACGTGACTAATTTTTTTTCCCAGTCTTGGTACTCTCCCTTGCGTATGGAAAATGACCTTTCTACTGTTAGCCTCTCTTCTTCTGTTAGAATTAGCCTTCTTAGCATCTTTGTGTCATTACAGTAAATGTGTTTATGTACACATACAGTAAATGTGCGATTCTGAAGATAATTGCAGTTTTCATGGTAACTTGGGATCAGTGACTTGAAACACATCTGTGCCCCAAAGTACTTGTTTACCACTGTGTGGCTTTGTTTAGAAGCAATGAAAAGTAGCCAGCACTGTGGCATATGACGACACAGACCTCAGGTAGGGTAGTGCAAAGATCCTTTATTGAAAAACACAATAGCCGGTTATATAGCAACCAAGCCCAGCCACTCCTCCTTCTGAGTGTCTCCTTGTGCGTTGTGGCATCTTGTAATAGGCAGGAAAGTACATCCTGATCCCTGGCAGGTGGGCAGGAAGGCCCACTGTGATTGCTGGCACACAGGCAGGAAGGCACATCATGATCACTGGCAACTCATGTGCGCACATTCTGGCCACAGATCATAGTTACCACATCATCACTTTCTGCCTTAGAGATTCTCTGCTGTCTTACACAGTGCCATCCTTTTTTGGTCCCCAACACAGCACTAATTCCATACATGTCTGTTTTGCCACTTTGAGATAGAAAATGGAATTCTATGTTTATGCAAAGTGTAAATTTATAATTTAAGTATCAGAACAGTTACAGATTTTGTTTACTGTGAGGATGGGAGATGATTTAGCTTAGCTGTGCAAAGTGATATTAGCATTTTTGGAGAGACTGGAGCAGTCAGTTTCAAGAGGGAACTGGAAAGAGCATGGAAACAATCAGCTGATTAAGCTGGGGAAAGTGGAAGAGAAGACTTCCTTTAATGGGAGACCAAGTAAACCCAAAGAAATGATTGGAAATAAAAAGAAATGTACATTCTTAAGTGCCTTCCATTGAGAATCAATTAAGCTTAAGGGCTCACAAAGCTATGTGTATAGGTTAAACTTGAAACTTTTTGGTAGCTGGCACAAGAAGAGAGAAACCTCTTGAATTGGATGGAAGGAAAGAAAGATGGTCTGTTTTTCTATTCATTTATCTCAAGCTTCTGAAAGTATGTTACCTATATTTGAATTTTAATGTTTTCTTTTTTTAATTCACTTTTTTTTACCATGACCTTTCTTTTTGAGGATGACTTAAGGTAGCTTTTAAATATCAATACAATATATCCATTTGGGGGGGGGGGGGGAGGAGGGCTGTTCCCCTTCCCCCTCTGCTACTCATCACCTCAGAATGTTTTTCTAGCGTAGTAGAGAGAATAACACATCTGCTAATCCACATGGGCCAGTAAGAACTCGATAGCGAAGGAATCTCTGTGGGTGAGATTTCCTCTAGCAGATAGGTGTTAGCAGACAAAATGGCATGCAGAGGGACAGTGGGAAGAGTGCTTAAACCTGGAGGACTACAGAAAAGAATGCAATAACAATCACTAAGAATTAGTGAAGAAATGTGGGTTGTGGTGTGTTTAGTATGCTATATTTCCTATCTTTGACACTGATGATGTCAGGATGAAAAAGCAGTTGGAGAGTGTTGCAAGGCTTAACTCTTGCCAAAAGAGGGTATTTTCTTCCTGCTGGCTGGCAGGTTCATAATCAAATCTAGATGGGCTCCAGCTTACTGCTGAATTAATATGTCCCTCTGTAGCAGAAAAGATCACTTGCTAAATCTTATTCAGCAAACCAGTCAAGCATGTGCCTAGGTTCTTGGCTTCATAGTGACATGGTTGTTTACTTCCATGCTCTATTCATTAGCATTATTTATAACCATTACAATTTTCATCTGTGCATGCAACCACAGGGATTCATGAGGTTTTGGTCTAAATATTAGAATATTGTGGTGTTCTGTATTTAAAGCTTCACCTTAGATCAGTAAGAAAGCTAATGCTGAATGTTGCAGCCTACTAGACAACATATCCAATCTGTCCTCCATGACCTCGTCTGTCTAGCTGAGAATTTCTGAGTGGAGCTCAGGAAGCAGCTGCAAATGTATGTATCTTTCTTCATTGACACTTCTGCTAAAATATTTAAGTCATTCTACAGTAGACCTGAAATTAAACAATGAACTGAACCTCCCACTTTAGGTAGACGCCATGTAGTGTTTTAATGACACAAAGTACTCCAATTTCTCCAGATAGCTGTAATTTATGTCCCTCTGCTCTTTACTAATGCACCACATATTCCTTTGAGTCATGAGACACCTGTGTTTTAATGCATTAAAGGAGGCTGTGTCCATCTGAAAGATCTGGCCTGTGGAAATGACTGAGGGTATGAAATAGCTGAACTACAAGTATGATGAGAGGTAATAAGCCACATGTAGGAGCAGATCTTTTCAGCAGTCTTCTGTTCATTATAATGGGCTCTTGATGAGCCCCACTAGTCCTAATTCAGCAGCATGCTTGAACTTTCTGAACTGGAGCCTAACTCCTGCGTGAGACACGGGAATTGCTTGCTCAGTCAAGCCTTTTTGATTAGAGCAATCAGTGCAGAACCCTTCATGGAAAAGGAAGGGACAAAGGACTTGATCACTGAAAAAAGGTAGCTCCTTGGGTGCACAAGGCACATGGAATGCCTTAGCCTCAGGTTGGGGGGCGGGGGGAAAGGCCCAGACTTGCCTCTCCCCAACCCCCAGCAATAAAGTAATTTTATTATAATTCAAATATTTTTGCTGTCTATGGTGACAACAGATAGGAAGCCAGACACTGTGGTGTTTCAGCTCGATACCAGGTTGGATTGTAATTTACCATTTAAATTCGTTAGTCTGGCTATAAATCTGTTTGTGGCTATTTCTGAGCTTCCCTCAAGAAAAGCAGGGAAAAGTGATCTATAAATCATGCTGTTGTAAGTGTCTTTTGTTTTCCTACTTGGTTTTAGGAATAAAACAGGTATATTTGTCTTTTTGTTTCCCTTCAGTTATGCTTCAAAAACAGCTTTGGTTTTTGTTTTCATTAAACAGAAACAACCTTTCTGTTAGTAACCAGTCCGATAATGTTGCATAAGCATTTGGCAATGATTGCACACAACACAGATTGTGTTAGAGGCAGGTAGGTTTATTCTTTCAAAGCACCAATAGAAATGCAACTGCAGTGGGTGGTTTGTGTGTGACATTATGTAAGAGTGGGCTTGTAGACTTACCTGCTTTACCTGTCTCTGCATCGATGAGTTTGTGCTACTGCTGAGGTCTGCAAGGTGGAGTTTCTGGGGAACTAGTCAGGACTGACATTTGTTTCCCTTCCTAGTTGCCTTTTGCACTTTCCAGTAAGATGGGTTACATCATGTTTTTGTGCATCCTTTTTCCTCTCTTTCAGGCACTTACTAGAACCTTATCCCTTTTCACCCTTTACAGTGGTCAACGTTGAGAAGAACCTGCATTGTTACAGCATAGTATTATAAAACTGCTCAATTTAGAAAGCAGAACTGTGTACTTGGCAGAACCTAGGGAGATAAGACCTTGAGTGGAGCTGTGAAAAATGGAATGAAATCAATATTCATTTGTTAACATTTACTCAAAGCCCCAGTAATGCCAAACTGGCTGGTTTGGTCAGATGTGCTAGTGAAGATGAAGTGAGGACAGCATTTTACCTCCTGCCATGATAACTGGTGGGAGATGTGCTTCCAGACTCTGGAGAGCTAAGCCAGGAAACCTTACATCATTAGCTGGCACTAGAAAGAGAAGAGCTGGCCAGAAACGTTTATTTATTTATTTATTCTTAAGTGGGCACTGAAGAGGCTTTCAGTTACATAAATGGTCCCCAAAAGCATTTGCTTAAATTTCCAACTTTATTTTTGCTTTTAGAAGACAGATGTCATTTCCCCTCCTTTAGGCCAGAAAGTATTTCAGTACTGGGGTAAGGTGGGCAGGGGAAGGAAACCATTTCCATTTAAAACTGCTATTAAAAGAAGGAAGTACTCTAAAATTTGTAAGCACTCTCCATGTTGGTAGTTATACATTTTCTGGCCAGTGATAGTGCTTAGCCTTAGCAGAAGTCTTTAACCAAAGTTTGCTATACTTTTTCAGGAGTGTAATAGATCCTTTTGTTTTGGCGGTGTTGTCTGTTTTGCAGGTGATGAATCTGTTTCCTTATAGACAGTCCTAATCAGGTTTCTGTATGCTGAGATTGTGCCCTAGAGGCTTTTAGTAAATTAACTTAGGTTGAGTTATGTGGAGTTTTAGGAGTGCTTTGACTGCTAAAGATCAAGTCCATGCAGAAGAGTACAAAATAAGCACACTTGTTTCTTCCTTTAAGAGGTGAATAGCTGATCTAATGGCAATAATAAATGTAATTGTATTGGTCAGGGCAAAACTGCAACCATTCATATGGGACCTGATAAAGAAGTTCATGATGCAGGTGGAGCAGGAAGAAATGTGAGTGACAGAGAAAGGTACAGTCAGTTGTCCTTCATGTGTATTGAGAGCATAGGTGAAAGCTTGTGTGAGAAATGAGAGCAGTACATGTGAAAGGGAGGCAACTCTTATGGAACTGGACAGCCCAGTCATCTTGAATGATAATGCTGTTCATCTTTCCTTGTTGTGATGCTTAGGGAAACTTGGGCTATGCCTCTTCCAGGTAAAATGGAGCAAGCAACTGTTCTAGGAGAATTGAGGCCAAGTAACACAGGCTGGCTGTATGTAGATGACACAGTACTTGCCCTAAGTCTCTTATAGGCTCCATGTGGTTCTCCTGTGGCACTAAAACAGAATGGCAGGGAGGGAGGTCTGGAGTTCAAAGCCTCTGAAATGATATGCAACTTTGTAGCATGAAACCCTGGAGTATGGCACAAGGACACATAGGTGTGCTTCAGGATACAAAGCCTATTGGAACAGCCTTAGAGGAGTGGAGGAAGCCAAACCTAGTGCAGCCCCTTCACACTGACTACTGGGACCAGATCCTGGCCTATGTCATCTCTGAACTGTGCCTGTGCATTGTACTGAGAGCCCTGGGGAGTCACAATCAGCTAAAACTGTGCTAGGATAACAATAAAGCACTTCAGGTAATCCACAGTCCAGTACAAGAGCTCAGCTTATGGAGTTGTCTTATTTAGGATGCTACAACTTGTCTGCTGAGACAGATCTTCAGAACATCAGCTGCGGGGTCAGGCTGTCAGAAATGTTCTGCAGCTCCTGAAGCTTGTCTCTGGTCTGCGCAGCAGCAAGCCGCTCTCCTTCAGCGTAGAAGGAATGCTGTGTGGTTGCTCAAAAATGAATCCTGTGCTGAGTAAAACAGGCTTTGATCAATCTTCTGAGGGAATGCTGCTTGTAAATATTTCTTTATATGAGGAAATATTTGCCATCACTAGAAGAAAATTGGTAACATTAATTTGCTGGCAGGGACATGGAAAACTGGTTTGCACTCTCAATGAGAGGGATTGTCTTCTCACAGGTGTGATTTGTTTTTGGTTCAGTAGAAATTCAGTTGTAAAGACTACAAGGTATGTAGTATGCTGTAGAGCAGAAATGTGTTATCTGGGGGCCGCTTATTGAGCATCTCTTCTGGGGTTTCTGTGGAATTAGTGTTTTTCTCCTAAACTATTTCAGTATGAAATCTAGCATGTTTTTTATCAGTGTCCCATGTTGTTTGGTTTGTGGTTAGTTCATATAGAATTTGAAGACACAGCTGCACCTTAAACACAGCATTGTATTATAAGAAGAAGGGCAATGAAGCAGAAGCAGTTCAATGAGGCACTGCGAGGGTTTCAGCTTACAACGGATGTTGAAGAACTGACTGGTGCAAGAATGTTTAATGAGCTCCTAGTAGTTCCCATAGGACCTTCTTGGTAATAAATTAGTTCTGATTTCACTAAAAAAGTTTCCTAGGTAGAAATTCAAGTAAGTAATGAACCTAACGTTTCTTTCACCAAGATAGAACCTAGAGATAGAAGCTGTCTTAAACATGACAGCAGAGGTATCTACACACTGGCCTGACTCAAAAAAAGGCTGGCTGCTTACATGAGCTTATTGCTCTGTCCCGCTAACTGGGAGGAAGAGATCATGTGCTTCTAGGGGGAGCCGCACTCTGAGGAAATGGGATGTAATCCCATGGACAAAAGCTTTCTGGATGGGTACTGAAAATTTTGCCAGGTGAAGTCAGAGGCACTCTCAAGTAACGCAGAAAAACTCCAGTCATCTTGTATCCAGACAAGTTACTGGAAGAAACCTCTGATGTAATTCTGAACTCCCCTAACTTCTTCCCCTCCCACTCCCCCACCCCCCAACCCCCAATTCATCTAGGTTCCTGGTTGATATTTCTGGTTTGAAACCTTCGTTATCCAGCTGCTATGTTGTTCTCAGCCTCTGCAGGGTTCAAAAGTGTCTATGTGCTTTTTAATCACTTAGTACAGCTTCATTTACTGATTGTGCAGACTAAACCTTACACTTTTCTTAAAGACAGTGCCTGTATGAAAGTGAGTTAAGTTTGTTTGTCTGTTTATTCAGTTTATGAAATGGAGTGGAGAGGCAGGTACATTTTTAGATCAGTCAGCCAGTAAAACTGAACTTGCAAATAACCCTTTCATATAACATATGAAAGGAAGTAACTGGATAGAATAAATCAATCAGCACTGAATAGCTGAACCAAACTATTGTTTATGGATATTTAGAAGCTTAAAAAAACAACAAACAGTTTATCTAGGTTAAAGAAAACAAAACAACACCTATATAAAACCCATCTGGAAACTATGGTTTGCAGTCTTCAGACATCACAAGCTTCCTTAGCATTCCTGATGTGCTGGAACGTACGAAACATCATCTCCAGGATGTCTGTGTTTAGACAATATGTCTAAATGTAGAATCTACTAGCACCAGGATTCCATTTTCATGTTACTTAACAGTCTTAGGTAGGGTAGTAACTGATTACTGTCTGAGTCTTATTTTAATGTCATCAAAATCTATGAAACCTTCCTTTACCTTAAATACTCCTATAAAATACTAAGCAAATGCTATCTTAAATGCTGTTTTCCTTTTAGCTATGCAAACAGGTGCATGTTTCTTAGGAGCTTTTGGGTTATATCAAAAACACTCCCCCCCATGCCCCTCCCCCCCGTAGCTTTGCCTCCTTGGGCCACTCAGATGGGTAACATCTGTCAATAATAAATATCACTGAAATCAACTGTGGCTTTGCAAGAGCTAGCCCACAGGAGCTGTTCCTGAGGCTGCTAGTTTCAGAAAGGGTACTGCTGTGTGTTCATAGCTGTCCTGGAGACGAATTATTAAATTCCTCAGTGGCATGGTACATCCGGGTTGGCTCTGTCATCTGTGGTGGCTCTTTGGTAGAATTACATATCCTCAACAAGCTTCCTATGCTTTTCAGGCTGGGCAACATAGGCTAGTGAAAAGTCACTGCCACCTTGTCTAAGCTGGGCTGTGCAGTGGTGATCTGCTCTACATCTGAAGCTACTGAGACCTTAATTTAAACTGTGCATATATGCATATTAAACATGGAGGCAGGAAAGGAAGGAAAGAGTTCTAGCCATTTGATGTCAGGGAAAGAGGGAGGGCAGGGGTAATTCTAAAAGGTCTAACCATATTCTTTTCAAGACTTCTCTGGATGTATCTTTAAGCCAAATGAAGGTCAGTATTTAAGGCCTTGTTGTTATCCATTTGTAAGGAAGAAGAAGCTAAAGCTATGTATGGCAAGAAGTTTGATTAAAATAACATTCATAAGTGATTCTAGACAAACTCATTGTATTGCAACCTGTATTTCACAATTATAAATCACAAAGAGCTTCATTCAGCTTGTGTGTTTTTTAATCAATGAAGAAAACAATGAATACCCAATATAGTCCATAAACATCTCATCAGTTGGGTAATATATCTGATAAACATGGCCACAAAACTTAGCTGAGTAGAACAGGCTTTTTCAAATGTTGTAGCAGTACTTCATGCCAAGAAGTATTTCTTTGTACACATAAATTGCTAATGCACGTTCTATCATCCTTAGAAACTTCTGTCTGTGGAAGGTAAGAGTACTTATGTTCTTTGCCATGTTCTTCTTAATTGCATGTAACTATCTATCCTATAATTTTTCTTGCCTTCCCCCTCCCCCCCCAAAAAGGCTAATTGTCTACTGGAAGGTCACAAAACTAAATCCAGTGTCATTGCAGTCAGGGGAAAGACGCAATTTCCTTCAATAGCTGTCAGACTGAACTTTTTTCTTTGCTTTTTCCTCTTCTCCTGGAAAACATAATTACTGTGATTCTTTCATGACTATAATCCATATAGTCATGAGCACACTTTTCTTGTTGCAGGATTTACTTTTTTTCTGTCCAGGCAGGAACCAGGGTAGTGACACTGATTTTTTGGGGGGGGGGGGGGACAAACACTTCTTAAAGTGCTCTTTTCAGGGAACATGTAGGAAATGGCTTCTGCCCTGTATGTTGGAGAACTTACCCTTTGGGGTATCCAAGGATCTGTGCTTGTCCAGACAGTCCTTTGTCCTTGGAGCTGCCTCGGAGCCCAAACCACTGTTCACTTCTTCTGCCTTCCCCCCACCCATTTTCAGAGCCTTTTAGGCTGGCTGGTGTGGTTCCTGCCCTTTTAAATAGAATAGAGCAATTTTCATTTCCCTTAACAAAGCTGATTGTGTCTGCAAATGCAAAACATCCTGTGGATAAGCAGAGGAGTGCAATATGTCTGAATGGGGTAGTCAGAGTCAAATTGAACCCAGGGTGGTGTGCTTCAATGAAGGCCTCAATCTAACCGTAACGACAAATTCCTGTTGCTGTCTTTAACGTGTGAGTAATTTTGTGTCTCTGAACAGTTTCAGAAGTCAGCAAACCAAACACTACTCTTTTTCAAGTCATATAGTTTGCTCAAAATTAAGGAAGGAGGCTAATTATGTAATGGAATTTTTCGTTCTCTGAAAAGCTTACAGTTTTCCAGATCTTGTAGCTAAATTTTTAACTGGTTTTATCCCTTTCTGCTTTATCATAATGACACTAGGTGCTGTGTGTTCTACACAGCTAAAGTATTTATCATGAATAAGAAAGAGAAAGGAAACAATTTTGATGATTAAAATGGCATATTCAGTAACTTTAGGGCTTTTTTCCTCCCTGTACTTAGCTGGATGGTTTAAAAAAACAAAACAAAAAAACCCCCAGACACACTATTCTTCCTGATTACCAGAGTTTTCAGACTTAACACATTCTTCTATACTGCATTTCATGTTTTGGTTAATTATATTGACTTCTGTTTGCCTTTTAGCTTGACTAGTGTAGAACTTGCTTATTGTGTGTGTGTGGTGTTTTTTTTTTTTCTCTCCATCTCATTCCTGCACTAAGTGTTCTTGAAAGGTTTTTAGTTTTATGGATGATTTTAATAGTCTATTCTTGCATTTTAATCTACACTGAGTAGTATAGCATCCAGGAAAGGTTTAAAGAGAGAGCTTTTAGCACCTTGGAGAGATTGATCTCATTTTTTAAGACTGACAGAGAACATCTGTTTATTAAGGTAAATAGATTTATGAACTTATCAGTTAATTTCTTAACCTTAAGCCTTTAAAAGGCTCTCTGGGGTAAAAATACAAACACACACATTCCTATTTGTCCTTACTATGTTCAGTGCATCTGAAAATTCTAGGTTATGTGCCCTTCTTATGGCTCCCATCAAATTCAATAGGAATTTTGCAGTGAGAGTAGACATCCTGCAACACGTGATGAAAAGTGAGATTGGCACTAAAGGAAGCATCATTCACTCGAGGTTCCTCAGTAGGGTTATGAAAACACCCTGGATAGAAGTTCGAAGGCAGCTAATAATAACCAGAAATGAAACAAAATATTTGCACTGATCTGAAGCAAGATGTTTTATTTCTATCGATGACAAATAGCTTCAAGAAAAGAGGCAGTATTGTGAATAGTGTGAGGGTTTTGTTTCTGCTTATTTTGTTTTTAATTTTTACAGGAAATTTTTGGCTAGGATCTAACATCTGCTAACAGAGATACACAGGACTTCTTTTGCTTCAGGCTGCTTAATGTGCATGACAAATAGTAACACACATTCTGTCAGCTTCAGTTTGGAGCATTTAGTTCTTCAGCAAATTTGGGTCCGTGTGCCTGAAATCAGGCACTTAGAAGATGAAGAAGAATGCTTTGACTTCAGCAGCTTAAGGTTTGCTGGGATGCTTTGTGACAGAGGCAGGGATAGACATTGACACTTCAGAAGCTGAATTGCTTTAACTGTAGGACCAGTCTGTCTCTTCCTGAGCACACTTGTGCTATCTAGTGTGCATTTTTCAGTTTCTGTAATAAATGAGAGCAGTCCTGCAGAAAAACCTAATATACGTTTATTGTGATTCATCCTTTGCATCAAACTCAGATTTACAAGTGTTGTGTGGGGATGGAGGAGGTAATGAATTTCAGTTGCATTGGCAGCCTGAATCCTAGAACTTCCTAAGATCTGAATATTTGACTGTATAGTCTTAGTGTTCTACTGATATACTGGGTCTGTGATTTCTTTTTCATCTAGGTTACAAATAACCAAATGAAAATCTATCATGTATAATGGAGACTTTGAGCTGCATCCAGACACTTGGACCCATCTGTACAGCTGGAAACAGCTAGCTGGAGCAGCTTTTATTCTTCATGTGGACCTGGAGGTTTTCAAGGGCACAATTATTTTCAAGGAGATATTGGATAAGTTCTTGGAGGTGAAATCTGTAGAGTTACAAAATGCACAGAAACCACTCCGATACAGAAAAACCCCAACGCACAACTTGTTGGGCCTGAGAGCTGCAGTATCATGTCTACTTGCCCTTGTTTTATACTGTTCCCTAGATATCCCTGGTGGTCAATGTTGGACACAGATACTTGGTTTGGGCTAATAAGATTGTACTCGAGTTTTGGAAGCATTTGCTCATAGGATGTGAATGCAGTGACTGGAGTCTCCCCAGCCCGTCCTTCCTTGTCTGAAGAAGAGCATGTACCAGAGGTTTTCAATTGTAAGCCTTATGCTTAAATACTGCTCTTATCCATTGTTCTTGTATATACACCTCTACTTTTAACTTCCCTCCATATTTTTCTGCTTCTCTTGTTCCTGTCATTCATCATTCTTAATTTCATCTAGATTTAGTCAAAGTGGCTGTACGTACCTTTACTGCAGCTTTGCTACCACCTATGAGAATGCTTATTTTCTTTCTGGCATTTTTCATGCTAGGCACTACCGCAGCTCCTATTAGTTGGGATACCAGCTGAAGGGAAAGTCAAGCCTTCTCTGGGAAGTCAGAGAACTGCTTTCTTTCACGAGATGGCATTTTGCTCTGCGAAGATGGCATATGCTTGGTGATGCACAAGAGTTATGTGAAAGCTGAGCTCGCTTTGTGTAGCTGGAGTGGAAGCGGAAACAATGCTGCCATATGCAAATGAGACATCTTTTTTTATTCCTCCCAAAAACATAGTTTGCCCAAATTTGGCAGGCTTTTATGGCGAAATGTATATCCATTAACGAAAGAAACATCTGCTGAATATATTTCTTTTTTCAAAACAGGCAGAGGCTAGCCCTTTCCAGAAAAAGGGAAGAAAGCATTCAAGTTAAATATGGCACTTTTTTCCTGCACAGTTCCTGATCAGAAAAAAATGATTGGTTTTAGTTGAAGGTGTCCTTGCACTATCCTAAGGCACAGACTTGGCACAGGAAATTTCAGTCCGGACTCCTACAGCTCAGGAGATTTGCCAGCATTGAACCAGGACCTGGTGCTGGAAACCCTGAGGCAAGTTTTGCTAAAGTTACCATCTCTGTAACTTAGAGGGGAGTAAACTACTAATATACAAGTGTGTGGTGCCAGTTAAGGTGGTAGTGTCTCATGAACAGCAAATCTGACAGGAATGTTCCCTGTGAAATGTAGCTATTCTAGTTCAAACTGTGAAGGTTATACTATTAACAGGTCACTTTACTTAGGTGTTCAGGGCTTCCTGATGCCTTTGTAGCTCTTTTGATATGTTCCAGTTAAGTTTCATTGACTGTACAAATCATCCTTTCTGTTATCTTCCTCTCTGCTGTAAAGCAGAAATTTAATATTAAGTGTGCCTCAGAAGACAGCTTTTCTTCAATGTCTGTTCTAGGATTTTCAGTCATGAGTTGAACAGATGCTCTGAATTACTTATTGTACTCTGGTGATGCCTGAAAACACCAATGATGGAGCAAGACATAAGAGGGTTAGGTACAGGTAAACAAGTGACTTATGTAACAATAAAAGGAAACTATTCCTCTGAAGATTGTTGCTACTATATAGTCATTGATATGAAGATTGCTGTATTGTGAATACACTTTGCCCTGACTAGCAGTGCTTCAAGTCTGTACTGATCAGGCAGGGATCTGTGCCCCTGCCTGTCTGTACTGATCCCAACAGAGATAATTTTGCTTTAATGATGATTCTGTTGCGATTGGTAATGGGAATGCTAAGGAAATGACTGCTCCGCTTTTCAGGAGCGGAGGAAAAAAGGGAGAGAGAATCAAAAAATAACTGAAAAAAGGGAAGAAATCAGAGGAATGTAACAGAAGAGGTACTTACAGGGCTCAGAGAAGGAAGAAAAGGAAGGAAACTCTAGAAAGTTTGGGTGGGCTGAGGTGTTTGGGCATCTTTGGGGGGAAGGGCAGGCCTTTGGCTGAGCCAGAACTGAGAAAGCAAACTCTGCTGAAAGCCCAGTACAGAGAAGCTATCCAGATGTTGCAGCAGAAGGCTCCAGCCGCTTATCCCGTCCTTCTTTGCCCATTTCTTCTGTAAGAGGACCTTCCCTCTTCTTCTATAGTATCTTAGTGTCTGTAAGAGCCGTAAAGAAAGAAATTAACAAAGAAGAAAAGGGAAGAATACAGAGCCATACTTAATGGAGGGGAGGATACCAGTAGAGCCTAAGAAAAATTTGTGCATGGACATAATCATTTCAGTCTGCTCATATGTAATCTGGGGAGCTGAGTAGTGGTGTGACAGAACTTGCTAAAAACACAGAATTGTCAAAGATGAAAGGTGATTGTGAAAAGTTCAGGAAGGTTTTATCACTACTTTATAAAGCAGAGGTGAGGAGCATTCAAATATCTATTATATTTGGTCTATGAAAGGATTAGTTCAGGGCTTCATGATAACAAGATAATAATAAAAAAAAGTCTAGAGAACAGTAGGAAAGAAAAAAAAAGAGGTTAGGAAAGAAAAAAAAAAGAGGTTTTCATTATGCCACTGTCTAAAACCATATCACACCCTCATCAATCATGCAGTTCTCAATCCCTCCTCTAAGAGGATATGATAGAATTCAGAAAAGATGGGGAAGGGCATCAAGGATGAACAGCAGCAGACACAGAATTGTTTCTTTGTGAGAAGAGTTTAAATGGGTTAGAGGTCTTCAGTATGGAAGAGGGACAGGAGGTAGATTTGAGAAGGTTGCATAAAATTCTGACTGGGATGAAGGTGTATAAGCAATAATCACCCACTGCTTGTCAGAGTATGAGGATGATGGTCCGGCAGCAGGTTTAAGCAAGTAACAGTGAAGTAGCATTTTTACATAGTGTCTGAGTAAGATATTCTACAGGACACCAGAAATAGAGAGGTTCAAGACCAATTATGCAAATTAACATCAGAGAGTTTTCTCAGACTCTAATAAACATGATGCTGCAACCTCTGGCTTGGGAACTGGGGGAATATCATTCTACTTGCCATATTCTTATAGACTTTCCCTGCTGGGAGAGTGTCAGATACAGAGCAAGGTGGCTTTTTGGTGATTCAATACAATAATTTTGTCTTTATAATCTCTGCTTAATGAACTGAGGCAAAAGAAACAGAAGGAAGGTGAAAAAACTGTCCTGCTTTGTAGATCTAGTAATTGAAGGAAATTCTGTCTTTCTAAGTATTGCTATCATAGATGCTATTGCCTCTTCCAGGTGAGGGTGAGCAAGATAGGAAGATGTTATAGTCAGGAAGTGCTTTTTCTAATGATCTGCGTTCTTGCATGCTTTATCCTGCCTGAAAACAGTGGAAATATCTTTAGGAACTACGAAAAGCCTATCTGCGTGTATGGGCAAGCCTATCTGCAAGCAGACATTGATGGGGATTGGGAGGGAGGAATGAATACTTACATTAATACCCAGCCTGCTGAAGCTGTCAGATATATCTGCATCAGGCTTTGGCAGATATAAGAAGGTACTTTTGCTTGTCACTGAGGCAAGGAACAGTTGCTGCTAGGACTGGGATATGTAGCATACTTGATAAGTTCCCCTGAATCTTAGATGTAGCTAGATGTTGCTGCTGAGGTTAGAGCATCCTGATGAGGCAGAGTGAGAGAGGGACAATAACACACAAGCATCAAACTCACTTCCTGAATGTGGAGAGGGTGTTTGCTGACTTAAAAGGCACACAGTAAAAACTAGTGAGACAAGCTGTGTAACTAGTCTGTTGTGCCAAAGACAGGTGATAATAGGAACGGTGGGAAGGGAGAGAAATGGTATAAAAGGGCTTGGCAAGAGGTAAGGACAGGTCTGAAGCAAACAAGTACACATCACAGGGCAGAATTAGTCTGATTAGGTCTGTAAAATGCTTTTTGGCTGTTTCTGTACCTATTTTTTTCTACATGTGCTTCCTAGAGCTAAAAGATACTAGCCTAATGCCCCAGGTCAGGCATCTGCTGATGAATGCAGGAGATAAGCAGGGACTCTGGTGGACTCATGCGGAGAGCTCCTTTCTGACTGTTTCTCAGAAAGCTGTGGCCTTCCACACAATGATTGAGATTCACTTATGAGAAAAGGCATTTGATATTTCCAGCAATGTAACAACAAGTTGTTATAGAAGTAATCTATTTTTCTGTGCTGGCTGTATGCATATGCTTCTAATTAGCACTACAGAAACAGATGAGTACTTACCAGAACAGACTCGGGTTTTCTTTTGTTTAATTACATTTGTAGAGTTAATTACAAATAACTTTTTAAAAGAGTAGCTGGGGGGGAAACCTGTTGTCAAACTGAAAAAGGAATGGAACTGGAAGGATTAAAATTCTTCACTAGTTTTTACAGAGGAGAAAGGGACATGAAAAGTAATCGATGACAACACAACGCTTACGTGTTGTTTTTCCTTAGTAAGGCCAAATTGTGGCTGATTCAGTGTGTGAAGAAGAGGTTCAGTCTCTCATTCTCATGCTTGTGTGCTGTGTGTCTCATCTGACACATCCAGGAGAATTAAGCTGATGGCGCATTAGGTAGTGCAGAGCGGTTTCTTTTCAGTCAACACCTGCAGTCCTTTGTAGTGGCTAGAGAGCTCGTGCAAGTAACTGTTCACTTGCTTTCTCTAGTCCCTTTTCTGCTTTCCTGGCTGTGGTTAGCTGGAGCAACTTGAATCAAATCCCTGGCTTTGTGGACTGCTAGAGAGGACAGCAGGTGAGTGGTTGTTGTCCTCTTCGTATTTGTAGAGGACTTTGTTTACTTCCTCTCTTCTACATACAGTTGGCTGAGGTGGGTAGAATCCTGCTTGCTCCCCCATCTGTGGTAAGAGTGGTATTTCTGAGCTATCGATTAACTCTCTGTTGTGCTGGCTGGGGGCCTGATCCCATTCCGCTTGGAGCCGTCTAGCACTCGCCCATGTTTGACCGCAGCCTTGTCAGGAGGATTTCTGTTCCTCTTACCTACGGTGCGTTTGGGCCTGAGTTCAAGGGAGAAATGCGAACAGAGAAGTGAATACTAAGTTGATTAGAGGGGCTCTGAAACTGAGAGTTTATGTGGTTGGGAAGCCTGTTTGGAGCTCAAAATTTCCGTTAATCTTGTATTAAGAGGAGGAGGAAGGCTTTGGCATTTTGTGCGTGCGGATGCTATGGAAAACTGATGGTGATAGTCTCTACTGAAGAACAGCTAGATTTAATCCAGAACATATGTGGAGATGCTGCCTCTCAGCAATTAATCTGTGCTTGTATGTTTGCTGGTTTTTTTCTTATGACAAGCAAGTTTGTAAATGTTGGTAGTTTATTATGAAACAGTTTCAGGGAAGAAAGATAGGCTAACTTAAGTGTCTTACTGTTTCACTAGCAGAAATAATTAAACGTAAATTTTAATCTACATTATTCTCAATTGCATTTTCTATAGGATTGCTTTGGGCAATATTTAACCTTTAAAAATGTCTAACGTTTTCTGCTTTATTTGGTTTAAGAGTCACATAGTACAAGAAAACAATGAATAGTTAGTTTTGCTTATGCTGTTTCCTTTAAACAATGCATTTGAAATTAAAGTCAGCTAGTCAGCAATGCATGGGTATAATAGCACATGCAAACTGCACGGTGCTCTAGCCAAACTTAGGAAAACTATCTGATAAGAAGGTCTCATAATTTTCAATGGTATTTAAAAACCAACATAGATATTTTGTATAATTGGCATCAATATTAAGTTGCTCATAAGACAAAGTTTAATAAAACCCCAAACAAACTAGCATTTTTGAGTTGTTGAGTAACCATAATTCATGGTAACAAAAGCTGGTGTGACAAGCCACCAAACTGGAATGATGATGATGTGTACTCATTCTGATCCAGGTTAATATATTTATCTTGGTTCAGGCAAGGTAGTGATGCAGTGGGCAGACTGCTGCTGGTAATCTGCTGAAGAAGCATGTTGACATACTAAAATTTGCTGTCTAAATGTCTTGAAATGCTTTGTGTGATGGAGGAAGTGAAATTTCCTTCTAATTCTATAGATTGGGAAACTAAAACAGAAGGCTAATGTGAGTTGTATGAAGCCAGGCAGCTGAAAGAGAAATCAAGTCTGATGCCTTTTCAGCAGCTCTTGGATGAAACTGCATGCTTGGGACTATATTCTCCATTTATGGAGAAAAATATTAATAGCATTAGTAGTTGGTTATGAATTCTTTCAAGTACTTTTGTCCTTCCTTCAAAGCAGTTCACAGTCCCAACACAGTCCTGCTGCCCTGTTGTTTGGTACCCTGGCAATTACATCTGTGTCATTCCTCACTTTATACCTATACTCCATCCTGTGTCTTGTTCTCCTTCTGGGCCACAGTACCTAATGTCCTTTTTCTAGGGCCAGTTTGGAGACTTTGCCATGCTGGTTCTTGTAGTACTTTTTAAAGTCAAACAAGCAAAAAAGAATTAGCAGAATATTCAGAAAGCATCTAAAAATCAGTGGTACTTAAGTATCACTTTCTTCCTGTGAATCCTGCTTTTGTTGTTCATGGTGTCCCCTTTTCATTTATCTGTCCTGTAGGTGTAGACTTCTATATGCTCTCCTTTGCATCTATTCTTTTTCATAGCAGTTATTATTTATGAAAAGAACCTGCTTGATTCTCCTATATGATGTTCTGGATCCTCTCATTGCCAGCCTTGAGTACTGTGTATCATACCAGTGGCATTTTCTGCTCTATTATGCTTGAGTTGACAGGAGCTGTTTACAATCTGTTAAAAGTCTGAGGCATCAGCTAAGCTTCTGAAAGTAGAGCTCATTAATATTTCAAAACTTCTTGATCTTTCAGAATTATTATTAGCATCCTATGGCACTCTTTAAGACTAGCCAAGAGGAATATTCTGTTACAGTTTGACTGAAGCTCCTCTCCCCTCCTTCCCCTTCAAACCAACAAAAACAGCTTTCTAAAAGAAAGTTCTTCATTGGTCTCCTTTACCATTGAGCCATAATATGTAGCAGTAGGCAGCAATTTTTAAACTAACACATCAGATAGACTTATAAAGTCTGTGATACTTTTCCACCTTCAGTTTTCCCTCTAATAGCCTCATTCATGGCAAAATGAGTGTGTCCTATATAGTATTACTGAAGTCTATGGTATGCTGAGACACAGTAAATCACAGGGGCCAAACTAAGTATATTAGATAAGCTTCCAAATCTGAAAAGAAAGTAATTCTACAAATGGACTTCAATGGAAGGGAAAAGAATGAATATCCTCTTCATTTGTTTTGTGGGAGCAGTGAAAGATAATAAAATTTTTAAGATACACAGCATATATTGCAGTCTTTTAACCTATTATCTTTTTTCCCCTCTGTTTTTAGAAGTTCAGTTTTAAATGACAGTTGGTACATTACTGGTATCTTTCATATTTTATTCTATCTTGCCAATATCTTAGTACTTCAGCAAAGATAGGAGAAAAAGCAGATCTTGCAACATCTCATGCTGTTTTTCTTAAAGACTGAAAATAGAGGGTGGCCTTCTTCTGAAGGGTGCAGTGAAACAAGGCACAACAGTCTCCATGATTTCTGTGGACTTGGATTCCTAAAGATGGTGGAAGGCATTCAAATGTTATTCTGAGCGGAAGGAAAAACAAACAAATTGGTCACACATCAAACGGCGACAACTAAAAAAGCCAGTGATGTACCTCTTTCAAAGCAAACTTCCTGGGCTGCTTCAAATGCTGTATTCCACAGCTCTTTTCTTCCGAATCTTGCAAAAGCTTAGTTCACATATAATGAAGCCTATATATGTGTGAATAGCCTTAATTGGTATCCCCAGCTATTTACTGACAGAATTTCTTTTTCCCTGAAAAGCCTACTGCTGGGAACAGGAGAGGAGGAGGGAGAAGGAGGTAGCAGCTTTTCCTAGGAGCAGCTAGCTTGCTTCTAGCAATGGCTGTTGTTCCATACGCACAAACTACTCAAAAATAAACACTTGTGCATGCGAGCATCTGACTTTTGAAAGCACAGTATGCCTAGCAGCTCCCTTTGGAGCAAAATGACTGGTGGACCATGCAAAAAGCTTTAGGGTAGCTCTGCAGCAAATTATATGATCGTGCTGATTTGATTTTTAGTTTGAATGCTTTTCCTCCCTGTTCTTGCTGCTATTTAAATGAAAAAGGTGGTAATTTATACTTGATCTTTTTTAACATTGATGGGTTTTGGTAGCCTCAGATTCTTGTGTAAAATGTAAATGCCTATCTAAAGCTTTTAACGTCATGATCCTGACTGCTCAACATTATGAACATCTGACCTAGCTTTTTTTTTTTTTTTTTTTTTAAGAACAAGTCTGAACTTCTAAGATAGCGGAAAATGCAGACTAATTTATAGAACTGAGTCTTGCTTCACAGAGACAGATCACTTGTAAGAAGTAATGGTTAAGTTTCATTAAATCATTTTCTGCCCAGGGTAGAACAGAAACATTTCTATTGGCAGCTTAATTTGCAATTTTTAAACTTCATTTTATGTACTCTTCTCCTGGATAATTGCTGCTTAAATTTTGAAAGGCAATATAGAGAAAGCCAAGTAACTTGATAACAAGAATTTGATTTTGCATAAACTGGAAGGAGAATATCAGTGTTACTTTAAACATGTTCACTAGCATGGGTTTGGATAAAACTGACTTTCTTTCTATCCCTGTTCTTAAATTCAAACTCTCAAAACTATATCTGTTGTAAAACATAGAGCAATGGAAAGACAGTAGGACAGACGTATACTGTAAAGTTCTTTTGCTCAAGTATTTGGAGAGGTCTGTCTTGTAAAAGGGAAATGAAATTGAACCCTCTCTCATCTTGGTAATCATGTGCTGTAGTCCTTCCCCCACCCCAGTGTTGCTAAGAGGGATATTTAAAACCTTGAATGCATCCAGTTTTTGGAGACATCCTAGACAAACTATTGTGTCTCTATTATTACCCCTGCATGCCTCCATAGAGCCAACACTAGGGGTACAGGATAGGCACAGACAACTGCCTGGGTCACTAGACTGTGGGGGGCAGCAAAAATGTCTAGTATAGGCAAAGTCCTTGGACAGTCCAAGGGCTGCTGCTGCTGGGGACTGCTGCCTGGGGTGGTGGATAACGCTTCCTCCTGTGGCCACGACAGTGTGCTCCAGCCCATCTCCCCAGGGCTTTCTTGTTCATTTTTCCAACACAGACTTAGCCTGCTTTAATCTCATCCTTGAGGATGCCAGCTTCCAAGCGTTGTGTCCGGTGCTGCTTCTGGGCACACAGCTATGGAAAAACATTAACACAGAAACTCTCTAAGGAACTGCAGTCTGACTAATGCCTGGAAAAGATGAGTGTGAGACGTGGCTAGAATCACATCCAGAGCAGACTATAGGAGTCCTCCATCTCTCAGCTTCCCTCACTGTGAGTCCAGGCTGCTTTGCATCAGTAATCGCATGATGGTGTCTTTGCTGCTGCTTAGTATGAGTTCAAAAGGTGTTTCTCTTCATCAGCCACCTCAGCATATGCTCATGTGACCCAGCAAAGATATTTAAATATACCCAATCAGCACACACTTTTCTAATATTGCCATTATTTGAAAGTACGGTGTAGCAGTATAAAGCATGGCAAGTAGCCACTGGAGCCTAGATAGAGAGAAACTGAGTCCCTGTGGCTGTCTTCAGTTAGTCCCTGTACTCTTCCCCTGTACTGAATATTTGTCATGAGTGAGTAAAATGAGCTGTTCTGGTGTACCTTTTGTCAGGGATGCACATTATCATACTGTGAAAACATGCCTTTCTGATAAAGGGGTCTGTCAGGCAGTCTTAAAGAACTCACTTCTCAAGCCATCACCCTCTCTTTTTTTCTTCCTGTTTGGAGGTGTGGGCTTGTAGCAGTAATATCCAAAGCAAGCTGGGTGAAGTGAGTATTGCAGTGATTGCGCACTATTTAGCTAAGTTCTATATGCTCTTCTAGGAAGTGTACCTGTGAGTAACACCGGTTAGTATTGTGACGTGGGTAATATAATCAATATTGTAATTCTTCTCACAGTTCTTTATATTTCAGTCCATTTTCTGAATTTTATTATTTCTTTTCAGTATTTCTTGGGCAATATTCCTCTATGTGATATTTACTTGATTTTTTTAACTTGAAAATTGACTTATTTACTCTTATTAGACCAATTAGTGGAATTTTTAGTGGACTGCATTACGGAAGTGGATTTTTTTTTTTTTTAATAAGATCAAACATGAACATTTCAATACTATCCCTATTTTCATGTCTCTAGTTAACTATACGAACTTGCTATGACCTGGAGCAGGTCAGTAACTTCAAATGTCAAGCCTTGGTTTATTCTCAAAAGGCACAATAATAAAGGATGTAACTCTTGCCTACATAAAAATCCTGCTAACCATAATGCATATGGAGAACATGCAGAGTAGCAGAATCAGCAAGCAGCTATTTGCATCAGGTAGGAAAATGTTAATTTGATAGACCCTTGCAATCACAGATAATCAAACATTTTTGCTACAAATAAAAGCTTCTTAATTAAGGATATTTTAAAAACAAAGCTTTGGATATCAAGTGGTTTAGTGCAGCTGCATGGAAGTGTCATAAGAAAAACCAACAAAAGATTAATCTTATAGCCACAAATAACAGGGTATTTTTATCACCAGAGGGCACTATCCTTCCAGGTTAAGATTTAACTATTTTTCTTAAATGGCTATACATCTTGAAGACTTTTTTAACTTAAGAAAAAGGCAATTTCAGGCAATAGTTAATTTTTAAATTTTTTTCTTACTTATATATTCATCTAAATAAATACCTTCTGGCCATCTTCTCCTTTCCTTCACCTGAGTGTCTAGCTTGGTAGACTAATTTTTAGAAGCACCAGACCATTTGTTGAAAATGCAAGAGGTAAATGCTATTGTACGTTGTCAGATACCTCTTTGTTCCAGTCCAGCTGCTAGTATAGGAACAAACCTGCTTTTGAAAAACTGCCATGAGTTCCTCCGCTGCTTGTCCGTGTTCCTTCACTCCCATCAACCAGTAGCTGATAGCAGAGGTGTCTTGCATGCTGTTCTGTTGACTGTACACCACTATGAAGCATTTCTTTGCTGGTGGCTCCTTCTGAGATGTGTCCCTTGCTGACTGCTTTGTCTCATTGATCACTTCTGGCACAGCAAGGACTCTACTTGCTACATGCTCTCCTCTCAATGAGGACTCTCAGGGACAGTATGGGAGGGAGTAAAAGTTGCAGCAGCAATACGTTCCAGCAGCATGAATCCTAGGGGTTGTTTCCTTACAGCATATAATGATATATTGGGCTTTTATATGTGATATTATGCACTATTAGCAGTGTCTGTTCATACTATATATATATAATGAATCTTCAAATGCTATATTTGTACGTTTCTCCATCCTTGTATCATTCTTATAATAACCAGAGAAGACCTCAATTAATCCTTTGGACAACAGATGCCTTTCTTGTTAGTGTCTTGTCCAGTCTTGTGTCAGTCCCTCTCGATCAAGTTCTCTTAATTCAGGTGCTTGGATATGGTAATGAGACTCCGTATCTTCTGGATTTGCCTGTCTCACATTAGCTGTATTACACACTGGACTGAATTCCCTTCTGAAACATCCCAAAGATGATGATCTTGAGCTGAAAACATTAAAACTCTGCCTAATTCCTAGCAATGATAAGCACCTGCAGCTCTCACTATTTTCATGAGCCTTAATTTGTGATTGCCAGTAAGAGAGACAGAGCAAATGCTTCAGTGTTCTTCATCACCTTCTATTTCCGTTCTGTGTGAAATTCCTGGTAGTGAAGGTGTACACTTTAAATGACTAAGACACCCCAGTTCTCAAATGCTGTTCTTTTGTGTTTCAGCCCGAACAATAGGGCACGTGTTCAGGAGTGGGTGAGACCTGTGGGATGGTTTCTTTGGTTTTTAGTCCTGCTGTGTTTATTCTTGAGCTGGGAACTGGTGGCTTTAAAAAAAAAAAAAAAAAAAAAAAAAAAAAAAAAAAAAAAAAAAAGCCAAAGAATACTGTTGGAGACTTCTGTAAATGCAGGCCATTGCTCACCGGAAGAACAGACAGTAAAAAGTTGATCTTGATTGATAAGAAATATGCTTCCTCATTTAAGGGTAAAAGAAGGATGTGCATGTGGAAGGGAACCCTCTTAAGGAATTATCTGGAAGGGAAAATCCTGCTGGAAATGTGAGATTATAAAAATGAAATGTAATTAATCATAGCTGCTCCAGTAAGGCTCCTGTAGTGCTCTTTGGAGTCTCATCTAATACCTGTCCACTGTAATTTTATCCTTTTCCATAGCAGAGAAACCTTTACGGCTTTGTTTTAATAGGATAATATTTGTGTTTGTTTTTTTTAATTTAAACAGATATATTTTCCATTAGTAAAAGTAAATACCTCACTTGTATTTGAGATGGTTAGTATGGAACAGGAAAAACTACACCTTTAGTCTTTCTCTGAGTATTTCCAGTCTGTGTCAGGCCTACACATGCCCCTTTTTCCTGGGGGGTTTCTGGGACTGCCCCCCTATTTCTTGACCTGCTTCATCTGCTTTGAACTAGTCAGAGCAGCAGCTCTGGAACCTGCTGCAGGTGCTGTCCTGAGCCAATGCTCGCTGTGACCAGGAACCCTGTCAGCAAGTGCTCAGCCCAGCATGTGATTTGTTTTTTCATAGAAGCACTGCAAGAGAAAAGATTAAAATAACAAATCCCTTGGAGACGCATGTGCACGCATGCGCACATACACACAGTCTTATCAGGCAGGTCCTTGCTGCTCTGTTACAATCTGTTTCTCTGCAGACTCCCTTTTTCCCGTGCTGTGGCTTTTTAACTGTTTCCAAGTTCTATTTGAGAGTTTCTGCCTGAGAGGTCCCTATTGAGGAGCTTTTTCTTCATGCCTTTAATCTTCTTGAAGGAGTAGCTGGAGGAAAGCTTCAAAGAACATATTGCCTCCATTTGCAGCATGATTAGGGCCCCTCTTCATCCATTGGCTTTTGCTCCAGCTGTTCAAAGGTAACTCAAGCTGATGTAACTCCTCTTACCTGTTATTGCAAACACTGAATCCACAGAGACACAGGATTTGTTTAAAAAAGTTAATCCTACGTTTGTCTTACCCTGTCAGGATGGCGAAAACAGGAGGTTGTTTCTCTGAATGTTTCAAGTAACGGTGTAACAGAATGACTGTGGGGATTCTAGCAATCTAAATTGCCAGCAAGAAATGTCAAAACTGTGGTAAATTTTTGATTCAAGATAAAGCTCTAAAGGATTTTCAGGAGGCCTCAACACCCATTTAGTTCTGCTGTGAATAAAGCCAGTGGTAAAATTAATTTCCTTTGGTGAGAGCAGAGTTGGGCAAACTGTAATCACTTTTGAAAATCCCACTCAGTTTCTGAAGACCTTCTAAACTCTAGCAAACTCAAATATTACAATGCCTTGCATAATACCTTGCAATACTGGTGTCCCCAAAACTTAGCAGTGACTATTCCCTCCTTCAGTAAGAATGAGTGTCTCTTGAAAAATAGCTTCTAACTCATAGTGTGGGTGTCTGGTGTTTTAAGAACTTGTCCTTTCCAATGTATAGTAGAACTTGCAAGACTTTAGCAAAGAAAGGAGTGAACTTTGTGTCTTTAAGAAAAACAAAACAAAAACACCCCTTCTGCTAATGTATGCTTACTTTTTGGCACCAATGGGTAGCTGCTCACTTTTCAGTATAGTTGTCTTACTGCTATTTGCAGTATTTGCCAATGACTTCTGTAACCACTGGCCTGTATGGATTTCATTTCTCTTTCTATCTTCATCAGTTACTGAATATAGTAGTATTGTAAGGCTGCAAGACTGAAAAAGGTGTTTTGGTGAAAGTCGTCTTGTTTTTTAAATGTCACAGTGAGGTGGACAGGTTTTATTAAGAGCATTCAACCCCCAAAGACAGAATAAATTCATTAAGTAGAATCTTTCTTTTTCTTTCCCAGGCGTACAGCAGCGTTGAAGCCAGCTTGCAGTTTTGGTATTTAACAAGTTTAGTGTTTAACAACCCAGCAGCAAAAACGTAATTTGGGGCACGTGAATTCTTCAAATGACTTGGCTTGAGTATGCCACAGGATTGTTAAGGATTTGAATACTTAATGGTGAAAGCTTTCTTCTGTCCTTGCCTTTTCCTGAGGCAATTTGATATTGTGGATATATAAAATATCCAGAGAAAAAGAAGCTGAGACTGAGACTGTGCATCTCGCAGTATTGCTTATGAGTGCCCACCCTAGCTTTAAATGAGGTAACTTGGGTATTTGTAGAAATTTCACTGCAGCAGCATAAAGCTTACCACAGGTAATTTACTTTTCTGGGAATTAGGAGAAATTATCTTGAGCACCTTCTAGCCATGGCTAGGCAGATTCTGATACTCAGGCATCCTCATTTCAAGCTTGCCTGGATCCTTACAACACATTCTAGTCTGCAGGATAGCTATATCCCTCTGAACAGTGTTTTTAGTGGAACAAACCAAAACTGAATACTAGAAACAGTTTTGAGTGACAGAACTGAGTGGTAGAACTGAGGGCTCATAGGTGAGCAGATTTTAGAGGAAGCTTCTCTGGATTTCTCTGGATTTACAGAGGCCAGTGGTTCTCTTTCTGATGGATCACTACATGGAATAGCAACTCGGGGTGCAAAAGGCCTAATGTAAAACAAAAATCTATGGCTAATGTAGCTTCATGAGGCAAATGTTTGGCTGCAATCTGACTCTCCTTTTTTTTTCTTTTTTCTTTTTTTTTTTGGGGGGGGGGGAGGTGGCGCCTGCCTGACAGTTCACTTTATGCAGTCTTATGGGAGATGGCTTGGCTCAGAACTGCAACTTGAAATACATAGCTGAGTTTGTGGAAGCTGAAAAGGAAGAGAAAACAGCAGTGAAATACTGCATGCTGCTGCTAATGCAGAGTACTAGTTTACGAGCCTCCAACCTTCTGGATTAGCATCCATATCTAGTGTGTTATGTGTCTCAGTTATTCTCTCCTGTGCATATTATCCATTATGGAATTATAGGTATTGAATGTGATCTACACAGATGCAAAATCGAGAGCTGAATCAAATCTGTCCCACTGCTGAAAAACAGGTTCTTGTGTATACTGTTGCTATAGTTGCTCCTGTGGTCTCAACATTTACTATGTTGTTCTTATGTTTGGGACATTTTATGTTCAAAAGACAAGCACTGCATGGAGTTATTTAAGATCTGAAGTAAAAGTTCTAGTGTTTTTATTAAGACATGCTTTTGTGATTTATATGGGCCAACAAGGTGTTAATTATCACTTCTTAAACAGCCTACCTGAAAGGAAGAATGATACCAACTCTTCAGAACGTTATGGTTCTTAAATTTCCAGTGTTGGCTCAGCATCAATAACTACATCTGGATTTTTCAACTCTCATGGAATGGATCTTGAGATGAAATCCTAAATATCTTCTGTGAAAGGACAAGCAGTTCTGGACACGTTCCCTGACACAGGCATTCAAGCGCACAGGGCCTGATCCTTCCCTGCCTCCTGTCCATGCAGTTATTCACATCTATATGCAAAGAGAGTATCCAGTATTATTGGGTAGCATTTACTTAAATGCCCACCTAAATGATTACAGTGTGTGTGAGACTGTGGAGAGTCAGGTTCATGGTACTTAGCTAGAAACTTAAAATTTTGGAATAATATTTCTCTGACTCATGCTTCTACCTGCACAGCTGCTAGGTTGCTGACATACAGGACGTATTTCTTTACTACCTCTAAAATTAGAAGAGAGTATGTGCTGAATGTCAAAGTTGTAGAATAACTTTGCTAAAAAGTTCAGGGTGAGATTCACAGTTCTTCAGCTTTGACATGTTACCTCTAATCTAACAGCTTGTCTACGTAGTAGAATTTATCTTGTACTGAATTATTTTGAACAAAAAAAGTCTTGTCTGCACTGGGCAATTCACTAATAATATAGTAACTGATGCCATGCTGTGTTGCTTGGAAGCAGCAGTTAACTGCATTTCGTGGTTTGTTATTGCAGGCTAATATTTGCCTGCGTTGCACAGTGCTTTGGCAAGCCTCCATTTGCTCTCCCACGTAGCTCAGGCCATCCAGCCTGTTACCTGTGTCCCCACAGCTGCTCTGTGATCACAAAGATTGCACTTGTTCCCTCTTTTTAAGAGTGGCAGAGCAGCAATATTCAATTCCTTTATATTTTCATGCTCTAGCAATCCTCACAATTACTGTGGCTTTGTTTTTCAATTTCTTTTTCTTCTAGCCCACCTCTAACTACAAAATGATACCCAGAGGACAGAAAGCTGGGAGGGGAGAAGAATCTCTGAAATCCAGACATTAAAACGTGGGGGTGTGTGAGGCTATTGCTAATGGGGATGGTGATCAGGGTCACAATGTGTATCTATGTGGTACTGTGTCAGAAATTGTGGATGTGAAACCAACTTGCAGAAAAACTAGACATCCACTTTTCTTGGGGGCTGTAGCGGTAAAGACTTCAAATTCTGCTAATATGGAATTAGTATGGTTTTAGTCAGGAGCTGGCCACCCCCCATCCTGTTGCCAGTGTTGTAGCCCTACAGGCAGCAAGGCAGCCAGCAATCTGGCAGAGTGACCAGTAAGCAACACGGAACTGGTTTCTGCTCTGATGGTCCTGCAGCTAATACCCATCTGTTCTTCAGTGCTCCTCCTGATGCTAGAGACATCCTGGCTAGGCGTGACTGAGTAACCTCTTCTTTTTTGCACGCACTTAAACTCTGACTGTGTCACAGCTGTTCGTCAGAATGCAATAGCCCATTCTGCAGCAGCCAGGCTATCTTAGTCTTGCTGGTTTTTCTCCTGTTTCTGTCCTAGCCTTGCCACTATCTCCTGCTTCCTTCCTGTGCTGGAACGCTCCATAGCCTGCCAGGCACAGCACCTTTCATGCTGACTTCCCCCATTCTTCCAGCAAGTCCCACCTGGCCATGCCGTGTGTTCAGAAGCTGACTGTGCCAGTCCTAATAAAAGGAAATCTTATAATAGAAATGTGTGTGCTTGAGGGCATGTCATTCTATAGTTCTTTCATAAAAAATGCAGTACATAATGTACTTTAATTGAGCAGGAAATTAATTCAGTTAATCAGTACAAGTCCACCCGCCTCTCCTCCCTAACATCCTATGTTCCAACAATAAGGAAACTCCAGATAGGAAAATCACACATTGCATGGTGTGGTTTAAGCAGGCATTAATACTGTTAATGCTGGACACTTGCTGAAAGACAGCATTTATTGAACACGAGCCTCTGTGTGTTGCATAGGTTAAAGAATGAGATTCTTAGAGTCAGAAGGTACTTGAGTCTAAGTGTTCAAGACAAAGATGCATTCCCTTTCACGCTAGAAAAGCTGACTAGCTCCTCCAGAATGTCGGGGGAGGAAAACTTTGTTGACTTGTAGCCGCTGAACAGTCTTGCTTGTTTACTTGTGGCAACCATGTACAATTTTTTTCCCTGCTCTGTTCTGGTCTTACTCTGTCACAGATGACCTGTATCTTATGTCCATTCACTTAGATCTTTTAGGTAGGCACTTTCTTCACTTTGCTGACTAAGCACCTAGGCCAGGAATGTGTCCTCTAGTATTTGTGGATTTGCAGGCAATTACTAGTTTGCCTGTCTTCAGCATCTGTGCTGCCCTTGAGAGCACTGTCAATAAATCTCTTGGCTATGTACTCTTTAAAGCTATGCCCACAGACCCATTAACGTGAAATGGAGTTTTAAAGAGTAGCCATTCAGCATGCCCCAAGTGCAGCATGACAGGTACCCTTCCTGCTAACTGTGTGTATGTGAACTAGAAAATTTCTTCATAGTGTTGGCACGGGCATGCCCAGGTGTTCCAAGAAACTGCCCATGTTGCTTAAAATACGGCATTCTGAGAAGCAAGAAGAAAGAGAAAGCATTCAGTGAGCCTCTCCAGTGCCACATAGCTCAAGGTACGAGATGGTTCCTCAAGGCTGAGAAATGATGGCAAGACCAGATGCACAAAAGGCCTGCCTCAGACTGAGGAAGAGATAGGGAAGGTCTTTTCTGTGAACAGGGGGAGGCAGAATGACTCTCAGTGACAAGGAAACCACCGGACTCAGTAGGGAATACAGGGGCAGATGCTGGAGATGAACAGGTCAATCTTATCGCTAGAAGAGATTTTCTGTCGAAGCTGCTCCTCCAGTGAATGAAAGTGAACCATTTGTTTGGACACGGCCCCAGGAAAATATCTCATTCTGAACCCCAGTGCTCAATTTTTTGCGGTGTCTGTTTTCCTAAGGTCAGTCACTGCACAGCCTCTTATGCAGTTATCCTTTACAGAGTTGCGTAAGGTAGTTTATCATCGTTACCAGTTTACAGATGATTGTCATTCTGCCTCAGATTTCTTTTTGGCAAAACAGTTAGCTTTAAGCTTTACTGGAGGCATTTTGGCACCTATAGCTGTGGATGAATGACAAAGGTCATATGGGAAGTCTGGGATTTGGCACAATCAAAACTAGGCTTCCCAAGTCCTATGTCCCTGTCTTACTGGTTGCTCTTTCTGTCTCTTAGAGGTATACTAAGGGAGTGCTGTAAGACTAGGGCATGTCAGTCTGTTTTGCCTAGTCTCCATGCTGAAGGAATATCTGCGTGGCACAGAAACACCATAGCTCTTCCTGTGCTGCACCTCAGCTGACTCTTGCAGAATAATTACTTTCTTTTTTTTTTTTTTTTTTTTCCCCTTGTAATGTTCCTATGTGTCTGGGACTTTCTACCCAGCAAGCACCTACTTGGAGCTGTGAGCTGAGAGATGCAGCAAGTTACAAGCTGCTGCACGTTTCTACCATAGGTGCCTGGATCAGTAAAGGCCGATAACGCCTTTGTCTCCCTGCATGCGGGGCTTAGCTGACCAGAAGATAGAGCTGACTTTCTGTGGGTCATTTCCCATATCTTTGCTCTGCTCCTTGCTCAGAGGCATCTGGCTGTTCCTGTGTTGGAGCGAGGTCTGCTTTGCACGCTGCAAGCTAACGGCTTACGTTTGCGACTTCCTCGTCTTTGGAAAGAGCTGGGTTGCAGGGTTCCTGTTTCAGCTATGCTGGGGAAAATACTGTATAATCTCTTCCATCTGCCTTATCATTAACTTAGTTTTGGATAATCGCAGGATTAGCCAGGTACTTTTGTTTTTGCTGGGGAATACAATCACTTTTTAGATAAAGAAGTCATTAAATAAGAGGGTTAATGTTTAATGACTTGTGTTAGATAAGAGAAAGATTGTAAACAAAGCATATAACCCTTCCCAGTACTCAGTTTCATAGCTGTTAATGAAACACCACAGTCATTCAATAAGTTGTATTACAAGTCATAGACAAGTTTTTTTCAGTTCTTTATGATTTTTACTGACTGAACTATTTATTTTCATCAACCTAGACAAACATCAAACATTAGTAAAACATTAATTCAATGTTTAATTTAAACACGGCAGAATATATATTCAACCTTAGTAATCAAAAAAGCCCATGGGAGTGACAGGTCAGTTAGCTTGTTAGTACTTGCTGTTTTGACAGGGATTGAACTTTCAAATTTGATGTATATCATACGTGTTGTGTCCAAGGACCATGCAAACGGTACTGAACAGCAAAGCTGGCAGCTGAGCAAGGGACAGCATGTGAAACTTGTTGAAGATTCTTCTTTTGTTATTTTTTCTGATTTTTATCTAAAGGCTTGTTTAAAACAGGAAGCTGAAACAGGAAAAACAGCTTTTTAAAGGTACTGGTTCTGGAAGTTGCAGTAGCTCCAAATGCTCAAATCTAAGTAATATGCTCATCCAGGCTATCACACTTTCACCTCCCTGTTGCAACAGCAGGGAATGCTAAAGACACCTGTAATACTGTTCTGCTAGGTTCGTTTCCCCCCCCCCCCCAGTCTTTTTAGTTTTCTTCAAAGTACTCCTTGATGATCCAACTTATCAAAGTTAGAAACATTTACCTACCATAATTACTTTTTTCATGGTTGTCTGATTTGAATGAAAGATATCAAGGGCATATCAAAACATATCTTCAGCATAGCTGTTAAGAACTATGTAATCTTTTATCTTGACATACATCCTGTAGCCCAAATACTGAAATGTAATACATTTGACTTGCAGGGAGGTGGAGAGAAGAAATGGCTAAATTAAGTTTCCTCAAGAAACACTGATATCTGATTTTTTTTTTTCTTTTCAAACAATGTTAAAGGTGTCACCATTAACCATCTGAGTTATGTTTCATAATGGTACTGAAAATACAAACCTGGTTAAAGTAAAATGATCTCTCTGTGGTATATCCAATAACAGAAGGAATTTTTTTTCATTTGCTGCCTCCTCCTTTCTTGTTGTTTTTGCTTTAAATAGAATTGAGTATTCCTGTAAAGAACAATTTTTTATTCTTTAGTTTTAATTTTTTATAATTTTATCCCTTCTGGACTTGAAACCCTACAGCCCTGTGGTATCACAGCCCTGGTGCTCAGTGAAGATAGGTAACAAACCGAGCACAACTGTTCTAGTTCTAACTTGTGCTACACAAAGGCAATTGACTTAATATGTCCAAACACAGAGAATTGACTCTCATTGTGCCGTAAAAGACTTTTGCCCCTTTTATTTTCCTTGTTGTCTAGCTCCCCCAGGGCCCACTGCCTCAGACATAGGTACTGAGGTGCTTGGACTATACCGGAAGGCGATGATAAGATAAATTGCTGATATTTTGGCCGCAGGAGACAAAAGGAGTATAACACAACTGGTATATAACTGGCACACCCAGGTAATTATGTTACAATCCCTATGAATGTAAGCTATCACGTCTAATTTCTTTGTAAATCAAATAGTGGGAAGCTCAGCTAATGTGAGGCATATCGTGCCTTGGCCACCTCCTTTTATGTAAGTAGTCTGCTTAGCTGTCTGTCTGTCAGAATATGTGTGGCACTGAATAAAACATACAACTCAAACCTACTCCAGAATACTTAAATGCGGTTTACTCGAAGCTAGTCAAAGCAAATGATTTTGTGGCTTTATTCTCCATTTTATTTGAGGAAAGGAGATATGTTATTTGCAGCTCCGTTCCTCCTGGTTTGATCTCTGTTCTTATAACTGAAAAAGAAGAGGCTGTATTTCCAGACTCCCGACTTAGCTAAAGCCAAAACCAACCAGAAAAATCTATTAAATATTCAGCCTGATTTCTATAGTGAAATATGTCAAATAGATTAGGGATTAGCAATAAATTATTTCCATTATTGTGAGGGCTTTGTGTCCCTCAGGGAGGAGGATGGCAGTGCTGTAGTGGGATGGGTGAGCGTGGCAGACAGCAGATGAACGTGCACACTGTGCGTGTGGTGGGGCACCTTTTTAAAGATGCACATTGTAGCATCTCTCATGAGGCGAGCTGCTCTGCTGCTTCTCCTCTAGTAGTTTCCTTCACATCCATGCTTTCCCTGCTCAAGAAGAATGTCCATTTAGGGAGGCCTAGGCCTTTCCTTCCCCTGCTCTTTGTCAACAATAAATATCCTAGGGCTTAAACTGTGTCACCAGAGTGATCGGTCTAGGTGCAGTCAGTCAGAGTCAAGCATATGCCTGAAGGCTTGTATGCAGAAGAATACACATTAAAATTCATTTGGTATAACTAAAGTTGTGAATCAAAAATGAGCTAATTAAAATCACCTTTAATGCACATGTAGAAGATGCTATTCAGAAATAACATGGCTTCAATGCATCTGTATTCACCTCAAAACTAAAGTTAAATCTTCTGATGTTTGTTTCTAAGAGCTTGGTTCAGTGCTATTTCTGTTAGATGACTGCGGTAAAAACTATAAATTCACTTCAGTGCCCTTCTGGAGCTTCCTCCTGAAGTGGACCAACAAGAAGCGATAGCTAAGATATGCTCAGTGTGCCAAGCGGAGTCAGGTACTGTCTTAAATCATCTTGAGTTCTGCTAGTCCTTAGGCTGCCTTGGTTTTAAGACAGTGCAGAGCAGTTCTGGACATGTTGGCAGTTACAGCTGTCTATCATCTCTCTGGCATGCAGATGTGCTGCCTGTATCCCTATATGGGCAGGGGGACTATATGCTTTCTAAATATCTCCATCTGCTAACTGATTGTCTTCCAAAGGAGGAATTCTGTGAATCTTGCTAGTGTCCTTTTAGTATAAAAATCCTTTTAGTATAAAAATAATAAGAAAAGGAGCAGACCGAGGACTGCTTCCTGAGAGCCCATCCATCTTGATCAAATGTTGTTATACTGTCTTTAAAAGAAATACAAGCACAGATTGAAAAATTACTCCTAGGACTAATTCATGTCTCTTCAGCTCGACCTGAAAGTTCAAACAAGTACTGTCTCTTCCTGTTGTGATTTATGATTGCAGCTCTTGCTAGCAAGTTTGGGGAATAATCAGCAAATCTAGAAAATCAAACCTAGAAATGCAGGTGGAAAAAGTTTGCTCTTGCCTATCCCTTGTGTAATTCTTAACCAAGAAAAGGAAAATAAACTTTGTAGCCAGAATTTGAAGTGTTCTCATGATGTCAGATACAGGCCACAGCACCAGACACCTCTGAAAATATATTTATTGGCAGGTACTGAACTGCCATAAAACTAGATTAGTACAGAATAACAACCAAATAAAACTAGAGATAGCAACTCTGGGGGCAAGGTACACTTACCCGCGCGCCCTCCCCCCCCATTTTCTATGGAGAGATTCAAGAGAAGCTGTAATATGGCATCCTGCGAAAGTATGTCTTTATTGTCCACTACAAATACAGATTTCTGGTGTTGTGAAAGTGTTAACGTGCTCTGTTTCTGCCTTTCTCATTTGTTATCTACTTTGGCCGCTGTATCTCTGTCTCAAAGAGCTGTTTCAGTCTCAGTTTATCGAATAGAAGTTTGAGATCCTGTATGCTTACTTATGGAAAAATATTGTGAGATTAACATCAAAGCTTATTTAGGATGTTGCTGGTTTTATCTCACCTTTTGCATACCGAAATAGATGCTCAACCAAGATGAAGGTAATGGTGTTAAAGAGCAGGGAAAGTTGCATGCTATGCCTGCTGCTGCTGTGAGAGCTGGTATAGAGCGGAAGATGGGCTGCAGTAAAGGGCACCAGTGCCATATCTGATGTGGGTCAGGCAGTGCAGGTGATGAGACAGACAGGACTTGTAGCTCTGGATTGAGCATGCCACTCCCTGCCATGTCTGTGTGAAGTCTAGGGCCCAGGGAACATACTGAAGCAGCTTTAAACTGATGTTTGCTTTTGCTCTGAAACAGAGTGAATGTGCTTGCACTATTGCCTGCAGCTGGGAACTGTTTTAGGAAGCTGCTTTTTACTGCTTTCCAGCAGAAATACACTACCTGATTGTAACAGCCTGTATGGATTCAGCACATACTAATGCATCAAATGTAGATGCAAAATTACCAGTTTGGGAGCTATGCCATGATTGAACTTAATTATACAGACAGCATAATTATACAGCTGTTACAGATATGCCTGTAAAGGACAATTTACCCAGAAAGCTTCAAATACAAACTGCAGTTCCTTTTTTCTTTATACCTTTTGAATGGAAAGCAATATGGATTAATCTTGCAGTTGTAAATATGGTGGAAAATATTTCTCTCTCTTTTTTTGGTAATTTCTTTGGCTTGTATGCTTATTCATTTAATTGATTTCAGTGGAAAGGAGACAACTGGAGTGGCAGATAAAATATTTATTAAAGTCTAAACATTTAAAAATGTCCACAGTATGGCAAACTGGGGCCTTAAGCAAAGGCTATAAATGTAAGTACAGTTTGTAACAAGCCTTACAGCCTCTAATTCCTTTCTGATGAAGACTGCCTGCACTCAGAGAAGGCTCAGGTGATAGTATTATGCAGTGATAGTCTGAGTTTTCAGAAGCAGAAACAGGTTCTTGTAATTTAAACTCTTGCAAGTTAAGGAAGAAATGTTCATTTGCTGTAGATCTGGCCCTGAAAATTGTACATATGTGTCTGTGCTACTCCTTCCACTTAAGGATAGTAGAAAAGCACTCTTTTCCAGTACAACTTCCATCTATTCTAGAAAGGTGTGCAGTTGCACATATGTATCATGCCAAAAATAGTGGACCATCTATCATGCTAAAATTGTAGCCAGGAATGCATTTGGGCAAGTCTTGAGGCGATAAAGTACGTTCCTAATATCAGAGAGAGATTTCTATAATTAAAGCTACTTCCTTAAAATTAGGGTTGATCTGATCCCACTGTACCAGTTGCAATTTAGGGAAAAAATAAGAAAAGAGAGGAGAGAGAGAGGAGAGAGAGACACAAATTTGGATCTTCTAGTAATGATCCACAGTGGTGTTTAAAAAGGTATTATCCATCTAGCTTGGAGGCAATTGATCCAAACTGTATCCAAATGTAATCCTCTGTGAATAAGTGAAATCCACACATTTCTCAAGGTTTATTCCCTCTTCTGCTCTCCTGGCTAAGGGAAGAAAGCATCTGAGGGTGATGAAGGCTTGATCAGACTGACTAGGATAATGCAGCATTTCATCATTATGCTGAAGAGACAAACGAAATAAGAATATACAATTAGATAAAAAAGAGGTTGAAATTCTGGCAGAGATGGTCAAATATTCTTTGCTATGTATAAAGATTCCAGCTGCCATTAATTTAGTTGCATTATCTTTCCATTGCAGATGTTTAGGGATTGGTTTTCTAAATGATAGAGAATAAAAGCATTTCTACTAGAGAAAAACAAGTGTTACCATAAGAAATATAATTGATAGTGTAATAAAAGCTTTTGATTCTCAAATGTACGACTGAGTAACAGCAAAAGTAGAAAATTTTCACAAAGACATTTAAAGAACAACAACACAATGACACAAACCAATGTATTTCCAGTTATATTGCCTCTGAACTGAAAATGCTTAAGAATAAATGATTAGGTTGAATGAATTTTGTCTGTGCAATGTATTGCCGCTCAAACATGAGCAGTTCGTTATCCATGTCCTAGCACCTGTGTACCTAGCATTGGTGGTAACTAGTTAGCTCTATGGAAGCTGTACTGGGTGCTTTGGTTAATGTATGCCACTCCTGGCAGCTTTATAAATTGTTCTTGCAAGCAGATCATGACAGATAGAGAAGTAATATGACCGCACATAACTTTATGTTGTTTTTTCCTGTCTCTCAGTTATTGACAAAATGACCTTCCACAGGGATAAAATATCTGAAGGGATTTAAAACCCCCAAAGCATTTGTTTGCTATTTTGACTATATAATTGATTTTAAAGAAAATCAAAGTCTATACTTAAGAATGTATTATCCTTTAAAAAGGATAGATACCCCTAGCTTCACACTTACACTTACACTTCCCATTTGGTAAGTCTACACGTATATTCAAGCTCATGCTAATCATCCTGTGGGCTAATGTAGGACTCCTCAAGCTGTTTGGACTGTATCTAGTGTTGACCGATCTAGCTTATTTAGATCTGATTTGAGGATCTTGAACTATATGCTAGTGTCTGATATAGATAAACCATTAGTTTAACATTTATACTTGTTATTTCATTGCTGCTTCTTTAGAAAGGCTCATAAGTCTGCAAGTATGGTAAAGACTGTTATTTCTTTTAAGCTGGTTGCATATGTGAAAAAGACTTTTAAATAATCTGATAGTTTGTTACTACAGGATGTTACTTCATCACTACTATTTATTAAATATGTGTAAAAAATAGCCATGAAGTTATATAAGGTCACACTGTTTTGTTATCTATTTCAGTCTGTTTGCAAGTGATTTATAAACCTGCAGTTTTACCTTGAACCTCAGCTATCCCAGCTGTAACCTGGGCATGTCCTTTAGCTGCAGAGCTCCAGATCAGGTCTCTGTTAAGATTAATAGGCTGGTATGTGTCCATTGAACACCTTTCTAGAAGTGATGAAAGTTGTGTTAGAAAAGAATACCTTTACTAGTAACTTAAGCTATCATGGAACAATTTTTTTATGATGATAGAGCTGCATTTACAGTTAGGAAAATATCATAAAGGTCTGGCAAAAACTTTTAGTTTTTGTTTTGCTGCATTGAGATCCTTAAGTACAGATTTATAAAAGAGGCTGTCTAAGAGACAGAGGCTCACTTCAGCAAGCTGTTGATTGCTGTCCTCAGTCCTGCAAACATTTAAGACGTGTTTAATTGATTAAACATGAGTCAGTAGGGCTTATGCCAAGTCGGGCACTGAAGTGAGGCCAAGGAAATCAGATTGCAGGTTTGAGCTCCCTAAGGCAGTTAAACTTTTCCCATGCCAGAATCCGTGCACAGTAGTAGGTACTTCAGAGTTGAGCCTTAGGGAGAATATAGCATTTCTGCATGTGGTGATGTAGTGTGCTATGAAGCTGGATGAGAGGTTTGTAAGCAGAAACAGTGTGTTGAGCTTGACAGTTTACTTCTGTCAAGGGGAATACTAACCCAGCTGGGCTTTCTCTTCTCCGTGACCATCTCTGCAGGGTGTGCGCTGTGCCGCAGAGATGCATGAGCTCCCTCAGGGCAAGACTGAAGATTTCCAATACTTTCCAAATGGTACCATGCAGACATAGCTCAGCAGAGGAATAATCAGAGACAGCTAGAGAACAAAAGCTGAAAGAACTGATCTACCTCTTTGGACACTTCCTAGCTGGAAACTTTAAAATAGAAACATCACCAAGGAGGGTCTGTTTGGGTCATGCATAGGACAGGGAAATATTTGCTCACTACGCTCCAGAGAGAGGCTCTAAACCTTCTGCTCAGAGCTGGTCATGCTCTCTAAACAGAGTTTGTATTTTCTGCATTGAAACTCCTTGCAAGGGGAAAGAAAGAATCAGTTTTGTGGGGAAATTTTTATACTGCTTTTGTTTTTTTTTCCTTCCTCACTGCATTAAATAGATGGATAAAGTCCAAAATCTTCCTGTTTTCTCCTCTTCCTTTGTCTTAAAACCCTGCAAGTTTCTAGCAATCCTTTAACTTTGACAATGCTGTTAGTGTAATAAAATACAACTGCTGAGAAAGCTGTGAAGTGTTACAGAATTAGTTCCTGTGCTTTTTCCTTTTCTACTTGAAATTTTCCTGTAACCAAAGAAATTTTGAAAAAACCCCAAACAGACGGACAGTAACAACAGCAATATACATTCCACTGTGTTTGGTGGAAAACAACCGATCCAACTTGGAAATAGAAAACTTCCAAATTTTGAAAATGGAATTGGGATGAAAAGTTTAATTTCAAGTTAATGGAATGCTATATTTTAATTACAGTTTTCCCATAATAAATTAAAGTAGTTGAATAAACCTCTGTTAGAAGCTTTTCCTGGGAGTGTTGAGAGGAGAGAAGGAAAATGTACTTATTTTATCAGTTCTAACCTCTAAAGAGCATGCCTTTACGATTGAGGTTCTGCGTTTCTCCTTAATTTCCACATTGGTGTCCTATGAAGTTATTAATACTTTGACCTTGCATTAGTTTTTGGAGTACCTAATGGAAGTAATGAAGTAAATAAAATCCATGAAGAGCCACTTGATGGTACATGGAGGGGTTTGTTATGTATTTTGTGCGAGTCTTTGCACACAATAAAATTCACATTGAGAGTGCAGTGGTGTCAGCAATCTGCCTTGCAAACAGAGCAAAGAACTTGTTTCTGAAAAGTGGCCTACTTTTATGTATTTGAATCTATTTAATTTCCTGCTTAAAATCTGCTTTGAGACACTGGCTGTTATGATGCTTCAATATGCTTCGTGCTAGATTTTAACAAGCAGCAGTCAAACTAAGTCTGCAATAGGCTCCATGGGAATAAGGAGCTAATGCTTAGGCAAATACAGGCTGATTCATCCCTAACATATGTGTTAGGTAGTCCAAGACTTGTGGAAGCTGATTGAAAAACTTCAGAGCACTGAAAAGGCACTCAAAAGCAGTTCTTGAGTGTTTATTTTCACCCAGCTGCAAAACAACCTTGCTATATATCTAAAACAAAGGATTGGATTTTTTATTTTTATAGCTATTATCATTGTGCTCTACTGCACGTTGCTTAGACCTTATTCTCTCACTGAGAAAAAGGAATATCTTTTTGATTCGCTTGAGTTACCAGCAAACTTCATGATGAGGCGCACTGACATTTTAGTTTTCTTCAAAGGCAATCAGTAAAACTTAGGTGACTCTGAAAAAGGTCACATTTTGCTTTCAGCAGAACAGTAATGCCTTTGTTTTATAGTTTAAGGTGTTTTATGTTTAAGCTGAACAACTTCTAGATGCATGCAAAAAGACATATAAATGTTATATCTAGGTTCAAGGCAAAATGTTGATTTCAAGTGTATTAGCGCTTAGAAATTCTACCCCCCCCCCGCCACTGACTTGGTGCTTTTTACACTGGCATGGTACAAGTGCAAATGGTTACCTAAAGTGCAGACACATGGCAAATCTGGTTCAACATGTGGAAGGATTTGGGCACCCACTGAGAGAAAGAACTTAGTTGCTTTATGGTGGGAGAGGGAGCATAAGGCAAATAACTTGCTCCTTCTCCTGGAAGTCCATTTATTGGTGGGACAGGAAAAACTGGGAAGAAATATCTCCAGATCTTAATGAAGAATACTTACATTCTCACTGCATTCCTGTGCATATTTCTTTTTCCTAGGTGGATGGCTGATATATTTGGTCCCTTTATCATGCACAGGCTGAAAATGCTACGCATCTGATGTTCAAGTTCAGTTATAACTGTACGTCATTAATGACTTCTCTGATATTTTCATTTTCATAAACATTATTCCCAGAGAGATAAGCTTATTTTGTTTGAGCTGGTTAAAAAGTAATCACTTCTAAATTTCAAATAAGAGAAAAGAGAGTTTGAAGTGTTGTTTTAAAATCTCAGCAAGAAAGTTTTCTGCCGATGAGATGTGCATAGCAGATAAGTGTGTGATCTTCCTTCTAGCCTGATAGTTTGGTAAATAAAATGCCCAGGCAGCTTAGACAACTACTTTGCGAAAAGAGCTGCCTTTACAGCTGGATAATTTAGTTCATTTATTCCCCTCTTTCTTTGTCGGGATGAGTGAGGAGGGCTTTTAGCTGGTGCATGCTCAATTACGCCCTGCCTAAGTGCTGTTTACGGAGAGGTCAGGTTGGTGCGGGGGGCGAGCATGTCAGGGGGTCGGGAAGGAGCACGCCGCCACACTCTTCAACTCTGTTTTTTTTCAGAGGTTGTATTTTCATTGTTTAATCTCTGTTTCAGACTTTGATATATCATATTTAAAAAATGTATTCATTTTTAAAGGGAAGCTTTTCCGTTTTAGGACCAAATTCTACAAGATCTAAAATAATAACAGCCAGGATATAAGCCAGTTTGTAAATGAGCAAAGATTTAAATCTGCCTGAATCTATTTCACCGATTACACCAGGAGACCATATGAGTATCTGGAGGTCAATTGCTTGTGAAGCTCCATAGCCTGCCCAGCTGCTTCATTTGTTTGGGAAAGGCAATAGTAATGTACTTGCTCCACTTTTATTTCTATAGCATAATTCTCCACCTCTTTCTTGTAGACTAACCCATTCCTTTGCATTCCCAGTCTAGTGCCTGTTCCTTTCTCTCGCAATTAGACTGGGTTGGGAAAGGAAAATAGAGGGGATGTGAAAAACTTTGTTTTTCTTAGAGTGACTGAGAGGCATGTGTGAGTGTGTATACGTACAAGAATTGAAGAACTTGCCCAGAATACGGGAGGTGCATAGTTTCCTCCTCTGCAGGCAGGAATCCAAATCAAACCCCCCTGGAAAAGAGAGGTTTCCCCCTTATCTGTTGTGTTTAAGTCTTTGTTTAAGACTTTTTAAAATAGTGAAATGAAAACTCTTCTCCTCCTCCCTGGCCTGAACATGTCACGGCTTCTTGTTCTCTGGCCTTCACTGGATTATGCAGAGGGAGTTAGTGGTTGCAAAACGTAGTTTTAGGGCGCAGAAGAGCCAAGTTAGAGTCCAAGTCCTGTATCTAAAGCTGAGCAGGAAGAAACTAGGCCTGCAGTTTAAATAAGAAACTTGAGGACAGTTTTATTTTCAGTACATCAGTGCATCTTTCCTCTAAATTCTTTCACAGCAGGCTATGTGAGTTTATTGACCCATTTGTCAGTACACTTAGGAATATGTTCCTTGTCATCCGCCCCTGCTGTGCTGTGCAGTTTGCACCATTGAGCACTTGATGTTGCACAGCCTCATAAGTGAAAACAGACATTATCAAGCATTATTGCAAGATAATGGCTAAGGGGTTAAGCACTGCAGGGTAACGGGGATGCAGTAATGCAGTAATATAAAGGTCCTCAATGGAGAGGAGTTTCAAATCGAAAGAACTCGGTCTGCTCAGGGAAAAAGGTCATGATGATTTTGGCTACCATGCTTTGAGCAGGTGCTGAGATCAGCAGTGCACTGGCACATGATGAGCCTCCTCCCCTCAGGGTGTATATCTGTTCTATGAAGTTTCTCTTACTACCATTTTTCATATGTCAGAAGCCATGCTCACCTCTTACTTCTGAATTAGAGTATGAAGAGCTCCTCCGTAGTCACTGACAGTAAAATCTTAAGATGCACTGGGCACCTGCAGTTCCCTTATTCCAGCAAGAGAGTCAGATCCCCAGCATAAGGATTTTGTTTCTGACTAAAAAAGTTTGGTAATTTCAGAGGGCATGTGTCTCAAACTTTTTTTTCCTTTGGACTTGTATCAATAGTAAACAGTTCTGTTTTGCCACCTTGCCCATGCAGAAAATCCCCTAACCTCAGAATATATAGTTAGATGTAAGAGTTCTGTGTGAGCACTACCACAGGCAAAGGGGAAAATACAGTTACTTCTGTTTATTTAACAAAATCCAAGGTTCATTTGCAGTCATAAAACACATTGTATATTTTTGTATGAGTGATTATACTTTATGAAAAGCCTTGAGGTTTTAAGGACTTTTTTATATTAAAAACAAAAAATTATTCAGGAAGGAGATTTATTATAAAAATTCCTAATGAAGGGGAAACTTATTGGAGTTTATTTGGCACAAGAAAACCCCCAATATTCAATCCCCCAAACCCATTCTCAAAATGGAGAGCCCTAAATGGTCTGTGCCATCTGTTGCTCTTTGCTTTGGCAGCTTTAACTTGACATCTGGTAGTTACAGAACTAAGTGAGAGCTTGTAATTGGAATTCAGGGATCACAACAGAGATCTCATGTCCCTTGTTTTAATAAAACTTCCTGCGAAGTGATGTTGCAGAGATGCTATTTGAGTACTGGTGTTTTGACATGCTTGCACGTTTTTTGATGACTCATCTAAAGTATGTAGAAAGAAGCAGCTTCATAACGATTTTTGATTCACTACTTTAGGTAGTGAATATAGCATGATTTAATGTTGACACCAGTGTTATTTTTTGATGTTATAGCTTCTCTATTTCTATAATCTTTCTCTGGATAAGCATAGGTAGAGTGACTTTCACTGGGACAGTTCCCAGCAGAAGGACTGCTGGATTAATCCCTGAGGAGGTACTGTGTGTGTTTTTAGCACATAAAATGGCAAAGACCCTCTAAAATGTAAAGTGCACAGCACTTTGGGATTAGTTGTGCTAATGAACTATGAAACTGAACCCATGGAGAAGGGAGGTGAGCAAAAATAAGGACAGGCAGAAACCGATTCAAAGATGAAGTTGGCTGGTAGGAAGTGGAAAAATGAGAAGGTATGTAAGTAAGACTGGAGAATCAGTTAAGGAGTTGTGCTTCATTTCTACTTTTTATCTGTAGGTATGGCTCTTCCTCTCCAATCAGGATTTCTGTCCCGAGCATTTGCTATTGGGCCCTTCTCTTTCATTTGTGCTTGTTTTCCTTTGTTCCACCAGTGGAAATCATTTGTGGGGCACAAGCTTTCTGCAGCGAAGAGACAGTGATTTGGCTTTTTGCTTGAGCTCAGCTCTGCAGCTGAACCCAAGGGTGAACTTGAGCAGTTAAATTTGACTGAAAACTCAAGGCAATGTCCTTCTGCTGCCATTTAAACCCACACTGTATAACTTGGGTTAAAAAAATCTTCTCCACCCCCCAACCCCTCAGTCCTCGTGTCCCTGTTCCCCCTCCTCAGTAAGTGGAGCTGAATTAAGATGACCTCTTGTAGGCAAGGTACAATATGCTTTCTGGAGAATAGTGTTTATTTTCACTTGATTTGTCATAGTGCTACTTTTATGAAAGGGTACACTTTTTTTAACAGCTTTTCATTTAATCCAGACTTGGATTTGTTTGTATGTATTACATTCTGTTTCCATCTGCATTTCTTATGGAGCTCTAAATTTGAGCGAGAGCCATTATCCTGACATTTTATTTGGGCTGGATTTTGAATAAATGTAATTAGGCTTTGTCACCCTTCTGTTAGACAGTCAACATAGAGTTATTTCTTTTCTCTTTGATATAAAAAGCTCTTTTAAAATGGTTTCCTTTTAATTAGTGCTGAAGATGTTCATATTTGAATAAGGCTGTAAACGTCAAGCTTCAATGAGTCAGGGCTAAAATGTTAAAAAGCGAACTATCTCCTGATATTCTCTCTCTGGCTGAATCCTGTGAAGAGCCAAGAACTTCCTTTTAGGTGCTGAGCACCTTTATACAACGCAGAGCCAGGGAAAGCTGAAATTGCTTAGTACTTCGCAGCATAATCCCATATCAAGCAGCCTGAATTAACCAAAATTATGCCAGGATCTCCAAACCAAAGAGACTTTTTCACAAATTAAGTAGCTTATTATAGTTGATGGCTTCATTTTAGAAAGGCAAAGCCAGGTTGAATTTCATATCTCAGTCTAACATTATTATCTATTTGGAAATACAAATTAAATTAGCAATGGCTACCCACGTAGGCAGATGTCTGCATGGAGAGGGATTGGTGCAAAGCACATGGAAAGGGAACTATAGAGCCGTAACAGTTTGCTTAGATATGTGTACCTGTACTGTCTCTGTTTAGTATTTTCTGCTCCCTCTCACCTCTCCTCCCCTGCAATACACTGTGACACATTAATTAGAACTCATTTTTACTAGGAAAACAGATGGATCGGGCTGTGGTAAGTGGGGAAAAGCAGCAGACCACAGGCCTGATTTTATAAACCTCCTTAGTTTCTAACGCTTCAATATTTCTGGACTGTTACGGTATTATTTAAACTCATGGAGGCAGCCTGATCTTTCCTCTAAATCCGTAATTCTTCCTCTCTCTGTACCATCTCCTCTTCAAGCACTGATGGTCTTTTGCTCCTGCCACCTGACTCTTGTGCTTTGCTGTGGATGTCCCTAGGGAGAAGACACACAGGGCTATTCTTCTTCAAGCACCTGGTGATGAAGGGAGTATTAACACTTTCTAGCTTGAACAGTTCTAACAGGTTCTGGCTTTCTGTGGAGAGAAAGGCTTGAGCCTTATAAACTGCTGGTCCAGTCCCTTTTATTGCCTTTCCTGGAGATTTTCCTCTTGAGTGAATCAGATAGTGAAGGGTTGGGCAGGTGGGATTAAGCTGGGGTACCTGACAAAGGAAAACAGTCTTTCATTCCACTTGCATCTGTCCTTTCACATGTTCCTGATATTTTTCATGCCCAACTGGCAACTTCAGAAGGTTAAGCTCATGCAAAGTCACTGCAATGTGCAGTGGAGAAGTCCAGATTTAGCACTGACCCAACTTAATCCATGGCTACATGACTGTTCATATCAAAGCTTAGAATTTAGCACGAATTTCATCTCCTTTGTCACTGCTGTGGCTGCACCTCCTCAGAGAGTTTAGCTTGCTGAGACATCTGGTTGGGGTTATATTCTACCCTGTGGGCCTTTGCTGGCAACCTCACTAGCTCACCCCTACAGTCTCTGTACAGATTTTGGATCAGAAGCTTTGTTAATGTCCCTGTACCGGCATCTTTAGGTTATTGGTGTGCCAGCTTTCCTTATGGAAAGGTTTGTTAGCTACGTGAAGTTTTTATGGCTGGCCCACCTCATGTTGCAGGTGGGTGGTAAGGAATGAGTCTGCAAGGATAATGGTTTGGCAACTTTCCTAACATTCCTATGCCCATATTGAAAGAGAAAATTGCTTGTCTTTTCCATGTTTCATGTGCAACTGTACTTGTCTTTTGTGTTACCACTTTACAGTGCTAACTCCTGTTAAATATGCTGTTCCCAGAAACTCCTGTCGAACAATTGTTTTGCAGGTGACAGCCATTGGATAGCTTTGCTTCATGCTATAGCTCTTGCATTTGTTCTAACATTCAGTCCAAGGTGACTCTCATGTTATATTGCAAATTGTATTTCTCACTTGATTCTCCAAGGCATTTGCAGCTATTCTTCACTTTTAGTGGACCTGTGATTGTAAATGACAGATTTTCTATTCTGTATGTTTCATTTTATTTATCAATATTAGTAAATTAACAGTTTTCCCAGAGCCATAGGTACCTCCCAGCAGTTTAATATTAATGTTCAGCATCCATTTATTGCTTTATCCATTTTATTAATCTTTCTGACTATGCCTATGATCAGGCCCATTTGAACTAGTTCTGTGGTCAAGTTTTCATTTACAACATAATTAACTAAAATTGAAGTCTCTGTCTATTGTCTGTCTTTCATTTATTGTTTGTGCAATTTCACCAAAAAATAATTTGGGGTGAAATATTTCTGCATCAAGTGTTTCTATAGCAGGAGATGCAAAACACTGCTGTATTAAAATAAACATTTTCCAAGGGATGGTCAATTCAAACCTCACAAAAGAAAAAAGCATGTCCTCTTGTCTTTTAATGGCAAGAACATAAAACAGGGAGATCAGACAGCTGCTGTCTTTATTTAGAGAGGCTAACAACCAGTAAAGAAAAGCCTGCATTTGGGGGACTCATTTCACTTTTTCTTTTCTTTTCTTTTTTTAAAGAAGGGTCTGATGTCAGCCAGATAAAGTGCAATTCAGGGCATACTAAATATTGTACAAAATGGGAATGTTTGGCACTTCATACTCCTATGCTGAATTTTAAAAGAAAGAAGGAAAGATAACCTCTCTTCAAAGGGTAACAAGCCTGAAGAATTGGGATGGGAGTTGTAAAGACGAACTTCTGAAAAATTTGAGTCAGCATTTTTGGTACAGCCACAATAAAAGAATACACTGAAGAGAGCAGAATGGGTGGAAATGTCAGAGTTCAAACTGTTAAACTATTTGAGTAATGTGAAACAGCAGATGCAGACAAGCTACAAGAAATCCTGGAATGATGGGCCCTTAGTACTTAAGAACAAGATTGCACTAACATTCAACAGAGCACAGAGATCACTAGAAAACCTTGTTAATATTGCCTAGGACTTCCTGATATAAACCTTATCTTCAATTGTTTATAATTTTAGCAGAGAATAAACCTTCTGGCTGAAACTTTTCAAGGTTTTTTTTTTTTTCTTGTCTCTGCTTGAATTTTTAATTTTTTATCAAAGCTTTCTTGCACAGAAAAAAAAGTAAGACGAAGGAATTAAATAGTTTTATTGATGTCAGTAGCTCCTCTGATCTGTTTGTTTGGCTTGATGTTTGGTTTAACTACTTTGTTACCTTGCTTCATGTTTATCTACACTACATTTCATGAGCCTGTATGCATGTTATGTAAGGTCTTTCCTTCTCAGTCAGCCTTCACCTTTCCTAGTCCAGATTATTTGTAGTCATCCCCATACTGTCTCCCATGAGCCTTCATCTCCTTTTCCAGATCGTTTATGAATATACGGAATAGAATGGGCTCAGTACAGATCCTTGTGAGACTTCATTAGTGACTTCTTCCATTAGAAGGACTGACCACTCTTTCCTGTCTTTTGCTTTCTAATTTCTAAGGAGTTTTTTGGTAAGTTTTTACTTTTTTGTTTTGTTTTGTTTAATCCATGTGAGAACTTTTGTCTCATTGTTTAACTTCTTTGGGAATGTACCTTATGAAACAGACTTTGCGAGTCCAGATATACTGCGCTGCCCCTTCAAGTCTTGATTTGAGTTGTTGAATTGTTTTAGTCATCTATGGGACAATTTTCACATTAGATTGTGGTCTCTGAGCTATTCAATCTTTTAAAAACATAATTCTCCAAACAGATAATTCCCTTTGTGTAAAAGCTCCCTGTAATTCTTTGAACCAAATCTCTGTCATAATTATCTAAGTCACCCGGAGGTAGGGCTACATCTTGTCAGCCTTCTCAGATATGAGGTCTGTTAAGAGTTCCCTCTGGTGCATGTGTGTGTACACAGTAAGTACCTATCCCAGCAAAGAGGGACAGGAATGACTGCATTTAAGGGCCAGAATATTCTCTGACTGGAGTGAGATATAGGGAACACTGGTATAGTGCTAGGTTATAGTAGGTCCACACAGCACAATCTGGTGCAAATATATCAACTTGTGTCCTGAAGGGTGATCCCTCAAGTCTGCATAGCACTGAGCCTGAGCTAATAGGGTCTGCTGCCTCAGTGACGCTGTGAAAACATGGCTTGGATGGTTTCGGTTCTGAAATTAGCTTAGAACTTAACAGGTTGTAGTTTTTTGCACTGCATTTGATTTTATGGTGCAGACATGCCCTAGGAACAGCTGCCAAAGGCACTATGGCACATTGTGTTGGGGAATGTCATGCAGCAAAAGGATGCAGGAAAAGATACTGTATTCTTTTGTATGTCCATCTAAGGTAGAGACTGTGCCTACGCAGATATTCATACAGTGCGCTCATGCTGAATTTCATCCACATCACACAGCATACCTTGCATTAAGCCCACATTCACAGGCTAGACTTTATTGTTCTGATAACAACTTAGTGCAATATTGCATGAGTGTTCAGCTGTGCTTTGTGCTATCTTCAGTGTTTTCTCTGACGTGCTCTGTCTTTCCTAATAATTTCAAGAAATTAATTCTGAAGACTTTATTACATTTATATAAAATAAAGTATTTATAAAATACAGTCACTTGAGGTTTACGACGGCAGTAACTCCCCATTTTCTTGCTTATTCTCCATGTGTTTTCATGCCAGTATAATGAAGATGAAGGACAAGGTTACATTCATTGTCACAGAGTTTCTTTATCTATTCATGGAGGAAAGTCTTCAGAGCAAGTTAACATATGCATTTTTAGGGTCAGCTTTGGAGAAAATGGTTCTCAGTAGATGTAAATATAGAATGAGAGACCATGACAAAAGCCTCTGAAAGCAAAACTGGGAGTTCAGATCATTTATACAGCATAGCATAGGATTTAACGGAATAACTGATTTACTTCAGTTGAGTTTCCAGAACTGGCTTTCACAGGAGCACAGCATGATTTTATGTTTCTCTTCAGAGCTCAAGTCTTGATTGTCTTTTGCATCTGTACAGTGCAACATGGAGAACCAGAGCTCTGGTCTAGACTATAATCCAGGTAATCCTGAAGGACAGCAACTCAAGTCCTGGAATTCAAATCTTAAGAGAGATAGAGACTGTTATCTGTGAATGGAAAAATACAACATTTCTTCAGACACAGCCAGTGGGAAAGCTACTTTCAGTAATTTTTCTGAGTAGATAATGCAACATCTATAATTTTCCTAGCCAGACTCTGGTAAAATACTTGGAAAAAGAAGATTTGGGGGAATGCTGATTCAGCATGGATTCTGGATAACCTGAATAAAGCAAACCCCCAGTTGCTAAGCATACTAAGAGCCTTTCTTTAAAAAGAGGATGTGCTGGGAGGCACTGATTGTAACGTAGGGTGTTGCTTTGTGTGGAGCTGTGCAATTACTCACCCAGAAGGGACTGCTGCCCTTAAAAAAAACATGTACTTTTCTGAATTAGGAAGTTATATATATATATATATATATATGTATACACACACACACACACACACACACACATATATATACATATAAAAATTTATTTATATATTTATTATTTATATAATTATATAAAATAAATAAAATTCTTTGAATTGAAAGCTGGTTTGATTTGTTATTGTACTGTATAGCCAGACAGCTCTTCATTTTCCCAGATGCATGTGTTTCCAATGGTTTTCTCCTTCATATTTTAATGTTTGCTATGTATACACCCCTTGGAGGCATATTTGTTATAAATACATCAGATGTCAGTATTTTTAAAAACAAAGAAGCATATTATGTTTTTTACACTTCTTACTGTCAAGCATTTTTCCAGCATTCAGTCGTTTTTACCATTTTTGGTCCTTCAGTCTTTGTGTCCTCTTCTAAAATATGAACAACAGAACTGCTGCTCAATGTAGTATACTGATGCTGTATGCGAGCATAAAATCATTTTACTGCTCACTATTCTGTTGTTTGTGAGCCTGTGACATTCATGTTGGATGCTCCTGTTGAGGCCTTCCTGACCCATTATTTGGCAGAATTCATTTTAGTACTCTTCTATTCTAAGCACAGTTGCCATTTCTATGAGATTATCAGGCATAAATTTATTTCCTAAACATATGTCATTGCTTTTGTTTTGCAAGCGTTTGAATAGCAAGCAAACTTAATGACATTGTATGTTGTTGTTATTTAGCCCTTTATCAAACATTGGGGCATGCGCACTTTTGTTAAGAGTAGTTGTATATCTGCATTTGAATTGTAGTTATTGTGTTGGATAACATCAGGCCTGAAAATAAATCCTGTAGAATGCTACTAAAATGCTGAACTATAAGAACCACAAAAGGAGCTACCTTCTGACATCTAAGTACTGAACAGTTCTCAGTTTTAATGTATGATATATTGATCTTTTGTAGTGCTAATTTTTAAATGAGGTGATTGCCAGGTGGTGCTAATTCAAGTATCTTTCCAAACTCTGTTGCATCTACCTCATTATCAGTCACTGCTGTAATCTCATATAAAAATTAATGTTTTCTTTAATGAGACCTCTCTTCTATAAAGTCATATTGGCTGGCATGAATTATTTTTCAGTCTTTACTGATTGAATCTCACATCAACTTTTCTTTATTTTGCCTTGTTTTAATGTCAGGCTAACAAGCTTATAATTACCTGGGTGAGACCACTTACCCTTGCTGAGTATCACCACAGCTCTAGCATCCTTCCAGGCTTCTTGAACATCCTTCAAATTCCAAAACTAGAAATATTCTCATCTAGCTCTTTCTGTGTGAAAATAACCAAGGCCTCATAGTTTTAAAAGGATCTGTACCTCATAGGCCTGACAACTTCAGTTACTAATGAACTATAAATCACTTCAGGATCTTATTTTCAGTACTTCATTCAGCTTTCTTTTAAATGTATAACAGAAAATTAAATTAATGCTTTTGCCTTTCCATGTTTTTAAGTACATTGCAAATCTATTTAGTGGTGAGGCTTTGCCATTATTATGTCATCTTTTGTTATAAATATACTTTAAAAAGCTTTCATTGTAATTTTCTTTAGCTCTGGTAACTATGGGTTTTCCCCAAATGTCTTTAGCTTTCCTAAACGTTTTTTCTTACTTCATTTACTCCTTCATCATTTGATATATAAATATGTATTATTTTTATTTTGTAATATCTATCTTCATTGGATATTTTCTTTCTCTCCTGAACAGCCCCCTACATTTAGTCACATCTTTGCTCGATTTCTTTTTTTTTTTCCTTCAAATTGACGGTCTTTGAATTAGAAAATTGGCTTCACTGAAGAACTTAGTGTTTGAACTGAAGCTGTAATCTGCCTTCTGTTATGAAGTTAAATCAGGTCATGATTACTGATTCTTAGATATCCACAAACTTCTAGTCCAGTAGTTAGTTCATCTTCATGTGTTGTATGATTCTGATAAAAGTTGCATCATTCCTGATACAATGCCATTTGCATTAGAACATTATCATTGGTGGTATTTAGCTAAAACAGTTTCAGCTTTTGAATTTAACTGCTGAACATGGTTAAAGTAGTCATGCGGAAATGTTTTTGAAAACCACAGGCTGGAGGCCTGAGCCAAATGGAGATTGATGGAAATATGAGTTGTGTGCCTCTTCTCATTTTGAGTTAGGGAGTCTACAAAGTAACAAACTGAACATAATCTTTGCTTACCCCTAGAAGTGTCTGAACTCAAACTGGTATTTTATTGTGTTTTGAAAGTATTAAGTGTGTGTGCTTGATTGTCTTCAGCTAAACTCATGTGAAAGCAATTGTGTATAAATGCTCTGGAAAGGTGCAAGAGTTACAATGGTGAAAATGAAATACATTTCTAAAGCATTTGCTAATTTGTATATGTTCCCTTAGAACAATTGTTTTGGATGCTTTTGGTTGCCATAACAACCAGATGTGTGTTTCAAGTTTTTGAATTTGTTTAGACAGCTGAGGTCTGTTATGATCATTGGCTGTGACCTCAACATATGGTCTTGTCCCAGGTCTCATTCACCAATCACTCTTCTGTTGCTCTTAGTCTGTGAAGCCAGGAAAGGTTACAACCAGAGGTTACAGCTAAGTCATTGAGAGATGCCACAGACATTGGTAAAAAGACAGTTTTTTAAGGCTTTGTGTGTAGAAGTGAATTTGTTGAAGCATGTAAGATGTCTGAAGAGTGTCAATTTTTGACATCACACCATGACTTTCAAGTTCCCAAATGCTGTGGTGTGGTTGACATCTCCATTATGTACAAAGTCAACAGTGAAATAAGCAATTACATTCTCTTGGTCTTTTATGTAATCAAAACAAAAAATGTAATAGCTCATTTTGTAGGTAGAGAAGTTTTTTCCTCTTGAACTAAACAAGTGATTTGCCCATCCATAATAAACTTTATTGGTCTGGACAAGAATTTCCAAAAGAAGACTACTTTATAACACCAAATCCACTGAATTTAGTACATTTAATACAGCTTCAAACAATGCTGAAATTCATCTTCATGAAAAATGTCATAAGCATGGAATACCTTCAAAACAATTTGTGTTTATTTCTTCAGTGCCTGTTTTTTCTATTAAATAATACTGTATTTGTTACTGGAGTCCTTTGTTTAACACAGGAGGGCTTTTAGCTTGAGTTAACACACTTTTGTAGTGAAGGAAAGGCTCCAGATTCTATCCAATGAGAACAGATACTTAAGAACTGTTAAAAACAACCATAAGAGTTCTCCATCTCACCTATTGTCCAAAGCAGTCACTGATGTAAAAATAATGAGTGCTTCTGATTTTGTCTTGTTCTCCTCTGAGTTCACAGGTCTGGTTTAACTAGAAAGACCAAAGCCAACAACAACAAAAAAATTCTAGCAGGATTTAAAAAAAGATTGCTCTTTCATGGATGCAGAAGTAATTCAGGTGAAACAGGCCACGATAGCCTCCCTAGCCTTACCTAAGTAGACTTCATTTATAGTGACATCTTATGTAAGACAGCCATACATACAGACTTGTTTTTAAAAATCCATTTTTTTCTCTTACACTGTTTTAATTAGCCAAAAAAATCATAATAACTATTTAAGAAAGCTATTCTTGCCTATCACTGTTCAAGTTCTTCTGGATAGAAAGACCAGTAGTAGTAATATGCACTGAAGTCCAGGGATAGATTTAAGGAGGGGAGGACCCAAGAAGCGTAAAAGCACAAGGCTTAACTCCTGAGTGAATGAACTCAGGGAGACCAGACAACGATTTAATAGCTTTGAAAAAGATATATTATGCTGTATATGGGAGCATGATGGGAAGCACTGATTCTGGAGTACTCTACAAGGCTTTGGTATCTATAAAGCTCATACCCTTCCCAGATGATAAAGAAACAAAATAAGTTGTGCCTGGAAAAAATAGCTTGAATATTAAAAAAAAAAAAAAAAAGAAAAAAGAAAAAAGAAAAAAAAAACACAAAAAAACCAACAAAATGAATGTAGTATCTGCCAGGATTGGCAAGCCAGGCTGATTTCAGTCTTTATAGATTGCACATGAAAATAATGGAGTAGACTTAAGCTCTTTCTGATACGTGTGGCAGGACTGGTGCAATCTGCTCTGATTTCCTCATGAGTTAGAACTCCTCTACTAACTCTGAGCCAAGAAATGCTTGCTAACACGAGTGGGACAGGAACATACATTCAGGAAAAATTGCAGCTCCTGAGTATATACATGTATTTTACAAATATAGCAGTCCTTCTCTCAGTGGTTTGTCACAAATCCACGCTCTTCCTTCTCACCACACAGCAGGGATGCCCCACAGACAGCAGCCCCTCAGCTTCAGCCCAGCTCCCTTAGTGCCTGCCCCTCCCCAGGTCTAAAGCAAATGTTTTCTCAGAACCTCTCATGAAAAGGAGAAGGGGGAGATCTTTGTGATTACAGCTATAGGAATAATACAACTGATACCAAATTTCCATGTAAAAATATAATTCCAGGGCAGGGCATAAACCCATTCCTGAGGGTGTAGTATGGTAGCAAAAGCAGCTGGCTTGTGTAGAGCCCCCTCAGCTCTATTATGGCTCCTGTCGTTGGCATGGGGAGACACGCTAGCCTCTTCAGGTCCGTCCTGCCCTGCCCTGCATGGGTGAGAGGCGAGGAGCGGAGCCGCAGCCCCAAGCGGCAGGAGTGGCAGCAGATACAAGCCTTGTTTGTGAGGGAGACTGGCAAAGGAAAAATTCACCAAAGACTAAGGAGCAATGTTATTTCTGTAAGCTCTTAGTCTGCTGCAGCCACAGGAACAGCACTTGTGGTAAAGCCCCACTGTGATGCCTGACTTTTAAAACCTCTTGAGATCCCCTTAAGGCATCATAAAATGTCAGGACATCAAACGGTGTTTGCTTGCACTACAGAGTTTGCTTTCGGCCCAAATCTTGGCCTCTACTTCAAAGATGTTTAAGATGGCAGCTGCTTCCACCTGTCAACGATGAGTGCACAAGTGGTCCTGGGGGAAAAGGGGGGTTATTTATACTACCGAGCCCTGGCACAAAAGATGGCTGTCTACTGTGCTTATCATAAAAGGAGATGGCAAAGCTTCTCCAGGGGGTGTTTCAGAGAATATAAGTTAGTTGTCTTTTTTGAATTACCTTTCAGAAGAATCTGCCTTTTCTATATTGGCAGTTGAAGGAGCGAAACATAAGGAAATATTGCAATATACTGCATCCTATTGCTGGGTGATTATCAAGTGACTGTCGCTGGTAGTACTGACTTCAAAGAGCCTTTCTTGTTTTACAGCTAGTGTCTCCAAAACAGAGCTTTGTAGTTTTACAAACTTCTTCCTGCCAGGTAAATTGATACTTTGTATTATGAGTTGGGCTTTTGAATTCCTTTGGTATCAATTTTAACAAAGGATTTGATTCAAATTAGCTCCGAAGGAATACTCTCATTTGAACGTTTTGTTCCAGTTTTATTAAAGCTGTATTCTTAGAGGCATTACCTTTACAAGGGTTTAAACATTTACAGTACATACCTTAGAATTAGCATAGCTAAAGTGGAAGTCATTTTTCATTTCTATCACTCTCTGCTATGCTTCGCTTACTAAGTGCAGTCTGTTCAGTGCAGCCTTGATGGATGAAGGAACGCACTTGTAAATAACAGACATATTTATATTGCTTGCTGATCAGGAAAGAAACATGTCATTGCCACAGCCATCTATCCATAGCAGCTTTAGGACTTTGCCAATACTCTCAGATCAGTTTTTCAGTTTGGGTCCAGAAAGCTTTCAATTTTCCTGTATTTATAACATGGTGGAAAATAGCAGGGCTGTTAGCAGACATCAAATTTAATTTTGATCTTGACTTTTCTGCTTTTTTTCTGGTGTTTCTATTAGAAGTATTTTCATGTTCTACACAACAATGTGAGACAGCTTTGCTAGAACTAGAATTTAAATCCAATTCCCAGCTTTGCATTTCAAGCTCGTCAATATGTATTTGTACTTCCAACAACCTCTATCAGTTGTCTTACCGTAGTGAGAGAGAGAAATCTGGAGGTCACTCAATCAGAAAATCTAGATCTATTTGCAAAGGCTGAGATCTTCTAGGCTTGATGACTAATTATAGTTTACTAAAACGCAGACTAAACGTGAGGGCTAACTTTCAGGTGTACTGAACATCCTTGTGTTTTCATTGACTGCTAGATAATGAGAAACTATTGATTGAAACATACTCAAAGTGGTAAGTAATTAAGAAGAAGCTGAGAAATGTTATCCAAAACTTTAATATTTTCTAACTTATGAATTAAGAGGTAGAAAGCCACAAAAGAAAAGTTAGTCATGAAACATGCATATACAAAATTTCATGACTGAGTCATGTCATAGCCGGCTGCCCTAGGAAGTATTCTCTAGCCAATATCTGGCTGTCATTTGAGCTTGATATGGCTGATATCATATCCTTAATATGTTTTTCCTAAGAGTATGGACCATGTCTCTCTCTAATGCATTCCTAGAGAAATGTAAGGAAACAATGACTTCTTACTTGAGTGGGTCTTCTGAACTGTGTTTGAAGTCTAGCTGATGGCTTCAGGGAGGCTTACAAAGGAAGCGAAATGCCGTAACAGCCCTTGAAATAGACATCTCCCCCAAGCTGTCCAAATACTTGAGGGCATGAGGCCTATTGGCAAAACACTGAAGGCCAGTTCAGTATGGGGCATCAAATTTTTCATGGTTCTAACAACACTGTCTGTAAGCAGAGATGTTGAATGAAATAGTCCCTCAGCCTTGCTACTAGATCCTCTTGGAGGAACCTAGTTGATTTCCTGCAGGGAAGGAGCAGGGAGCCCAGAAGAGACTGTAGGCAGAGCCTCTGTTTCTACAGGATGGGTGGTCAAAGGAAGAGCATCTGGGTGCAAGCAGGTAGTGACCAAAATAGAAAGCCTAAACTCTTGGTGTTCATTTAATCTAGAGTACTAAGCAATGGATTGGATCAGAACCAAGGCCAAATCTGTGTTTATCTTTGACTTGTTGGAATAGTTGACGTGATAGTCCTACAGCTTGTCTTCTTTGCATATGCTTTGCCTCTTTTCACTTCATGGTGCTACTTCAGTGGGTCTTTCTGATTCCTCCTTCCAGGCAGTACAACTAATGCAGATATATCTAAATTTTCCACGCTCAGTTTTGTAGGTTCCTGTTCTCTTATAGTTTGGTAAGCGAGTCCATCACAGAGACAATTTACTTTTGTTAGGAAGGATGGAAGTGATATACCAAAATGCAATTTCAGTGGATATTTTATACTCCTCTGCTGCTGGAATTTCGATTTTGGGAGAGTCTGTTGCTTCCTATTGGTGTTCAGGAACCTTGCAGAAATCTAAGGGTTTGTTTGTTTTCCGTCTAAAGTCAAAACTTTTGTTTTCTAGAAGTAATTTTATTGACCAGAATAGTTTGATCCCTTCACTCTGAAGAGTTGTTGGTGTTCTCAGAGACATCAGATATTTTTTCTCTCATCAGTCATAGGTGTGAAATTTCCTACTTCATTATCATATTTTAATCAAAAAATCTCTGGACAAAATTGCTGGCCTCTTGGGCATGTATAATTTAGTGTTTTAGTTTGGATCAAGAGCATGCTTTTAAAGCAAATCTGCTCATCCACAGTTGCTGTGCTTTGCTTCACATTGTGAAGCAGTCCCAGTGGTTCCTTTCTGGATCTTTTTTGGTTTTCTTTTGGATGAAACTGAGTTGAGAGATGTGCTCCAGGAATGGCTTTAGCCACCAGTGGTCGTCCAGTCCAAAGGGCCAGGCTAGAGTTAGTCCAAAGTTTAAAAAACAAAACCAAGACCACCCAAAATGTGTATGCTGCAGACATTACATCCTTCTTACTAGAGGACTGGCTTTTCAGATGCACTCCTGCTGGTCTGCCTTATTTTCTAACTGGGCATAGCCCTCATGAGACTCTGTGCTGAACAAACGTAACACGTGCTCTGCTGAAAGCGATATCCTGTCAGTCTAGTTATATTGTATTACAAGCAGATTCTGAATTAACACATAGCTACCAAAATCCAATCACATACCTGTATTAAAATATAGCTGTACTTGTACTGCAACAGAAAAGCAATGAGAGTGTATTTAGTTAAAATTTAATAGGAGTAATTATTTATTAGGAGTATGTTAATATGAACATTGATATCTTTTTCTGCATATCTCACTGTAGCCATTTAAATTAGTGATTTGTTCTGATGAGTTTTAAGGTAATGTGACTTCTTAACAATGGACCATATGAAAGTTTCGGTTTATAATGGGTTTATAATTAATCCATAAAAATTAATTTGGCCATTTATAATGGATTGTTAATTAGTTTGTTAACAGGGCTGTCACTTCCAAAGCCTCTGCAGAAGGTGAATATTAGGTTAGTTCTCTCTCGTGAGGTTTCAGGAAGGTTTATCACATCCCTTACAAAAAGTATTACTCTCCACATTTTTCTTGTGAAGAGAACTCTTCTCTCTTACCAAACTTTTAAATATTATTATTGTGAAAGATGATGACTTCTATTTTGCCATGTCTGTTTCTTGGCACCATTCCCTGGGTAATCAGTGACCTCCCCCCTCCCCCCCCCCGCCATATGGCATTGATTGCTGCAAATATTTGAACAAAATGGAAGTAACTGAATATCCTAACTATATGCTGGAATAACCTTTACCATACCCTGAGCTAGAAATTACTAAATAGCCTTTAAAGGAAGATGAATTGGTTCTCTTTGACAAGAAAATATTCCAGAAATGAAGTTACCTTCATTACACAGAGGTATTTGATGCAGAATATTATGCTAGCAGTACTAAGTCACAAAAATTACAGTGAATATTAATTCACTAATTCACATCTGTCCTGCACAGAGCTTGGTGTATACAGTGTAATAGCAGTTTTCTGCATGCTTCATCTGTAACCACGCCCTTCAAAATGACAAAGTGAGATGCTGCTCCTAAAAAAATAGTCCTTTTTTTTCATTATCAGTGTATTCATCCTTCCTCCCCCACCCCCCTTTTTTTGATGAATGTTATGTATGGTGGCATTGAAGTGGTAGTATTAAAATAACCTTCACTTGGCCTGAACAGAACTGAGGCAATTGACAATGTAAATAGTTCTGATCGATGATCCAGGGTTCTTCAGACTTTACATCCTCATGATCATCATTTAACTGAAATGTAAAAACATTGTTCTTTGTGTCATAAGTAGACCTTGTGGCAGAATGTACAAGGTGACTAGTATCATTTCTCTTGTTTCTGTACTTACTGTCAGGACTGGCCTATTCATGGTGTTTGTACTTTATTGTTGTCATGGCTGGTTGCAACTGGGGGAGAAGTTCCTTAAGCATAAAGTCCGGAAGGATTTTGAGCCTGCTTTCTAAGGCTACACTAGGTTTTAAGTTTTGGATTCTTTCCTTAAAGGGAATATTATTTAGAATTTTATTTTCCTGTTTTGCTTTTATCTTTTAAGAGTATTATTGCTTTTAAAATTGCTTTCCCAGAGATTGCTGTAGACCTTAGAAAAGGTGATGTATCCTTGAATTCTTTATGGGTTTCCAAAGAAATAGGCTGAGAGGTATGCTTGTCCTTCAGTCTTTTTGTTAATAATAAACACAGCTAAACACAATGGAATGCAGAGATGTTGAGCCATGGATTCAGAGAACTAAACTTACTGTAAAGTTGACTTACAAGTAAAAATAAACGTAGGTCTCAAATACTGTTTTTCAAGGAAAAGTCTGCATAATTCCAACATCACTTGCAATAGAACTAAGGTTTTCATTTGTGTGTTTCTTTGTTTTAAAATGAAGGCTTGTTAAAATGTGTGGGGTAAGATTGCTTATTTTATAATTTGGCTGAAATCCTTGAAAAACAGCTTATAGATATAAATGCTAATGAAAGCTCCATGTCCCTTCATCCTTCAGTAATTAAGAAATCTCCAGTCTCCAAATCTCAAGCTATTCTGTGCCAATAAGCCAGGTGGGTTATTATGTTATGAATATTTAAGGTGGAACTACTTATCTCTCTAATTTCTGGTCTATTAAACAAATGATACTAAGACACACACTTTCAGGTTTGCTTAATATTCTTAAAAGACTTCAATTAACTGTTAGCATAGATCTGCTTTTAACTTATTCAGAAAGCTTTGAGACTGTTGCTCGACAAACTTAACAGATTAGTAGAAATCTTTATAGTGATAGTAAATTAAGATGAGGTGGAAAGGTGGGTCCAAGCCTCTTTTCATTCATCCCTTTGGCCAAAAAATCTCTGGTGGCTTTCTTCATGGCTGCATCATCAGTGCTTCTCTTGTCACAGACACAAACAAATACCCGTGTACCAGCATTCGTAGCCTGCCCCAGAGATACTGTCCTCCCACACCTGTGGTGTCTATTGTGGGCAGCAGCTCCTACAGCCTCAGTGACTTTTGCTCTGAATAGGAGCTTAACTGCTTCTTACATCTGTGTTAAATGGACAGTGGCTGTCATACCTCTAACTTCACCTAATTCCCAGATAAGAACATTTCCTTCTAGTGGAAGGAAACATAATATGAAAAACATTTTAAAGTATTAGGTATTATACTGAAACTAAACACAGCATACTGAGACCTTACTCTTTATATCCCACAGCAAGTCAAAATGCCTTGTTGTCTTTTTAGGCCTTAGATTAAAATCCTTGCTGGGGACCCAGAGGCTGAATGTAGATCCACAGCAGCCCTCTCTAGACATTGTCTGCAAAGGGGGAAACACAAATCTTCCTTTGTTAGGCTAAATTTTATTTACTCTGTCTTTTTTCATAGTTACGTAATTTTAATTGCATTAGTAATGATCAAATTGAAATCTTAAATTAGATGCCCCAGTCTTGTCAGCTGTAATGCAATTCCTGCAGGAAAAGGACAGGACACTGCATTGTCTAAAAGTATTTTTATATGTAGGTTGTTATAATAATAGAAAGTAACTGTTTTCATTTAACCTAAGTACATAATTATGTAACTTCTAAGGCTGCTAAAATGTAGAAACATCTTTCCGTGTTATACATCACTAAAAAGATGATGCAAAGCTACTATATAGCTTTTAAATCCTTGTGAGTATGAAGCGTGAATTTTTGAGGAAGACTAAGAGGGCTTTTGGAAACCTTTCTCCTCTCTCCCTTCATCAGTGCAAGCTGTGGATCAGACACTCCTGAGCCTTATGAGGAGGCTGAGTGGCTGAATGGCTCCTCTTTACACTAAAGAAATGTTGGTACTGGAATATAACTTCGACTCCAGACATCTTCAGAGTGAGCTGGGCAGCTTTTACACTCTGCTAGAAACAGAGGATGACAGTAGTGTGTGAGTGTGTGGAATGGTAAATAAAGAAAAAAGGAAGGTCTGAGACTTGGATGGAGGGAGGTAAGAAGACATGGAGAAATGATATCAAACTAGCTTGTTGAGCTCAGGTTGAGAATGCCATGGAGGAGTCCAGAGTAGGAGGTTGGGTGGTAGAGGCCTGAAATGGATTTGACAGAGCATCGGGACTCCAGAGGCTGAGCTGTCATGGACTTGAGGAAGGGGATCATTGTGTTAGGATACCAAATATTAATGGAAGAAAATGGTTTATATTATCTTATATTCATTCATTACTCCCTGTCACACCACTTCTCCTACCCCGGCCATCCAATTTCTCTCTAATGTTTTCAGAACACTAGGTTGCAAGGTCAAAAAAAGAAAAAAAGCATCTGAATTCTTCTTGTGCCATCTGCTATGAACTGGGACAAAAACAAGATATTTCTATCTGTCCAGGGCTAGTGTCTTTTCAAACTCTCTCTGGTAAGTCTTCTGTGTTTTCCTTATCCATACGCAGTTGGACAGAAAGATACTTTCAGTCCTTTTTACATGTTTCTCCAGCACACCCACCACATTTCTCCTATGGCAGATTCTCTGGCTTTGTCCTCTATATAAGTCTCAGATATTTTTGTTTTTTCTTCCATACAGTACTGGCAGGGGATGTTGAAAACTCTGTATATCTCTTCACTTGTTATTAAATCCACTTAATATCTAATCTTCTTCCTGAAGCACTCACTTTGGGAGGCATTTTAGGTATGCCTGCACCATACCAGATTGTAAAAATCTTATTTCCTATTGAAAAGGTCAGCTTCCACTCTACCATAAAAATAAGATGGGCAGCATTACTCACTAAACTAAAAAACTAATCTCTGCAGTTCTCCCCTAACCCACCTGTCTTCACTATGTCAGTAGTGCCTGGAGAGGATGGGGCTTGATGACCTTGGTTCTGGTCTTTCCATGCACTGATCTGAAAGTGCAAGGGAAGAAGAGGAAGCTGCTCTCAGCGTGGCCATGTCTGCTTTGGGTATACATAGAATGAAAAGCATTTGTGAAGGATTACTTTTTTCCCTTCTCTGAATTATTAATTTCTGGACTCACTGAATTGTTTAACATTTCTGCCTTCTAACAAAGGAAACAATAACTAGAAGCATGTAATGAGGATATGTACAGTAATCCATTTGTAAACAGAGCATGTGTATGGTATAATCCATATGGATTTAGAAGCAAAAGATGGATTATTTACATGCTTCATTTACACATGGCTATGTATACAAACCATATTCTTTTATACACTGCTGACAATACACACATGGGCTCCTTTTGTGTAAACAGTTGTGAACAAGCCTTTTCTCTTGTAAGTTGAGATCTTCATGTGAGCAATGGCAGATCATGGTCTCCAGGATGAAACATTGGCATTGACTGAATTATAGCCTGGTTTCCTGTGAGAAAAGGCATGCCGAATGAGAAACTTTGTGAAGTAAATTAAAGCTTGGTGAAAAGACATGGCCAGTGTCTGGTATTTCTTTTCTACAGGCTTAAAGGAATAGCTTTGCTGCTATAGTGCATTACAAACATCTCAGAGGGTTTTACAAGGTTAAGTTTAGAGTAAAAAGAAAAAACAATAAACAGTCATCTGAAATACAGTCTATGTATTCCTACATTGAGTTGCCAACTTTAATTTCTACAGAAACTCCTGTGGCTGAATTTTTTTAGTTGTTCAAAATGCAATTCTATTTCTGGGATTGCCAATGAAATTCCACCCTTTTAACTCTGGTGGCATGCAAAAAGAGAGGGTTCTGTTCTTTGGTCTTGTGCACTGCTCATATAGTGATTGCCCTTTAGAAACTTGTAAGTTCTCTTTGTAGCTACTCTAATGATGCTTGTAATGTTACCAGAGGCAAAAAGTATGGCAACAATCCCCTCAAACAGTACAGAAATAATGATTTAAGGTTATAACGTGCCTTTTCCATGGGGATCTAATTTGGGTCCAGATGGCAAATGTTGTTTAAGCCCTTTCATGAATTAAACAAAAAAAGGCTCATTTTAGTTGTTGTAAACAAGATGTGTCTCAGCTCATGAAGGAAGCCAAATGTGACTGTATATTTCTTAATATTTGCTCTGAAAATTTTTTCAGCAAATACTTGAAAATTCTAAGAAAAAAGTTCATCCTCCGTGCCTCTGAGAGGCAGTACAATTTCCCTATCCATGGAAAGCAAAAGCTTAATATAGTCCCCACTGTGACTTGCCCTGGGGTAGAGCCACAGCTAACAAGGCTATCACAGATCATGTTTGCCAGCATGCCTTTGTTTCCTGCTCCTAAATGAGAGGCCTGTTAGATCTGCCTTGAGCCAGGCTGACATCTCACCCCAATGAAAGGCCTCCCTTCTTGGTGCTTTCTCCTAAAACTTGGTTCACCTGCCCAAGGTTAACAGAAGAGCGTCTGACTGCTCCCTTGTACCTCACCTTCCTCTTGTGAACATAGACCCTGCTCTGTGTGAATTTTCATTACCAAACAGGGAGCAGTACTAGTATTAGGTGTTTGAGATCATATAGTGTTTTTTTGTTTGTTTTAAGAAGGTGGAGAGTGGAACTCTTTAAACTACTGGAACAATGCTGCTTCTAGAGGTTATAGTTTTAACCATATAATTTCCATTATTAGGAAAGAACTATCTTTAGCAAAGAAAAAACAATAATTAATGCCAGCCAGAAAACCAAAAAATGGTCACTTGATAGAAAACATTGTACACTTGTCTTCCAGAACCGAAAGTATATTGTAAAGATGTGGTCAGAATTCGTGTGCACTGAAACCTATTTATTTTACTCTTAAGGCCCTTGTTTCAGCAATAAAATATCATCTAATAAGATTGTTCTATTTAATGCTGGACTATGCTTGCTTTATCATCGTCTTTCTCAGTTCTAGGTTCAAGTGCAGTTGACATAAAAGAGGGAATGAAAGTATTTTAATCAGCATAAAAATCTTGCTGAACATGTACAATACAGATACAATTCTTAATCATATGTACAATACAGATGCTTTCATTAGTTCCATAATTATACTTCTGTCTAAAGTAAGGAAAGTGTGCAATAATATTGACTTGGCTGATACATTAAAATATAATTTTATTTCATTCAAATGGTCTCTTTCTCCCTTTCTAAAATGTTTTTACTGGGAAGATTAGTGACTTACTTTGGAGTTTTGTGTTTCCTTTTTTTTAAATCAGAGTTTCAACATTTTGCTGTTTTCAAATACTGACTAAGCTAGACCAGGCCCGTAGCTTGATGTAGGCAAATGTCCTATGGGACTACATCAGGCCAGAGAAAGAAAGGGATGTTCTGCTTTTAGCAGTCAATAGATGCAGAAGTGGCTGCTATGACACACTCATTCAACAGCTGGTTCCCATTTATTCTTAGTAGCTGAGCAAAGAGCTAGAGATAGAACATACAAGCAGCTGCTATTCCTGTTACAGCTCAGATTTTAAAATGTCTGCTCCACTCAACCTTGCCTTTTAGGATGGAGCATTGGATTTTGTGATTTCAGGCCAGGTTATTCTCTCTGAAAATATTCCTATATAGCTATCTTGTCTTTTAGACTCAAGGTTTATATTTAAGCTTTCTGAAATGTTTGTATTGTCTCTTCATACTTATCATGTTTATTATCATGAGATATGCATACTGTTATTTCTACCTCACTGCTTTCCTCATTCTAGGAGTTATTCTTCTGTGTTCCTGCAAGTTGTCACTTCAGAAATGAGAGAAGGAATCCAATTCCTAATAGTGAGTCATAGGTTTTATATATAGAATTTTCCTCTTCTGCTCCTGTCCAAGATAGATAACCATCAGAACTTTTTTAAACAATTACTGAAAACACAATGTTTATTAAATTAATCATTCCCATATTAGAGGAACATATCTCAAATCTTCTCAAAGAAAGATACACTCAGAGGACCCTTCACTGCTATTACTATTCATGGAAAACTTCCAACTTTTCAATATGTTTGGAAATCCAGGTCAAAGATGTGTAATCCTGACCAAGTCTTTGAGAGTTTGAAGACATCTGTGATCTCAATTTTACTGTCTCTAAATTCCTCCTTTATCTCATTTATATACTGCTTATTTTTGTTAATATCTCTTTGTGATGGAGCCCACTAATTCCTCTTAGTTTCTGATTGATCTTGTATTGATTTTCTGTATTGTAGTTGGGCTTTATGGTCTCATCTTCTTTGTACTTTTTTTTTTCCCCAGAACAACCTGTATTGCACATGCCTTCACCTTCCAAAGACAACAAAAGGGTCAGTATTCAGAATGGGTGTACAGGTTTTCTTCTCTGAGAATTTTAAAATAATTTTAGGTAGATGGTCTTTTGGAGGAAAGGAGGTGGTTATGAAATACAATCTGTGTGCAAGCTGTAGTGCTCTAATGGCTTTAACTGTTGGTCAGTTATTCCTGCAAAGAGAAATTTCTGCATTAAGCATCTTGAAAGGAGGATCTTATTCTGTCCACTAGTGACAGAAGACTGTGATTCAAAATCTAGAAAATGTTATCAGAAGATGGAAAGCCTTACTTATTTGTTGTAAATAGCATAATAAAAAAAGAGGAAGACCAAGGTGTATTTTTAGCAACTGCAAATTGACCCTGGTTTCTCAAATTGAAAAGAGACCATAATCTTTTCTAATAAGGAGGCAATTCTGGTTTAATTAGACAGATTGGAACAGATTGTTTAATTAGACAGATTTGGACAGATTGTTTTCCATGAAACTCACTCATCCTGGTTTTACACCACAGATGTAATGGGATAGAGTGTCAAATGAGTTATTTATGTGGGAATAGAGATGTGGAGCTGGCTTAAATTTTATTTTATAGTTACATTTTATAGTGCCTCCTACCATGCTCATTTCCAAGCTAGAGGTCTTTCTTGATGCTTCGCAACATGGCTGTATGATACTTGGTGGAAGGAAAAAATGGAACAGGAGATTTGCATATGGTATTTATCTAACAGCATGTCATTCTGACCTGTGCAATGTAAAGTCAATGGCCTGTAAAAGCATTTAGCATAGTCTATAAAACAGTGTATGGCAGAAAAGACAATGTTGAAGTACAAAGAGTGATAAAGCTAAAAACTAGTTCTGACTAGTTCTGTCTTTGCTGGGAGGAAATCACTAAAGTTGACCCCAGAAGAATCTGTGCCTAAATCAGATTGATAGAAACAGACTGATGATGAAATGTAATGGCAAAATTCTATATATAGTGCCTATGGGCCACAGTGATGGTCAGAGGTGACCTTCTCCAAGCTGCTGATCAAGCAAATCCAAAAGCCTATATTCTAGAGATTTTAAATGAAATAGAAGCCAGCTTCTGGGTAAAGCCAAACAGAAGAACAAGATGGAGCAGTCCTGACAACTACTGTAGACATTAGTGTTAACATGTCAGCCCTGGGATGTAACCACTGTGAACTGTGCTGTATAGTGATGTAAGCAATTTCAGATTTCACACATGGGACCTTATTGACAGAGGTCAGTGAGTATAGCAGATGCTCTGAATATTTAACAGAGAGAGACCAGGAGAGACTTTTATAAGTTGGTTTATGTGAAGCAGAGCTCAGTAGTTTTGTTAATAATTCCAGGATTAAAAACAATGTTTTCTAGATGAACTACAGCATGTCTTTGTAAGCACGGTTTATCTCAGTTTATATGACTAAATACAATGAATAGAAACCATTTGTTATCACACAGGTAGTCTCCTATAATTCAGATGACTGGGTGTACAGTTAGAGATGCAGATCAGGAAATGGAGAAGGGGATGAGTGGGGAAGACCTTAATCTTATGACTTTTTTTGAGGAGAAAGGAAGAAGTGGGAAAAGGACTCAAATCTTTGAGATCTAATTAGCAGATTAGTGGATGATGTACGTACCCTCCATTTTACCTGTGGCATGTAGGAAAGGATACACTGGATGGACTTCTGAAAAAACTTGCTCCTCTAAAAGTATCTTGTTATTGAGAAAAATCAATGATTTAAAATCTGTTATGCTTAAATACTGATCACAGCATCTGGAGAGCAGATGTAAGTTTTAGGAAGAGGCAGTAAAAACATCTGTTTTATAAGATGGCCTTTGGAACATTTTATTCAGCTTTGATCATAGCAGCATTTTTTTTATTACGTGGAAAGATGTGGAAAGAGCAAGATAGGTTGATCTGAATTAAAATGTACAAAGTGACTGTTGATGGATATAAATCTTAAATCTGCCTGAAGAAAGGGCAAAATGGATTTCAGGGTTGTGTCACCTCAGGAAAAGAAAAATGGAAAACTTTCTCTCACTGATGCATGTTGCTGAATTCTCCAGATGCCCTTTTCTTGCTTTAATCCATAAACTGCTGAAGAGGCACCTGGTGATGCAAAATCACTCATCGAAAAGCAGAACTCTCAGGAGATGTCTGTCATTTCGTTCATATGCTCTGTCTAGTCATGCACTTCCTTTTACCTTCTTGTCAAACGTCAGTATTATCTTTACTGAAATAATAGCTACATTTTTCCTGCAAGCGAGGATTCTTTTTGTTAGGCTTTTTATGAACACATAACTGAAGATGGCTGATAGGATAGGATTCTGACAGGAATAGGTTTTTATTCTTTAAAAGAACTTCAACTAAAGAGACTCCATAGTTGCTCTAAGCAACTTGTTCTAGCATTTTACTTTACTTTCAACTAGGAAATTAAATTGGCTGAAACTTTTGCTCTTTAATTCCTGTCTTATCTGGAGCAAAGAGAAGGTTTCATTCACTTCATTTGAGAAGTTTGCTGCATGCACCTTTTACATATCTGAAGATATTTCCCTTTAGTCTTTCCTTTTCTGAACTAAAAACCGCATCCTGTCATTTTCTTTCCTAGCAGCCTAAATCTTCGAGACTTCTGATCATTCTCTCCTCTTCCAGGCTCTGTCCAGTTGTTTACATCTTTTGGGCACAAAAGGGTTGGGTTTGGTCACAAGCAAACACATCTTTCTTTCACAAGTGTCCTGGAGGAGCTTGAAGACTGTAAAGATTATTTTTCATAACGTACCAACAAAATACTTGTTTGCGCCTCCCGTTATGAAGACATAACCCAGACCTTGTTCTACAGAATTGCCCATTTTTGACTAGTCTACTGAATTGTGTACTGCTGTTCCCTTTGTTTCTTCAGTTTTTCAAAACTGTCTTTAACTGAACACCTGAACACTCATGTGCGTGTAGAACCTCCTTGTTGATACAATCTTCCAGACATGTACTCTGTTTCATCCAACTGGTCACTAACAAATTCTTGACTTTTCCCAGGCCTAGGGAAGAAAGCTGCCCTTGATCACTCTTTCCAGTTTGAGAGTGCTCCATTGATACCTACTGTCTTGCATGTGTCTTGTTGTAGTCCCATTTATACCATGTTACTCCAACCAAATTGTAAGAGTATCACGCAAAACAGTGTCAAAGGCACTGTTAAAGTTAGGATATATACTATATACAGTATAGCCCTGGCAGGTGGCCCTTTTATGGAAAGAAGCATGTATTGCCTTGAAAGCTAAAGAGCAGGAAATTGCCTAGGCAGTTCCCCATTCTCTCCCCCTTACAGTGCCTTAAAGTGAGATCTATAATACAGGGCATTCTCCCCTTTTAAAAGCTTTGTTGCTTCATGGTAATTTCCTCAATTCTGCTTAACTGGCAGTGGGGCAGTCCTTTCGTAGATTATTGCCTCTGTGTACATCCTAGTACTGGCTCATTGCTTGTTTTGTAGAGAGAAAAATGCTGTATAAACGAGTGAAAGAATTTAGAAAAACAGCTCAACTTCTTAGGCAAAAACATTACCCCTTTTTAAGGAACAAATATCAGACAATATGTATGAATGCACTATGCTGAACAGCATAGCTGCTCCTTCAGTTACGGTGCTTCATTAGCATGAAAAGGCACTATAGCTGATGAACACTTCTTATCAGAAAACAGCAGGCATTTCAGCAGAAGAGGAAATTCAGATATACTGTATTAGAAAGGATTTTATCATAGTTTTTAATAGTTTATAGAGGAAGACAACATTTTTGGTACTATGAGAATTTCATATAAAAAGTAATTTTTATTGGAGAAATCTCATATTTCAAATGCAGGCACTGTCATAACCTTCTATGAGTGCACACACAATTTATGCAGCAGTCAATAGGCATGTGTCATTTCTCTTTGAGGTTTCAAAATATGGTGAAAAGCAAGAACATGGTCATCTTCAGCAGTTCTCTATCTCTTTCTATCCTGCATATTTTTGCCAGTTGTGACAATTTTTGCTCCTTTTAGCTCTCTGTCCTAAGCTCTGAAGGGCCCTTCTCTCTCCAGATTAGCTGCAGCCAGTCTTGTTTGGACATTGGACAGAGCTTCCAAACTGTCTGAGTTTGTTACCTTAATTTTCAGGTATTGCACTGATTAATAAGAAACACGTCTCTCTCCTGTGTGACTATACCAATCCAGTGCTACCAAAGTCAACAAAAATCTTCATTTGACTTCAAGATACATTGAATAAGCTTCAGCTAGCAGGTCCTATCAAATCAATAAGTAGATGCTGGTTATCCAAATAATGGCAAAGACTATGGGCTGGATGTGGCAGTGTTTCTGGAAGATACAGAGTCAACAGCAAATAAAAGATACAGTGAGAAACTTGAGAGTGAGCAAAACAGTAAGTGCTGGTACTTGTTCTTGCATTTCTTGGCAACATGTTCAGAAACATGCAACATTTAGAAAACTTCTCCAGCTTTCTCATTGTCTTTTCTTCTTGCCAGCAATATATCTTAAAATGGTAGAAAATCAACTTTACCTAGAAATGGAATTTAAGCTGGTCTAGAGTTTGACTTCCTGTGTATTTCTAGAGCCAAAATACAAAGAAATTGCTAGACTTCTCAGTGGAAAACTTTTGAGCCTGAGAACCTAACAGTAAAAGCTATTATTTAATTCTGTGAATATGTGAGCTATCTTGCCCTAGATTATTAATGGATGCATTCAGTTTTGGGCACACTGAAAATGTCATGCCCTCTCTGTTGTAAAGTTATGAGCTAGTTCAGTTTGAGCTTTTTTTTGGCAGTTATAGAAGGAACTTCCCTGCATCCTTCCAAGCCAGTAGACTATATCTGTTTGTGCCTATGCTTTCACTCACAGCACTGGAAACAATCCCTAAGTTGCTTGTCTCCAGCTTTTCTTCTGTTCATTTAGGTGTAGGAAAGTGTTCAGATGACTAAGGCTAAAAGCAGCTTCTACAAGCATATAGCACTAATAATTTAACACACAAAATAGGAAAGAAAAAAAAAGTTGCTAAAATCAACATTTCCTCCTCCTCTTCTGTGTGTGGAGGTTGGTTGAGAACAGTTAATTTTGAAGTGGATGCAACACACACATTAACGTGGAGAGTGTGTAGCCATATGACTGCAACTGCATTACTTGACATAAGAATGCATACCTCACTGTCCAGGGGTAGTTAGATTAGGAGAGAAGAAAGGCTTTAGCAGATGAACATGAGTCTGTGTCTGGTACATCTTTGTCAAAGATCTGGGAATCTGGTCAAAGTCTTAGAGTGAATATGCAGTTACAGTATTTTACAATATATAAACTATACAATTGTCCAATTCTATAAATACTAGGAAAAACTAAAGGTCAGCAAGTGTTGTATAGTTCAGTTGTCGTCTTTCTTTAATTTAGACTTAAGATTTGACAGGATCAGCCTTTACTTAAACAGTTGCACTGATCTGCTAAGAGATACTACCTTTCCCTACAAAGCTTGTCCAGCTTGTATCCTTTGAATGTGACTACTATTTCCCATTATTTCAGTTCCTAATTGGAAGATGAATGGGAGTTTCATTTCTGGTCTGACTTCTCTAGCCCTGCTTTTATGAATGTGCTTCTCTAAGACTGGGTCTGAAATCAATGGATTGATAAAATATTTCTGTGTCATGTGCCCTATTGGAAACAACTACTTTATTGAAAAGAGCAGGTACTGAATAGGTATATTTAAATTATCATAATATCTTATGATAGTATCATCAATATCACAGGAGAATACTGAAGGAATAAAACAGAAACCATGGTTGCAGCAATTTAATATGTTTAGGGAGAAAAAACTGTTTGGAATCTCAAAGATTTTCATCTTTTACTAGAAACAATGTAATAATGTTAGAAGATTGAACAAAACTATGTCACAGAAAATTAGAGTTAAAAGGTAAATAACTGGATTATTGATATGAGATGAGTATTTCCCCAGACTTTGAGTACCTTATCCTCTGGCTGAATTGTGAAATCACTTCATAGTCACTCAGACAACATTCTGATACCTTACTGAAAATGTCTTTTAACCATTCCTGCTATATTTGTATTAATGTTTCAGTATACTAACTTGGAGTAGAAATATTCTCCCCCAACCCTAGTGTTTCTGTGGTATGTGTGTCTTAATCTTCTCTCAGGATGTATGCAAAATATGAAAATAACATGAACAAAGTACTTTAATTTATTTGAAATTCCCTTTTTGAGAAAAAAAATCCAGTGAGGCTAATGGGGATTTAAACATTCGTTGAAAACATGAGATGTTCTGCAATTTAAACGTATTAATGAAAAAAATTCACATAAGGCATACAAGAAAAATGGTAAAGTCCCAACTGAATGGGAGAGGTTTAACTCTAGAAAGGGATAAGTATAGAAAAAATGTCAATAGTTTAGAACAAGGTAGCATCATTTCACAGGTGGCAACCCTTATTTTAGTATGGGCATCTTATGGAATTTATAGGTAATTAGCATATGAAGAAAACAAGAAAAAGATATAGTTGTTTTAGATTTACTATATATGTGTACGGCTATGTATGCAGTCAGATATTAAAAAGGGAAGGTCAGACTAGATTCCCTGCCCCAGAATTCAACCCAGTGTTAAGCCTTAAGACTCTATGGGGACAGTTAGATATTTCCAAACTCTTGAGTGCCTGGAGAAGCCTCCAGTCCCCATGTCTGGACAGGTGCCCCAGCTGTATCTTGACTCTGAGCTGGGGTGAGATGTAGGTGTGCATCATCCTCTCCTGATGCCATGGTTTCTATGGAAGGAAATCCAAGGGGCCTGGAGGGGACTTATTGCAGACCTTGGTTGGGTCCCTGATCTGGGTAACTAGAGGACTATGTCTTGTGGACTATAGGCCTCGTGGACTATATTCGCCCATTGATAATATTAACTGTAATTTAACTCAGAAGCTTGATGCAGCACCACATGCACGTGTGTGCATGGCTTGTGCTGTCTTGAAGCTGTTAGAAAGTATAGCTCCATAGTGTGGGTGGAAAGGAGATATAACAGTGAGATGAGACAGGGTCTAGCGTTGTCTCAGGGTCCCAGAGGTATGCTTTCAAAACTCCTCAAGCCATTACAGGTTAAGCATTCTGGTTTAAAATATATTAAGAAGATACTTAATATGTTATTTTCTTGTTATTTGAGCCTTTTAAAATGCATATTTTCAAGCTTTGCTCTATAACCACAAAGGCTATAAGTTTTTTTCTCTCTTGTGAAAGCTGAGAGTCCCACATTATCACAGATCTCCAGGGTTTAAGACTCTCAGAACAAGCTCCAAGTCTCTGAAGCTCATGACAAAAAATAATGAGAACTAGCAGCTGTAGAAACCCTGTGTTTGGAAGGTTGGTGTTCAGTTACAACATATGACAGATGGTTAGGAATATGTGCTGCTTTACAAAATAGATATATTCTGTAATATTTTAGTCATAATGTGTGTTGTTATTGACTCTCATTTTGTGTCTGTCACTCAGATATCTAAGATTCACATTTCTGCATATAAGCTTTTGGGTTTTGTAATGATACAATAACTTGAAAATTTTCATCTGTATGGTAACTTTAGTTGGGTGTTGCTACTGTAATGACATGGCTCAGGTGTGCTTGAGTCTGTGCTCATCACTTGTCTTTGAAGCAAGCCAAGGCAAACCTGAGAATAAATACTGCCCTGTCTAGTCATTTCATAATACATACAGCTCAGTGAGTGGATCATACATATCAGAATCTGTTTTCTTATTTTATCATAATTTTTAAAAGAAGGCAGACATTTCTTCCTCCCTATATCCTATACATTACCAGTTTCCTTTCTTCTTGCTATCTCTCAATATACTGAGATCATACCATTGCAGCAGTTGTCATGATTTTGTGGTGTTAACCTGTCTTTCAGACCTATGTTAAGGGACACTGAGCTAACTGATATAATAGGATATTACACTGCAAGTCTAGGTTCAAAAACTAATTAGGATGCAAACAAAAATGAATGTGTAATTCTTTCTAGAGCTGGGTAGAAATTTGCCTGCGGTAGAGTTAAGCAAATAATTTCCAATGAATAATTGATTTCAATGTCAGCTTCTTGTCTGTTTATGAATTACCCACTGGCTTATTACAAATTTCACTGCTTTATTCAGTTTGTGTGATTTCTTCATCTTCTAATAATTGGTCATTTCTTGAGCACTGTATGTGAATACAGATAGATAATGTGTGCATGTTTCTTTTATCTGATGACTCATGTAGTTGAATGGTTCTGTGCAAAGTAGAAATTCTGTAAATAAAAAGTGCAAAATGTGTGTTTGGCAGATGTTTCTGGATTTTAGCTTCACAGCCAAGAAAAAATGAATGTTAAAAGTGCTGGTAACACTGAAGTACTCAAATGTTCTTGAGAAACTGATCACGAGAGGGCCACAAACAACTGAAAAGACATTTTGCATCTGGATAGATTTGGCAGACAGCGTCTTTCTACTTCTCACTCTATGCTAATTCACAGCTCAAAGCCATCAAAACATACGCTTGTGGTTTTTTGTTTAAGATTGGAACTGCAGAGATGTGTTGCATGAGAACAGAACTTTACAAACTTCCCTTAATATGTAAAAGCATTTCATCAATGTGATCCTTACGTTGCAAAATTGGATTGCAGCTGGGTCTTGAATAGATTCATTGGATGAGAGAGGCTGCGTAAAAGGCCTTGCTACTTTGTGTGTATCCAGCATCAGGGACTGACCTGCCTGTAGTCCGTGCTGCACATAAGGTCTCTCTGTATGCCCACGGGACGTATCCTAATGGACAATTTCTCTCATCAAGAAGGGGCTGGGTCACACTAGCTCCAGGAGTGTAGACCCCTTTGCTGTGTGCACTGCCAAAATCAGGCAGCTTTTCAGTGCTCATCAAGGCTGCTCACAGGGTATCATGACCCCTAATTAACATAGCAGCTGGTGCAGAATGGTGCCTCTGCCCTATTTGCCTTTACAAAGATGTTATGCCAATTCTGTAAGACAGTACAGACTTTTTTATTATGTTCTTTCTTCTGCTTCCCATTTCTGAGTATAGATCAAACTGTTGACACCCATTTATTCTGTAAAATACTTGAAAGTTTAGGGTCTGAGCAACTGCCGTCTCCTTCAGTGGCCCTATATTCATCTAACTGACCCTGTTTTTAAACCAGTATAACTTCACTAATTTCAGAGAGTTACTCAGTTTCATATGAGTGGGAATGGAGAGTCCTTTACATACCTTCCAGAAAATTGAAGGAGAGCTATGTTGCTGATTTTTTCTCTACAACCCATTTGCTCAAAATAAATACTGCAGGTGGAATAAAATTTGCTGTGGAAGGTCCTGAATTCTGGAACTGGCATATATCACTACTTCTCTCCTTTTAAAAATCTTTATAGTGAGACTATAAGATTCTCAAAGAAGTTGAGTTTTTTGCTTGAGATTGCACTTGGAGCCATGGAATATAGAGCCAGCTGTCAAATTCCTGGATGCACATGCTAAATACAAATAATTCATGAAGCTTCTAAAAACAGTTTGTTAGGCACTAAGGTGACTCGATTTTACTTTTCTTTCCCTGTATTGCTTTACAGTCAATTTTTATTACATTTATCTGCAAGTTGGTAAGAGATGTTGATTGGCAGGCAGCATCTCTATCTCTTTTCTCATCGTTAATGGCTTTAGCAAAATGAAAAATGGCCTTGTATTGGCTAACAACCTACATTCACTAATTCTAAAGCAAGCAGGGACAAGATGCATTAGCATGTTAATAGAAGTTTGCACCCTAAGGTTCTGGCTTATCAGATATTAAGAATGCATTAGCAGTTCACAAACACTGATGGACAGGATTCGTTAGCATGCTAATGCTACCTGAAAATATACAGCTATTGTTGTATCAAGCATTAAACTGGGTATCAGTGAAAGCATATTTTAAACATGAGCTTCTCAGCTCAGTGAACTTTCCCTGTAGCTCTCTTTGATAAAAGATGGCCACAGCATTTTCAAAAGTGATTGATGATTTTAAGCATCTCAAAATTCAGATATGTATCTGAAATCTCTATTTAAAGGATAGTCTCAGCATTAGATTAGGTGTCACTTATCCAAAATGAAGACACTTGAAATCACTAGCCATTTCTGACTACAAGCTAGGCCAATTTCATGTCTTTTTCAGCTTATTCACCCAGGATTTGTTTTGTCTTTGTTTCCAGCTCACTTTCTAAGAAAACTTCCCAGCCTGCTCTCATATATTGCATTTTCAGTGCATGTACATGTGGCTCAGACTGTAGAAAGAGAGTCAAGATATGTGAATTTGAGTTAAATTATATTCTAGGTTTGGTTCATTGGAAATGCAAGTTTTTTGCATAGTTTTGACCTTGTTTGGACTGAGTTTCATTTTATGTCTTTAGTTCCGATATAATTGAGTGAGGGAGTTTGAATACATGTATATAAAAATCAGAAAACATTTCTGTGAAACTAGGTGATAAGAAACTCCTGAGTTTCCCAAAGCGCTAATGGGTGACAGCTCTATTTGATAGCTCTAGGCTCTTGAAGTGAAGTCAATAGATATCTTAGGTCAAAACAGGCAGATTTATCACTCTCCTTGGTATTGCTCTTTATCTTTTTTTTTTCTCTCTCTTTCCACTTTTGATCCATAGTGCACCTATAGTTAGAAGCTGACAGACTTTAACTTCCACGGACACATGCTATGCTGAAATACTTTTGATAGGTTTATGTTAAGGTGACAGGGAAAAATGACAATATAAAGTATGAGCCCTGGTATAATTTTTGGTATAAATACAATTGTGGATGTGAAAAGATATACAAGACTAGCAAGACAGCTGCAAGGAGCACTTCTGGGGCTGTAGCTGATACATCTTAACATTATGATTTTCTCTAAGAATAATAATGTAGTCTCGACATTATTTATGTAGATTAACAATTTCACTTGGCATATCTCCCATAATTTAAAGTCAGCAAAATTCCCAGTCCTCAAGTGTGGCAATGCAATTAAACATGACATTGCCAACAAACCACTTTAGAGCACCATTTATTCAATTCCAGTTGCCTTTTAACAAGTTATCATTGTACAGTCTTCATCTTAATGTTTGCATGTATGGGCCTCCCTCCCTGTCCTTCCCCCCCCCCCCACCCAGGTAAAGGCTTCTGGCATATTTTGAAGCTGTAATTTATTATACAGTACTTCAGGCCCATATTGTTAAGGGCTGTACTTCGTAATCTTAACGTTATTGTGAGCTCTTTTATCTGGGTGGTGCTTTTGGGTAGGCTTCAGTCTGTGATATTCTACCCCTTGGACTGGGCTGACCTGATATGATGCAATCAGTGTGGTTCATGTGATGGTAACGTGGCAGTATCTTGAGGAGAGTCCACCTCTGTAGGTATCTTCTCCCAGTGTTTGACTATAGTGAAGTACTCATCAGAAATACCTGATCTAGGCCCAGGAGTGGTATAGCTGCACTGGGAAGGAGCAATGACTATACTATTTCTAGGATCTGTGAACTTTTAGGATTTGTTTTCAAAGCTCTGTGGCCTTATCAGCTGCATCTGTTCTAGCTGAACTATCCCTAATACCGAATTGAGTGACATAGTACATCTATAATTGAAGAGATTTTTTTGACAATTTAGGCTGGGGGGAAAGGTGAATCTTCACATTGTGTGACATGTGAGGGATGGCTAGCCTCTGCAGGATAAGCAGCAGCTTTGGATCTTAGCCAGCACAAAGCACTTCCATCTGAGCCCAGTAATGCAGCAGGTTTGTTGCAATGTCTATACTACCTGGGCTAGCATGGAAAAACCGTGAGGAAGCACACAGGTTAGCGCTCTGCATTGTTTATGTGTGCAGCTGGAAAAATGATCTGTGCCAAGGCTTTATTTAATGGTGCAGCTGCATATCACAAAGCACTGCTCTCCACAAGGCAGCATACTTTATTTAGGCCTCCACGGCTAACTCCAACCAACCCTAATATATCAGTGAAATTACTGCCTTTTGTTTTTATTACCACAGAGTTATTGGTATTGGGCAGGACTGGGCTCTGTCTTTGGGAATCCTCTTATGATCACCGAGTCTTTTCCAAAGGCATTCTTAGAACTGAATTAATGTGAAAGTAATAGGAAAGTAAGACTCCAAAAAAGAATATTGTATCTGCTAACTTAAAAGATTAACATATTGTCTTTTCATTTAACAATTTTCTGTTGAAGTGCCTGGGATTCTCCGGCAGAATAGGAGCCCTGTCATTGCACTCACCATACAAACACATAATAAAAGTCTCTTCCTTCCCTCAGGAGGCACTACTACTAATACCTTGCTCTTGTTCAGCACTTCTCACCCATCAATCTCAAAGCACTGTACAAAGAAGTTTAAACATCATTTAAAACATGGATTGGAAACAGTTGGCTGTTCGATGAATTCTAAGGTTTAAATTTTACTTTTCTTTCAGCTGAAACTTCTCACATTTCTCACACACGCACGAAAGATAACTGGAGATACACAGCCCTGAATAACGGACAACTCAGTGGTTAGGTCACTAACCACAGGTTAAAATGCAGTAACCATCTTATCCACTGGTTAAGACGTAGTTCAGGTCTGGTTCAAGTTTTTGCAGGCTTTGACTCAAAGCAGAGACTTAAACCTGATTCCTTTAAGTGGCTGCTCAGGAGTTTGGGTGTTCTGGTTTTAATTAAAGTCTCAGCCCTAAGTCAGTGAAGCCTTTTTTTGAATGCGTAAGTACAATTCTACAAAACTTCAGATGAATCATTTACTGAAAGACATTATTTTGCTATTTTATTTTTCCAGTCATCACCTGTATTTACAAATAAGAAAACTGATGCAAAGTATCTTGTTCAAAGCAGAACTAGGAACTGAATTGAACTCTAGCTGCTTGTCTGCACCTGGTAGCTGGCTGTTTGGTTTGTATCGCTTCAGAGGACTGACTCTACTGCAAGCTGCATGGTTTTTTGCTTTGAGATAAAACAGTGTTAAATCTTTCCCTCTGGAATAAATAGCATTTGTTTTTATATATGGTACCCACCATTTTCAGAGCAGCAGCTGCCGTACGTGCATTCGTAGTGAGTCTTTTCCAACGCATTCAGTGCTAAATGTGGTGAAACTCTTAGCTGCAAATAACTGATGTGATCAGTCTCAGTCTTTTTGTTTTGTTTGTGCTTTGTAAATAGACCTTGGATCTCATTAATTTGTTTGTTATTCATTATTGATTGGATGTATCACAAGAACAAATTTCAATCTGTGTGAGCACTGTTTATTGGCTGCATTTGCTATTCCGTATTACTGCTCCCAGTGATGTGTGGGATTGGTCACTCTAGTTCTACAGCTTTGGTTTTCTCCCCTGACTGGTTTTGTGGTGATCAAAACACAAGGGCAATTGCTGTCTGGGAAAAGGGAAGGAAGTGTTTGCGGTGTCACGATATTAGAATCAAGACTCTTACGGAATAATCGGAGTTGCTGGATGCAAAGGTAGCTTCAGGCTCTCCAGACTTTGGTGTCAATGTCCACTGGCAATGAAGATGCACTACCACTGAATGTGGAGGGGGGCACGTTCATGCTTCCATTTGCTCCCTTCCACCAGATGGACCCTGAATGTTTGGCTGAAACAAAATACAATAAATTTGCCATGATATATGTATTGAATGAGGATGGGACAAATAAGAGAAGGGACAGAAAGTAAGGAAAGCAGGAAAAGGTAGCAGAAGAGGAAAACTATAAACATAAGGAAGAACTGGCAGATTCCTTCACTTATCAAACCCTCCTGTACAGTCTCTTTCTTTTCTTTTCCCTCTCCTCCTCTTATTCTGTAGACTTGCTCCACCCCTTTTAAGCTGCTTGAGCGGGTATGTTTTGGCTGTATGGGGCTTCTAGGCTGACTCTGTTTGCACTTGAAAAATCATCATTTATGCTCTGGTTGCAAATATGGCACATCCTGTCTCTAATGTCTTTTATAAATAAGCTAGGGAATAAAATAGAAGAGCTATTGACTGAGTTTGTTTGCACAAACATAACTAGTGGTATTCAGATTATTTTTCAATTTAATTTGAAACCTTTTTTATGTAAATGCATGACAAGATTATGATTGCACCAGGCCTCTTCATCTTTAAAACAAGCAAACCAATCTAGATAATATCCAGTCCCTCTTTTCTATGGTATCACAAAACTGCATTGAGTATTTCATATTTGAAATATGCAGACAATGCTTCTGGTAATGGTTGGTTGATGAGGATTTTTTTCGGCCAGTGTAATATCAGCATTGTTGCACTGTTACATAAATATCCAGACTAAGCTTAAGTGCTATTGAACTTTCTTGCGTTAACTGTTTGCCTCTCACTAATGAAAAATAATGAACTTACAGGAATTGCGTTAGCAGAGAAATAAGGTTGATAAACTTTGCAAATATCCATCTTTACAGATCTGTTAATTTTGGAGCTGAACTTTCAACACTTAGTGCTTGCCCAAAGGTGGCCAACAGTGCTAGGATTTCTGTGGTCAAAGGGGGAGCAATTAACTGCTCTTGAAGTTGTAGTTCTACACCCAGTGTCCGATTACCTCCAGAAAGAGAAAAAAAGACACTGGTGCCTCTGTCACAACTCCAGTAATACTGCCACTGTACTGTCTTCGGTCCCTTGTCTGTTATTAGGATAAGTGTGTATCAGTTGGAGTGCATGAGCTAGTCCAGGAAACATAGTTATTGATCACATATGATCTGCTATGAAAAGTTTTTTTGTCCCTCTCATGTTCCTATCATGTTGTCATCATTACGCAATTTTATCCTCTAAGAGGAAACAATTGTTAGAGTAAAGACGATATGCTGGGTGATGTACTGTTTTGCCAAGCAAAAAAATGACTGAAATAAAGGTTAAGGCTGTTGATTAAAAAGTATTGATTTGTTCATGAAAGCAGAAATGAGTTGCTTGTAGCTTTGAAGATAGCCTGTCTTTTAGTACCACCTCCATGTGACATTTCTGGTCCTATTTCCTCTGCTTTTCTGAGTCACCAGTGACAATCCTTTCCTTTAACTACTTTCAGTTGCAAAAGGCATCTTGACTCAAGAGACTAACAGAATGTCAGGGGGAAAAAAAATCATAGTTATTATGAGAAACATTTGGAAAATGACAGCCATTTGGGAGTATACTTTACAAAGACTTTGAAGATTAAGTCCTTAGCTGCCGTAAATTAGAGTACCTGCAAGCTTAAGGAGGATCACATTGATTTACCCTAGCCAAACAGGTGACCCTACATTCTAGAAAGAAAGGGTGCTCTCAAATCTCAGCAAAAAGTACTTTGGCAAACACTGGAATTCCTTTCACTACATCTTTTCCAGTTTAGCAAATCTTTGCATTCATGTTAAAATGATATCGGCCTGGCTGTGTCCTAGAGGATGGCATTATTCGATTTGAGGGGAAAAAATAAGTTTAAAGAATTAGAATTTCAACTGTTCACAAGTCTTCTTCACCTCCAGCAGATAAATCTAAATCTCTTAGTTGTTCAGCAAAAGGGATAACACACCAGAAGGATGAAGAGGCAATCATGAAGAAACATGATATCATAATTATTTCAGGTATTTAAATGTACTTCAGCAGTAGAACTGTGGTAACTGGCAGTATTTACAAAAAGCTTAAACTGATTTAAAGTAGTAAAGTTGCCTTCAGCTGGTTTTCAATATTAAACAGAAAATTAGTGATTTTTGAAAACTGACTCATTACAACGTGCTGCACACCTCGGTTCAGAGTGCAAGGCCCAAAGTGCAGGAACCTTGTTCTAATGACTTCTGAGAATGTTATAATTTTTGTGGAAAATATGCTTTCTGGTGTATTATATTAGTTATCCTTTTTTTAAAGTTCATTGCATATTTTTCTTATTTGGCATATATTATTTGTTTTGGATTTCACTGTTACTATTTCCTTTACATTCTTTTCTTTCCAAAACTAGAGATTACAATGAACATTTGTCCCTTTGGTTATTCTTGGCTAAAACTCCAGTTTTCTATTTCCTATTTAAAAGTCAGAGGTCACATTTTATGCTTTATTTAGCTATACTTATTGGTATGGTGGTTAAGTTTGGGATAATTTTGCCGTGGTGTCTTCACTGCAAATATTCTTGTTCCTTTAAAGGAATAAGGTTCTGCCTGATGCTAGTACAATAACACGTTCGTGCACAACACTGCAGTAATCAGCATGGTATAACCATCCAAACAGATATTATGTAGCCAACATTACGCTTCTATCTAACACATGCATAAAATTAAAAAGATGGAATTTGTGTACTTTATCTTAGTAGGCACTTCTGAGTAAAGAATAGAAGCATTCAGTAATTTAAAAGAATGAACATCTGTAAACCATCTGAAGCTGGGCATCCCTTGAATTTTAGAGGGAGTGAAGTTCTTGAAAGGGTGTTTGAAAGAAGCCTGAAGTGCTCAAATATCAATGACTCTTCAATGGGAATTAGGTAATTTCCTCCTGTAAATCACATTTGCGACATCTGTCCTTTTTCTGTATTGATTAGAAAATCTGTCTAGCTATAGTGAAATCTAAAACCAGAAGGGATCAGGTTTTTATTTGGATACACTTCTAGTGGTGAGATAATGGTCTTCATAAGAGACACAGTCCAACGAGCAAGAAATCTATGAAAACAGCTCTCCTTTGGAAATTTTCCGTAGTTTTGTCCCAAAACAAGGCAAGCAGCTCAAAAGAAGTATTAAATCATTTAGAATTTGATGGAAGATAAAGGATGGAATCTAATTCATCCTCGAATTTGGTGACTAGCTCCTTGCCACCTTGATCTATTTCTTATTAGTATAGGATATGAAACAAAACAATTAGAGCCAGTTTCTGCCACCACAGTGGTATCACTAATATGCTCATGTTACTAAAGCATGCCAAAATATGGAAAACCTTAGTGTACTTCAGTTTGTATTTCTTGATACTTGCAGGGTCCTCACCAACTAAAATATGAATCAAAGGTGTGCATTCATTACTGTCTTTGAGAGTCCTGTCAGATTTTGGGTTTGCCCTATGTCATTTCCTTCCCTTTTTTTGCCCCTTTCTTTGCTGCTATGGCCTTTGAAACAAGAATGAGAGCTGACACATTGACTATCTGAAAAGGAGGAAATAATTAAGCTGACCACCTGCAGTACAGTCAAATGCAGAGGTAACAGCCTGAAGGAAGAAAGTGGAGAAAAATAACATTTTTCCTTTGATCTTTTTACATTATAATTCTTTTACGCTATATAATCACTTTTGCAAAAAATTCTTGAATAAAAATGTTATGTAGTATATTTTAAAATAGAATGATTATAGTGAAGTTCTGAATTGTTTTGATGCACTGTCACATAAAATTCACCGTGCCACTTAAAGCACTCCCTTTAAAGAGGATGTTGATGGAGTATTCAGTGTATTATATTATCCTGCCATGCATCTTAAGTATCTGCAAAACCTATTTAAATAATCTGGTACCTGTGCAATTAACAGTGCCTTTTACATTATGCATGATTCTTGGCTGCTAATAGTGAGAATCAACTGCAGTGTTCCATTAGTGATTTTTGATTTGCTGCTAAGTTTTCTGCAATTGATTGATGCTATTTGAGTTAATCTACAAAGCCCCAAAGAAGAAATAGGGTGCCTCCCACCTCAGAGAAAACCCTGCCCCTTGCTAATTAACCTTTCTTTCACAATCAGAAGGCGAGTGGGCTAGAGGGCCTGAAGAGACATAATCTCTCATTACCTGTAACACGCCATGATACAAAGCAGCTGCCCAGCCACTTCTGTCTGCAGCATTGGAACTTGCTCTGGATCATAGCGGTCAGGATGGAGTATTTATCGCTCATCCTGATGGGAGGAGCTTGTCGCGGCCCGAAAGGAGTTGTTTAGGACGACATCCCTCCCCTTGGGACCAACGACCAAGTTCGTGATGCCCTTGGACTGAATTAAGGTGAAACGACACCAATCAACCAGTTTTAAGATTTATTAACACAAAGATAAGGCATGTGGTCAAATAGGATAATTCAATGGCGAATACTGCAACTAGCTAGACAAGTCCCGTGCCACACGTTTCAAACAGATTCAACAAAGGAGAGGGAAAAAGAGAGGAGAGAGAGAGAGAGAGAGAGAGAGAAAAGATATCACCACCCATGGATCCAGCGGCATCCCCTTGGTCCTCTTCGCGTCCTGGGTGGTCGCAGGGAGACCATCTCGGGGGTCGCAGCAGCCCAGTCCTGTTTCCGCCAGGGACAGATGGCTTGTTCAGGGTTATAGCCTGCCTGCACCCCATGCACCAAGAAATGTTTAAGGCAAAAAATTCATCTGTCCGCCACAGAGGTTTAATCTGGACTACAGAGTTCTATTGTTTAATCCAAGAAAGCTTTTTTTTTTTTTTTGAATGAATTTGCTAATCTTGCTGTTCTCAGCCCCCAGATGTGCTGATCTTTTACCTCTACCTACCCACCAGCCCACCCTTGGGTGTAGGTCCAAGAAAAACTATGAGACCATGGTGTGAAGACCTACAGTGCAGGAAAATACTAAGCGGAGCTGGAAGTTTAACTTGAGCTCCAGGGCACTTTTGCTGATTGTATGATTATGGCAATGGGCAGTTTACGGGTAACAGGTGTGAATCTGGCTCATGGCCGGTTTTGTAGCTGGTGTCCTGGAGAACCTGTGGGGCTATCCTGTCCCCAGCCCTGCCAGGCTGTGCTCTGTGTGCCTCTGCAAAAACGCCAGGGTCTCAGCGTAGCCGTCGCTTGTTCGTTAAATCTGGTTATTTGTACTTTGTCAAGATAAGGAGTCCGCATGGGCTGAGGAGAGCAAAGTCTTGTGCAGCTTTGGGAAGCCTGAGGTACAACTTCTCCATATTAAGCCAAATTTCAGAATAAACCCTGCCAACTTGTAAGATGTGCCTAGGCTCCAAGCTGGCCTGGGCTGTGGCACCCACCTGAAGCATGGCTGCTTAACACAGACACCTGCTGGGATGTGTGTTGGTAAACGTATCCTCTGTAGGAGTTCCTGCATGCCACCCTCACAAGACTTGAAATAGCAGTTTTGCTGCCCGATATATATTCCCTATGCCTGTAGTAACAGTGGCCTCCTTCCAGGCATACCCCAATTACAGGGGCAGCTGGGGGTTCCCGTCTGGGTGTACTTGCAGGTCTGTCTGTCCCCTGGCTGTGAGACAACATGCCCGAGCACTCTGCCGAACGTGGGGAAAGGAGAGAGCAGAGGGGGAGGAGGAACCCAGGAGCAAAGGTGTGTCAAAGTGTTACCTGGAACAGGGCTTCCTAGAAATGGGCTTGCACAGGACTCTTTGCCCTCTGAAGACTGGCTCATTATTCCTGGTTGCTGAAACAGTGTCTGTGAACAAGTGAGTATCAGCTCTCTTGGGTCCACTTGTGGGGAAAAAGGTTTCTCATCTGACTCTGAGAAGCTTAGTAGTATTCAGGACGTATGATAATGCTAAATTTGACATGCCAGTGATATATGAACTCTCACTAACAGTTATAGCTGACAGAGTTTCTACTGAATCACTGTCTTAAGTCAGATTTTAATTCTGTGGGCAAACTCTTTTGCACAGCCAAGTACTTCTTTGATATCAGCTCTGTGTTGCAGTAGCATTTGGGAGCATGGAAGCAATGCATCCATTAACTCCGCATGTTTAGTATAGCAAAGCAATCTCTGCCCAGGGTATGGGTATCGGTACGCGGAGTACAGAATTCATCAAGCTCACAACATGAATCAAAGGTTACATTTACATGCAAGCCACCAAGGATGGGAATTTGGTTTCTCAGGAACAAGATGCAATCTAAGTTCAGTAAGTGACAAGCTGCTAAAGCCATTAGGCAGCAAGGGAGAGAGTAGTCTGGGACTGTCCCTCTGATGTTACAGCAATGTTACCAGTGTGTTACTTCCATGTGCACTCAGAACTATAACATCTGGCTCAATATTTTCACATATTTGTCAATAAGGTGGAGCATTAAGGTATATGGTGCTAAAATAGCCAGTCTTTCTGCCCACTTTGCATTTGGTGCTTTTGCAGAGCATTTGAGTAATTTGCAATATGCTGTGAAGATTCACAGAAGTAATGTATTTTCCTCTGTGTTTCCTGAGTTGGCTGAATTTATGGTTTTGTTTGCAGTATTGTGTTTTTTTCACGTCAGACTTTAAAACCCATATGAAATGGTTGCACAGCTTGAACAGTGCTTGCTGTACCCTGATTTATCATTTTCACTTCTGCTGTTGGTAGCTCAGTTATGGTCTCCTGTAATGTCAGATCTTATTCAAGCTGCAAATACTCTCAAGCAAGTACAGTGTGTAATTGATTTTCAAGGACCTGACCTTCAATCATTTCATTTGCCATACTTCCAAACTTAAATATGACTATTATCTCCTTTGAAGCAGCAATACATTGTCAAGTTGATTACCTGATTTCTGCCCACACCAGCAAAATTTATAGTGTTTGGCCATATCATTGGAAAAAAAAAAAATCCTTTAATGCCAGAAGTACAGTCTTGTATTTCTCTTCCACAAAGGCAGGTGTATAGAAAACACATCTTGCTCTAAAGCATATAAGCAAAGGGAATATTCCTTCCTCAGCAGATTCTTTGGCATTCATTGCAAATACAGACTTTTGAAGCAATCTCATCCAGCTGTTTTAAAGGAAGTGCAGGTTCACTTAGGTTTTGCAGACTGGTGCAGGAAAGTTCAGGTTAGGTTAGTTCAGGTGATGCTAAGGAGAAGAGGGGCATTTTCATATCCCAAAGCTGCAGAAGGGAGATGGTGTTCTGGGTAGCACTGACTTCTGCTGCACTTACTCTGGGAATAACATGATCTGGTGGCTCAGAGCTGCTGGGTCTGGCAGATCCTGAATCTCAGACATACAGTGGTAAGGCAAACTCTGCTCTACATATTTCTTGAAGCTTGAGGGTGGGCCGAGACCATGGCTGGCATAAAACTTTGTGAGATATTTGACCTACCTGAATTTGCTCCTGCAAAAGGGCAGGTGCAACAAGGATAAACAAGAGATAAGACATGTCCTGCAGTGTGGACACATGTAGATCGAGCTGAGGGGAGAACACGAGCAAATCTTTAAACATGGGGTTATGAAAAGCAATGCAGGCGTGCGCACTGACAGCCATCATTGTATTCTAATAGAAGGGCAAAAAGCAGAAGCCTCTAGGATGGTGTCACTCACAATACAAAGTCATACTGCCAGAATCTTCTCCACCTTCACTGAAATATACAGTAGCTCTGGTTTCAATATCTGGAGTCATCTTTAGAGATGTGTGGCTACGAGTAGCTGAAAGCAAGAAATAAAAATGCCAACTTAAATACAAACTGTGATCTCAAGGAAAGGGCTGAGATATTGCTAACGATCCCCATATATACGTATACATGCTGTCTGATTGCTCATTGTAATTTGCAGCAATACTTTGAGAGCCAAATGGTCTCCAGGGAAAAAGGCAGGCAAGTGGTTACAGTCCCTGCAGGAATCGCACATGTGCTGGCTAAAGTTGCAGCCCAGGCACAGTAAGTGGGCATGAGGCACAGGAAGGGCAGTAGTTCTGGCCGGTGTTCCTGATGCCAGGAATACAACTTACAATAGCTTCTGCTCACCTGTGTCAAGTGTGTATATACATTAAGTGTAGCACATCTGGAACATAGTGAACTTAGAGACGCATTGACTGATGACGACTTGCACTCACAGTAAGTTCGTTGTGTTCAGGAAGTATTGGAGGCCTATTTTCAGTATGTTGCTTTTCAACCCAATGTGTAAAATAAGCCAGCACTGTACAGAATGGTTCAGATTCACAGCCCAAGTGCTGCACAGGGTATTTGCTTCTATTTGCACCCAGGACTGAGACACCAAGACTTGGACTGAGACACTGAAGTCCAGCTGCTTCTGTCCTCTTTCTACACCAACTGAGTAAAAAGCCCCCAAGCTGAAACAGTGGTTTTTCTTATGCAAAATATTTTAGCAGTTTTAATTTATTTGAAAGTCATGCACTTTAGCAAAACAAACACACTTTCACACTTGTGAAAGGAATTAATGTGTAATGGCTTACACAGCTTTACAAAGTGGTTTCTTTAGCACAGAACTAACAGTTTCTTCATGTGCTGATATTTAATGGAATAGAGAATTCATTATAAAATACATCATTTTAATGGAACATACTGAATATCATTAAAAAAGAGCAACAGAAGACAATTTTAGAAGGAAAACATAGACGAGAGGGGCTGTCTGGCAGACAGAACATCAATATAATATCCAAAGATGCTTCTTTTTCTAAAGCAAAACCAGAAAAGCCAACAAACAAAACAAAAAGTCTGCCAAAAATATATTTAACTTTATTGAAATAGCCTGTGTTTCTTTCTTTCTTTCTTTCTTTTTTTCTTTTTTTTTTCTTTTCTTTTTTTTTTTTTTTTAAGTCAGGCACTGGTTCATACTGCATCCCTGTTGCTGGGTAGTGATGTTGCTTAGCAACACTTGAACATGAAGCATCCCCCTGAGTGGCTTGTGCAGTGTCAGTGCAGGTTATAATGTGCAGCCAGCGAAGAAGCATACTGGCATCAGGAGCCATCTCTTAGCCCTTTCCTTGAAATCTCATTTTCTATTTAAATAGATATTTTGATTTCTTGCTTTATTTAGCTACTCATCCATGCTATGTACTTATTCATTTCATATACATGAGAAATTCTGCTACTGATCAGAATGTAGTAAGTGAAGTTTTGAAGCTATAGAGGTAATGGTCTTTATTTTCAACAGGAGTTACTATCTGTTCCTATGATATTTTCAACTACATCCACTCATCAATGCAAAATTTTACATTTCTGTTCTGTATCTACCATATCTACAAGTATTAGCTGGTTTAGCTGGCTAAAAGTTTACCCTTTTAAATTAGTTGTTTAGAAAGGCAATTTATTTTAAAATTTTTGTACTTAGTTGGATTTGATTCTTCCTGTTCCCATGTAAAACTAGTTCAAGGTGCTTATCTTAGAGCAAAAAAGGTTCTGAGAAACTGCCTTGCCTTTTATAACCTATTACAGCAGTAAAGATGAACAGGAAAGTGCTTATTTTTGGTACATGAGGATTGGTGCTGGTTCAATTCAGTGGCAATTTGTGCTTGTAATTTATACCTCTGCAAAATGGATGCAGAAAGTTGCTATTCTGATTTAATGGCACCTTTTATATCTTTTTGTAGTTATCACCTTGCAAAGTGGCTGCTGAGTGCTATTAAACCAAAAGAGACACATTTTACATCTGTTTTGCAGAAGTATAAATTTCAACAGAAATTTCAGGGCAATGCTGGACTGGACATGGAGTATCTTTATGCAGAGTGATATGAAACAAAGCATCAACCCTAAAGTCTTTAAAGGCATAGAACTCCTACCAAAATGTTTATGGTTGCATAAGGACTGTGGGGTATGGCATCCATTACCTGTAAAATACTTTGGAAGTTTCAGTTACAGTCTCTAAATTGATGTCTTGCACAGATCTACCACTCTGCTCCAGACCTATTGACTTTAATCCAAATTAAACTGAAATCTAGGCCTAACTGTCTGACAGAGATCTATTGTAGATGTCTAGCTGCAAATGCAGTATACCTAAAGCAGAACACTTAACTGTCTTCCTCAAATCCCCTCAACTTCCTCCTTTCTCAGTCACTATAGACAATGGTAACAGCCTACTTCTCATACAGATCCAGTATTTGAGACTCTTTCTTCTTCCATGGCCCATATATTTGGCTTATGTCTAAACTTCATATCTCTGAAATACAGAGGTGTATCTGCTTTTACACCTTCTATCCTAAAATCTTTGTCCAAGGTCTTGCCACCTCATGTTTTGAATGTTGTGCTGTCTTTAAAACTAGCCCTGAGGAAGGGGCTTCCTCTGTGGATTTTAAAGGCTCCAGAAGCAAAATAAAGCTATTGCACTGTGTGCTGCAGTGTAGGAATCCCTGCTTCCATTTCTTTGTTACTCTCAACTCAGAAACTTATGCCAGCTCTTTTATGTTTTGGTGGTTTCTGACCTGATGATCAAGGGATTGGGGCATCTGACATATCAGGTAAGGCTGACAGCTCGGATTGTTTAGCCTGGAGAAGAAAAGGCTCAGAGGGATCTTATCAGTGTCTACATACCTGATGGGGGGTGGGGGAGACAGTAAAGAAGACTGAGTCTTCTCAGTGGTACCCAGTGAAAGGACAAGAAGCAGTGGGCACAAACTGAAATACAGTAAATTTCATTTGAACATTTTTTTTTTTTTTTTTACACTGTGAGGGTGGTCAAACATTGGAACATGTTGTCCAGAGAAGTTGTGGAGTCTCTGTCTTTGGAGCTGCTCAAAACCTGACTGGAACCCTGCTCTAGTTGACTCTTTGAGCAGGGTGTTCAACTAGATGATCTCCAAAAGTTCCTTCCAGCCTCAGCCATTCTGTGATTTTGTGACCTTCTGGTCAGCCATCAGATATATTTCTCACCTGGGTTTGTGTAATCACCAAGCTGAGTGCTTTGTGTTCCTGCTCACAAGTAAAAGCCTACAGACATGAAAAATCACTTCAGTGGGGAGTGGTTCTGAGAGAGAGCCCTTTCCTGAGAGATCTTCACCTGTACTCCCAGTCTGTGAGTGGAGATGAACTATGCTGGAAATCATGGTTCATTGTGGGGAGCCATAGGTATCTTCCAGAAAGGATCATGGAACAAGCCCTGCTTTGAGGTATAGAGCTGAAAACCCCAATATGAAGTCATGAGATGGGGAAGCCTTTTGGTGCAAGGCAGTCACTGTATTGTCAATGTGTAACTGGGGTGTCTGAACCCCCAAAGAAGTGCTGAGCAAGCTGCTGAACCGCACGAGGAGCTTGGAGGGCGGGGGAGGCTGCCTCCTAGTATGAGGCTGGGAAGAAAGTGTAACCTGACTCAATGTGGAGTGCTTGTTTGAGGAGCATAGCGCAGGTTGGGCCTTCCAGTCATGGGGCTTCGACCCTGTATGTTTCTCGCAGTTTCTGAGACATGCTGACAATACTGTAGTTACTTGTTTTAGCTAGCCAAAATTATCCCACTGAAAAAGGCAAAAATAAAGATTTAGTTCTGTAATGATCACTTTTTTGAGAGACTTTGTACACATGACTCTTGCTGTAGGTTGTTCGCTTTAGAACATAACTGCAACTACAAATGCTTCTGTGGAGTTTTATCCAGAGCTGCTTTTATCATTTATTTCCTAAACCGTATGTATTGCATAAGGCTAGCAGGCCTTTGTTCTTCTTCTAGAGTAGCAAATTTCATGTAGATTTCTCCCCATGAATTCGTCCTTGATTTCCTTCAGTTTTGTCCGTTTCCTGGTTGTAGTACCTCACACAGTGCCTAGCTATGCAGGAAGTCTTTTTCTCAATTTATTTCTTAATGTTGTTTCTTGAAAGATTAAATGGAAACTTTAGTGATAATTCGGCCTTCAGTATCTTTAAAAAAATCAGTTCAAAGTTTTCAGCTAGACTTTAATAGCACTGAAACAGCAGTGACAGAATTATATTTTAATGTATCTTAACCCTTTTAATGGTTGCAACACTGTTGAGGGGAGACTAGTATTATGAATTCCAAGACCACAACCTCTGCTGTGCAGATTTCTGCTACTTCTATGGGCTTCCTTATAACAGAGTTCAGTACAACTCCAAACTGAAAATACCTTTGCCCAGATTTTCTATGCAGGCACAGAAAAAGAGGCTACATTATGTTCATAGAATGGAGGTGCATCTTTTGCAAATGTTGGCCTGAAGTGGAGCACTTATTTTCTTTGATTGCTCTCTTTTTGCACGTAACTGAGAGCCATTGCAAATGCACAATTTCTCTGAAGGTTGGAATGAGCATTGGAGATGATGAAAAAAACACATAAAACACATTGAGCAAATGAGAGGTTCTTGTATGTTTTTGGATTCTTCTAGCAAAATTCAAGAACTCACAATTAAAGTGTCATCACCATTTTTTTCCAATCACATTATTTACATATAGCCACAAAGCAGTAGAGGTATGGGTTTTGCAGAAACTGAGAATACTAAAATCACTCTATTCCTCCTCAGAATATTTGCTCTAATTTTTTTTTCCTCTCCTTTCCCTTCCAAATAAATGCTGTGATGCATCTCTTAAACACTAAGCCGGATGAAACAAAGGGAAGCTATAATCACACGGGCAATTTGAAGAAGCATTGCTATATGTCTGGTTAATAGTTAGCTGCTCTGGTACTGTGTTGTCTTTTATAAGATTATAAAGTACCTCAATTATAACAAAAGTCTCAGTTTTTAAATGCCTTATGCCTTTTATGTATTTGTATGTCAGACTGCATAAGATATTGTTCCTCAGCCTAGATTGATTTGCTGCAGTCTAGCAGAAAATTCTTTTAAAATCTGTTTTCCCAAGAATCCTCCTGGAAAAAAGAAATAGTGTGATTTAGTTTTGGAAGCTTAGTTATTAGAAAAAAGGAGACTACTGTGTTTTAGATATGTATATAGATCTTACTAATGAATTATTGGATAAGAAATCTGCAGCCATACTGAAGCAAATTTGAAGATGAGAACATCATTTTTCTGAGGCAGCATCTTAAAACCAATTCTACCTCAGAAATATTGTTAGCTGGAAGCCTGGGCATCTTCAGGAGGATTTTGATTCATTTGATTCAGTCCTCCTATCTCCTGAAACTTTTCAGCTTTATTTTCTAAATCAGTAATGGTAATTTTTTACACTTTAACATATCACATATAATCACTAAAAATTCTGGTTCTCAAAGGAGTTTTTATTTTACAGATGGGGCAACTGAGATAACAGTCATGTAAAGTACTTTCTTTATTAGGGCTATTTTTCTCAGTTTCAGAGACATTACTCACCAAATGACACTACAAAATTATTGTAGCACGGTACGAGAGCCAAAGTCAGCTGTTGGTTAAAGACTCTGAGAGGAATTGTGCTAGGCCAATGACCCTTCCACAGATGTGCTCTGGAGGAGCAATTAATACATTTGTCTATCGATTTTTGGATAATAAAAAATATTTGCTGCCTATCATTTCTCAGGCAGAGGTGGTTTCTGGGAAGAAGAGGTAAATTTTTTTTTTCCATCTCTTTTCCCTGAGATGTTTCCAAAATTCATTTTTTCTTTGTTACCATGACAAGTACTCTATAAACAACCTGCCAAGAGAGATAATAGGAATGTTAAAATGAGTAACGTGTAAAGGCCAAGTAGACATTGACCACATCAGATAATGACATTTGAATTTAATGGACAAATATGCCACAATTTGTTCTCAGTATGGGGAATTTTATACTATGCCATTCAGCAAGATATGGCCCTTTCAGAATTTGTTTCTTTTTCATTCCCTTTCAGCTCCTGTCAGAATCCTGCCAATTTCAAACAATAGTTGTGGCAATCAATATTCGCATTAAGACAAATCCATCTATGATGGGACCATGATAAAATGAAAACTAATTATACTGATAAAACTGATATACTGATTAAACTGATAAATTGAAACTTTTGTCTGCTGGCTTGTAAAAACAAACCAAACCCCCTCTTCCTCTTCCCCCCCCCCCAAAAAAAACCTAAGCTAGAAACTGTCTCACAAATTTCCTCAATCTTAGTCACTTCCATTGTCTTTATTATTTCTAATAGCTTTCCTATGTGAATAAAGACAATTATGCTTGTAAGCATTAGCAGAATCACTTTTTTAGTTCATAAACCAGGCTTCAAATTCACATGGTGTTACAACTTCAGATCCCTCTTGAATATACAATAAGATAAAAAATGGCACAGACTGGCAATTATTCAACAGATGTACATAGCCTATTATGCTTGAGGGGAGGATTTACGAAAACTCTCAGCGGTGGCCTGTCTTTATTCCGATTGAAGCCAGTGGGCACTCTGCCATTCATTTCAATAGAACATCTGGGTAAATACTATCCACTTCTGAAAATCTAATGTTCATGTATATAAAGAATCAGAATTCTGAAGCTTCTACTACCATATCCTATCATATGCAGAAGTGAGGACATTTTTATTATGGACAGAAGATGATCAAAATGTCAGTGAGCATCCTCCTAGCTGTTCAGTTCCAAATAATAGTTCTGCTAGAGGAATATCACCTCCATGGTCTTCTGTGAAAACGTGCTAAATAATTAAAAGTAAAGTCATCATTAAAAAACAGATTGAAAACATGTTGCTAAAGCTAGAATTAAAGCAGAATACAGAGTTGTAGTGTTCAGCAATAAGTGCATGAAAAATGCTGACTGCAGTTAAAAATGCTTTATATTTGTTGTAGTTTTTCTTCCTGCTTGTTAAGAGTATTTCTCATCATCCAACCTTCAGAAAAGCTTAAATGGTCATGTGAATAAAACTTTTGCTTATTCACTTCAGTATGATTGGCTGTTGCTGTGGCCTTGAGAAACTCGCACAGAAACTCACACCTTTGCCATATCTATGCTGAACAGGGTATGTAAATCATGGAGTGTGAATCTGTTCTGTATTTCTATTGTTTTCATCTTTTTCTTTTTGGCTGCTTTGATTCATTTTATTTTTAAATGGGGTGCAAACTAGTGAGAGAAAAACAAAAGAAAATAAAACACTTGTATCCTCAGCAAACCTGACAATATAATTCTGATAATGCAGTAGAGATTTATCAGTATTTTCTCATCAAATAGATTTTGGCTACAGCCTGTTAGATACCTTAAAATAAGGAGCAATAATCACCTCAATCTGAAATTAGTTATTTGGGTCAGCTTCATTTACATGTTGTGCCTGGCAGGGGAAGAATGACTGGCATCTGATAGTATATAATCTAAGGCTAAAAATGCAATTTCCAGGTTATTAAAATGTAGAAAGGTCAGACTTCAATAACTGAATAGCTATTGAGAGATTCCTGAAAGAACGCTGTGTATCGGTTCTGTTGTTTATAAAAGAGACAAGACTTTTTAGACGAATGCTTTTTGCCCTCCTAAAATCCAAAGCTGCTGCTTTCTTAGTCCTGGCTGAGACCAATTCAGAAGTGATGTACTCCTGTATTTCCTTTCTTGGAAATGAAACTACCAATGCACTGATTTTTTAATGCACAATTGTTTTATTAATTTTAGAAATGCATGTTTTCAACTCCTTAGTGATTCCTTTAAATGTAAAGCCTATGGCAGTTTTTTTCAAATTAATAATATCCATCTGAGTTTATTTACTCAAATAAATTCCTTTAAATCATATTGATATTTCTAAAGAAAGTAGTTTAATTTCTTGGCTACTAAAATGAAATGAAAATATTAAATACAATATGAACTGTTTTAATAGAGGTCATCAGAAATAACCTTGAAAGTCGAGGACATGTTGCTATATTCTATATCTATTACAATTACTGCATTCATTTTCTTAGAGCAAATATCGTGAGGCACTAGATAAGAATATTTTACAAGGATGGCCTCTGAAGTATAGAGAAGATATGCACATAATCAAGGGTTTGTTTTAGGATTTGAAAAAGCATTACTTTGAGATTTTGGCTGCAGCTGACTCAGAATGTGAAAATGCTCCCTCTCTATGAGAAATTCAGAGCAGAAACCAAAAGTTAGGTGGGAAACCTGGCTATTACAGTTGGCCTAGCTTTTTGCAGTCAAGAAGAGGGATGGCTGCCCTTTCTCTGCTCTGGAAGTCAGCAGGAGGCTGTGGGGAACCATTAATGCTCTTAGGGGATTGCGACTATGTTCATAAAAATGTCCTAAAGGGCTCCACAATGACATTCTATTTTCAAGCACTCTGCCCATGCATCCAAACCACACAGGTTATTACAGGTCATGTGGTTTTCCGGTGGTAACAGCAATATGGTACTTAGCTGACATGTTCAGTGCTAAGTCCATTAAGCTAAGATCAGTGCCACTGTCTTCATTGTCAAACATGGAAAAAGTCTCTATGACCGTAGTGCTCTGTCTTTCTTATCAGCTACAAGCAATTAGTGCTGAGGGCTTTTCTGATAAAATAGAGTTGTTTCCTGCCTTCCTGTACTTTGTTACACGTATTAAATTGCCTTTTAGGAAGGTGTTTGAAACATACAAATATCACAGAGTGCACCGTGCCCCTAGCAGCCTCCCTGGGAAAGGTCTGAAGAGCGGTAACCTCCTGACTTACCAGGTTATCCTCAGAGAAGTCGCTGATCATGCAATATGAATGAATGAAGTTTTGTTGATCCTTGGGGAGGGGAAGGGAGTGAATCTTAATGAAGTGAAATGCACACTAGATGGACAGCAAAATTTGAAAGAAAAACATCTGTATTTCTCCATTCTGCTTTGAACAGGTAAATGAAGAGAAATCTGTTGTTGACAGATGTAAAGCTAATACTCAGTGAAGTGACAAAAAGATTGTGGAAGTGAAGGCGGGATTTTGGGTCACTTGTGAAAGCATAACTTAGTAGAACAGAGTGCTTGCAAAATTTTAGCTGTCAGGACTGATTTTGTATGAATATAGATAGCATGGTTAGGGGAGGCAACTGCTCAGTGACAGAGACCAGGACCAAGAATTAAAGCTCTAAATGAGCTAGGGACTTTAATGTGTAGGTCCAAAGTTTGAAGAAGTTCAGGCTCGGTTAAATGGTCTGTGTGGACACTGGCTGTGTCTGGATGTCTCGACTATGAGTGAAAGGACCCAGCTTCACCAGAACAGAGGCTGTGGCCTAATGCATTCTGCAATAGCATTTAGACTAAAGGAAAGCTTTGGCTGAGGTTGCTGAGACCTGTAGCCTTCACTAAGGGGGAGAATACTTCTTTTACAAAGTTGTTTAAGCCTTTTGTTTTTTATTTGAGGCAAGACCTTGGGATAGACTTGAAGGAAATCCACAAGCCTGTATATGGTAGTGAACGCAGGTAATTCTTCCCCAGAACTTGGAGATAAACACAAAAAATGGATGGAAAAATAGTAGTAGCACCAGCAACTGCTTCTGCTAATGGTTCAGCAGCTGCTGTGTTAGCAGTCAGGGCAAACACAACAGAACATTTGGTGAAAGCTGATGCTGCACCTAGTATTTTGAGTCATCCTGCCCTCATTAGTGTCTGTGATGACTTCAATATATGATCTTAAGTCCTTCTGAGATATGTTGCAAAGATGGAAGGAGACCAATTAAGGGTCCCTGAGATGTCTGAGCTGTTTACAAGACCCTTTCATTAATGGGAAATTCATGAGTAATGTGTTACGCTCTGCACCTGCAGCTAAAGCCTGTGGGATGCAGCAAGTAAAAACTGTTTAACTGGGAGGGTGAAGGAAATGTTCTGTTGCTGGTTTAACTGATATTCATTTGTTCCATGCACCCTACTTTATGCAGAAGCATAGGGATCTTAAGACTTTTTCTTATTCCCATTAGCTAAACACAGAGACCAATTATCAAGGAATTATGTGAGGAATCTTGGAGCAATACTGCCAAAACCTACTGCCAAAGACCAAGTAGGTCTTCTGCCACTGACAGCTTGCCTTTAAAGTCCCACTAGACTGCACTGACAGAAGAGGGTGGTTGTTACCTCATTAGTTTCAGGTATTTACAGGAAGGCTGTTGATGTACAGATTGTCCTAGATCAAGTCGTGGTTATAGTCACTGAGATTTTGGAGTCAGGTTTAGTGTAGAGGTTCAGACAGGAATCTGGATGCTTGTAAGAACAGAGAAGGGTTATGTGCAGAAGGTGTCCATGGGGCTCTCCAGACCAGCTTGCAGTTGCAGTCATATGGCCAGTAGAAGAATGAGATACTGAAAGGAGAGGTTATGTCTCAGCATATGCTTTGCCTGCGACTGTTAAATATTACTTGGGTTTCTGTAATCCTTGGAAGGTACAAGGTGGGATGGAGCCAACATTCACCCACTGCAGAGAGAGGAGAGGCTATTTTCTCTTCCTTTTCTCATTTCAGCCCCTGTGAAGACTGGACCCAAGCTGCATAGCCTGGGCTGAAAGGGAGGCTCTTGGGACTTAGGGCATTCTGGGAGAAAGCAAGCAGCTACAAAGCAATGTAGTGCCATCTGGAGTCCTCAGAACAGAACTCCCCAGCTTTTCCCCTCAGGAGCTTCTGCCCAGAGATGACTTCTTAGTCCTAGTTTAGGAGACTCTTTTTTTTCAGAATCAGGGGGATAGCTCAAATATTGTATGTGTAAAAGAAGAAATGATGTCTGTAATGCTGCAGTATTCTCTAGATTAGCACAATAACGAACATGCACACCATCAACTTCCTCAAGACCTTACACCCTATTCCCGCTCGTCTCTGCCAAGAGACCTTTAGAATGAGATGGGACTAGTCTGTGAGCCTGTCATGTTCAGTAAAGTGCATAATCTTCCATTCAGTTCATATAAGAGTTTCTCCCCTTGAGGGGAAGGTAATAGTTAAGGCAAGGACCAAAGGGTTTTGTGTGGAGAAACCTTATGAAAGTCTTAGTTAAGAAAAAACTCTAATTGACAGTTAAAATTTTTGCCTTGGTAAACAACAAAGCAAATCATTGATGGGCAGGATGCGAGCTGTAGATTGGTGTGCCAGTCTCCCGTGCTGCTCTGAGAGAATAATAACTTTTACCTTTTCTATACATTCAAAACAAGAGTTAATTTTTCCTGATTAATTTCTTTTCTTTCTTTCTTTCTTTTTTTTTTTTTTTTTTGAAAAAAAGAGGACTATTTGGGCATAATGCAAGCATTTCATTAGAGTTTTCTAATTTCTGAAGAAATTTCAAAGACTAGAATTTTCTCCTAAGAAACTTCCTTTTGGGAGCATTTACTACCCTTTGATTTAATTCTTCTTCGCTTTTCATTCACAATTTATTCCATTTGGAAATGAAATAAATGTGTCAGCTTTGCCTTCCTGTCAGAAATATATGCATTTCTATGAAGGAGCTTATTAATTACACTGAGATGATTTCCAAATAAATATTTTAAATAAAGTAAACAAATGTCTTGCTTTGATGTCTAAATGAAAGCAAGATTATATGCTGCTTTCACATGTCAGAAAGAATCTGACTTTTTAACTGAAGGTTGCACAACCTTTGGTTTCTTTAGACTTTATAGAGAGACTGATGCAATCTATGTTTTTTTTCTCCCCAGTTTGCTTTTGTGGTAGGCTTGTACATTGCTGCTGATATGAAAACACTTTAAATCTGCTTCATAATGGAAAGAAGGTAATGAAATTTCTTCATCATCTAATAAAAGTTTAAGAAAAGTTTGTGGTCATGTCCCACACAGGTTTCTGTGAATGATTATGAATAAATAATTCCATTATAAACTGTTACAACCTTAAGCAATAAAGCTTACTAGCTAAATGCTACAGTGCCTAGCTTTCAGGCATCTTATCCCAGAGTGGAATCCAAGAGACTAAATAAGGTGCTGGGGCCCTGTTTACCGTACTTGAGGGTTTTGGTGGTGCTGTTCTGAGGCTTCTTCATGCTGGCAGTGAGCCACCTGGATTAGTTAATAGGAAATGCGAAACTATCTAGCATAGGGACACATAGATGAGGTTTGCAGACAGGAACCTCCATCTGTGTGGGATCCAGAATGCTCTCTTCAAGAGCATTTGTCTTTTCAAAGACGCAAGCAAAGATCACAAATGTCTTCCAGAAGTGGCATTGATGCCTGCCTTGTATATAGTTGTCTAGCTACTGTACCACTCACCCGTGAAGGAGGGTACTCTGGCGTAATCATCCTAAGGAAATCCACTAAAGAAATGAAAGCTTTTTCTGACCATATCTCTTCTAGGCACACAGTTGGAAGTAATGAAAGCTCAGCTAGTTATTCAAAACTTAAGGAGAAATAACAGTAGCTATGTGTTTTTTTTATCATTCAGTGGAGTGTTTCCTGTTCTACACTTACACATTCAAAGAAGAACATTAAACACTGGCAAATTTTGAGTTATAAAAGTTGGAATCACAGATCTGAGAAAGTTTTTTCCAAATGTTTAAATTACAGTTATAAGAATAGACACGTTATTTTGTTAGCAGCTGTTAAAGCCAACGCTTCCTGTTGTAGGAAGGTTTTTCAGTGCTTTGTAACCAACAGGAACATCACAGTTGCAGGTATTACCAGGAAACAGTAGGTATAGCTTGATCCTGTTAGTATAGGCAACAGAGGAATCCATCCTAGGATTGACTTGGTCTGTGACCTTGAGAATATATTCAAATTGCTAACCTGCACTGCACTTTGGGCTGCTCTGTGTTGATTTGTATTAGTACTATCTTAGGTAGATCAAAGAGAACGTGGGGAATACCGATAGCAGCGGTAGCTGAGGAGTGGCAGGAGCCTGTCTTGCCTGTTGTGTGGAGTGGTTTGTAGGAGCAGCAAAAAGCTGGGTAAGCATTGGCTTTATCAGGAATGAATAAGAAGGAAGGGTCTTCAATATTCTTGCTAAAATCATATTTTAGCATAGCATCGCCTTGAAGGAGATGAAGAATGGGGGAAACTGCTCATTTCTCGATTTATTTCCTAAGTGTGTTTCACTTTGTTTTAGTGGATAAGATTGCCACCTCCTCCTTGGGCCCATTTTCCTGAGGGATTTTATGCAAGAATATTGCAAAATATGGCATGTGGAAAGAAAAAATTTCTACGGCTGCTATCTCCTGTGTGTCTAGGAATTCAGTATGACTCCACTTTTCATTGTTTTGATCAGATCAAGCCAGCAGAAAACAGCCAGGTAATCTCATCATCTCTACCAGCTCTGGCTAAATTTCGAATGATTGCACAAAGTGTTTCCTTTATGTCAGTTTTCCTCCCTATTTGACTTCTCCTTGATCTTTCTCCTTATTCCTTCTTAATAGGACTTTGGATAGTTTTGCAAGACAACACTACCACAGAGTCACAAAGGTTGTTAAAAGAAGTATCTCAAACAATAGTATTAGCTGATGTGTGTCGGAGCTTGCCCAGTCTTGCATACGATAGGCCTAACCCTAAGTGTCTCTGTACTACTAAACTACTATTTTTCTTTCCTCTACAGGGGCAGATACTTCCTTATCCTGATTAAAGACAGTTAAAATTGAAGTTTTCTCTATGTAAACTTATATGCAATCAAAGGGAAAATGGAATATGGTTAAGATGAAATCATAGTATTTTACCGTTCATAGATTTATATATTTTCAAAAGGTTAAGCTATTTTTAACGCTAGTATAGCTGAAGTTAAACCAGAAATAATTTGACACATGATCCGAATGCATTTAACTCTTTAATAGTGTAGCAGAATTCTCCTTCACTTCTATTTCTTTTGCTTATGGGATGTAACAAGGCAAACAACATATATTTGATCAACTTCTCTGTGCTTTGAAAGTTAGGAGAGCTAATATATGTTGTGGTCATGCCTGAGTTGGCTTCAACCATTGTTGCCATGCAACTGTCCATGCACACATGCAGTTTTGCTGGCCCTGTGTACAGTAGATTTAAAATGTTCTTAGACTATACAATGTTGCTGGTGAAGTCTCTCTGGATGTATAGCACAAACCACGCTCAGGCTGTGGACTCGACTGAAGCCTCCAAGTGTATGTAAAGCGTTAATATGTTTAGAAGTGCTTGGATAGGGACTGCTTATTGTTAGAGCCATAGATTCACGTATGTTGGAAAGAGTTTCCAGAAGTCTAGCTCTAGGCCTCCTTTGACCGCACCCATAGAACCCCCCCCCCAACTTTTTCCTCATACTGAGTCAGAATTTCCCATGTTGCAGCTTGTGTCTGTTGCCTCTTGCCCTTCCACAATGCACCTCTGAGAAGGGTTTGACACCATCTTCTCCACACCTTCCCCTTAGGTAGCTGGAGACAGAACTAAGTTCTCAAGTCTTCCTAGATCCTGCTGAATAACAGCACTGCCCTCCGGTGCATTGACTGTTCCCCCCAAACTGATATCATCCACAAAGTTGCCAAGTGTGCACACACTCGCATCACCAGGGACAAGGTTGTGTTTCACAGTGGCTTGGCACAGTGAGGTGCTCACACCTACGTGCTTGTGCTATTCAAATATACATGGTGATGGCAACAATATACTTAAAGTGGTCACCCGGCAGCATGAAAATATTGCTTTTGTTGCCAACCACTTTTGCATTAAAATAAAGCATCATAGTGCCTATCACACTGCAACCTTCTTTGTCCTAAAAGTAGAATCCAAATGACAAATGATTTTTTGTAAAAATGTTAGCATATTATAAAAAAGACAACTGAGAAATAGTTCTCTACATGGATGAAGGGGAAACTTCTAAACATTCTGTTGTTATGAAGTCTGAGACTGCTTTAAGCCTTTTAGAGAGTGAGTTTGCTATTTCTATATGTGTGAGCTATTGCCTTTAATGATAAAACTTGTTATATACAATGCTATCTCTGGGCTATCAAGCAACATATCACCATGGAGGTATTTAAAACATACTTTTAGTTCTAAGTGTTAATAAGATTCTATTGTAATGCATTTAATGTATATTCCAGCACTTCTTTGCTTTTATTTAACATGTGAAACGGTAAGATCAATGTCCAGAAGAATGCCTAGATCCTGACTGGAAGCTATATAGGCTAGGTAATGCAGCAGTATGTCCAAGAGGGACAGCATGCATTAGCTTGAACGCAACCTTATGTTAACGTGGTTGTATGGTTTCTGTTCAGCAAGGGGACAAATTCCTTTGGGTCTTTGCATCCCATCTTATGTATGAATAGCTCATGGCACTGAGTGGTAACAGTAGCAATGCTGCCCCAGTCCACAATGGCAACTTCAATTTTGGTGAGAGAAGTTTAGGGGGAAGAGGCTTTTAGGGGACTCTTTATGTGCTTTCCTGTCTGTATAGAAAATTTTGTATTAGGCAAGTATGATAAATTTATCACTACAGGAGCAGGCTTATGACTCCTACAGAAGCACACACCATTTGCTTTAATGGAGATTTCTTTCTCATTTATATAGAGCTTAATTTTATTGAATCTTGCTAAGTTTTTTGTCTCAATGATGTTTGTTAGCAGGAGGTTCCATCTATAAGTATGATTTCATTCTATTATTTCTAACCATGCCATAATTTTTCTAAAAGTCAGTAGTTTTCTTGTACAGTATTAAAGCTTTCCTGAACAATACAGTGTTTTATGAGCTGCCTCCAAGGGGCCACCACAGTGAAGGAATTTGTTATACTCTCATGATTTGTCACAAGACACAAACCATAAAATTTCATGGCTATGTCTGTGAATTATCAAAGCAAAAGATGCCTGATGCATTCTGTATGTGAGGGCTGTAGTATTCACATGGGGGCTGTCCTGACTCTTAATACTCTGTGTCAAAAACTGGGATATTGACTGTGTCCTAGAAGGTGTTTAAAAACTGTCCACAAGTGGGGCCAAATCTCTAGTGAATAGTAGCTTGAATAGCTGACATAACAATCTCTCAATTCAGCTGAGTAGGGCCTTTAAAATACACTTCAAAGATAAGAATATTTACAGTCATAAAGGTAAATGTAATGAATCAGTGTGGAAGCAACAAATATGCAGAAAAGCAGAAATGTTTTTTAAAAGTCAGACAAACGTGATGTTTTAGTGAAAAGAGAAATGACCCTTTCCCTAACCTAAGATAGTGTAATAGGCCCCATCTTTCTGGATTTACAGACAGCATGTGGTATGTTGCCATTTAAGAATTACACTTCTCAGAGAGATTAAGTCCAGAGCTGTAAGGCTTGTAAAGAACCGTCTCAAGGGAGAATTGCTACCTGGAGGGAAATTATTATTAAAGTTCTGTTAGATCAATTTTAAAACAGATTTTTTTTTTCACCTCCTGAAATACCCAAGGATTATGCTTATGTTCTTCATACTAGTCTTTGACATGGTCCTCCCTCAGGTGAAGGAAGTGTTGCAGACTTACTTGATTTATTGCAGAGCAGGAGAACATAGCATTTCAAAACTATTTTGTAACTTTTTTTTAGTCTGCCTGTAATCCAGAGCATAACTCAAAGCTGTGCCTGGACATTGGTCCTGTGTTACTTCAAGCTCTGCAAACAACTAAAAGCAAAGATGCTAGAGAAAGTGATTATTCCATGCAGTAACTCTTAGAAGACTCATCTGCATCAAAGCTGCAGATCTGTAAGTGGGACCCCCAGCATTAGCACAGATCACAAAGGAGGTCCCTAGGCTTTTTCTCCTTTCAACGTTCAGTCACCAATTACTTGTCCATTCTTTGCAATTACTTCTGCTGGCTTTGACCAGCTCAAGGTCCTTTGTGATAGAGGCTTTACAAACACTGGATATGGCAGGCCCTGCAGGTGAGGTGATAGTCAACAATCATGCCTTATGATCTACACAAGTGCAACAGGTTGTCCTGTGGATCAAGGTGCACAATTAGGGTTTAGAAAGGCAATAATCAATATTTCTTACTATGTTTCAATTCTATATTGTTACTTTAGGATCTCTGAATCTGTATCCAGTGTTCATACATATTTAAGTATTGCAAAAGACAACCCAATAAGAAGCTTCATCTATTTATTCTGAATTTCTGAAATTTCAATAAGCTATGTGCATAGACTGTCCTTTAATAAATTCTAAAAAAGATCACATTATCTGAGTGCCAAAATTAGTTGAAGAGCATATGCTTTCAGAATTTTATAGGATTTGGTTGAAATCTGTGGAAAAAACATACATTAACATCCTAAATTTTAAAGTAGCTGTAGCTATCAATCATACATGTGTGAAGAGTACAGTGTATGCCTTTGTATGAATCACCAGCCTCTGACTTTAAAACAATTGACATTGCATTTCACTGTTCAAAAACAGCAATGGTAACAAAACAAACAAGCAAAAATAATAGAAGATGGCTTGTGCTTCTTAATGTGAAAGCTGGAAATACAGGGTCTACAAAGTGACTGTGTGTCATTTGCTCAGACACCATACTACTGAAAGTAGAGCACTTCTGAAAGAGCAAAGACTCAGGTTTTACTGAAGGAGTACCTGATTATATAAGTAAATACACAGGTGGCAAGCCTTCTGAGATAAATTGTTGCTTCAGCTTGCTTTCAGCTGCAGGCTTTTATCATGAGTAGAGAGCTGCTGTCACTATTGGAAAAGATGGTAGAACATTAAATAAAAATTTATATGTATTTTATCACTTCTGAATGCTTTGCTACATTGTAACATCTGGCATATGTACAAAGGGATTTTTATTATTATTATTTTTCTAATCAGATCCTCTTGGAATTCTAACATTAGGTACTTACATACTGGTACATCACAGGCATCATTTATCATGAAACATATGGGAAAACCTAATTTTCATGTGAATGCAAAAAAATGTTAATAAAAAGTGCTTAGTGAAACTTTCTGTATTCCTATAGGGATGTAATGGCTGGAGTGATTTTTTTTTTTTTTTTTTTTTTTTTTTTTTTGCATCTTACTGTTTGCAAAGTATTATTTAGCAGAAATCTGATGAGTAGTAGGTGTTGAAATCTGATTAACAACTAGTTGGACAAACAGACTTTTTGTTTTGATATGGAATGAAAATGAGACCTGCCACGAGGATGCAGTAAAGCATAAGAGAGTACACGGGAATTTTGAAGTGTATAAAGCAGAACTTCTGAAGATTAATCATGTATTTCAGTTTGTGAGTCAGGACGGAGCAAGGACAAGAGATGTGCAGAACAGCATTTCCTTGAATCTAAATCACAGAAGACTTGTGCTCTGAGTGAGGCAAAACATGGGTATGAACTTGGATTTCTAAGCAGCATGTTGTCAGCTATTATGGAGTAAGCATTTTCTCCCTGAAATTTTGGATGGTCTCATTTTTATTTCAGAATAGAATTCTTGTTTTCTAACTAGTTATTATATCACCAGTCATTTTTCTCTAGTGATGTTGTCAACAGCACAGCAAGGATCACTGTCTAAGGTCGTACATCCCAATTCATTTTTTTTGCTCAGAAAGCGTGCTCTTAGCCAGTGGTTCAAACAACTCATCAAGGGACAGTGACAATCTTTAAATATGGGGAGATACAATCTAATGATATTCAGGTAGATGAAAAGTAAGCTAGAATTCTCCATCTGTTTTAACCTAGATGTTAAAAGCTTCAGATTTCCCAGTCACTGCTCAAGAAAAGCAATGAAGAGCTCAGTTCATGAAATGGGTAGTAATTAAATACTTAGAGCATCATAGCAATTCCTAAACTGCAAGAGAGTCAGACACTGGAACCGTCCTCAGTGAAAGGACGCTGACAGTAGCTTTGTCCATGGTTCCTACGTATCATTTCTGATTATTCTAATCTCGCTTTCAAATCCTTTAAGGACCACCTGCTTAAGGGTCCTCTAGACTCCTTTGACACAGAAGCTGATGTTCAAAGTACTTATGGATTAACACCCTGACTCTGAAGCACCGAGTGCCTTGTGTACAATGGTTGTTGGGAGTTGTCTGTCTTCCGCTCTAGAATGAAAACAAAAGTATTTTGTTTCTCATAAAGCAATAAACAAAATACAAATTTGAAAACATCTTATGAAAAAGTTTACATATTAATTTTTGAAAATGTGTCTTTTAAAGTCTTTTACATTATATATGGTATAGTCATCTAGTACAATTACATGTTGTCTTGTTGGTAGCTGCATTATAGTTGTGATGTGCTTGATGTTTTTATGATATCATTCAGGCCATGTCAGAATAATTGTATACAACAGACATGAAATATAAAAATAATAATGGTGTCACAATCATCTACAAGAATTTAATGTTTGATACTTGGAAAAATTAATTTTGAAAATAGGCATTTTTTTTCCCAGAACCTTTATAAAACAAGAACACTTTGCAGAAAACAAATTCCATTTTTGTCAAAATAAGAGTTCCAAAACTGCTTTGGTGACATTTTTCTATTTAGCATTTCATAAGACTATGCCTGAATTCTGCTTCAATCCACTGAATAGTCCCAGGGAAAAATCTTTTTTCTAATAAGTTGTATCTAATGGTTTTGAAGAACGTATGGTATTTTATATTGCTCTTTTTCAAAGATACTTTCCACTGGTCTCTGTTAAAACCAGTAACTTTCTTTATTAAAGGACTTTTACACAAAGTTAAAATTTTCGAAAGAACAAGCTTTGAAATTATACACCTTTTTATTGTAGTCAAGAGAAAGAATAAGCTTATTGCAGAGCCTTCAAAAAAGGAGATACTGACTTAAAATCATCTGGTGCTTGCAGTGAGCCTCAGCTGAAGACTCTGGCTGATTGCTTCCTGATGCTGTCTAAAAGAGTCTTATTTAAACCTCTTATTTAGAAAGATTTAGAATGAAATGGACTGTTGGGAAAACGTTTGTAGATGGAAAAGAATACAAAATTGAGCAGTTGTAAAAGGAGTTAAATACTTAGATGCCTTCACCTATTTACCACATTTCTTCTCTGTCCTCCTCTGAATTTTATAGACAATTAATTGCTTTTGAGCAGCAAGCTTGTGAAAAACAAAAGATCGATGACTTGAACTAGAATTCCTGTTGAAGATTTTAGCTAAATAGTTCTTAGAAAGGACCACTAAGGCTGCATTTCTATAGCCAGGTTGGCTAAGTCTCTGTCTCACTCCAAGTTCTCCAGTTTTCTATGCTTCCTGCATCTGGAACCTGTGTGTGCCCCAGCTAGGAGCCCCTCATTGATACCGTCCCTCTTGCGGGTCTCTGGGTTCTGGCATCTTTAGCCTTCAGCAAAGAGACTCTGCAAGCAGGAGCTATGTAGCTTACAAATACAAAGCAATTATTTATTGGCTGTTGCCGATCTGATGGAGTAGTTGATGCCCTTGCGAGCTTTACAGGTTTTCACCATAATTTCTAGTGTTTCTAAGAGTTCTGCTGTCTGCTGTACAGCAATATTGTGATTCAGGAGCTACAACTCATACCTAATTTGGGGATAAATCAGTTTCCTTGTGCCATTCATTCCTGTTGTCATCAGTTTTTATGCTTACTCTGAGGAGTGTTACCTGTACTGACTCTCTTTGTGGAGGAAGAGAATACGTCTTCTGGGTAATCTGGTAGATCCAACTCAGAATGATCTGGATTGTGCCAGCGATCCCTATCCCTGTCAAAAAGGCTGATATCTTCTACTCTGTGTTCTGCACAGACCTTACTCATCCTGCACCACTTTTTTCAGGGACTGAGTTGTCTTCTGGCATGTTGAATGACCTCATGCACAGCATGGCCTATCCTTCATCAATACTTTTAGAGCTGCGTCACTCTCTTTCAACTAGTGATCTAACTCCTCAGCTCAAATTTCTGTTATACTAGGTTTTCTATGCCATTCCTTGTGTTCAGCCTGGACTCACTTCATCACAGAGGCTGAATGTAGGCTCTCTTCAGTGAAGGCACACTGTTCAGCATTATACCTTCTCTTTCTTTCCAGCTCAAGATCATGTTTCCTTTTTTTCTTCCCTCAGCTAGACACTAAGTTTCCATTTCTCCTCCTTCAGAAATTCCCTCTCTGCTTTCAGATCCCTTTTTTCCCCATTTTCTAGACTAGCACTTTTCTCTCCAAATCCTCCCATTTTTCTTTCTAGACTGACAGCTTTATTTCTTTGTTCTCCCTTTATTCTTTTTAATAGAACAGTCAAATTAGTTACAACCCTCCACAAAGCTCATAGTGTAGAAGCCCAAATATCTGCCTCAGACTCAGCGCTCTCTTGACAGATTGCAAATGCCTTTCTTGCCTCTCTCGATGCATCTTCATCCTCCTAGTTCCATAAAGAGTCCCTTCTGAATGACTTATACCTCAAAGCTTTCCTCTGAAAGGAGGGAAGTCATTTCTCTTTTTTCTTCTGGTGAGTGATCATTTCTGTGTTTAAGTCATGACCCTTTATGCAGAAAAGCATCTGAGTAGGAGGGCTCAAATCTCCACAAATTACACTAAATTACAAATAAGCAATCCTGATTTTAGTTTCGGTCTTTCTGTACAAAGGATGTAGGCTGCCTGCATCATCTATTGATCTATTACAGCTCTTCTTTTGCGTCACCATGTTCAGGCATCTTCAGCCATGTGCAAAGAAACTCTTTTAAGTAAGACCTATGCAGCTTCCAAATGTAGAGAAATTATTTATTAGCTAACACATATTTAAAAAAGTTTGGATTTAGTGAGCTATTAGCCTAAGCTTCAGTATGCTTATCACCCTGCTAAGACATTTGAAAAGTTTTTGCTGGCAAGGCAGGCATCAGTCAGCTGGAGAAGAATCAGCCTCTGCTGCTCCCAGGAATGGATCCTTAATGTTCCTAAGTTGCTGTTACTAAGCCGCCAAATCTGTCAACACTAGTGATCTGAATGCTGACCTGACCAGCTGTCAATTTGCCTCCTTTTTTTAATTTCTTTAGGGGGATTTTACACCTTTCCAAATCTGTTTTCCTTCTTAAATCCTTGAGTGACTAATGATCCAGTCTCCACAGTCCTACCTCTCTGTAGCCTTTCTCATCTTTCTGCAGAATTTCTCAGAGCTCTCTCCCAGGCTGGCAATGTTCTCCACAGCCTGGGCCAAGGGTAGGCAGCTGCGCTGTATCAGAGCTGGGCTGTGGGTCCAGGGGAACATGCACAGCTGAATGGGGTTGGGGAAGGTTACAGAGAGAGAGAGTCACAGGATGCATCACCTGTTAGGATGTTAGTTTAAAGGAAGTGGCTGCCACAGAGAAAATTTAGTAGAAAGCAAAGTAGAAGTGTAAATAATATTTAAACTTGGGAATAGAGAATGCAAATATACAACACCTGGGACAGAAAGAGCAGGTGATTTTTAAATGCTGATCATGGACTCCTTCACTGTCCCTTTTCATGTTTTTAATAGCAGTTTGTCCTTCAGAGACTTTATGATTGTCTGTATGCCATTTTCAAGGTGTGAGCATTTGTGATATTATAAATGGATAACAGGCATGACTAAAATTGGCAGAGGTCTGATATAACATACAGCTCTCTGGATTATGCTGTCTGCATTTGCTCCAGTTAAATGAGGTAAGCATTGCTGGTTAAGCAGATTATATTGCTATCTTGCTGCAATGTGTACTCTTTATTCCACAACAAGCTTATGTGTTATGGCTGCACTAGTCAAGAGACAGGACTGCTGACATTCTGCTTGCATCCCCAGAGGAAGTCCTTGCAGAAGTGACTCCTAAAAAAATAGGGTATTGATTCTTTTTCTCTGTAACTGTCGCTTGCTAGTTGCATGTTTCTGGGAACTGCTACTCTCTCAAACTACTAGTCTTTTCTTCATTTGAATTAAGTGATCAAATGAAAAATACTACCTATAGCCAGTTACCTTTTGGCTGATACCTGAGCATGCTGTTTTTCTGTTTTGTTGAAGATATGATGTAGAGGTTTCTTCTTCTCACCTTTGATCTTCTGTGTCTGGCTGGGCTTGTCATCACTCTTTTGTTCATATGTACTGAGAGGCTGGTTCTGATTCAATGTCTAGCAAAGACAGAGATTTCCATAAACTTTTTAGTGATCTTAGAATTGTGTCTTTGTTAATCAAAACATAAAACTATTACACAACAAAGTGCTGTTGCTGTTGTTAGTGCTTCAGCTTTTTAGGAAGGGCAGACTTTGCATGCAGTAAGTTAGCTACTTGGGTTTTGAAGATTTTATGTTCATAACATCATTAATTTACAGGATCTTCTACAAAGAATTCCTAGTCCATAACCATGTCTTCAACATACTACTGCAGTATGGATAATACACATGTGTGCATGCAGGCATACATACATGCATATATGTATGTAGGTATACATGCTGGTTCTCGAAGTGTGAAGCCATTGAATGGCGTCTATGGTGGTTGAATGCAGTAGCTCTGGTTCATGAATTAACCCACGATTAATGATTATTTTTAAAATAAAAAATTAAAAAAAAAACCCCTTATATAGATCTAGTATAAGTCATTCTAAAACGATCTGAGCAGTTGGGGTTTCTGTCAGCTTTTCAGTGAAGTCACCCATGTTACTCTGCAGTCATGAGGGAGCAGTAGTGTATAAGTGGTAGATCTGCTGCACAAGGGAGTTCTCAAAGGCTGGGCATCTACAGTTTCTAAACTTTCTGGTTCCAACTAGGAACCCAAGATTGTAATGGGGTCCTAGCAACTCTTGCTCTAAGGAAAGTTATAGCTTCCAACCTCTGTGACCTTAGGCAAGAATGAAGTCCTGCCTAGAGGTGAGAGGCTAAGATGCTTAGTTACACATTTGTGCAGCTAACGTGGAAGCCATAGGCATGGCTGACTGCCTGCTGCAGCCCTATGCACCCCGGAAATATGGGGTTCCCCACTGTGAGTGGGTTGGCTTGGCAAAACCACCTCTGTTTCCTAGCCATCTGCAGCAAAACAAAGCAGGACGCTATAGGAATCATGCTGCTGTCTGTCCTAGAGCTTATTTATTCTGAGATATTCTGTGCAAAGTATTTTTCTGGTGTTCACCTAGGTAAGTTTTGTCTTCTGTGTCCTGAAGTCCTCTTTCACCTTCACTGAATATCAGGGGAAGGGAAGAGAACAAGGTAGAGGGGAAACTTTGGAGATTGTGTTGTGGAAAAATCTTTTTTCTCCTATTTCTTTTTTCCCTGAGGAGTTTTGCAGACTCTTCTTATTATGGCCACTGATTAAGGCTCATAATGCAGCAGACCTGCCCTCTATTTTTTCCATCTTGTGGTCTTCTGCTACAAGAGTAGTCTTCATCTTAGCAACTTGGGCACTCAAGTCTGCTCAGGTTTTGTCCCTTCTGGTTCCAAACTGGATACAGCAGTCCTTAAACAACTTTTTAGAAGAAAAATGTCACAAAGTTATAACCTCACCCATCCTGTTAAAAATGGCAGAATATAATTGGCAAGCATGTTAGGAAGAAAAAATGTTATATTCCTGAGACAATTGGAGACTTTCTGATGTTCCATATTTTTATAGTATTTAAATTATAGGTCCATTACAGAATATTTACCTGATTTGGGTTTTCAAGGCATTTTTTTCCTTCTAAAAGCAACATTGAGGCTATAGACATTTCAGTTTTTTTTTTTAATACACTTTGTAGATGCACTGTAGGAAACGCTGGTATTTTGCTTTTGAATGGACAAAAAAGTTAAATGTAAAAAATCTGGCAAATGTAAAGTTCAGAAAAATTTTCCGGGAAAATCTGTGATTCTTATGAGGTTTTTTGGCATTCCTTCACTGGAGCATTTCAGTTCACATGGAACAAGGTCAGTCCTAAAGCGTATCTGTCTGGGCTAATGCAGTGTATTGCAAAAAGTATGGTTTAAATGAGATGATAATTTGTGTGCATCACTTGGAGGCTGAATTAGAAAGTTTTAGCTAGCTAGGTCTAGTTGGACAGTCATGGAATAGATGCAATGTGTAGACTTACACAGCTTGAATAATGTATTAAGCCATGCTACCTTCCTTCATGTTATTTTTTTGCTAGTCTGTAGTATCCTTTTCAAATGACCTTTTTAACATAATGTGTTGTATTCCTGGAAAGGTCCAAATTAATTTGAAGTCTTGTCTGTACATATTGGACATATTGTCACTTTTTAAAGTAAATTTATGGTTTGGTTAATTTATGTCCCATGCTGCAAGGTCCTATGCTGCAATGTTTAATAAATCGGTGTATAATATACAGAATGTGCATAAGTCTTTATAAGATTGTATTTCAAATCTGGATTAGATCTCGCACTGCAATGTTTGTTAAAATGACTAGTTCCTAAAGAAGCACACTCAATAAAAATATTGACATTTATTGCATGGGAGGGAGAAGTCATCTTACTAATTAATGATTGATAATATTGAAGATTGCACTGAAAAATCACTTTTTTTTTAAGGAGATAATTGGAAGACTGTAGTTATGCACTGTGATGAATCTGGTATTATTTTTATTTTATATATTCTAAAACAGGCAAACTTGGGGTTGAAAAATAGTGTTTAGTGTTTTAGGGTTTGTTGACAAGACCCTTACTCAAGAAACTAACCTAAATTAAATCAGTGCAGCTCATACTATGTCAGACATAGATGATTATAAGATACACTTTCATGGCATTACAGCATGTTAGGCTTTTTTTTTTTTTTTTTTTTTTTTTCCTGTGCAAATTCAGGGAAGGAAAGTTACTATGGTTACAGAAGACTCTGAATGATTTTTGTCTCAACAGCTGAGTGTTTTTATACCTAGCTTCTCCAATATGCCTTTCAGTTTTGAACAGAAATTCTGAAGCTACAGGAGATTTTTAAAGTTCTGCTGCCAGGTAATCATGGTTAAAACATAAGGAGTCCCTCGGAAAGGAAAGAAAAGGAAAGGAAATATGATTAAAGCTGTAGAATGTTTACTTATAATAACATGAAAATCAGACTCTCTTCGGCTAGTTTAGTTTCAGCTAATTTGAGAGTTTTAGTATTTTTTTTTTTAAACTAATTTTGCAAATATATTCTAAGTAGGTTCTGCTTCTAGCTAGGAAATTTGGCTTGAGGTTTTTTTCAGAAATTTGATAGCACTATTACTTACAAGCTGCAAGAATTCTAGCTCAAAGCAGGATGAGAATGGCATGCATATACAGCTGCTTCTGAGATATGAGTATTATAATGCTTACTAGAATACATCTGAATTCTCAACCCCCACACTGTTCTTAGTTTTGAAGAAACACTTTGTTTTTCAAGTATTTATTTCAGAAACTGGTGTTAAAAACAAGCAAAATCCTGTCAGGTACTCACCTTGCTGCTCAAAGCCTGGGTTTCCATGTCTGGAAGGAAACCTGCTATATGGCTTAGAAAGTCAGCATTTTTGGGCTCTTTGCCCGAGAATTTCAAGCCTTGTGAAACATTGCAAAGTCTCACTGACCTGGAAGTCTTCCCTCCCTGTAGTTCTCAAGGTTTCTAGGCCCAGTGATGCTGAAACACAGCCAGATTTAAGAATCAATTTCTAAAATTAAATGTTATGATTTATTATGATATAGACTTAGTACTCCTCTCCTTGCTGCTTCCACAGGAAATCTTAAAACTTCTGCTTCTCGCTCCAAATTAAAATTTGAATTTCCCCAGAAATACAAAATGGAAATTATGACTTTCAAAGGGTTCTTTTAAAAATTAATTTCTATCAGAACCACTGCCTTTATGTTTATCTTGTGTTCCTAACTTCAGAGCACATATATTCTTGGAATGATTTGGCCTTGATATCTGAAGTAGGATTCTGCCAGCTGAATACTTTAAAGCTGGTCTGGGTCTGTCTGCATGAACTTCAGGTGCTGTTGTGCTTGTATTACGAACAGAACCCAGGTCTGAACAACTGATGCTTTAAAAATCCCACAGATCCAGCTATTTCCTTGGGAGATGGCTGTTTCTACCTCGTGTGTGCTGGAAATACTCCGACCAGCTTGGAATATTAATGTTACCAAATCTTGTGCTGTTCAAGGCTGCCAGGGACTCAGAACTGCTGCTTCACTGCTTTTGGTGCCTGTGCTTGCTAATCTAGTTTGCTACAGTTATATAAACTGCAGTCCATCTTCTGTTTGATCATAACTCCTGTTCACCTTTCCTGTTACTTTGAAAAGTATCAATTTTGGCCAGCCCTCCTATGTTGGTAACCCCTAGCAACTGATCTGCTCTGTCCAGTGGAATAAGGAAAGAGTTTATTAACTAAAGCTGCTTCATTTGCTCCAAGCAATCCCCATATACCTGGATCCCATGCCTAGCTGTCTGGGAGGGGTGTGACATGTAAAACAAGGGATGAATGTAGGTGCCACCTTCATGTTAGCTAGCACAGCTGGAACCAGGTTAGGACACCAGTCTAGAGGTTGTTGTCGTCTCAAAACTGCTGACTCAGCTGCTCACTTCAGTCTGTGAAGTGGGCTAACTTAAAAAGCTTAAACTGAAGTGCTTTGCTAGTTCTGCTCTTCTTTCTTGTAAACTTTGTTTCATTTTGAATGAAATAAATTCACACTTAGGTGAGCAGCTCATTTAGGAGAGCTGATGCAGGAAGGTAACAAAGATATGGAGGTATGCAAGTAACCTCTTCTATCTCACAGCTACTTTGAGAGTGCACATCTGTCTATACCCTCAGAGCTGTCCTTGTGAGTTGCAGTCACAGTCTAGGCCAGAGCCACTTGTCACTTTATGCTCTGGAATTATTCAGTCAAGTTTCAGGACTGGGTACGCTGCACCTAGCTTGTCTTCTAAGGTCTCAAATGCCATGTTTTCCAGAAATTCTGGGCGAATCTATTCCACTAAGCATTATGAAATGCTTAATCAACATTTCATAGCCTCTCTAGAGCAACAGGTGAGTGAACCTCCAGCCTGCAATTTGGATGTCTTAATTTTAGAGATAATTTCCCAAGAATAAAGCATCTTGGCTGATATGTCTTACCACATGCATGATTCACAAAGCTAAAAATGCTTTTCATAATCGCAGCACTGAAAAACAGCAAAATGCTGAATACATAAAACTGTACACTGAGCAGAGTGCTACAGATTAAGAATCTCACAGTAGTTGTTGGAAAAGAATATTGTTGACTAAAAGAGAGGAGCAGAAGATGGGACAAGTAAGGTATTTGAGCTATTCTATTTTTTAATGACCTAGCATGCTTTATTTCCATCTGAATAAAAGCAAAAATAGAAATATTGCTTTTGCAAAGAGGAGGTGGTAATTATTACTTCAAAAATTAATCTGTAGGAGTTGCCTGATACTGAGTGATGTTCATTGTTGAATGTATACCATCATCAGTAGGTCGAGGGAGGTGACTGATACTCTCTATTCAGCGCTGATGAGACCATGTCTGGAGTTCTGGTTCAAGTTCTGGACTCCTTAGTACAAGAAAGACATGGACAAACTGGATTGAGCCCAGTGTAGGGCCACTAACATCATTAAGAGCTTGGATCGTCTGTCATATGAAGAGAGACTAAGAGAGCTGGGACTGTTTAGCCTGGAGAAAAGAAGGCCGAGGGGAGGATCTTATCAGTGTGTATATATACCTGATGGTGGGAGGAGTTGGGAAGATGGAGCTGGACTTCAAGGTGCCTGGTGAAAGAAAGGACAAGAAGCAACGGGCACAAACTGAAATATAGGAAATTTGATTTAAATATAAGAAAAAGCTTCTTTAGTGTGAGAGTAGTCAAACACTGAAACAGGTTGTCTGGAGAGATTGTGGAGTCTCCATCTTTGGAACTACTCAAAACCCAACTGGACATGGCCCTGAGCAACTTGCTTTAGGTGACCCTGATTTGAGCCATGGGGTTGGACTTGATGATCTCCAGAGGTCCCTCCCAACCTCAACTATTCTGTGATTCTGTCATTTTATTTAAATAATCCCTTGACAGAAGAATACAGTTAGTATCTGTTTTGCAGACACAATTGTTTCATAAAGAATATTGTGGAAACAAGTAATAAAGCTCGATTTGTAGAACTCTTTGAAGGAAAAATTGTGAAAGGCTGCGCCCAGACTGGTATTCTACCTGCCCTGATAGGTGAGAAGGGAATTTGGTTCTCATTACCCCTTGCGGTACAGGCAGTCAGCAATGTGACTAATTCACATTTTGAAGGTATCTGCTGAAAACTGGACACTAGTGAGGAGGCATATCTGAGATTTAACTAAATCATTTCAAATAATGTTATTCACATTTTACAAATAGCGTGCTCTCAGAAGATGCTGATGGGTAAAGATGTGTTTCCATAACTAGAGTCAAATCCAGATTTTTTTTTTCCTCTGTAGTTATGAAGTAAAACTTATTTAGAATATGGCCCTCTACTCCATTTTCTGAACAGCCTCTGCTTATGAATCTCTTCTGATAGTGATGGGTCTAAGATGCGTTTAGTCATGAGTGAATGATTAACAGACAGGACAGGGTAGGAGAATTAGTTTCATAGTAGGCTTCCTTCTGCCTTACTCCAGTAAGGTAGAAATCAGTAGTGTCACTGGGTTTGGCCTTTGACATCAAACAGGGCTAGGGACTATGGTCTCTTGTCAACACTCACATTGTTTTCTAGTGATCAAAACCACTGTCTCTCTCGAGAGGCTGTCTCAAGACCAAAAATCTCTCTTGCTATGGCAGATGAGTCAGGCGACATGTACGAGAAACCTAAAGGAGAGTCAGGCGACATGTACGAGAAACCTAAAGGAGAGTTGGAGCTTGGGGCTGAGTCCTGTCACCTTCTCATCTCTACTATTGAACTGTGAGCACAGATCCTGGCAAGGTTTTGGCCTGGATTAAACAGTTCTGTGTCACACAGTGTCTGGGCATGGCTTAGCACAGGCCAGGGACCGTCCTCGGTGCACCGTTTGCATGGAACAGCGCTGTTCTGCAGGGAAACAGGTTTTAGCTGAATGGATGGCTCCAGCGCTACTTGGCCTTAGGGGCAGAGCATGATCCTTGGCTCAGTTTATCTAGAATGAGTGTAAACTCACAGGGCTGCAAGGTACATCCTGGGCTGGAGCACTTCTGAGTTTGTCTAGAACTGGTTAGATCACTCATTGTAAACCTGTAGTGAACCTTTTTTTCAGAGATATGTTATTTTTCAAGAAGCAACGTAGTAATTCTTTTATACAGTCATAAATATTTGCTCAATCATTTTTAAAATAAAATCCACTGAGGGGTGGCTGGATGTTTTTTTTTTTTTTTTTTTTTGGGGGGGGGGGTGTTTCTTTTTGGAGGGGGGGGGGGGCGGTTCTGCTGGTAAGGCTGTTAGTTACATGATCCATGTGGCTGTTCTAGTCCTGAAAATCTTTTGCTCCTGATCGGTATACGAGCAGTTAAAGAATGCAGTGCCAGCACAGATTTGGGCTGAAGAATTAATTGGCACTAACACTCATGGAACTTCTCAGACTGATCACTGGTTTCATGAGTAAACTGGAGGCTGCCCAAAAAACTGCCAAAACTGTGTGTATGTGACCTTGGGTGGCAGCAGTGGGGAGAATCTCCCGCCATTAATTGCAAAAATGTTCATACTTCTGCCTTTGACTGTTCAGCTCTGCTGTAATTACTGCAGTGGTTCAAGTCTTCGGCTCTTGTAGTAATGTCTGCTTCATTTCATGCCCGCGACGTTAATTTTGCATGATGGAATGCTACACCAGTGGTGCCCACCGGGATTTTATTGGGCCTGTAATTGGCAGTTGATGAGGTTTCTTGAGTCCTGAAAAACCTTGATGCCAATTTTATGGTGTGGATTTATAATGCCTCCTGCAATTTAACTGTAGTTTGATTAAATTATTTTCTTTAATTTGGATTTAGTATCATCTTGTATGTTTGTTTTTTGTTCAGAAGATACACACCAGACATTAATATGGAATAAAACTAATGAAGAAATATGTATAAATATTTTATAGTCCATCTAAAATGTGTGCTATTTTCTTTGCTGAAGAAACAGCACTTTTGAGAATTTCTTGCAACATCACAGACTAGTATGCACTGCCTTAATCTTCAAGTTACCTCATACAGAAATTTTTTGAGGGAAAAATTTGGTGGAATTAAAAAGATACATATCTGGCTGGTGCTATCTTGTATTGCAGAAACAATGCTGAACTTGTGTGCCAAAACCACCCCTCTCCCCGCAAAAAACCAAAAAAATTTCAATGCTCATTCAAACAAAGAGGAGAATGATGGAGAAAGGAAATGGATATTCATCATCGATCTTGTTCCTGTTTTGCAAATGTACCGTGGGAGTTGCTGGGCTATGACTAACCCTATTGTACCATACACTGTATTTCCTGAATGCAAATCTAGAGCTCAGTAAAACTGTTTTCAGTTCTTCTGTAAAACTTGCTCTGAACCAGAAGGAATATTTTCATCTGATGACAAATATCTGGCAAAACAATACACTAAATAGAAGTAACTTAATACATAAATGAAAAATATACATATATTCTACACTTATAACTGTATACACATATATATGTGTATACAGTTATAAGTGTAGAATATATGTATATATCTTGCATACTGGTTTTGTGTCACTTAAAAAAGGTCTCCCACCTTAAAATTACACTTACTGGCATGTTCTCATCTTATGAGTATGTCCAGAAAGAGTTAAGAGTATTATTAGTATATTAACGGACTAATTGTACTGCAGAAATCTGAGTTGATTTTTTTAATTATTATTTACTTATTTTTTATTTTCTAAGGATAGATTCAATATTGTTGATCAAGATCAGCCTTTGTCAATTGGTCTCTGTGATAGATGAGGATTTTCTGGCCACTTGAGAGCTCAAGACTATTTGAAAGGGAGGAGCTTAAGTGCAGTTGTGCTCCTAATCCGGTGTCCTGGAGGCGAACAAAAATGGGCAAGTTCTCCTCAGTCTGTTTCCTTCCCCATGAGCTTCACATGCATCTTTTATCACAGCAATCCTTTTAATGGTCTTCCCTTGAGGATGGAGCACATATGAGCACTGTTACAAGACTGGGATTGGAAAATATTGTTTCCTATATGAAGCATTTTCTCAAAAGACTTTTTTTTTTTTTTTTTTTTTTTTTTTTTTTTTTTTTTTTTTTTAGTTTAATTATTCCTTGTAGGATTATTAGCGATTCTTTTCCCTGGTTCTGGGCTAAGACATGGTTATTTCTTTGTAAGTGATAGTTACCAAAGCTACTTAGTCACAATGTAAGAGTCTTAAGATACTTAAACTGTAACTATTTAGGAAACAAAGAAACTGCTCCATAGCACCTGTGGAATTCAGTTCCTCAAAACTATGTGGTTATAGATGATCTGCACTAATTTAGGCTTCCTGCTGTTGAGAAAGCAGTGTCTTGTTCTATAATTCACTGCCAGAAGTTTAGTTTCATGCCTGGACTTATGCTAAATCCTTGCTATGCTTGTGTTCAAAGAAGCCAAGAGGTATTTTGATCATCTTAAACAGATAGAAACGCTGCAAAGAGAAACAATTCTAATCTTCAGGGTATTCCTTTCTACAGGGAGGAGAAAATGGAAACTGTGTACGTGCTAATGTAGGCCAGGCTGAACTGATCACGATTTGAGAAGCTATCAGTGTTTTTAGGTTGAGAGGAGCTGAGACAGAGTGGGACCTGGGCTTCTTTGTTTGTTTTTGTTTTCTTTTGATTACAGAGGCAGTTGACTGAGGAGAACTTTTGCAGACTGGCAAAACAAATTGTCTAAATCTGTTCATTCTTTCTAGATTTGCAGTGTCCCTCCCCAATACAGCTTTTCTGCCTCCTGTGCTATGCAAACAAGACTTTAGAACCAAATGAGTTTTCTTGGGGCTTCCAGAATTTAAATCGACTGGAGGGGTTAAGCGAGGTGGGAGGGAATAGTGGCATGGAGTGAAGAAATACAAGGAAAGGGAAGACACTTACGTGTTCCTGAGGCATGGTGACAGCTGTTGTAGCCACAGATTTCTGAATAGCTTATTTTCTCATTTGGTGTTGAGTTCCAGAGTAAGTGCAACAAAATCCTCCTTCAGTTCACAGATCAATTTGTAATAAATGGTATATCATGTTCACACATATAGACAATGGTAGAGAAAAATGGTGTGTTTGGCACCTATACCTCTGGAAGGGAGGAGTGGGCCTTACCTCTGTACTGTGGATGGGATGCTTCAGACATCAGCATACCTTTACTTGAGTCTCTCATCCACTTCTCAATAACCAGGCAACAGATGATAGAGCAGTTCTGCTTCTTCTTTGCCTCCTACTCCTTGTATTTTTAGTAGGCGTTAATATATAAGGTGTCTGACACCTGCTTCCTGATGCTTTCCAAGATGCAGGCAGTGTTTTAGGACCGCAGTGGAATTCCTTTCCCTCTTTTTGCCCCCAGTAAGAAATTCACTCCATCATGCCATCCACTTTCTGGTATTTCTGACTTTGCTGAAATATTTCTTTAATTTTGATGGAGGGTGATAGTACGGTGCACTTACCAAACTGTTTCAAAGCTTCTACAAAATGTAGCAAGAAGATCTTACAACTTCAAATGATGTAATACCAAAATTATTCTTGTGAAGCACCTACAGGGCTCTAAAATATGTCTAACCTGTCCTGTGCTCCTGCAGTCTATCTTCTAATAAGATAGAAAAGGCAAACTGTCATATGTATCATATTAAAGAGTGTTTCTGATAAAATACTGGAATATAGTATGTGTTAAGGTCCATTAAATCAGTCCACACTTCTAGGTATTGATTTTAGACTTCTTGGTTTTGATCAATAAGGCAGAGCATTGCACTGAAGCCCTTGAAATAATTCTCAAATTTGCCACTTCTTGGTGACTGTAAGAAAAGAGCAAATGGTTCATTCATCATCAACAGAAGTTATTAAACAAGAGGGAAAGAGAGATCAAAAGCAGTTGTATGTTTTTGTTTTTTAAATTTAAAATTATAAAATATATCCCATCTTAGCCAGCAAATTCTAGGAATAAGACATCAAAGCAAAAGAATCGTATAGGACCAGAGATGTGAGGAAATTCATCTAAAATGGGGATTTTCCCCTTGAACTGCAACTTACTGTTTAGAAATGTCTAAACTAGTGGACCAAAAATAACTTAAACTATAATAGCCCTCCTGCAATCTGCAAGGATTGTCAAGTCATTTTAGGAAGCTGCCCAGCATTTGCATATTTTTTTTTGCATATATTAGTGGGAGAGTTTATCCACACTACTGTGTATGAATTAGAATAAACTCAGTACAATTTTTACTCCTTATTTATCCCTGAACATTCCAGAAAAATATAGTACTGCTAGTACTTTTCTATTTTTTCTCTAATTACATGCCCTTTTGACTGTGAATTTTTCTACTGGCTTTGGAGCTGAATGTCATCTTGTACTTATGAACTGTTCTAATAATCAAAGTGTTTAATTCTTCTATATTGCAAGTAAAAATGCTATTAATAGCTAAATCTTACAAATATTTGTGTGAAGGAGGTAAGGAAAAAGGGGGGATCACTTTTGTAGCTGGATAGAAAATAGCCTTCTATCCTGGGGAAAAAAAAAAAAAGAAATCTAAAACATTTTCTTATTTCACGTCAGTATGGACTAGCAGTCTCTTCATGATTTTTGTCAGCAAACCAAAATATTTCCTAGCCTCCAACCTTCAGTGTGCTTCAACTGTAGTAACTACAACCTGGAATTTAAGGTAATTGCCGGAGCTGTGATTTTTATTCTGTTATGTGTCTGTGTTTAACACAAGAAGGCCATGATCTATATTCAGTTGAGTTTAAAAATTTGGAGGGCTGCTCTTCTCGGACTGTTTTCTTTTCTCAAGCAGTGGAGGAGAAAGAGATGCTCTAGTCACTTTGCCAGACAAGCAATGTGCCCCTGCCTACCAAAAAAAACCCCAAAAGCCACAAAGCAAAACAAATCCAAACCAAGCCAGTAGAAATCTTTCCATTAACTTCACTGAGATTTGTATCAAACCTGAAAGCAGAAACATCATCTAGCTGAAACTGCAGGGTAAATTAAAGTGGCCTTGAAATGCTCAGGTAGGAATTTTCAGAAAACTGAAAGTTTAATGTCGGTGCTCTTAACAAAAACAAACAAACAAAACACCCCAACCCCCCCCCCCTTTTTAGTTATTGCAAATGGTAAAGGGACTAAGCTTTGCTTTAGCTATTAGGATTTGTGCTAATATAACTTGGACCATAAAGATTTTTAGAAAAGATATGTTCAATGTCTCACTAACTTTTTAAAATGACTCTAGCATCAGATTTACCATTCAGTCTACTCAGTTGCTTCAGCACATAGTGTTCCCTTCAGGAAAGCAATTCAAGGATTCACCTGAATGCAGAGTGCAGTATATCATGAGTGCCTAGAAAATGTTTTGGAAGTGAGTCCCTGGTAGCCAAGCAGTGTACAGCCACCCTGAGAATAAAGCTACTTGGAACAAGGAAGACGTCTTGTTTCTGTGCACAGAGGGAGAAAAATAAAACTTTCTGTAGACCTCTTCTGCATAGGCTAATTGGACACAGATTTCTTATGGAACTCACATTTATTACTTAATGTGGTCATTTAATGTGGAAAATTAATCTACACTATCTTGGATCTTACAAAGCACTTGCCATGCTCTATGCATTATTTAAGCCAAATGGATCTTCAGATAATTCAGTGTTTTTAAGATTATGTAACTTCTCTTTGCTTTTAAGAACAACCAGCCATCTTTGCTATCATTTCCATTAAGCAGAAACAAAATGCCTTGATTTTAAACAAGTCCTTATGCAGAAGCAGGTCATGTAGGATGTCAGGTAAATGTTTTGTGGGTGATGAAGTGAAGGAAATGTTCTTGTTAAGGAAGTACAGCTCAGAAACATTGGGAGGGTTGGTCCATTTTTTTGAAAGGCAACAGCTGACATGTGTTGTGCATGTCAGCCTCTGTTAAATACCTTTCAGTGTATTTGACTTTTTTTTTTGATATATAGAAAACAATTTCATCCTAGACAAGACTCAATATTGTGAAGTGCTGTCATAGCTGTTGACACAGTGCCAAACTTGCTGCCAGCTTTCTTAAGGAGGAAGATGTCACTTTTCCCCACCTGACAAGGGCATGACTTTTAAAAGTTAGTTTCAGTACTGTCACAAATTAAATCTGTAAAAATTGTGATGGTATCTTTCTATACATAAGCCAGCTTAGGAGAGCCAGAATAAATTTATTCTTTCTTTTTATAGATGCAGCATCCTGCGTTTCAGTCAGTAGAGGCAGTCCACTGAGGTGTCTGGCTCATACTGCAGTAAGGAGGAAATTAGTTACGGTTTTCAGCTTCTTGCTCAGAATGGATACTGATATTTTTACAGAGTTTTCCAGTGACATATGCTAGTCATAAACAATAGCCATTACAGGTGCCTATTTTAGCTGAGCATAGCCAAAAACCCTCATGCTTTTGCCACCGCTTCTGTGCTGCTGTAACACATTCCTTGTGTTGGGATCTCCTGTTCTACCAGCAGCAGGCTCCAGTGTGGGTGGAATTCCCTAGGGTGTGAGGTGCTGCTTGCAGAACAGCACAGAGCACAACATTTCTGTAACAAGTAATTTGTAAAAGATCACGTCTGCTGAAGCTTCTCTGCTAGGACGTAGGGCTTCCAAAGCTACAATCCATTGCATTAGTCATGCCTAAATCATGAAGGGCTGTATTTTTGCACATGCGTAAAGAGCATTTGTAGATAACTGTGCTAACACAGTCACCTGCATTCTGAACCAGTCCCACATCTAAACATGTCAACTGTATTTCAGAAAGTCTGAATCTGTGGATTCACTTTGTAATAGTTTGTCAGATACAGCACTCACCAGTTGTTGCAGAATTTTTGTGATGGGGTTGCAAGTGCACTTCTAAATTGCTGAATGACACTTCATTTTATATACTAGTTAGAAAGGAGAGTGTTGGGCGTTCATCTACAGCCCTGCCTCAGCCTGTTAAAATCTGTCAGAAGTGCACACATTCACTTCTCTAAATTGGTTAGTTCTCAAACATGTAGTTTTGCCAAAGACATTTGAAAGAAAAAGTATGAGAGAAGCAATTCTGACAAGTAAACTCATTCCTGAGGTGCTTATCACTAGAGAATTACAATACAAGATGACTTCTCTGTTTCTCATTTTGCAAATCCAGACTTTCCAATGCCTCCTGAGAGATGCTGTGAACCTTCAGTTCTGGGGCAAAAAGACGGAACTTTGTGCTTAAACCTGTACAGGAGAAACACCAAAACACATCTTGCAATCTTGTGTAGTTCTGGTTCTCTGGCTGTAAGAAATTTGTAATTCAGATGAGGCATCTACTCATTAGCATTCTTTGGAGAATCATTTTCCATATGATCCTGCTTCTAATGTAGGAGTAGCTTGTAATTTCAGGGCAGGCAGTGCAAACCTATTTCTGGCTTGCTGGGCCAAAATTGCTTTGACTATGATTAGGAGTTATCTCAGCATGCAAATCTATGCAGCTAGACTACAAAAATGGCATTATTAAATAGGTTAAACTGAGTCACTTTACTGTGAACTGCATGCTTTAGTTTGCTTTTGTCCGTATCTGCATGGGTGGTACTGGAGTCAGGAAAGTTTGCTGGGCTGTGGTCAAGGAATAGCCTGACCTACAGTCAGACTATTCAAACTTGCAGAGGTTTGAGTCTTGAGTACCTGCAGCTCAGTCACTAACACAGTAGGTAAACTCTAGTTTTCATTTGGTAGGAAACCCCCCCCCCCCCCCAAAACAGAAAAATTTATTTTTTTCCTCTGCAATTTTTCTATTCAAGATTCACTTCTTACTTTTACAGGCCAAGTTCAATTAAAGCACAAAACTAGAAACTACGATCTGGTCTCGCTACCGGCCCTTAGCTTGCTTGTTTTCAGTGAGCCTTTTCAGTTTCATTGGTTGGATTTATGCATCTACCTATGGGACTTAACTGAGACTCCTGATTTTAGAGTGTAGCTGCCCTTGACACATTCTTTATACATTGGAGGGAGGTGTCAGGTTTCTAACTCCTGAATCATCTTCTGGAGTTGTCTTTTGGCACCAACAATCAAGGGGACCAAGGACAATGGGAGCATGTGCTCAGGTCACTCGGCTCAATGCCCGTTTTGTTCAATGCTCTGGTCAACGAGCACTCCTGGTTCACAGCTGGCAAATAGGGAGGCTGGCTATCTGGTGTCATAGTCTGACTTCTTCCTTGCTGTTATATAGGTTTTGCTCAAAGATTCATAATACACAAAGTGGAACATACTGAGTCACTTTAACATTCCCACCTTAGCTATAGCTTAGGTGAAAAAACGAAAAATTGAATCACTGTACTTCTAGTTGCCAACAGTATCCCTCCAAACATTTGTCAGCAGGCCCCAGTGTTGCATCCTATTTTAAGTTTAAGATGAATTTGTGTCATAAAACACTACTGTGTGGTTACTGCTGGTAAATTTTAGCTTCTTAGCACCAATCATTATGTGATATACATTGTGTTATAAATGGTTTAGTATGCATAAACCACTGTGACTTATTGATCTCTTTTAATAAGAGAAGAGGGGTTATTGGAGATAGGCTCTGTATTTCTTCGAAGTAGCTCCTTGAAAAAGAATAGAGAACTTGCTGAGGAAGTAATTAGAAGCAAGACACTTTAATGAGGCTATGAATATGTATGGTTTCCTCAAACTTTCACAAATGCAAAAAAGTAAGTTAAACTTGCAATAGAATTAGTTCTCCAGGAGGACAAATGCACAAGCTTGTTTCAATATCTGATTTGGATCTAAAGCTGTTAAACAGTTTACTTATAGGTTTGTAAAACTGCAGGACGCTCAAAGCATTTGCACATTCACTATGCACCAGGAGCAGCTCCTCGATCTAGACGAAAGGAATGGGAAGAGGACAGGAAAATCTTTGTCCTCACTTGGTCAGCATTTTTAGAGTTAGTGGAATGGTAGTCAATTAGGAAAACAGCCTGTTTAAAATCTTTGGGTTTTATGCAATCTTAATACTTTGTTCTTAAACAGATTATCTTTAGGAGATACAGTAACCTATATTTGATGCCCATCATTGTCTATTTCAACCTTACTGAAATTTGTTTTACAGATTTTTATGCAAAGGTTACAAATTTATTAGAAATTTATTCTTAGAATTTAGAATTATTAAAACTTATTATTAGAAATAATATCGTATTTAAAATCCCCCAAATCATTATGAGCACAGTTTCTCACAGCAATAGCACACTGTATATTTTAGCAAAACAAAAACACAGTTCCTACAGAATAGTTGTATTTTATGTGAAATGCAGTGCAATTTTCCAGAACTGGAATTGGCTTCCTATTTGTTTATAGAATTGCATATTAATGATTTTACAGATTACTTATTACCTGCTTTATCTATGTCACAGTTTAGAATAGAAAAACATATTCTCTTTGAAGGTTAAACATAAGTTAAAACATTTTTCTTTGGATATTAGGTTTTGTTCTGTTCACTATTTTTATCTGGGTAATGTAATTTTATTACCGAATGTAAAAACATATATTTTTTCTTCTCCTTATAACAACAACAAAAAAAATACTGGTTGAAACCAAATAAATTAGAACCTTTGATTTCTGCCTTCTGTATACTGACCACTTAAACGAATTTAATCTTACTTTTATTAAAAAACTTGGATGGATGGCAAGAAAATATTGGCTGTTTTGCAGTCAGGCTGAATATTGGTAGTGGCAATATGTGGGCTTTGACTTGTAACATGCTTTCCTCTATTGTAACAAACTCACCATTCAGTTTTTCTGAATGTATTCACTACGTGGAACCAAGTGCTTTGCTATTTTGATCACATACCTTTGGCAGCAAATGCTTCCATCAATAAAGAGCGTGTAGGTTTCCTGAGGTTCCTGAAAACTGATTGGTCACTTGCACTCTCTTTTTATATCCTTTGTATTGACACACAAACACACATGCACACGCATACGTGAATACATGCATACGTATGTAAATAGCAGTGAGAAAAGTTACAAACACTGTAGGTGAAAAGCTTGTTCCACAAAGCTTCTATTAAAGAGGAATTGGAATTTTCCATTTATTTGAGGAGAGAGGAAAAAAAAAGGGGGGGTTGGGTAATACCAATACTAACAGAGCTTTTAATGACATAACTTATTCTGTATATATGGCATTAATAGGTGAAACTATTATGCAACAGCCAAATCTGAAATTGCAGAAATACTGTGGAAAATATTGAAGCAAATTCTCTGCATATACAGTAGAGGGCTGCAGTACATTTTTACTGACCTTAAACTGGAAGAAGAGTTAGTCTGGCATTAGTGGCAGGGTTTCTGTCATAGGAGAAAACCCAAAAGCAGCTCTGAGAGAGAATGCTGCTCAGTATTTGGACTCAATATTTGCTGCCCCCCCCCCAAAAAAAAAAAAAAGCTATAGTGTTTCTCTAACATCGGTGTGATTCATGTTACAGTGGCTGCCTTCCTCTATACCGGTATGACACAGTGCTGCCCACAGATGGATGTCTGCATATATTAATATACTCACTAATGATTTCAAAAAAAAAAAAAAAAAAAAAAAGAAAAAAAAAAAGAAAAAAGGAAAAAAAAAAGAAAAAAAATCACCCAAATCTTAGTCCAAAGCTGGAATTCTGACAGGACTGAAATTAAGAACAAGTATTCCACTGATTTTGGTGCAGCCAGGAATTGAGCTCAAATTTTATTTGTTAATATTATTCAGTAATTTTTCAACCATTTTTTTAATAGTTTTTACAGTTATTCAGTCTTGTAACTTATCTTAATTGATGTATTGAAAAGAAAATCAACCAATACTAGAAACCAGAGTATTGTTACCTGTCTAATCTCTCCCTGGAATTTGTCAGGAATTTGCATAATGTCAGAGGAGTGGATGCATTCAAGCTGCTTAACAGTAATGGCCTAGAAGTTCATAGAAATGCATCAGATTGCCCTTTTTAAAATGCTAGGAAGGAGCAATATCCCCAGATCCCCTTTGGTCTGGGATGGTCAGTTCATCACAGAATTACAATGAAGCTGGAAGGTGGATGGGAGTTGTCAGCCCTGAGTTTTCCTGATTTTGCTTGTGAACAAAGTTCTGATAAAAGTGCAGGAGTGACTGATACGTCTATTAAGTACCATAAACTATTTTATTAGTTTTATTAATGATTTTGCCCTTCTTTCTTGTGCTAAAAAAAAAAAAAAATCTTTGTGGGGAAATTTGGGTAATTTACTGTTTCAGTGTCTCTAATTAGCAAATTAATTCTTTTATGAGTTATGCTGTGTTGCAGCTGCAACATAAATTCATGAGTGTACAGGAGAAATTCTCTGGCTGTCTTTGCTTTAAGTGTCTGCAAGGTAATAATAATCCTGAACAACTACAAGTTTCTTCACCCACCCACCTAATATCTTTTGAAACCTAAGGTTCATCAAGAACATGTCCATAAAACTAATCACAAGAGAGGTGCAAGGTTGGCAAATCTAATTCTTAGCTATCAGCTGTATAACTTATCCAGGTAAGTAATTATTCTTATTTTAGTCTTGCTTTGAAACACATTTAATGGATTATTAAAGGTACTAAAGGGCTAGGTGAAAAAGTGAGCTCTTACTCCGTCCAGGGTAGCATGGTATGACCATACCCAAAATGAAAGTAGGTACCTTTTAACATGGGGAACATGTTAAATTTTACTGTTCAGGTGGTTATTTAAAATACTGGATGCTCAGTTTTCAACTTTTGGCAACTTCCCTTTTAGTCCCTTATATAGAGACACAGCAAGGATGTGATGCATTGCATCACCGAGAACATAGAACATGTACTACACCATTTCCATAGATGAGGAAATAGCTCCATACTCGCAGGCTGGAGGTGCTGGAGGAGCGGAAGAGGAGGGTGGGAGGAGAGGACACTGAGCCACAGGCAGGTCTTCCTTGGTACAAGGGTAAGCAGAGACAGGTCCTGCCCTCATGATGCAGCTTCTCCCAAGCTGTGCCAGCTACAGCTAAGGGCAGTGTTTCATCCTAATTTCTCTCTCTCTTTCTCCCTCAGACAGACCTGGTCCATCTCTCTGCCATGGACAGGAAGCTCCAGTCTCAGTCTCTAGTCCTGATCATCAGATCCACACTCTCTGAAGACCCACTTTTCCAAAATTATCTTCCTGATAGAACCTGAACTAGGTTCGTTCTCTCTCTCTCTCTCTCTCTCTCTCTCTCTCTCTCTCTCTCTCTCTCTCTCTCTTTTTTCCCCCCCAACAAAGTCGGGGGGAGGACTGAGAAAGAGAAGAAAGGGTGTTCCTATAGTGACCAAATTCTTTCAGTCTGAGGCTGTGATTACCAATCCTACTACCAATTTGCCTTGCCAAATGTTGTCAAAATGCTTCCAGCCGACATGCCGTTAGGTTGTGAAATTGTCTGACGAAAGCTTAATCCCATTTCCTGAAGTAATAGATTCCATGTCCTACCCTTTGTATAGTCAGTTATCTAATTCTTTTATACTTTGATGTTTTGTGTAGCTGCATCTTCATTGTTGCAATATCCTTTTGAGCCTGGTAAAAGGTGTTCTTGCTGAGGGGAGTTGACAATTCATGTGATTCTTTTTTTTCTTTCAACTTCACAAACAGATCATGTAAGAAAAGATTTTGTAACAACCCTGCATCTTGTCTTATTTGCTTTACTTGACAAGATGATAAAAGGATACTCAACCCCTCCCCCCCCCCCCCAAAAAAAAAAAGCCCCAAAGCTTTGTAGAGCAACATAAAATACAATGACTTCAGGAAGGAAGATCTAAGTGATCAATATTATACATCAGAATTGGCATCTGACATGTTGTTCAATAAGTCTTTAGCTAAGGACTTGAATAGACACAGAGTTTTCCTCATATAACATCAGAACCTTGCTCAGAAACAGAAGAGCAAATGATTCAAAAGAATCAATGCCAGGTTAAGTCCCAAATCCTTTGAGAAAAGCATCCTTCCTCTAACTTTTGATCATAACTTCATAACAATCATAACTTTAGATTATTAACAACTATATTTAGATTATAAACAACTATGTATTATTTTTTCTTTTGCTTAGTCTCAGTAATAGATGAATTATTGGAGTGGAGAGCTTTAAAATCCATTTATGAACTTTTCTTAAATATTTAGCAGTATCAATTTTTATTGCATTTTGATCACCATATTGTTTTAGATATTTTAAAGACAAATTAAACATCATTGATTTAACTTGATGCTCTTACTTTGATTCTTTCTTGGTAGTTCATAAGACCAATAGATTCCACAATAGGCGAGCAAAAATAGTATCACAGACTTCTATAGAAATGATCAATTTGCTACTAGGAAGTTACAGTCAGGATCAATGAATTCTTGACCTTTTTAAGATGATTGTTGCAATCTTACCTCAAAAAACATAGGCATTGCCAAAATACAAACAACTGCAGGGAACTACCCTCTTTGGAGACAAAGTAATTTTATTTATATTAGGTATAAAATAGGTTATTACTCACATCCAACTGAAGTAAAACTGAATATTAAGTCAGCTAGAGGGAGGAAGAATCAAAGCAAATACATTTGGACCAGGTGTAAGTATTTCTAGTACTTCCCATCCTTTGCCTGGTTTTACAGGTTATACCTTAATGTCATTGCCAACAATGTAGTTCTGTTATTACCCTTCCTATTCTGCCTATATAGTAGAAGGAATTATTGTGTTGCTTACTTTGGCAGGAGAAAACCAGAAAATTAGTATATGTGCTTTGGCAGAGAGTTGAGTCTTGTAAGGGAACAAGATGTATTCATTCCCTTCCCCTCTTAAAAGGGTTGGCAGATGGAAAGGTGTTTATTATCACTCGCTATAGAGGCCAGGCTGTTATTAAAATGAGTAATTAAAATGGCCATCCCACTGCTGCGTGTCACAAAGTGTTTGCACCTCACAGTGAGGATGACAGGGCGCCATGAGGCCCACTAAGAACTCTGTGTGAGCACTGTAAGTTACTGGGAAGAGAGGTCTAATAACTTTAGATATTTTAAAAATCTCTTTCAAGGGGTCTTCATTTTCCATATAAAATCTTTTCTTGTGATTGCTACTCTTTCCTGTAATGATTCTAACTGGGGAGGCAGGGGGAATCTTTTTAAGCACATGCATATTAGAAACAAGAAATTTAACATTAAAAATGTTTCTTCCATCTTTATCAAGGTTAATAACAATACTTTGCAAAGCTTGATCCATATTTCTATGTTCTGGCCCTGCAAAAACCCTGCACTTTCGTCTTTTTCTATGCAGTTCTTTGCAGGGGCAAATAATGACAAAAGATTGTATCCACAATATGTTGCAGACACTATTTCAGTGCCTATAATATTGATTGATGCATGTTGCATGACCTCTAAACAAAAAAAAAAGCTCGAGATTTTACAGTCTGGGATAAAGAATAATGGGCAGTAGCAGGCTGAGAGATTCCATGGATCATGCGCAAAGAAAGAGCCATTGCGCAGAGGAAACGGATGCGTAAGAAGCTCTGGCATAGGTCAGTTAGCAGTGTTTGTTGTTGTCGTGTAGATAGCGATGTACAAAACTGAGCAGTTAAAATAAGTGATAGAAAGTGAAGCCACCTCTCTGACTGCCTGGCTTTGAGTGATGGCTGTTTCAGAAATAAACTGTGAAAATATTCTGGTTGAAGAAATGTGATGGACAAGAGAAGAACGTTCAGACTTTATTTAACTGCTTCCGGTATTTGCCCCCCCTTCCTCTGTGCTCCCCCCACCCTGCCCCCCCAAAATGCCAAAGGCAGGATTATTTCTGCCAACAGCTAATCCAAAAGCAGATGCTTGTGCGTAATAGATTGTTCTATGAGTTTGTTGCAAAATATGTTACTGGGTATGTCAAAATGCCCCTCTTTATTCCAAATTCCAGTGGGAAAGGGACATCATAATATCAATGAAGTGTGTGCTGAAAAGATGGTGCTACCATCTGTATCTGCTGTTTTTAAATTACAAAGACATATACGACATTTGTCTCTTACTGAGATTTTGTCTAATAAAACACTAAAAATGAGTATTCCTTAGGGTGACTACTGACAAGAACCATCAAAGTTTGTCCAGGTGCTTAAGTTTTATTTAGGTATGTACTTAGATAAGATGAGTTTGTTTAAAAAAGACAAAACAATAAATTTGGGCACATTCATAGAGGACATTATGTGTTTTCAAGGTAAAGAAATGCTTTTACCTGTCTGGTGGTATTTTCAAGAACAGTTTTTAAACTGCCACTTATTATGGCTGAGTCAATGTTTGTAATAAAACTTCATTTCATTTTATAAAGCAGCCCTTTTCTTTAGAATTTAGGGCCTCCAAGGTACCTAATTTCCTTTTAAAATATGGGCGACAAGTTTTATGGAAAAGAAAGAAAAAATTTCAGATATATCTTGACTTTCAACAGAATTTGATAGTGTGAGAAAAATGATGGAAATACCGTGAAGTGGGTAAGCAACTAGCTGAAAAGTCAAACTCAGGGAAGCTATCTGTTGTGAGAGGGTGAGTAAAGCTAGGTTTCCCAAAGTCAGCATTATTTATTTATTTTTGTTAAGGATTTGTACAGTGGAATAAACAATACCCTTACTAAATCTGCAGGCAAAAACAAACAAGGACAGGGTGACTACAAGCACTTGGGAAGGTTAGAATGTGAAATGTTGATTTATTGGAGCAACGGTGTGAATTAGGCAGGACGCAGCCAGAAGAGGTGCGAAATCCTGCATGTGAGAAGTTTGCTATATGCATAGATGGGGAATGCTGGGAAAGCAGTTCTAAAGAAGACCTGCAGCTTTTAGAGGACCAGAAACTAAGCAAGCTACAACAGTGCCCTGCCTTGTGAAAATAAAAGGCTTAAACTGAATCAGGGAAGATTTTTGCTATACTGTAGAAAAAAAATTTCCAAATTCTGAGGACAGTTAAGCTCTGAAATAAGATGGTTGTCACTGGGGATTTTTTGGTGCACACTGACAAATAAAATGCAGGAGTGATTTAGAGGCTTGTTAAGTATACCTATTTTCTGTGGTTCTTAGTAAAGCTTTTATTTCTCTTTAAATGCTGTTCATATCATTAAACATGTTTTCTCCATTTATGGTGAACACAGGAGAAATTAAATTGCAGTGTTTACAGCAATACATCTGGAACAAATATTATTTTAAAGATGTCAAATCAGCCAAAGCATTTTATTTGTTATTTCACATATTTTGAAATTTCTGAGTATAAAGGTGAAAAATTGGGAGAGGTAAAACTACATACCATACATATTAAAAAAAAAAAAAAAAAAAAAGTCTCTAGGTACTTGGTTCCATGATTTTTGCACTTGTGGAAATTGTATACCGTTGTCAAGTATATCTGCATGGAACCTATGCAACAGGTGAGTGAGCTGTAAGGAAAGCTCCATTTAGACACACAAATAGTTTTAACGGAATCAAAAGAACTAGTTCACATGAAAAGCCTTCAGCAGAACTTATCTCCAAACCCTGGTGTTCCAAGTCTCAGGAAAACTCTTAAATCACAAATTATTTCAGTCCCTATTATTTGAATTGAAGGTTGCTTTCTGGCATGAATAGACAATGCTTTAGTATGAAAACCCAAGGCATTACAAAAAGAAATTCTAGGTAGCTGGGCTATGACTGCTGAGAACAATTCCTGATATTTACAGTCTTTCCCTTCAATAATTAATTTCAAGCTAATTGTTTTCTTGGTTGCTGACATGTGCTTTGGTCCTGATACTGGAAAAAAAAAAAGAAGCATAAGCTTGCTTTTTCACATTCTGATCGCAGTGAATAAAGCTGAAGGAATTTGCCCATTGTTTTCCATAAGGATTGAGCTGGGCTTTGGGAGTGGTCCCACTCTCTTTGTGTATACGTGTCTGTGAAGGGAAGCAGGCAAGCAGTATACTATGCAGTATCACAGCTAGGATTGCCTCCTGTGGCCATTACTGTGGTCATTACTGTGAAAGGAAAATGGAGATTGCTCATACAGTTCTTTTTGGACTAGATTTCAAGAGTTTAGACAGTTGTGAAAAAGAAGTAACAGCAGACTAATAGAAAAATATGGGTATTAGAAAAACATGTAAAATACTCCACTCCATTCTACTTTGTTCTGTTTGTCTTGGATGCAAAGTGACCTAAGTACTGCCTTTGGCTGGAAAAAAAGGCATTCAGAGTCATTTCACGTAATGACTCTCTGCACTAAATACTAAGCAAATTTACCTATCAGGCTACTTGCAATAAAATATGCATGCAGACATATGTTCCACTCTTGGCCAAGACAAGAAGCAACTAATTAACAACCCTGGGAATAGCAAAGAGGAAGGGCCTTTTTCCTGTAAATACTGCCCAGTGCTCCTGTTCTAAAGGGAAGGCATTATTGCACTGGCTAATTAGGAACAGGAAACAAAAGAAGGAAGCTAGTCAAATTTGTGTTTGCCCAGGAGTGAGCTGCAAAACTTCTTTAACTAATGTTGGAAGAAATAAATGTTGCTCTATTTAGCTGTGAAGTTTGTCAAGAGAGGCAATTTGGTCATAAAGAGTAATGACCTAGGAAAAATGAAAAAAGAACATCTAATCAGGTCTTTTTTTTTTTTTTTTTTTTTTTTTTTTTTTTTTTTTTTTTTGGGGGGGGGGGGTAGTCTGTGTGTTAACTTGTCCCTGGAGGTAAGACCTGAGGTTGGTTAAGGTGTGTTTGGTGGGTTTTTTGTTTGTTTTTTTGTTTGTTTTTTGCGGTAATTTTGTTGTTTCTCTTCAAACTACATTTGTATGCAAAGGGCATGACTGCATTTTTTTCTGTTGGTAACTCAGATGGTCCTTCTGCTGAAGTACACTGTGTTCTTCAATGGAAACATTGCACATGCTGGCATATGTATTAATGCAGAAATATTTGGGGGATTTATGTGCTTGCTAGGTAAGGGAAGACCAGAATTTGCATGACTACCGACTACCTTCGGTAGTCAGAGATTCTCTGCTGGCCCCTCCTATTTACCTCCACTGAATAAAAGCTTTAAGATACATGTTTCAATCTTAGTACTTAAATAATATGGCACAGCAAAATTAAATTTCTCATTCCATGACTGTTCCTGGGGTATACTACAATCTCATGAAATTATCAGTAGTCACTGAATTGGCCAGTCTACCAAATGATAAATCCTCCAATGGCCTATTCCTCACTGCTGGGCATAGAGTGTGTCCAGCTGTAGATATTCTGGTGGAACTGGTGGACTTGTTGGAACCTTCCCAGTGGCTCCAGCAAAGGAGAGAAGATTGTCTGTCAAGAGGCAATGTCCATATCTTGCAGAAATATTTGGATGTTGAGAATCCTTCACAGCTATTTACTCATTTACTACTTTTTCGTATTATTCAATGTTAGGCAGGCTGCTCTGAATTACATGTTACATTATGAAGTAAATTTGTTCTAGCTATGTACAGTGGGTTGTTCAGTATAGCCACAGCTGTACGATGCTATGGATGATGCCAGGCAGAGTCACCTCCAATTGTAATTATACAAGGTGTTGCATGTTAATATTATATTGGAATAGGTGTTTGAGCCCGGCAGTGGGATTAGGGGAGTTAAGGGAGCAAGTGGTTCTTGTTGAGTTGCTGAGCCTGTTTTGACACTAGTGACCTCATTGCCTACATAGAGTCTTTGTTACCTGTCCAGAAATTTCCCATTCCATAAAGGTGATGGAATGCTTTCTATTGCAAATTACCTAGCTAGCTGTGGCTTAGTGCTTCAGATGAGACTGGAGAGGAGCGAGACAGAAGCTGATCCCTTACAGAAAGACTCACTATAGTGAGCTGTAGTCAGAACATGCCTCCCCTGGAGAACTGGTTTATTTTGATGTTCTAGCCTGATAGGTTGGTAAAACTGTGGTCTGTTTGCCAACAACGCATAACAGGCTTTGTTCTTCTACCAGTTACACTCTGCACACTGTGCTTAACCCTTGAAAATACTCTCCTTTGGCCTGAAACAGACAATGTAAAAGTAAAGGCATAGGCTGAATCGGATGCCTTAGAAGGAACCTGAAACTATCTAAAATCCTAAAACGGTAGCAAAGAAGCCTTTCTCATTTCTCTGGATGAGTCGGTACAAAAGGCTGGCTGCAAAAACTTCCAGCTCCCTCACAGAGGGCTTTTTTCTTTTTTTTTTCTGTGAAGAATCTCAGACTTAATTTTTTTCCTCTTACTAATTAGGTTGTTTGTATGTAAAGCAGGTAAAACATCGTAAGTGTGTGAATGGGGGAGAACAAGTTAATACTTGCACATGTTTACAACTAGGCAAAATCGGATCTAATGATAAGACAAATATGGTTCTATTTATTAGCAGTTCTACTTCCATCGTGTTAATGGACCTGTTTTCTCAAGTTGTAATAGATGAGTTCTCTTCTGGACTGGTTTAAAACAACATTTCTTTGTCTTGACTTTAAGATCATATTTAATACATGTGATACTGTGGCAGACAGATGAATGAATTTTTTGCCTTAAACATTTCTTGGTGCATGGGGTGCAGGCAGGCCACAACCCCGAACAAGCCATCTGTCTCTGGCGGAAACAGGACGGGGCTGCTGCGACCCCCCCGAGATGGTCTCCCTGCGACCACCCCGGACACACTGAGCCTGCACTGAATGAGACCACAATCGGGCAGAGACTTTGGGATCTGGACTGTAAATTATTGTCCGTTTTTAGCACAACTTCTATAAAACCTGCTTGGCATGAGTGGCTAAATTTGCTGAAGCCTTAGGCCGCACTCCCTAGTACAGTGAGAAAGGGCCCCAGAGCTGGTGCAGGCGGGAATGATAAGGGAGTTACCAGCAATTTGCATTCCTGTGCACTGCTGAAACAGTGCTAATTGCTGGAGTTACCACCTCTTTGTCAGGACCTTGAGAGCTAATGGCTGGACCCAAGAATGGAGAGACACCTGTCAGCAGAAAGGGCAACAGTAAATGGCCTACCTAGGGACAGTGATGAGACCCAATAAGGAGCAGGAGACCCCAGACCCAAATATTACTATTGGTCTGAACTACCATGTGAGGGGTGGGAAACTTAATTTGAAAAAAACTATAATTGCCAAGGGATTTCTTTGTTTGGTCCCTCTCTCTCTCTCTCTCTCTCTCTCTCTCTCCCCCTCGTCCCTCGTTGGAGGCACCCAGCTTGAGCTGTGATTCGAATGGAGTCAGCGGAACATCATCGGCCTCGGAGTGGTGGTAGCTAGCTTCCTCTCTCCTTTTCCAACTTTCTCTGTCTTTTCCCCTTACTCTTGTTCCCTTTTTCCCTTCGCCTCCCCTTCACCTTCTCCCCCCCCCCCACACCTTTTCTCCCCACTTCGTGGAAAATAAAGGTAAAAGGTTGTACGATATTTGACCGGTTTTAGCGTCTTAATCTCGTCCTTGGGATCGTAACGAAACCCTCCCGATATTGGATCGGGACAGATACAAAAAGGAAAATAACTCACTGAGAGACAGTTAATATAGTTGCTTCAGTCCTATGGTTTGTAGACAAAAAAGCACCTAGCTGGTGTACTGTGCAAAGAATCCAGTTACTGAATGAGTGGATCCGTTAATTCATCAGTTTAGCATTAGTGGCTGTCTTCTGTGAGAGTGGTGTGTCGTAATCACAGTACAGAACTAGCAGATGGCAACTCTGGAGTAGGATTACCCAGAAAACAAGTCAGTTTTGTTATTAATTGTGAGGTTTTGACACTTCTGTGGTACATTGGAACAAAAGTGATATTTTCAGAATTTGAGGGTTTAAGCTCTGAGAGATTATCTGAAAATTGGTTTAAAGTTTATGCTAGGGATTTATTAGGTGCAGAACTATGGCAGGGAGTGTCCTTCAACTGCTCTTCAAGGTATTCTACTTTGTATAAACTAAATTAATTTTCTCTCACACAGAGAGAGAAAATGGTTATGTAGCCCATCTTAAGCTTAATGAGAAAAGTGATGAGATCCTGGGTCTCACGGTTTCTGGGCAGTTGTCCCAGACAGAAAGTTTACCAGCTGAGATGAACAAGTCTCTCCCATTTTTGAGTAGAGAGCTCATTGTGGATCTGAAATCCTCCGAACAAAAGTTTAGCCATAATTGGTACCACATGTTGCAGTTCTGTCTCTTGAAGAAGAAATGTTTTATCACAGGTATAGTTTGTTAAAAGGTTTCCCAATTTGCCTTACATTTGAATTCACTGACTTTTCTAAGTGTCATTCTGAAACAGTGGGATCACCTCTTGTAGAATGTAGGATGGCATCAAGTCGAAAAGAGATGAAATTTGCCACTTGAAGCATTATGATGGTGAGACATTTTGGAAAGAGGAATTCCAAGAGGGTTAGTTAGTCTCTAGAGAAGGACTCAAAGCTATGAACAATGCTGCAAACAGGTATTTTTAAGTGTGGGTTGTAAGATTTAAGAAATGAATTATGAAAACATGCCATTTAGTTATGACATGCCTTAGTTCCAATATTCTATTCTTTGCAAAAACTTTGATTTTATGTAAAAGTTTTAAAATAAAGACCACCCCCCCCACCCCACCCTCAGTCAAGGTGGACCAGCCTCAGCACTCACAGAAGCAGGTTCTCCAAGGACCAGCGGGTACTCTATAGATTTACTTTCTGGCAAAGAATTATTTAATTTCATGCAATACTTGCTATTTTATATACCTTTTATGGACTGTTCATTTAAAAGAAAAAAATTATCGAAGACATATAAAGGTAATCTCCATCCCAATAGAGAGCTTTGATGTTGACTTCCACAGTGCCGGGTTTTCACTGTTACACATTTTTGTTCTCTGGCTAGATGAATGTAATATATATATCCCAAGCCACATGTACGAGTGAGCCACTGGTAGTGACTAGGCACCTTTACCATTAATTCCATTAACTTTTGATTTTTAAACTAAAGACTTTGTTGTGTTAGTTAAAAGGTGATAGGGGACTAGTGCACCACTGTCAGTGACTTCTAGACTTTTACAGGTGTGAAGGCACTTCCAAATGCATTCCCCATTTCTGTCAGGCTCATAGCCACAAAACATATGCCCTTGAATATCTATCTGAATAGCAAACACTTAGGGCTCTTGGGATCTGTTGTTTATGAAATGCTACTTTCTGTTATCCACCAGAAATGAATAGTTATGCAGAAGAGATTTACTGGCACTCAGTGTCTGAATTCTAAGGTAAATGGTCAGGTTGGTACCTTCAGGTTGTGATCCTGCCAGTTTATGCTATGTGCAAAGGAGCTGGTTCCAGGTCTTGCAATGGGTGAATATTCTCCAATAGTAGCCTAAGATTCAATGTTTGAGTGTGAAACAGTCATTAGTGTACTTACAGAAAAACAGTCCAGTATAGAGCAAGCACAGAATGAGCAGGTTTATAATCTCAGATGTTGTGTATGTTTTGCAATATCTGCCTAGCGCTAATTTTGATTAGTGTTCCAAAACCAGGAGTTAAAGACCACTCCATAACTTCGGATGGTTGTTTGGATCTGCCTATTTATTCTCATGTTTTCTGCGCCCCCCCCCAGTACCAAGGTGACCGCAAACTCCTCTCTGACTATAGCCAGACAGCACTTTTAGTAGAATGTTCTATTGCCCCGGCAGGTGTGAGCACTGCCAGATTTTTGCATGGTTCTAACAGTAACCATTGTTCTTAGACACACCATTCAGGATTAAGGCTGGCACAGGAAAACTGAGATGTAGTCCTGAAGTCTGCTGTGGGTTTTCACTGTCAATTTATCCATCTGTTGTGGCTTCTCCAGGGGGAAATCTCCAAGGATCTGTTTGGCAATGCAAATTGATACAGAATCTTATTTTGCAGTTTTCAGTTGCTATTTTAATGAGTATTGTCCATCACCAGTACTAAAATAGCATTTTAAAATTTAAGTTACTGAAGTATAATTAGACATTTGGAAATATCTACTTGTGTATAAGTAAAGGCTACTGAATATGACTTGTCTCCTTGAATTCTCTTGGATATGTATTATTTTTCTTCATTATTTAATATCCCGAATAATCTACTTTCCCAGATTTCAAAGCATTTCTATGCTGATCATGTTGTACTTATATACTAATTTATCAGGTAACTCTGATTTTGGTCTTTGCAAAATGTTTACGGAGGGGAAGGGCTTTGAGTGGTATTCATAGAAAATGATACATGCTGTACAAATCCTGTTTTGAGAGAACAATGACACTGAATCTTTTTTGAATTTAAAGCCTGTACAAAAATATGACTTCTAACTTGTAAAAGTCTATTCTTAATGAAATGCATTTCTGAGTTAAGTATTATTTTGCAATGTGCTGTAGGTATGATATATCAGCAGCCATTCAAGGTTAGAGTAGACCTTTTTTCTATAAAAATATCAAAAGGCATAAGGTAGAATACATATAACTTATTCTGAAATACAGTAGAAATTTCAATGCATTCTTGCTATCAAAGAGAAGAAATAACTCCCAGTCAATGATCCTTTACTTCTCCAATATTTTCATAGTGCTGTATTTTTGAGTTATTTATATATTCCAATATTAAAATAGTCATTTAAAGGGCAGCTAAAATTTGTCGAGTAATTTTAGGGCATAAAAAAAAGATATGTGAGAGGCTACCTGGCATGAGGAACCTCTACAGATGTAGAGCTATTTTGCTGACCACATCTGGATTAAGAATGGAAGAAGGTCCATGAGGTGTCAGACTGGAGGTCAATACATCTAGCCCAATACCTTGTCTCTGACAGTGACCAAAAGCAGCTGCCTAGGGAGGAGTACAAACCAAGGTAAATATAAAAGATGCTTTTCAAAAATACTCTCCTAGCCTCCACTCATTTGCAGCTCAAGGGCTTCTTGAGCCAGCTGTAGTTTCTATTCATTTTGTAACACTCAGCAGATTTCTCTTCTGTGAACTTTGCCAACCTCCCCTGGAAACCCTGAAACCTTTAGACTCTACAATATCTTGTGGTGAGCAGTATGCAGCTAAATTACTGGCTGTATTTAAAACCCCCCAAAACCCCCCCAAAAACAAACAAAAAAAAAACAAAAAACAAAAAAAAACAAAAAAAAAAAACAAAAAACCCAACCTTCTTTCTTTGTTCTGGACTGGCTTCCCCTGCCAGTTCTTTCTTGGCAAAGATAATGACCAATGAATCCTTCTGCACCTTCTCCATGACACTTTGGATTTTATATAACTCTGTCACATGTCCCTCAGTTGTTTCTCTTCCACTGTGAAGCCTACTTAGTTTTGGTGCAGAAGCTGTTCCTTATCTTTGGTTGACCTTGTGGTCTTCTCTGAAACTTTTTCAGCTCTACTATAACCTGTTTGAGATAGGGAGATCAGCACTGCATGCATTATTTGAGACAGAGGAGAATTCTGCATTTTTACAGTGGCATAATGGCGTTCTTTACTTTGTCCTGTCTTTCCTTCCCTGTAGTTCCTAGCATTCAGTGTGCTTTACAGACTTCTCCTGTATTCAGAGATGTATTTTCACTTTCACCCCACAGTGGTAATGTTCATCTCACAGCCCACCATTGTCTACAAGAAGACTCCCCCCCCCCCCCCCAAACCATGTACATGATTTTACATTTATCTATACTGATTTTTTTTTTGCCATTTTATTACCCATTCACTTTGTCTCATAAATCATCTTCACATTTCACTTTAGCTTTACTGTATCCAGAATGACTTAGATACATCAGCAGAATCTGTCTCCTCACTGCTCTTCCCTTTTCCAGGCTGTTTATGAACATGTTGCACAACACATGTCCCAGCACATCCCTCTTGAACTCCACTCATGACAGCCCTCCACTGTAAGGACTAAGCCTTCTGCTTCTTCCCCTCCACCCTGAAATTATTTATCCATTCAAGGTCCTTCCATTTTATTCCATGGAAATTTAACTTCCTCAAGACCTTTTTTTCAGAGGACTTTGTCAAGGTAGTTGGCTACATCAGCAAGGTTTCCCCTGTCCCTGTCCTTAGTAATGCCTCTGAATAACTCCAGTGCATTTGGAAAAAGGCCTTGTTTTTACAAGAGCTGTGTTGACTTTACCCCAGTGTATCATAGTTATCCATGTTTCCAGTAGTTCTAACCTTCAGTGAAGTTTCTAATAATTTTCCTGATACATCCAGGTGTTGTGGAGCTTCCTGGCAAAAATAGTCAATATAAAAATGTGTCCCATTTCAATCAGGGACCAATAGCAAGGGAAGAGAAATGTGACACTTATAAAGTCATTAGTTCCCAGCAGTCAGTAGTATAGACTCTTAAAAAGACAAATTTAAGGATGGAGATGAAATGGACCATTGTTAAAAAAGGTTAAGTCATGCTGCCCCTGCCCCCCCCCCCACTTGTGCATTCTTTCACTAAGAGGAGTGAATATTTTTTGCACTGTGCAATAAATAAAAAGTTACAGAAAGGATTACAAAATATTTGATAAAATAGCAAGCCCAGGATACAACCCATATAGCCTTAGAGGGATGTATTAAAAGTCAGCAAACAATTTTCTATGTTACCGTGGTGCCCACAACTTATTAGGTGTCATTCAGATGTGGAAGACATAGTTAAAGCCTGACACCTTAGAGTCCATGAAAAAACTAACACTCCAGATGCTATGAAGGCTCCTCAACCTATGTTGCTGTCTAGGCTGCTGACACATGTCATCTCTGTAGCTAAAATAACACTCTTGGCTGCTGCCAGGGAATGAGTCTCTTTTATGGATCCTGAGTGGTTTTACCTTAGGAGCTGTGTATTTCTTTTTTTGCATGCTGTCCTGGCCCTGTGGGCCATGCTGCTGGAACAAGCAAGCAGTATGATTTCCTTCCGTTTTTAAGCAGGAGCTAAACAGCCTGAAGGGAGGCTTTGGGCGAATGGTGGTAGCTCCAGGCTGTATCAACGCTTTCATAGATTACTAGTAAAGTTTGCAGAAGATGCATCACTGGTCTAGTGGAAACAATGAACTAGTTTCCTAATGAGTGCTGATATGTCCCTAGTAAGCAAAAATAGAGTTGTACTTCTCTATATTTCTACATGTCCGCTTCAAAAGATGCTAATCTAGTAGTCTCACACAAGATCTTTGATTAAGTTTGTCTTGAATTTTGTGACTGGATTATACTTTTTCTGCCAATAGTGAATTCATTTCTTCAAATGTTTGTTTTTATGAGTTGAATTTTTTATGATTTTGTGAGATGAGTTTGAACCAATTCAAGTGGTTTCCAAGATACAAAAGCAGCAAAAAAGGAGAGCAAGGAAAATGCAAGCATCCCAGGGAGCCTCAAGTCTTAACAGAGAATTCCACAGCTCATCTTTGGCACCACATTTGCTAGGGCAGAACATGATAGGGGACAAAATCTCTGTGGTTTGCTCCTATGCTGTGTGAAGTTGGTGTTGGTAGGCTTTATGTTGGATCATATACACACCATCCCCTTGCAGCCAGCATAAAATCAACAGAAACTTCGTTCTCTCCATTCAGTCCCACAAAGGGAGGGGATTTGGGACACACAGCTGTCTCAATATTTATACACTGGCAAGGAAGGCTTCATTCATAAATATTGTATTTTTTTTGTACTCTGTCCTTTGAACTGGAGACTCCTATTTACACTTTGTAGTAGAAACATAAGCACTTAATTTGAGACTCTGGATACACTCTGAGAACCAGGTACCTAAAAATTAAAGTCTTGTGACACCTCTGTTCCTTTTTTGGATCTTGTCCTTATTCTACTAATTCCAAAATGTCAGTCCAGCAGTGTGAATTGCTTTGATTTGTTAAGTCACCCAAATGGGTGACCTGAGCTTGTATCTTGTATTTAATCTTTAAAATTACTCCTTAGTATTCATCTCAATTAAATCTAGCTGTCTAAAATGTAAGTTGTTAGGAATCTCACCATCTAGGTCCCCGTTTTAGCTGGTGGGAAACAACTGACCGACCAAGTGAGGTGGGAGGTGCCAGTTTTCTCCTTCAGGCTGTAGAAGGAGCTTAAGTGATTACAATAGACCACTGAGTTTACATGCAGCTGGCAAAAGATGAGCTGTCAGAGAGGCATGTGCATGTGTTTAAAGTTGTTTGAAATGTGAAATTTTCAAAATATCTAAAAATAAAATTAGAAGATTAACAAAACTCTGCTAAGCCTTTCATTTTGATTTTCTGGGTGTAAAAAGCACCATGAAGTTCCTGATACTGTTTCCTTGAAAAGGTACTGTAGTATATTCTGTTATCAAATGACATGAAAAAGGTAGGAAAATTTTAGAAGGTGTTTATGACTATAATCAAATTGAAACTTTATTTCAGCTTCCTGAAGGATTATGACTAAAGGGTGCTTAGTTGGTTTTCTCTGAATTCTTTGTCCTCTTGTAGCAGTCCCTGTTACTGTTCTGATTTCTGTTTTCTCTTTGTAATGTAGTAAAATGATAAGGGAGATCATAATGGATTGACTGCTACACCAGATAAGCAGATAGCCCCAAAGGTCTGGGAAACCTGTGTCTGATCTTAGGAAGTACCAATATGGAAATGTCCCTAAAAGCTATGGTTTTGGGGGTTTTTGTTATTGTTTTTTTTCTTTTTTTTGTAGGGAGTCAGACTGGGTGTTTGCAATGGTCCAAGCTGTAACCTGTTCTTTTCACAGGCAAATGTCAAAATAAACCTAGAAAACATAGAAGAAAGTTGCAATGACTTATGACTATGCAAGAATCTACCCTTTTCAATTTGTGTATCTTTTATTAAAGATCAGAATTAAATCCAGATATCAGATTAGCTGGGCAACACAGTGGTGACCTGAATAATTTCATATCTATCTTTAGAGTTCAGTAAGTGTTGTCAGGAATAATGTGTTGAGCCAGCATGCAAAGAGTTACTGAATTAATCTACTTATTAACTATTATCAACCTACTGAGTACAATGAGCCTGTTCAAGTGAATCCAGACCTCTGGTTTTGAGTGAATAGCACTTAACTTGTTTAGATGACGATAAACCTAGACATAATGCTCAAGATTTAAAGGCTCTCATAACATATTTATTTGGTAAGAGGAATCCAGCAAACTAACTCCAATGTAGTTTTGTTATATTTATTTATAAAATTCTGTTTTAAACAATTGCTTTTAACTAGAAATCCTTGATTTTAAAACTGGAGCAAAGTTTTGCAGATGACTTATAAATCAGTGAAGAAACCTGACAATACTCTTGCGGTTGCAGTCTTTACTGCAATGTGAATTGTATTACTACCACACCACATCTCAATGTTTACTAAGGGTGAAAAACTAGGAATGCTTTTGGTGTGAATTTAAGTTTGAAAAACAAGGAAAAAACAAAAAAATGCAGCTCCAAAACAATTTTAAACTTTTTCTCTTGTATTATACTTGGCACCGGTTTGGCCCTGTCATTTATTTACAAGTGAAGCAAAATATGCCCAATCTAATACTGATTCCTGTGTAGGAAGTCTTGAAAACATACAGATAACTTTATGGCAAGCAGGCATGTCCCTTGGATTCAGTGGCTCTGTACATGTACTACTTTTTATACATACCTACATATCTTCTGTATAGGAGCTGTGTGTATCTGCCTCCAGTGGGGAAACATGAACAGTATCTAGATGCAAAGTAAACCTCTCATAGGTGGTCAGTGATGGACTGAATTCAGGGACACAGGGCATATGAGCAAAGTTACTCAAGTGGCTTAGAGTTCAGAGTCTAATGGTATAAAGGTATAAAAAGGAGCCCAAATCTGTGGCCCAGGGGGCCTGATCCCTTGGGTGCAATCAGAACATGCTTAATGCCCCATCCGGCCTTTGGTTCAGCACGAAGCACAGCAGGCACTGTCACTGTATCCAGAAATGCAGACGCAGGAGGAGAAGATATGGCTGTCAGCATTTTGTGTGAGGCATTATTGGTTAAAGCCCTCTGGGAAGTGGGAGGCAGGGGTCCCGATCTCCCCTCTACCTCAGGGAACCAAAGCACCCCATTTCCTAGCAGAATTCTCTGGCCACAGAAGAGTCTGGGTGGAAGACACTGTCCCTCTTCCTTCCTCTCTTTAAAGCTGGGCCTTGATAAACACTAAATTTTGTTAATGCCTAAAGCCATTGGCCATATAAATAGACTAAAATCTAGTGTCCTGTCACAGCTAGATGCCTATTTCTTCTGTGTTCTGATGCCTTTGCTGGATGCTCCAGAGCAGGTATGTTTCATCTTGCTCAAAATGTAAACACTTTGATTTGCTATTGCCTCCCTTGTGCTATGGGGCTACTCATTTTACTTTTCTTAAATTTTTCATTGCTCGAACAGGCTTGACAGTGTTCATCCATCAGTCTCCCAGGATAATTAGGTGAGTGTTTTAAACATGTGATCATGATGCAAATATTTTAAACATTGTGAGTGAAATTTCCAACCTTGTAGAAAGTCACACATCTCTGGAGACTAGATGATTTCATCTGAAGAACAGATAGGCATTAGACAGAAGCAATACAAGTGACTTTGCACCTTGGGCAGCTCTCATGAGAAACTGCAGTTGGAGATCATCATGTTTTCTCAGTTGCGATCTTTATTCTCAGTCTGCAGGCAGACTGTCAGTGGTGACAGCTTTTCAAGCAATGGATGGTTGCCTTTTGAGAAGTGGAATGATGCCAGCTTTGCACAGTCCTAGTATTTATCAAATGACAATGGCTTTAAATAGCTATCAACCACTGGCTTGAAGCAAACCAGTAGTGTAAGGGGAAATAGAATTTTTTGACAGATTTAATAGCAATCCTTTGCACCTGAAATCTCAGCCACCCCCACCAGTCTGTAAGGAATTTGAAATCCTTCATAGTATATAAATGCAATTGCTGCTTTTCTGTTAAATATCAGTAGTTGTCATTTCTTATATCACAGTGATTCAGAGGGAAACTTAAGATTTCAGTCACCCGAGAACATGTTGTAAGACATGAATTTACCCTGTCCAGCATATGTTTCATTTTTCTTTTTTCTAAAATAATCTACAGTGTGAAGTGCTATACTTTATGTGCTGAGGAAAAGTCACATTTTACATTGGCTAGGTTTGCTGAGGTCCACTTTTCTCTGCTTCAGCTGTGCAGTTAATTCCAGGATCTTTAAGTGGGAATCTGGGATGTTAATATCAGATTCCAGAACCAGACCTCAGTTAACTCGAAATGTTTAAAGTTCTGGTGAGGAATTGGGAGGCTTTGGGGCACTGTTAAGGGTATGTGTATTGTAATCACGGAAGCACAATGTTACATGAACTCATCTGGGTTTTCCTTTCAAAACGGTAAGCAGTATCTTTTTCTGCAAAAGTGAACACATTGCATAGTGCCTTTACTACAACATCTTTTTTCTGTGCATACTGGTAGCTTAGTCCTTAAAGTGCTTAAGGTTCTTGAAGGTATTGTGCTAGTGAATAAGTTAGCCAAGCGACCTTGATAAATAAACTATACTCCATCTTGGATAAACCTGAATAACTGTTGGCTGAACATTTGAACTTGAGGGCTCAATTCTGCCAATCCTTTCTACCCTGCCCAGCCCTCTAATCTTCCTGTGTGTTTCAGTCTTTCAGTAAAGACTGTATGGACTGATCCACGTGTGTACAAACAACTCTTTGAAGGACCACAGTTCTGATTGTTGTAAATATCATGCAGGTGTTTCTTTTGGGGAATACGGCATCATTTGAAGTACTGGACTGTTCTTAATTTGTCACTTATGATGCATACCAAAATGATATTGTGTTCCCCCAAACTCAGTAAACATAAGATTCTGTTGCTCTAATAAAAATAATAATGTATGTTATGTTGAATTTCATGGACATAATTCAAGCACCCAGCTGCATAATGTGGCTATTTAATTAATACAATATATTCTTTTCTGCATGCTGCAGTATGATTAACAGTCCCTGCTGAGACATGTACCGTAGGTACAATTGAAATGGAAGAGTCTAATGAACTAGGATATTTGCATTTCATTACTATGCTGTATAATTTCACTCATAACATTTTATGGAATTAATTTAGCACTATTTTCTGCAGATGATCATAACAATAACTTTTTTTTTCATATTATGAGAAAAGTTGATTCAAAACGCACACAAAAAGCGCTCAAGTTCTTCTCCAACTCGCAAAGGCTACAGATTTCCTGTGAAACTCAGCTTATTACATCTAAATTCTTTCAGGGGACTTAATTGATCAAGTATGGCCCTAACCTACTGTAGCTGAAGCAAAAGGCAAGGTTCTTGTCAGCTTTATTCTCTCATCTCTCTAATCTCCAGTGACTTGCTAAAAGGCAGTAAGGGGAATTTAATTCTCAAAGCAACCATTACACTGATGGAAAAGCTCCCTGGAAGATTAATTATTTCTTGTGTAGAAAATGATCTAGACGTGTTGAATGTAAATGCAGAGTTCGCATAATTTCCAGTTCTGTTGTTTGCAATTATGTATGTGATGTGCTGAGCTATAGGACATAAATTCTGATTTCAGAAACAGCCCTTAGGAACAAAATTACAAGGGGGAAGAGGTTCTGGAGGAAATCAGCCTTGTGTCCAAAAATAGTCTACAAATGGCTAGGCCCTGCAGACAGGTGCACACACTTTGGAGGGGACCAAGAAAAGGTAATATAGTAGCAAAAGAACTCCCAGAATTTTAATCTCCATCTCCAGTGTGAGAGTGTATAAAATTTCTTTTTGTTTTTTTGGTAAAAGGAATGCATTTGACTTGACATGGGTTTCCCACAAGTAAAACTTATCCTTTGCTAGCAGCCCCCAAAAAGTGTCAGCCACAGGCAAAGCCATAGCAAGATGATGGTGGTGCTCAGGGTTTACCTCTCCGTGCAGCTGAGCGGCTGACGCAAACCTGGAGGATGCTATATGTGTGCCATGCTTTCAGAGGACACATCGATTTTGCTGGAGCTTTACTTAAAGGCTTTGAGCAAGTAGAAATTGGGTCTGCCACCCAATAAACATCTAGTCAGAGCCAACTGTATGACAGCTTGGATGTCTGGGTGAGGACAGGGAAGTGGCAGAGCTTGTCCTGTGTGGAGAAGAGGACTGCCTGCTAACTTCACGTGTCAGTATTTTTTCTAGTGGGAACAAGGGAAAAGGCAGGGTTTAATCATCCCATTGTTTCTCATTATTTCTGAAGGCAAACTGCCTGCCTGCCTTGCCAGGAAAGGTTCCTTCATAGTGCAGCTTTGTGGCACAATGGTACCCTTAGGATTTGCATGTGCTGCAGAGGTAAAATGAATAAAACTGTTTTATTCTCTAGTGGGCATGTACATGTTGTGCCTAACTTCTGTTTTCCCCTCAAGCCCAAACACTTAATTAAAATATACCAATGTCTATACAACAGGTTGGCCTGTCTGTGGGAGATAGCCTATAGATAATTCCCTAGCCACAGCCACTAGCACTTGTAGCTTGAGTAGCATTTTCTGTTCCAACTTGATTTAAACTAACTTGTGTGCAGCTAATGCAAAAATACGTAACTCAAACTGATTCTGCAGTGAAGATGTATTATTAGACTGCAGTGGAAGAGCTCCCGTGTGATGTAAAATCTCTGTAAATGAATAAGTGAAGGTAGAGTTTTACAGAGTTTAAGGCCGAAAGAGATGATATCATAACTTTTCTGAGTTCCATGCATTAACTCTTAAATCAAATTCCTTGTCCTATGAAAGAACTAGAGCATAGATATCTTTCAGACAGCTGATCTTGATGTAAAATTTCATCTTACAGAAGGAGAAAGGAGCCAGAGAGACTTTTAGATTGATGACTTCTAAGGGCAACAGGAAGTATTAAGATGGCCTCTTATTCTTTATTCTGTTTCCTAGTTAATGTTTTTAACACAGAATAACATTTACATTTTAAGAAGATGTGGTAGCAAACTAATTTCCCCAAATAATTGAAAGTAAGTTATGCTATGGCATTTTTCATAATTTCCTTGAACCAGAAGTAGGAGATTTTCACATCCTATTTTTCAGGTACCTGGAAGTTATCAAAATACTTGAAATGTGCTCTTTTCCTTTTTTTCCTATGGCTATATCTCTCACACCTAACCTCCAAAGTTGATGACAGGAAAGGCTATGAAGTTGCAGTGGCTTCGTGGTTTCTATTTTTTGCTCCAGACATTTAAACTTAGAATTTGTTATGCCCTGAATGAAAAGTCCCTAGCAAGTGTAGACAATTGAAAGCAATAGCAGTGCGGTCCGTTTCATAGATGTGCTACTGCTTGCAAAACTGTCTGTCTGCATTCAGCTGTCAGGAAGATAGAACAGCATTGACATGAGATCTCATTTGAACATGAATTCTGATTGACAGGGATGTTTGTTGTACTTAACTCTTGTGTCATATCTGTGTATAACAAGGCTTTTGACTGACACTTTCTATTACCCTGGTAGCATTATGCTATTTCTCAGAGCAATGCTTAGAAGACTAAAGACTACAAAGGTTTGAAGATCATTCAGGGGGTACAACAATATTGTTGTATTTCAAAAGAGTCACCTCTTTTTAAAAAAAGTGGAGGATTGAATTGCCAACTGGATTGTTTTAGTCCTCACTTTGACTTGTGCCCTGAAACATGTGGTGCAGAGGCAGTGCCTGAAAAGTGCTGAATCTAAAGCAAATTTTCAGAGTCATCTGTAAGAGAACTTATTGTGACTGTGGATGTGGTAGAGTTGTATGGTCTTACAGAACAGTAGGTGTTTTCTGTGTCAGCACTTTGCCCACTTACTATTTATTTAAAAACTCATACTTGCTGAATGTCAAAAAAGAGCTTGAGAAGCAAATATACAGCAGATATTCCCCTTCCTGAGCTATAACACGACCAACACCATGGAACAGCATCACTTGCTCCAGCATACATGCCTGGAGAGGAGGATCTGCCCAAGAACCACAGTTTTGTATCCTAACAAACTTCTTTTTCTCAAATACCTGAAGAGACTAGAGGCATTTCTTTCACAATATCCTGATCTTTCTAGGTAATACCTGCTCTGGCTTCCTCTCCCATGAGAAGTCAGTCATGATTGTCTCTTGTATTGTTGGTTTTTCATTCACGCATTGCCTTTTTAGGACGTGCTCATTTTCTGTGTGTAATCTGGTTGAAGAATTTGCTAATAGTCTTTGCCAGTGCCTTTTAGATTTTGTCTCCTTTTTGGCTAATAAATGGCTCTGCAAAAAAACCCAGCTAAATTAAGGAGGAGTTTGATTTCTTTGACTTCAAACCCTTTTGTGTGTGTGTGTGTGAGCTGTTAGCTTGTTTGTTTGATTTTTGCTTTATAACTATTGGCTTCTTAAGTAAGTTGAAGTATATGCTTTCTAGTATATTATTATTATGTTGCAATGGCAGAGAAAGAGGTGATATGTACAGTTTGAGACCAGAAGAATGTCAATTACTGAATTTGTATTTGTCCTTTTTCGATTTCTTTGAATGTTATAATTGAACTATTAAAAGTCAAGTTCTGGATTTCTAGTTATTGCAAATGATGGTGGAAAGAAGCTGTTGCGATAACGCATAACCTTCAAGATTTGCAGAGTGTGTAGGGAAGTGAGACTGTTCAGGCATGGAGAAGGGACTTTGAGACATAGAAAGCAAGTAACAAGGTCAGGAATGCTGGAGCAAGGAGGCTGGAGTCTGAGTGAGACGAGGGAGTGGGAGATCCATAGCTACAGTAAGGGATCAGCTAGCTACAGAAATAATCAGTCAGATGAGGCAAGGGAGACTGCACCTCACGAAGGCACCAGAAACTGTCAGTGCTGCTGAGGACAAATTTGAGAAGCTAGTGGTAGGGATGAAGCAGGGTGAAACTGCAAATATCCATTTAGAGACCTATATCAAAGCAGCTAGGGGGGAATGGTGCCTGGATAGCGGAGGGAATCCCACTGTGAGCAAGAGAGGAGAGAGGGAAGACTGAGGCAGAGACCAGAAGCAAGACAGGCCTTAGCTGGATAAAGAGCTGAGAAACCTGATGCGTGAAGGCTGAGTAGCTGAGGACTGGAATGGATTAGAAGTGCTGGGAGAAAGTCAAACAGCTCAGAGAGACAATAACAAATGCTAAAGGCCTGCAAGGAAGTCTTTGTTCTGTTAAATCATGCCTCATAATCCTTTTTTTTCTTTCTTTCTTTCTGTCTGCTCCCTCCAAAACAGCTCCTTTTCCTCTACATTTCTCTGGTCCAGAGCTGACAGTAACCAAATGATTACAACCTGCTAATGTGAAAAGAGGGGGCTGGGTTCTAGCTGCTGCTCCAAAAATATTTACTTATTTAATAAAATCACTCTTATCTTAAAATATTTCTGTAGTCAATGGCACAGATTTTTGTGTAATCTGAGTCTCTGAAAGAAGATTTCTGTTAGCCGTGTTGTCAGTTGGAAGGAGGAGCTGAAAGCCCATATCAGTTGCACTGCTCAGAAGAGTTGTTATATTCAAAAAGTTCAGATGTCCCAGTAAACTTCTGTCTCTGAGGTTAGACCAGAATGAAATCACCACTCACCCTTTATTTCTTCGTTCTTTTCATTTTGTAATTCAATTTGATATTTTTACCTGATGTGCATATACTTTACTTATCTGCAAATGCCAGGTACCCATTAACTTCAGAAGAACACAGCATATTTCTGCTTTCTAGTTAATGATAGCATTTGAAAAATCTATTGTAGGATAATTATTTAGTTTGTGATCTAAATTATTTAATAGAGTAGATAAGTAGCAAAACACATGGTTGTGTTTCCTGAGGAACTCTGGTGCCTGTTTTAATTGCTTCTCCTCATTTTTAATTACATCTCTTTTCTGTATTTTCATGGCAGTTATATATTTGTCTTGTTCTCTTCCATCTAATTTTCTCTTAGCACAATAAAAATGCTTTTCTTTGAAGAAGGCATTTAATGAGTGTAAAGCTTACTACTTGTCACATGTCCGGCAATCACACAATTTGCAATGTGCGTCTGTGTTTTGCAAATGTTGCTGAAGATAAACAGTCCATATGTCAGAAATCTTATTTTTTACAGATGGCAACATCACTTCCATTGACTGTCAATACTGATGCTTCACTTTCTGGAGTTTAAACTATCTCATACTTTTGTGTTTTTAAATCTGACCCTTTTCCTGCGTAACATGGTTCTGTCTCTAGTCAAATTTTGCTAAGTCATTGGGGATTACCAGTTTACTTTAGCAGGACTCATGTCTTGTCCTAGGTCTCTTCATTTGATATGTTAACATCATTCTATATCTTATTCATGAATCAACCTCTACTAGACAAAGAGATGTGGTAAAAAGACCTTTGCCACTCAGTGTTTGATAATCAATGTGTCTACCAATTTCTTTTAAGTAGCATTTTATTTTGGTAAATTATATCAGTGATCCTACATGTTAGTAAATGTTATTTCCCTTGAAGCAGTCAGTCAAACTTGTTACCAAAACATCTCGTTACCTTATTGTGTAAATGTTTGTATAACACTACAGAGGGACACATATACAAAGAGGGGTGAGAACTATATGAACTGTGAGGAAGATGAGAACAAAGAAACTCAAATCTGATGCAATGAGAGGCAGAAAGCCCAGGAAATTTGGAGAGAAAGGTACTGGTTTAGAGTAAGTGGCATTTTGATTAGACTGAGAAAGGGAGTCCTGAAAAGCAAAGCCCAAGAGATAGGGCTATTCAGTTTGAAGTTTCAAGGTTTGAGGAAGAGTTTCACTATATGACTTATTTTAGGTGAATACAAATAATTTTCCTCATACACTGAAGACTGGCACAGGAGTGGGACATTCAGAGCCAAAGTTTTATCTGCTTTTTTCAGTAATGCTTAATGTTGCTCTTGGATAGCTTGAAATTATACCTTTAGCATAATTTTCTCAAGTGTTACTGTTTTCTGTGCCTTTCCTGCTGCCTTTTATGGTGGGACAGTGGGTACAATGAACAAGTGTTGTGAAGATAAGCCATGTAGAAGTTCCCCTACTATTAACTGAAATTCTGCAAAAGTGGGATCAGCACACCCTGCCCACAAACTTGTGGAGTAGACAGCTCTCCAAACAGTAAATCATGTGAACCATCTCTGATATAAATCCACTGCAATAGAGATGAGTTTGCAAAATCTTTTGGTTTTATATAAAATGTATTCCGTACTGGTGCATATTCCAGAGTTCTTTTCATACCTGATATAATTTACTAAATGTAATTATACTATTTATATCCTATTTGGCTATAACATATGTTTTATATCCTGCCTGACCTTTTTAAGAAATTTCCATAGCAGGAATTACATAGGAAACTAAATATCCATTAGCTGCTGTTGCTAACTGAAAAAAACTTCCCCAGAACATGCAGGAGACTGGTTAAGCATTTTTAGGTTTTACTAGGTTGTGATGTCTCTTTGCTGGTTTAGAACTCGCATTAAAGGCTGATCCAGAGATGCTTTTTCTTCTCACAGTAGAATTTGTGAAACATGAAGTGTGCCAGACTAATTCATTTCAGAAGGGTGAGAATCTGGAAACATTTAAAAGTAGTACCAGTAAGTGGGTGATTTAAAGGAAAAAAAAATGACATAACTGGAGGAGTGATGGCAAGACAGAAAGGAGGAGAAAGGAATAAAAGTTAGAAAATCAGGAACTAGAAGAACTGCTGCAGGTAGAAAGAGAAACGGGATATAAATTGTAACAGAGATGAAGCTTCATTGCAAAACTATGAAGGAAGCATCACTCTTGCTTGTGACCGTTGTCTCAGCATACAATGAAAACAGTTTTTACCCCGGGGCTGGGTTTGGACACGTCATCAAATTTTGGCATTTTGTGTACCCTGTTGAAGTGGCTTGGGAAACTCTGGTAGCTTGGTAGGATCAAGTAGAAATTCATTGGTGGGTTTCTATAATCCGTCACTGTCATGGAAAGCTATGTGAGAAGTTTCTTCATCAGAAAAAGAGGCCCTGCAACTGAAGAAGAAAATAAACCAGACAAAGATGAAAAATTAATAACAATAAATTGTTATTGTATTTGCAAACAAAATGCAGAAGAAGATGCAATGTTATTTACAGAAATTACTACAAAAACCTCAAATACAGTGCATCTAGGATAGCATGGATGAGAAGGCCAACAGGCTGAGGAAAGACAGTGGAGACGGCATTGCTGAAAGGCAGGAATTAGAAACAAGCTCTAAGATAGAATCGCAGAGGTTTATGTACTGTCTTAGATATCGATTTTCATGCTTTTCATACTTTAGTGCAGGTTTTTGTGGCATTCAAATCATTATTGTTTTTGATTCCAATGCTTCTTTATTAAATAATAGTATCAGTATGTATTGACAAATTAAAGTCTTACTAGCTAATAATTCAAATGAAACAGACTTTCCTTATTTCATGAAACGCTGGAGAGAAAAGTGAAGCATAAGCATCCTCAGATCCGCAGTGTATATTTCAGGACATTAAACATTGTAAAAATGGGCTTGGTGAGCATTGGGTCAGCACCTCCCAATCAGACAAGGGAATGGCAGGAAACTCTCTTATTTAAAAATAATAAAGCTGTTCTAACAATGCAGCTGTGCAGGAAGAAATTTTCAGAAGCACACCCAAAGCCAATCAGTGCTGAATTTCAACTACTCTGAAGAAAGCTTGTGCAAAGCTGAAATTTAACTAGTTATTAGATTTTATTTTTAAGTAAGATAAATTTGAAACCTTGGATCTAAACAATCCTGAATGACTCTGGTTCTAGAAATCAAAATCCACCATTAAATTTGGAATTCTGCCAAAGCAAATGATGAATGCAAACAGTTACATTAATCTTTACCTCCCCCACAGTAGGAAGGAAGCCTCAGGAAACAAAATAGCTTTTATGTATGTAGGAGGGAAAGGAAAATAATTTGGCAATGAGCACTCACCTCAACTAACCTAAAGGGAACCAACTTTTAACAGTTTAGCTTCCAATATTAATTTTTATCTTTGGACCACATGCTAATGTATTCTGATTCTAGATGTGATACTCTTGATTATTATAACTTACAAGATTTCCTTCCCACAAAGTTCATATACTAGTTATGTTTATGGAACACAAATTAACCATTAAAGACCTTACAGCCCTGCAAGGATTATTATATTATGTTATTGTTATAAAGACATCTTGGAAACACAGACAATAGTAGTAAAACAGCATAATCAAGTACACAGCTTACCAATACAAGATGTCCCCATTTCTCCATCTTACAGCCTTGTGGCTTGGATGTTTTCCTAGGCTATATAACATATGCGTTGAATTTCCCCAGGTAGAGAAAAACCTATAATTCAGGTGACTTTCTTTCCAGCTATCTTATAAGAAAGGATGCCAATACTTTTCTTCCCCTCCTGTTCTCCCTCTCTTTCCCTCTCCTCTCCTACTCAGCCTGCACTTTTTGAAGGAAAAACATGAGAAAGACTAAACTGCTAAGTTCTTTCAAAAATATGTCTAAGTGCCCAGTGTCTGGAGATGCTTTGGATGCTAAACAGATGAAGGTGTTTACCCACAGCTTGTTTAGAAGCGTAACCTCTGGAAAGGCCTGGGTCACTCACATTTTTCCCTTGCTCTTTGCTTTTCCGGTTTGCTAGCAGTACGTCTTCCACATGCTCGTGCGTGGGCTTCTTCGGCTTGCCCTTGTGAAGCATCATCTAGGGAGCTCAGACACTGAATTCCGGGATTTTGATTCTAGCTGAGGGACTGAGCACTGAAAACTTGAACCCTCCAGCCCTGCCAGAAATTCCCTAGGAGGGTTGTGAGCCTGACTGTAGAACTCAAAGATCTCAAAGGGCAGCATGAAATGATCCTTTCCTAACGCCTCCTTCCTGCCCAGAGATGGAGTCACATGCAGGAGTGTCACCATCTACCCTAACAGAGCAGTGCTCCAGTCTTTTTCAAGAACTGGCCCGAACAGTGAAACATGAAAAGTCTTTCTAGTGGACATGGATCCTATCAACTCTTAATCAAAATACTGCACTGTTTAAATATTTACCAGCAAGATGAAATTAATTCAATCAATAATACCCAAAGAATATATTAGACATGCTTTTCCTTATGATTCAATAACGATTGCAGCCGGGCACAAGAAAATGGTCATTTGCAAAATAGGTAGTTAAACATTTGAACTGGTTTATAATATCTTTTTCAATCTAGTATGATTTCTGTATTGCAGTGTCCTCAGAGCCATAAATGGAATATAAATGCATTGTGTGGGGAAACTGTTAAAAAGAGTTGACTATCTTCATACAATTTATACACAATACACAGTGGGAAAAGATTAATAACACAAAAAAAGAACTTAAGAGATAAGCTTTTATTAAATTGTTAATTAGGCAGTATGAAAAAGATGATATCTTACAGGTGAGTACCTCTGTTCTTGGGGAGCAGCCTATTGTTGCTTTCTCCACAGCAATTAGGATATAAAACACTCCTTTGACATATTGCTTCTGTTAACTAGGCCCAAGAAGCAAAGTCATAATAAGCAGGAACTGGAGTGGGTGGGTTAATGTTGCTGTGAATGTGGAGAGAGGTTTTGGATCTGAATTTCCTTCCATTTTAGCTTGATTTCCAAAGGAAATTGGGCTTAGGGGATGGCATTGTCTCCGTCTCATTACCTGCCAATCTGGCATTCTCTATCTCCTTCTATAACTTCTGAACTTGCTAGCCAATTTCAACTGAATTTAACAGGGATGCAGAAGTCTCAGCAATATTAAATTTCTCCAAGCTGTAGGAAAATAGGCTGCTGAGAACAGGAGGAAGAGTCAAATTGGCATCCCACTGTTGAGGACCCCACTGAGTAAGCTCAATTATGTTATTAGATACCGAAGAATCCCCAGGAGAGAGACATTATGAATCTTCCGGTCACAGGAAAGCTTAGAGCAGAGCTTGCAGCTTATCAGACATTAAATAATCCAAGCAAATGTCATACAAAACCAGATGTAATTATTCCTGTTTTTGGAATTATTTGTTTAGATATCGAACTGTGACTGTAAAAACAAAGCAATGAGAGTTGTTTATCCCATCGTACCTTCCCATTCTCTTCTCTACATGCTGTGGAAGGGAAGTGTTAGGAAATGTTTATGTGTTTGTGGTTGGATTAGTTTCCCTCCTACAATCTTATTGTCTTTTTTTGTATAGTTATGCTGATTCACTATAAAAGATAGGAGATAGGCTGATCTACAGAAAAAGTTTTACATGAAGTACTGACCAGCGGATGCTTTCAACATATTTTTAAGAATCCAGTAGAGACCATTTCTAATATTAAGTCTATGTGAGAAGTAAATATAGAACACAGCATAAAAAAATGACATTTGAAATTAAATTCCAAAATTACAAAAAAACCTCTTCCACAGGAGTTTTCATAAAAATTAGTGTTTTATAAATGTGACCTAGACAAAAACAGCAATTTATATTAAAAAACATTTTAGTGACAAATTTCAAACCAGCTTTTCACAAAAAGCTGAAGATTTTTGTGATAAGCCTGACAGGATGTTTCTAAGCAAATGGTTCAATGCTTCAGAAAGGCCACTCAATGTCAATAAACTCCTCTGACTTCATCATCACTCAGAAGAATGTAATGGGACCACTTGCATCTATTTTATAGCCATATTCCTTTTAAAGAAAGGTCAGATGAAAAGATACAGCAAGAAATACTCAGGTCCTCTTCTAAATCTTTGAGGAAAGAAAGAAGAGTATTACTGTTTGATACTGTTGTAGCACCTTTAGGTGCTCTTTTGGATAGCCCAGCTTCTCCTCTGTATGTTATACCCATATGAGAATATATAAGGTGACTTTTACTGAGCACTACTGCTTATGATCTATTCAGAAAGAAAATTTGAGGGTTGTCATAAACAAGAAGAGGGAGAAACAGACAAAAACTAATTGAAGATAGGATCATGTCCTTCCACAGTACACAATATGATAGATCTTGTGTATCTTTTAATGATTTTTTAAACTAAAGATCTTTACAAAATACGTTTGTCTGTCTGACTACTAGGAAGGTGAAATAATAATTACAAAGATTGTCCTGTGTTAAAGTAAATGGGAATATACAGAACAAGATATACTAGTAATGACAGATCTTTATTTTTTCCCGCATCCTTCCATCTTTTCGTCTTGTGCAATAAGCCAATATAGGATAAATATGAGTTTCTTCATTTATATAAGCTTATGATGAAATAAGAGCAGACATGAAGCTGCTGAAGGCAGGGTTAATAGAGTCCTAAAAGCTAAAATCTTCAGCTTTCAGAAGAAACACATTTCAATCTCTTCTATTTTCTTGTAGCTCAAAAGAAATAATCACCTTTTAAAGGTAAAGAAATGTTCTGATGTCCTTCAGTGTATTGCTCAGTCCTTTCAACTAGCTATGCACATCACAAATTTGCTAAAACAAATAGAATATATCAAATCTGGTGGCCAGGAAACCATAAAATGTAAGCGCTCCCAGCAGGAACATTGGAGAAAGAACTGAGCTGTGAAAATGTGTGAGACAAGTCTGAAAGCAAAACTGCGTGCAGTGGAAGAAGATTTACAAAACTGGGGGTTCCCATCCACATTTCTCATTTTTGCAACTTTTGTTTTGCCTTTAGAATTAATGACTCCTGGATAAATTTCTTCAGATCGAACTGCCAAGTTTTAAATTTCACCCTTACCTAGGATTGCTACATCCTTATCTGTGCGTTAAGGATGGTTCTTAAATACACGTTACTCTGAGGTAAGCTTGAATGGGGTGGATGCCAAATTTAGGCATCACAGAGTACATGGAATATGTCTTGCTGTTGATCTGAATCCATTTCTGTGAGTGCTGTGTAGCCTCTGACCTAAAAGCCCTGCTCTGTTGAGAAGCTGGTTTTGTGTCACTCTGGGCCCCGGCTCCCAAAGAGAAGTGGCTGCCGGGAGCGAGGTATGGCGCTTCGGGGGGGAGGCGCCTTGTGACCCCAGGATAGCCCAGGGACTGCCTGAGTTACGGCACTGCATTACCAAGAGGTGTGGGGCACACAAGCCTGACGCTTGCAAGGCAGCACATAGAAGGTGGAAGGGTCTTCAGAAGGGTCAACTGTGACAGATGTAACAGTAGAGATCTGTGAGAGCTGAACTTTTTTTTTTTTCTGTTGGACTATTTTCCTCATCATTTAAATATTCCTCTAACTAAGAAGTAAAAACTAATAGTGGCTGCAATACAGGATTTAGGGGAAACTTGGAAGTTTTTGTATTCTAATAGTACTTTAATAAATGATGGCTCTGCTGAAGCGTTTTGCTTCTCACAGCTCCGACTGTAGCGGTACTTCGGTTCCTCTAGTTGTTTCTGTTCTGCATACTCTGTTTCATGAGTCCTGTTAATCAGCAGTTTTTCTATTTGCTTTTTTATTGCTGTTTGGCAAAGCAGGGAGGTAGAGGGCAGTTTTATGTGCTGCCTGCCTTCTGAAGAGCACTGTGTGATGAATGCATCTGTACTCAGGCACCTGGCTCCTAGGGACTCCTCTAGAAAGCTAATGTGTCAGCATTAGGAGGCACCTTTACAGCCCAGTCCACACCAGAGCACTGAGTCTGAGACAAAGTCCAACAGCCAAAAGCATTCACAGCCGTACTGTTGCTGTAAGTGATGCTTATTTTTTTCTGAATAAGAGCTTGAGAATTACAGTGGGAAACCTGGAGGAGATTTGAATCAGTGTTTTCCATGTTCTGGAAGCATTCCCTGAGTATCAAGCTAAGTTATTTTAGGGTTGCCTGAGCTTAGGGATCCTGGAAGCCTTTGGGATCAAAATGTGACTGAGTTAATTCAGCATTAAGTAAGTTTTATAACTCCTGGAAAGAGGGTTTCAGGCAGAACTGGGTTTCTTCCCTTACCTGATTAATCATAATTTCTTTGAGGTTTTTACTTCTTTTTTACACTCTAATTTTTGCGTCTGCTTGATTTTATTTATTATTTCACTTATTAGAGATGTCTGTGTTCTAAAATTTGTAGCTACTATATGGCTTCAGCTAACCAAATCGATCTGGACTGTCACATCAAGTGTGAAGAGAAGTTAGCAAATTTTCTCTTGACAATGTTGTGCCAGTTACCATCTGTCTTGAAGGAAAATTTAACTTGTCAGTGTGGATTCTCTTTGCTCAAAATCTGAAATATGTCCACTTTATCAAATTAGAAAAATAGGCCATGCAGACCAACATAGGACATCCAACACATTAATCTGTCAAAACCCAGTATGGTTCTAGTATGTTTAAATCAGTGTCCTTTTTCCCCCCCCACATTTATCTCATCCTATGGTTGCTGTATAGAAATATCAGCCTTTATGACTTTATACCCACATGCTCAGATCTGGACTCCTGTAATGACACGTCAGAGCTTGCTCCCATATACTTTTATAACAGTCAGGAATAACCAAAAACTTTTTTTGAAGGTTGACCAAAGTTTGCAGCATTTTCAGCTCGTTTTACATGAGTCTCTAACTTTCCTGCGTAATGAAAAATACTCTGTTTCTTTGTCAAGTTTTAAGGTTAACGCAAATAAAATGCACAATGTCCCCCATTGATCTGGTGGTCAGTGTTGCACTCTGAATAATAAATCGTACCAGTGACAATGGTAATCTTATGATGTATTACATTAATATCTTTCCTTCATCCTGAATACTGTTCATCACCCAAGTAAATAAGAATATCCACAACTTTGTGGTGAGAAATGATGTATTTGGCAAGAGCGGGGCTCACTTGAGATGCAATAGGAACAGAATCAAAATGCTCATTATCAAATCATTTGCTCTGATTTATATGATAGAGAATCCCATCTGACTTCTACAAACAAAAGCAGAATGTCATCTTAGGGAACTGATTACTTCTCACTAGTGCAAGCAACCTTTTCTCTTTTTGCAATTTAGCTTCAATGTTTATTTCCCAGTGGTGTAATATTAATGGGCTTGTTTAATTTTGCTTGCTCCACATTTTGCCACTGATGTTTAGTCCTGGCTCTGTCTTAGCATATATTTCATTTGGATGTTTTTTTTGTCCCATCCTGGAAATATAAAGCAGAAAATTAATTCAGAACGTGGTTTTAATATGCTGATTTCTCATGAATGCAAAACACACCAATTAATCTTTCCTTCTCTGTTTGAGTCCAAAACAAGTCCAAAACTTATTTTTTGCCCAAGCAGTCCTGCAGGGGTCTAGATGGAGGAGTCTGGATATGCTGTTTCTAAATCTATACTGCCATCAATCCCATTTTGCTTAAACTAGAGAGGTCTGATCCCTACTATTTATTCTGTAAGCAATAATTGAACCTATCACTTCAAAGTGTTAAACTCAAGTATTTTTAACAATCCAGCTATGGTAGAATATAAGTAGGTATAGACTGAAAATCTGTGCGAGAAAAAGGATAGATTACCTTGTACCGAGCTACTACTATCCTCTGAACAAACTAACTTAAAGGTGTCTGGTGTATATCCACTCTGTGCTGCAGTCATCAATCTGTGTTCAAATCCCGCAATACTAAGTTCATGAAATAAATGTTAGGAACCTGATATTTTTTTCCTGAGGTGCACAAAATGGGATATACTACAATAGAGACATACTTACAGTCATGTCCAAATTGTCCACCTGATTTTTCTTTCAGTACTACTACACCTTTGCCAGCTTTGGAGTTGATACAAAAATGAAAGCAGTGCCAAATTTGATTGATTGTGAAAGCAAAAGTGATACTTTGCTCACTTGTTTGTGCAGTGGAATGGTTTGTCAATGTAGTTATAGGAATCTTGTGGGAAATTTTCAGTTAGCATGTTCCTGTTGTTGTTGAACAGAGCAAAGCTCCACATGTTCATGACATAATGCACAATGGACCAATGGAAATATGTAGATAGGAGCTCTGAATATTGTTGCACTGTGGCAAAAATTTCAAAGAGGAGGCAGAGCAAGACAAAAATAGCCTACACTCCTAGAGGGATATTGGATGATAATTATGTCTAGTGCATTAAATCATTGTCTTATAATTTTGTCTGTTCTTCAAGGAGAGAAAAGTTGAAGGAAAGTGCATAGGAAAGACATCAAGCTTGGAAAGACATTGCAGGGATTCTCGAGTCTTTCAATTATTTTCAGGGGAAAACGTTTTATATACTATTGAAGATGACAATAACTGAAGTATCATTCTACTGCTTAAAAGCACGTTCTGGTTTGGGGTTTGCATTGTGGGGTGCCTTGGGCTGATGTGCAGGGGATGTGCAAATGGCTGAGTGGGGTCACCGTGCTGCCCGGGGTGAGATGCTGCTGAGCTCTGCAAGGACAGGGGAAGGCTCTTAGTGCACCTCCTGCCTTACAGACTGAGATGTACCATGAAACCCAGCCTCAGCCATACTGCTTCAAAATGATTACTTTCAGCTCAGCCTCCTCTGGTTTCAAAAGCAATTGCATGCTCGGGAAGATAAGGGAAGGGTGTTGTGCTTTGGCACAGCACCAAAAATTAAGCCTTCAAGATGAATTAATAGGAAACTCATTGGCCAGGTCCAAAACACCTAATCTGCCCTGTGGTTGTGATCATTAATCAGCCTCTAAAGTTCACCATTTTCACATCTCTCACATTTTAGATACAAGCTTTATCTCCAGGAAATAACAGTAGCAACCATTCTTCTTCTACTTCCTCTAGCCCCAAACTTGTAAAGTTTGAATTCAGGAAGACAAAAGGGGAGGAGAATTCATAACTCTTATAGTACAAAATGAATTAAGAAAACAATGACTTTGTTTTTCTGTTCTAACCTGGGTCTATTTTCAGTCCCCCCGGATACGCCGAGAAAGTATGTATGAGAAACATACCATACGGAGCCAATCTGGACTCAGTAAGTCAGTGGGTACTGCACACTTTCCACACGCTGGAAAACTAGGCCAGCAGTATGTAATAGCATATCAGAAATACAGTGTGAGAGGACCAGACAGTTTAATAAGAAATATGCAGTCTGACATGAATATTACTGTTGTCTTGATGTATTTGAGTTGAGCTATTTATATCTTTCTAATGGCTTGACTCACCAAAAAACAGCGTAATAAAATGTTACTTAAACACTGGACTCAGAAATTCTCACTCTAGCATGAAATATACTTGTCTGTGTTTGGTAAGACTTTTCTTCTGTGTATGCTCTTCTACCAGAAAGATGAAAAATGCCCCTGTATATTGAAAATGCTCATTTAGCTTTTTTCCACTTTACCTTTCAAGTCATCTTTTCAATGTCCATCTTCCTGTGATCTAAACAGACCTGTATTGATAGCCCATTTGTCCTGCTCCTCACATTTCTAGCTAGGAATATGAGGCATCTTGTAAAATTTTATTACTTGCTTTGCCCCCTTTCACGTTATTTTCTCCACCAACACTTTATTAACCTCCAGTCTGCTACTGTAGGTACCATCAATGGGCTCTGTAGAAACCAGTAAAGTAAAAAGTAAAAAAACAGTAAAGTAAAAAACTCATGCAGTAAGCTGCATCCCTCTAAGCTCCAAATGGTTCTTACAACATCATCAAATCAACTTCTGTGCAAACAGCATTCTGTAAATCATAACAAATCATCCATTTTGAACATTTTATGCATACATTGCAGTATCTCACTTAATACAAGCGTTTTCACTCTTCATTTAGTTAAATTCATTTGACACTAATTATCCCAATGCATATTTTTTATTTGTGGGTTTTTTCAGTCCCAAAATGAATGGGCTAGGAATGTAGTTCAAAGAGAAAATATATGATGTGATAACCCATTTTTCTACATACTGATATAAAAAATATTTTGTCTGAGAAGTGTTGCTTTCATGAAAGCTGGCAAGGAGTACATCACATCTAAGTCATCAAGTCTGCTTCTTGTTATTTTAGGCAGTGATATCATACAATCCCTTTCTATGTTTAACAGTCCCTTGCCTAAATGTAGTTAGGTTTTGTGCTTCTAACGCTCAGACTGAGAAGGTGAATCTCGGTGCTGTGATGGTTAGAAAACCCCTTCTGTTGCCTTATACTTATTTGTGTGTCAAGATAGTCCTTGACTAGCACTTTTCTTTTGTTGTTGTTTAACTTCCAGTGCATAATAGAGAGAAATATCTCTTCTCAGATTTTTTTGTGTTGCTGGGTTGAAAAAAGCAAGTTCTTCTAGTCCTTGTTTGTGAACCGGGCTTCTGTTACTCAAATTATCCAGGTAACTTCTGTGCATTTGCACAGAACTCCTGTCATTGGTAACTTAGGTGTGTATCAAAGTTCTCAGAGCCCTACAAGTATTTTTTACGTAGACATACAGGTAATAATTGTCTTACTGGAAAACATACATGATCACACAATCAAACACTGTTGATACTCAGACAGAGAAATTTCTTCTTTCATGACCATTCTTGATTAGTTGTTTCAACTTTCCTCTGAAACTTTTTTCTTGTCATGTGAGCTATTAAAATAAGATTAAAAACCATAAATGATATTTCATTTTCTTATTTTTTGAAAATAGTGATACTATTTTTTTAAGCCTTCAGGAAAAAGTCCTGCTCGGAAAGCCATTGAAAATGAGAAATTCAGGGTGAGAATCCTGGGCTATGGAAATAGGGTAAGAGTAACATCTGAAACTATGGATGGTTTCAATAAGTTCAATACACATATTGTTCATAGTTTGTTGTATGTGCAGCATGAGAAGAGGAATGGTTAGCTTTCAGTCATAACTGAGCATCAAGGCTTGTTATAACCTAATGAATTATTTTTGGCTTTGGAACCAGATGGTCTCTGTGATAAACTCTGCCACTAACTTTCAAAAAATAACTGAACTTCTTTTCCTTAATTGGAAAGCACATATCAGTTGGTTCACTCCAGGAGATAGCCTTGGATGTATCAGACCTGTTTAGTTAAGTGCTCATTATTGTAATATCTGAGCACTAGAATTTCCATATTACTGGATTTTGTTTGCTTGTTCTCTTGTCTTTTTCTTGTAAGATGCTCTGTTTTAAAGATATTGCTGACTTGACCTTATTGATTTGTCTAAATAGGCTCCAACCTATACTTTTGAAATTAAAGCACAGTAACTGCTGTGTTTATGTCTGGGATTTCCTGGACAGAAATTTGTATGTGTATCAGCAGTGGGTTTTTCATGTCTGAGATGTGCTGGAACTATTGTGCATGCAATATGCAAACGAACAGCTCCTGGGCAAAAAATCTGATGTGTCTAAACTGTATTAGGTTTGCTGCATATGTTCAGACCCAGTAGTGCAGGGCATGTATAATAGGTCCAACATTGCTTCTGGTTTTTATAAGATAAAATTGATCCGTGCATATATATCTTTCCTTATCCCAGAGGCATGGGCAAATGTCCAAAAATAATTGGGCTGTATGCAGTGTGTAAAAGTAAACACTATTATACACTGGGAGAAGAAGGAGAATTGACAGGTTTGCATTGCCCTAATAGAATGGTTATGCCATTTGTTCCCTTTGGATTTCGTGGGTCTTACCTCAGTAAATGTACATGGATAGTTACTCAAGTCACACAGTCTCTTCTCTTGTCATCGGATACCTGTTTGAAACAACAGCAACAAAAAAGGTAATGGATAACAGTGAATAAAGAGGAATGCATAACAGGTAGTCGTCTTCATGCACAGCTTTCTTAGCTGGCATTTCCTAAGCATCCTAAGCATGATAGCATATGAAAAATTCAGAATCGGAATAGTCAAATGGAAAAAGTGTGTTTGCAGTAACTAACCACATCTAGTAACATAACTTATACATTTGGCCCATTTAGCCATTTATTTCCTACTATCCCTGCAAGGGATAATGGGATCAAATTTAAATATCTAGGTATAACTTTGTTTTGTTGAAGAACTGCTTTGACGATGCAACAGTGCAACAAACAGTGTCGATGTGAAGGATAGTCATGAAATGCAGGTGGGGAGAGAAAGAAATCTGAAAGAAGAAACTTCTTTCAGCTCCTGTTTTTTTTCAGTATACTGAGCAAAAAATTCAGACTTAAAGGCCAGAAGCAAATAGGGCAGCAAAATAAACACCTACAACTGATATACATGGTCATTTGTGCACACCAAAGAAAGAGTATTCAAGCAATTTAATTTTAGAGATTGAATTTAGGTTAGATAATTACCTGACTCTTCTAAGGAGCCCTTGCTCTTTGCTTGGGTTCAGCAGGAATGTCTCATCTGGCCTACAGAAAATGTCAGGTAATTTGAGTTGGCTGGCCTTCAGTTACAGAGAAAGAGGATCTATCTAACATAAAGTGCTTTTTATTTACTAAGGGCATGCAGATGGAAAGTTATCCTACGTCGTTTGATGTAGGGTAACTTTTACTTTGTGGTAGTCTGTGTGGCTAATCCTTTTGATTCAGGCTTCACTGGTTTTCTCCATTTTTCACCATTTACTACTTTTTTTAGAGGAAGTCAAGACAGATTTGTAATATAATGGCTGAGATGTTCAGTGTCTATTTTTTATGCTTTTGATGCCAATTTACATAAATACTTCCAAAATCTATTTATATAAATAGGGCATTTAAGAACTGCATGAATAGAAACAGCTATAAAATTCCTTGGGTTACACAGAGATTAGATTATTTAGCTTGCAATAAAAGGGAAATATTTTCAACATTTGAGTTGATATTTTCTGTTTGATGGAAAGTGATATCTTTCATTTAGATTTTACATCAGCAGTGTATGTTAAAACTCCCTCTGATATTTATCACTTTATATCCTTAACCTACCTTCTAAAAGTACCACCACAAAGTGACACTGAATTTAGTATAACCTTTTAATAGGTCTTCTAAAGGCTGTTTTACTAGGCATCATAACAAGAGATTGCAAAATGGTAGGCAGTTAATGTAACGGGCATCTTTGCCTCCTGTGTTTATATATTACCTATCACATTAGGACAACATTAACTGAACAGCGGATACTACTGCAGAACAAATCATTACTGCTGTAGGTATCCACGAATAACTAGCACCTTAACTGGGGGCAAAATAGCCAGTTATATTTGCTTTTTGATAATGTGCAAAAAACTTTGAATTGATTGAATAAAATGTGCTTTGGGGGATTTTAATCCCTAAATTTAAAGTAAAATTGTGATTTTCAATAAAGCAAGAGCAAACAAACATCTTGAATTAAGAATATTTCCCTATGTTCAGAGCAGAGCAGGCAAAATTTGAGAGGAAAATGTCTTTCCAAGCAGGATGTCAATCTGGCTGCTTTTCCTCATTAAGAGGAGCCCTCATTCTCCCGTGGGGACTGAGCAAACGCTTCCTTCTCTTCTCTGGCTTTACTACTTTCCCCTTCGCTGGATGACGAGCCCATCACTGGTCCAGCAGCTGGTAAGGAATGAAAAGGCATGCCCTCCGTGCCGCTTCCCAGGCTCTGCAGGGAGCGAGTGCGGCGGATTGCTGCTCCTCTTGCTTGCTCCTCGGCTGCTCCCCCATGCTGCTTCCCAGCAGTGAGCAGGAGGATGCGTGGCCAGCAGGGAGGTGGGCATGGAGCAGCGCTTGGTGACAGCATGTCTGTGGCTGTTCCTGCCAGCCTGTCCCCAGCAATCCTCTTCCCCGCAGTCACTGTCTAAACTGCTTCTTCCTGCAGCCACCCATGGTGAGGTTTGATGGACTGTTCAGCAAGCAGCTGGAGCCAGGAAAATGAGAGGCGTCTCTCTGTGGCCTTCCTTGGGAGGTGGCACAGAGACCTAAAGCGCTGGTGCAGTGGTCTCTGGGGAGAGAGGAATGACTTGTGTTGAATTCAGTAGCTCTGGATCCAGATTCTGATTCATGATACTGTATTTAGCTACATGATTCATTCAGCCTCCTCTGCTAGAGGGATGGCAGAAGGCTGGAGGAGGCGGAGGGGGCTGTAGCGGCATCAACTATTCCAAGTTAATCTACCTGTAATAAGGAGCCAACACTGCAAACAGCATAAAGTAAAACACTGCTAACTTTTCTGACCTAGCCAAAATCCAAGATCCAGTATGTTTTGCCTTTTAAGAGAAACTGTAAATTGTTAGTTACAAGGTACTGAAAAGTCCTATCATCTTGACACAAACTTCCAAAAATGTTTTCTTGTCCCAAGATCAAACCTCTTTTGGCATCAGTGTGCAACAACTCACTTGGATTTCTGCCCGAGTTGCAGAGCGGTGCGGCTCAGACTGTGCTGAAGCATCCTTCCCTCTCTGAATTAGAGCACAGTCTCTTGCTTTTCCACCTGAGCTGTCGCTCATCCGCCCACAAATCATGCTGCCTTCCAAAACAATAATCAGCAGGGTTCCTCTGCTCGGATCATAGAAGAAGCTTTCGGGTAGAAATACTGGCTCAGACATTTGTCTTTTACCACTATCATATATAAAGGGCACTGATTTAAATCTATTGGTTTAAAACAGTAAAAATTGCATCTTTGTTCACTGAGGAAAATACAGACTGACTTTCTTTTAATGTCTAGATAATGTACCCACTCTAATAGTACCCAGTAATATCTTTTTAATGTTGGCATCTGCCTGTACCAAGAAAGAACTCAGCAAGCCTATAAAAAAGACATCAGGTTCTGCCAAAATTACCTCTGTAAGCTGTACCATATGGCCACAGATAAAATCTAATATTGGAAATACCAGTGGTTTCATTGCCAGTTTGAATACACTGGGGAAAAGAAAATGTTTACTGTGAAGCATTCATAATTTGACTTCAGCTCTCCAGTTTTATTACAAGGAATGTCAATACTACCTTTTCTTATCATTCAGCTACTGAATATTCTTTGGCAGATGTAATACTCCCATTCTCCTGCAGTTAAATGATCACAGTTTTCCCTGTCACAGCCCTTGAGCAATTAATGCTATCAAAAGGAAAAATAACTTGTCAGATAATGAAACCAGCCACACAGCTGTGCATTCTAAATAATTTCTGCATTAGAAATGGTCTTGTAAGGATTTCTGGATCCGTTCTGGGCTACACAAAGATATTGTTCCCAAATCTACTTTACTAAATAAATGTACATAAAAGTTTAGTCAATCCTGCTTCAAAAAACCAAGAACCTGCATATTAGTTGCTGCCTTTTGTTCTTAATTTTAAGTAAAGTCACGAAATAAAGATAGATGTTATTTTGTGTGTGTATATGTATAAATATATATACTCAGGTACAAATATTATACAAAAAAAGACAAGAGGTGGCATCTTGAAAAGTGCTTAAGTGTCCAGATTTTCAATGACTCTTAGCTATCTAAAAGCTAATTAAGAATGCCTATATGACTGAGGCACTCTTGAAAATTTTACCCAAATTCCAACCTGAAAGAATTCATCATTTATTTTAGATACATGTCAATCAGGGTAATAATTTGTAGTGTCACTGCATGGAGATAACACTTGTGAGGAAATGAAGAAGAAATGTTCCCTCACATACACATATTCCCCACAACATAAGCTTAAGACTTGTTTTAGAAATAAAAATGTGATCATTTTTCTCCTTAGTCTGGACATGCTATGTAAGGTTTAAAGTCTTACATACAGAATCTGCAGTGAATTGGCATCTGGCATCGCTGCTTACCATCTTTTAATAGCAAAGTCATTCAGACCAGTTAGTTCAGAAAGTAGCAGAGCTCTCATTATACGTCTTGTCTCTATTTTTATCTCTATCTGATTCAAATGCAACAAAAACATGTTGTTCTTAAAAGACTGACATACTGTCACTCTAGAAGAGTAGTTTTAAAAGGTATTTACCAATTCAAAAAAAAAGATTGGTAAACAATTAGATCTGGTTCAGCTGAAGCGTCGATTAAATATACTCATTCAAATTGTGGGTTTGCGTTTTTTTTTTTTAATTCTATGGCAATCAAGATGATAATCAGCTACTACTGTAATTCTCTGTGAATTAAGTACAAGATGAAAAATGTCCATAGCTATTTCATGCATATCAAGGCATTTTCTTTGAAATAGCATTTGCTATTGATTAAAAAGAAATAATAGGCAGCTATTTGGAGAGGTAAACTGCTCTTCAGTCACAGTGAGAAGTGGTGCACAGTACCACTTTTATTCAAGCCACCATTTCAAAGCTTGGGGTACCAGTAAGTGTTTCCTATGGTGTAACATGTACATCCCTTGGGCTGCATCACACCTGCACTGGTGCAACTTTATTCCACTAAAAACTGAAATGTTTAGTGACCATTTATAAAATTTCTAAACTATTTTCAAAAAAACTACTAGAACATCTTACTCACTGTCAAAAAATTATTTTGTCTGGGCTGTACTGAAGTATTGGTTTTAGTCAAGTCACAGTCCTTTGCCTGAACATGATTTATCTTTCAGAAACATTGCCAATATAACTATGTCAGTATAGCTCTGTGCTTAAGCTAATAAGGAGGACATGTGAACAGCTGAATTTCTCTGAGATAGCAATATATGAGATAAAAATAGCTTGGAAACTGCTGATGTAAAATATCAGAGTTCCCAGTGTCCTTTGATGGCTCTGTGTAGATAGAACAACTGGCAGCATGTTATGAGATGCATTTATGTGGTAGCAATGATTTAGAACTGATAGGGGGGGCAAAAAAATGTGTGTGTGCATATACAATTATATATACACATATGCACATGCACTAGCACAACTTTATTCCGCTAAAAACTGAGATGTTTAGCGATCACTTACAAAATTTGTAAACAGATTTAAAAAAAACTACTAAAAACCTTTTATTGTCAAAAAAGTATTTTGCTTGGGCTGTGTTGAAGTATTGGTTTTAGTCAAGACACAGTCCTTTGCTTGAACACGATTTGACTTCTAAGAAGCACTTCAGGGCAATATGTTTATGAAATTTTACAATTTTTTTTCCTGGAAGTAAATTAGGTAAGTTTTTACTTATTTTTTAATCTCAGTTTGTGATGAATGGTTGCCTAGCAGTGTTATTCGCCCCAGAGATCCCACCTAATTCTTGTTTCAGCCTGAGCTGCATGATCCAGCTCTAGCGAGAGTGCCTGTCATTAGCTCTTTGGGAGCTCCCCCTCCTGGGAGGCCTGACATCCTGGGGACTGCTCCTGAGGTTGACTGATGGTTTGCCCCATTTATTGGAGACATGAAGCAATCCTACCAGTTGTTCACAGCTGTTCCTTTTGGTTACTGCTGTGTGTCAGTCTCTTGTCTCTGCATCTCTCCTCCTCATCCTTGTTTCCATCTCATCTTCAGTCTTGGTTGCTGCTCCTGGCTAAGGTGCCTCTTCTGCTTTCTGTATACTGAGTCTTGGCTCAGCAAACAGAAGGCTTATGTCTTCTGGCTCTCTACACCTGATTCCTGTTCTCTGATTACTCCTGCCAGAGCACCAACTGATGTTGATGACCAGGTTGTCTATTCCTGCCTGTCTACTCCTTCTCCCTGACCCTGTCTTACTTGGACTCCTCACTTTGGCCAGTCTCGGACAGTGCTGCTGTTTAGCTGTTAAGCCTGGCAAGTCCCAGCTTAATCAGTTTCCTGAACCTTGATTCTGCTCCTGAGCATGCTTCATACTTGTCCAAGTGGCTTGACTCAGTACTCTGCTCCTCTAGCAGCTGGCTTCAGGTCCCGTTTCAGTTGATACCCTGCCCTATTGCCTTCCCGTTCCAGGCTGACTCTAACCTCTAGGCATAATTGTCAATATCCTTTTGGGGATCATCTGAACAGTTTAACTCATTCCTTGGCTGGAGATTATTATTCTTATGAGCGGACTTTTTCTTGGATTTAGGAACTATGAAGATTTCTTTTTCTGTGGTGGATTTCCTTTTGGACTTCTTAAAATAACTAACAGACGTGAATCATTGACTGATGTGTTTTTAATGGCCCATTTTGGCAGTGAATAATTGATAGCTGTATAGAACTGTAGAAAATTGAATCCTAAATGGTTGTCTCATTGAAAAGAGACAGCTGATTACCAGCTCAGCTATCCTGATCTCTACAGAATCTCCTTTCTGCTGAAGATTGCAAGGTGGAGGCTTCAGGAATAAAAGTCTCCTGTTTTAGCACTAGTGATTAGTTAAAAGTTCCAGAGAGCTATCTCTGCTGCATATGTCCATACTCAGTATGACATAAATGGAGATATTGTACATATCAGCTATCACTTCCTATAAAATCAACATCAGTATTGTAGGCACATTAGGATGGAAGATGGAAACTCACAGATGGCATTTCTAGTATAGGCAGCTGTTTATTAACATTAAAAAGTGCTAAATGTGAGCATTTTCCATATAAATAAAAATATTTACTCTTTTGGTAATATCTTCCCTTGCATTCAGGATCAGTTTACAAGAATAGGCCAAGTTCTCTGATTAAAACATTTTAAAAAAAAATCTTAAAAACTGACCTTTTAACAAGCATGATCATTAACACTACTGAACAATCAAATTGTACTATATCCTTCTCCACATGAGAAAAAAAGAATCAGATACAAGATTTAGGAAAAAAAAATCTAACTTTACTTCACCTTTAAGCTTCCTAGTTTTGCTCGTTCTTAATTGTAAGTTTTGGGTTGGGTTAAAGGTCTTGCAAAAATGGTAAGGAGCAAGAAAACGGTGGTTGAAAAATTGTGCCTTCACATCTGCATTGTCTCAATGAATGCTTCAACTGTTATAGTGTATGAAGACAGGAGGCTGGTGGCTTTGTAGCTCATCTACTTCCTTTCTTGCTGCTCTGTCTACACGTTGACCTTAGTGAAGCCTAGCACATAGTACTATGGCAGTCAAGAGAAGTCACTAAGGAAGCAGATATTATGTATTTGAATCATAATTTGTAGGGCAGTAGCGTAAAGCTATTACACACTGAAGAGGGATGATGCAATTTTAGTATTTTTGTTTGATTCAGGAAACAGACCTCCAGTACATCTTGTTAGCTCAGCAAAGTTAAATGGAAGACTTTCTAATATCACTTCTTCCTAGTAAGTTTTAAAGTAATTTGCAGGTAACAGTTATATGGTCTTACAGCATAGGAAAGTGATTCTTGCATAGCTTCACATTTTCAGCATGTGTTTTATATTAATACATTAATTACATCAATTTATACTGATTCATCTATCTAGAAATCCAGGGAGACTGCTGAATTTCTGTGAATATTTGCAATGTTTTTCAAGTTTTGTCAAATATAAATTGTATCCCCGTGCACTTTAAAAAAGCATTTCTAAATGGTAGGGTTGAAAAAAAAGACCCAAGAGAATAGCACTGTCAGTCATAGAAGAATTATCTTCAGATATCACACCTATTGAAATGTGAAATACCTTCAGGGAATCAAGGTAAATAAGGTATCAGAGAGTCAAGCTAAAGGGGTATTTTGCTAGAGGTTTTTCTGTGATGTACATTACTGCAGTAGCTCAGACAGAAACAAAGGCAGCAGCTTGGTGAAATACACTTGAAATAATCCTTAGTACATAGGAGGCCTCTTCCCCATGCATTTGAGATCTCTGGGAAGTACTTGATCTCAGTTCATGGACTATCACACAAACTCCACAGTAGGGTAGGAGATGTCGTTCAGCAAGATTTAGCTGGGGCCTGCAACTGGGGAGCCAGGAGCGACAGGTGGGTTTGGGCAGACTTCACCCCGCAGTACTCCGGAAGGTGGCATTTAGCCTTTACTTAGTCAACTTCTGAAGGAGGGAGGGGGACTGAGAAGTGAAGGTTTTAAAGATTTTTTTTGACAGACTTTTCAGATTGCTGTCTTCATTTGATTTTTCTCCAGCTATTCTATTAATGCACTCAGAAGTAAGTGAAATTTGAAAGGTTAAAAATTTCTGAAGTCTAAGAATTGATGTTTTAAAAAAATAAGTATCTGGGCAGGAAAGATACCTATTCAGCTGTTTCTTTGAAGTCAAGAATTCCTGCTGGAATTCTGAAATTATTTTAATGTAGTGTGATATAATACATATTAAGGAAAATACATTAATCTAAGACTGCAACACAGAACTTTTTAGATGCTATTCTCATACACATGTTCACATTAGAGGCCAGTCTTGCTTCCCCTGGGCCCTGCTGAAGTTTGGGTCAATCGTGCAGTGAGAAGTGGCAAGATTTAGATAGGGGTATCAGCAGAAAGCCCAGCTTGAAGAATGAACTTTGTGTGAAATACAGTCTTCCTGCCCTGGGAAGGAGCAAAGCTTACAGTGCTAGAGCTGGTATTACATGGATTCAGTAATCACATCTCCTTGGAGAGGGAAAAAAATGTTTCAGTGAGGAAGGAACAGAGTTATCCCTCAACAGCTTGAGTTAGGAGATGAAAGCAGGTCTTCAGATGATGTTACAACTTAGTTCTGCTCTTTGATTTATATGTAGAGAGAATGTTTTCACTATTCAAGGCAAAAGTATCTCTGCGATCTAAGCAAAAGCTTTCTTTCCCACTCCTTTTGACTGATTTTTTCCTTCTTGAATGGAATATTACATGTGTAATACAGTCTACGTAATGCAGCCTGAACAATAAAATGGCAGACTAAATTAATTTAATGAATGCAAAGCAATCTACAACCCTTGCTCTAACTGAGCTGCTAAGAAAAAGATCATTGAGTTCTTTTGGATCATTTAGGAAAATGTCAGCTCAGTGCTTAAAGGTGGTCAAAAAGGTGAATGGTAGGAATTGCTGGGAAAGAAACAGAACAAAATATAAAGCAGTATTAAGCCCTTGTGTATACTGATAGTTTGCCCACGCCTAGAATACTGCAATCTCCTCATGATGGAAAGGATGCAGCAGAACTGATAAAAGACCATAACAGGGTGAAGATGATGAGGGCATAATTATTCACTCTCACAGCAGAGGAATTAATGGACCTCAGGCCAGGCATGGCTTCAGGAAAAAGGACTCCTTGAGGTTTCTCATGTCCAGTCCCTAAATATGCTGACAGCTGAGGGCAGGAGCAGTGCACTGAGTGTTGGCCCAAACATCTCTTTGCTCCTATGACCAAACTACAAGAACACACTTACCCTGGTCCCAGAGAGGCTGCAGGAGCCAGTCTGTAGAAAGGCAAAACGCCAGACAGAACAAAATGGCTAACTGAGCTCTAAAGAGCTCAGTTCATCTCCTGATGACACATGAGAAGAAATTAAAAACAAAGAATGAAAGGGCAGAAGAGTTGACAGAGATAGTAGTAAAAAGTATTGGTGAGAACAAGAAGGAATGACCATTACCTTTGGGGGAGTTCGATGCAGGAAAAGGCAGAGTGCACAAAATCACAGCGCACAGGTTTTGCCTACATGTAGACAGACAGACATAAGGCCATGTCATTCCTACAGAGAAAGCGGAATGTCTGGGAACACCATCAGACTGTAGTGTGCTGAATTCAAGTAACACCTTGACTGAGATGGGTTCTGATCCTGCAGCTCTGAGCTGATGCGAAAGTCTAGCAATGCAAGTCCCCAGCAACACGGTCAGGGCAAAATGAATGGGACATCAGCTCATCCCACCAGGTTGGGACCCAGCTGGGGTCTGCCTGTGGTCAGTGGATGAATTTATTATTTTCTCCCAGATAAGAAAAGACATTTTCTGATTAAGTAAGTTAATTTAACTGACTTAAAATCTGTGGCCATTCTTTATATTGAAAATAGCTGAGTGTACTATCTGTTGATTTTGTGTGGCTGTGGGAATATGATAATCCAATCTTATTCTCCAGATGGACATCTATAAATGGATTACTTAGATCAGATGTAGATTTTCACCTCAATGCAGAGTGACTTAACATCATGACAAAGGGCAGTGTCCGAATTAATGACATTTTTCGGTGAATCTATTTTGCAAGTTAAATATCTAAAAAAAAGTCCTATGGAAGGATTCTTCAAAGAAATATCTTTCTATTTAACTGTATATCCTTGACATTTATTTTCCAAAGACTTTTTCCTCTTAGAAGAGAAATCGTACTGCCACTTGCACTTTTAGCATTCAAAAATAATTTGTTCCCAGCAGACAACGCTGTAAATTAAATCATAAAACTGAGGAAAGGTCCAGGCCCTAGTGCCAGTTCAAATAATTTAAAATCCTACTAAGTATCACAAAAATGGCAAAGCTTGTGTACTTTAAAAACTGTACAGGTGCGGGATAAATTATAGAATAAATGATGTGATTCTGATTGGGATTCCATAATGTAGAGTATAACAGCTGGGACTACTAAATGGGATCTACCAGAGTTATTCATGTCCTGCAGGACAGGTACAGACACACTCGCATACACTTTAACTGACCTGTTATGCATTGTAGTAAGAGAGAGATTTTAAAGAGATGTAAAAGCTTTGATGTTTTATTGAAAACAGTCCTGTTTTGAAATATCCTTCTCTGGGGATCTGTCATAAAAAAATTAACATCAGACATATATCTATGGCAAGTATTTACTTGCCCAATAATGTATATAACTATAAGCATACAGATTTATAGTATTTTTGAAATTTGAATTTAAAACGCAAGCTTACAATTCAAGACTGTGGAGAAGAGCATTTGTTAAGCATGATCTTTGCAGGGGATTTATTGCACATTTAATCATGATCTTTTGTAGTTGTTAGTTTATTTCCTTCTATGTTATATTCTCAGATCACCCTTGTTCAGACTGACAGCAGATTTTCAAATGCACAAAGGAAGTTAGGCATCCCACAGTCTGATAGCCAACTGAATAACTTGTGCTAATCTCTTGGGCAAGTTTCCACTTAAATAACATTTTCTGAGTGCCCTCATAAATTTCCCTAAGGTTTTATGGTTATTGTTAATACCAGAAAAGTACTGGATATTCATACCATGGTTTCACAGTCCCTAGAACTGGATCTGTGCATTGCCAGATCACCCATCAAAGTTGGGCGCATCAGTAAACCCCTGGGAAAGGAGTTTATAGTAGCTTTTATACCAGCTTTATGGTGGATGTGGAACAATACATGTTACTTGATCCAGCATAAAGCTTCACTCTAAAGAGTTATTTGGTCAAAATGTTTGAGCATACTTTAAATGGCAAATTATGTCTGTCTGTCTTGTAGATAGACATTGTATTATGTCTATACTTTGTGTAATGCAGTCACAGCATTTTTCATGCAATTAGTTTGGCTTTGATACCATAACTCAGTGAAGCATCCTCTGAACTAGCCTCTCAGCTCCAGATTAGAAATGAAGATGGTGGCTGGGTGATTTTGCTTTGCTTTAGCCAGGGCTGTGCTTCTGAAGGGATTTCAGCTGGATAAAACACACAGAAGAAAAACGCAAATCTCATACTTAACATACTCCAGGAATCCCCTTAAAGTAGCAGCTAGATCTATTGCAAAAGATAACTAGCCATTTTCCATATCCCAGGGTAAAGCTCACATGTGAGGAAAGGAAGTAATTCTGACTTCTACTACAAGGCATTTCTAACAAATATTTCCAATGAAAGGAAAAGTTAAAGGTGTGCTAGAAGAGATAAAAGGAACAAAATCCAACACAGTATTATAAGAACTCCTCTAACACATCTGTCTGTTTTTTCCAGTTCTCTCGATGTCATTCTGGACTCTGGCTCGCACAATGGTTATATCTTTCCATGTTTTCACTCTCTGCAGAGCATGGACCATGCCACACATTAGAGAGAAGCATGTGATATAGAACTACTATTCTTGTGTACCACTCTACTTGTTTTAATTCTCAACAGATTTTCATCAACGGCCTGACTGTGACAAGCTGGACTATAAAGATGGACCTGTAGAAAGAAGGAAATCATGTTGCATTGGTCCTCCTGCTCTCTTCAGTTGAGAGGAACACTGGACCTGGGGACCTTATCTCAAATGCACCATGGAATTATGGAAATGAGGATCTTGCCAGGCAAAACTGTTTCAAATGACTTGAGAATTGTCATTAGTATAGTCAGAAAACAACAAATTATATTACATGGTGCTTCCCCTTTGGAGGCTTTATTTTAAATTGTGCTATAAACCCAAAGACTCTGGGATAATGATTTCACCTGAGTTTATAGATTGTGAGACATTAAATTCCTGAGGCATTCATTCAATTGATTTTACATGCTTGTATTTAAGGAGAATTTTCTATTTTGAAAAAAGTGTGAATTCAAAATAAGAGCTCTTTTTTTACTTTACAAAATAAGAGCTGCCTTTACAGATAGGAATAGCCTTAAACAGTCTTAAACTGAAACAACAGAATGCTAAATACAGTAATGTACAATAAGAGGCAGAATGCAATTTGCAGCTAGCACCAAACTCTGTGGAATTACCTAGAAGGAGATTGAGGGGAATATACAGTGTTTCTAGGCTTCTCTGAATGTTTTTTTCTCACATATTCCACTTTCCATGTCACTGAAAACATGAATACCTTATTCAGTAAATTGTATGACCTCATGGAACACGTGTGGTTGAAAACAAGTTGGTTATGCACCCTAATAGATTCACTAAAGCAACTAATTGCCATCAGAAACAATCGAATTCAAGTGGAGGAAGTATTTTTACGTTCCAGGCCTACAGATACCTTCAAAATATGAGCCTGGGAAGTTTCTAACTCTTTTAGACATTAAAATCATGGTCTCAATCAAAATGTTGATTTTATCATATACTATAATTTTCCCACACTTGTAATCACTCTTTCAGTGCTTCAGATGTTACAAATATCTGTTTTGTACCTCTTCTGATCAAAGGGGCTAGCAACCTTCTCACCTCTTGCTTTGCTGACGTACCCATCTGCTTCACAGCTACTAACCGCCCTGTTCTCCATGTGGAGCTTGCTTTTTCTGTTTCACACCATAAAAATGGCTCATATGCCGTTACTTGTAAGCCTTGTTCATTCAGCTCTATCTATCAGTCCACGAAGAGTCAATATGGTTTCCTGCAAACCTTGTGTCACGTACATACTTAAACCATCATGTTTACAACACTTCCTCTTCTTTCAGCTTTTAAGTTCTCATTTATAGCTTTCCTGACACACAGCAAATGGACCACTCAGCACTAAAGGAAAAAGGAGAGCTTGTTGAATTTTCGTAATAATGCACCTCATTCCTTTGCTCGGTAGATTTAGCTCAACATATATGGGGCTTTGATGCTGAAGGAAATATTGCTACATGCTGAGAACAGCAGCAGATCTGAATGACTTATTTTATACAAGGAAAGAGTCATGTCCCTACCAAGTGAAGAGAATATAGGATGCCTTGTTACAAAACTTAGAAAAAATTAGTTTGCACAGGACAGATTGCGTCAAATGTGTATTTGCATGTGCAAGTTTCTGAAACACTTTTTTTTTCTTTTTCTCATTATGTCTAATTAAAACGTTTGTAAACAGGCAATGTTTTTGTGTAATGTGCCATGGAATGTGTGCTTGGGGAACATTTCTTTTTATATAGGGCAGCAACAAGGAGAGGGAGTCCTTCCAAAGTAAAGCAATTAGTGAAGACTTTGCTGTAAGAGAGACTGATAGTGGCTTATCTTGCCTATTATACTAGAATAGCAATTGTTGCACTAAGAAGCTAGACTGGACCACAGCCAGCTTGAGAGAAAAGGGATACAATTGCACTATCTGAGAGAAGAAAGACTTATGGTATATGAAGCCATTTAAAGATAGGCAGCTTCAGACTGGAGTAGTTAAGAGAAGGTAACAAAGCTGGAGTGGTTATAAAAGGAATGGCATTTTATGAAGGTGTTTTTGACAGGAGGCAGTCTGGAATTTTTCTAATATTTGTATTTCTTGCTTGGAAAGTGATGCTTTATCAAAATAGAAACTTTATATGGACATGTGCCAGTCTTGAGGAAAAAAAAATCACAAAGCTTTCTCAAAACAATGGGAAGATAATGACTAATGATTAACTGATAACTTTGTAGGTTTGTGGTCAGGACACTTGGGCTCTGAAAGACCTTGGGAACTAATTCATAGCTGTACCTTTAATCACATCTCATTCCGTATCTCATGGGAGTTCTGTAACAGCCAAATTAATGGGCAGGGTTTGGCTTCATGAATTATCAATTATTTACATAAAGTAAAATAGCTCCAAGAAGACAGGCTGGGAGATATATGGATATCTTTCTCTATATATGGATATATATGGATATATATATATATTTATGAATGAACAATAGCCAATTAATTAATCTGGACCCTGCCATGAGCTCTTCAGACTTTACCATCTACTTACTGCACTGACTTTGCATGGGTTGATGTGCACTTTGAGGTCTGCCCTTCTCTAGAAGGGTTCTTACTGTTTTGGCTTCAGGCTCACGGGTGGCTTTCGGGGTCATTCTCGTATTATCCACAAATGCAAATGTTTCTACACACTGCTGTGTCAGAGGTGCTCCTTATTGCTGCGGGAGAAGATTCAGCAAACTTGGACCATGCAACTTTTGTTCAAGCTGAAGAGCATATCTTTGACCTTACCTCTACTTGTGAAACACACAGTATTTCCTAACAAAAAGAAGTTAGTTAGCATCCCAGAACTCCTATCCTGCATTCCCGCCAGCCAGGAGAGGGCAGGGGGCAGGGAAGAGGCCATATGTGATATTTGACTGGTTTTTAACTTAATTCATTGTTGGCTGATAGTGAGATAATATTGACATGTGCTTGGATATAAGAACCTAAATTATATTAGTTGAGAACAGTATGGTCAGGTGATTCTGAGATGCCACTTGAAAACTGTACTAAAGACAGACTATAAGAAACTTTAACTTAGCATAAAATTGATTCAAGTTACAGCTTCCAAAGGGTCTAGTAATTTAAGAGTAGTGTATACCTCAAAACTCGTAATAGATGAGCTTGGTAAAAAAGTCCCTGACAGGACAATGGGGAAAGGCGGAATGGAGTTAAACTTCCCCATGTGGTTTGGATATAAAACAAAGCTTTTACTAATGTAAGCTATACTGAACCTATTTTGGAGGGAAATGAGTCTCTTACATTTTTTTTTCTGAATGTTGTTAAAGATGTTGATTCTTAGTGCAAATTGATTTCAGTAAAACAGGAATGACACTTTGAAACAGAATGGACCCAAGAATTCTACTAAAGAGAGGAATAATCGCATAGTCTAGGAACGCCTTTGACTGTAAGAAACAAAAACATTTTAGCAACAAGAATGTACCCTTCTGTGTAATACTGTAACATAAAAAAAAGCATTCTGTGTGTTCATGACTAGTGCCCAGTCTGAAGGTATTAGGATGGAGAACCTTGTAAAACTCTAGTGCATTATTTATGCAAAGTAAATCAATTACTATGCAAGAAAACAGTCCTGTTTAACTTGTCTAGTAGCTGTGCACAGGAGTTGTTCGGTTTATGAAATGCTGGCAGTCATTTTTGTTCTTACATCCACATTATCAAAGTCATCAGTACTCATTTCTTTTAACCCCCTGTGGCACTAGCTGAACATTCAGAGTGCTCCCCTTGTATTTTCAGCACTGAGTAAAGGCTAATAAATTATTTGTTAAAGCCTCTTTTTCTTTTTAAACAAACAGTTCAATATATTTTAAACAGAGGAAGATGAGTCCTCAGAACAGCTAAGACATTTAATTTTATAAAACTGTTTGGCAGGGCATACTTAGATTAGATAAGCTTTTAGCTAAAAATGACTTCAGAAAATGTAAAAGGCTTGACCTTATTTCTTTATTGTTTCTCTAAAGTTACTAGATAAGATGCTGAAAGTTATTTTATTACATAGTGTGGAATTTTAAGATTTATGGTTTAATTTACCCTAATTTTGGTTTTCATTGTTATTAATTGTCTTGAACGCTTGAATAATTTTGGACTCCATAGGACTATAAGGGTATTTGAATTTTGTTTGGGTTTTTGTTTTTCCCTGGCAAAAAACAATAGAACAAGGTCATTTCTCATCTAACTTTATTATTTTAACTTTATTAGTTTTCCTTTGCCTTATCTGAGTTTGAAGAGGAACAGATTAACAGTTAATGATACACAGCAGCTGCAGTGCTATATTCCTCTTACTGTTTCTGATGCAGTAATATGTTTTCAAAGTGTGCATTAATCTAAGAAGTATTGCTATACCTATTCTTTTTACATTACCTTTTGAACATAAAAACAATTTCATGAATGAGTAATGAACCTCAGAACTGTCTGACTTCAGATTTTGGGCACTCTAACCCAAACTTTCTCCAACCACAGTGATTCTTACTAGTGGAAAAGAGGCCTCTACAGGCTCTGATTGAGATCTGGGCTCCACTTTTTCAGAAGTAATCAAATATGTTACAAGAGAGTGAGTGCTGGCTCCAGAGAGCCTACAGCCTAATAGACAAGTGGTAGGAAGGGAAGCAGGATTACAACAATTCTGCTATAGGATCACAGTCACTGAATATGCTGCACTCCCCTCCTGCCCCCAGTTTGTTCACTTTTTGTGAGAGGAAAAGGAACAAGGGGGCTTACAGATGATAAAATATACACATTATATTCTCATTTAACTAATTAATCCTTGATAAATGACACTACTGAAATGTACCTGTGTGTGAAAATTTCACAGTGTTCCCAAGATAATCATGCAGTAACCTGATTTAAATACAATAAATCACATACACATAATAAACCTTGATATTTCGTCATCTTCCTGAAAGGACGTTTTCCTCCAGACAGGGAACATACCCAGTATAAACAGGAGGCACCTTCTCTCAATCTCAAACAAAAGAGCAAATAGAAACAATTGTGTTAGATATCCTTGAGCCAGCTAAAGACTGTTTGCTCAGCCTTGGTGAGTACTGATCCCTGGGAGGAGACTCGCTGGCTCCAGCGATGCTATTTCCATGACTAAGTCCTCAGCCACACAAACAGGGCTTACACAACTCTGCATAACACCCCACCATAACTTTGCTAGAAATGTTCAAGGTCTATAAGGCTGATGATTAATTTCTTTCTTACTGCACTATGGAGTAATGCATAGGATGTAGTAGCTGAGGGGTTCAAGAAGATCCAAATGGTTTTGCCAATCTGGTACGATGTATTCTTTTTTTGTCAATATGTGTTCTGTGGGAGCGGATTTATACACATCATTTCTATATGAAATGAAATAAAAGAGGTAGTTTTTAAAGACCCATTAGAGACCAAGAGAGCCACTGAAGGGCTGAATATCGCATGACTCATTAATGTCTCTGAACCTGCACGCCTTCTACATAGTAAACAGCTTCTTTAAAAAGTGAAGCAGCATGTGCAACTCAAGAAATATTTTCAATACAACAGTTTCATAAAGATTGACTTGCTACTGACAACTTTTTTACTGCTTTAGTCCAATATATTGTTCTCTGGGTTGTATAAATTACTTTCAACTAAGAATTATTAAATGGGATTTTTTTTTAATTGTTCAAGTACTTTTGTGCTCTTTTACACAAGAAGTTCCTGCTGCTAAACATCATGAGCATGATATTGGCTAACTGTGACTGGGTTTATAGATTTGCAAAGGGTGCAAGAGGAAGTCAGAATCCTTTTTCATCCCCTCTTTACCACTTCCTTTTACAGATTAAGGAGTTAATCCATCTTATTTCCATTTAAACAGATTATGGAGCACTTGATGGAGCAGCTCCACCAGTAGATTGGAGATGGTGACAATATGAGGGGTGGGCAGTTACCTTAGCTGCTGACATAGCGGCAGCCGGACTTACGAACAGCCTGTGAGACTGTCTGGGCTTGAATCTACAAATGCAGGAGTGAACCTGGTTTGCCTCCTATCTGGAGCAAACAGGCAGTATTAAGAGCTGATATACAGGAGTTTCCAGGACATACCCAGGTATAGTGTATGACTGTACTGGTTTTACAGAATCAGAGATGAATTTAGTTATATTGTACAGGCACATGTATTGTATGTGAAAGGGAGCAGTAGTATACGGGGAGAACATGGGTGAGGAATACAGTTCTTGCCACCCTTTTCTACCACTAGCTAATCTAGCAAGAGGACAAGAATAAACTTGTGCTGGTGCTGGCTGATAATAAATTAGCGCTATCAGAAGAAAGTAGAGAGTTTATGAATCAGCAGTGCACCTGAGCTGCAACAGCCCTCTGCTCTAATCCCAAGGTGACTCAGTTCAAATTCCATACTTTACTCAGAGGTATGTCTAAAGTGAGTTTATCTCAAAATTCCTGGTTTAGGACCACATTCTGAAACAGGTAAGTATTTCATCTGCAGTCCCATGAAAGCCAAGAACCTACATGTAGAGTAGATGTACAGCTTAACACGAGACAGGACCCTACACAGCTGTGTGACTCAGAGTCCTTAACATCAACATGCATTACAACAGTTTGGCTGTCTTTTCTGGCACTGTAACAGGAGGGGAGAAGCTTCATTGCCTAATTAAATTTAACTGATGATTTTGCAAGGATAAAGAAGCAGGCTTACCCTTGAATTCTCTGGATATGAATAAGTAATGCCCAACTGTTTCCAAATATATTTCAAGGCATTGTTTTGTGGCAACAAGTTTATCTGAGGTGAACTGGCAAAAACTGTTTTCTGGTTTTCCAAAAGCTTCTATGCCAGCTGGTTCATGTACCCTTATCTGGGTACATGGAGAGAATGCCATGCTTGAAAACTAAACTGACATTTAATAGACAGATGCTGCAGTTGTGGTTAGCATTCTAGTCATGTACACTGAGACTGACATTCTGATGATTTCCTTATGTTACCTCCTTTAGCAGCTGTGTTTCTCCCCCCCAGGTTGCATTCAAACTTGTTAATTCCTCAATTTCAAGACTGGTAAAGGAATATTGAGGCAACATTTAGGTATGTGAGTCAAGGAAAAAATGGTATTTACCCTTACAAGTTTGTATATTGCCCAAAATAAAATGGAGGTTGATCAAGATTTTATTTATTAAATATGTAAATATTCATATATATACTTGGAGTTCTTTCTCAAATAACAAAGAAGCCTGGCCAATAAGCATTATTTGTATCTTATTTAGCTGAGAGTTTTATATGCAGTTATCAGTAGTATAGGAGGATGTTCAAGATTAATTAGATGGTCATGGCAAGAGAACTCATGAACTCATAGCAAGCTAGAATTTGTTCCATGGCTGATTGTGCTGCTTACTATTCATGTCACTGGATAGTGGGGAAAGTGTGTGTAATAAAAAAGCCGTAAGTTGTGTATTACTGCAGAAAGAGCAAAGATTTGAATATGTGATGCATCTGGTCTCAAGGGGAGAAGGTGAAATTACTTTGTGAATGCTCTATACTTACAGCCTTGGCATAAGTATCTACAGGAATGTTGCAAAGGTCCTCTGTAACTGAGATTCACTCTACAGGCGGGCAGGAAAGGGTGATAAAAGTGGTGCTACCAATCTTATACTTCAGAGAGAAGAAAGAAAAATGATCAAAAGATAGAGAGCCATGCACCAGGGACATCATGCCATTGTAGTCAGTAAAACCGAGGAGAATCACTATGATTAGATGTGCAGCAAGAAGTCTGAATTTGATTTTATCCTGGTGCTGTGAGCTTCTAGGATTGCAGAGGAAGAATAAAGCTGGAAGGGGGTTGATTTTTGCACAGAAAACTTTAAATTCACACTGCCAATGTTTAAAATCTACTTTAGAGTAATTTAGTATTGGTAAAGATCAGCCCTTGAAGTGATGCTATTCATAGACTAATAACAGAGCATCTCTGAGATGTGACAAACCCACTTATTACATGCAATTCTGTGAAAAAGCTGAACGTCTAATTTGTATTGAAATCAATGGAATTTGGAATGTTCTGCTTCTTACAGAACTGGGCTTTTATGTGGAAAAAAGGGATGTTAAACAGTGTGACTTTCACCTTCGCTATTGGAAATGTTTGTGGAAGAAATCTGTAGAGAGCTCTGCAGTGAATGTTGCATCTGTTATGTTCTATAGAGGATAATTTATGTAATTAAAATGGTTTATTATCCTAAGGGAAGAAACATATCTTTATTGGCATGTAGTCATATCAGGTTATATGTTGTTGTTACAAGCTTTATCGCAAAGATAAATCATCGTGAGGCTTCATAGATCATCTCGGTGCCACCTGCTTCTTGCAGGAAGGGCACTGGCAAGAGAGGGGGAATTCTTCCTGGAACCTGTCTCCTGCAGCACCCGCTTGCAATACCCTCCTCTGCTGTAAGATCCGGGTGAAAAACTTGCCAAATGGAAAACAGTCACAAACCTTATTATGTTTAAGAGGGATTGAGCTTCTTAAAAAATAAAGAAGTAAGTAAATATAATTGGCTGATATCCATTTGTCAAAATTGAAATGTTCTGCTGGCATGTCTTCATTTGTTTTCCCAGAAAGAATATTTTGTTCAGATCAGCTTCTCAGGAGACACAGAGCCAGCCAAAACAAAATGCCATGTTAGATGGTCTTCAGCAGCATTTAGGTCATAGGAACTGGGCCCTGTCAGATTCTGTGTTAGATTGGAATGTTTCAGTTTTTTTCATGACATACCAAATTTTGATTTGGAGTATATTTTTATTTTCATTCATATCTACATATCTTTGTTCTTATCTACATTCATATGATTTCATTATTTTAATTCTAAAATCCAGGATATAAACCCAGGTCTCAACCCTATGATGGCAGGCAAGAAACTCTTTGTTACAGTTTTTGTGAAAAAATAGGTTCGTGTTTGTGACTTGGGTAATAACTTTGCCACAGTCATTAACCATTAGCCTGAATTTCCTGGAACTCATTTATGGCTGCCAAAACCCACTGAGAAATGTTAAAAAGAAATGAAATCAAAAATTATTCTGAGAATTATTTGGGGCATAATTAATAAATGAAATGCACCTAGCATATTGTTTAGTCTGTTAATGTTAATGGCAATATGTTTGTACAACCGCCATTACATGATTCTCTGTTTTTTAGCAGAAAATTGCATTTCAGAGAAGCATGTTAAGGAATGGGTTATGGACTGATTCCTGAATACCTAATTCACCATCTGTTAAAATCTGGTCAGCCTGATATCTTTCAGCACAGTCTTCTGTCCTTACAGATATTGTATCTCTGACTAAAGACTTGAGATTGCTCCCTAAATTCATTCAGGAAGCCATCCGACTGTGTAATATAATCAGCTTTCATATCCATTTTACTTTCTAGTCTGTTTCTCAACATGATCTGAATGTTTTTAATTTCTTCAGTACTTCAAACCTGCTTCTGTCACTGAATGGGATGGTCTTGTTTAGACTAGATTGATTTAAAAGATAAAATAAATTTGAATAGCTTTGTTAAAGCTGAGTTATTATAAGATGTCCCGCTGTAACTTGCCAGACATATTATGAGCAAAGGACATGCAAGTCACTAGCAGTTAACACAGGAGCACTTTAGTTGAGCCTGTCTTTAAAGGCCATATCCTGGGAATTATTTTCTATAAGGTGCTTTTAAGTATTAACCAGAGATTGTACCCATAACTCAACCAAATACGCCATTATGCTCTTATGATAATTTATAAGCAATTGAACCTATACATACAAGATGCAATCGCAGTGTTAGTGAGTACCTTATTTTCTTGCTTTCAGATGGATACAGTCAAACCTTTAAATATAATACCATTTGATTTTCTCCTTTCTCCAAATCTTTAGCTGGATTTTGGTATCATTAGAACTGTTATTGTATGTAAAATGGACTAATTACTCAGTATAAAAGCTCCCTGAACATCAGTGGGCCAGGTTCGTATTTTTGATTCATGAAATGAAACTCTTCCCTTAGCCATATTGCTTTTGCAGTGTTAGGGAATTAACTGGATTTTCTCTTGGCTCATATATCAGCAACAAACAGCAGTCAGTAAAGTTCTAATTACAGACTTCTATAACACAGAAAGAGAGTGCAGATTCAGTTTGATTTACATTTTCAATGAAGTTCATTTTGCACTTTGGTAGTTCTTTCTCCTAGATCCTTCTCAGCTTGTTTTATTTCTTCTTTACTGCTCAATGCTTTATGATTTCAGTGGTTACATGATTTTATTTTCACCTCTTTGCTTCAACACACTTCAGTTAATGGGAGCTATGTCAGACTGTGGAAACCTAGGAGAGCTGCTGAGTACCTGGTTTTGTTTGCAGGCTCAGACTGCCTCCTGCCACTACCTGAGAATGAGACCCAGCTGTGCACTTCTGCTCCTCTGTCCTAGTTTCCATGGGAGGACGGTGCACAGAGTAGAGACCTGCAGTATGCTCCAAAAGGTACTGGGGAACCACCTCCCCCAGGGGTGCTACATCATGTCCCATCACAGACAGCGTGGAAAAGTGCATTTTTCATGTTTCTGTGCTTCTCAATATTAATCCCCCAAAGCCTGAAATTAAACTCTTAAATGACATGGGAGTAGTTGTTGCTCCGCTCTTTGCAAACCAAATTCTGAAACAAAGGTTATGCTCAGGAAAATGTGTGTAAGAGTGTGTCTACATCTCCGGCTGTTCTGAATAGGCTCAAAAACAAAAATAGTCATCCATATTTTGACTATTTACCAAGCTGCAGAACACTTTTGAAGGCTACAAACTGCTAGTCGTTATTTATGTGGGAAACATAATTTGAGTAAAGCACAAGGGCCCAATGGGGCTTACATTATTGGGTTTAAAAAAGCAAAGCAGGTGGGAAGCCAAAAGTCTTATGCTGTACAAAAACTCACATGCAGGTTTCCTGTAGTACTGACATACGAAAGACATTGATGGATATTAGATCACTCACAAACTGGTAATAAAGGCGCCTTACCCAACTGTTGTATGTTGTAATCATCCTAGGGAAGAGTTCTCAAAATAAATATTGAAAGATGTGAAAACAAGTCTGAGTTATACGTGGGTATGTGGTTTCTTCATAGATACAGTATGTTAAGCTTCCTTCCCCCTTCAGGGGGTTCCTTGTACTGTAATTCGGCTCTGCACTGTTCGGTGCGCTGCCCAGTAGGCTGCAGAGCAGCCTGTAGGGATGCAGGCAGCAGTATGAACATTTCTGTGCTCTGGCTAGTCGCAGCTAATTCATAGTCCCTTGGGGGCCTGCAACCTGTTCTTATTAAAAAACACAGTGTCTTTTGGATCACAAACTAAATCATCCTTAGCTTTATTATTTCGTAACATTACATGTGTTAGCTATTGATAGTTTTCTTTATTGCAGTCTCTTTTGAAGCGTTTTCTGTGACTCTGAATATTATTTGTGCCACCACATATTTTCACAAAGAAAGAAAGCTCATTAAAGAACAGATTCAAACACAACCTCTCATTTTTGTATGCAATTCAGCTTCATTACAATTGTGTTCTTTATTAGGTTGTTACCATTCTTGCCTACTCCTAATAAAAGTAGTTGTATACTATTAAAATATAGTATATCAGAATTATTATGGAGTGCTTTGGACTTCCGTTGACATGCTTCTTCATTTCAAAAACTGTTTAAAAAAGCCTCTGTGCAAGCCTCAGTTTGGAAAGCTGTGATGTCTCAAAACTTGATTCACCAGGCAATTTCTCATAGCTCCTGCCTTTCTATAATCCTTTCCTAAATTGCAGTCAGAGCTCCAGACAGTTGTGCATTGTCAGTTCCATGTCCATGACAGCATTTTAGAAGCTTATTTAAACCCCTGCCATCACAGTTTCCTTCCAAAACAATTGAGACCTGGATCTACTAAATCAAATAGATACTACTACATGGATGGTAGCATCTATAAGCATTTGTGAGAGACTGTGGTCTGAATATCAATCAACATATGTGCAGATGCTGCTTTATGGACAATTAGTGTAAATTAGCTTCCTAAAATGTTTATTTCCACAAAATATTGAATCTGAGCTCACATTATTCAGCCAAACTAGATCCATATCTTTGCTGTCCCACAAGTCCTCCCTCTAGATGTAATCTAATGCCCCAAATCTATAAGCACTGGGAAGGATCAGGAGGTCTCAATCAGAACTATCTCTAAGGATTAACGAAGGGTATATTGTATTAATTCAAATACTAGAGCCTTTATTATTTGTAATTATATTCACTAATATATTTGGATTCCCCCAAAAATCTCAGATTAGTCATTTTTAAGCAATAAAGATTTTGGATTCTCCCACCAATACTTTGCATTATTAATTTACTCTTAGTTAAAGCTTAACTAATTTTTCTTTCATCCGTGTTGCTGGATATGAAGACTTGTGACGAGAAAGATAGTTGATTCAATGCAGCTAAATCTTTTGAATTCATACTTATCCAGGATAGCAGTGCAGAAAACTGCAAGTAGGAGTAAGCGACAAGTGCATAATTAGGTGCAAATTGCTTGCACATTTATATGAAGTAAAACAGTCAAATACCATATAATGAAATAAAAGAGCTTTTAAGGAAGACTATCAATATTTAAATGCCATGACTGCCAAATAATCATTAGTCATTTTCTGTCTGCTAACATATAGGAGTGAATTTTTGACAATGCCTCTTGGATTAATTTACATTTGGTCGGGATGCAAAAGTAATATTTCATGAAGACTAGAAGCAGCAGTTTCACAGAGCTGCACCCATGGGTATGATAAAATGGGATCTAGGGAGAGCAAGAACTGTCTTCCAGAAATTCTGTGCTTTGGGGCGAAGCCAGCAGGGGCTGAGGGCCTTGTCAACCACTGTGCCTAGACACATAACTCAAAGCAGTAAATGTCACTATGAAGGCTACACACTGAAATGTTAGGTTTAGCAGTGCTGAGCTTTTCTGTAGCTAAATCCCAGGTCTGGATCTATCAGCTTAATATGGTTGATTGTGAATACATCAAAATAGCTTTGAAAATGGATGGAATCATTAGAACATCACCTGAATGGGAATGAATACATCTCCAGGTTGGTATATTGAACAGACGCCAACTTCTGCTAGTGAACACAAAATTTATCCTAATCCACCATGAAATTGAAAACACACAAGTAAAAAAAAAATGCTATGGCATAATAACATAGAAAAGTGTAGCTACCTAAATTTATGCTCTTTTATAATGAATTAAATGATGAAAACTAGAAGAAGATATTAAAGATACAGTAAATAAATGTCCAGTCAAGGTGGTTTCTAAAATGTGTAGGGCATACAAGAGAAAAAAAGGAAAAATAATGACTCTGCAGTAAAGCCTTCATTATGATACTAGAAAGATGATAGAAACCTCTGCTCACAGCATCATCTGTCTGAAGTTAAGGGGTCTATTTCTTTGCAAGTCTTTCTATGGCACACCTTCCCCAGATATGACTGGGGAGCTAAGGCCCGGGAAGATAAATGCTAAGAGGTTAAAAAGTGATTAATGAATTCTGGAAGCATTAAGCTTAAAAGTTTAGGTCAGGGTGTTTTGAAAGAGGTTTATTTTTTAATTCTGAATTCTCAGCCATTGTAGCTATTCCCCTCACTATAAACCACACCATTAAAAAAAAAGTAAGGATAGGAAGGAAAATCTAGTGCTTAAGAGAGTCTTCGCCACCTCCCGCCTATCTTGAGCCCCTCCTCTTGGAAAACCAGTTGAAAATCTTCCAAGTCAAGACACCTAACAGTGCAGGACATTTTTTAAAATCTTGGCCTAAGTCACTTGCCCAAGGCAATACAGGAAACCTGTGACCGAAGCAAGAAAAGAACCTGGATTTCCTGACCCCGCTCCAGTATCAGAGCTAAGGGATAACTATGTAAGTATTTGCAGGATTTTAGGTCTTAATAGTAATAAGCAGGGACTGGTACTTAGGGTAGAAAATCTTATCTCCATGAGTGGTATCATTCTGCTCAGTGAGACTTTAGAAAAATGGCTTAATGGCTTCACATAGCAAATGGAAGGGATTACCTGCTTGGGCAACGCTGGACGTGGCTGCAAGGGAGATTGAGGAAAAGGGTTACGAAAGAGTGCAGTCAATTTGCAGATTTATGACAAGGGGCATGAGGCTTCAGCAAGTAGGGCTGATAGGTGGCAACAGCCTCTGAAGTCCCCTAGTAAATCCTTTCCTATGCCAAAGTATATTTTATTCACATATATGTTTGAGGGGGCTGTATTTATTACCTTTGTATTTATGGATCATATACTTGTATGCTGATTTTATTCTTGACTTCATTATTTTCCCTTGAAGAACTGCTTTTATAAAGTGATTCATTAGGACTGACAACAGTGAGTGGGTGTTTTCTGCTTTGATTTTAAATCAGCAATTAACTGCATCCAGCCGCATTCTAACTGACAGCTAGAAATTCCATGTAGTATAATAAAGGAATAAACGACAATGGAAAGGACATGGCAACCAGCTAGCAGTCTCCACAGTAGCAACAGAAAAAACAAGGTATTTATAGGGAGGACAAAGTGGATGCTCTTGCTTTCAAACTTGGAGGTATTAGCCTGTCACAGTGCTTCATTTTAATGTGTTTGTCAGACCGATAATAAGTTAATTTTAACTATGTGATAATCCACCAGCCCATCAACAAAATAGCATTGTCAGTGAGTAAATATGAAAATGATGTACCATGCTATTAGTGAAGAGCTGGATTTGTCAAGGAGGAGAGATTAAGGACATACTTTTGCTAATCACAGTTCACACCCATAAATATTTGCTACTGTTTTGCAGCAGACCTAAATATATTTTCCTGAATGAATCTGTTCTATTAGCTGGAATTTTAGTCTTTGCTTCTATCTCCAGAGAACATTATCCTCCTTCTCATATCTGACTTCAAAAATAAAATCTTTAAACTTTGTCTTTTCTATAAATGCCTTTGCTTCACCTTGGCATTTCCTACTGCAGCAGTAGGCTCTGCTGTATCACAACACTCTGCTGCTGACATTATCCCTTGAGCTCTCAGGGGCATAAACTGATGGTGCGATTATATGTCTAGTTAAGCAGACTTTCTTGTTCTTTTCTTCAATGAAGTGTCAAAAAATTATTATGCAGAGAGGGAAACAAAAATGAATAAAGCCCTGGCATAAAGAATTCTCAGGTGATATCTTCTCTGATGCAAGAAGCAATGTTGTGTTGGCTTATGAGCTAGCGGATGCAGCCAGTGTATCAAGCCATGCGAGAGGAAGCCCAGCTCAAGGCTGCAGTGAGTAGTGTGCTCACTGACAGGGCTTTTCCAAGCACCAGATACAGCCAGATGGAAAATCCTTGACTGGCAAGCTCTGGCATGGCAGGTCACAGAGAGATGAGACTAAGGCAGTGCTGCAAATGCATGAGAGAGAGTGTTTCGGCTGTGCGGTAGCAGAAAGTCAGGAATCAGTTATGTGAGACTGGTCACTGGACATGATATAATAAGGAACACAAAGACATAATCATGCACAGTTAGGCAGACTGGAAAGACTGTTACATTACCCTCCCTTCCCTCCCCCTCATCCTCTTCCCCCACAATGCCTATTCAGCATCTTTATAATTAATGTTTATTAATCAGTCTGCCATAATTGAAGTAGATTAAAGAAGATTTAAACTACACACTCTAATAGCACTCAAGGAAACCAGAGGGTAAATAAATGCTTTCCAGACCTAAATCTGGGTGTTGATTAGTTATCTGTGATCAAGAGGTGGTGAAAAGATTAACCCTTTAAAAGTGGAGAATATTAAATTAATTTCTGAAAATTCATATCTAAATTATTACAAAACGCACTGATTCATTTTAAAGGTATAACACACTCCTTGTATCTTGGGCACCTGGAGTATGGAATTTGCTTGTTATTCTCTATCTGTATGAGACAACTTCGATCTGGATCTGTGTCTTGTGTCCTTTTTGGGTTCCTGCAGTCATAAGGAATGCTTCAGTGCCCAGTGCCTGATGTGAGCAATTTACATACCACGTTTCCATGTGTTCCCAATTCAGAAGTTCAGATGGATTTGCTCCCCTCCCTGGGTGCCCTGACATTACACAGTGCCAGGCTGTGTAGAGATACCAGAAGTACCATGTAGGTTCCTGGAAGCAGTGTAGATACAGCAGCTTCTTACTCTCCCCACAACAAAGTGGGGGTTAGACTAGCAGAAGCTGAGTGCCACACTAAAAGGTGAGGCTGCTTTATGTACCTGAACTGGCTCATTTCAACTTCACATGGATAATGCAGGTAGTGCAGTGTAGTTTCACCCCAAAATAAACTCAGGCCACAGTTTGGTATAACAAACTCGAAATACTGCCTATTGCTGGTAAACAGGCTTCCAGCCTCAGAGGATACAGCTGCCGGCGTCATTAGAATTCTTCACAGCAAACGTTGACAGACTGTGCTTTATGCCCAAATCAGAGCAATTCACTTGCACAAACATCAAGTTAGAAATTGAACTATTTGAGGTTGTTCTATCCCAATAAAGATGTGGGGTCAGCTCATCAGCTGCTATAGACTGACATAAATCCAAAGCCTTCAGAGAGGGAACCAGATACATTTTTGTGTAACAATTGCTGGTAGAAATCAAGTATCTCAAAGCAAGAGAACCTCTCCCACCACAGACCCATTCTTTCAGTAACAGAGAGTTTCATCCATAGGATCTGTGAAAAAAAATGCATTGGAAAGCGGCCAGCCTACACACAGGGCCTAATAATGGTAGAGAAATCTCTAGTGGTGGAGGCAGAAAAAATGGTGTTCTCACAACTGAGAAAATGGAAACAAATTTATGGAGTTTATAGGTTGCGTTTTTGAAGGTGAAGATTATTAGGTTATGTGATTAAAAGCTCATCTCTGTGAAAATGAAGAAGCACAGAAGCACAACGGTGGTTAGAGGAACCCTGAAAACCAAAACAGAGAAAATGAAGCCCCTGACCAGCCGCCCTCCCAGGCTGTCCCAGGGGAACCAGCAGCCCCATGGGCCAGTGGTGACACCTGTCACCGTGAGTTGGCAGGAGAGGCTCTCTGGAGCACCTTACAGACTGAGGGGGTTACTGCTTGGGGGGTGGGACACGTTATGGGTGCCAGGAAAAGTATTTTAGCATTGTACAAGACTCACTGTGGTATGTTTAGGGGAGGAACCAAAGGCAAGGAAAGGGAAGAATCAAGGTGGATTGAGGAGGAACAAGTGTGGGAAAACAGGGAAAAGGAGATAAAAGGGGCCAATCGCATGTAAACAGGTAGCTGGTCAGGACCCTTCTCTGGCCATACCTGGTACCTGATCACTTCAGTCTGTCCTATCTTCTTACTAAACTCCATTTCCAACTATTTTCCTGGGTGAGGGGCTGTCTGTTCTGTGTGCATGTGTATGTATGGAGGTCTACTTGCCAGCAACTGGAGCCAGACCATGGGCCATAGGGGCCTGTGTGCCCAGGGTGCTTGCAACTGGAGAGACTGGAGTACATGCACAGTGTGTGAGTGTGTGTGTCAGTGTGTGTCATCGCCAGTGGGGAGCAAGCTGGACTAGCTGGTGGGAAGAATATAGGCTTGGGAGCCAGGTATCAAAGCAACCAAAAGTCTGGGCCAGAAGCTGGAGAAACCAGAGGGTTGGTGAGTTGGCTACTGAAGGGACCAGGAGGCCTAAGCCAGCTACTGGGGAGACTGTGGTGTCTGGGGGCCAACTGAGAGACTTATTTGCATGTGTGTCTCCACGTGTGGCAGCAGGAGACCAGGGAATCCAGGGTCTGCTACTGGGTGTCTAGAGTCAGTTACTGGGGGATCCAAAGTGTGTGTGTGTGTGTGTGTGTGTGTGTGTGTAGGTCTTGGTAACAGCAGACCAGAGATCCAGGGGCCAATTACTGGGTAGACTATGTCTAAGGCCAGCTACTGGAGGAATTCATATTGTAGAAGTGTATATATTTCCCACTAATGGACCTTCATCCTGAACTGTCAGAGAGGAGGACAGGATTAGGCCCTCTGTGTTTGTGTGAGTGTTTCTGTCTGCATCAGTTTGTGTGGCTGGCCACATACATACATCTTCAGGGCAGTCTAGGCACCGGAACATACAGTTTATTTTTCAGCACATACACACGCAAAAAACTTATCTTGTTTATCAACTTATTGTATATGACCCAAAATTATAATATAATTACTCATTGAAAGTTGTTCACTTTTTGGCCATCTGGTTGATCCATTTGACAACGCAGCATTGTTTCCAGTACTGTATCCAAGACATTAAGCAAATAACATTGAACAGCTTAATAGAAGCAAGGAGAAACTGAACTGATAACAAATCTGATAATCTTTACTATTGAAACAATAAAGTATTTTAACGTGTTAGCTTTCTTTCTTTCTTTTTTTTTTTTTTTTTTTTTTTTTTTTTTTTTAACTTTTACAGAAAGCACAAGCTCCAGGCTCAGACACAGCCTTTGCAATCACTTGCATTATCCTTAACTACTGGTTTCAATATAAACTCTGATCCTGGTGATTTTGGCTATAAAAATCATATCTTCTGGAGAACCCTGTAATGGCTATGAAATTAACTCTTTTTATTGCTACAGTCATGCAGCACTTGTGGCAGCAATATAGAAAACACTCTCATCCTGGGGTGACATTAGTAAAGATTAGTTTGGCCTTCTTCTAGTGATCAGCATATGTTATAACAACATAAACAGTGACTGTTATAGCCCAGACCTTTCCAAACTCAGAGGGAAACAGATTGCTCTCCCTGCTAACCTCCCTGTAATAATAACTCTAAGATCCTCAATAGCAATACACATTTGAAATCTGATTTCAAGGGCTAGATGAAGGTGTTCTGCTCTAATCTCATTTTACAAATGCAGAAACAGAGACAGAGGGCATAAAAAGTATGTGCTATGGTCACCATGCAGATCTGCAGCACAACTGGAAGCAGACTCCAGCTCTCCCAAGCTGCAGTCCAAAGCCCTGTCTTACAGGTCACATGCTAAACTTCCAGCAAATTATTTTATATAAAAGTCATACTTAACAAAAATACTTGATGTATCTATCGTAATGTAATTGGAGTCACCAAGAGTGCTATTTTCCCTGCAGTCCCATTGGCAGTCTAGGTGACTGTCTCTACCAATAACTTCTGAACCCACCACCTAATTCCAGCCACATTTAGCAGAAATGTTGGGATAATTAAGCTCCCATTAGCATCATTCACACAGATGGCTGAATAGATGGGAGAGTGCTCTGAATGAAGAAAAAGTTGAAGCCTGGGTTCATCCCTTGAGGCCAGAGGACCTGCACAAGAGATACCCCCTAAATACACTCCCACTGCCAGAGGCACTTTTACTGGAGCTTGTTCTTTGAAAGAAGTGGGGTTGCTGAACACAAGGAGATCAAACAAGGAACGTTGCATCTCCTTTGCTCTACTCAACAGCTTTCTGCAACGCAGTGACAAGAAAACGGAGAGAAGCTAGTTTCAAGTCGGGGGATTGCAGGGATCAAGTGGAGCAAACAGCTGTGGGAGTTTAAGTGCAAAGTGATTCCTTCAACCAGCCACAAATTGTCCTCCAGTCCACAGCTGTTCAGATTAAGCTTCTCTTGGCAGCTGGGAGAGAACCCTATATATATGTGAGAAATACTACAAATGCCTTACCTTTTGAATACTTCTGCAGTGTCTTCTGGACAACAGCTTTTTTTTTGATGACATTGCATGTCATAGTGGACAAAGAGTAAGCAGAGGCTGGTATGTAATTCAGAAAATATATAAATTGTCCCTTAGCATTCAAAAGGTAAAAGGAAAGATTAACAGAGTAAAAAAAAAACCCAAACAAATACTTTCAGTAATTGAATGCCTGTTCAAGTTTTCATTAAGCAAAGATTCAAAGCTAGTCATTATGGTTTCAGTGAAGTGTTTCAGTCTGACAGATATCTATGAAAATATTATTTCCAGGTTGATCTGAAAGTTTGTATAGAAATTCAGTTATTTAGTGACCTAAAATGAATTATGGCATTTTCTTTTGCAGTTATTTTTTGAACTGTGAGCAAAACAGTTATTGTCACAACAACCCTGCCTAGCTAGACTCAACCATATCCATATGGCAGTATTCACTATAGCTTTAGGATTTTTTATGTGGGATGCTGGTATGGTGGGACATCAGAGAATCAAGCATAGGTGACATAAAACTACAATAACAAAAAAGTTTCCCCTGTGCCATAGGTTATGTATACATATTTATCCATGTATACAGTTTCTTGGAGCAATAAAAGTAACATTTGGAAATAAATACTAGAAGAAACAGGAAGTTCCAGGAGATGACTATTGCTACATGCCCAGTGTTTCCTCATTCAGAAACATGTGTTGGTGGCTGAGACCAGCTCCATCCTAGCCCATCTCATTCTACCTGCAGTATTGCATAAAGTCTTTCAGCCAGGGCCTGGTATTAAACTGCCTCTTAAGAAGAACACAAATCTTTCCTAGCTCTTGTGTAATATCTGCAGCCCCATATGGATGTCTCAGATGCCCTAGAGACATCTCAAATGGCTCTAGATAGGTATATTTAGGCAAAGTAATCCTTTAAGCAAAGTACATCTTACACAATCCAAGGAAGAAAGAATCTAGGAGGAGCCCCATTTTCCTCTCTTCTATGTGGTTAAGATTTAATCCATACTGGAGAGGTTGCTATGCATATGAATTTGAAAGGGGAAGGTATTAAGGAAGTTTTTTGCACTTCTATCTAATTTATTAAGATTCGCCTCTTATTCATTTTAAGTTATCAACTCAGTGTTATAGGCTTGCTCTCCACCAGGCGTTTATGACTGACTTAACTTCATAATTGTTAACCAGTTCAGCAAAATGATATCCACTTATTTCCCCCTTAATCATAAATAAACACCATTGCCATCTTTCCATCCTATTTACCACTGCACTCCTGGCAAGTTTTTTCCCTTTTTTCCTGTTTGTAGGCAAGTCTTCAAAGGCAGTCAAAACCAAGGTTGAGAAAAATCATGACTGACCCACTCATGACTGCTATGGCAAAACTACTGCATTGTAATTTCATGGGGACACAAAGGCCAAGAGTCGTGTCATGTTTCAACAGCCATTTAAAGCTACTAACCTTGAAGGCAGTGGCCGCTGCTGACTCTAGGTGGCTGAATCTGGTAAGTGCTGAGCAACAGAGGGAAGGGCTGAGTAGCTTTAATTGCCAGTAAAGTCAGCAGGAGAAGGAAGGCTCAGCATCTCAAGGGTTTGGCCCCTGACTGCAGGTCATTTAGAACTGTCTGGGCTGAACTGCTGATTCTGGAAAGGTTACTTGTTCTTGTAGCTTGTTTTAAGTAGCAAAGCAAGGCACTCAGTGACTGTATAACTAATAACTCAATTTAGGATCTGATCTTGAAGAATGCCTCTATTCCACTGAACTTCGCAGGGAGCTGATGACATTTGGCACTCTGCAGGGTCAAGCCCTAAGAGCAAAGACAAATGTAATGCTCCTCAGTTGATTTATCACAAATCTATTCAGTGAAGATTGGCTAGCAATGTAATAGCCTGAGTTCAGAATGACAGATTGGAGTGATAAAGCCATTTAAAAGTTATGATGCAATATGGAGTATTTATTGACCTGCGGTGTGTTGTAGCTGCAATTACAAGGCATCTGGCAAAATTCTGTGGTAGGTAGTGGCTAATCTATAAGTGTGATTAATTTCAGTAGCAATTTGGCTGAAGGTCTGTAAAGCCAAATTAATTCTTCTGTTACAACACTATGGAGATATTCAGTTTTTAAGACTAGAAGGTTTAAGCTACACTTTTCTGTCTTTAACAGCTGACCAGCCCCTTGAATTAAACCTACTGCAAAAAACTTCAGTGTTAAAGTTACTGAAGCCTATATAATTTGTTCTAAGTCTTTGTTATAGGCTGCCCTTGGAGCTTTCTTAACCTGATTTTAATTAAGAATATATCTGAGCTTGAAAGTAATACCTGAAACTGAGAAGAGATTTGAAAAAAACAACAGTACTGGAAAGTCCTTTGTATTCAGAACATGCAAGTGATGTGGGGATATTGCTAGCTGGTACCCTCGATACCGTAGCCATTTTATTCATTTCTGTACTATCCTAGTAGTTCAGCTCAAGTATTGTTATTATTATTTGTATTTCCAGACAAATTAGTTTTTGGGTTTTAAATTAGGTATATGTTTGAAGGTTTTACTGTTTTGTTCTTTGGCGCCTCCTTCTTTCCTTCGCTACTAGTGTGATTCTAAAAATTTCAGGGATAAATTACTGGGAGGTTAGATACTGCCTCTAGGCTTCACCGAGTTTAAGTTATCATTCTTCCAGTCCTGTAGAATGAGGATTTTTATCTGCTGCTATCCAACAAAGGACAAATTGGAAGCCTATTTTCAATTCTTAATCGTGCAAAAGTCCCTTCACCCAACACTGTACCCCAAAGCTATTTTGCACATTCACTGGGCTGGGATTTGGGCTGTTTATCCAAGATTTCAAATATTTCTTATAAGAAGATGGGCGGGGGGAAGGGGATTACTTTGTTCCTCATCTTGTTTTTGTGACAGCTTGTGGTAAAACTGGTGGAGATGAGGATGTGCTGAGCCTTGCATAATGTTAGGTTCTGAACACCATACTTCCCCCTCATTAATTTTACCTAAGACTTATATGTAGTCTAATCACATAATAAGTGGACAGCTGTTAAAAACATCTAGTTGTTCTTAAATGAAATATGTGCTATAAACAATGATTGCTTTTCTAAATATTCCTGAGGTTATTAGTATAGCAAAGGAATTTTAAATAATTACTTAAAAGCAATCTTAGCAGATTGCATCTACTGAATCTAAAATAAAGTGTTTTTAAATTTGCTTTTGCTACAACATGAACGTTTAGCATGATGTTAACTCATTTTTTTAGTATAAACAAAGAGGAGCGGTTTTCTCATTCCCTCTTTCTCTGAAAGTCTGTCAAAAGCCATCTGAAAACAATCTTCAGTGCCTGCATTCACATGTGTTTTATTAATTACCATAAATGGAATTGAAGCGACATACTGCATGAAGTCCTTCGAAACTATTTGGAGATACACACTTGGAAAGTTGCAGATCCAGTTCTGATTTCACTGCATTTTTAATATAAATTATAGGCATGAAGAGCTTTGCAGTGCTTTAAAATACAACTGAGCCTCCTTTGCTTATATCACTTGAAGCATTTGGTCTGAGAGACACACTTCAGAAACGTGTGCTGATTCTGCCTCCACCCCAGATGCTGCCACAGGAGCCCCTCAATGTGCAGGTCAGTGCCCTCAGCCAGGGAAGGGGAGGCTGGGGCTCAGCTCCCTCGGAGCAGGGGAATCATCCTATTTCTCTTGGCAGAAAAGCCCAGCCTAGCTATCAGGTTATAAACTAAGCTAAAAGTCAGGATGTACTTTTGCTGATTCCAGCTGAAGCTGATTTTTCCCTGTAGTACTCTAAGGTCTAGAAAGGAAGATGATGGGCAAGAGCTGGGTATAAGACATCAGGCTGGAAGTTCAGGCATTTATCAGAGAAGGAATAGCATGGGGGACTGACTTCCAAACTTGTTTTTGTATTACATTAAACTGTCGTTTGGTAAAATATTGAATGAGTCATTTCAAGCAGGCACTGGAAAAGAAATCTCCTCTCTCTTAGGAACCTAATTTCAAGAAAAGGTTAAGGGCTGTGTCCACTCCCCACCCCCTTGGGAGAATGAAAAGCCTCCCTCCAGGGTTACATGAGGTACTATGGCAGCTCCAAAAGTGGGCTGGGTTTAAGATGCCATGAAGTCCAGTACTGCCTGCTGAGTAACATGGAGCTATGTGCGAATCTCTGATCCTACAAGGTAGGGGCAATCTCAGCATGCGTTGGAGTCATAATTTATTGAGAGCTGAGAGCACTCCTTGCCTTGCAAGATCAGACCTCTAGACAGCAACATGTTTTCTTGTTCACCAAAAAACTCATCCATGACTGTGAAATTGAAGGAGCAGGGAGAATTATTCAGTGGCAGCAGAAAAAAAAACAAAGGAAAAACTGCGTCTAAGTCTTGGCAGGGAATCTGTAAACAGCACATTGAGCTCATCACACACAGCCCAGCCATAGCCCAGAAGCAAAGGAAGGATGTTTGTGTAGAGTCAAGGGGGAGAAATGTTGCATCTGGCTGAGACTGGGACCCCACAGTTGCTGTGAGTATTTAACTTCTGGTAGCTCCGTAAAACCAGTGGAATCCTGCTGTAGTTAGGGAAACAAGTGGCTGAAGTGTAAGCAATGGTCAGGGTCCAGCTTTTGAAACAGAAAAGATTAAAGAAGTCTGCAATGAGCACATCCTTTCCTCTGATTCCCAGATTTCATCACATTGAATTAGGGAAGGAAAAGAAATAAAAGGTAATAAAACTACAAGCTCGGAGAGCTATCTGCCCCCTTCTTCCTCACCTGCTCACTCAAGACTCCAAAGGGAACTAACCAAAGGTGCACGATGAGCTAATGGCAACCCACTCAGGCAGGCTGGGGCTGAGCCCAGGCAGGTGCAGAGGAGGGAAAAAGTGCCTGGCAGGGCAAGCACAGGCAACGCAGCCCACTGGAGAGGAAGGTAGCTGTCCAGGGAGCAGAGTCAGTATCTACCAAGCCACCTCCAGACCTGCTCTTACTCTAGTATATTTGGATTTTTATAAAGCAATTTTGATAATGTACCCATGGTATTTTCATAATTAGTTATCAATAACGAGTAGTATTACATGCATATCTGCTCATAAACACCACTGTTGTGTAGAGTGAATGATCAATGACGCTAGAGTAAAAGTGCGTGTGAAAGTGAACTGTAGCAGGTTCCCTGAGACTATAAGCTAGCAGAGGCATTGGAAGTGCAGACACAGGATGATACCCTGAACAGTACATTCAGATGGCCAATTTCTGATATAGAATTGTGTAACACTGAAGAGAAGCTGCCCATAACCAGTAGTATGGATGGAGCTGTCCTTTAAGTGTGTAGAAGACAGCAGAAACACCTGATCATACTGTCACCACGTCAGAGTTGGGTATGCAGAACTGATCACTCTGATATACTGCATGGCATTGCTACATATCTAAATATTGTCATGTTATTACTGAGGGTAAGTATTTGGTCCGAAGTATTGGAACTATGTTTGTTTGCTCGGTCCACATCTAAGACTGGGTGTTAAATCCTGGTGTGTCAGGACCTTGCAATGACTCCATTGCAGCTCACTTCTGAGCCAGAGATTATCGAATGTTGTACCCTGAGCAATTCACCCAGGTTACCCAGTGGAAGGACCCCTGGGTGCCTGCTCTTTCCCCAGAGCGCAGGCCCACTTCACTCTGCTGGAGATGCCCAACCTTGGCAACAGCTCTGACGCAGGATGGCAGTACTGGGCCAAACAAGGGGGGTGATGATGGCATGGGAGGGCAATCTGTGTGTTTCTCTGATCTGACCAGACCTTTCTGTGAGTTTAGGTCATGCAACCTGATTTTAAATCTCCCTTTGGAGAAACAATATACATGAAATCTGAAATTTCAGTGGAGTTTTCTTTAAACCTCTCAAACTGTATTTTTCATGTCTGATCTCTCAAAGCGACTGAACAGATACTTCTGAAATTTTGCATTTAAACTTGTTTCTAAGCTTCTCAAGCATGAAAAGAAAGACACAGTTATCAATAGAGTGATGCAGAGCCTTATCCTCTAGCTACATCACTAGAGCATGATGAATTGGTATTTAACAGAATTCCTTAATGCTACAGGCAATGACGCAATTAAATCTAAGTCTTGCCGTTACTTTTCCTTTTTACTGTACAAGTAAGAAACTTAGAAATAGCTGTAACTGTTATTTTATCCCAGATCTTCAGGGGATAGTTCCTCACTGAGGTATGGCTACATGTAAAATTTGATGTTCTGAATGGCTCTGGGATAGTCTAGAGGTTGAAGTGAAAAATAAACTCTTTACTTCTGAACGAAATAAGATATTATGCTTGATGACATTAACTTTCTTTATATTGGTGTGACTGTACAGAGATGTCTTCAGTAGACTCAGTATTTCTTAATTCAAGGGTCTTTTTATTTGTCCCTTCGAAACATTTGGCACTGGCTGTTGTTGGAAATGATATTGAACTAGAGGATCTACTCAGCTGACCAACTGTGGCAGTTTCTGTGCCCCCCCCCCCTTTTTGGTATTTTCTTTTTTAAAAGAGGAATTGTGGCATTGGGAGTGACTTGTATTCAATTAAGTGTGATGTATCTTACAAATGTGTAGATATTTATACAGAATTTTTATAGTTAAATGCAACGTTTGTCTCCAAAGCAAATAAATGCTCCCAAGCAATTTGATTTGGAAGGATATGAAAACAATATTGCATTATTAACCACAAAGTTTATTTTCACTGACTGCCTAGTACTCAGGCCTAATGTCTGGTTAAGAAATACTTATCTGACAAGATTTTCCAATTGTATATAATTTAGAAAATTATAATCATAGCTAAAATCAAATGAAAATATCATTAAGTTGATACAGAGCAAAATAAAATGGCTCAATACCAGATAATAAGATTAATTGTTATGTTAGCTAACAATATGAAATAAAACAACAATTCCTGCAAAAATCAAAGGCAGAATTCTCCATTTATCTATCAGCTACAAAAAAACCCAAGGCATTACCAAATCCAGTACTAAACAATGTCTTTTCATATCCTGTCTACTAGTGTTACGATTGCCTAACCTAGAGAGAGCAAACCAAATGTGAGTAAAGAAGTTTGAAAACAACTGTAAATATTGCTTTAATTAAATAGATGTTAATAACTAATGGTCAATAAAGTGTTATATAAACATACATATATATTATTTTAAGAAACTATTGCTGTGCCCCCAGAATCAGAATGAACGTAGAGTGAATTGTTAGTAGATTGTAGCAGTGGCTCCATGGAGTATAGGATGACAACAAAGGCCTTGAAAGTGTGTGCAGACACAGGTTGAGACCATTGCTCTGGGGAGCAATAAATTCAAATCACCAATTACTGATAAAGAATTGTGTAGCAACATCTAGAAACTGCCCACAAGTGAAAATATGGGTGGAGCTGTCTTTAAAGGTATGTAAGACTGCAACAAAAAACAATTAGTAGCATGGCTGCTGTTGTCACTTTGGAGCTGGATATGCAGAACTAACTACTCTGGTTTCTGGTAATGCCATATACGTAATAATGTAATGTATATATTACCTTATAGTCATTAAAGGGAAATACATCTTTAGCACTTGAATTTGATCCAGTCTCCTGCCCCTGAGGCTTGGTCATAATTTTGATGCAACAGGTTCAAATCACCTACATGCAGGAGATGCTGGAACTGAGGCTTAGTATCAGCTGTCTCACAGCATTACAGCAACGGGTTATTTGCCTCTGTTACTTTTGGCTTTACATGGATTCTGTTAGTTTGGGACAATATTTAGGTAAACAGTGTAAGTGAAAGTAACAGTATTTTAGGATTGAATCCTGGTCCTCAGCCACTAATATTCATGTGTTTGCAACTCTTTCAGACAGAAAATCTGTTTTAATTGTTGGAGACACCATTACCTACAGGTTGATCTCAGTGTTGGTGTTCTAGCTGCAAGTGTATATCTGTGCATTTCACTCTCTAATATCTATATACAGACTTAGTCTGGCCACTGAGGATTAAAAACAGGTTAAATTCACCAAAGCAGGTGTACTGTTTCTCATTTGAAAAAAAGTTGTTATGCAAGGTAGGTGTCTATTCTGTTGGGATCCTATGGATTTCATCTGAAAGCCCCCAGGAATACATTAAGCAACATTACAGTCATTTGTCACTCATCCTACCCTGAGAGAGAAATTGCATATTCAATGCGGTGCTCCGTTCCTTTTAAAAAATGTATGCATACTGCTTTGTGTTTATTGACTTTATTGTTATACAATACTACATTTTTAAATCTGACATGAAGGTTTTGGAAGTCAGTGCTACATTTTAAAGTTTGGAGATAATATCTAATTAGAAATTAGAAAGGGATTTGCTTCTTTTTCAGCTCCTAAGGGTTGTGAATTGGTGGTCTTCCTGTCCTTGGGAACTCCTTTTAAGGAACTGTAGGACTCAGAATTTGAGATATTTCCCTTCTGAAATCATCTGACAAATACATGGAATCAGAGCACAATCATTTCTTGTGGTTTAAGTCGTCCTTAAAGTTTCCTTAGGAAGTCACCCAATGTAAGAAATACAAAAGTATCTAGGCATAGTCAGATACTGAGGCATAAGGAGGCAGCTGAACTACAGCTATTTTGTGTCAGGCAACTCTTTAGGCTCCTTTTGGTCTTCAGTTCTTTCAGGACTCCACTTCACCTTGAAAAGACAGTTCCAGATTTTCTGTTTCATCTCTGCCAGATTAAGGTTCTAAAATACTAGATAGTAGGAAGATGTGAATGGGAGTCAACTACTTCCAGATACTGAAGTATTGCAAACTATTGCAGATTCATATCTGTTTGGTCTAAAAAGTTCCATATTTTAAAAACAATATTAACCAGTTCAGAACATCCAGTTTTATATTGTTTTTAACAATGTTAAAAAACAGCCTTTCTCTCTTCATTGTCTACCTGCCTGTGACTCCTCACAGCTTAAGTCTTCTCCCAAAGCAAAATGACTTAATGAAACAGTTTACTTTAAAAGGCAGGAAAATAAACCTAGAAATAAATTCTAGGAATTCTAAATTCTTTAATGTTCATGAGTTAAGACTGCATTTTTATAGAGACTGTCTCCTGCTTATAAGGAAAATCTGGACTAATAATTGACAGAATTTTCAATTGTCTGTATTTTATGTACTCTGAGTTGTTGACTAGATCTCAATTTTTAATAGATTTATTTAAATAGATCTTTAACATACTGGATGCTTTAATCTTCTCTGTCTTCTTTCACTCCCATCACAGCCTGTTCCTTCACCTGCTCTGATGTTAATCAGAATGACTGGGTCATCCTCTTTTATAAGCTTGCTAGCTTAATTCTTTTTCAAGGTCATCTGTGAATTGACTTTAGTAACCAATTATAAATTGGATGGCATTTTAATATTCAAACCTTTCCCTGAGCTTTAACCTGGAAGTGGTGAGAGACAAGAAGAAACCCAAAGGAGTTTGCATTTTAGGAGGCAAGACGATGAATTCCATTACCCAGTACCTTTATAATTTCTCCTGCCTGGACGCTCTTATCTTTCCCACTGACTTCAAAGGGAATTGAGAGAAATGCAGCATCTTCCAGACACAGGTTTTTATTCTTTTAGCTAATATAACTGTATACAATCTCTGGAGACACCTGTCAATATTGGTACTTGAGGCACTTAAGTTTGACATTCAGAGTTCTGTGCTATTATTAATGGATCTTTACTAAGGCAGCAAAAGCAGATCTCTCTCTCTCTCTTTCTCTCTCCCTCCCTTTGTCTCTTTCTGTCTATCCATCCATCTCTCTATTTAATGTTGCCTTTTGAAATTTAACATTAAAAAAGAAATATTCACCTTGATTGGATTTTTAAAAGACTTTGAAACAGTTTATGAAATTGCTTTTGGGTCATCACACAGTAGTAAACTATTTTAATTGTGTAATCAAAGATTATGTGCTTTTTTAAAATCATATTAAATTTCTGCAGAACCTTGTATCCAAAGGGCACAGCTTTCAAAGACCTGATGAGAAGTGCTTCAGTTCTACCGGGTTTCTCCAAAGGTTTAACCATCTGCATACCCTCCCTTTACTATTCATGTCCTCAACTGAAGTAAATAGTTGAAGCAAGCAGACAGACATATTGAAAGGCATCTAAAACCAAGTACTTTTTAGTTAGTAAAGAAATAGATATTGATGAAATTAAATGTGTTCTTGCTTTTGTTTCTGTATGACTCTTCAGTATTCTTTACGGTAAGTTCAGAAGCAGCTAATGATCACAGAATCCTTTCTTGCCTATTTAGAGATTTTATTCCAAATTTTCAACACGTTAGTGAGTTACTCAGTCTCTGTCAAGACCATGAGGAAAGACAGACTACAATACTGTTTAAAATGAAATGACAAATAGAATGAGAAATGGAGAACATGGCTGTGATAAAATTTGTTCTTAAGGGAGAATGCTAATGTCTGAGCGTGAGGATATCACTAAGAATTTCAGATTATGCTATAGAAGGGGGAGATAAGCCAAAATGCTCATGGTGATATCAGTAAAATATTCTACCTGGCCTACAAAGCCAACAGAGCAACTTGGAAGTAAAAGTTGCCTGATTCGCCACAGTAATTTGGAGAAGTAGTGAATTTAGTTTAGATCAGGACAGGCTTAAATTATGGTTTTGATATGGAACTATGTAAAATTTGGGGGTTTGGTAGGCTTTTGTTCTAAGCCACAAGCAGGAGGTGACGGCTGTTTAGTGTTTTAATTTTGTATCCATATGAATTGCAAAGAGCAAAACAAACCACTTATACGATGAACCTTTGTTCTTGCTCAGTTTATGGGTGTTGATTTTACTGTCATTTAGTGCTGCCCAGGGCTGATCCATATAAAGTCAAGATAATAAATTCAACTGTTGCCTGTGTCCTTTTCTTTTATATTTTCTTTTTGAATGTATGTGGCAGGCATATAGTGCTGGAAAAATATCTGCTTGCTTTTTCTGCAGAGCTTATACATCACAGGTAGCAACAGTGTGAACTGCCCACAGCCACTGAGGCTTTAGCCATTCTCAGGCAGATGACTGCAGGAATGAGAATTAATCCAGACTCTTCACCTAGGCATGAGCATGACATCCTGAGGCTACTGAACTTCTTAAGAATTATGGCATTAGGGTAATGGGGCAAAGGAGAGTCATATCCTATCATTAGTAATCTCCACCAACTTCTTTCCATACAGTGTACAGGTTGTTAAAAAAGCTTGTAATCTGCATACGCTCATATCTGAAGGTAATGGTAAAGTTCCCTGTTATCTCATAGAACTATTTCAAATCTTTTTATCTTAAGAGTAGAAATCAGGCCTAGTGTTGGGCATGTAGAAATGTTGATGCCCCAGTAATTTCTGTAACCTATTTCTCTGTCACTGGATAATAGCTGTTTTCACTTCTACGATGGGTAGAAACAGAGAATGTCAAACTAAAATAGATCTTTTAAAATACATTCTTCTAAAATATAAATGGTCTCTTCTTCTTTTAAAGAGAAGTAATTTTGAGATTTACATTTCAATGTTCTTTCCAGGAACCATTAATTTATACTTTCTGAAGTGCTTTGGGTGGTATCCTGAATTGAGTGCCTTCCCGAATTTAGCGGTAAAATTCCCACTGTTTTAAATGCAGCTATTTGTTTTCAGTCTACACATATTTATACAGTTGTTCTTATGCACACACACTTGGATAAATCACTTTAGTTTAGCTTTCAAACATACCTTTCATTGTGTTGGCATGATCCCTGCTCACTCAGCCCCTCAGCCCCCTCAGTCCTGCTTTTCAGGCACAGACAGTTGTGTTTTTAAACAGTAAAATTTACATACGGGGAGACCTTGTGCATTCAGAAAGGGGATTTATTGTTTATATGCACTAGTGCTAAACCACACGCTGGAGCACGAAGTGGAGTCAGGTAAGTCGCCTTAGAAAATATGGCACTGCAGTGAGAGGAGAAATGGGAGATGACTGAAATATTTCCATCAGTCTCCATCCAGGTTTCAAAATTAAGCCATTTTACCTATGCCTGCTCACTCTTTGAAATCACTTTCTGTCAGCACAGGGTCAATCGAGTTATACTCCTGAAAATGTTAATTTTGTGTCTGAGTACATGAGGATTTTTATACACTGCATGTTGCTACTTGACTTGGCCAGGGGACAGTGCTCCCCATCTCCTAAGTAAACTGCAGCCTCTAATGGAGAAGTGACCAGACTGTGCCAGGCAGGGCTCTACATGCAGCTGGGTTTATTAGTGACCACTGCAATGGCAAGAAAGGCAAGAGCTAGAAAATCTGGACATGACCGGCAGAGTGACCAGCAGCCCTCGCAGAGTGTCCTTGCCCTCCCTTGGAGGTTTTTGTCCTGGCAGTCAGCAAAAGGGAAGATGTGCTCGTTCCACTCCAGTTTAAAATGCAGAATTTTAGCATGAACTGCCAAGGAAGGCAGACATAAACTGCCCAGCTGGATTTCAGATGGAAGCAGCTGATGCAGAGGTGTGCCATCCCCTCCCTGGGAATCATCGCTAGAAGGACAAGCAGGTGTAGAGGGTGCTAACTTCTCAGGCCAACACGGGTTTGGGCTTCCCATGAGTCATCTACGAATGCCTTAACTCTCAAACACAGGGGAGGGACGCGTGCGTGGGGTGGGCACCCCGCCAGGAGCGGGCCGGGCAGCCACTTCCCTCTGCCCCTTCGCTCCCTCTGGCTGGGATGCCAGAGGGCCAGGGCCAGGGCCAGACTGGCAAGCTGCTTCCCTCAGCGTTTCTCCTCCTGCACAGGAGTGCGCTATTGCTCCTGGCCACGAAAACGATGATCTCCAGCAGTCTCCCTGCCTCTCCTTTTTCCTTCTCTCCCTACCAATTAGTGGAATGACAACACTGAAAATCAAAGTTTGACTCAGAAGGTGCATTTTCAGTCTGCTCTAGTTGTAAAAATACCCTTCTGCACCAGAGGTCTGCCTGTCAGTTATGCAGCTATGCCTCCCTGGCCCATAGAGTAATTCGAGTTTCTGTCAGGAACACAAGGGTGCACTGCAAAATAACGTTTTGTTACTTTCTAATATGCTAAAGAAGACACAAAGCTGTGGAAAATTGCGCTATGGACTGAGTGAGCCCCAGAATATACCATATAAGCATGAAGAGGACTTTTATACTCATTTATTTTGCTGTTCCATCAGTGGCCCAGTATGAATGAGGAGCACAAGTTTCACATTTGTATTCAGGAGGTCATTTGTCACAGAGAAATAAATTAGGGAAAATATTAATGGTGGCAAACATACAAGAACAGTAAAAGCATTTCACTTCCCTTAGGAATGAGGAGCACAAGGATTCGGGGCTCTCTGGTCCAGTTGCCGTAAATCCGGCATATCAGCAATGAATGTATCCAATCACGCCTTTTGAATTGGCCTTGCATATATGCATGCAATTAATAGGTGTGACTGTACAAGTTTAAATTTGAAGTCTAAAGCTGAAAGGCTTTGTAAAGCCTCCTTTTCAAGGAAGGATGTTTCATGTAACATTTGCTTGACCTAGAAAGAAAGTAATTTAAATTATTCTAAGATTCCTTAATCTTGTTTAACTGCTTATTTTCCTGAGAGAGCCTGAAAATTCAGTGGCTCTTACAGACTTTTCTTGTGATTATGATTTGCTTCCATCTCATAAAAAATAGAAAAAAATATTGTGTATGTTGTACGACCTGTATAATTAAACTGGTAAGCTAATCTTTCCAGTGTCAGAAGGACATGACAATTTGTCTCTGTAGTGACTAATACATCCGGTCTGGCGGGGCAGATTCATAGTTGGAAGCTTTATCTCTTCTGTCTCCTTGTCTGTCTCCCACCAAAGATTTCTGGCTGTATCACAAAATACCAGCCAAGCCCCCTTCCTACTTCCTATGGCAATGTTACCAATTGTGAACAGTGCCTGAAGTCACAATAACTTCAGCATCTTTATTAAAATATAAAGTTGAGATTTTAACTAAGATTAAGCATATTCATTCCCCTAAATTTTATTACATTGAAATACAAAGCCTTTGGGAATTACCAGAGGAAGTAATTTTCTCCCTCTCTCCTCTCCCCTTTTTTGAATATTTAAACTGTAAAGACTAAAAATCCCTTTTTCATACACTGACACAAAGTACAGGTAAGACTAAAACCAATACATTTAAAAGTGGATGATTCTCAGTGGCTTTACAGCAGCAAACACTGCCATCCTGAAATGGCAAGAAACTTAACACAGAACATTTCAGCAAAAGCACTGTTTCTCTACCTATTTTTGTAAGAGCTCTTTTGTGAAGCTATTGGAATAGGCGAGATAGGCCTCAATTTAGTATCTGCTTCAAAGGAACAGCCTATGTCAAATGCAGTGTTCCTAACTCATCTGAAGTTGGAGATGTACTTAAGCCTTTTCTGTTAAGGAAGAAAGAAGTGGGAGAGGTTTGTTTAGTCCAAATCCCCACTGATACACTTCCAGTACATCAGACAACTGGTATCTCTCTCTCTCTCTCAAAAAACAAACAAACAAACAAACAAAAACCAAAAAAAACCACCAAAAAACAGACTGGGAAAAAAGACAGCTCAATAATTACTACGCTTGCTTGAATGTAAGTGATCTATGTTCAAGTCATGCCCCTGTGAAATTGTGGAGCAGGAATATGAAGCAAACCCCCATGCTTCAGGAGAAGATCAATCTTAGATGGGTTTCCATATCAGTCTGTCCTCACAAAATTTTTCTAACAGATACAAAATACAGAAATACTGCAGCAGAAGTAATCCTACTTTGTTAAAAAGTTCCTCAACCTTCAGGTTGCAGAATTGGCCTTATCTGTCCTTTTACTAGCTGACTACATATTTTTTGCAAGGCTGTATGGAATAGAGGTGTTTAGTGGATTTGGGTCACCTGAGATCAGAGAATAAGAATAAAAAGAATGGCCGGGCCTGCCAGCTGAGCATCTGCCTTGTGGGTGAGCCTGGTCTCTGAGAGGCTTCTCCTGGAGAAGGAATCTGCTCATAAGATGTAGGTAGACTACTTGCCCCCCCCCCCCCCCAGCCCCTCTGCGGCTGCAAGGCTACGTGGAAGAGGCTCATGGACAGGATTTTGCTCATTGCAACACATATGAGAACACTGTTTTGTCAAAAATATTTTAGATAAGCACATCTTATTTATACATGACACGCAGTAACTATTGTTCTTTGGTTGTTTATGTTTTATTCCCCTTGGCATCTGCTAGTATATTCTTGCTCTGATTCCTATCTTTTACTGACACACATCAGAATTGCTTCTAGATCTGCGAGTGGGGAAGGGCTTGCCATTTTTTTTTCTCAGTTCAGATCGGTATCAGCAGGGATGGGTCAAAGACTTTCAGCTGTCATTCCTTTATTATTTATTAACATTCAATTGTCTCTAACCTCTTATTAATCTTTTCTATTCAACTAATATGAAACCAAGGCCCTTTGAACCCAAGCGCCAAGTAGTCCAGCTGGATTCCAGGGCACTGTCCTGAGTAGCGCATAGCTGAAGTAATGGCATGCAACACTCGGTGGCCCTGCTGCCTTACCTGGGAAAATGCTGCTAAATGTGAACGACCCACCTGGGGAATTTAGTAAGCCTGTAGAGATCATTGCTGCCTAAATTAAATTCCTGCAGGTTCTAGCCTCTTGTTCACCTTACACTATATCCGATGAACACTGAGGAACAAATTACTGCGACTCTGCTTTTGCACTGCAAAATTAAACAGAAAATATGGTGGCTGCAATATGAAACTAGTGGAACAGTGATGACAGTTGCTCCCTTCATGGAAGATGCGTGCACACTAACAGTCTTCAAAGGGAGCCCGTGGCTGGCACACTCTAAAGTAAGCCAGAAATTGAGGCTGCTTTTTGTTCTCACAAAATGGCAATGGTAACGGCCATAAGCCATTTTTAATAAGTAAGCATTTCTTTAGTAAAGTGTGATTTTAATTTTCCTGTTTTAACTAGACAAGGACTAACACCTCTGTTCTGAATACCCCCCATTCTGGAGTGTGTGAAGTCTGTAGGCATATATTAATTTGTTTCTTTAGCCTATCTCGGCTTTCAAAATGCATTCCCTCCAGAGCATAATAACAACTTCTTTGTGTTTTTTGTGTCATGAAAATTTTAAGATCCTAGGTACCATTTTATCAGTATAGAGCCATTTAGGATAAGTATCCCTGCACACATTTAAAATGCAAGCACTAAGAACAGCAGTGTTTGCCTTTTTACCATGATAAGCAAGGCAGGAAAATATCTGTGTGCCATACAGCAAGATCTTCTGAAATCTCCTCCCCTTCTATAGCACTTAAATAATTTAATCCAAACAATGAGGAGCATCTAAAACATGACACTTTGGAGATGAAAATGCTTCAAGAAAGGAGATTGTTTATAAAGGGAAGGGGGAAAAAGAGCATCGGTAAAGTGAACTAAAACCTTTTTTGACTGGCCGGTCTCACAAAAAGAATGGCAATAGATATTTCCATAAAAGGCATGTTTACCTCCCATAACCTCCAAGACAACAATAATTTCACTAGGCTCAGAATATTCTTCCTTCCTTTTATTTTTTTCATTTTGAATTAACTGCTCATGTAGACAAGCATCTGCTGCCTCCCCATCTCACAGCTGCTCTCTCTTGAATTTATTCTCATTAGTCTGTATTTCTTGCCCTTTCTCAACCAAATACTTCAAGACACTCTCTTAAACGGTCAGTCTGGGCAAAATGCCAGGAAGTGAAATCACTTCTTTACCACTGGTTTTCCTGCTATTTTACTTAATTTCCCTAGGAAACTTTGCCTCATCTCAAATAATCTGCCAGTTCTGAGAGTTTGCTGTGTAATTGCATTTCTATAGGAAGGTACAAAAAATGGGGAGTTTCTCACTTTAAATGAAAATTCATTAATTTACCAAATTATTTCTGTTTAGGTAAAAAAAAAACAGGTTTTGAGGATTAAAAACGATATGATATGAGGTAGGTAAAGTGGAATTAATCTCTCATTCTTCTCTTTCGGTAGTTTTTTCTTAGGATGGGATGACAGTAGAACCGCACACATTTTCCGAGTCCTTTGAAATCTATGGCTTAGAAAGGCTTCTCATAAAATCCCAAGGGACCAGAAAGGAAAGGGTACATACAAGGTGTCGGACTCATTCCGATAATAATGCTTTTAAGCATGGCCTTTGAGCCACAAAGTAAGTTTAAGGGTGTGAACTTCCATCAGCATACAGTGGATCTCGCACAGCTGCCTAGGGGAGTATGTTCAAAGAACTGCATATACTCTTTACGTGGTAACTGCTTTTTATTTCAGCTATTATTGTTATTTAACAGCACTGCGTTGCCTGGGATGGGGCGGATGCCACGCCAGGCTGCCACGAGGCTGCACAGCCATTCGAATGTGCCTGCGGTCACCGCCAGGCGCTTGTGTGACCCCGGGCTGCTGTGACACAGCCCTCAGCTCCCTCCTGTTCCTCGTACTGCCGCAGTAGTGAGTGATCTTACCTTTCTTCCGATTCCTTCCCTATTCTCTTCTCTTTGGGTCTACCCACTTTTTTGTGTCTACTCACTTCTTTTTTGCCTGTCCATTTTATTCGATGCGGGAACTCTCCTTCCCTCAGCTTCACTCTTTACTGTCTGTCACTCTCAGCCTGTCTCTCTCAGCCACTTCTAACACCATACTGCTCAGGTATCAAATAGCTGATGTCAGCAATAATGAGATTAATGAGAGGAGTAATATTTACACTAGTGCCTCCTTGTTTCGGACTTCTTTGGACTATTCTCTGTCATTGGGAATAGTGACACTTTGCACTTGAAAAGACTTCTTTGCGATTGCAAGCACTTAAAATGTCTTTATATTCATACACACACATATATACAGACATCTATATTCACACACACACGCACACACACACACACTAATGAAAACTTAGACTCCGCAGTGTGGGGGTACTTCACTGGGACCACTAAAATATATCAAACCAGTCAAAGCTCTGACCCGCCACTGGTGCTTGTCATTCAAGGTAAAGAGAAAAGAGAAGATGATGCAGGAAAGGTTGATCACACCATGACATATTTCAGTGCTTTTGCTGTTTTTGCCATCGCTAGCTGAAAACTAGAGCAGACGGATATAGTCTGTGTCCAGTTCCTGTGGACCTACTCCCACCAGCATATACTCAGCCTGAAGCTCCAAGGTGGCAACCAGACAGTGCTAGGTAATACAGCACATTGGAAGAATTTAGAGCCTGGGATGGAATGCGTGTGAATTACCCAGTAAACAAAAGGAAGGAGAGTGGGCTAGAGTGGGAATAAAAAATATTTATAGACTACAGTATTTTTGGAAAAGATTTAAAGTGTTTAATTTGAGAGTTCTGGAGTTCATTTCCCCTAGCTAATTACAGGATTGGAGTCTTTGTTAATAAGTCATTAAAGATGAATGGAAGTGTTAATGGAATACATTATTTTCTTGCACAATTAGTAATAAAAACATGAAAACCAAAATGACAACAGGCTTTAAGGTAATGTATACATACTGTGTAATGCTACATTGGCATCTTTATGTTTGTGCATTGGGTCTATTAAACATCACTTGAACAGGTCAGGATTAGTTCTATTTTATGTCCATGTCATAAATTGGAAAGATAAACCACTCTGTTCATAAGAGCAGTTAAATATTATGCCTTAGTTTTGAAAACTCCTGTAGCTACATGTCATTGGAAATGTCATTGGAAATAGCTATTGCAGCAGGTAGGACCTTGCAGGACCCCTGCTGGGTTATCTTTTCCAAACCGTGTAAGTGAACCTTGTTTATCCACGTAGTCCTTTTGAGAAATGAATAATTAACTTCTTGTGATGAAGGAAGTTGTTACGATAGGACAGAAACTCTCATTTTCATTTCTTTTTCTGTTTCCTGTGAACTAATAGAAGCCCAAAAGATCTCACCTGGCATTTTTATTCCCCGTTGCAAGTTGTTTGATTATTTGAACACAGTCAAATGCAGGAGAAATCCTGGCACGCTCAATAAATGAGACAGTTCTCACCGACTTAAAGAGGTATCAAGAGGGTCTGATTTTTACCTAAGTATTTTCCTAAAGAAGAATATATCTCTTTAGTGAGAAAACACATTTCTATGCTTCAGCACAACTTACATGTAGGACTGCCTTATAAACCACTTTTTAAATGAAGATATCAGTCCCATGTAGCACTGAGTGAAGACAGGATGACTTAACCCATCATTTTTGGGGCATGCTGTCAAACAACAGTAATTCTCACTTGTTCAGAAAATCTTTTTCCATTGGGATGTTTCAGTCTAAATTATCTAGCTCGTCTCAGAGCACTGGAAGAAGGGGGATGTGTTTTGGCCTTACTCATAATAATCTCAGCAGAGTGATGTGTGGATCCAGTAGTGATACTGGTTGGGAGCAGGGCGGAGAGCGAGCTCACAGGGACAAGGCTGTAGCCTCCTCCTTGACCAAGGGTGTTGAGCCCATCGTATGCCTTATTACCTTGTTGTAGCAAGCTGAAAGGCCAGAGCAACACAAAGGGGCAGTGGGGCGAGCTTATTGATCCTCTCCTTCCATCCTCTCTTCCTCTCCACACTTTCCACCTCCCCCCCACACCGAGAAATCTGTATCACACAATAGATGCTTAACAGGTTTCTGGAGCTGTCCTGCATGCACAGGACAGCTGTGGAGAGGGGCCCCCAGCAGCCTTCCGTTACGCGCAGGAAAGAGATGCCGTGGCTGCTTCTGCTGCTAGTTGCTGCTTCCAGGTTTGTAGCAGAATGGGTAGCTGGCAGTGACAGCTCCAAACCAGACACTTTCCTGCATCCCCTTTGGGAACAAGAAGCATCACCAGCCAGTTCAGGTACCTTACTTGTACCCTGAACATCACAATGTTGTATAATCATTTTACTTATCGCCTTCATAGCCAGGCAGATCCCTTTTATTGCACCATCCATCTCTCCTGCCTCTGCAAAGCAAAATATAGCTCCTAGTAAGAGCAGGTTGCTGGGTCTCTCTCTGAGCCTACTTCTAATGAAAATATATCCCCTTAAGCCCTATCAGTTGTGAGGCATGTGCTTGCATATGGCAACATATTTCCTGGTTAAGCACAAAAAGAATAGTTTTAATTTACCACATAAAAATGCAAGAAAGTATCCACCCTAAAAAAGAAAAGTAGTTTTATTAATTCAGCACTTCTCGCATTATTCATTAGTCAAAACATACCTATTATTATAACATAGCTATAGCTATGTAATGAAATAAAAATCGACAGGCTCTTAGTTCCAATTAAAGAAAGCCACATTTTTCAAAGGCTCAGATCTTACAGGCAGAAGAGTAAGAAGTGCTGCAAAGCAAAGGCTACAGCTAAAGTAATAAGGTTTTTACCACTGAGCAAAACAGCTACCTTATGACTTATATATCAGTTAGTCATATAACACTCACATTCATATAATAAAGTCTTCTTTATATATGGAAATTTGACAATGTGACTGGTAGCAGCATTTGTGTGTCAGTAGCTAATCCTCTCATTCAAGAAAGGAATTCTTCAGGAAAAGCCCCATGAAGACACTTGATGAAATAGGCCTTTTTATTTATTTACTTAAAACCAGAAGAACATTCAAAAACAGAGGAAGAGCTGTTCTCTGGAAATCTAGTAGATTGGTTATTTTCTAAATGAGTCTACTCTACAGGACTCTTGGGGGGCAACAACAGGAAAAAATGCAGGTAGATAGGCAGATCAGGCAGCCATATAGCTACTGTCTCTGATCTTCTGTTGGTTAAAGCCTTCGGCTTTGTCACTTAGTGTTTTCATATTTCTGTTTGTTATGAGTTCCCCTTAAGAGACTAGAGGGCCCGAGGCATTCGTGGCTAACCTGTTGTTTCTAAATTGCTGGTTCAAATATAGCCTGGGAAATTAAAGTCATGGCCTGTGTGAAATGAGTTGCTAGCACCTGTCAAATACATGGTGGATAGGCCATCACAGATGATTCAGATCATGCCCTTGTTGACAGTCTAAAAGAGAAGCCAGGGAACAAATGTTTTCAGAGGCTGAATTGCATCCCCCTCTCTAGGAACAGAGCCTTAAGAATAGGTGAGAAGCATCGAATGGAACCATTTTATTGCTTCTGTTTGGGTTTTTTTTTCTGTTTATACAGGCTTGTATCTATATACCTGCAATAAATTCATCCGATTCTGAAAGAGAAAACAAAATGAAGCCATAGGATAACAGGTTCATCCTTGGCAAAGTCTTGTCAGCATACTCTAACAAGAAGGTAGTAGTAAGCTGTGCATCTCTCCTGTAACAACCTCTCTTCTCTCCCAAATCTATCAACGATATTTTGGGGAAAAGGGTCTCAAGGTACTAACCTGACAGGGATTTATAAAAGAGCAGCCTTTATGTATCATCAAGAAACATCAAAGGACTAAAAGAACGGTTAATTTTGTTTAGGGTCACTTAAGGCTAGACCCAGAGAAGAATTAGATATCTGATGAAATAGGTTCCAGATGCAAACTGGAATAGCATCTGGTGATATAGATGATGGATGCCAACTGACCTGCATCTTTCCAGCTTGGAGTACAAGCAGAGACAGCAAGGGCTGCCTTGTGCTCATCCACACAAGCACATTGTTTGGCACCTCTCTGCCCTGAGGCACCGTGGAGAGGAAACTAACTGGGGAGTGAGAACTCCAGTGGGCAGCAGAGCTTGGAAAATGTGGGTGCTACAGCACTGTAGATTGTGACTTCTATGGCTGTATCACGAAGTACATCTACATACCTTGATTAACCACATTCTGATTTCCTCTAGAATTAAATCAACAGGTTTTTGTTTTATTACAAAACCTATTTTCCATTAAAATAAATCTACTGGCACCCTAAATTTAATTATTCTCCCCACCATAAATAAGCATATAGCAAATTTAGCCAAGCAGTTTAATTCTCTTGAAATACAGTGAAAATATAGGCAACAATATAGGCAACCAGTTTCACTTCCGCTCAATGCCAAGTGAAAACAAAATGCAAACTAACTGAATGTAATATTCTGCTTAAAAACAGTTATGAATGTGTAAATTCAGTTTAGCCCTAATCCACTTTTTCTATTACATGTATTTAGAAATGTTGCTTTGTTAACTCTTACAGTTATGCTAAATAGAATTTGTGTGTATGTCACTATCTAATGGGACTGTACAAGCATTTAACAAAATGTTTCCCCAAAGCAAACATTAATTAACTAACAGATGAGCATTCTGGGAGAAACTGATATTTAATTCTTGTCTTTTCATACAGATGCAAAACGTTTAAGTGTTTAAATCATTCTACTTGAAAAGACACAAATAATGCTTGAAAGTCTGCTTCATTTGAAAAAAAATCAAGTTAGTTCTTGAGAATTCACCAACGTGGACAAGGAGGAAGACCAGAATTTGCTCTTTTTAGTATCTTACTTTGCTTTACTGTGGCTTCTGTGTTCAGCCAGGGTATAGAAATGCAAATGCTATTCAAAATATAGGCAGAAAAATGGAAGGTTAGAAACAACTGCTATCAACCTACAGCTTCCCATCATTCAGGAGTCAGGGAGAAGACAGGCAAAACAACAAATGTGCAAGGAATGGGCAACACATCTCCAGCTCTAAAGCATAACGAACTTGAACGAGTAGAGCCTACTAATCTACTGTAACAGTGCAGATACTTTGTGCAGGACTCTGAGTCTACCTGGAGCCTGGATCCAAGACTGCAGAACTCCCTCCCTCAGGAGACAGCAGCTACTGATGAACTTACTTTTTAAATTCCAGATAGATTTCCCCCCTTTTTTCTTTGCTTTTTCTGGGTATACACACACTAGGCTATTTGTAGAACGTCATATATATGAAACTCAAACCATGGCCATGGATTCTTCCAAAGGGAGCTGGCATATGAAATGCATGTTGACTTTTGCTGCATAAAAAGCCTAGGAGAGAGACTCAGATGTGTGCCGTATCTGAGCATACATGCGAGATAGCAGCAGAGATTCCAGCTCTTACAGTAAGAAGTATGAAAATGAGGCAATTTATAAAGTGTCTACAAAGGAACAGTTACAGTGGATCAGTTAAACCAATTTAAAAGCAATCTACGGAAGGCTAGTGCAAACCCCTGATGTAAGACGCATTTGAACAAGTTTGCTTGAAACCAGGAAGATAAATCAATCTTATGGAGTGTTCAACCAGCTTAAGTATTGGGACTTGCAAGGTTGCACTACTTCACCTAACCCCAAAACTTGAGGTTTTTAAGGAAAATGTTCTTAAACCAGTCCCATTTCCTCCTGCGAGCCGCCTCTGAAACACCCTGCCAAGAGTCGGGGGACAGGAGCGCGGCGCAGGGGCACCCAGGCATCTCCTGGACACGCACCGGAGACAGGGCCTGCGATCGCCACCTCCGCCGCCTCGGCTCAGGGTGCCTCGCCGCCCACTCGCCCTTCGGAGCCATGGCAAAAAATGGGATTTCCCACCCTTCTTCTCCCCCCCTTCCGAAACCCTTCGGCCGGGGCTGGGCTACCGCCTCCTGGCCGCGAAGGCGGCTGCTTGTCACCCGCACGCCAACGAATGGAGGCGGCCGCGGCCCCGCCGGGAGGTCCGTGACGGCCTCCCGACACGCTTCCTCCGGCGGCGCCGCGGGAGCGCTGCGCGGGCCGGCACCGAGCGGAGGCGGCCGCGGGAGCCGAGCGCCGCCGCCGCGCGCCCGCCGGACCATGGGCCGCGCGGGGCCCTGGTGCCTGCTGCTGGCGGCCGGCTGCGCGCTGGCGCGGCCCCCGCAGCCCGGGCGGAGCGCGGTGCGCTGCCAGCCCGCCGGCGCCTGCTTCAGCGCCCACCTGGCCAACTGCTCCTACGGCGAGGCCCGCAGCGCCTGCGGCCGCGCCGGCGGCGCCCTGGCCTGGGTGGGCGGCGAGCCGGAGCTGCGGCTCGTCGCGGCGCTGCTGGCGGGGGTGGCCGGCGGCCCCGGCGCCTCGCTCTTCTGGCTGGGGCTGAGGCGCAACGCCTCCGCCTGCACCGACGCGGCCGACCCGCTCCGCGGCTTCTCGTGGGAGGCGGGCGGCGGCGCGGCCCCGCGGGACGTCCCGGCGGCGCTGGGCCGCTGGGCGAAGGAGCCGGTGCGGTCCTGCCTCGTCGCCCGCTGCGCCGGGCTGCTGGTGGCGCCGGGCGCCGACTGGGGCTGGAAGGAGCGGCCCTGCCGGCGGGAGAGCCAGGGCTACGTCTGTAAGTACCAGTACGAGGGGGCCTGCGCCGCCCTCAGCCCCGCCGGCGCCCTCGGCCTCGACTACCGCCTGCCCTTCGGGGAGCGCAGCGCCGAGCCCGGTCCCAGCCCGCCGGGCACCGTGCTCACCGTGGCGTGCCCGGGCACCCGCGGGGCGGTGCGGCTCACCTGCGAGCCGGGCCGCGGCGGCTTCGCCTGGCGGGGCGCCGAGGAGCCCGTCTGCCCCTGCCGCTTCGGCTACCTCCACCCCGGCACCGGCCGCTGCGCCGACGCCGCCGAGTGCCGCGACGCCGCCGGCCGCTTCGCCTGCGTCTGCGCCCCGAGCGGGCGGGACGGCGCGTCCTGCGCGGCCCCCGCCGCCTCCCGCGCTGCCCCCACCGCCGCGGGCGGCCGCCCCTCCACCCCGGCACCCGGCGGCTCCGCGGGGCCGCCCTCCGTCGTCGCCGCCGCCGAGGAGAAGACGGCGCCTCCGCCGCCCGCCCCCTCCTCGTCCTCCAACTACGTCTTCATCCTGGTCACGGTCGCTGTGGTGGTGCTGGTGATCCTGGTCATGACCGTCTTGGGGGTCTTCAGGCTCTGCTTCAACAAGAAATCCGCGGGCCGCGGGCACCAGGAGCCGCCGGCGGCCGGCAGCGAGGCGGAGGCGGCCCCCGCGGAGCAGCGCGGAGGCGCCGGCGGCGACTAGCCCGCCCGGCGCGGCGGCCCGGGGGGACGGCGGCCCCGGGCCCGCGGGGTCCCTCGAGGGGGCCGCTCCCGCCCCTCGCGGGGCTCCTCCGCGGCAGCTCTCCCTCGCCGGGCCGCTGCCTGCAGCCGCTCCGCGGCCGCGGGGCACCCGAGGAGGAGGAAAAGGCGTCGGGGGATTTCTGCGGAGCAGGACTTGCCCTGGGGTGCGACGCCTCTACGAGTGCTTTCGGCATCACGGCGGAGACTGTCAGACGCGAGGGCATGTCGTGGGGCATTTCCGTAAGCCACCTGCTTTTCAGGGATTTCAAGTGTTCGCTCCATCAAGAGTTTCTGGCAGTCCGAAAAGCAGAAGTAAGATATAGAGGAAGAGTCCTGACCTACAGAGTTACTGATTACCTGCAGCTGCTACAGTCGTGGGTGCTTACCCTCTCCGAAAAGCTCTTCTTCGGGTGTCTTACTTCAAGCAACTGTAAAGTGGAACATTTTGGCCACTCGTGCCTTATAATTTAGGAGTCACTCCTTGCCCGGGTGGCACTTGGAGGCTCTCATTTTCTTCGGAATTGCTGGAACAATTGCTGGAGATGTGAGCTGCTGTAATTCTGGAGGGAACCATGACCTGTACTCTTTCAGACTGACATTCTTATAAATGAAGAGCATTTCTGTGCTTAGAAGGTCATTACATTGCTAGGGGAGTGGGAGGTTAATGGGGAGTCAGTTTTATACTTCAGCTGATGAAAAGAATAAAGGATGATTTAAAAACCTAAATCACTGCTCAGTTTGTTACTTCACACATTTGTATCACAGTAGAACAATCAAATTTTCTTTTGAAATATCCCTCCTAAGCTATGTTGGTGCAAAACTTAGTTTCTGTGTGCAAATATCTGTATCCATTACAATCACACAAGGTGCTAAAAAACTTTCCATGCTGTTTCCGTAAGAGTTAACATGGGTCCAAATACACCATGGAAATCCCACTCTCTTCAGTGAGATACATTGTTTTGTGTGTAGTTCTTCGGGAGTAAGGAAAGGATGATTCACCCTTTGTGCCCCTTTCTAAATGAGGCAGACTCTTCCTTGGTGATTTCCCTTTGGAATTCCCATAAATCAACTTTCATCCTGACCAAACAACTTGCCTTCTTTGCAGTCCGGAATGCTGATGTCCACTTATTATTATTATGGTGCTGATTTTCAATTAAAGTGCTAATGCCAAATATTGATTCAAGGTTTTCTGAGTGCAGCGAGACACAGCTAACTGGATCTTATCAAAGAGATTCCACCTTTTGGGGAGCAGGGAGAGAAGGGAAGCATTTCTTCCTTAAAAAGAATTTTAAGCTCTGAATGTCTTTTTCTAAGATGCTTTTTTGTTTTTCTCTCTTTAGAGCTGACCTTTTGACTACTGCTTTCATTTTATCACTTCCCTTTTGAGTTTGGAGAATTCAGTTTAAAACAACAAAGGATATTATTAGCTGTTTTTCTTTCAAGTGTTTCAGAGTTCTTTTTCTCACACTCCAAACTCAGGATTAAGTGGTAAGACCTCTGTTTAGACACTTTTCTAAACAGTCATTTAGAAATAGTCATTTTCTAAATAGTCATGCAAGAATTCTCTTATGTTTTCCCTGGTTTATAAATTGACGTAGTTGAAACTAGAGCATTTTGCATCTAAGGATGAGATCATCTCACCAGGTGTAGACATCTCTAACGGAGCTCTAGACTCTTCTACTCATCTAGACTCCCTGACAGTGTGTGGAGGGAAATACGTACTTGCAGGTGGCAATTAGTCTCATCTTAGAGTAGATGCTCAAAGCAGGGCAGAAGAATTGCACCCAAAAAGTGCCGTTTCTCTACGCTGACTGTAATGAAAGCCTAGGGAGTCTAGCTTGGACTTAAATGCCTGGAAAGCAGGCATCTAAAATTAAATCAGAAATTCAACTCTAAGTCTCCAGCAATGCAAGCAGCTTTTGTAAAAGCAAGCTTATATTGTGTCTCTTCAAGTGATGACTAAATGGCCATAATTTTAGCATAGCTTCTATTGTTTTTACTACTAAAGAGTCCTGTTTGTCTGTTTGGGTTTCTTCACCTTCCTTTTGCAGTCTCTCTTCAATAGAATAGAAGGCCGGTAGCATTTGGATTTAACTGGAACCTGAGTGGATTTGAAATGCATGACCTGGGCACAGCAGGGTTTTCTCTTCCTCTTCTCTAGCAGTTCAGACCAAGAAGTGGATGGTGTGGGAGAAAGGATAAATAATTTTTGACTTCCACTTTCAATTTAAATTGCAGTTTTCTTAAATAGTAAAATCAACAGATAACTGAATTGCAACATGGACCGTTGGCTCATATCATGACCATAAGTCAATTGCTTTCAAGGCAGATTCAGTGCAGGTCTTGCTGTTTACATCTGTGGGAGGAGGATAACGGCATAATGAGTACAGATAGTCATAACAAGGGTTGGCATCATAAAAGCATTGGATAATGAAATTGGATGTGACTTTCTTTTAATTCTTGTGTAACGCCACGTGTAAAATACACAATCAAATCTAAATATTCTTCTAAAACATAGAAGGGAGGGAGACAATTCTTCACCTCTTTCCTCATGTTACATACATGTCCTTTGACTGTTTTTAAAGAAACTATATTACACCTGAAGTGTACAGGAAAAACTTAGTTTCATCCCATATTAAAAGCATATAAATCACATTGTATCTGTGAGTTTTACAAAGGCTACATCTCTATAGAAAATGTTAAATAGTTTAGTGCATTTAATTCTCTTATGGGTCATATTAGATGGCCTGTTTAAACTATAAATTTCCTGGGGTACTGCCTAGCATTGTAGAGCTTGTCTCTTGAGTAGGGAATTCAATCTAGTAATGTTAATGAAATAAAGGACATAACAATCTATGAGGTCACATTAAAAATGGTGAATTTTGCAAAGAGTAAGAATGTCCAAACCTTTCATCTAGTACAGTGGTCCAAAAAATATGTCTCGTTGCCAAAAATTCTAATTTTTATTCCCTTGATTCTTCCAGCGATAGTTTGACTGATAGGCACATCATCTGCAGCTTGCACATTTTATTCATGAACATATGATGAATTTTTTAATGGTTTATATTCATCGTATAATCAGAAATAAAATTTTAATTTTCAATGAATTGCTTTATAATGACTTATACTGCTGAGGCTTTGCTTATGTTACAAGATTAAAATGAAATCTAAAAGTAGCCAGGGCAAAATTCAAATACTTGAGAGAATTTTTCTCCTTTTTCATTTTTAAAAAGAATTATAACTTAAAGAAGACATAAAAATGAATGGATTGTGTGCTTCCCCCAGGAAGCATAATTTGTGAGCATTTAATGAAGTTTCCTCATGTTTTCAGACTGATCAGATCAGATTCTTTGCTCAGTTATTGAATGGAGCCTAATCACTGATACACGCAACTTAGTTCCATCTAGAAGTATTTTCTATTTCTTAATGATGTAGACATTTGTCAGGGATGTAGAGTGGTGGTTCCTACAGCTGCCTAATGATATACAACCAACTTGAAAGGTAAACACAGAAAGGCAGCAATGGTAACCACGCTCCCAGTGCTTTAAAATAGGTTAAAATTCATGTTTTTCCACTCCTTGCTCCCCTGGATATATATCCCTGCCTTTCCCCTCTGGCCTTGCAGAGCTCTGGAGTCAGGAGACTGGAAAGCAAATGTGCATGGAGGGGTGGGAGGGCACCTGTTTACAACCAGCTCTTCCGTCCTCTTTTCTATATTGTGGACTTGAAGCATATGAGTGAGCTACATGTAGGCAGCAGCAGCTGGGGTGGCAGGCAGGGGAGTGGTAGTGCTCACACAATTATTATGTCCTGTCGTTCCTGCCACCCACCAGACCTTAGGCAGAAGGAAAGACCACTACTAGTATGTGCCTGGTGGATAATGTAAGGAGCAATGCAGCCTTGCAAGTCCCAGGAATGGATGAGCGGAGGAGGCAAGAGGTAAGGTGTGTGGAGGCCATGGAGGATGGAAGGAAGAGGAAACAGTAGCTACGAGTCACTGAAAAAAAAAAAAAAAAAAAAAAAAAAGGAACTACTGCAATGCTGCTCAGAGAACAGCTGAGCCAGCATATGATTTAAGCTGCTTTGGGTCTTGGATAGTACTTGATCCATTCTCTGTATTTATTGTCTTTGATCTCATTGAATTTTCTTTCATTCATTCATTCAGTCAGTCAGTCTTGCAATCAGTTTATGTAATTAATTTGTATCAGTCCAAGGCATGAACCATAGACTAGTTCTTTAGCTGATGTAGACCTTCATAGCATCATTGAAATCAGCTACTGATACCAGCCAGTAGTTATCAGTGGGTAAATATTCTTCTTCTCTTATGAAGACACTCTAGTTTATAGAAGGATTGCAAAATGGTAAAGAAAGTAAAAAGTAGATGATAAGAAATGTGTTTTAATAGCAATGTTCTAGTTTTTCACAGGGACATCTGAAGCTCCTTAAAAAAAAAGTCATTTTATAATATTGTGGAGATGGTTTACTTATAAAAGTGTCTTTTCTCTTTCTGTGACCAAATGATATACAAAATAATTATATTGCAATGCTAGGAAAATAAAGTCACTAATACTGGTACTGATTCTCAGCCTAATAAGTCAGTGCTTTAAAATTTTTTCTCTTATCTGTGTTTTGCCTCCCATTGATTGGATAATGAGACAAGATCCACCTATGTCTGTATTTAACAGAAATCAGAGAGTCAAAAAAATCCGCCAACTTTTAGCTGGTACTCTGATAGATAATGGACCTTTTGCATTCAGTTACAATGTATTATAACCAATAAATATATTAATTAAATGACCATAATCACAATCACCCTTAGTTTCACAGTTTAGACTTCAGATGAAGATGTTCACCTTATCCTAGCTGAGGAGAGGTGTGGTTGGTCCATGCGATAGGTGCAGGGAATGACTTCCCGAAGCACTGGGCACTTGCAGTTCTCATCAATGTCAGCACCAAACTTCCTGCAAATCAGATGGATATTTTCAAATATACCCACCCCAGCTCTGGTTCAAGCATCAGTGGTGTCTTTTTTTTTCTTCAAGTTCTCCTTCTCCTACTAGTTCTGACCTCTCCAGCCATTAACTCAACTCCATAGCAGAATTGCACTCCAGTTGCCTCTAAACAGAGCAGCACAAAAGCAAAACAAAAACAGTATTGCCCAGATAGTAAAACAGTGCTACCGAATTGCCCAACAACTAGAATCTGAGGTTTACTAATCATGTTCCTTTATAATCAATATACATTCTAATCCATCACTTTACATATTGGATAATGCATCAAATAAAATGCTTGTATCTTTCACAACATGCAAGCATATACATATGTATATATGTATGTGTATAAATATATATACACGCACACACACACACACACACACACCTGGCTTGTGCAACTTTGCCACGTTTTGAACTATTCCAGCTGACCAGCGATTGCCACTGTAAAGGTGGATATCTGCAAGTCCTGCGTGAATCAGTTGAACTTGTGGCTCTTTGCTTTTAGCAGTCTGTTAGCACCAACGTTACTCAGCATTATTCAGCACTGCAAGTACAGTACATTGCAGTACCCTTGCAGAAGCTCACAGTTTCCATCTGTGTTGTCCTAAGTAATTTTTTGATTGTTTAGGACCATGCTTGCAGTGAGAACACTTTCATCAACAGTTCCAGTAATCATTATGGTGATCCACAATTCCCAAGTCATAAGACTGGTCATTCTTATCTGCCCTACAGATAAGGTATGTATATTGGCAATTTTATCTCAGTTGTTCTAGTTAGGAAGCTCAGTAACCCACAAAGGGACCCTGCAGTGTAACCTATGTATTCCATAGTATAAGAACCTATACAGAAAAGATTGGTTTTAGACAAAGAGAGGATAGAATTGACTATCTGCACATTAGTACTGCTTTGAAGGTGACTCTACCCATCACAGAAATGATGAGCATATAATAAGAAATGTATTCAGTCCAGACTGGAGATGAAAAACCTATATTTTTCAGGTAGGTCACACCATCTTGCTGGCTCTACTTCATGACTGGTAACTACTCTGTCAAAACAGATTTTAGATTTTTGGTGAAAGAGGGTTGGGGTGGCAAGGGGAAGGCATAGATAGCTTTTATTGAAAAGCAACTTTCTTGTGAAGATTGTGCTTGTTTTGTAACAGTACCTGGTGAAATACTTTGAAATGGTTCCTGTTTCCCCTGTTCTTCTTGACTATTTCTTTCTACAAAAATATAACATCTAAAAGCATTGTTCTCAAAGAGAAATTTAATTAGTAAATTACTCATTTTTCCTGCGGCTTAGTCTGCAGTTGGTGCAACAAGGCTCTGTGTTGAGGAAGATGGAAGTGCTGAATACATAATGCAGTAGAAATATTTTATTCTCCTCTAGAGATTATGATTCACATTCTTGTCTGTAGAGCCCTGGAGTCAGGTAAGGCTGCTGGGGGCTGAAATCACAGAATCTAGAACACCAGGCTGATTTTTGGAGGCTAATATTTTGTGGTTTTTCTTCTTCTTGGATTTTTTGGCAATATTTTAAGACACTAATTTCCATATTGCTGTTCTAGAAATGTCAAAGAAAAGTTAAATCTTACATAACTTACTCATCAGTAGGTCATTTTATTTCAGTAAGATTTAGATTAGTGCTTAAAATTAGGATGCTGGATTTTGGAAACTGGTTATTACAATACTATATAGGAACAAATGTTCACAGCGCTAACACAGTATGCAACCAAACATTTGAAATGCAGACTTTCAGTTTTTCAAAAATAATCAAAAACCCATTTGTTCTGTTCTGATGCCTCATAAAACTGGCATTTCAGAAATGTATACATTGTATTCAGACACATGAGTATCCTTTTCTGTGAAGAAATGAGGTGGGTTCTTTAAGAAGTACTACCTGTGAAGAACCCCCATACTAGGTGACTTTCTCCGCTGTAAGACCATCTCAAAAGGCAGAAGATGTATATGTGACCACCACCCCTTCCATCCATAGTTCCTCTGCCGTCAGCCTGCTTGAAGCCCACTAGCAGCACACAGAAGTTCGCCTCAGGGTAATGAGATGTGTCTTCTCTGATGCAGTGCTAGATCTAATCATACTTCCTGGGAAGTCTGGCAAGAAAGAACAGTAATTTCCCACTTGCCCTCCTTTGATTGGGAAAATGCTGCAGAGGTGACTGATGTAGGTGCCAGGAAAATCTGTGTGCAGCCCATTCTCTTTTCGTGTGTACCATGGGAAATGATCCAGTCCATTGCCTTTATGCTGTTAAGAGCGATCACGCTGTTGTATATAGGTCTTAGGCTGAACAAAGAACAATAAAAGTTGCGTGGAAATCAGTGGCACAGGGCCAAATCCCATGACAATGTGCATGCAATTATGCTACTTGCTAGATATTAAACATATGGGGAAAACATAGCAACACACTACTGATTATAAATCATAGCTATCCCTTGTCGAGATGAATTATGCTATAGCTGTATAAAGACACAAAAATTCACTGAGAAGTGTCACTGTATTCTTTTTTCAGCGAATTAAACATTAAGCCAAATCCTTTTCATACAGAATCCTAACTTTAATTGCAATTTGCAAAGTGTTGAGAACTCTGTTTGCAGGTACACTGAGTGTTATTTTCTGAGGACAACCTTTTTTCCGAGAGTTCTGGTCTACTATTTAGAATAATAATGTCAAACAAACTGACCTTTCCTTCCACAGCAAATTAGCAGTGATCTACAGTTTCTGATCAACTCTCCCACTGCCAAGGTCAAAGTAAACTCCAGGTGAAAAATAGCAGGAAGAACTGTTAGTTTAGGATAAGTAATGCAGATTTTGTTTCCCGCTGAAGCGATGCTGAGCGTTTTAGCCAGTAATCGCCCCGCTGCTGCTGGCTGCCGGTGAATGAGGACCTGCGCCGGGAGGAAAGCCCGCCACCTGCCCTGTCACCAACAGCCTCTGCGGCAGCACCCGAGCCGCCTGCCGAGCACCAGCGCCACTTGCCTTTGCGCTGCCTGGGAAACCTGCAATTAAAGCGCATATGCTGGTAGGTGTGCAGACATTTGTAACATCTTTGTTTAAAGGCAAATGAAAAAAAAACAACCCAGCAACAAAAGCAGGCTCAACTTTTCACGAAAGCTGAGTGTCAGGTATGAATCACTGCTTCTTCACTTTTGCTTCATAGTGTCTAATATTAAAAATATCCAACAGTAAAAAGTAGTTTGACTTTCTGTTTAAGCTAACAATACATTACCATATGCCTGGGAAAAAAAGGCAATGTAAGAATATAAGACCGTTTTGAAGAGATTGTGAGCAAGATTTTAAGTGAAGCTCTACAAACAGCACTGTGTGGTATTTGACTGTTTTGGCAGATGTTTGGTTTCTGTGAAAAGTTAAATAAGATTATAAAGAGATTTAGTCCTTTTTTCTGATATGTGCATGTAAATCATTACCAAAATTATTATTCACATATTTTATTAATGAGGCCCAATGAAAGTAAAGGAAAAGAAACCATACAATTGTTAAAGCTTTTCACAAAATATTTTAATAAGGATGTAACAGCTTCCACATTAGCAATTTTTAAACTAAAAGGGCCTGACTCACGGTCCGTTGAAGTGAATAAGAATCTTTACTCTCATTGCAATGGGCTTTGAGTCAGGCTGCTGCGAAATACTAAATTTATACATTCATTTAATGGTATCTAAATTTTGGTGAAAGAAATGTACAAAGTAGCCTCTTGCTTTTTGCTGCCGAGAAAAGTTAAATGGTACAATTTAACAAGAGTCCATAGTAAGTCAACCACCCCAAATGCTACATGTCTTAATAATCAAAGTAGACTTTAACACTATTTGGACTTAAGCACTGTAGCTACGAGTAGATAGTGCTACGGGTATGCTGCTACCAGAGAATTTTCCAGAGCTCTTGCTTCAGATTGCCAGTAGTTATAATTAATATAATCACAGTATTGTGCTAGAGAAGTGATTTGTCACAGCTACTGGAACGCCCGCCACTGTGTGACACTGTTAATATATGTGGTAGAGAACAAAAGGCATAGCTGCTTATTTCACCACAGCCTGTACCAATCCTTACATCTGGGATAAGGGGGAACAGGAATAGAATGGTTTGTTTAAACAACTGTCATTTAGCAAATAAGCCTCATTTATCTATAAGAAAAGTGTTGTGTCATAAGCGGAAGAGGGAAAATTCAGGAAAGAGAATTTTTGCGAGGGGAGACAACGTAGATAAAAGATTTAGAAAAAGTTATAGCCTTTTTCTCTGAAAAGGAGCCTTCTTGAGCATCATCCATTTTAAATGCACTCTTGCAAGTAGCCACCAGAGACATAAGTACACAGTATAAATTGCTTCAGAAAAACACGTTCACAACACAGTGACAAGAATCAAACAAAAAATTTGAAAAAAAGACATTTGGCACACACTAAAAACAACAATTCTCAGAAATGAAACATATTATGAAGCTCTGGGCCAGTATATTACATTGACATCATATGAAACCCCTTTCAGTTATTAGTGCAACAGAAGAAATTGGAGCTAGGGTAATAGCTATTATCAAACAGCTACTTTAGGTATGTTTCTGTCAAGTATTTATTTTAAATCTTGATGGAGATTTTGAAACTAATCCCCCTTTTTCTATGTAGGCTAAAGTGATTTCTTGTCATTCAAAACTCTGTGTCAGCTCTCTTCAGAGCTGCTTCACGGCTAATGGAGCAGGCGCAGGACAATAGCTTCACAGTCTAGTGCTCCCTTTAAACTTTATTATTTGCGCACCTTTATTATATGTACCGACACATCCAAACATTTCCAGCTCAGCGCTATCTCCCCAGCTCAGTACTCTGCTCCCTGCGAGTCATGGGACTGTTTATCTCCCCATTATCAGCAACCTGCTATGCAGCTCTGAGGCATGGCAATAATCGAATTTCTTTTGGGAAGACCTTTTCTGCCCTGCTTCCCCGAGCGCAGGGCAGAGGGCTGGTCCCCAGCAAGGTGAAGGCTGTCTGTGAAGCAAAAAGCAGCTCCATGAATTTGCTGCTCCTTTTCTAGGGGACCTTTTCTTCCCTTTTCTTTTTTCCCATGGGGAGGTGGAGAAGGCTACTTGCTCCTTTCCAGGGAAGGAGAAGGTGTGAGTTGGAGGGGACTTTCCCCCAATGTTTCTTCTCTCTGAAGGGAGGGCATGTGCCCAGAGATGCCAAGCAGGGCTGCTTGCAGTCGAGGGAGGCTGAGCTGGGCTGGTGGTGCTTGGCTGGATCCAGCTCCATGCTGCCTCTTTGGTGGCCCAGAGGGTCCCACCAGCTGAGGATGAGGGGCAGGGCCATGGGAAAGTCGTACAAAAGGTGAGGGGAAAGTCATCATGGAACGTGCACAACCTCTGCTGGGCCTGGCTGCTGGACCCCAAGCTGATCTGTGGGGTGCAGCAGTCAATTTACTGAGGGGGTGTCAAAGCATCAGCACACACACCAACCCCCAGGGGAGGTGGGCATGGGGAATGGGGCAGCACACGGAGGACACAGGGTTTTCTTCATTCCTCACGCCAAATGCTGCCACTGGTGGGCAGGACCAAAACCCCCTCCCTCCCAGCCACCCCATGCCATGGTCCCAGCCTCACGTGCCCTCCTCCTTGGGGGCAGTGGTGGAGATGGAGGTCTGGGGCGCTTCCTCAGAGGGTGGTAATCCTGGAGGTGCAAGTGCCGTTCCTGTACATGCTCCCTGACTCCAAGTTGTCCGGGGGAAAGTCCTCCACGCTATAAGCCCTGCTCTTGAGAGCAGTGGCATAGTAGTCGATGGGCTCCTCTGCAGCATTGTCCATCCAGCTGAGGCAGAGCAGCCGCTGGAAGGACCGCTTGAAGTTGTCCGAGAGAAAGCCATAAAGGATGGGGTTGGCACAGCTGTTGGCATAGCCCAAGATGACAGAGAGCTGGCTGATAGTGGCATCGTCCTGCTCTATGAAGACATTGACCAGCTGCACAATATAGAAGGGCATCCAGCAGATGACGAAGACCATCACTACCATCATGACCATCAGGGTGATCTTGCGCTCTGAGCGCTTGCGTTGCTGCCAGCCGGCCTTCAGGGCCACCATGCGCATCTTGGCGATGATGAGGATATAGCAGAGGCAGATGGCCACCACAGGCAGCAGAAAGCCCATGAGAAAGGTGTAGACCACAAAGACCACCAGCCACCTCTGGGTGGGCTCTGGCATGAGCATGTTGCAAGCAACTGTGCCATCGCTGTTGGCTGCCGTGTTAGAGAAGATGATGATGGGCAGGATGATGAGGATGGAGAGTACCCAGACACCCAGGTTCACCATCTTGGCCACAGTGGGCCGGCGGTACCTAGCTGCCTTGATGGGGTGCACCACAGCGATGTAGCGATCCACACTGAGCACCGTCAGGCAGTAGATGCTGGTGAACATGTTGATGGCATCCACGCTGAGCACCAGGCGGCAGAGCAGCGAGCCAAAAGGCCAGTGGTGCAGCAGGGTGGAGGTGACCAGGAAGGGGACGCTGAGCATCAGCAGCTCATCCGCGATGGCCAAGTTGAGGATGTAGATGTTGGTGGCCGTTTTCATCTTGGCGTAGCGCAGGATCACATAGATGACCATGGAGTTGCCGCACAGTCCCACCAGGCACACCACGGAGTAGATGAATGAGATGAGGATGGCGCTGCCCTGGGACTCGCTCAGGGTGCTGTTCGGGGAGCCCGAGGAGTTCCTGCCGCCTGAGTCCATGCCCCCCGCCGCCGCCTCCTCCGAGGCGCCGCCGGCCCCGCCGCCGCTCTCGCTGCCGCTGCTGTGGCTGCCTGCACCGCCCGGGAGCCTGGTGCAGGTGCCATTGGGGAGCATCCTCTGCCCGGACCTCCCCGCCCCGGCTCAGAGCAGCAGGCGCCCGCCGCTCGCCGCGCTCGGCATCGCGGCAGAGCCCCGGCTCGGCCGCTCCGGGGCCGGCGGGGAGGGAGCCGGCTGCGGCCGCCGCTCGCTCCGAGTGGCAGTAATTGCTGCTCCCCGGCTGGTGAATGATTAATAGGCAGCGGCACGTCACCAGCTACGAAAAGGAGGAGGGAAAGAAAAAAAAATGCAGGAGGAGACGTAAGTGGGTGTCCCTCCCAACCGCCCCCCTCGCCGTCCCGCCCTCAGCCTGCTCGCAGTGCTGGCGCTGCCGGGGCTGCCAGCGCGCAGCCTCCCCCAACCCAGCCCGCAGCGCCCCCGGCCCGCAGCGCCCCCGGCCCGCACTGCCCCCGGCCCCTCCCGCACTGCTCCCGGCCCGCGCCGTCCTCCGTCCGGCATTGCCCCCCCATCCTGCTGTTTCCTCCCATCCTGCACTGCTCCCTCCCAACCAGCTCTGCCCCCCCGGCCCGCAGACCCCCTTCTCATCCCACTCTGCTCCCCCCAGCCCACATCCTTCTCCCGCCCCATCAAGCACTGTTCTCCCAGCACCTGGGGGCCAGAGGCACCCCAGGCAAAAGGATGGTGCCTCTTGCTTTGGGACAAAAGCCTGACTCATGGGTGGGAGCGCAGTGTCATGTCTAGTCCCTCGCAGCTGCCGCTCCCCCTCCTCTCCCCGCACCACACACAGTGCCCACCCCCGCAGTGCTGCCACCAGGCATGACACCGGCTCTGCACACCCCTCGACCTTCACCATGCGTGTACAGCCGTGCCCCGCACCAGCAGTGCCTGCACAGCCTGCCACCACACAGCTCCGTGCTCCCCACCTTGCCCTGTGCCACCTCGCCACCAGACGCCATGCACTAGCAGTGTCCAGCGCTTTACAGTCCTGTCCCCCTCCACACGCTCTGTCCTGAAACAGCACACCCAGCCCCATCCTCGCCTCAGCACATGCACTGCCTCTGTCCATCGCGTATGCAGCTGTGCAGACATGAGCTTGCACACTAATGCCCACTGGCACTGCTTACAGTGTAATGCCAATGTCACCATGTAGACACCAACTGGCGATTCTTCCACCCCCTCACATATTGCTTCTGGTCAGTACCACTTCAGTCTCAACCATCACGTGCCTATATCACCACTGTCACGGGCACGCGCCCCTCAATATTGTAAATATCCCTCATATGAGTAGCCTGCTCCTGCACACAGAGTACCACCACTATAAAGGGACACAAACCGGTGCTACCATCTCCAGTCACATACTGCTTCTACACATACATTGCCAACACTACATAAATGACTTATCTATCCCTTGATACACCTGTACACCCACAAGCTGCTTCTACACACTGACCCATACCATGCTATTTTCTACACACAGCCAGATCCTAAATAAACATGATCATATAAACCAATAGTTATTCATGCTGTCATCTCTAGACAGACCCTGCTTCCTCACACACTTCATCCATACTACCTGCTCCAAATATATATGAGCACCAGCAGATATTCCCAATACTGCATCTCAACACCCCAGCAAACATACTTTACCACCTTCACATACACCTCCCCTTCCAGGCAACATGCCTCTTACCTCCCTACACATGCTGTCACTCCACCCATGAACTCTGTCCTTAAACACTTACACATACCCACTTTATCAGTTTCCAAACACCACCACCTGCCCATCCTGTAAAAACCAGACACATTTACTCACTAATACTTACACCCTCATATTTGCTCACTGAATCAACACTCCCTCATCACCAAATAGTCTTAATAGTGCCACAACACACACATGCGTACAAAATAAACTCAGAAATTGCTTATCCAGTCTATTGTAGCTGCTCATATGTATGAGCACACCACACTTGCATGGAGATCAACCTGCCCCTTCACATAAACTGTCACCTATAAGCACCACCTCCCTTCACCAAAAACATCAGGTCTACCCCAGATAAATACCACTACAATAAATATGCTCTTCACAACACCGCTATACTGAGGATCACACATGCATCTTCACTACCCACTCATTTTACCATGCATACTCGTCACCTCCTACCATTCACGCATCTCATTATCACTGTCTGCCCACCCTCACAATTATATATATCATCACTACCCACCACTTTAATATGCAGATACATGCAGCATTACCATCAACTCACTACAACCCATCACCACGAATTTATTCCCTCTAGCACCACACACACCCCCATTATCTGTACAAGCAGCTATTCCCACACACACATAACCTCTCTGACTGTATGGTCTTCCTCATGTCGGTTGTCACCTCCAATCAATACACAGATCATCCGCATACTATCAGCATCAGCCAGACATGCCAATGTGACCATTGCGTCCTCTTAGACACCTTGTTGTAGGTACTACCTTTAGCACATGCACACTTTCGCTGACCCTTAAGCAAGCTGTTTCCTATCCTTCGGTGACTAACAAGTAGACTGTGAATTTATATATATACACATAGAAATTTAATGGTTTATAAAAAAATCTTTGCAGTTGTTAGTAATTGCACATAAGTTCTATTTGGATGATACTCTCTGTGTCTCTTGGGCATTTTGAGGACTTCTGTTGTTTATGTTTATGTATATAGGAATGAATTTATTGAGCAGCCTTTGCAAATGATGTTAATATTCTTAAAACTATTGCTGTATGTGAGTGTTTTAGCTAGATATCAAAGCACTTGAGGAGGCCATACAAATTTAGCTCAAATAATTCATCCTTACATTTTTGGTTTTAGAGATTTTATATGTTCTGAGGTGTTGGCATCAGAGCTTCCAGAATAAAGTGAAAAAAGAAAAGATTCACATTTGAATTACATTATGCAAAATCTTTTCTTGCAGTGTGATATCTGACACTGTTCGAAACCCTACGATTATGTAGCTGGAGAATTATTTGCATTAAAATCTATATTCTGGGGGAATATGAATCGGCCCTCAGCCACTGATATAAGCAGGAGCATAGGTAAATAAATGCAAATCCATCAACAAGAACATCTGGTTGATTGCAGCACTTCAGTCTGTTTTAAAACCTATAGTTCAAATATAATCCAATTTTTGTTTTCTGAGCGTTTGTGTTAAAGGACATTTACTTATGGAGTATAGATTAAGTGGCTTCTTTCTTTCATATTGTTATAAGTTGGCATTTAACAATAGTGTGATTATAGATGTGAACTCTTTTAGATTGCTCTGCATGAACATTGGAGCAAAAAGGATTTATTTTGAAATTGATGGTGCATTAATAGTAGTGTCATCACCACTAAATCTCACTTCTTGTCTACATTACATTCCATTGTGTTTGCATACACGTAAACACACATAGAGGCATTTTAGACACTTACATCATGCTTTGGCCCAGTTTAATTAATTGCTTTGCAATGCTAGCATTTGGCCATGTCCTGCACCCTGAGAGGGTCAGTAAAAGCATTTCTGTTGAAATAGATTTGGGCATAGTGTTCTCTCTTGCTGCAGTGATTCAAAATAAATTACTTGCAGATTATAACTCCTGCAAAGGTCCTAATCTTAATAGGCATCATATGCATAGTTGGTTGACAGGTATGCCCAGAAAAACAAAATGCCATTATAGACATAACTATACTGAAGTACCCAAGTGCTGTATGTCCTACCTAGAAGGCTTGAGGATTCATGTATTTCCATTCATTGAAGTTTCTTTCAGGGATGGAGAATTACATTCACATATTAGAAAATGATACTGTTTTCCAAGAAGGAGTTGTTTGAATATTTATTTCATCACTTCAGCCAGTTGCTTGATCATACAAATTTACTGAGAAATTTTAGTTACTGATTTTTATCAACAGTCAATTGCCTATTGCTTATGATTCAAAAGTGTACATTTCTAACCTTAACTACTTGATAGAGCAATGCTTGATTAGAAACAATGTATTTATTACCCTAATAATGATATAATAGCATAATAAATACTAATATTGGTTCATTTGAGCTTCAGGAAACAAAAAGAATATTTATGACAATCAAAATTTCCTGTGAAGAAGAAATTCTGATATAAAGCCACTCTAATTTGGGAACATGCTTAGACATTTTATTTTTGTTATGTTTCTTTCCGTTACCTAAGTATTTTGCCTTTAAGGAACAGGTCAGAGGGGTTAGCTTGTGATTGCAATCCACCTGTCACAAAAAAGGGAAGGGCAGCTTGTCCTTGTCAACAGATTTTTACAAGTTTGTCTAAGAGGCATGTAGATGCTTTTCTATAACCCATTTCTGTAGCAAGACCTGCTTCTCCCGGCAGGATGGAAAAAGGATTCTCTCCTGAAAATTCTTACCTCAGGGCCATGCCTTGTGGTCTAGGGCTAAAGCTCAGCCCATGCCTAGGGTCAGGATTAGGGGTAGAAGAGACACAAAGCCCGCAGCTCCAGATGCTGTGGGGCTGCAAAGAGGAGGACCAGTGAAGCAGGAGGCTGCACAGAGAGGTCACCCCTGAACACTTGTTCCTCTGGGACATGGCAGGGCCTCTCAGGATAAGGCTCAGCCCACACCTAGGCTTGCAGTTAGGGTCAGGCGAGAGACAAAGCCTACAGCTCTAGCTTACAAGGGTGAACAGGAACTGCATAAGGTGGGGGGAGACTCCACAAATGTTTTCCCCTAACAACTTTCTCCTCTGGGCTGTGGTTTGGGGTCTCAGGATAAGCCTAAACCAGTGTCTGTTGTTAGGGTGAGGCTTATGGTTGAAGAGAGACAAAGCCTAGAGCCCCAGGTAGAGTGGTGCTGGAAAGTGGCTTCCAAAGAAGAGGGGATGACGCCACAATTTTTGTCTTCTAAACACTAGTTCCTCTGGGCCATAGCTGGAGGTTTTGGGATTATGCTAAACCAATGCTTACTGTTAGGATTAGGAGAGAGACAAAGCCCAGAGTCCCAGCTGGAGTGGGGATTTAAAGGGGCTGCCCAAGGAAGACATAGGCTGCAAAACATGATCTCCCCTGACCACTTTTTCCCTGGGACATGGCTGGGGGCATGGACTAAGGCTCAGCACACACTTGCTCTTGGGATTTAGGATTAGGTTTCAGAGAGAGACAAAACCTAGTGCTCCAGGTGCAGTATGTCTCAAAAAGCGAGGACAAAGAAGCAGTGGGATATAGAAAGAATTCACCCATGCCTGCTTGTTCCCTGGAACATGGGGGGAAGTCTCACTCCTGAGAGTCAACCCACACCAGCTTAGACTCAGGCTTAGGCTTTCAGTTAGAAGACAGACAAAGCCAGGAGCTCCAAGGTGACTGGAGCTTAAAAGGGCAGACAAAGAGAGAGGTAGCCTGCACAACTTTTTCTCTTTTTCTCCTCTGGCCCGTGACTCAGGCATTGGAATAAGACATACTTCTCCCCTAAGCATACATCAAGGGCTAGGGTTATACAACACAGACACATCGCTTCATGGTTTGCACTCCAGGCAAGTACATTCAGTTTCATTCTACTTGATGAAACACTTGCCACTCTGAAATTAAAGAGTTTGAACCCTAATTTGATGCCCACAATTACATGCTAGCGCAGTCAACTCTGCTGGCTAGATTTAAGGCGCCAAAGTCAGTGAAAATTAAAGAGAAACAGTTTTATCACAAACATTTCTCATGATGGTGAGGCAAGAGTGCCACTCAAAAACTCTCATCTAAATAACCCTATAAACAAGTCCCATATGTTTTCTGTCAATCAAGTTGTGTTTCACCTAGTGCCACTATGTTTGGAGTACTGTGGTAAGATAAAAGGAAACAGTCAGACACTCAGAAGGAAGTCTATGATAGCTTTTTAAATATATAAAGAGCAGAAAAATGTATGAAGAATATTTTTCATCAGTATCTTTCTATCATTTTCAGCACAGCACTGATGTATTATCCCATGATACTACTTTGATTTGTATAAGCCATTAAACTTCTGCAAATCAAAAGTGTTTTGGTAGGCTGAATCATTTTGCTTGGGTCCCACTGAATAATTTAGCAAAGTGTCTCCTATTCAAACTTTAGGTGCCCTATACAGCATTTGAACTGAATGTTTCCTAAATCTTACTAGGAAGTTAATGAGTGAAAGCTCTTTTACAACCATTTACTTCTACAAAATAGGAAAATATGATATAGTTTGAGTAATCAGTTGAATTGAAGTCTGTTACAATTTTGTTATAAATCATTCAATAACCATTTAAATTGTGTATTTTGGGGAGTCATACATTTTTCATGACCTTTTGTTTAAGAGAGAAAATTCCAGGCCACTTACTCCACTCAGATGTAAATTCCATTCTCGCTTTATGAGCAGTATCATTGGATGTGCTGTGAGTCAGCATGGATTTTAACTTTTCATTAGAATGTCACTGTATTTTAAAATATTTCCCTTCTAATACAGTTATTGCATGTTAGATGTCATGCATCTGGTTATCATTTTACTTTTAGTGGAGTGCCTAAACTTTATATCATTTGTAGTGAAAGTTGAAAACACAGTGCAAATAGACAGATGGAAGTGATTCAGTATGATAATGGTGTGTTAGAAAGCATTTTCTCCTAAAAGCAAATTTTGTCTTTTGAACTTTACAATTAATTGAGAAATTAACATCTATTCTGTAAAAGCAGATGTTTTAAGCCAAATTCATCAGTGAAAGAGTCAAGCTGTTGCTTACTGCAGAGATAAATGATTCTTTGTCTCTCCATGCAGATGCATTATTTCAGAGTTAGTTGCTGAAAACACTGAAGTCAGATGGTTGGCAAAAGCTGTGTTACATTGGTATTCTTCCCATTTCATCTCTTTTGCTACTGTAGTAGTTAATAACCAACATAGAGTAACATTACTAAAATCAGTTATTTGGCAGAACCACACAGCAAACTGCTCTATGCTATTGATTTGTTCAAGAAAGCTGATGGCTGAATATATATGCTGACAGCACACTCTCCAAATTCTCAATAGCTAGGTTGGTTCCCCAGAGAACAAGAAAAGGCATAGTGCCAGATTCTGATCTCAGATACACATTTCCAGATCTGAGTAATTCTATTGACTTCTTGTAATTAACTGGGTTTGTATTGATGTAACAGTGGTCGAAACGCTGATTTTTAGTCCTTGCCTCTCTTAGAAAAATTACTTGCTGACAAGTAGCATCAGCAGTAGGAGCAACTGAAATGCTAGTTAGTGTGTTTTGGCTGCAAACATGGTCAAGGACAAACTGTACTTACCAGATATTCATCAGGGCTAGTCAAAATTTGCCTGGAGCAAAGCAGATAGTTGGATACCAAATCTTGTTACTGTTCGATTAAAAATTTGGAAAGTGTAAGGGAGCTGCATATGTTGTTTTAGCTGAATGAATTATATCTGAGAAGTGATACTCCACATTGTTCTATGCTATAATGTGTATTTGAATAAGAAACCTTACTGCAGTCAAAAGGCAAGGCAATTTGTCTTCCCACTTTGAAGGGCATAAACCAAGCTTTTAAATACTCATAGCAAGAAGACTGTGTTTTATTTCTTACTTGGAAGTCAGGCTAACTTCCAGGGGGTATGTCTTCAGCTAGTGAAAATTGCCATATCTATGGACATCGCTGAGCAGGGCTCATTATACTAACCGAGCCTTGCCGCTGAGGTTTCACAGTGGTATGTATTCCATCCCTAGGCAGAATATTTATGACTTGGTTGCTAGTCATTATTACAGCATAAATGAACAGACGGCATGCCAGTGTGTTTCCTCAAAGGCAAAGAAGGATGGATTTGTGATGCAATTCCTATGGACATTCTTGACATCTGAAAACATTCAGAGCTCTGATTACAACACTAATGTCAGCTCTGATCTCACTTGTAATTAACTCTCCTTGGCAAGGTTCTGTATACTTTTAGCTATACCTCTTGAGAAGAAAATTAGTTTCCAGTTAGGTTTTTTGGTAACATTTAGATGCTCTAGCTAACTTCAAGAGTTTTACCAAAACAATAAAGCAGCTGCCAGTTTGCAATTTGTAGACCTCTCAGCCATCTTGGTCTCAGTCAAAGCCATTCTATGCAGCTCTGAGTACTGGGACTTGTTTTACTGTGAGACTGTATCATCTTCAGAGAAACAGTCACAAAGTTTCCACTTGGATTTAAGACAGTTTAATTTAGCATCTTTAAATTCAGGCTGTATAAAATTGCAGTACTTCAAGATAATTGTCAGGTTTTGCTGTATTTAAGCAACAAATAACATTCCTGGAATGATTTAGTTGGGCTTGACACAAAGATAATCTCAAAGGACATTTCCTTCACATGATGAAAAAATAACTTGTGGTTTGACAGCAATTTCGTTTACTTTGTGTAAGCATGCAAGATTAAATGGCTCAGATTACTTACAGGTAAATGGCAAAACTCTACTGAGACTTAGAAGGTTTCATCCATTACCCAAGAAGAAAATTTTGCCCACTTCCTCTGACAGGAACCAGAAGAGCAACATCTCTCATTTGACCTGCAGAATAGAGTTACTTTTACCTATTTTCTCTTCACTGTAACTGGGCAAAGAAAAGAAATTAAATGAGGACTTGGTAAAATTGTCAGTGTCAAATGGTAATGTCAAAAATCTCTTTTGATGCAACAAGTCTCTTAGTTTTAAATTTATTCACAAATTCATGTTATAATCCCTAGGCCAAGTATGTTGTACAATCATCATATTAATTCAGTATACAATCCTATACAATTTTTAATGCTGTGCTTGTTCTTGTTTCTTTCTAAGTGTTGCTAGAATTTTACTGATCTCCTGCTGTGTAATCTTTGGGCTCTAGAAATTGTTTCACGTGATACAAGAAATTCACTATAAACTCTTTGTTTTAAAGAACTGCTTAATCTTTAAATAGATATATTCATATAAGTTACAAGAAGGGTGGAAAATTTTTAACATTCAAGCACAGATGGAAATGTTCATGCAAAGAATATACAAATCCACTGAATGCCGTGTGCTTGAAAAATATCTGTGAAACTGAACCTTCCCAATGATTCCCTGAATGTAGCTCCTTGAAATATCTAACAACTAATTTAAACAAGAACACCTGTGACATTTAGGACTTTAATTGTATTAGATTGTGTCCATCAGTAAGCACAATTAATTATAAATAATTATCACAAAAGCTAGTTGAGGAGAGAGGCATTGGATCATCTGCTCTTTGACTTCTAGGAAGTTCTTCCATACAGAATATAGTGTTTTTTGGTTTTGCTTTGTTCAGCCTAGTTTTGAAATGGTTCAGGCACTGGTCTTCCCCAACCTCTCTACGGTAATTGTTACGTTTGAATGTATGTTGATTGGTACTGTTTCCCAGTGCTAAGTATTTATTTTGGCAGCCCTGGATGCAGTTGGAGAATAAATATTGTAAGAAATGTGTTAGCAGAATGAGTGGATGATCAATTATGAATGTGGGGAGAAGGGGAGGTCCTGTTTGCATACAAATAGCTTTAAACAAATCAGGAAAAATTGCTATGATAGCAGAGAGCAAAGTAAATTTATATGATAAGCATAGCTGTTGTATGATACACAGTTAAATTTTATTACTTACTTCATTTGGTTTGTGGAAAGGGTTCTAAATGTGTGAGGGTTTCATTTAATGGTCATATGAATAAATGATATAGATCTTACTGATGGATAACTCCTTCCTCAGCCTCCTGAAACACATTTATATAGCAAACAATCATTAATTCACTGTGAGTCTTGTTAAAAATTGATGCCTCATCATAATCTTATATGTAATTAATTGTTTCTTTGTACTCAGGAGCAATGAGAAGCTATTTTTATGGTGGAAATGAAAATGAACAATTAAAAGGAAATATGGCTATGAACAACAGAAGTAGCAGTACACATTGTACGGTGACAACACTGATCTAGTCTGTGTTGTTTGAAATTCATGTCCATCGGCAGGAGAAAGAAGATTAATTGTAAAAAAGCAGAATCCTACAATTACCTTTGGTTATCTACGGCACTTGTACATCTCTGAAGACAGCTCAACATTTAGGGCACAATGTATTTCTACATCTAACATTCACTGAACAGGTTTCAGATTTTTTTTTTCTTTATCTCAGTTTTCTATGGTGTTCTGATGCCCTGCACTTTGCGTAGCAACTTACATTGCACAAAATCGATATACAAAGATGCCATTATGATCTTATAAATGACATACAATTAACTACTTATGGTGTGAAGTACCGGAAAACTAATGGTGAATACATAATTGTCAGTATATCCAAATATGTTTCAAGAAATAGGGTATTCTTTCCTGTTTTTATAACGAAAATACTAAGAAAATATTACCTCAAAGACTCTAAAACTATATAAATGGAACTTTCCGTTCATTGAGGATCTTTGCAGATACATGATTTGTGAATACAGCACCTCCACTGACATCAAACCTAAGGATAATTGCTAAAATTCCCACTCCAGCACAACTCATAACGTGCTATCTTACTGCCTACAGGCACCTAACTTTTAAATATCCTAATGATTTCTATTCTTCCTCTAAACCTGAAGATAAGTTCACACTGAGAATTTTTTGATGGGGAACTTCAGTTTCTGCTCATTTAAGAAACAATAGAAGCAAGATGCAGTGCTTTTTGAATGTATTTAAGATGTCCACATGATTCTGTAAATTAGATTAAGATACTGAAGTAAAACATCAAAGATCAACAGCCTCTGAATATGATTAAAAGTGCATTTGGGAAAAATGTTTCATTGTTTATGATAGAAACATTTCTCCCTGAGCTTTTACACTGGAAGTGTCTATACCAAGGATATGGTGTTGAATTTTGTATGTAATAATTTACCTTTCCTTTAGCACTTACATAACTTTAATTCAATCTCACTTGAACAAAATCTCCTCTTTTATAGTTCTTCTATTTAGTTATGTAAATGGTTCTCATTAAGTGATTCTGAAAGTTATGCAGCTTACAAAAATGAGAGCAATTGTGCCAATATATATGTAAACATGCTTTAATATATATTCTGCTAGTGTATTGAGCCAAGTTACTGCTAGAAAATATGAATCAGAAGACACCATGATGTGACAGAAAATCTCCGCTTTTAAATCTCCCTCCAGTTAAGGTATTTTCTGTAGGCCTCGATGTTACATTACACAGTAAAACAGAAAGCAATTGCTTCCTATCTGACATGGTCAAAAAAATTTTTGTTTTATTTTGCATGTGTTATTATGCTGAAGGACTTTGGTTCAATTTTCTAAACAACCAGAAAAAAAAACCAAAGGCCTATTATTTTTAAAATAGAGCTTAATAGCTTAAAATACCTTTGTAAAGTACAAATTTACAACCAAATACAACTGTAAAGTAGATTTATTGGGCTAATCACCTATGCTTAGTATATTAGCAAAAATTCCACTCTCTAAGAAACAAACAGAAAATCCCAAAAGACCACAACAATAAAAATATTTCAAGTGACGCCTCTCTTCTGATTTGAAACTTGGCCACTTGCAGATGCCCAAGTGCTAAACTCGGCACTAATTCAACAGATTCTTTGAGTCTTCCTGCACTGAAAGACCGCCTCCGCGTCTGCGGAGTATTTCGTGATATGTAACACGTAAGTTCACATCACAGCCTCATAGTGCAGATAGGGGTCAAAGGAGTCTCCATGTAGGCTGAAAACTCATCTGCATGTCTTGACTGAAGCTACTATTGATCATTCCTCCAAATAGTTTGTAGAAGTTGAGTGTCAGTCTCTATCTGTTCTTTTTTTTCCCACCTCTATCTAAAACCTAAGCAAATTGTTATTAATTTTACTGATCTATGCATCTCATTTTCTTTTGACACAAGAAATACTAATTGTTGTTTACTTCCTTCTTGCTATCTGCTATCTACTATCTTATTTATCTGTAGTTCTCAGACAGGAAAGCCATTTTGCAGTATTCAAAACTATCTGACTAGGTGAAGGTCATGAAGCAGAGAGGGATGATGAATAGCTGTTTCATCTTTGTGTCCCAGTCAATAATGGACCTCATGTCATCCTTTCATCTCAGAATGCAAGCTTTGTGTGATAATATGCAAATGAAATACAGGAAAGAAGAGTTTATAAACATAAGCTTTTGACTGGACGATGTTCAGCCCTAGGATCTTGCATTAACGAGTACATGCAAAGAAATAAAATATTATAGGCAGCACCATATTTACCTTCCTGAATTAATAAAGACTCTCACACTTTTTGACTCCCCTCAGACCTTGTCCTTTGGAAGTGGGAAAGAGCCAGCATCTTTCCAGTCTTTTTTCCCCAGCTGTCTGAGAACCTTAGAGCATCGCTCTGCTAATCTCTCTGCTAACCCTGCTGATAGGACTCCCCTGCCTCTGCCCCTTGCTCTCTTCTTTCTCTCCCTTTGTTGGCTAAAGCCAGAACCACTTTCGTAGCCTCTTTCACGTTATCAGCATTTGCTGACATTTACAGAAAAGTGGTATCTGAGGCTAAGTCTACATTAGCAAGTAGTGCAGACCAATAAGAGCAGATACATAGAGTGAAGGAGTCAGTGCTGAGGTAAGGTTGTCTACATTATCTATACACACTACGGATTCTTTTAAACTGTGGACTAACACTAATCTGGTCCCAGGGCCCGAGTGTCCATTTGGAGCCACAGCACACTAGGTGTGCTCGTGGAGCACATATTCCGGGTTACTGTATTTGAAAGGTTGAGGGAGATAGAGAGGGTCTCCCATCTTCTGAACGGATGCTAACAAACTTCCTGCTCAAAGCAGTGTTCCTTATACATAAAAACCAAGGATGACCCTTTAATATCTATTGATGGTGATGGGTGAAGTGGTGTCTGAAAAACCATAATTAGGCACTCAGAGTGTGTTTACATTAGCATTTTAATTTGAATCAGGCATGTGCTTTCCAAGCAAATCTAACATCCCTATTTACTGCTCTTTGCTTCACCCTGTGGAGTGGCCTCAGAGTGCAGAAAGTGAATACCTTTCAGAAGAGTGTGTGCTGAGAAATAAGACAAGACTATGCAGATTTAGCTTCCTTCATTTCTATCTGTTTTGCTGTTTTGATTTGTGCATCTTTTTTTTCCCCCAGTATCTTGTACCATTCTCTATTTCATGCCAAGCAATTTGTGGGTTTGTACTCCTGGACCTAATTGGTTTTAGGTAAAAGCGTACACTTAACATGTTTCTCGTCTTGTGAAACCTGCTTGTTCATAGGATGCTACGCCCTCATTTCCCCCAAAGCCTTTTATAAGGCAGCCTCCGAGACTGAAGCGCATGAATAACTGAGAAAACAAAGAACTGCAGTGTGCCAGCAGCCTTAGGAATAGAGGTACTAGCCTAATCTTTCAATCTCTGAATGGGTAAAGGCAACCATTACTGCAGGGTCTAAGAGCTGAGCCCTGGAGGGTGTTTAGGCACCTCACTCCCACTGAGTTAAGCGCCTAAGCCATGGGCATGTCTGGCATGTCAGTCTGCATTTCAGTAGCCAGCAGTTCCTGCTCATAGCTACTAGATGACTCTGCTGCCTAGTTTGTAAGCTCTAGGGGGAATGGAAAGGCTTGGATTGCGAGAGCAGAGCTGTTTTTCCGCGTGTTTTGTAAGCATGACCAAAATTATTGTGCTTTTCGCTAGAGCTCAGACATCGGCAGAGCTATATAGGAGCTGAGAATTGCAAGATAGGTCTGATTTTTGAAATACAAACAGACGTACAGGTTGTATTCAGATCATGTGCATTGGTTCTTGTTTGTTTTTTCCTTTTTTAGGATTCACACAAGTACTCCTATGAAAGAAGAGGGAAATAAATCTAGATTTGGTTACTTTTTTCTGTTATAAAATCTAGAATGACTAAAAGATTTTCATGATTTTAAAATACTCAGGACAGAAAATACGATATGCTGATCCAGCTGTGGTAAATCTTCCACTCAGGTAAGCGAAGCCAGGATTCCACTCAGAGGACACTGTGGAGGAAGAAAGAACAGCATTCCCTGCACTGATGTACTGAAATACAAACATCACACTGTGCTAATACATGCGAATCAGATGATAAAACCATGACTAGAAAGAGGGAGTTGTCTAATTATATTAGAAAGACCATAGATGGTGTACAGTACATTACAGTTCTTCTAGATTTAATAAACTGAAAAGCTATCTGTAAATGTAGGGGAAGATGTATGGAGATGATTCTTAACTAGACAATATCATTAGTAGCAGTGAAAAACAGTTGTGAATGTAGTTCCTGCCCCTGTGCATCTCCACACTCATTTTTGGAGCAGTTTTAGATGACAGTGGGCATGATCCTCATGGCCTGACAGACAGGAGGGTTCGGAGATTTGTCCTTGCCAGTCACAGTGGATTAAAGATGCAGAACTCATCTCATTTTCATTGTCATGCTCTGGGATAGACAGAATTATTTTCAGACATGAATTAGAGTTGATAAGCTAGGGTGGATTTCTATTTAACACTAACTACAGAAGACCAGGGCAGGGGGGATTTTCTGAAATCATCGCTGGGTGCTTTTTTGCCTTTTGAATGCATTTTATCTCTTTCCTTCTATTACTGGTGCTTCTTGCTTGTATCGGCTCTGATTCTGCCACCTTCATGCACTTCAGGTATCACCTTAATGCCATAGAAGGCAGTCTGAATCAATTTTGGAAAGTTTAGCTGTAGGATTGGTCCTTCCAAAATATGTATTTGATATTGCAATATTCTCCTGATTTTGAAATAAAGCCTTCCAGAAAAACTAAAGGAAAATGTTCATTATTGACTGTGTATCATAAAAACTCTTATGCTTATTACTTGCATCAGCTTTGACATTACATTCACTAGCAAATCCCACTGCAGGTTTAGGATATAATCGAATGGGCACAATTCCATTGACTTCAATCAAAGCATCATCAGACTCATTTTCTGATATGAACAGAAAAATAAACAAGGCAATTTCGGAGACTGCTGACATTTGTATGATGTGATAATTTTAAAGCTCTTGTCCTTTCATCTTAAACCCCCCCCCCAAAAAAAAAACTTCCACAAAATAGAGGTAGAATTGCTCCCAGGAGACTGTTCGAAAAACCCGGCTGATCATTTGATTTCTCATAAGCTGCAAACACCTGATTTGCAAAACGTATTGTCTGAAACTTGTGTTATTGGGATTCTATTTTTAGCTGTTTTGGATTGTGAAATTGAACACCCGTTTTAAAGATATAGCATCACTATTTTAAGGCATACACATCTGTGGAGAAACAAATGTCAGTATCACCCACGTATGGTATATATTGATTGATGAGCCAGATTCCTGCTGGGATAGTGGCAAGTCAGAGGCAAGTCAGTACTTGGCATCTTAATGGACAAAATTCTCCCTGGTCAGCTCTAACCCAACAGGTCTATCTGAGCTTTCCAATGTGAGTCTAATTCTTGTGTACTCTGCTAAGATTCCAGGGCAGAAGAGTTACTAGAGTATGCAGTTCAGATTGATTCAGGTCTGCTTAATTAAAGCTCATTGTCAAATAACACTCTTTCTTTCTGCAACTATATTGTTCAAGACCTAGTGAATCCATCTGGGCTCTCTTCTGCCAGAATCCAAGGTTTCTGTTCAGAGCGTTTTATCAGTCACACCTTACACCAGCTTCCAAGTGAGCCAGGAGCTCTCCATCTTTTCTCTGCATTGCCACTCATTCAAAAAAAAAAGAAAAAAAAGAAAAAGAAAGAAAAAAGAAAGAAAGAAAGAAAGAAAAACACCAAGGTGGAGGCAGTTGCAACACTTCTCAAAATCCTGGCTCAAGGATGCAAGCAGGATTTCATCTGCAGGTTCTGTCAAATTTTGAAGCCTCTTAAAACTGCAGCCTATTCTTTACACCTGTGTAGTTTTAGTCCTGTATTCTTGTTTTTGTGGACCTTGTTTTCAGTTGAACTGGAGGATAACCTCTCAGTGACAGCATTTTAAGATGCATAGAAATAGGGCCTGGCAAGATAGGAGGATATGTGTTGCAGTAACAGCTAAGGATATGCGGGGTCATTCTTCAAAAAGTTATGAATAAAGTAAAAGGGAAATGGATTTCACAGCAATAGCCATTGACCTTCTTTCTCCTTTCTACCTTGAAGTTTAATCAAGTTGGTTATGAAGCAGCTGAACTCTGTAGTAGCGGGTTCCCACTTCCCCCCAAGCTGTGCCCTGTGCATATACTCTTATATATCCAGTTCCTTTTTTTGGCTTTGATTTTACTCTACGATTTTATAGTCTGCATGCATTTATTTCCTTTCTCATAAGAAGGGCAGTAAATAATCCTCCAAAGTGTGATTTGCATTCACATGTAGGTACAAAAACATCTTAAGATATCCCCTGCTGTGCTCCTCTGAAACTAATGCCTTACTAATAAGAATTTCATCATTAATATGAGCTATTTAGTCTATTTAAGATATACAAACCATCATCATTACAACCCAACATGTGTCAGCACCTACCAGATACTTAAAGATAGATATAGTAAATGGTCTCTATTTAAGTCCCAGCTTGTAAGAAAAAGACCTTGGTGATCTTCAAGATTTTCTGGGTATATACATAGATGCAGGAGGGGTTATTGTCTCTTAGAGACCAAGAAATTTATTCCACAAGGCTTTTCCACCCACCCCATATTAGCTGGTATGCATTGAAGTATGCTCTATATTCTACAGGTCGGCAGGAAAACAGACCTGTGAAACATAGCTTCATTGCCATGGGAGTGCCACCTTGGTTCATCCCTCATCCTTCTGACATATTGACAAACCTCTACGCTGCAGGAAAGCCTTCAGTGTCCAGTGTCGCCTGGGTAACATGGAAAAGAGTATAGTCAAATAAAGAATTTAGTCAAGTATTTTTCCCCATTTCCTCAGTCAGGATGCAAGCAAAGAAACATGATTAAGCTGTTCTTTGACCAGTCAGCTCTCATTTTTTAGAGACTGGTTTCTTGAAGGCAGAAGTTGTATGAAATCTCTGCTGTCCAGAACTGACCAAATGATTTACAAATGATTTAGTGTGCAGAAGGCGCTGCTGTCCTGGCACTACAGAACAGTTGTGTGGAACGGTTAGATGTTTTGAAGATATTACTTGACTATTGCACCAGTTGACCCTGACATTCATTTTAATTGATTCAGTTAGACCAGCGGAAAGAGCCATGCTTACTGTTTCATTGTGGTTTCACTGCAGAAGCCTCCCTTGTTCTTCCATTAATGATGGGAAAACACAACTCCCACGGCACTGAAAGAGCAGGGAACTTATTGACATTGTGAATGCTTTGGGAATTCAGTTTGCCAGTTTTGTGTGGTAATATGCTTGCTGCTTTGTGTTTTCTCATCAACCTCAAAATATGATTGAGCTTTCTTTTTATTAGTCTTTATTTGTTCTTTGATTGTTTTCACCTTGGGAGACTTTTTACCTCATTTTTATCAGAAATCCTATTTCTGTTTTACATTCTAAATTCCTACCGTTTGTAAGCTGTGATGCAGAGTGTCCTTCAATGACATATTACTCTTACAGACTATTAGTTTTACAGTAGCAATAATCCTGGTGAAATTGATTTGTTACTGTAATTATGGACAATTTCAGGTTTGTTACAGAGTCAACTGCTGTCAGCATCCCCTTACAACTCTTTCACCAAATCCTTGACTATAAATAATAATTATGAAAGAGAGCAGGCTTCAGTGCTGATAAAGAGAGACTATATTATAATATTGTGTTATCAGTGTGAGGGCAGTTAGGCTAGTTAAGCACTGCATGATCATTCAAGTGACCTTAATGGCTTGTCACTGAAATAAGAAATTAAATGTATTTTTAAAATGCCCTGAAAAGCTTAGCTCTCAGCACATCTGTCGAGACAAGGATCAGAAAGGTTTTTTTCCCCCTGTAAGAGACCACATGTATCCTAAGGTTTTTTCCCCGTGTTCCTGTAGGGCATTAGGCCAGGCACAGGCAGACACAGAGCAGGGGCTGGAATGGCCCATCTTGCCCAAGAAATGAGATGACAAGCCTTGTTTATGTGTGCTGGCCATACGTGATGACTTGGGATTGTCACGGATGTGGCAAGAAAAGGAAAGCTCCTCATTTTCCTCTGTATTACATGCTGATGTTCCACTGCTGGGATCATTTGAATACTTCTCTGCTACAAAACTATTGGAACCTCATGTACTGGCTGTGCTTGGTAGCCTCTCATCCTCTGTGCGAATTAAATAGTCTAAGGAAAGAAATACTTCAGTTAATTATGTTTTGTGGTTTGAATATGGAGAACTTACTGGCTTAGCAAGAAGTCTGATGATCCCTTTGAAGTATAATCTCTATGAAGCTATGAAACGATCTTACAGTGTCTTCTCCAGTCTCTTCCACTAGCACCAGCTGTCCCCTCCCATGCTATGCTCTCTTCATAGCAGTGCAGAAAAAGGAGGGGAGGAAGCGAGTGAGAGAAGTAATACTACATGTAACTACATATCCTCTCCTCCTTTTGCCTTCTTCTGCAGCACATGATCTGGATGGAGGAAACTGAGCTGTCTTCCATCATGGCTTATGTATGGCCTTCTCTTAGCTATATCAGGAGTAGCAATCCTACTAACAGCCAGTGACCACCAGAAAAAACAGTGACCTGTTATCTTGAATCCTGGACAGAGATACAATAAAACAGAATTTTCACCCCAAACAGTTTGCAGTTTAAGAAAACAGAAGACAGAGAGGAAAAAAACCCACTGCAACTTCATCAAGAAGGTGGAACAATGAAGATTGGCTTTTTAAAGATATTTTGATGCTGATAGATTCAGCATCTAAATCAGCTAAATATACATAGCAATGCAAGATTTAGAGCCATAGCTCCTCTAATTATGGTAAATTAAATGCAATTATACTCAGAAATACTTCTATTAATTTAAAAAGGCTTTTAGATGAAAAAGTTTAAAGCAAAGGATTGTATTAACCAAACTTAATGGTTCTTTGCACTAGCTGTTAATTGGGTGACCTTCTACATGTAGGATTTTTGCATATAGTCCATTGATATGAGCTTTATAAATGCAAGGCAGCAGAACGGTAAAAACTTGATGAGGCATTCCTTTGTCTCAATTCTGCTAAGCAGAGAAAGAATTCTCAGTAATGAATCACAACAATGGCTCTGCGGCCACTGAGAGGGAATAGGGCTATTCTGAGTGCTTGTTAGGGGAGATTAATTCAAGCCAAATGGAATTAAAAAGGTTATAGCTTTTCAAAGCAGCTTCAATTAAACTTGACTAGCACCAGATGTCACCAGTTAAAGGGAGCACACAGTGTATGTGCTCAGCGTCATGAGATACAGCGGGGACGTTTAATAACAATAACAAGACTCTCTTATCCTTAAATTTAGGCTTCTTCAAGGCTAGGCACCAACTGAGCAGGATTTTTGATTGTCTGTATTCAGTTCTTAGACTTGACAAAGAAGAGGGTTCAGATGCCAAAAGTGAGACTAGAGACAGAAAAGATAATGCTAAGATGAGGCTTGTAAATTGAGTTCCTGCAGTCTTCTCAGTGGCTATCTAGATGAATCAAAAATCTGTAGGTACTGTCCAAATTGTTATTAAAATTCCACAGATGTGTGTAACCTTTCTTATGCAAATGTCCAGAACTGCCCTATCTATTCAGTTCAATGCTCAGTTCAGTGCCTAGACTGGCAGGGATCCCCAGCCTAGTTGCTCCCCTACCTACATCTCCTGACGTCACTGGGTGTGAATGTTGAGACACTGGCCATTGGACACAGACAACACCCCAGCATGGTGAGAGAAAAATCTAATTTGTACTGATAAGACTGAGTTTCTTCCTTTAGCAGTTTATAGAAAATTTTTGCACGAGAAGTGGACTGTCATCTTCTAACAGGATATCCATGTGGATATCTGCTATTGTGCAGAGCAGAAGCTTCATCGCTGATTGCTGACTTAGCTTTAAGGATGCTTTGAAGGAAATGGTTAGTTGCTACTGGAATCTCAATCCATTTCAGCACAGTCAATAGAAAAGAACCTGCTGGGAGGAGTGGCAGGCTTTGTTCCTAATATAAACCCTCCTCTTTTCTGCTTATGAATGTGTTTCAGCTTGTAAAGCGGATAGAGGAGGTTCAACACAAACATGAACTTGGATCAGTCTGCATTTCTTTATCATTCTTTATGCAGATTCTTGGCCAGGTTTTGGTTTCTGTAGTGGTTGCTGTATTTGTTTTTAGCATATGTCACCTTTGTATTTGTAGATGAGATCCATGCTAAATAAGGATGTAGGCATGTGAAGAGTAATTGAAAACAGCTGAAGAAAACAACTCAACAAATAAATGTAATATGCGATTGCTTGTTCTTTAACGCTTTGATGTTGCAAACATTTAGGTACATGTGTAGTTTAGGTTAATAAGTTCATTTTTCCCCACTATAATTACAGATGTGAATAACCTTAGCCACATGTTTGAATAATTACAAGATTAAGGCCGAAATCTAGAAATGACACAAATTGCGTTAGTATGTATCATTGCTTGCAGAAGAAGGGTATGGTATTTGTAAGGCATGCAAGGAATATTGTGTGCCCTCACCAAACAAATTTTAAAGTACAGTAATCCTTTTGTTGTGTGTATTTGGTAGGATTTTTGAGGAAAGAGCTGCTGGATGGCATAAATGTATCTGATATGTCAACACTACGTTTTATTAGGTCTACAGCTAGAGGTAATCATTATAGCACAGGAGAATGTGTTTTTCCCATTTCTGCTTCTCTATTATTAGAGGCATTTTAAAAACACTTGTTAGCATAACATCTAGCAGACTTCTTCATAAAAAGAGCTGATAGCACATTCAGCAGTGACAACAAAGGGCCTTCTCTAACAGAAAAGTAAAGAAAAAACTGTCCTAGCTGCATGTATAGAATTTTGACTGCCATATTCTACAACAAGGAAATTCAAATTAGTATGTTGCAGTCCAAAAGGCAAAAAGAGATTACTCAGGAATTGGGAAGAACTAACTGGTATTTTGTGCCCCTGCCCTTTTAATGCTTTGCTCTAGAGCTGAAAAGTCTAAAAAATTCATCAGCTGCAGAAAATAGATGTTCTCAGAGTCAGCCAAACCTTAGCCTGTTTAAGGCTTTAGAGATAAGGACCAGTGCATTGAATTAAAACCGGACTCCAATGGGTGGCCAGTATACAATTTAGGGATTAGTGTTATGTTTTTCATCTCTCTACTCTGGCAAACCACTGCATTTTGAATCAGCTAGTTTCCAGGCAGCCTGCAAGCTTAGTTCTAGCAGGCATCACCACCTGCTACGACAAAGATGTCACCACCAATCCCACTATGTAGTCTTGCATCTTAGAAAAAAGGCTGCAGTCTTTTAGCCAGTCAAAATGGTAAAAGGCATTTCTGGTCACAGTTGCTATGGGAATACAGGAGCAAAAATGAATCAAGCCACCTTGAAAATTAGTGCACTAAAGAAACATAAAATATTCTGAACCTTGAAATATTACGCAGTGGTGTTAAGTCTCACAACTGTGTTGTTATTTTAATGTCTGAATAACAAACTCTCTCAAATATCAGGAAGTTGTATAAAGGGCAACAGCAGCACCTTACTGTGTAGATGGCATTAGTTGCATTTGTGAGGAAAGTGCAAATAATAGTAATAAGACTTCTATAAAAGAACAAGCAAATGGAATGGGATGAGAAAGAACTTGTCTGGGAAAAGGGGTTGTACAGGTGTACATATTTTCTCTACTCCTTGCCTTTGCCTAATTAGCTACCACAGCTCAACATTGCCAATATTAGCCTTTGTGACTGCTAGCAGAGTAAAGTGCTATGAATTGATTATGGTGAATGTATACAAAGGCTAATCACAATCCTCAAGGTAAAATACCCCCTTCAGTGCTCTAGAAGAACTTCATTAATCTATAGCTATCTGTTTCACATTACCCATTTATGCAGTTTACCTGATGAGGAAGGCTGTCTAGTGATTTAGGTACTCCTGTACTCTCCCAGATTCAAGAAGATATTGAGTGACCTTACTCCTCCTGAGATTTTCAATGTTTCTTTGAGGGTCTGGACTTAGACTACTCTGCAAGAAACCTGGATTTAGTTTCTCAGGATGGCACAGTCAGCTGTCTGAGACAGCAGAGCTGCAGTCCTTGTGCTTAGTGCAATTCAGGGAAGGTGCCCATGTGCATTGGACAACTGAGAGTGAAACACATACACTATGGGAAAAAGACTCCCAGAAGCCAGGGCGCTGATGAAATAAAACCGAGATTAGCCAGCCAGAAATGCTCAGGGGAACAATACAAGCATGCCCCATCTCTGGAAGGCCCATACCCATCAGCTCCAAGCCCGTGGGGTATGCCTGTGGCTGCTCAAGCACAACCTATGGAAGTCCTTTCTTGGAAAGAGAGAAGCTGCTTCTCATAAGAAATTGGGATCCTCCCGAGAATACTCTATTTCCCAGGGATTAAAGTGTGTTGCTGGAAAGTAACAGACCCGCTTACAAACCTTTCAAACTTTGCATTCAAAGAATTCAGTCCCAGATTTATGTTTTACCTTATATTTTGAGAGGAGTGTCTCCTGCTGGAGCTGTTCCACTCTGTAGAAATTATTAACTACTCTGACTGAGAAGGTGGGGGGAAAAAAAGTCTACCTTGTATGCAATGGCTAGGATACTAACTTAGGGAGAGTGAGGTTCCAAGTCACCAGCTTAATGAGTTTTTGATTGTTTTGTACAAATTGCTTCTTTCCAACAAGAGCTCTGTGAGAGGGGATTTAATATCTGGGGGCAGGGTGCATAGGTGGAAAGGCCTATGCTGTCCTCCACATTAACCCTACAGGGAACCAGCAGAGACACTAGTACAGCTTCAGGTGGTTATGCAGTTTCTGTAGAGCACTTTCAGGGTGCCAGGACTCACAGCCCTGTAGAGGGGTAGCCGTGGACCCCCCGTCCCCAGCAGTATCACACCAGCCCCAAGGGAAGCGCAGTGCCAGTGGAGAGGGAGCAGAGGTTCCTAGTGGTGGTACGTGTTTGTGTGCTGGGGGCAGATCCTTCCCCTCCTCCTACTTCTTTTAACACCTTTTCACTTGAAAATCCTTAATAGGACTCTTCAGAGTTTTCCTTTTTCTTGATCCCTCCAAGCCAGCTTCTACCAAAAGGGCATTCCATGTCAGAATTAATGTTTTTTCAAGAGCATTTATTCTCCCATGTGCTCTGAGCAGCAAGAAGTCCCTAGTTTGCCCCTGGCACAGTTACCTCAGAGTCCTAGTTCCCCTGTAGAGGATGTATCACAGCAGCTCCCAGGCATGAAGAGCACCTCAGGGAATCTGAGGCAGTGTTGCAGTCCAGAGCATCCAGGAATCAGTGCAGCTATCTCTGTTCTCCTAGAGAAATAGCTCAAGTAATCAAACAAACTGATTTTTCCAAAGTGAAACATTCAGAAATTTGTGCCTGTGGCAAATTTTTTAAACCTCAAGTGTTTGATTCCCAAATAGGCAATACTTTTGCTACTGCCAGGATTTCCCCTGAAATGGAAATTTAGCATTCAGAACAGCTATGCAGGCTAGAGTAATCTCTTGCCATATCCACTTTCTCTGGTCCTCCCACCTCTACACTGTCAGGGATGTGCTGTCCCAGCAGTGTTAACACATCAAACACACACTATTGTTACAGGTTAAGTAGGACAAGGCAAAGTTTTTGCACGATTTTAGAGGACCTGGCCTCATAGAGTCAATCGAACAGTTTTCAGCTGCTGTGGTTTTCTCTCAAAGCAACAACTTTGTCAGGAGATTGAGCAAAAATGTTCTGAGTATGAAATAAGATAGAAAACCTTGATGTGTGTTTGTGAGCAAAATTTGCCCTTTTCAATCACAGCCATTGCAGTATTGCACTTTGAAGCCTTTAAACATTAACCAAGAATACAGAACATTTTCTGCTGTTTGGGGCACTTGTGTTAGAAAATCAAGGTCTCTTAGCAGTTGAGAGGATTATCCTGGTTCTTTTCATCTGCACCTAGTTTGCTAGGGATAGTATTATCACACACAGGCTCCAAGTCCCAGGAGCTAGTGGATTTACTTTCCCTTGAATATTGGGCATTCTTGATGTGCTTACACTCAGCTTTTTGTCTTTTTCTGACTATTATGTAGTGATCACATAGCAATTTATGAAAACCAGAAAAAATTTTTCTCCTGTCTTGGATTGTCAGGGAGCAGCAAGGGACGGTGAGCTGGGAGATGAGGGTGAGCCCAGTGCCCTCACCCTTGGAGTAAGAAAACAATTTACATAAGCATGTATTCAGTGCATGATTTCCTTATGTACACAACGTGTTTCAGTTTCATGTAACTAAAAAACTGAAAATTTTTAATCAATGTTTCTGTGCTTTTTAAAATGAAAGCCAAATTCTACTTACATGCAAGAGGCTGCAAAAGCTGTGATAAAAAAACCCTATGTGGGTAAAAGGAGAAATATCTTGGATCTAATCAAAACTGTGGGAAAAGGCTATTCAAGTTTTTTCCTTTTTTTCCTGTGCATTTTTTTCTAAACGTACTGGAGCTGTTGTCCACTTTGAGTTCACAAAAAGGCTTCACTTGGAATGTGTCTCACATTCAGGGCAGTTTTAATATAGTTGGTAATAACAAGTTAGATTCCTAGGAGTATGGCAATCCTTAAAACTGGGGCACTGCCTTGATTTTCAGGGACCTGGTGCCACAATCCATTCTTCAATAGCGCGAAACAGATAAGGGAATAACACTTTCCCTGTACCTGTATCATCTGGGAGCAGGTAACGTCTAACTGGAATTTCACTAGCAAACAGGAGGAAGGGAAAGACTTTCTGAAACTGAGAAATGTCAGCAAATTTGTGACAGTCACTTACATACCAGTAGAAATATGTATATCTTCTGATTAGCACAGGGGAATTTCTAACCTGGCGGAAATTAAACTGTGTTTATTCTCTTATTGACAGTTTTTAGTGGTTATTCCAGTGACAAAAACAAGGTTTTCCTTAGGACTATAAAAGAAAAGTATAACTGCAAAGCAAGATTAAAATTGCTTGCTTAAATTATGATTTCCTGCTTACTGGTTTGAAAGAAGATTAAAATTGTTTTTTAAAACACTTCGACGATGCTTTGGCAATCAGTCCATCCATGCAGGTCCACTTGCCAGCATTCCTTGTTATTAAATGGATAGGCTTTCACGCTGACAGGAGCTTAGGGACATGGAAAGGGAACTATATCCCAGAAGTCTGAACTTCATCCTGGAAAAGCTTGTTCATTTCTCTTTCTCTTTTGGCACCTGAGACCTTTGCTTTTGTTGTTATTGTTGTTATTAATGAGGAAATATTTGTGTTAGAATATTTCATCCAACTCATGCATCTTCTACCTTTCCACTGAGTTAATAGGTCACCTCTATTTGCAATATGGTACCCTGGAGAGGAGAATGTGGCCACCAAACAGATATTTTAGTTTGTGAATTAATTCAGTTTCTCAAATTGAAAAATTCACAGGCTGTACACTGTTGTCCTAAATTACTTTGCCAGCCAAACCTTGCTACCAGGCTCAAGTCTGAAAGACAAGCAGAAAAGCCATAGTCTGAGGAGGCTCCACTCTCTGTATTCAACATGCAAATGTAAAATAGACACTGTCTATGCTCTGTATATGGCACAAACACCAAAGGTTTTGTAGGCTTTTTTCTAATAAAAAGTCAGATGGGGGCACCCATCCACGAAAAGCGAAACTAACCTTGCAAACCCAGTTTAAGAAATTCAGCTTACTTTAAATTAAAATTTAATGCTTTGAGTTTTACGTTCTGCTATACAGCAATCGAGAAACTGAGCAATGAGCTGCAGCACAGTGAGCATCCTGGCCTTCCAGGCTGAATTCATTGCTCAAAGTGAGGCTGAAGGTCAAATGCCACCAATCCACATATCAGCAGACATCGCCGAAATCGTTTGAACCCCAGAGTACCACGCAGTGATTAGATATGCTCATTTATCATGTGAGATTTTACTAAAGAAAAGAAAAACCTAACAAATACTAAATGCAAGAACGTGCCCTTTATAAACATAAATTAAGATTTCAATTCTATGAGGAAGCTGAAAGTCAGAGTTTGCAAAGCGATTGTAGCTTAGATCCCATGCAAACGCTGCAGCGCCTAGCAGGAAAGGTATGCTCAATGTAGCAGCCTTCTCCCTGAACTTCTTCACTGCACTGCGAGGGAAGGGATGCTGAGGGGCTCTGTGCTGAGGAGGGCTTGTTTTACCTGAACTTCTGTGCATAGTTCAGGCTACTCCCGGCCCTCATAGGGGCCACGCTCAGACTCCACAAGGCTGATCACCTCCGTTCCAGAGCCAGAACTGAAGAAAACTTAAATTGCACATCACTTGTTTTCTTCCATGATTTTGTCTCACCAGTTAGAAGGTCTGTTTCCACCCAGGCCTGGTGTTACCTATCCCTGAGGGTTCTGTTTATTATAGGCAGTCCTGAAAAGAAGACAAAAGTGGAGAAATCCACTTGCACTAACCCAATGGAACTGAGTGATATACATACATGCTTCAAATTTTTCTTTTTTTATCAGTCCTGCCTGGGATTTGACTAGTCAAATGAAGTCTTCTACTTTTACTTAAAACAAATGCTTTACTTTTAGGCCATTTTTGCAATGTCATTGGCATAACAACAAGCACAAGCAACTTTGGTTTGAGTTCAAAGCAGCATCTGGGCAATCTCTCTTGATCACAGAGAACCATAACTTTAATGTTGCTATCTGAGTTAGCTAGGAACAGCTCAAAGGACCTTATGAAAACCTATCAAAAGCCCCTTAAAAGCAAGAAAAAGCACAAACTATTCCAACACCTTCCAAAAAGTAATTTCATGGTGTTTTGAAGCCCCTGCAAATGGGGCTGTAGACTGTAAATACTATCATCTCATCCATGACTATATATTGCCGCAAATGAGAGTCTGAAATTCTCCAAACTCTTGAAAATCAAATTCTGACCCTTCATAGTACGGAAGATGATTTAGATTGCTTCTTTCCTTTTTTTTTTCTCTAGATAACTATGAAATACTCCTAAATACCTCACAGTGACTAAAGCCAGTAAGATGTTTCACCATATTACTTTGGACAAATTAGAGTAGTTTCCATTTTCCTTCCAGTACTTTCAAAGCTATGCAACTCAGCAGGAAAGTAAGGCCATTTAAGACATGTACATTTTGAAATAACAGCTTGTCCCCACCTACCCTTCACTGACAGTTCTAGCACATCAGGCACTAAAATTTAAGTTCCTACGGGTGTGGGGCACGGTGAGATCCCAGATGCCGTCTAGTTTCAGAATGTGTAAGTATATAATAACAGGGGAAATTGTCAAGATTTTTTCCAAGTATTTTCTATACTGTTTCATCAGAAAATTTGGAAGAAATTGATACTTACTTTCTTTTGACCAGATAAAACGCTTCCTCCTTCCAGCACCATATTTAACTAGTACTCTTACCCTCAGATTTATAGCATTGGCATGATATATGTTTACTCTTGTATTTTTTAAAAAATCTATTACTATAGAAAATGATTATCAAATATATTTAGGGTTTTACTGCAGCAAAACTCCTAGTGACTTCACTGGGAATAGCTAGTCCAAATCTACCTGCAGTGCTGCAGCATGGGCAGAGAAAGATAGGCTAACACCTTTTTAAAGGAGACATATAACAGTGTAAAAACATCTGAGCTCTGCCAGCTTCAGCAGCTTCTCAGGGAAAGGAGGGCTGCAATTGCAAGGTAAGCAGGAGACTGGTAGTAGTGACTAGAAAGAGGTGGTGGGAGAGGGATGGGTTCTGGGAATCAAAATGGCGTGCTATGGCTCTGTTCACCAGTCTTTTCTAGAGTTACCACAAACAACAAACCAGCAATTCTGCCCACAGCAAGTAGGTTTTCCCCTTCTTTGCTCAGGGTTCTGCTTTCACTGATGGCGTTGTTCTTGATAAGATGTGCTATGGGCCATTCTTCAAGAGACGTTTTGAGGACCTGTTCACATGAAGAGGCATTCTTGCATTAGACAGTGGCAAGTCCATGGACCACCCTGACTTTTGATTTCATGGCAGAGTCTTGACAGGGTTAATACCTTTGGCAGGAGTAACTACCTTCAAAGGATGCAGTAGTCTCCCCTGCCAAAGCTAGCTGAAATCCCATCCAGCAGTCTTGTGTGAAGACCGTAAGACATGGATCTTGATAAACTCCACTTCCACAAGGGTTAGTGTCTCCTGGATAACTGAGGCAGGCAGGCACACAGGATACTGCTGCTGTCTGAGTTTAACAGAACATCAGAGAATTGGAAGGGTCCCAAAGGAAGTCATTTCTGTTCTTCAGAGTCTTCCCCTTCCAGTCAACAGGATTTACAATGGCCTTAAGATATGCTAAATGTGCATATATAAAGTCAAAAGAGCTTTACAGCCTTGATCTCACATCATCAGTTTACAAGATTATTATGAGTTCCTCTATTTAATGGGTAGACAAGCAAAAGCACATAAGAACTGAATGACAAAGATACAATGTAAGCACATATTTGAGAATAAAATTCAGATCTCCTAACACTTATCCTTAGCAATGCCACTACCTTCTGCATAGGACAGTTAAAACCGGCACCTGAGCCTATTTATAATAAAGTGCACTGAAAGTTGAGAGTAAAGAATCTCTGGATGCTAAGAAGAAATGAATGGGAAATACGAGAACTACCATTCCCAGAAGGGCCAATTATCCTAAGGAAAAGCCATTAACTAATCAGAACTTAAATGCATATTTAAGTTTATATTTTTTGAATTATATATTTTTATATTTTTCATGACTTCAAAGTGGATGGTTATTCTGGTCATCTGTGAAGAAAGAGAATGAAGCTGGTCTGGTTTTCTGTAGGCTGTTTTTTCTCTCTCTGTTACAGTGAATAGTTATCAAAAACAGCATTATCAAATGAAAGGAGAATGGGAAAACCTGTTATAAGTAATTTAATTATACCAGACTTTCTCCCTATCATCATTTGATAATGTAGCTTTTAAAAAACTGTTGACATGAATAATGAAAGAGAAAGGAGAAAAAGTGCAGCTCCCTAAGTACTTCCTTAGAAATCTGAAGCATCACAAAATCTACAGCATGCCAGAAAAGATAAAAGAGCAGTGCATGTGTGTACGTGTGTGTGTTTGAGAGAGAGAACAAGTTTTGTTTTTCATTCAGTTTCTTCTTCACATCTCAAAAGCCATTATCAACGAAGACAAAAGAAGCCACATAATGTACTGTACCCATGACTGCCACAGATGGCCTTCTGGCCTTTTTTTCCCCATACTGGTATGTCATCCATCAGCTGCTTCCTACCCTCTCCCTGTGACAATTTTCAAAGAGTATGTAAAGTTTATCAGTGAACCCCAGAGATTCCATTCTTTGCATCAGAGCTGCTACATTATTCTGGATGTATTCAAAATGTACGTCATTTTCCAGTCTGCATCATGTATTATATATTAGTAGTACATAGTAATAATAAACAGTAAGCCTTTCAGACTTATTCAAGTAATAAACAGAAGCCTTTCAATCCCAGAATTTGCACACAGTCACATCAAAGCTGTGTGTCTGAATGGCAAGTTTATAAACTAAACATTAGTTTAACTTATTTAGTCTACTTATTTGTTTTCTCTGTTTTGTGTTAATGGTGGTGGTATCCACTCAGTGGCATAACATAATAGCTTTCAATCAATAACAGTGTTTAAAAAGCTCTTGAGACCATGCCCATTTGTCAACTTTAAATGAAGACCATTCCCTAATGTCATGCATAAACTGGAAAAATGCTCAGGCCTAAAATGACTTTGGTGGTTTGAGCATTGATAGGCAGCCAGATATTTATCTTTCCATACCCCAGAGAAGTACCATTCATTGCAACATAGCAAAGATGGAGCTAATGGAAAGGAACAGAAGAAAGGTGGAAGGGTTAATTAAGCATGGAGTCCGATGAGTGCTTTACTCACAGATGGCCAAGCAGAAACTGAAGCAGAAGATGAAAGAGCTAAGATCTGTATCTCCTTCTTCCAGGTTTCCTCTGTAGAAACAGCGATGGCATTTCAGACAGGTCTCAGCCAGTGATGCAGTTATGACAATAGTAGAAGGTGTCCTACCAGCAAGATGATGAAGATGATTCCTACAAATAAAACCAACTCTAATGAAAAGATGTCTCCTAGCAAAGGGAAAGGCTGGAGTTAAAATGCATCAAAATGAATCTTATTTGGTGATCTTGCTTTCACCTATTCTTTCTATAGTGCTTATAGCAGGACAAGGCAATCTGCCTGCTTTATCTGTAGCTGTTCCTTACCTTAGTATCCAAGCAGAGTCCTGCTGTGCTCTTGCTCTTGCTGTGTGTTCCTTACAGTGGCTGTCTCTGTTACAGCCTGACCTTCACTGCATCAAAAATCTATTTCAGGATTTAAAAATTGGTGGGGAGATTTTTGTACATGTTCCTTCCAATCTTTTCTTAATTTCCTTTGAAATGAATGCATTAATATTAATTTTTGCCATCCTCAGTTCATATCGATTTATGAACCAATTTGCCTTGTATGGATTACTGCTCTTAAAATGTGCAGATTGGCTGCTTTTGATAAATCTAGCACACTATCTTAGGGATAGTCATTTTTCATTCTAAATAGTTGCACTCATCTTGCTTGCTTTATTTCTCCTAGTTGAAACTTTATCTTTCTGAATCTTGTATTGAGCAGTGCTTGTCCTAACTTACTTCATAGAAACTGCAAATTGCTGTTGACCCACTTCAGCTTGGTATTTACATCACAGTAAGTAAAGGTAGCCTAAATAGCTGTTGGAATATACTTGGCATTCAGATGCTGGTCATAGCTTGACAATCTCTTCTATCTTGACAAAAGAACTGAATACCTAGGTTTTTTTCTTATCTGACTGTGCTAAGGTATGATGACCACAGATCCTGTCAGTTTTGGTAAGTGGAAAAATGAAGGCAACGATTATGTTTTAATTTTTAGAATGGATTTGACTTCAGCATCTAAAAGCTGGTAGACTTTGCACTGAAAATGGGTAAATATTCTTAAAAGATGGCATTTAAAAATTACTTTTCTTCTGAGCTGTAATTATCACTCACCATCTCTCAGTCCTTTCACTTTATAATTATTGATGACACAGTATCTAATTTATATCCGGTCTTATTACGGTCCCCGGCTAAAGAATGGAGTTTGTCAATCTAAACAGTGTTACAAGTTTTTCACGAGACAAGCAAGTTTTCTTCAGACATTTTAACTCCAGGAACAATCATTATGGCAATTAATCTTGTCTTTCTGTCAGGTGTATTATAAAATTTCCTTTCTGTTCTCTTGTTTTCTGTACTTCATCTCTAAGAACATAAGATCTGTTATATTTTTCACTGGGTCTTCAGAAGGATCTACCTTTCTCATGTTCTGAACTAGTATTTACTAATGTCCATGCTCTTGCAAAGAACAACAAGGTCCAGCAGGATTTCCTGACAAAATCAGAAGTATCATGTGTGTTCGTGTGCATGCGTGCCTATTAACGGGTGAGGAAGGGTGAAGGAGAGAAAGGAAGTGGGAACAAATAAAGTTTCTTGTTTTAAAGATCACTCTAATATAATGTTACTTTTATATAAAATATGGACACACGAATCAGCTGATGATTCAGACTAGGATGTAGTGTGGCATACCATCACACAGCACGAAACAGAAGTGATTAAGGGATGCTGCAGCTACACGATACACCTCAAAGTTTAAATAAATGGTTCAGAGGGAGGATATTTAGAACATAAAACCTAAGTGTTAACTTTAGTAGGAACAATGCATGAGCTATGGCAAAAATTTATTTAGTATGATAAAAACACAACAATTTAAGATCTGATGCCAACATGAAGCTTGTGAAAAACAGTGTATTTCCTGGTCTAATACAGCCATAAAAAGTTACCCTCAATGATGATCTGACTATGTGCGTTGACAGACACTGAATTAAAGCTTTAAGCAGCAGTAGCAAGAACTGATTAGCAAGGTCAGAAATGACCCCCAAAATGAAGGTATGAAGCTTTTGAAAACTTTATGGCAATGTCATAGACTGTTTTTTTATTTCAGTCTATTGCAGAGATCTGGTACTGTGACAGATGCAGTCTCAACCTCTCACAAAGCAAGGAGGTGCTCAGGTCACCATACATTGGGTCAGCCTCAGGAGATTTATTTATACACATGTGGGTCTAAGGACCATATGTTAACATCTGATAGAGCTCTGTCTGGACTACATTTAGAGTACAACATTCAGTTTTGATAAGCTTATCTGAAGAAAATTTTTTTAAGCTGGGTAAAGTACAGACTGAGAAAACAATTCACACACTGGAGAGGGAGGGCTCTTTATGGAGGAGAAACTGAGGGATCTGGAAACACTTCGTCCAGAGAGATAACATTTATTAAATTACAAGGCGGAGCCATCTAAAGAAACTGTGGTCTAATAAAACTCTACACCTGATTTAGTTAAATCTTTGGAGAGAGAAACATGGGGAGACCAAGACTACATCTAAATTAATAGGGAATACACATAAGAATTTTAAAAGATATTACAGAAGCATGTTGAGAAAGTAGAATGCTTATAAATGGGTTCATAGGTGACTTTTCATTCCTTTTAATGGGTTTAGCTACTGAGTGGGGTCTTACAGTACAATGTTTCTGTTCTGCACTTAGCATAATTCTTTTCCCTTTTATAGTATAGGACTGTGAGAACAGGCAACAGGAACGTTCAGATTGTGGTTTTTTTAAGAGCTAAAATAAGGTAGATGCTCGCATTCCTTAGGCTTAAAAATGTAGACTTCTTTTTCAACAGCTTTTATACTTTTTTTTAAGAGCTAAAAATAAGGTAGGTGCTTGCATTCCTTAGGCTTAAAAATGTAGACTTCTTTTTTTGACAAGTTTTATACTAGCATTTAGAAGAATTTAAATCCAGTACAATAGAATAGGGTAAAGGAGTATGTCTGCAGCTTGTACAAACACACACCCACATACACATGCAAAGCTGAAGAAATCAAAGAACAGAAGTATTATACAGCTGTACAGATTAACGAAGCTAATGTATATCAGCAAGACTATGAAGATTATTTAATTTATCTCTCTATATAAAATAACCTTTAGAATCTCTCTATATACATACACATCTGTAATGACTTTGGTATAAAGATTAATCAAGTCTCTATAAACCAGAGACTTGATTATCTCTATATAGATGACTGATATTTCTGTTCTGTGATTTCTTCAAATGATTGATTCACTAAAAGACTGATTTCAATTGCTATCAGCATTATCACTGACTCATTTTCTTTTCAGCTAAAATATAAGTAGAAAAGGACAGTTTCCACTTTCAGCAAACATAAGGGCAGCTATACTGATACTAGCTGAATGACTCTGGACTTATTCTGCTTTAAGCCTGGGTTTGCCTGGAGCCAGCAGTAGATTTTTATAAAAACAATATACAATACATTCCATGTCTTACGATGATTTAAAATAAAATGTCTTAATAAGAGTGATGAATAAGGATTGAGACATATGCCAACCTACTAATATTTTGAGAAAAAAATTATAGTTTTTAAAATAAAGACTGAGGAAAAAACTACCAGTATGTACATGGTCCATGTACCATACAATCTGTCGTGACACCTTCTCTGGGGATGGAGTCTTACAAACTCTTTATATTCAAATAAAGGATAGGACTGAAGCAGACAAATTAAACTGGAGCAGTCTGAATTTTCAAAGTCCCATTTAAATAGGCCACAGAAAAACAACCAGACCAAATTTATACATGCTTTAATATGAATATTAGAGATCTAAAAATAACTGCAGAAAAGTTGAATGCCTGTTTTAAAAAAGAACATTGATTTAATCACATATCAAAACCTTGGTGAAAAGAAAATAACCAGCAGATATTGCAATATAAACAGTATAGGAAAGACACGAACAATTATATCGACAGAAAAGTGGTTCTGTATGTCAAAGACAATAAAGAATCCAATCAGATAATAAGTATATCAAAGCATATATAGACTGTGATATATATACTATAAACATCTGTGGTTTGAAATTCTGTATCTGAAAGGAAAATTTGGAATTATTGCTACCACATAACCGGGTCGATGGCAGGAACTGTGACATCATAATAGAAATCAGAAAGGCCTTGAGGAGACACAGAAACAATGGCAGACTTCAGTTACGTTCTCCTCCCCCTGTACCTTGGGTAAATATGCTACAGTGTGATGGTGAGGCCAGATTTCTAGACAGCATAAAATGCCAGTTAATTGTAACCCTAAAAATGAGTAATTACTCTTGACTTAGTTGTGAGCATTGTGTAGAACTCAGTTCAAAATGTTATTATCTAAAAACCTCTCTGTAAGAGTCATCTAATTTTCTTAGATTAAACATTTTTGCAGGAAAAAAAAGCAAAAGATCTCTTACAGTAATGTTTAATTTCAGAAAGGAATTACATAAACTGAGAAATGCTGGTAAAAGAAAATTTAATAGAAAGAACAAAAAGCTTGCAGTTATCATATAGAAAGTTTAAAGACACTATGGCTGGCATTTATAACCAGGAGGCAAAAGGAAACTTAGAATAAAGACATCCTTCAAATAAATAAGGAAAACAGAAAAGAATATAATCTGTAGGTAATTACATATAAAACACAATAAAAATGTCTAAAATGATTTGGGGAAAACTTGATAAAGACATAGAGATTAACAACAAATCCTATTTTTAAATAGATCCAAGGAAGATGCCTTGGGGAAAGTTTGGTAATAGCAACAGATGACCATCCTGTTAAAGAAGAACAGAAATAAAATAAGGCCACGGGAAAAACACTATAAATTCTTGACAATTGTGCATATTGGAGGTTACCATGGCTGATTTTTTTTCCTTTGCACAAGCTGCTCTGTCTCAAATTCAGTTTTGGCAGGGTTTAAATAATTCAGACTGAAGAGTGACTAGTTTGCTAAAGATACTGGGTTGTTAAGAGCAGCAAAACTAAAGTCACATGAGCTGCAAAAGGACCTTACAATACAAAATAACTGAGTAATAAGTTGACATATGACACTGTTGATGAACACTAAGTAAAAGACTTTGGGGAAAAAAGACTCTCAACTTTACATGCACAATGATGGATCATGGAGTTTGTGGGTTCAAAAAATAGTTACACATGTACAACAGTTATTCATCAAAAATACAAGCTCCGACTTAGAAAACACCTCAGTCAAAGGCTGCTGGAACCTGGCACAGAATAAGGAGAAATAACACCAACAACTTGCCCTGTGTTTTATATATATGTGCTACCAGCTACTGTCAGAAAGAGAATTCTAAGGCATATACATTTTTCAGCTGACTCAGTACAACTGCTCTTTGGTTTAAATCTGCATAACATGCAGGTTTTGTATTTAAAGGATTGCATATATTGAAGATCCAGGTCTATGAAGACAACCTATAAACCATTTAAATAATTTTATATTGTTGGAAAAGAGGGTAGATTCATTGGAGATTGACTAAAATCTAAAGGAAATATTTTGAGAGCAGAAAAACTCTTGGGTTAAGTCGTTTCTTGATAAGAAGGTTGACATTTGATTTCAACAAGAGGTCTACATGTATACTTATGGCTGGCTGGCAACACAAGTCTGCATTTTCTCAATGCTTTCTGTTGCAGCCAGTCTTTAGTTTAAATATTTTTCCATGATTCTTGCATTAAGGATAGCAAAATCTGATCCTATTCTGACTGCCTCTGAGTATAATCATTTTAATAATCATCAGTCATTAAATCCAACATCCCTTATTATGAAGAGGTAGCTGGAACTTGGAAAAATCCTTTGCTTTAGGCAGAAGGATGAGGGAAAAAAACAGGAAGAGTAAAGGATGATGATGATAATTTTTGGTTAAAAAACAACAAAAGGAATGACAAGAAAAAAGTCAATGGGCACATTTTCTGACCTAGAAGAAAATGTTTGGACTTAAGGGAACTGCCTGCAGATACTCAAGTATTTACAGAAAAGATAGCTGAGGTAGGAGAATGAGGTCAAAAAGGGGCATCTAAAATCCGGGAGATGTTGACCTTGGTAAGAGCACTCCAGACCAAAAAAGAACGGAGACAGGGAATCAAGAAACAGTGTTTCTTGATCAAAATCTATGCTATGGGCCATCAACAACTAAGAAACTGTTCACAATGGAATTTCAAATTCAGTATCTCGTCTTATTTAATTCCTCAAAGATGCATCCCAGAAAGGAAAAATATGAGCACCCATGGGCTTTGAGCATTAGAGATGATCTGTTAAGGTAGCAGCTGGTGCAGGAAGTGCCAGCACTGCTCTTGGGACTGGGACAGCTGGTCTGAGGGATCTTCATCACACAGCAGATATCAGGGTTAACACTGGCAAGAAAGTGAGCCTGAATACCAAAGAATCAGGCAGTGCTGGTAGTCCTCTGTCTCTCTGATTGCAGAGATTAGATATGTGATAGGATGCAAGGCAAGACTTGACTTAGTACATATTTTTCAGTTCAATAATTAATTTTTTCCCTAAGTACCACAATATGTTGAATTTATCTGCATGTTTAGCAGACATTCAGTCACTACCTGTCAGTATCCTAAAAAGCCAGATGTCACGCTTTAATATCATGGATGTAGGAGGATCATTAGGAGCCAAACAAAAATAAGTCAATTAGAGTGCAAGACTGATTCTATTTAACTAAACATGTCCAAATAGCAAAAAACATAACATATGCAAATAATTTAGTTACTTCTTGGCATAATATTCAGCATTTATCTTTAAAGATCAAAACATACACGTATCTTATCTAATTGCAAGACAAAATGAGTCATCCCAATATAAAATTAGTCATGACTGAAAGGCTGTTTCAGAACAATTACCTTCATGATAAAAATTACAACATTATCACAGTATAAATCTGTAAATAGCATTTACTCACAACATCTATGGAGTGAAAAAAAGATGGTGCAGAAGAGATCTCTGTTCTTTTATTTTGCAAAATGAAGAAAAGTTTATTTCATCTTGCTCCTGCTTCTGAGGAAAACAAAGAAAGATCTAAAATTAACAGGCCAAGAGAGAAAAAATATTTCATTCCATCCTACACAATAATTCTTTTATTTTTTTGCTGAACATCTGCTTGTACTGTATCTCAATTACAAGCTACAGCGTATCTTCCTAAAATTCTTAATAGATCATCTTTATGAGGAAACTCACCTTCCTGAAATTCTTAATAGAGCATTTTTATGAGAGAACTCACTCCAATCACAGTGTGCATCATGCAATAATATTAAGATCTCCATTAATTTAAAAACATACACAAACAAGTAAGATACATGTGATGTCTTACTCTCAAACCAGGGGGAAAAAAATATACAGTCTTCAAGGACTTGTCCTTTAACTCAAGAGTTTGCATGTCGTCTAACTGTCCTTTTTGGGACAAATCCAAATATCAAGGCTTATCAGAAGATATTGCAAAAATCCCTGATTTGATTACTCAGCTCTTGCTTTTAAGGGCACTTTTACACAGCAAACACAGACACAGCCAAGCTGTGTCTGCCTATGCTGATCCCAAACCCACATCTAAATGGGAGTGTGATGCAACAACTACTGAGCCAGGATGGGGCCAGAAGCAACAGACATTTACTGAATGAACAGAATATTTACTGAATGAAGCTACATTCAACAGCCTTTAAAGGAGACACTGGCACTCTTCTGCCTTGCTATAAAAACCTGTCTTCATAGCTCTGCCAGTGGAAGTGGCTGTATGAGGACTCTCCTATTTGGTTCAAGCAAAGGCTGTAACACGATCATGAACAGTCAGTCAAGATGATCTAAATTAACTTGGCTGATTGCTCATAGTGAAGATAAGGAAATGAGTATTTCATCTGTTCCATTGGCAGATCTGTAGGAACAGTAAAGTACAACTTGTTGGCAGTAAAAAGCAACTGAAAGAGGTAACACCTTTAACTACCATAGCTGTCAAATGCCAAAAAGACTGCCTTTCCACTGCCTGAGGAACTTACATCACTGAAAATGCTGTGATGAGACAGGCATATTTCTCCTCAATATTTCCTGTTAGCTGGCATCCCTTCCTGTTGATGGCTCTTGGTGATCCTGTTTTTCAGGCAGTTTGATGCACTGTGCAGGGAGCCTCATTGCCCATGAGGCTACAGATCGTACTAGGCAGCCATACATGTAAAAAAAAAATGTAATATCAGTACTGCAACATCTACCAATTTATATGAATCTAGCCGTAAATCCTTGGTAAAATAATCTATGGGGGTATATTTTTAATGGTGTTTCAGGTTTCTGAAATCCAGTAGCGTATTGTGATTAGTTTGTTGAAGTTCACTTCTAAATGATAGTTTTGCTCATACAATAGCAACCAAAAGAATTGCTAAAAGGTGGGAATTGGAAAAGCAAACATCAAGAAAGATGGCATTTTATATTCTTTAGTGCCTTGTGTGAAGCTGTGCATGTCACACCAAAGTGCTGTACATGTTGGTCTTTTAAAAAATCCACTGTAGAACTGGTAGCCAGTGGAAAGCTTCTTTATAGACTGAAATCATTAGTATCCCCTGCATGTGTGAATACTTCAACCAGCCACCTGAGAGAAGCAAGAGTTGAGCTTATTCTTAACAGCAGTAAATATCTTAAAGACAATAAACTCATCAACTACTGACTTCTTTTTCCCTCCCTTTCCAAAAATAAAATCAGCAAGGAAGCAGAGGCTACAACAGCATTTTCATGGACCCCTCATAATCCAAGAATCGTATCATACAGACATTCCTGTGGTCATAGTGTGAGAGGTCTTCATGGAAATGGGCTTAGAACAGGTATCTCTTCATGATCAAATTGGATTTCACAGTCGTCTTTGGCACCCAAAGCCAACGGGTCCCCCGAAGCTGGGGTGGGTAATTCAGGGGCACTCATATGAGGAGTCATGCAAAAAAACAGCTCTGTTTCATCTTATTCTCCATATTGGTATGAAACCAATTAGCTATGTACACATGCTGGCAGTATGCCTGTGCTACCTTGTTTTATGCTATATGGATGTCACAACGAAAGGAAGGAATACATTTTTGGAAAAAACTAAATCATGACAGAGCTGCTGCTGAGTGGAACAGCTCTTTGAGGAAGTGGCTAGTACATGGTCTCTGTTTGCTCAAAGATCACTCTCAGAGAATAAAATTTCAGGACAGTATCAGAGTTTTTGCTTTAGCAAGGCAAATACATTATTTTACTTCTAGATAGCCTATTATCAACCTTATTGTCACTCCAGTAGTGAAGTATGCATGTTACCACATTATTCATTTGCATGTAGCTTACAATACACTGATCTGGGGAGAAGGAATAGGAGAACTAAATAAAAAATACCATTTGGTGGCACTTTAATAGCACTGCCTCTCTGCAGGAGAGACTGGTGAGACTATAGTACTGGCAATCTATGAATCCACACTTAATTCAGCATGAATCCAATGGGATTCTAGACTACCAATCTGAGGCTATTTCATTTCTGACTCACCAAATGAGCTACTTTATATCTTCATCAAGAACAATGCAGTCCAAGCGTAAAACTTTCAAGAGCCAGAGACCATGGCAGAGTCCAAGAGTATTATCTCTTTGGCAATATTTTGCAAATAGTTCATCTGCAAATAGTTTTCAAATACTAAAGGTTCAAAACAATCTTGACTTGGTATTTTCCTATACATCTTTTATCTCCCTTTTTATATCATTGCCCTAACTTTCTCTCTCTTGCATTAGGTGAAAACCTCAGCTTACTTTCAAAGGCTTCATTCCATATTTGCCTGCATTTCTGCTCTCAGTGTTCTTTTAACTAATGCTTATCATCACATGCAGAATATCTTACAGTACAGTCCTTGCCACAGTAAAACCAGATACCCAGCATTTTCAGTTTCTTAGAAAGAATGAAATCTTATTTTCCACAGTCAGAAAATCCTGGAATTTTCTTTCAAAATTTCTGTTTTGGAGTTGTTTACTTCCTGTAATTTCCTGTACTTCTCTCCAGATGCAGCAAAGAGTAGAACCTTATGAAAATCTTGACAGATAATTTGCATAGTTGTGGCTGTTTCAAAATATACAATACACATGGAAGAAATAACTGGGAACTATTTAGAGTTATTATGACTACTTGCCACTATAGACATGCACAAATCTTAACAAGAGCCTAATTACAATGAAGACTAGAACTTCAGTCACCAGAAGTTTATTCAGAGTGAATAAAATATACAAGAAACACCTCAAGTGACAATCACGGAAAACCTAGTTTGTCCATACTAGTTATGTGCCAGATAGCTTTTTAGAAGACTTTGGAAAAAGAAAAGGGACAATTGGCATGCATTCTCTGGTAGACCCTGTCAGGCATAAAGTGAAAAATAAAGAAATTCAGCAGAAAAGGATGAACTGTGTCCAACAGACAAGCACAGATTATATGAGGAGATGTGAAATGAAAATCCCTGAAAGCAAAAACACCAATGATATCACTGGGGCAAGAATTTCAGTATTCATTTTTGACAGCTTGTTATAAAACCTGAGAAAAGGAGTTTCTTTGTTAAATGGTATCTCATTCATCTTTTGTATATAAGCACGTTTCTGAGACTGGAATTCATTCTACTAAGTAGAAAGATTTATAAGGAAGCAGGAACTAATCTGAAATAAACACCTTTTAAAATGGCATAAAACCGGACTTCAAGATTGTGAATAAAATCTATGAAATATCTTTTTATATACACATCATTGCCATATCTAGAAACTCTTATTTGTGCAGACAGCCTGAACAATTAAACATGCAGCTGTCTGCTTTGAGCTCAGATGTGTCTTTGCGCATGTACATGGTCACCATTTCAATGCTTAGTTTTTTAAAAAATGAACTCCAAGGTTTTTGTCTCAGAGATTAATCTCACTTGTGCTCATATAAATATATTCAAGTGAATCTTGTTGTGAACCCAATTCAGTTCTCGTCAGATTTGATTTCAGAGGGGGCAAGGACTCAAAAAAAAATTAAATGTAAATGCCATTTTGTAGGCTTGTGGACTTCTGTGAAACTTTGGCTTTCCTCCACTTCATCTGGTGCGATTGTCTGAATTTCAAGCACATTATTATGTACAATAAATGAGATCTTGAGTTAGATCTATTGAATCCAGAGCATGTTAGCGATGATTTGCCTTTATTATTCATGTTCTGAAAGCAAAAGGAATGAAGAATTTTCTTTGAAGAAAAATATTAGGTAACTGTTGCCATATAGTCTACCTACAATTAAAACTCTCTTTGATTCTTAAGTCATGGTCTTCACCTGCACTTGCATATATATTTTTTTACCCCCATTTGAATACACACAAATCTAATCTAAGTTGCAGCCATCATCTAACAGAAATGCACAAGAAGTCAGCTGCATGAGTAGACAAAGAGTTCAGTCTTCTGTTAAATCAGATTAGCATTAAATTTAGAAGGAAATGATGGAGGAGGTAATACAATTTAAGAACATATTTGGTGCCCTAGGCCAGCTGGTGTTAGTCTGTGCTGAAGCCTGCACTACTGTGTCTTCATTGCTGTTATTACCTTTGCTAGCTTGAACAAAGGTCTGGCAGGTAGGACCTCCTACACTGCAATCCCACCTTCGACTGATGCGTAGACTTTCAAACATTCCCTGATTCCATGAACCCAGCTTTTCTGGAGACTCCAGTGTTGCTAGAGTCTGGAGACTCTGGTCTGAGCCATGCAGAGCACTGTGCATTCTGGTCTAGCCCTCACTCACCTTTGCTGCTTTTTATTTCTTACCTTATTGCTAACATAGCTCCTACATAGAGAGGGGCAAGGGCTTCAGTATAGATGGTGCCCAGCTGCTCTTTCTTTAGTGAGCCATGAAGAATGCTGTGCTGCCAAGGATTTGTTTTTTTTGCAATCTGAGTGGAGAGCTGAGTACAGGTAGGGTAAGGCCAGTATGAACTCGGTCTGAATATCAGACTGTTCTTAGAAGTACTAATTCAAGGACAACTATTTCATGGCCAGTTTTCCAGTATTACCATTTACATATGGGTCCTTGAATTTTGTTCTTTGTCTAGCATATTGACTGTGGAGCTTTATTGTCAAGCAGGTCTTAAGTGTGATACTAAATTTCACTCTAAGGTATTTTGATAGGTTATCTTATCTGAAAAGATACTTTGGATGAAAAAGACAGTGCAATGGAATAATGACTATGTGAGAGTATCTATTAACATGTAGATAAATAAAGAATATTTATACATCTTGGTTTTTTACTAACTTTCAATAGCTGGTGAAATACTTCAGACTATGGCATCTGTCTGCATTTTTCTTTTAAAAATTTATGAAGTTTTAATCTAATCAGTCTATCTATGGCAAAAAAGTAAGCAGCCAGCTATCAAAAAACTCATATGTTGCAAATCTCTCCTAAATAGTTTTATTGATTTGTTTCAACTTTCTGACATCTCTAGCATGAGTGCTAAATTGATATCTAACCATCTGGCACCAATGTCTTGTTCAAAGTTACTGTTTTCAGTTCAGATTGAGGTAATGTTTATGCTGATGTGACTTTCAGCCGTGAACAACTTTTGCCTGTTGCACAGTACCATGACTGAGTCATGGTGTAGGGGAATACACATTAGTACTGTCATTTGGGTGAGAAGTAGTGGAAAAACAGTATTTTTGTAATGTATTTTGCAAGTGAGTAGAAAAGGAGAAGAAATGAAACTAATCATTTACAAGCATTCTCTGCAATGAACTAGAGATGAGAATGTAAAAACCCTGAACCAACAATATGGCAAAAATAGTAAGAGCACCTTGTAGAGATTTGTAACAGAAATATTAAGAATGGTATAAATGAATTATGAATGCAAATGTGTGTGAGAGAGCAGCAGAAGAAACAGCAGAATAAGGGTTAAAAGAATGGCCCATACTGATAACAAATGACACCATCCCCAGGACACTGCTCCCAGGACACCTTTCCCAGCAGTAAAACTGAGGCATGTATTGTTTCTGCCAAGACCAGAAAGCCTGTGCTCTGATATGACCACAGTATACATGACTTGTTGGCTGGCTGGTTGCAACCAGGCTGCAGTGAATCACATAGCCATTCCTTGTTGTGTTAGTCCACCAGGAAAACAGACATATTTCAGACAAACAAGGAAGAACAGACAATAAACAGCAACCTCACTTACGATTTATAGAGACAGAACTAAGCATGATTCTGAAGCAAAGGACCATCCCATAAGAACTGTAGGCCCCTGAAGGGCGTAAAAGATCTCTCCAAAAAGTAGTTCACCATTGCCTGTGGAAAGAACACCAGAGATGAGACAAGGACTCAGTAGCCAGCATTCCCCATCCTCTACCTGGCATACAAGTGATTCTGACTAGACCACTTGGGTACACATGTCCTGGTGTTTCTGGTTGTGTGGGTGTGAGTGAATGAAATCTGAGAGAGAATGGGTGTAAGTTGGTAAAATCAACCTGCTTAGAGATTCTATAAATTAAGCCTTTCCACAAGACCTCACACTTACATTTGTTACACTAATTTTATGCAAACTCAGCATGCATTCATTGCTTATTGCAACATCAGCGTACAGTCTATCTTATCATTCTTGCCTGAAGGACACAATCAGAAAGAATTAGAAAAGCTAAAAGTTTCCTATATTTCTCATGCTAGAGAAAATATATCACTGCTCCCTTGGTGTGTGAAGGTAGAACATGCAAGCACAATTCCAGAATTACTAGGTAAAAAAATCCCTAAAACATTGAGCTACTTTTTTAACCAGAACTTTAACTTCATCATCATCATAATATTGGCTTTAGAGAGAATGTACAGCCTTGAAAGACTTCCCTTCAGGGCATGTAAACAGTGAATACACATTAACCATTTAGAGATTTTACTGGACTCGGTGACAAGTAATTTAAAAACAAGAGGTCTGGTTGATCTGCTTGCATGCCATGTGATGTAATATAAGCTGACATCATGACAACTCATTTGGCCCTGTGTGACCTAGTTTCCAGAACAGCTAGAGTATAAACCTATCAATAATGCCCATAAATTTATGCTAATAGAAATGGTGAAGTCATCTGTATGTTTGTGCACCCTAAAGAACTATATGACCTAGTGAAAGTATTCACAGCAAAATGTAACCAGTTATTGTGCCCAACCATACAATTAGATATTTTGGAAATAATTCTGGCTCTGAGATAGAATAATAGATAAAGTCAAAGTCAATGGAAATTGCCTTTGCTTTCACCAGCACAAGAAATAATGGACCAAATTATGCTTTAAGGTCCTGCTGTGCAGCTCTACTGGCTTTTCTGAGAACAAATGAACCATACTTGCCTCACTGCTTCTAACATCAGGAACATGTGTTCAAAGAAAGGTTCTCTGCTACTAAACTTCGTGGATCCAACTCAGCTCTGACAGGTCTGTACTGAAGTTAGTGAAGTGATACATTAGACATGAACTAATGGCAGGGAGTGGGAGGAGTATCCTTTGAATCTTCACTGCTGTAACGTCTCAAAGAATATGGTCTTACTCACTGTCTATACGATATAGAAGCAATAGTGATAGGCGTGATAATATAGGGATGCCACATGCACATTCTCTTCCTTGGCCAGGTGCTTTCCTGCAGAGGGTTGTGACTTGCCATTCTCATCTGACCAGTAGTTCATTTGTTCTCCAGTCATGTGGCTGTTACTGGCACATCTATATCGCAGGGAAGGATAACTGCATGCACTGCTTGTCACCTGGTGGGTATCCGTCCATGTGATGTGACACACACAAGTAGCCAGTTACCTAGCTGAGGTAGATGTTGTTTTGTCCACATGACAAGTGGTCATCTGATGGGATGGAGAGCCTCAGTGCATGTTTTTGAGCACTTCCACAAACAGTCTGTGATCCATCCTCCACTCCTTGAAGCTGAAGAAAGTGTAATTGATTTATAGCTGGTGGAGGAACACTTGCTATGAGCTACACCATGCCTCATTCTGCAAAGCTGACTATATGCATGATAAACCCACTGAACTGCAGCAGTTATGAGAACAAATAAAGTAGTTATACAGATGTTTTCTTCTTGAACTAGCCTTGCCAGTAAAATATTTCATTTTACTAATGCACTGGATTCAGTCTGAAGACTGAAACTTATCTCAGTTCCTTTGATGACAAATGAATCAGATTCCGCATTTAAAATGCTCACTAGAAGACAGCTTTGCCTGGATCAGCGCTACCAAAAAGTATTAGTATGCTGTCAAGAATGATACTTCTGACTGTCTTTCTAATAATTTATAGGTCAATGAATAAGGGCATATGTCTTGATCCATAAACCAGTGGAGATCTAAAAGGACCCCAACCCTTATTTTTCTAATTAAATCTCTCATCCAACTCTGCTAACCTCAGAAGATATATACCAACAGATTATCACTTATGGCAAATTTTAGTTCTCCAAGAAAAAGAATTATCCAAAATAAGAGTTATCAGGAGTTGAGAGGCACATTTTCCAGGGAAGTGGAAATGACTAATTCAAGACTTAATGGCATCAGATGTAGCATCAGCAGCCTTGGAGAGAAACCACCTTTGTCAGATGCAACCTGTGTCTGAACATATGCGGGGGATGAACAGGGCTCACATGAAAGAGGACTACAGAGAGTGAGCTCTGGAAGGGATGTATCATTCTTCGTTGCTGAACCCAGAACGTAAGCTATGGTCTGGTTTCCCTAACTCGCAAGTTCTTGTTCATTCATAGTTGCAGATGTTAAGTAGCAGCTTTCTTGCACCTGTTCTGCTTTTTTCATTTTTGGTCAACGCTGAATGTTTACTTGTATTCTGAGCTTCCACAAGTTTTACCCCCTACGTACTCTTTCGCCTTCTGTTTATCTATTGTCTTCAATTATTTCAAGCCTTTCTTTCCATCAAGCAATTGCTTGAAATTCCACATTTCATTTCAAAGCAACACATTCCATCTTCTATACTTTGGTTTCCAGTTACTTCCCTGTACCTTTCAAGCGTTCTCAGATGGGAATTAATTTCAGATTAAGCAGCTAACAAACCTTCAGAGTTCTATTTTTCCCTTTCAGTTCAGTTCTCATGATATTATGATATGACAGACTGTAAAATCATCTCCATCATTTAGATATAACCTGATCCATTCAAGTCATCATCATCAGCTTTTATTTCTTAGGTTTGAGTCTTGGGGTTTTTTTCCTTTTCCTTTTCTTTTTCTTTCTTTTTCTTTTAGTTTAGGAGTGGATTTCTGTCACCTGGAGTAAACAATTTGCCGTAAAATGCTGGGAGAAGTTTGCCACTTCAGCATCACCCTCCTTTCCAAATGCAAAGCAAGCTAGTCTTGCTGAGTGAAGGCACAATTAACTCCACTCTGATTTTAGCTGGTAAAGGACAGCACCTGTTGAAAGTACCAGCTAGCATACACATTGTCCACCGTTTTCCATACCAAGGACAGTCATAGTCTCTATAACGTGTTAACTATACAAAAATATTCCCCAAACAATTTCTGCCTCACTACAGCTACTTTTTGGAATGTGATTGATAGAGTCCTTCAGAACTCTCTTTATTTCACACCCTTCTTTCCGCTTGTCAAGAGTCGCTGGGTTGCATTTGACAAAGGAGATTTCCTTATACACATGCAGCAATCGGCATTACCAGGCCTTCAGCTGGTTCTTGTAGCTCCATGGAAAACATATCTTAGCTTTTCAGAACCCCATTACACATTTTGGGTAACAGCTCTTTCAGTATGCAAATGCCAAATGGCTCCTCCAAGAGCCGTGAGTGATGATCTACTGTTGCCACAACAACACAGCAATCTGCAGCCTGACCATGCTTTAAGCAGGCAGAGTTTACTTGTAGGAATACATCCAGTTTATTTTATCAATATAAAAGGTCAGCCTTTCTACTACAACATTGACAACTAAGTCATAGAAAGCTAAAAGATAGTTAAATTTGTTTTTAGAGGTTACCCATAAATTTTAACTCCACTCTCATTTCTTCATTATGATTTCTCTCCCAGGCATCCACTCAGCCATAAGGCTGGAGATGAGGTTAAGTAAGTGTTCTCCCTAACAGAGATAAAAATTAGGCTGGTTATGAATGAGGATTTGTACAACTAAATTGAAGGAGTAGCTACTGAATGCAAACTAACTGTAAAGGGTTACTCTTTTCATCTTCTTTGTATAGTGCTGTCAACTAAAATGTCAGTATTGCTTTGTCTGGCTTGTCTTGGACAGTGACATCTGTGAATGCAGAGTCTGTCACCTTTGATTTGCTTCTCTTTATAAGAAAGCTCACTTTCATTTAGTATTCAGTACAAATACAGGAGGGAGGTTTATCCATTCCCCCAGGAGCTGACCCTCATCACTCCTCTTGTGCTTGTTACTGCCCTTTCTCACAAAGACAAACCATATTTTTTTCAGCCAGTTATACCTACTTTTACACATCATCCAGCTGAAGATACAGTAGCTACATGTCTTGGTATCACAACAAAAAATCAACTTGTTCTGGAACTTATGGAATTCAAAAATGGTATGCAAATGTCATGCAAAAGTGATGAAACTGGAAATGGGATGTCTTGACTGAATAACAACTCTACTGGTGTATTGTAAATTTTAGAGAATCTCATCACAGATCTTGAGAGTTGTTCTGTCTTTGTTTGCTGTTCTCATCGAGCAATGAATACTGAGCATCCTCATTGAGCTGGTTTGTTCCCTAATTTCCTTAGGTGTGCTGACTCCTTAAACATGTCAGAGAAAAGTACCCATTGAAAGATCGAACCATTCCTTTCAACAGTCGCTGAGGTTAAAAACTATTTGTTTCAAGGTATTGTTGTTAAAAAACTCAACAATGACAATCACACTTTGGAAACATTCGTACAGGCATAAAGTCTTAAGATGTGTTTTATGTTTCCATTTGCCATCCTTAGAGAATGTAAATATCTTACTTTGAATATATTGAAGTCTACAGTGAATTCCTTGTGAGATCATCATTTATTATTTTAGCTACTCTTCCTCTTAATCATCAGCTCAAAGGTTGTATCAGACTGACCTTTCCAAATGTCAGTGTCCAAAGCAAAATGGAGGAGGTGTCTTAATGCATCACTGGACTTAATATGCAACAAAAACCTTATCCAAAGTCCATTGAGGCCCATTAGAAGATCCTTTTTGTCTTAATAGCTTTAAGTCAGGTCAATAAGTATTAGAGATGAGGCTTATTCAGAAGCTTACATCTAAGCTCACCCCATCTTTTAGGAATTTCAGATCCAGAGGCAGCACTAAGTCAGGAGCTCAGCTACATCTTGAATATTTGCATGCTATAATAGAATAATAATTTACTGATTGTATTTCTTGTACAGAGAAGAGATGCATGAGTCTAGAGGGAGGGCTTAGGTGAAAGTGCTAGTCAGAATAGACTTTGCGGTAGCACACTATGGCAAAAAAGGAATAAATGAAAAAACATCACTCAGACTTCTGGTGTTATTTCCTTTTTCCCCATACCTCCTAGATAAAGGACTTTCTGGCTCTTCACAGTTTTTAGTTAGTCTAACAGTGGAAAGAAAAATGCTGCATTTTCACAGACTAAAGCTGACCTTCTTTCTAATTATTCCCAGGAAGAAAGATTACCCAGAAGAAAATTACTTAGAAGGAATTACCACAAGAAAAGAGGGTGATTGAGTCTGTTCCTTGTTATGCTATTTTTGAGGCTAAAGACAGTGCAAATACATTGCTTAGCCCTCAGAATTCTGGCTACTCTTGTCTTTGAACAGCCCTGCTGATCCGGTGTTAGAGATGTGCAATTTGTCAGTGGGTTGCCTTTATGCCTGATATGTGTTTTTCGTCTCCCTCATGAAAATCTGGCTATGTCTTGGACCTACTGAACAACTCAGGATCACAATTCAAGCCATAAGGCCCTTCAGATAATTGATTGTACAATTCAAAGTACAATATATGAAAAAGAAATTTGTGCTGCATCCAAATTTGTAAGTACAATCAGATTATGGAAGTGACCTGCAAACACTGTTGAGCACAGCTGCAGAGTCTCCATGGCTGACTGAGTACGAGATCAATACGATGGTGCGCAACACCATTGGTTTACCACAAGGCATGGCAGCAAGTGAGTATGGCACTGGGAATAAAATTCCGGTGGCCACCTTGTCAAAAACCTGAAGACTTTTTGTCAAAGACAGCATAGTTCAATAAGCAAAGATGGCAATAAAAGGCACTTGGAGTCAGTAAATATTTTATAATTGCCCTTTTTTATCTATTGAATTTTTGAAAATTTCTTTCAGGTAAGTAAATCCTATCACAGACCACTGCACAACTGACCTTCCATGCTGAGTAAATCTAAGGTAGAGCATACAACGGGCCTGCTGCTCCTGAGACACTCAGAGAGGGGGTTGATCCAAGTCTTACCATCACTGAGAACCTGTCAGTAGATACTCTGGGCTGATGAACAGATCCAGAGTAACACCACCACTGAATTAAACTAGATTTTCCTTCTGTGAAACTGGTGCAAGTGAAATAAATGTAAGTGAGCATTAAAATCTCTGTAGGGGGGTTACTTACGAAATATGATTTTCTTTTCCAGAGATTTTCATAGAATTCCTCCATTTGACACAGGAATTAACCCCCTGAAGTCCTGTCTTCTAAGCAGGGAATGAGACATCTCACAATGATTCTGGATCTGACTTTAAAACCTAAATGGGAGCAAAATGAGTTTACATCTTCTGATGGCTAATAAAGAAAACTAGAAGGCAACACTTCTGAATAGTAACATTTTATCTGCATTGGGAATTTTGCCTGCTGTGTAAAACCAAGCTGTTTTTTATGTGAAAAAAACAGCTCCAGCCCAGCTTCCTTTAAACAGGATGCCCAAAATAACTTCCCCAAAATGGTTCATATGCCTCAGCAAACCTTAAGGCCAACCTTTCCTCATCACAAGTTTGTAATGTAATCTTGCTCTGGTCTGGCTTGTGTTATGTTTAGTTTTGTTTTGTTTTGTTTCCACATCTTTATTTCTAGCCCATTTTAAATGTCAACACCATGGAAGTTTTTTTTTCAAAAATTGTTTTGTTAGAAATAAACCAGCACTTGCTCTGTGGTTATTCACTCTTTTCAAAATGCTGTGACATGGAAAAATGATTGTTATTATTTTTTCATATACGAAATTGATCCTAAAATGTTAGTTACAATAGATTCATGGCAGAAAATATGATTTTTAAAAAGGCTGGAAGGAATTTTATTAGAGGTAAGATGAATTTCCAAGACATTTTATTTTAGTGTGAAAATACTTCTAGGCTTTATATCGTCTCCACTTGTCTATGGTGAAGTTCTACTGATATTTCCTTTGAGATAATAATCTCATAGCAATTATTAAATAAATGCAGTATAAAGAAGGCTTACTAAAATTCAGCAAGAACTTGTAATTATGCAAGAAGTAATAAGCAGTAACTACATGAAGACAATGGATACACTTTTAAAATTAAACTTCCAAAAGTGCTTTTGAAGAACATCATTCCCAGTGAAGGAGGGGTCTTCAGTGAGCAAAGGTGGGTCTGCTCTGCACAGCTCTGTGTAGCTGAGGGTATGTGAGCTGGCTTGGTAGCTAGAGCCAAATCAGTGACATGAGCACATAATCTAAGTTGGCTAAATGGATGTCAGGAGCTGACTCACCTATACTGCACTACGCTGTAGACACAGACTAAAACATTGGCAAAGGGTTCAAAGCAGTTTTCTGTTTAGAGCCCAGTTTGGCCACAGACAGGATCCAGGAAGAAAGTGGGCTGTTGTATGACCACATAACAAGTACCTCTATTTTGTTTTCCTCAACAAGCATTTTTGCAGACAAACAATGGGCTGCACTGGAGGCTATTTTAAAAACAAAGTGGTTGGCCATGGCAGATCTACCTGGCTCTGTGGAGAGGAGAGGGGACAAGACCAAACAGGCATTATTTGCTGCCATGCATGGCAGCTATCAAGTGACAAAAAGGTGATGGCTGTGTGCTGTGCTGGCTGGCAAAATGACGTGTGCTTGCCTGGTGTTGTCTCAAGGGAGCCTTATCAGTGAAATGCGGTGGTGAAACCTGGAGAGATGTCCTTACCTTCAGGTGCCTCTGGGGGTTGTGTCCCTTCTGCTGGTAATAAGCTAGGGATGACCACAATGACTGTCTACTGTATTCAGCACACACGTTCATCTAAGCAAAGTATTTCTCAGATCAGCCCTGAACCATTTCAAGCCCACCTCGAGCAGAGCAGAAGGCTAAAGGTTTTGGCGTCCTAAGGAGCTTTCAGAGAAACTGAGTCTTATTTGAACCTTTTCCTTGAGAGGCTGGGTTGCCATTTTTTGTTCTCTGCATCTGTGGCCTGAGCTTCTGTGTGGAAATCCTCTAGGCTTGATTTGAAGCCTCAGCAGGATATAGTGGGTGTATCTTCTTTAGTGGGGTTCTGCAGAGCTAGAACGTCAAATATTCGCAGCACAGAGGCATAGCTAAAAAGGAATTTTCTCTGTAAGGGCTGCAATAAGACAAGAATCTCGTGATGCTGCGTTTCACAAGTCTTTTCCTCAGCACCCAGACAACCTAAATTTGACTCCTTATTAATAACTGGATTGAGATTATAATGGGATGGCCCAAGAACAGGCACCTACCTCCCTGTCAGTTCCTTTGAGAGACCTCTATGTAATCATTGAGGACTGAGGCCATATGAACACTTTTCTTTCAGGGCTTGCTGTGAGGAGACAAAACTTATTTTGTCTTAGAAACAATAATGGTGTTCAGCTCCTGCAAGAAAGAAACCATGCTCATTATTCAGCAATGCTATCTTGTCTCCTGCCTTGATACCCAGCTTGAACATGCTGGTTCCCTTTTGCAAAAGCCTGCAGAAAATGGCAAGGTACATGGGAAGATGAACAGGAATAATGACAGCATGGAGTTGTGCTGCAGAGCCTCATGGAGTGGTTGAGGGAGAGTCCTCAGTGTGGCAGCCTCATACTTTGGGAATAGCTGCTCATTGCCCCCCTGTATATAGACTGTGAGGTTCAGGCACAGGCAATTTGCAGGGAAGGGCTGAAAGCCCAGGGGTCTGGATTCAGCCCTTACTATTTGCTTTAAGAACTGTCACACAATGCTGAAAGTCTGATAGGATCTTTGGCAGTGAGATGTCATCACATTGTGGACTAGTCAGAGGTGGAGAGGAGTGCAAGGAGAGCCTTGGTGGGTACGGTGGCATGGAGTTGCTCTCTGGAGGTGCTGTAAGGATCTGCAGTGTGACTGCAGGGCACTCTTGACTGAAATGTCCATCCTACGGCAGTCCTCAGGAGCTATCTAGCACAGCAATGTAGACATGATCATACTTAACAACATGAGAGGACCCTCCATCTAGTCCTTCAAAGATAAACCTGAGATAAGAGTTCCTATTGAGTAGGGTTTGTCTAGCCAGTTCCAGTAACCGAGTTTTCTGCTGCTCTATTTTAAATAGAAGCAGAAAACTCAGTTCTGTCTTTATAACAGATTAAAGAAATAAGCCAGATCCCCTCAAAAGCAATGAAAAACATTTCGCTCTTTGGTTCTCTTTCCTTTTCAATTTTCCCAACCTCACCGCTGTATTGTCCTTTGCAGTTAGGGCTACCACTGCCTTCTGGGAGACCTTGATAAAGCCCAAGGAACTCAGAGGCCACATATTTGCTGATCTGATTTTCTGCATTATCTATGGCTCACTTGTCTGTTAAACAGTTAAAAGCAGACTACAAAATGTAAAACCACATAGGATGACATGAAACAACAAACTGGGGGACAAGGAAAATAGCCTTTCAACAAAGAAGAGTCCTTCAACAAAGAAAACTTGCACAAGCTGTCTAACTCACTCTCACCTTGTTGCTCACTTGTACTAGTTTTGTACAGGTTCATCTCTGTGAAACCAAAGAGAAGCTTTGTATTTCAGCCTGCCCTCTCTATCAGACCAGCAACTCTGCAGTTAGCATCCTTTCACTGCAGCACTCTCTTATCAGTATTGGATGTCAATTAAGAGCACATTCTGCCTGTACTGTCTGTACAACACTCTACACTGTAGTAAGAACAAAGAGATATATAGAAATAGATGAAGACTCAAGGAATTAGGTTTGACTACAATATCAAATATTCTAAAATTTAGGAAAGCGTAGCTTGTGTATCTTGGTGTATGACATCGGAAATCTGTCTTACAGGAGGAAAATTTATAATAAATGACAGCATCACTGTTCTCCAGAGGCAGGGAGTACACAGTTCTTTGGAATTTCAACACCTAAGTAGTAATAAAAAAAAAGTGATAAAACTCAGTGAAAACCATGAAAAGCAAACAAAGTAAACCACGGGAAAAACAGTTCTAATCTTAAAATGCAGGACTGACATTTCCATAAAACAAAGCTTTAAAGAACACAGACATATCTATAGTTTAAAGACAGAAATGCATACATAAAAAAATAGATGTACCAGCCCTAAGCAGATACCTGCAAAGAAAATTGGTTGGCATTTCTCATATTACTCTATATATACATAACACGATTAACAAAGATTTACCTCAGAGGCAATCTCATCACCACTGCAAGGCAGAAAGTGACTACTCGCATTGCCTTTCCTAAAGAAGACAGTACAGTGATGTAGAAGGACTTTGTCAGGTGCAGGGACGACTCCCTTTTATCTTGGGTTAGGTACATACGGTAATTTTCTCTTTTTTTCTATATTACCAAGTCCCCTCCTATTTCAGTCTCTTCTAACAGAAGAGCCCCACTCTTTCTAAAAACCTGCTCCAAGTCACTTCACCCACACCATCAACTCTGATACTCTTCACTGGTCACAACCCCCAACCCCATTTTTCTGTCCCAGCTACCCCTCCAGTCTAGAGCCGGAAACATGGATGCTCTCTTCCTGGTTGCCTTTCTCCACCCACTGCTCTGCTCATATGGTGTTGATGCCTTTCTGATTTCACATGCGCACACACACACATACCCCTTTCTGTTAACTGCTCGTATCTGGTGCCATCTTCCCATGCGCCATGCAGCCAGCCCATGGAAGCTAAGTTTCCCGCAGAATTCCAAAATTCCATCATCAATGCTTATTTGAACAGTTGGGCCTTCCTCTCGTCATTAGGACTTTGAGGGCAGAAAACAAGAAGATGTTTAACATGCTGAGGATATGTTTCTGAAGAGATATGATGTGTAGAAGGAGAAAGGCTTTACCACTACACCTAAAATATTCCTTGAATTGAACTTATTCAAAGAGGTAAACAGGCTCATTAATCCAAGCTGCTCTTGTAGTAACATAGCTTGTGCTGATTGGTAAAAGTGTTGTACTTTCCATTAAGACCTTCTGGATTTGGGGGGAGCTTGTTGCCTCCTGGTAGCGGTATATCACCTACAGTGGATGAGTGAGAAAATTTCTCTCTTTCAGTTTCAGCCAGTCTGGAATTCTACTGCTGCTCCATTTGTTCAGGTTGGATCCTATGGCTTAGATTTGTGCCACAGACGTCTAAATGCACCTGAAATTTTAAATATCAAAAATCTTAGCAACTGCAGCCAGAGCAGTGAAACTACCTCAGCTCACAGTACGTTCCTGATTAAGGGAAATGCACCACGTCCTGGGAACTCAGTAAGGGATGCACAATGAAGTGTACCACAGCACAGTGTGGTGCAATGCTTATTTGAACACTTGGGCCTTCCTCTCGTAATTACCACTAACTGAGAGTTAATCAGCTGCCAGATCCAATTCCAGCTGTCCCAGTTATCCAGCAAGTAGCCTTAGAGATGTTTCAATTAAACACAATGTAAAGTCTATAAAATATATGCACAAACTTGGCTCCTAGTGAGACCTCTTGATTAAAAAGACATCATTATTTCACACGTCTGCTAATTAGCAATGACAGTACCTCTGAATTCAGAGGAATTTTATTGCTTCCAGCATGTTACCACACTAACAACTGATGCAGTCCTGTACACCGCTCCAAGTGCTGATCTTGAAAACAACACCATAAAATAACCTCACTTCACCTCTGATAGTCTTGCTGGGAAAGACTTTGGGGCATAGATACTCAGCATAGCTAGAAGCTGTCATATCAGGGGAATATAACCATATAAACTGCAGATAACAGAAATTTGGATTCTGGCATATTCTTAATTTTCATTTCCTTGTTGCCCTGCTTCTGCATATCCTGTTCCACGTCCTACTGAAGGCTGGTCAGAAAGTGGCTATTAATACACAGTGTAAGAGAAAACTAAAACCAGAATAGCTGTTGAAAAATTGCCTTGCTCTTTTTAGGTAGCCTGTGCAAGCTACTTCACCATTACGCAAAATTAGCGACCAGTAAGATCTATTGTTTGTGATAGCCATAACAAGACTCCACTAAACTGAAAAATAATCAAATACCATTGATTACATCTGTCTGCAAGTTGCTTAATCATAACATGAACAGAACAATTGAATAGTGATGCATGGATACCATCCTAAATTATGGGCCTGTGACTAATTCACTTTTTTTAATACTTAAAAAAGACCTCCATTTCAGGTATAAAAAAATAGAGAGTACTACTCTCTTATCTACACAGTATTGTCCAGATAGGGTCCACTGGTTATTGTGTTAAGTAAACCATAGTGACATCTAATAGTCTGTAACTTTAGCATCTCAGGTGGTAATTGAAAGTATAAAACATTGAGAATTCTCAGCTGGGAGGAGCAAGGTTGAGTTTTGCAGACAGCCTGAAATAGCTTCTAGAACTTGGAAAACTGAAGAACTATAGGTAGGGCACAGCAAATTCTTTGTACTTCTAGTTTATTCATAGTTCAGGCCTTAATGAAATTAGTACAAAGCATGCAGTGATAACAAAGAATACCAAGGATTAAAATATGTATGTCCTGCTGGGGAGAGTCAAAAACTTCGCTTGAAGGATCATTACAAATGTAAAATCCATGATGGAAAAGTCTAACAAAATGGTTTTACATCTTGTGCCATATTCTGGATATGAAATTGTAGATAACTTCTGCCTCAAAGAGAAAAATACACAAATAATATAACTCGATTTTATTTACCTTTGCTTTGGCTTCAGGTGAACAAACCTAGCAGTAATTGTAGCTGTACTCAGTACAACAGTTCCCCATTCCCAGAAATTTCCAGTCACTAACACTGTCTCTAATAGGCTGAGTGGCATGTCAGTTCTCTGAAGCACCTTTGAGATGATGTCTTACCCAGATTGGCTGCTCGTACCTAATAGCACCAGTCATTATACCTGAGCAGATACACTGACATCAGTGAAGCTCAGGTGTTACACCAGAATTTGATCCACAATGTATAAAAATAAGATTGATGAGGCATATTATACTGCTCCAGTATGTAATACTAAATATATACAAAAACCTACTCTGGGCCATTTAATGCATTCAAGTAACAGAGAGTTTTTTATGAGAAGCAATATACCATGTTTTTATTCCTACTGTGACTAAAAAAGATGTGATTTTCTAGCAGCTTTCTGTGTTTACTTAACTATAGTTTGAAACACATATCTGAAGCCGCCCCGTTGCTGTAACTGCATATTTTCTCAGAATGAACTTTAAAGACAGATTCTTAATTCTGAGGGGCTCTTCTTATTTGTTTGTTTGGTTGGTTGGTCTGTAAGTACCTGAGATGATTTCCCATATATCTGGTAAGCACTTTGTAAAGAAAAAAAGATGACACTTGTCTTAACTGTTTGGGGTTTTTTTTCTACCATAATTTGCTCTCAGGATGCAAAGTAGAAAGGAAAGTCCAATATAATTTTCCAGAACGGGATGGTTCTTATTTGAAGTTTGCGATGGATCAGGTATACCATAGCAGTAATTGGACATGGAATATATCCATCCCAGCCAAGCAAATTTCAACAATTTTCAGCCTCAAATTATTCTCTTAAAAGTCTGGCAGCAATGCTATCTATTCTATAATCATTTTGTGAATAACAGTGTGCTATTTGTATGGTAAAACATCTTAGTATTTTATCTTAAATTTCCTAGACTTCAGATAATGTGGCTTTCCTCACACTCTGATCTGCAAAAACTGGAACATTTCCAGTTTTGTGCATCTCCAGAAGGGATGCAAATCCCTGTGCCTCAGATTCAAATTAAATGTAATACTAAAGGAAAGCTGTGGCAACTCAAGGGATCTCTATTTCTTTCCAGTAAAAAAAGTCCAGAGGATTAGCTCAGATGTACGTCTGTCCCTTCATTGCAAATATCCACAGTTAGGTAACATGAAACCCATTTCACTAGAAAGGAAAGACAGCTAACTGGCTAACTAAGATAGCTAGGCAGCTAACTAATGCTAAGAAAGCATTGATGTGACTGATACCAGAATTACACAGAATTGTTCTGGTGCCCATAATAAAGAAAAGGTGTAGAAGTTGGAGAGGATGCAGAGAAGAATAATACAAAGGCTAGAGAAAATGGCTTACTGTGGAATACAGTATCATATGAGATGTCACTTCAGACTAGATGCCCCTACAGTTCACTCTGGCCTTCAAATCTACGAGTAGGCGTGCATTTCTCTCTAAGAGCAGCTTCAGGCATACCCAGGAACACAGCTTTCTCTGACAGCTGCCCCAGGCTCTGTCTCCATGCAGGTTCCTGTGCATCAGCAGTCTGTCCAGATGTGTTCAGCAGCCTTTTAATCTGTCTGAAGTTTTAAAAACCCATCATAGCTAATGAGAAAGATATAGGGCCTTTAACAGTCCATCAGGCTATGCTGAGTTACATGACTGCCATTTCATTGGCATCAAAAAACGTAGCAAAGTATTTAACACTATTGAAGATCGCACGAAGCTAACTGCCTATCTCTTCAAACCATAGTGATGTTCTAGAAGAAGAGAACGGTGTTGAAGAGGTAACAGCAAAGATGAAATGCACAATTTTACTCAGTGGAATACATTCTGTTAAATAATGAAATCATCTTTTATTTAGATTGCAAACACTTACATCAGCGAATATTTTTATAGCAGGCTTGAACTATAGCCAGGAGCTGAGGTGCTAAGCAAATAGATTCAAAGAGAAATAATGAGTGTGATCATCACTCAGGGTATAGTGTTTTGTCTCCAGGACTCACGGAGGACTTGAACAATATCAATTCCGTATGAATCAGGACACTCTGCCAAGACTAGCTCTACTGAGAAACTGTGGCTCTGTGCTGCTCTTTGGATCATTCCCTATGCCATATGCAAGTATAAAATGAATGCAAAGCTCTAACTCATCAGAATAATCTTATCTAGCAGGTGCCCTGCAGAGATGTGAATGCTGCAGTGGCAGAACCTTGGTGGATGCTCCCAAAATATCACTTTCTAAACTAGCTCTGCAACCTAACCGAAGAGCTAGGAGGAAAACCTGTCTCCTTGTTCAGCAGCTTAGCCACAAGATTTTCATTTTGCTTTTACATTATACATTAACCCCAATATAAGTACTTACCCTTCAAACAATTTCAAACAGAGGAGTAGTCTCAGTGGAGCAATTTCTGTTCATTAGGTTGAATGTCTGCACATAGTAAATCATGGGGTGGGAACTGTCAAGTTGTAGATGCATCATCAAGTTTTCGAACAGTACTTCTCTTTCTAAACAGTGAAGGGTTTTGATTTACAACTTATTTGCATAATAATGCTAAAAGTATTTACTCAAAGCATACTACTGAAATGTATGAAAGCAAAGCTAGGATATATATATTCCAAAGCTGAATAATAAAATACTGCTACTGGAGAATGTAGAATATGCAAACACATTACAGATGCTTACAATCACAGATTCAAGTATAACCAGTAATAACATATAGGAATATTGGAAATACAGTGGACTGTAATTAAAATAAAAGCATTTGTTTGCCCAGGTTACAGTCATAACTTTGGGCAGCAACATTGGACTTGAGTGAACGATTTCAAAAGGCTCTGGCACATGGATTGAGGCTCTTTGTAGTTACAGAAGCCTTGAATTGAAAATTCCTGAAGTTCAGAAGCATTGTTTTGTGTTTTCTGATCATATATTTATTTCCATGCCTGCCTGGATCATCTTTATCTTTGGCTCAGCTTTGTGCAATGCCAGGATAGGTAGGGGCAAACTACTTCCCTATCCAATTCAGAACCAATAAAGGAACTAATGAGCAGCATCTCCCCTTGCCATCTACAGCTCTTTAAAATGATGAGTGTGATCACTCATTCTGTTTAGAGCCATCTATATCATTTATATGTTGCCTATCAGTCTGTTAATGCAATGACAGGCTGACATAAAATGAAAATACAAAAAGAAGTTTTCTGGTTAACTGAGGACTAGCTGTCATTGACTTTAATCTTCTTGGAAGGATTACAGCAGACTCATGAAACAGTTACAGGGAAATGGCAAGAAGGTTTTAATAAATAAGTGCAATAGCCTTTGGGCTTGATTGTCACAGATCTTTCCCAGCATGAAGAGAGGAAGGCCTTTTCCACTTCTTGCTCAGATCACAGTAGGCTTTCCCTTTTTCACCTTGGATCATCTCCCTGACCTAGTTTACAGCTGTATTGATGAAAACAATGGAGAAAGGGGAAAGAGAACAAAAAATGTTCCAGCTGACAAGATGGGAGGGGAAAGCAAAGAACTTTGTGAACCAGATTTACAGCTAAATGGACCATAGAAGTGCACCCTGTGAGCCAGATGCAGAGATATGCATGGAATTTTGTTTCTGAACATCCTCCCCCAGCCTTGAAAAGACCTGAAAGGGGGAAAAAAGTGTACATGTCACAGCTTCATGTGTGTCTTCCAACTAGCTATTCATTCTACTCTAACCTTGCCAAATTAGTCTTCCCTGTGCCCTCATGTCAGGCCTGGCTGTCCCTCATCACATCCCTCTTCACACATCTCTTATGACTCTCTTCCCTTTCATTCCCTGCTCTGAGGCCTGAGTCGCAGGGGAAGGTGAGGTTCACAAGAGGGATACCTCCCCCTCACTCAATCTGCGTATAGGAAGGGAAGGAAAAAAGAACCCCAAAAACAAGTGTTAGGTAGGAGCTCACAGAGAGGGAAAATGTAGCAAATCTGCTTGACTCTTACTGCTCTGCACTTTCCCAAAATAAGAATTCTTGTAGGCGTCAAAGGGAAAGCTCTGCCCATTTGCTGCAGGACCTTTGACTACAGCAGGAGACACACATGAGAAAAAGAGATACAGAGAGCCTTGCTTAGCTTTTGAGGAATTTGGTCATTGGTGATAAAAGTTTTTGTCTTGAACCCTTCCTAACTCATTCCTGAAACCATGGATTTGCTGACTGTGTGACATTCAGAGCAACTTTAATATCAAACATTTATAAATCCTGCTTAATGTTTTAGAAAGCAGGTAAAAAAGGAAAGCCAAAGAGGCTTTTCTACTCCCCAGCTGAGAGTAGAAGTGGGCAACAGTCAGCCACCTGTTCACTCTTTGGAAATATTACTGTCTGTACCTGTAGTTCAGTGTGCCATTAGCCAAACTTTTTACAAACAGAAAATGTTAGGTTTAAACTTACATATGTGAAAACTCAGCTAGGGAAAGGCTTATTGCATTCTATTTATTTTCCTATTTAGAGGTCCTCAAAAATAGCCTCTAAAGTATCACAGAATTAAAAAAAAATCCCATATACTGCCAAATTCTCCCACCCTTATTCATGGTTGATGGTGATTTATTCTTCTGAAGTTATGAGCAGCTTCATTAATTTTTTTCCCTGTTTTCTAACCTATTCTGTTGAGGTAATAGTTGGCTTTCAACATGGGGAGAACTGTGTTTCTAAATCTATTTCTCTTTTATTTCTGAAGCCTCTTTTTCACTACAGAAATTACATTTGATAAAATCCAAAACATCACATGATCTTGTGACACAGTTGCAGTTTTGTCCTTGGTTAAATAAATTCAAAGTCTAGGATGTTGCAAGATATTCACTTACTGATAGAAAACAAACATTCTAACTACCCAGTGACAACCTGTTGATTAACTTAAAAGACTCAGACATGACTCACAAACATACAGTGGTGTTTACTGAAAATTCCTTTACTCTGGCATGGCCTTACATAGTCCATTTCTGAGAGCAATACAACAGAATGGGTAGAACAGTGGCTCTGTTTGCTGTAATTTTCACTCTGCCCGTCTACACCACACTTCTACCTGGCCCTTGGACATGGGAGGGAGAAGGTCCAACAGAACTGGAGAACTCAGAGGAAGTTCCCTCTCTGAAATCTCTCTCAGATTCACAGAGACAGTGAAAGGGCTTGCATTTGTTCCTTAGTAACTAGTAGGCTTTGTCTTCACCATACTGTGGCATCAAGATCTGGAAGTTCAGTTATATTTTGCAAGAGAAAATGTATCTAACCTGTAAATGGATTAGAAAGTGTTCTACCAGTCACATGGTAAATGGTATGAGTATCACTGCCATACAAAACAGCACGAAAAAGCAATTAGGACTATGCGCATAATTGGTTTTTCAATTCAGCAGATGAACTAAAAAGCTTACATTTTAGTCCAAGCCACATTTTTTTCTTGAGTAAAAACAACCAAAATTGTTTTGTTTTACTTGACACTTTTGTACCCAAATCATTTCAGGGGTATGCATGAGGAAAAATAAGCAAATGAAATTATGCAAGATTCACAAAACTGCTAGAGGAAATGTTATCTTCTACAATTATCCAACCATTTGTGGCTGAGCAAGCTTAACCAGAAAGGAGGAATTCCGAGTTCATCTCTCTATGCCTGAGATTTTAACACAAATGCTATTGCGTAAATGAATGCCCTAACTACTAGGCAGCTGAACAGAACAAGGTAGCACCCAGTCAGTCCCAGCCACTGCAATTTTTGTACTTTGTACCAAACACTAACATTATCAGGGATACAGATCAAAAGAAAGATGGTAGCCTGATCAACCACTCAACAAGAAGATAAAACATCCAAGTACTCTAGGGAATGTTTTGTTGCATTTCCTAAGTAAATCAGCTCAAACAAGCAACAGCAAGACACCTCATGTTTCCTCCTGTATCCACACCAGAATACTTGTGACTTAGCTGTTGTCCCCTGGAAAGGAAATAGGGGCAGAATTTACATCTTGCACATCCTGAATTCTGGGGAAAAATAAGACAAGACCTTCTCCATCAGTTCTGTACACCTAGTCCCAAAAATACCTTCCAGAGAAACTATTTAGCAAATTCTACCTGGGTTTAGAGTAACCAAACATAAACTTTGCCATGATCTTAGTTCTCAGTGGAAACAAAAAAAAGCTCAGCTTTAACAGTAAGAATGATAAAATTGCATGAGAGCTATAATGCCATGAAGAAAAGCACTTGTAAAATAACAGTGATTTACTTACTGAGCTGAAAAGGTGTGGGAGTTTTTTTATTATTATTAACTGTTGCTTTTTGAGGTTGTCTTGAGAACCTGTCTTATTTGAAAAATGTTTAACTATTTTCATACAGCTATCTAAAGTAATATATCAAATTCAGGAATAATAATTTGAAGGTACAGCTACTGTTAAGACATGTTGTAGAGATTTCAAAAGATTTTGATCTCTTATATGAGCTGGCACGGAAATGGAAAATGCAATTTAATGAAAATGCATAATGTTAGGTCTGAGGTCAATAAAGCTAATAGATGGTATATATGGCATAACTGTGGAGAACCTTGACCAGAGAAGGGATAAGATTTATGCTGGAAATAATCCTTATGTCACCATCTTAGTTCATCTATTATGGAAAAGCAACATATAGGGGTACCAGGAAACCAGAGTGCATTTAGCTTCTTTCTTTGATAACACCAATGATCTTCTGGACTGGTGAAATGTGGTAACTTAAAATGAATGGCAAATCATTTCATTTAACACAGGGTCATAAAACAAATTGTTAGCAAAGCTGAAGAAAAAGAATGATTAGTGCAAAGACGCTAAAGGTCGAGAACTGGCTAAGTGGAATATAATTGGAAACATTTGAGCACACCAGTTAAAAGGGGGTTCCTTCTGATGTTCCTCAAGAGTGGATGCAGGCGTGGATTCTCTTTAACATTTCCTGTAAAGACACTGGCACAAAAAATGAATTGATGAAACTTCCTGATTACACAGGTTTGGATGTATAATCAACGCAGGAGCCAGTAGGACTATATTACAAGAAGTACAGCTAATCTTGAAGATTAAAGTAATAGGAACAAGGTTAAAGTTACCTGTAATACAAGATCATGCATTAAAAGGCTATTTACCAGAAGTTCAGGGGTCAGAGACGGCCACTCCTCTGCCTTTATGTTGTTCCCAAACTGGTAGGCATGCTCTGCTAGGCATAATCAGAGTATGTCTGTTCTCTTCAACAGCAGACAACGTGGTGCTCCAGATAGCAGCCTGTGCTCAGAAACCTGAGCTAGCAGAGCAGACACACAGGCTCAGACTGTTCCTGATACGCAAATTGGAACCCAACTGTTGGGGTTCCTCGTTGGAGCTCTTTTGTCTTCTGTGGAATAGCTTCATGCTAACTGGAAGAAGGATTGGAACTCAAGTCCCTTCTCATCAGACAGATGCACCCTTGTTAATTTTCAGGATCACATCCACTCTTTCTATGGCTCAGTGAGTAATGAATGACTGAATAACCAATGTAATATTTAATGACAATTCAACAGCTTGACTGAGAATTACCAGCTACAGATTACTCATGAATTACAAGCACTTCTTTCAGAGATGGAGGACAGGAGATCAAGCCCATCATTCACGAAGAGAAAGTCCTTGAAACTCATCATCTCCATCCTACATTAGTGCTATGAGCACTGAGCTCTGATGAGTACAGTACTGCCAGCCCTCCTCAATCAGGGGGAAAAACTGAGCAGGTGTGGAGCAGATGTTTGCATTTTAGTTCAGAGGCATCTTAATACTTTTATGCTTATCTCCCCAGCACCTTGTACTGGCCAGCTTGGGCATCATCCTGCCCAGTTTGGTGACTTCTGTGAATTCCAATCTTTAGTGAATCTAAACTATAGAGTGTACAGATCTCCAAATCTTCAGAGGCATGTGATATCCCCAACAGCCATGATAGCAAAGGATGTAGAGAGCATGTATGTCCTTGTTGATCCTCCACTTTCTCCAGAAACAGTTTCCAGAGCATCTGTTGAATCAATGCACCTCAACTCACAAGCAATACAGCAGAGTAGTTATGGGTGTTTCAGGACGACCCACTGAAGGCCCCAAATCCCTCATGAAAATCTCTATTACGCTGACAAAATTCATAAACCAGAATTAAAACACAGCATGGGCACACTGACAGGCTGCTTTGACTTTTTATCAGTCTTGCTAATGCTAATAGGATTCATCTGTATTCCTTCTTTATCTTGTTTCCTCTTTCCCAACTGCCAAATCCAACAATGCCATCCGCGCCTGCCCTCTTGCCTCCATTCTGTCCTTCCTACATTTCTGCACCATAAGAAAAGAAAACCTTTTTCTAGAAGTGCAGGACCATTAGCCAAGACATCTGTAGAGCAAGTTAACCCTTAAACTTTCCGTCTTGCCTTTGGTCCTTCCATCCCATTTCTCTGCTGTTGTCTGTCACTACCCATCTGGCTATGTATAAAAATGGAAGCCCTAGTTCACAAAAGATAGGGATGAGCAAGTCCCTTAAACTGAGTGGTTTCCCACTGTTCATTGTTCCAGGCCTAAGGAGATGGCTATACCAGGTCTCAGGTCTGTTGAAGCTCCACACTGTGATTTAGACTCTCACAATTTGTTTTGGTCTTATGACTGCCCTGATGCTAGTTATATATCTCATTCATTTACAGCACAGCTTCATGGCCTCTGTCCTCCTCTAGGATCCCAATTGCCGGTTGCACTTGGCAGGTCTAATTTGCAACCTGCCATAGAGTATGGAGAAATGAACTTCTTAGCACATCTCCAAGTCAAAGGAGTCTTGTTAACAGGATGCTCCTGGCTGTGTCCTCCAGTCAAAGGACTGACATGCACCCTCCTGTTCAAGAAAGCAGGCATCTGAGGTCTCTCAGTTAGAAGGTCTGAGCATCATAGCTTTTATTCTTGTCTTTGCCCTGGAAAGCACTTTGCACAGACTCTAATTGCAGCCTGAGTAAGAGAATAAGAAATAAATCATTACTAATGATACATGCTGCCCAGCATCAATTTTAAAATATTCACAGGTGGGAACATACAAACCTTCCCAAAGACTGCTTCTGCTTTCAAAGAGGCCTTTAAATTGCCAATTAGTCTGGAACAGAAGAAATTAACAGTTGGTTTCCAGACAGTTACCCAGGAGTGGCTGTAGGCACTGTGACTGGATCTACTACTGTTCTGCATCCAAATATCTAGTGTGGCTGGCAGGTGGGGGAAGGACAAGACAATCAGTATGAGTCAGAAACAGGTACAGTTTAAGCATGCTTATTTTCTTACCTTGGATTTAGGATAGCCTTTGGGTAGTTCATCCAAGCAAAAATTTCTGACTGCAGGAGGCGTTTTATTTAGAGGAGAAGAGCCAGAGTAGGAAGCACTGGCTCAGGGGAATTCCCTCAGCATTTGTTTCAGACTTGATCTCTTAAGATTTCCATTTCGCTTTTGCGTGTGTTGGTGATCATGTGGCATTTTGGCAGACAAATCCAGGAAAAAAGTTAAAAGCTTATTTGACCATTCTCTGGAACAGTCAAATACTGATAAAAATGTGTATGCTTTTCTGCATATGAAAATAAGGAACTTTCATGTTGCCCTGAAAATACTCAGTTTGCACCAGCCCTGTCTCATGCATTTCCTACAATTAGAGAGCAATACACTGCGCCTTTTTATGCTTCTCAGTCCACACTAGCTGCTCTACAAGAGCAACAATCACAAAAAAACCACAGAAGTCAAATCAAGTTGGGCATCATGGAGTCTTCTTTATTGGTTTTGATAAGCACAAGAGTTATGCTGATTGCTTTCATCTTATTCATGAAAATAATTTTCTTTTATTCCACTGTCTTTAATAAAGACAGATTTATCTCTGTTGGTTTTTGGGTTGGCCGTAGTACAATCATGGAGGTGAAATAACTGCAAATGAAATCTCCTCTGCTCACATCCTCAGTATCAGTTAAACTCATGTGCTAGCAAGCAGTCTGACCACTATCTTAAAGATACCAGTTCTGTAACATCATTTTGTAAGCTGTGAGTTCAGACAGAGTATTGATGGGGGCTACTGTTAATAATTTCCATGTTTCTTTACCGTCTTCAGTAAATGAGTAATATTGCCAGAATGTGACAGGTACAAGACTGAGTTGTAAAGACAAAGCTTTTCAAATTTGCATTTGGACATAATGTACCCAGGAACACAGGAAGTTATATGAAGGGCGTAACTTCTGGTAATCAGTCAGGACAAAGAAATCTTTTTTATTTTTCAAAGTAATTATGAGAAAGTTATCATGGTAATATGTGCTATGTATTACAATGAGATAGGAAGTATACCACAGAAAAATAAAGATTGATCCTGTAACTGAGGAACTGTATTCCTACTCAGTTTGGGTTAATCTGTTGGCTCTTCCTCAGATACCCTGTGTGACTGGGCAAATGAGCATAGTGTTATTTCCATTCACCTGCCACCAAGTCTCCTTAGATTTTGAACTCTTTGGTTTATAGATGATCTCTAACAATGCACAAGTACAGCCTTTCACATTATGGGGGTCTTTTGTGTTTATTGGCTTCTCAGTGGTGCTATATTTGTAATTGTGTAAAACTAGAATACATACACTCAGTAACTCAGTAGCACCTGTGTTCAAAATACTGTTTTAGAAGGCTCTTGCAAACAGTTTCAAAACATAAAAATACAAGAGATGGCAACATTTCCCTTGCTTACAATGAGAACTGGGTTCTAATTGTGATTTTTGTCCTAGATAATCAGTGAGCAGCGTCTGAAGGATTTTTAGCAAATACAGATGTACCAAAGTATTTGCAGACTTAGATACATTTTAAATACATTCCAATATTGTGAGAAAGACCAAGCACCTGCTGAGGAATGGGAGTTACAGATGCTCAGTGTCTTTCTGGATTTAGAGCAACAGACTCGTACAGTCTTCACATATTCAAAGCCCACTTATGTTCAGCAGCTTGTCTGTTTTATAGAAGGCGTCGTCTTGCTTCAGGGTTTATTCTCCCTAGGACAGATTCTGCCACTCTTCAAAAGAATAGCCCTTTGCTTCTGGAACTAGGCAAAGATGGAGTGGAGACAGATTTATGACACAGTAATCCTCACCAGGTTTCCTTTTCCTCCATCATTCTCCTGTTCTTTCAGACTTCTCTTTCTGTCTCCTCCCCTGTTGCTCTTCCCTCTTCTTTTTCATCCCCATACACCAGGTGGAGAATCGAGTTCTTTTAAATGAGTGAAGCTTCTGTGAAGCCAAGACTGGAAAGAGCCCTCACCTCTTGAGCAAACAACGGAAGGGAAATTCACATGTCAAGTCAGAAAAGAGTAAATAGTAAATCCTGATCTGTTCAGTGTGCTTTGAAGTCTGCAGTTTTAGGAAGGTGCAGAAGTGAAGACAAATGATATATTCCACAAAGCATTCAAGATACACTTTCAGGCCCTGGAGGAAAACAAAAAAGCATTATGTTCTATTAGACAGGCTGAACCTAGTGTCTCAAGCCAAACAGTTATTTTAACAGTGACTTCCTAAACACACAATAATCTTTTTATTTCTGCCTCAGCCTTAAAGCAGGATTTAGAAATCTTAAGAATTCATCTTTCGCAAACCATACATTTTCACAAAGCTAAAGAGATTTCAGGGAACTGCAGATGAAAGCAGATTTTCTTTAAGTTATTGGAGTGTCAGGATCCTCAGTGCTTTATTGCTTCTCAGCATGATAGATTAAAAGAAGTCTAAATGGCCAGCTGACAAAAAATAAAAACAATAAAAATAATATTATCCCGGGTGTAAGTCTGGAGAAGCCAGTGAGTGTGCACTAGAGTTGAACTGATGTGAAGTCAATGAATAAAAGTTATGGTGTGGGATATTAGTATAAACACTGAAATCCTGAAGGAAAAAAATAATGTTATTTGTATCAGTTTAATGAACTGAACGAGCCTAACTCTCACCCTCATGGATGTAGGGGCTGAAATGCCAGCACTGTGCTTTCAGTCCCAGCCCCTCTAGCTTTAGAATTACTGTACTGTTGGAGAAAAGCAGGCCCAACAAAAACCAAAAACAAAGTGTCTGCAAAAGAAAGAGCAATGCATTCTTACCTCTTTCTGCAAAAATCTGCTCTGAGTTGAACACAAATTGACTGAATACAGATGGTGCCATCATTACCTGAACAACTACAGAGGTGTAACAGTTCCAGCACTAGGCAGCATTTTGCATTGGATAACATCTTCAAATAATCAGATTTTGGAAGACGTAAAATGGACTTTCTCAAAAACTGCTTTGATCTCAGCATCCTCAGCTGCCAGCCTCCCTGGCTCTGATGCAGTGCACGTCTCCCCGGGGACTCAGAGAGGTGGGGAGCCAGCCCATGTGCAGCCATGTGTGCTGACCCAGCAGCGTCTTTGTGTTCTCCAGCAACAAGTTAATACCACCAAAGCCAGGCTGTGGAGCATTTGATTCCACTCTGTCACCATCTTCTGATGGAAACCCATTCTGTTACAAACATTTTAACCAGATCCAATAGTCAGACCACAGTTTGATGTAGCAGCCCTCAGATTTCTTTTCAGCTTAGGGGCCAAGCTGCCAACAGCAGCCAAACTGTGTAGCTTTGTCTCATTTGCAGAAAGCAGAGCGTATGCCTGCATGTAAGTGCAAGCAGAATTACTAGATTTTTAATTTGCTTAGCCCAACTGTGTTGGGTGAAAATATGCAAAATTCAACCAGTTCGATAGCTAATATTAATCTATTCCTGTCAGTTTGATCATCCTGTAACTGAAAAGCAGAGAAGCCTTTCGTTCAGGTCTGAGAGAAGGAATTAACATTGTTATGGAAAAACAGAAGCAATTTCTACCGGGCCTGATCCTGGAAGAGGCTAAACACCATGGGTTTCTATTGACTGCCAAAGGGAGACAGGAGATTTACAGGTTCCTTTCTTCCACAGTCTCTCTTCTGTTATAAGCATTAAAATGTACCCCTCTTTCAACTGTGACCATTGTACCATAGTAAAAAACAAGATAGACAGGAGAATTGTTTAAATTGCAGTGTGGAGTTTTGCTGAAAATGAAAGGATTCTCTCTAGAAAACCTGTCAAGTTATTATCGCCTTCCCCTCTGCTAACATATATCGTCAGCTTTCTCTTTTAGCCTGGCAATATTTTAACAAGCTGATAACAGCAAGAGTAGGGAAAAAAGAAAAAGAAAAAAGCAGAATAAAAACACTTTCAAAACTGTCCTTTTGAGCAATGAAACAAGCTGCCTGGTGACTCCATCAGATGCAGTGTCAAGAGGTTTCCATGTGTTTTTTACTGACATCAGCTACTAAAGAACATTGGACTAGACCCTGATTTCAGCTGTGTTACATTGCTCTGCACAGAGGATGAGATGCAGTTCGTCCGTGCCTACCTCTAATACAGAGTGTGTCCCATGACAGAATTTTTAGATACCTAGTGATGAGTATCTCTGAGCAAAAAATTGCCTTTTTTCCATTTATTTGAAATCTGCTTTGGTTTAGTTCTCAGGGGAATAAATCTGGCTATTTCTTGTGCCTTTGGGGATGTTTGTTCATGTCACAGAACAAAGCTCATATCAAATGCTGAAGTCTCTGCACTGGAGAAGCTAATAAAATTGTTTTTTCAAGGAAGTTTAGTCTTAGAAACTTGAATTACTCTTGCTGAGCGGGGCGCAAGGGAATAAAATCATAAGAAGAGGAAGAAATAATTTTTTCTGGCCTCTGATAAATACCTTCTTCTGGAGTGTCCCATGCACAAATACAAGCATGGCTAGGACAGAAATCCACTGAAGCTGAGCCCTGCTGAAGGGTCTAAGTTCTCCATAAGGGACTAAGTTCTCCATGGCTTGTCTGAGGAGGGCTTCAGTCTCCTCTAAGTAAGGTAGCCAGAGTCCAAGCAGACTGCTCCTTTGCAATGCCAGGCTCAATCAGTTAACACTGGCTAAAAGGGCATGTCCCTCTGCTCAGCTACGTTTCCCTAGATATCTAATGTTTTTTTGAATTATTGTCCTAGAAATCAGCAAAATACAGCTGTCCTGTCATACAGAGTGGTTTTTAGTTCCATATTTAATGCAATTTCTGTTTTCTGGAAAGGTGAAAATATTTGCTTCTGTGTGTGTCAAACTCTTTGGTGGACTTGTCTAACTTGCAGCATATGAATGCTTAGTATGAATGAGAAATGTACGGAAAAACTATGGCTCTTGAGAAAAATTATTTAACATACATTACCTCTTATCTTTGAAAAGTATAAGTTCATAACAACTCAAGAGTATAAGGTGAGCTTTTGTCATCTATCTTGTAAGATAACATTTATATTATATATTATAAATTATAATATTATTTGTATGAATATTTATAATATTTATATATTATTTATATTAGTGTATTGCATTTATGTTAAATACAATAATTTATAGTAATATGGTAGTGCTTAATTTATAATGATTAATTGCTATTTAATTGAGTTATTATAATTTATCGTAATATTATAATACATATTTATATTAAATTCCTGTTGGTCATATTATAAGTGTAGAATTTTGGCTCTAATTTACTTAAAAACAAGAACTAGCTGGGACAAAAACAGAGACCAAGGGGAGGATATACTTTAAGATTATGCTACCAATCATCACCAGAGAAATGAGCAGGAAATTCCTTCAGAATATTCCCTCACATTTCTATTAACTCAGTTCTCCGATAATAGAGAAATGGTGACCAGGACACATATTTTGAGGAGTTATTATCACACAAAGCTTCTATCCCATGTATCGCTGCTGCTGACATGCATTCCTATACCTGTCCAGGCTGCATTGCTGTCTGGGAAGCCTTTTTGTTATGTATTTATGCAGTGCACAACACAACTAGGCTTTGATTCATTCTTGAGGGTCCTACAGAACTTGAGTACAAGAATCCTGGGCATTACCTGGTAACACTAATTCATGGATAATTAAGTGGTCATCAACATTATAAAGTAATGAACTATGCAGAAATTAATGATTCAGAAAACGCTAGTACTGAATGAGCATCATGCCCAACCCTTAATACTCATAGCTGCAGTAGAGCTTATGGTCTGGACTCAATACCCCTAACCTAAAAATCTGAGAAAGACACCTCACTTAAATGCACAGTTGTACCTGGTGTCCTGTGGAGTCACCAGTGAGAGAGGCAGCTCTAGAGACCCCATCTAAGATCTGAAACACCCAACGAAGTGTCCCTTCTCTCGACCAACTTAGGGAAGCTTAAGGAAATGACTTTCCTTATAGAGAAACCTGGGTTAAGCGATCAAAGTCAAATGCAATTATTCAAGGCCTTTGTTACATTTCTATAATATCATGCAACTTATGGCATCTCACAGCTGAAATATAAACACCTCAAGTATGCTATGTCTTACAGGACCCTGGTTGAAACACTAATGCAGATGTTTTCATTGGCAAATTAACCTGATGAGCTAACAGTTGCTTGTTCAGACTTTAACAAATGCAGGCACTGGGATGCCGGCGTTCCTCAGGCATTAATATCCCAGAATATTAAGGCAGAGCACTGTGAACCCAGGTGTGTATTTACACAACTGTCATTAACAAACACTGCCATCTGCTGTCACTGCATCTGCAGCATCGTCACAGCCATGATGCTTCCCTCCCAGTCTTCACATATAGTACGGTGCACTGTGTGTGTCTCCCGCCAAGCAGTAGTCTGCAACATACTCAGTGCTACTGAAGCCACACCAGCCAAAATGCTTTCTGCTGTTCCCTCAAGCCAAGTGCTAAAGGTTGGAGCAAATGACTCCAACATACAGCTTTTACAAGAATCCCTGAGGTGGTTGTCCTGAACTTCTCAAAGCGCTTTGAAGGCCAAGCGAAACCAACAGATCCTTAGTCTTACCTTTATATATCCAAGGATTACATTAGCCTCTATTGCCTGTCTTGACTCTTGGCCTTTTCTATTTGGCTTCACAGGTTGCAGACCTCCATTCCTGCAGTATAGACCGCACCACGTGCTCCCAGAGACATGGTTTTGCTATAGTGAGACCTTGTATTCTGAAATGTTGGATCTAAGCCCTGCAAATTCTTGCTCATATAACTTCTTTCCATGATGATTCCTTTACAGAACCTATGTTTTAAAGGCTGCCAGTTAACTAATCCTATGTATTGCATGCTTTTTAAACACATTTTTAAATTAGAAAACCCAGCATCGCATAAAATTAACATCTATTGCATCTTCGTCTTCATCTACCCAACTGGTAATATGCTTCAAGAATCTCCTGTGAGATGAGACCTATTGTCCATACAACTCTACTAATAAAAAATATTCATATCCCTCTTCCTATCCATTTAATTCTATATTAATTGAATTCCATAACATTTTTTCTGTAATTTTGCCTAAAGCAAACGTATTTATTGCCTTGGTGATCTCATTTTTATTTTTTAATTATTAGCAAATTACTATCATTCTTCTGGACTTTCCTTGATCTTCCACAATTTTTCATAGTAAGCATTATTGACAGGGATTTTCTTACTCAGGTCTTTTAGGATTCTTTGGTGCAAGTTAACTGGGCCCATTAATTTTTAAAATGTTTTCTCTTCTAATAGTTATTAACATCTCCTTGGTTACTTATGTTCCAAAGAATGTTTCACCATGATGAGAAACAGGAACATGTTCTTGGTTCTCTCAGGAACATGCACAGGACAAGAGCATTTACTGAACATTCTGCTTTTCTGGATAGTTCTTAACAGTTTCACCATCTCAACCTACTTAGATGACAGCACCACTACTAGAATATCTTTTGCTTAAGATCAACTTATACTGGTTGTCCTAACCTGCCATTTATGAGTGAGTCTGTGTTGTCTTGAGTTTCCTTGTCAATTTTTATCAGTTTTAATTTCTAGTGTCTACTCTAGACCTGTTTTCTATTTAAAACACCTCTTGCATATTTGTAATTTCTGATTTTGTTTCTCATTTATCCAGAATAAGCTTAAATTTCAAAATTTCCTCTTCCTTGATTGTGCAATTAGAACTTCTTGGTCATGCAATAAACTGATCTTAAAAAATCCTCAGTTTTCTCCTGCCAGTTTTTGTCTTTGTTCTTAAATAATTTTACTCAGTTTCACTCATTTTCCTCAAATTTGGCAATTTGAAGCAGCAAATACTATGAGCTGGCTCTATCCTCCATTTTCCCATATCAAATGTATTCAGGGCTAAAAGGAATCCCTGACTTTACAATCCAGTTACTAAATCATTTTTGTCTGTTGCAATGAGGCTTGAAGTAAAGTTCAAAGTAAAGGATGGTAGACACCTTTTGTATCAGAAGATTATCTTTTTTTCATTTTCAGAGAACAACATTTTTTAGCAGTGCGTGGCACCACCTGTCTGTACCTCACAAACTGGAGACCGCTAGGATATGTTTTTTCCTTCCATACATTACCAAAGCAAGCGCTGACACAGTTGTTCACCCAGTCCTCTAGTGCAGTTCTATGATCTGTTACGGCTCCCACCTGTACTTCCTCCTGGGCGTTTAAGTTAGTGCATTGATTCATGTGTATTCAAGATGTTGTCATTCTGAGTTATCAATGGTATCTTTAATATAGAATTTATTTTTCTCACTCTGTATTTCCTAAATAGGTTACACATAGAGATTTTAACATTCAAGTCATACAGATCCTCCCATCAGGTTTTAGTAATGCCACTTAAATCCAATTTCTTCTCATCAATGAAAATTACCAGTCCCCCTAGCTCATTACTCAGACTTGTAGCATGGGTATATGAGTTAGTGAGAAATGCCTTGCCTTCACATTCTTTGCCACATCAGACAGCTTCGTTTGTGACACACTGAGTTTAAATTTGTAGTGCATTTGCTGTCTTTACACCCCTTGTTCATGTTGTTACTTGTCTATCATCTATTCCACCTAGTCTCCCAACTGAGAAAATTAGCTCCCTACCCATAAGATACAGCCTGTCCTGGTCAAAGAGCATCAGTTCCCAGTAAACTGAGACAAAGTTCAATGTTCCACAGAGCTGAAACCTTCTACTTCCCACCAGTCAGCTATCCAACTGCTCATCTCCCGGATTTTCTCTCTCTTGCTGTTCATAAAACCAGAAAGATCATTGAAACTTTGCTCTTCTTTGTTTGTCTCCTATGGCCCCCAAACCTTTATTATTTGGGCTATTTCACATACAAACATTTTCTTTGTTCCAATGTGCATGCTGACAATGACAGCAAGACCTGCCTGACTCTATCGTTGCATCCAACATTACAGTTACATTTACATGTTTTTGCACTTTGAAATAGAATATTTGTTTTCCTTCTTTCCTTTAAGAATTTTCTTTAAATTTATTTTCATATAGGACACGGACTGCTTGTTTTTAAGATGTCTTAAGAAGTTCTTTGTTGCTGTTCATTTCCTATTGCAAGGATGTTTGTTGGAGAGGTCCCTCTAAATTTGTACTCTATTCCTCATAAATGACTCAGTAGGTATGCGATATTGAATCAATACCATTAGCTGGATAAAGCCCCTCTTAGTTACAGATCACCAGTCCACTTATTCAATTTACATTCTAAGCAGTTCCCTTGCCACTAATGCTTTTCACATAGAATCTGTGGCAAAGATTTCAAAATCTAGTTGTCAAAAAAGTGGTTCTTTGAGTCTGCACTATGTGGAACTTGGCATTTCCAGATCACATGTTTTATCCTCTGGCATAGCCATCATCTTGCACTTCATGCATCAGAAATTTCTCTGGTCTTTCAGCAGGATGGCATAGCACTGCAAAGGCAAGTCACAGTAAGAGTTCATCACTCATAAGAAACACACAGCTCACCAACACCCATTCCCTTCCCGTATGGGCTCTGCAGCTACACTGTGAAACTACCTGTTAGTCACACCTCTTTGCCCACCAGCTCAACAATAAATTAATAATGAACATTTGTAAGAAATCATAGGTGTAAGGATCCTCACTGTAACGGCAGAAACTCAGCACTGTGAGTCAGGGCTACATTCATGATAATGTTTTAAAGCATTGTTTTAAACCATTTGAATCAATGGGCCTTGTCATGTCTGGCAGACCACCTCGCAACTAAAAACTGTGAAGTGAATGTAGTAACTGCACATAGACTCATAGCATAATCTAGGCTGCAAGGAACCTCTGGAGGCCATCTAGTCAACCTCCACTCAAAGCAGAGCCTTCACCTCTATTGCAGCTTTGTATGATTTTGAAGGCCAATGACTATGTTTTGTGGATGAGAGGTAATTTAGAGGAACAGGCTTAAAGAGCTATAGTCCTTCCTCTTAGCACATGTGAGACTCCAGATCCTGAGGAATGGAGCAGAGGTATTCTTGCAATCAGTCCGGAAACCTTTGCTTTAGCTGAAAAGGAGATTTTATTGGACACTCTTTTTTTAAGAAAAAATCCTTTTCACATTGCAATATTTTAATACAGAGCTACAATAAAATCAAACTGTAGAAAAGGTGAGTATGAGGTAATAGAGCAAAAGGCTTATGGTAGGATTTCTGAATATTTCAGCTCTGACATGACTTTACTACCTATCTATGTTTCTATATAGGGGAAAAAAGACCAAAAACAATTAAAGTTAGCAATGGCTGTGTCATTATGCAGGGAATAGCCTGGATATAGGAATCACGTACCACTGATTGCAATAGGAATCTTATCTATACACCAAGATATACCAGTTTAATTAAAAAATGAAGCCAAAATAACTCTGGGTATATTGCCAGGTTTCACTAAATGGATTTAAGAAACACATCTTTAGAGAAACCAGTATAACTGAGCAGAGATAAGGCTAGAAATAACTGCTGCATTAGCCATAACCCAGCAGACACAGGAACAGTCAGAAGCAACTCTGGGTATAAAAAGATCCGCAGTATTAATTCCTCAAGATTGTTCTCCTGCTTTTTTGAAAACAATAAGAGAACTTGCTGCATTTGTATTCCATCTAGCATCATGAGTTTTACAGCTAGCATGCCAAATTACTGGAAGTTTTTTAAACTCCATACTTCACCTCCGGACACGTATGTTTATTTTGCTGTATCTAATTCATTCACCCATTATTTCTTCACACTAAGATCAATTACATCACTTTAAAGCCATTTGTTTTAGAAGGTGCTTTATTCGCAGGCTACTGAAGGAAATGGTAAAACAACCGTTTGTTTAGTGACCACAAAAACGTGGGAAATGACTGCTCAACAGCTAACTCACATGTCAGTTCATATACTAGCTGGTCACTGCTGTTCACAGAATTTCTCAGTAATAAATGTAGGGGATGGAGACTGACTTGATTTCAGCTATCTGCATGTCTGACTATGGTAGGTAAAAGTAGCAAAAATATGTAAGTAGACAACAAAACAGAGCACATACAGAAACACACTCTGAATTTCACAAACAGGATTGCATTAGAGAGATAACTACCTCTCCCATCCATTTCATCTATCAACAAAAATAATCCACAAGACCCTAAACAAAACAAACTGAGTAACGAAAACATTTTCAGAAATCGAAGATGGCCAACAGAATGTGAGGCAAGACCTGAAAGAAGGGGTTTTTTTTTAAGTGCTGGAGGCTTCCTAAAAGGAATTAAAGCAATATGTGATGTTTTCCAGAAAGGCCTGGGTGATAGCCTGCAGGCAAAGAGGATGCCTTTGCTGTTGAGGCAGCATTAAAAAGTGTCTTGACAGATTGGCAAGCCCAGCAGCAGCATACATCTGGGACAGAAAAAAAAGGCTAAGATTGAGAATGACTGTCTCTTCTGTAACAAAAGCTATAATGGCACTGTGAAACTGTCCCCTTCTGATTTGCCAAAGGATTCAAGAGGACCCAAATCAAATTCTAGGTCTTGGTTCTTTTCCTTGAGGTGCCTTACGGTCTGGGCCCAGGATATCGAGAGTATCTGCTGAAATTTGGAAAGGCCCAGCAGTACATTCTGCAAGTGCAGAGTTTCTCTCTCAGGGAGTCCAAGCTGTAGAGTGAACTCTCCCACAAATTGGGAACACAGAACATTGCTGACATCTTCACCTTCTGCTCTAAGCAGAAGGCATATTTCTTATATTTCTATATACATGTAAAAATCTGTCCTAACAAAAATCCTGTCTAAACAAGGCACTTTACTGAGCACACTGCACTCTCTACAGAGAGGATGAGAGGACAAACATACGACAGATGGCAGTTATGATGCCTAATGCACTGGTGAATGGTACTCAAATACTGTGGTGATAAAGGCGGTAGGAGGAACTGTCTAGAGGAAAACAGACAGATAGAATAGAGAATGCCAGGGTAATACAATAAGGCTGTGACAACAGGAAGGATGGCTGTGGTGTGAATTCAGTGCATGGAAAAGTACATGCAAAGGATTCAGTTACCTCCACCACAAAAATCACACACTGTTGTTAAAAACAACGTTTCAGTCATCTCAATCTTAACATGTACGTGTTTAACAACTTTTAATTGAGAGGGTGACATATTAGTTTACAAGCTTGCATAAAGGACTCTGCCCCTCAAAGAAGACTTTCTTCCTCCATTCAGTTCCTTTCGTATATGGTGTCCATCTGGTAGGTATGTGTTATTAAAGGGTAGCTGATAATCTGGTATGTCTGATGAATGTACAGCATGAAGTAAGTCAACATTCAGCTGTTAAGTACTTTGATACAGACAATTTTACTTAGATAAATGTATTTAACATATTTGGGGACTGCTTACAGTGTAAAGCCAGGGGAAAGGAAAGCGACAAAGAGAAATAGCTTTATGCTAATGTGCATTTCATCTTATTTCCATTATACAATGAAAGATAGTTCTGCTGCCTAATTAGGAGATGGAGACAAGGCTAGAACATGAAGTGGAGCAGGTCAAGAGGTTCAGAGATGTAGTGCTGAATAATTGAAGCCATGTCATTAGCTAACTCAGTCTTTTCCTCCAGAAAAAAACCCACCTTCCCCCACACTTCTGAGCATTCCTCTCTTTTGTAATGAATCATTGGACGTTTCTAACCCCTGCATTGTGCCCAGAGAGTCAACGTGTATAGATCAGACTCATGCTGTTCCTTAGAATATTGTTCTCTTTCCCTGCACAAATCATGACCCTCTGATGCACCTTCTGGAGTCAAAGGTCAAAGTCCTTAAAACAGATATGGGATTTAAGGCTATGGGAAGCTATTGGTTATTAACGAAGCTCTGCACTGTATTAAATATGTAAGCCGTTATAGGATATAATCCTGACCCGTCAGCTATATATAGGTTGACTCTCTATAGGTACTGTTTTCAGTTCAGAGGGCAGCATTCTTTTTTCATTAAAATACAGCCCCACACAACCTTGCATCTCCCAATTCTTATGTAAATTCCTCATCTAGCAACAACTCATTTGATTCATGTGACCAAAATCAGCTACACACCTCAGCACTCGGATCCAAATCCTGTGCTGCAGTACAGCCCTTGAGTCCGTGCATGTCTGTGCACAGACATCAGGAGCCACAGAACAGCCTTCTCAGTTTGGGTATGTGTAAGCTTAGAGACAGAGGAATGGAAGAAGAATGGAAGAAGCAGAGAGGGTGAAAAGTTAGAGATTTTTTGTGATGCAGCCAGTGACTATATAGTCAACGTCAAAATGTCATGTTTTAAGTCATGAGGACATGGCAAAAACCACACTTTTCTTGTGGACTTGATTCAAAACTCATTGAAGTCAATGACAGGACCTCACTGTCTTTAATGGGCTTCCAATAAATCTGTTGGCATTTTAGTCCATTATCCTGTGTCCTCAGTGTGGATTTATGTGATATTGCTGTGATTTCCACTATATTTTGCATTGTCCACCTTGCCCTACTGTTATAAAAGAAATATTCCTTTTATAAGAGCATAGATTTGGAAAAGATACTTGAAAGTCATTTCAATTGCTCCTGTCCTTTTCTCCCAACTGGTCCAACTTTACTGCAAAAAATGTAAAAGCTCCTGACCCTTTTACTAATACATGATTTCTAACAACAAAGACATTGACATATGACTATATCATAGAAACTAGATGTTTTGGAGGAAAAGTCAATTAAGAAATACTAAAACAAAACCAGTTTGACAGCCCACAGTAAAAATAGCTTGGTTATTGGTTTCTCTAACCTAATTACTTTTTATTTTGCACTGAATTCAGCACTGCAGGTAAATTAACATAATAACAACACTCACAGGACTAGTATAATTACTGCATTCATGTGTGACTATATTGCATATGAAACTGTATGGGAAATGATCAGAATGTTATCCTATTCCAGTTTGGACATGCAATCTAAATCTCACAGTCTTCTGTCATATGACAACCTGAAAGGCTCAGAATGTTCAAAAAAGGTTTTTCTGACAGAGATGTTTTGTGAAATTATAGCCATATTGTTTAGATTAAACTGCTTTCCTGAAGCAAATATATTAACATTCGTTTAAAATAAGCCACATCTAGGCACCATCATAGTTTCAAAATATTTGCAAATATTTTTAGAATTTACAGAATTAAGAAGAAGGAAGTGGACAGATACGAGAAAAGAGGGGCAGTGGGCTAGAAGGAAGAGTACAGATATGAAAACTGAGATCAGTAATAAAGGACTGCAAAGGAAGAGAAATCTAGCCTAATGGAACAAGCAAAAAAAGAAAAAAGATTTCTAGCCACTTTGTAAAGCACAGTTCATAAAGATAAAAATTTCTTGTGAGAGAGAAATCAATGGATTTTCCCATTAAATAACATTTGAGGAAAAGATTTTATGTTTCAGAACAACCCACATGGAGGTTTTCAGAACAAAGTATTCCATCTCCTCATTTGAGATAACTTCTATTTTGGAATTGTATTTATCCCATACCAAAAAAAAAAGGAGAGGGGGAATATATGAGATCAGAAGTACAACAAAGTTTTCAAATGCCCACAGTCAGTTCTTCTGTTACTAGTTACCTGCTTGTGACAATTAGGGATGCACTATTTCTTTCTTCTAGGAAAGGGTGAAAACCTTATAACTTCAAACTCTTTCAAAATAAGAAAACTGGTTTTACCTTGCTCTACTTATGAGCAGGAAGCCCCAAGGAAGGACTGCACAAGGGGCTATGTGAACTGACTAGGTTTCATTCCCAATGGGCAGTATTTGTAATTGGGCATTGCCCAAAAGAGCTGCTGCTTCTACTTCCTCAGCTTCTAAGGACTCTAGGTGCTTAGGACACCTACTACCTACCTCTGGAGCAAGGCGCTGTGATGACATTCATGCAGTCAAGACCTCTTATTCTAACTTTCCTCCAAGCAATTGCCTATGCAATAGAGTTATACCTGCCCTGGTCATATGCCTGTCCCTCCATGGAGCAAAGCGGAAGCAAGAGAAGCTTAGCTATGAACCTGAGCCTAGTGTAAGATCCTGAAGAATCCCAATTTTGATACAAAAAGGGGGAGAGCGTTGGCAGGGAAGGGCAGTAATGGGGTCTGCCTGTAACTCTTCCAGTAGCACTCAGGACTTTTAAATTGTAATACAGTCACACAGTTAAATGTAACCTTTAACACCCAGTAGAAGAGGACATTCCCGGAAAGAGGCATTTTGAAAAACAGCTTTAAAGGAGGGGGAAGAGACTAGCTGAAGACAGACAAAAGCAGGGATGTGAAGAATTACAGATGACTCACTGCGACCACTTAGACGAAATGAACTTGTGTTCATTTCAAATGGATATATCAAACTGCTGTAGAATATTGTAAGGTATTACCGCAAATGAGCACTTAGAATGTAAAATAAGGACTACTTAAATGATAGATTAAAAATCTTTTTGGAAAGCATACCGTATTATTAAATTTAAAAGTTTATAATTGTTAAAATGTGTGACAATTTGGAGGTTTACAGTGAATAAATATAATGACTAAGTTTGTTCTAAGTAGAACTATGCTGCTAGACAAGGAGAATGGAGAAATGCTGTACAGTTTTAAGGTAAACTACTTTCCATAATCAATTAATGATTTTAAAATATCTATTAGTTGATATACCATAAATCCACAAGCAGTTTTCTTAAGTCTCTGTTGATTCAGGTGATGAAGACCATGATTTTTTATGGACAAAAACATTATCTTCAGCTATAAAAATATATGTGATATTTGGTTAATTTAATGAACTAGGGGATTTTCTCAAACATTTTTGTTAGAAATTTTATATGTTATCAGGTTGATAAGTAAGCCAAGATTCAGAATTTCAAAAGAGAAATGTTGAATCCTTGATTTACATTTTGCCATCCAACATTGTTGAAAAAGAGGTTCAAAATCAGAACTGGCTATTTTGCAAAATTTTGCAACACATTAGTTTAAATATATTTGGGGTTTGTTTGTTCCATGGTATTTAACCTCTTCTTACTTATAACATTTTCTAAAGCTAAATTCTATCCTCAGGGATGGTTGTACCAAAAGAAATGACAATGAAAATATATGAAACACTTGCTGTGCATCTTTGGTGGCCTGAGAATCACAATGTGGAAAAAACGCTGTATACTTGAGAGTACACCCTTAAAGCATGACACTAAATTGTATATAGTCATATAAAAAAATAGTTTTTCTGTTATGAATTTGCAGTCCTTCAGAAGACAATGGTCACGAATCACAACTTCACTATATAAGTGGTAGTAATAAAACAATATATTTTCAAATATTTGAGTCACACCTTTTTGTACACAGGTTTGGAATCAGCCAAGAGAACAGGATCACTTGTTTGGACAAAAAGTATAGGAATATGTGGCCAGGGCTATAAAGTAAAACAAGGGCCTCTCAAAACATAATTCAAAGCTGCAGTGCTCCTTTATAACTATTTCTAAAGAGAGCAGCATGAATCATATCAGGTTGAATCAGATGCAGGGGAGTTTCTTTGTTATTTAACAACACTCCATGCAACTGGAGCCAGCATCTTGCCTTTAGACAACTTCCAGGCAGTTGCTGATGAACAAAAGGAAAGGGAGAGACGGCAAAGTAGGTGGAGGCAAAGAGGAAGGCCAAATCAAGGCTCAGACTCTGATAGCTGTAAACGGTTGAAGGGCTCTGTGGAGGACAGGCAGGGACACCTGTGACACCTATTATGTTTTTTCAGAAAGAAAGACGCTGCTCGATGCAGCTTACACAGTTAGTCTTGCCCCAACCAGGACAAAATAGCTGCATCAACAATTAAAATCACACTGTCCCTCTGTCTTGAATATCTGTTCCAGTCTAGAAACTTCAAGCTGATATTTGCTTCCTTAGTAAAGCACCGACTGTGGCCTTGTAGGTCTGAAGTAGCTTGTTTTTGTAGTAACTAAAAATAAATCATGCATGGATAACAAAAGTAAGGTTCTCAGACCTTATCATGTTTTTATGTGAAAGCTGCAATTGAATGAGAATACCCTAATCTAACGTAGTTTCACACCAGGAGATTGGAAGGGTCAAGATTTTGCTCAGAAAAAGACCATTTAATGTTTTGGGTTAAAAAGAGAACTTCCAAGTGAGGTGATTCCAATGGAAGCAAAGTAGTTGGATGTAACACGTAGGCTGACTTCTAGCACTGTGGTATTTGCAGCTGCATTATTCATTCTTTCCCTTTTGGATACCCTTCTGTTTTACAGACGCCTGCTTCAGCAAGAGCCAGTATCAGGTACTGTTACCTCTGTCTGCCTAGGAAGCAACAAGAGTTTTTGCTACAAGGAACATATCACCCGTAGGTCAGTAACCAAAGGTCTTTTCTGCAGAATTCTAATAAGAAGTGAAGGTCTCTGCCTTAGAAGTGTTGCATGGCAAATTGCAAAAGTAGTTGTATTAGCAGCATGCCAAGTGTATAACACATGCTCTCCCCTAAGTTTCCTGATCAGTGTGCAGTGGGTGAGGACCATAGCAGTATTACCACACTGCCTAAATATGCTAAAATTAATAACATCCTTTTTTCCCCTGAAGATGTCCAAACATTTCTTCTTCAGATATGTAAGCGGAAAGGATACCCTATGCCATTTTCCTTGTCCAGCTCAGTTCAGTTCAGTTTCTTTTTCAATTTAGAATAATGCAAGATGGAGACCTCTTCACACAAACATAGTGCAGACATGTAGAACAAATAATATAGCTCTAAAGGAGCAACAAATATTGCATGGTCTTCTAAGCCTATCCCAACAGCCTTGAAAGAGGGAAAATGAAGTATAATTTCATTCCACTATTGAGGAAAAGAGCAATCCATAGACATTCCAGATGAAAGAGGTTCAATTCAGCCTCTGAACCGAAGTATAGAAAATATTTTTGGGTCAAATAAAACATTTTATACACCAAGAAATATTCTGGATTTTCTTCAGGTATTTTGTTACTCTTATAATTGTTATTAAAATGTATCTCAATTTCTAAATAAAAATTTAATCTCAAAGTTAAAACCCCCACATGTTCATATTCAAATCTGTCCTCCAAATTGATCTGAGGCTTCATTCTTTGACATAGATACTATTTATCCAGAAAATTTTGCCTCCTTCCACTATAATGTCTAGGATACTGTTGGCATAATGTATCACAATAATTGCAACCAACAACACTGCATATAGCTAAAAGGAGGATGTTTTTCTTCACCGAATAGAAAGGAATCTTGGACAATCATCCTAGATCAGATGCCTAATTTCAAGCAAAAGCTAGCTGTATTGAATCTTACCTTATGTGAGAATCATGATGAAATTGCAGTGAAAACCATCACTAAGTTGAGAGCATTTAAAGAATATATCTTCAAATCAACATGCTATTGAAGAGGGTTATAAAATATATTTTTGAAAATAACACTTCATTTTAGGACAGATTAAAACAGAGAAGCAGGAATCCAAGGATCTGAGTTCCCATTTCAGATCTGCCACTTAAGATATCATCCTCAGCAAGCTTAACTTACAGTTCCCTGTTGCTAAACTGTTACCTACTCATTAGAGTTCATTGGTGACTTTAAAGCTGTTCTGAGCTCTTTAGCTCTTTAGGTCTTGTAAGGTGCTACAAAATCACAAAATAAAGTAACAAGTAATAATAATTGCTAGTGTCTGGAAAGACATGGCTGTTATTGCTTTGACAGCTGCAATTGGCTTTCACTTCCACTGTATTTAAAAAGCAGACAACTAAGTTCTGCTCTTTGACATTTATATGTAAAGCCGAATAAAATGGACCTTTATATTAGTTTCTCCTCATCCAGAGAGACCGAGCTGTGGATCAGTGATTTCTAGGCCATTATGGCTCAGCCTGGAGTACCTCTAATGAGATTTACAAGCGAAGACTGTCTCCTTCGTTGGGTTGTTTTTAAATACAACAGTTTTTTCCAATTACCTCCTAAAATGTCGATTTCTCATGCAAATGTAACACTGTGCTGGACAACCCAAAGGTTGTTGTGGTGGGGTGGGAAGGAAGGGGAACTGGGAAGCAAATCTATCCCTCGACTGTTTGCATCACCTATTTTGCGGGGTCTAAGGAAGTAGTAATTTAAAAAAAGCATGGAGGGATCAAAGTACATCTTGACATAGCACATAGGTTTAGACCATTAGTGACAACTAGCACATACAGAAACCAGCACCATGTTATTACATATAGCAGGTAGATTTGATAGGAAAGGCGTGTGTGTGTGTGCACGCACGCGCACAAGTCCTTGTTATTTTCTCCTCTTCTTGTGACTTTCAAGGACTGTATGCAAGATCATGAAAAAGGATGCTAAATGTGCTTGTTACAAAAATGATAATAAAAATAAATTTCTCTTAATCTTGATAGAATTGGCATTTTTATCCCTCCAAGGCCATGAAATAGGTCACTCTGTCCTTTGAATCACTAAATTACAGGAAACACTGAAGGCTAATGTATTTCCAGTTTGCCATCTTCATTTTCAAAAAGTTCATTTTTCCACTGCTTTATACAGAATCCACTTCATGGAAGTAAAAGTACTTTGAGAAGCTGCTGCCTTTTCAGATATAACTTAGTTTTAAAAGCACAAAGACCAGATTTTCAGGGCACTTAGGCATCTTTTTTGCTTCAATGGGAATGAGATGTGTAAATATCTTCTTTGCAAATGTAGCTGCTGATCTTGCCTTTGCATACAACGGCAGAGTTTTAATGGGCTCACTAGAACCATACTGATTAACACTAACTGAGAATCTGGTCTCCTGCCTGCAGCTGTAAAACAATAAACGCAGATTCATTTTATGGCCTTTTCTTGCTCTTTTATTTTAAATATTTCACTTTGTTGCCAGCACCTGTGGTACTGCCTCATAATCAAAGCTGCTAAATCCAGTTTGGTGGTGCTCTACCTTGTCACTGCTTGAGAATGATGAAGGCTATCACTGCATGGTATAGCTTTAAAAATGGAAATGAGCTGGGAGCACTTGAAAACTCTCATATTCGAACTGGCTGAAGAAGAAGGGGAGGAGACACCTTCCATTTTACATCTGCCTTTTTTCCTTAGAATGTATAGCTTTGCACAGTTTCATTACTGAAATGGGAACTTGGATCCAGAATATTGTCAATATTGCTCACCAGAGACAGGGGACAGCAGCTAGAATTGCTGACACTTCTCATTTTTTATTTTTGGCAGCATTAAGGATCCGGCACAGAGAAATGGATGAGGCATTTTTTTACTTCTTGTACATGTCCTAATCTAATATAGCTGATGTTCCTTGTTTGTGAACAAAAACAACAGCATATTTTTCAGCTATGCTATGATTGTAGGACTTGTGAAAACATAATGAATTATTGAAAGCACAAATCCAGATGTGGAACTAGATCATTACCGGTTTCCTTCTATCCCACTTGCAACTAGAGTTGTAATATATCTTGGTATCCAGCATACGGACACTCACAGAAATTAAAGTAGAGCTGGTTATGCAAGGTGCCAGAGGCTACCAGTCAGCTTTCAGTCAATCAATCATATGCATAAAACCTACATATATTCAAATTCTGAATCCTTAGTCTCTTTCTGTGTACAGCCAGATACAACTATCATCTCTGTCCAGAAAATTTCTTAATATCCTTACAGAGGATGGAAGGCATAAATACTCAAAATGTGCTGCAGCCCTAGAGGAGAAAGAAGTGTCCAAGGAGCAAGAAAGAAAATAAGATCACTGGATTGAGGTCAAGAACATGGTAAGGATAGCTGGGGCAAAGCGTCTGTGGAAAAACTAAAACCTAGGAGGGATTCCATAGTGTCCTGAGTTTTCCTTGCCAATAGTCTATGATTATCAAGGTGGTTGAATGTTTCTCTTTGCCTAATCAATTTCTGTTCCTTTTTAATTATTTATTCCTTAAGTTTATTAAACATCTTATTAATAAATTCCTTAAATTTATTTACTTATTTATTTTATTTACTCCTTTATTTATTCCACTAACATTTATGTGCTGTATGACCAAATTCATGAAAAATAAAGTTGAATGTAAAAAAAGTGATCCCCACTCACTTGCTATGCACCTGCACTATTTATAGGTTTGTTAGAATAATTGTGAGATCCCCATTTGTTACTTATCACCTGGATCTTTCATAGTAACTAGATAAGAAAATGCATACACTTACATTCTACACAGACTTTGTAGCTTTAAAATCAGGTGAGGAGTGTTAAAGAGAGACTAATAATGTATAAAGGCACATTTCAATGTCATCAGAAAGCAGTCTTAAGTTCACATTCACTTTTCCGTTAAGCAAGCCTTCTGAAGACGGGTATTTGCTTAACTTTTCACTGCAAGTAATATCATCAACACTGTATTCAAGGGGAAGGGCAAGGGCCTCAAACATCTGAAAAATTTGGAAAGAACTTCCCAAAAGGATGAGCATCCCTGAAATTAGATATTTCAGATAAGAAAAATCTGGCTACATTACTAGATTTGCAGATGTATGCGTGCCTAGCATTACTTTCCAACACATCTTTATGTACAGAAGTTAATATATCACCATGTCATTAGAATAACCCAGATATCCAGAAAGGCACTTATTACAGCACCTAACTAATCTGCTAAGTGTTTAAATCCTACCCAGTCTATTGAGCACACTACATTTGTTGTAGGTGACCTATCAGCTGTATTTATTTCCTCAGTGTATTGTTACAATGCGTTCAGATTGTCACTCAATTTGTCCCCACTTCAGAACATCACCAGAAAGTCAATGGACATGCATCTGTCACCACTACATTTCCTCTCATCAGCAGCATGACTGACTCCATTTGTATTTTTAATATGACCTAGGGAGATAAGTGGTCATAGAGATAGAAAGAGGAGCACTTTCATTCTATGCACATGAAGAAAATGTGTGGTTCCAGGTACATAACTACTAAAGTAAAAATAAAACATCTTGTATCTGCAGAACATGTACATGGCTGAAAAAGGTCAACACTTCACCAGATGTTAAAAATCATGTTGTCCAAAAGAGTTTGCCTCTAGTAAATATACTCTATTTTTAGAGATTGCTAGTTCCTTTTACAAAGATTTCCATTCAAAGTTTAGAGTTTACTTGATAAGGCTGTAATGTTATCTTTACAAAGGTTTCAGAGGGGAATCCTTTATAAAGGGTTTGGAACCTTTAGAAGATTTTAGAACTCTATTGGAGATACAAGGAATGGAAGTAAAATACTTGGGATGGTCACAGAGACTGCGGATTTTAAAGTTGATTCTAACCAAAGATTCATAGAGAAAACAAAAATGAAATTATACAGGCTTCTAAATAATTTGCAATGTTTAGTCTAGTTAAGTTATATTTTAGTAACTTGCTACTATATCATAAGATTTATTCTAAACTACTTGGAAATAGGGTCTCAATCCACATAATACTTTTAATCCAAAGATTAAGTACAAAACCCTGTATTCATGTCATTCAAAGATCTTAGCAAAAAGGCAAGCAAGGTAAAAATAATCAATTTATATGGAAGAACCAGTGTAGAAAGAAAAAGCAGAACAAGGAAACAAACTATTCTTTTACTTAATATATTAATTTGAAACTCTCAAAAGCATATGCTTTCTGTGATGAAATAAGCATGCAAGATATATGAAGCATGTATTATTTAGTATTTAGGCAACCTTTTAACCTTTCATAACTTATTTTATTAGTGCTCAGAAATCTCTGCACTAGAGACTGAGATTCCTTTGATGTATGGTCATGATTTTTCATCCAAGCTGCTTAACAAAGTGCTGAGAAATCTATTTCAGATTTGGTTAGGACATTTAGAGAATCTACTCCTTATATCAGAAAGTTTCCCTTCTTGCTGCATTTCACTGGTCATATGGAAGTTTCACTCAAGTTTCATTAGCATTTTTAAGACAGGCTCTGCTTTTCTTTTTTACACTAGACTCAACCTTTTGTAAAAGGGAAGTAATAACTTGCTGAGAAAAAAATGATTACAAAACATAAATATTTACCTCATTCACTCTCCTTTGCAGTGATCTGATGTATGTACAGACTTCACAGCATGTTCCTCATTAATGTCAGGTTTTCAGGAGCAAGAATTTAGGTTTAGCTTTTACTTTTCTACTGATTGTCACTGGAAGCTCTCCAGGGAGTGATTCATAACGCTTTCCAATCAAAGAGATTAACCTGTAATATTTAAAAGTAACAGGTTAGAAAAGTGCCTACAGCTTGTCACTTTGCTTAAATCCTTTCAAGTGAATTAGCTGGGAGTCCCCACCTCAAGGAAGAGAATTAAGAAATCATTTGTTTTTTCATGGCTTGGTTCCCATTAGCATAAGAGGGGTTTGCCTAGAAGTACCACTCACTGAGATCCTGATGGCAATTTCAGTCTTCAGAGAACGAGTAAATTCTAGAAATTCACACTGCTGGGGGACCGAGATATCTGATTGCATGGCAGCAACTGCTCCGAGGCAGAAACACAAAGATCCCATCCACCGCAGAGCACAGTGAAGCACTGCTTGTGCTCGAGTAATTCTCCCATAAACTGTGAGCTTTCACATTCACTCCTTGTTCATGAGAACTCTGCCTCAACAGCGACCACCTCCTAGTTCAGCAGACCAGCCCAGCTTGCTCTGTGCTGAAAGCACTCAGAGAAGCTATTCAGAATTATGGTATTTTTCTTAACTCTAACAGTTTTTCTTTCTTTTCTAAATATCATACTTTCAGTAAACTGTCCAGAAGTCCATAGTTGTTACAGGTACAAATTATCCTCCTCTCCTTACCCACACCCTACCCTGTTATTGCATGAAGATATCATGTTATGGATACGGATATGCAGCTCTGCAGCTTCTGCTGCGTATCCACAGTATAGCTGGATCTGGTTCCAGCCCTCCTGCTGTCAACCCATGTGTTAAGACTAAAATCTCTGCAGTGATAAATGTATCTACTTGGGCCATGCCTTAAACTTGAAATGTGAAATCCCCAAATTTTTTGCTAGAAGAGCAAACTAGATTTTTATTAATAGCTTCCCAGTACTGCCATTTAACATCTGATTTGCACATCCAGTAATCTCTAGAGGCTTTAATATAAATTTTTGATTGTCATGTTTCGATATAAAAAATAAATATTCATATAGTGTAGCAAACTCCTATTTACACTCCTATGGTGTTTTGCTTCATTTGTTAGTGAAAAGATTGTGCCATTTTCCAGGAGAAAAAAGGCACCTCTGGCTGAAGAGATGTATGAGAGTATGGAGAGAGGGACATTGCTCAGTGCTTGCTATATCTCCCTGGAACAAGAACAAATCTAGAGTTGCAGTATAAGACTTCTGGCTCTTGCCTGCCACAAGTAGGGTCTATATCTGGCCAGGTGTCTGTATCATCTTCACATGTCCTCAGCAGCAGCAGGATCAACAAGGCTGACTATTCCTATCCCTTCAGCTTTCTCTCCCCTTCCTGAGGCAAGAGTAGCCCAGCCCAGGTCCTCTTTTATTCACCACTGCTAAAAGCTAAGGAGCCTTGAATCAGCATTAGATACATGCATACTGAACAGCAGGTCATGAAATCCAATGAGATTTGCCCATGCCTAGGTACCTTCACAGACTTCTGCAGTTCTATCCATCTGGAGTGACATGAACTGATGGGAGAGGAAAATTAGGTCTTTGATATGCCACGTTAACAGGGAATGGAGAAAAATCTTTAGTTTGTAATAAAACTGTGGACCTGTTAAACTGTGAAACGCTATTGAACCATCTGCATATCTCAGCATCCTCAAAGTAAAAAGTCAAAACCATTTTTGACAAAAATATACACAAGTATAACAGGAAAACAAACAATGGCATGAGTTGATGCCATAACAAGATCCCTTTCTCTCACTGGTGTTTGTAGTTGGATTTTTACAAGATTATAAATCTGCAAAATACAAAATATTAACTATAGAAATAGAACTCATGACATTTGCATCCAAAAGCCTGCAGTTTTGTATACCAAGAAACCTCAAACTATTAACTGCAAAATCATTCTGGAAGTTTTAAACACAATTTTGATACAAAGAAGTTTTGTTTAAATGTCACCCTTAAAACCCGCTTAGGAAAAGATTGCTGCTTGTTGCTTTGGGTCTGCCTCCTACCATATGGAGCATATTCATGTTTGAGCATAGTTTAATGGCTTAATATGGCAAAGACTACATTAGTGATCGTTGTCATGACATTTCTCTCTGCAAGATTAAAGTGTTGCCATTCTAGCATCAATAGCTATTACTGATATAACATAATTTGGGAGTTATATGAACTTGCCCCTTTTCCAGGATAATGAGCTGATAAGGGATTTGTATGAAGAGCAGCATTTCATTATTAGTAATAAAAACAGAAAAGTCTTCTCAATAGGCTTCATTGCAAATTTCACATGATTTTTTTGCTTTATTTTCACGTTCTGCTGTTTGTGAGGAAACAGCAGCTATGCAGTGGCAGGGTAGCACTAAGCAAATTTCACTCTCATAACAGCTTCAGCAGTGCTTGGGCATCAGAGAGTAGTAACAAACCCCAGAGGTACCATCTGAAACACTCATCCAGTTACTCTTCTCTACATGGTAACTTCCCCTGCTCTCAGTCCCTGCTGTCTGCACCCCTTGCAGCGTTCCTGTAGGATACTGGCTAATTCCAAGGCAAATTTACTGTTTTAATAAAAGTGAAATTCACAACCAACATAATAGTGCAGGCACCGGATTGCTCAGGAGCAGAACATGCAGCACAAGGGACAGGTAGCAGAGCAGTTGGTTCAGCAGCTGGGAAGGCTTCTCTCTTTCTCTGTTGACTGCACAAGGAGCCTACAAGGATTACACTCTTCTACTAGCTGCCTCAGATAAACGCCTGAAGCCTTCACGACATCCTTCCCACGCTTTCCACAGCTGCCTATGACATGCTGTGCTACTGCAGTCGTGGGCTCTGTGGCACACAGCATCTTGGTCTTTGAAGACCTTGAAAAGCATCCTACAGCAAAAGATGAAGAGAGGCCATTTTGCGCTACACCTGGGTAAGATATTCCAAGGAGAAAATTAAATTTTAAATTATCAGAGGGCTACTACAAACCCTTCCCAGGTGACTCAAGCAAGGATGCTTGCTGGTTTGCCCTTCTGAAAAAGAATCCAAAGTAAAAGTGAGTGAAAGAAGACATGGCATAGGCCAAAAGCAGCAGTCATAGCTTGTAAATGCATAGTTTGTCCTGTACATGTAGTGGATCAAGCCATATTTTATCAGTAGCTAGGACATGTCACATCGTTTGTTTGCTTTCGCTGCTTCTGACTGTAGCCTGCCAGATTGTTCTGCTCCCCACATTAAAGATCTAATTAAAAGGCAAAAGATATTCCCAGTCTAAAACTCAGTGGACAATAAATTCAAATTCAGATTAGAAGGGTATTAAAGCTCAGGCATTACATGTTAATCAACCCTGAAATTCACTTTTGCATAGAAATAACAATATAGCACAACAATATTTTTATGATTATTGATTCAAACAAAAATCAAACATCCTCTGATGGCATTTCTGACTCATGTTTGTCATCCTTGAGAGGAACACTGTACAAAATAGGGTTTGTTCATAAGACCATTTTTGAGAAAAAAATACAGTAAACATACACACAAAATACGTATTTTCATGATTATTCACTTATATGGGCTTATCGGCTAACTTGAAAACCGTCAATTCAGAGGAAAAAACAATGCAATATGCTTTAGGTGACCAAACATAAAGGGTAATTAGTAATTTACAAGTAGCAAATACTTGAAAGAATAGTGAATTATAGTGAAAAATGTATACACTATGTGATGCTCCTATAAATTATTTTGAATACTGGAAAAATCCTTGAAAACTTTTCATGGATTGTTTTGAAGAGGAGAAAGGATATTATACCTCAGATTTTTTTTAATTATAAATATCTCAGTTTTCTGCTTTCAGATACATTATTTTCAATTTATAAAATATGCCATGCTGTTCATTTGAAAACAATATAAATTAATTTGATTTTATTTTAGAGTAATTGCTTAGTCTTTCAAATTTGTACTAGCTTTGTCTACCTTCTTTTTTTGATTCTTAAACTAGAGCAGTCTAAGAGTCCTATAAAGAATATGAGCTACTCTGATGGAGTTAAAACTGCAGTACATGTCTCAGGCTTGATGCCTACGAGCCACAGGGAGATACTTGGATAAAGGCTGTCCAAAGAACAGGATTACATAAGCCAGGTGGCTGGGAAGGTTTGGTGGAAAAATGGTCATTTGGCTTGGGCAAGTTGACTCATTTACGTTAGAGAGTTCTGCCACATTAATTACAGCTGCATGAAAAATCCTCACATCCACACTGAGGTGTGGACTTTTTTCTAATGTAACTGACTTTTTCTGATGGAATTGTTTTCATTGGAAAATGGAGAGTCTGTGAGCCTGAATCAATAATTTGTATCACTGCCTGTTATCAGTGACTTCTCCAATGCAAAGCAGATAAATTTTTCCACAGAGCAGGGAACCTTGGAGCCTTGGAAATCTTGCTAAAGTTGGGGCTGGGCTGTATCGCTGGAAGTCCATTTGCACTGGCAGGAATCTGGAAACAGGGTTGCCAGCTCAAAGTCAATCCACAACTTTGTCATATTTGTTTCAAAGAGTCTTATTTTCCAAAAATAAACAGGCCAGGGTTGCTAATCCATGGGAAAATTTGAAATGCCAAACTTTCCTTTTGAGTCAGCCTTCAAAGGGACGTTGCGCTTGGCAGAACAGAGGGCTGCGGTTCACTCTGCTACAGCTAGTTGCATCTCCGTTGAGAAAGGGGTAAGTTAAATCAGAAGCAAACACAATTTTATAGCTTTAGAAATGTCCCCCCAAGGCTGACATTGTTTAGCTTTCTTGGTGAAAAAGTCACTTCCCTCCTTGAAATAGTGACATCGTCATAACTTTCCTAGTGAGGGCCCCATTTTCCACAGGGCTTGTGTAGACTAGTGAGTCTGTGAGGATTCAGCAACCTGCAACATGACACAGTTCTGAGATGAAGAACATACTAAAGTGAAGTGCAGTCTCTTAGCTTGGTAAACTCATTCACTCCATGCTTACCACTACTGAACTGACCAGAGGAATTGCCTAGGTCAAAGACAAAAAATATGCCGTGGAAGGTATATCTTTGCTATGGAAAATTTTACAAAAAGCATATGAAGTCTGGCATGGGCTTCAGAGGAAGAGGAGAGAAAAAAGAAAAGTTTTTCTATAAGACAAACTATCTATAAGTCTATAAGAAACTCTGAAAAACTTCCACATGGGAATAAAAAATTAAATTTGTCCAACTAGTCCCAATCTAGGGAGTAAAGTTAGAACCTGAAGGTGAAAAATAATGAGGACATTTTTCCATTCTTGCCAAACCAAGTTAAAGACATTTAACATCAGCTTCATTTTTAGTAGTTTTCAAGGACAAAATTATTGCCTATATTGTTAAAGATCGTGGGAAACCAAAATATCCACATCATAAAATATATATCATAAATCAGGGAACATGCAATTCTGTTTCTATTTCTTAGCTCATAACAAATGAAGAAATGGTGTATGTCGTAGATACCCTGGAACATCTGCAGCAAGCAGAATTGGAAAACTATCAGAATTCTTAATAAAAGATAAAATGGCCCACAGGGCTGGGAAGAAATGGTAATAAGCATGAGGAATACTAAACTGGTCTTGCTCTGTACAAAGGATCAAGTTTTTAGAAAAAATCTATTTTACAAGGAAGCAGGGTAGAGAAACTACTTCAGTTCAATAACAGTCCAAGATAAAGTTTTTAACCATTCAGGGAAGCTAATTTTAAATATAGAGTCTGCCTGATACTATTTGAGCTATTTGGCTTAGCAGGATGGTTTAAGACTGTCAGCACACACCTTAAGCCTAAAAATAATTAATACAGCAGGAGAATTGAAACAACTAGTAACAAAGTTACAGACATAGAAGCATAGGAGATTCAAATATATATTTGAGATACCTGTCTATTTGCTCCTGTCTCAGGGATGCTGATTATCCGGCCTCCAGAAACTGATCACAGCTCACATTGTTTAATAATACGTATTTGACGCAGACGTAAAACTCAATGCTCAATGCCAAGCCTAAAGCCTTCAGATGATCTCAGATCAAGTATGTACACTCAGCAGAAGAAAAATAGTCTGTTAATCTAGGAAAGAGATACACTAAAATCAGACTACTGATCTTAATTTTAGTGATGTGCATATAGTGATCACAGTTGGTTGAAAGCTAGTTTTTACCCATGAATTTCCTGAGAAAAGTAAAACCTTTCCTACTAAAATTATAAACTTGCCTGTAGTGGAAGATATAGCAGACTACAATTTTCAGATGTGGTTGGGGCAGCAGAAGAAGGCAAGGCTCTGTCAGCTGCCAGTAATGTAAGCATTACTGGCTGATGGTAGCAGCTCTCAGCCTTGTAGGAGGTTACAGTGTTTCATCGGCAAAGCATATTTGTGTCACTAGCTTGGGATGGTCAGCAAACTGCATTCAGTATCTGGATTTATGCTGAAAGTCCTAGGTAAACTGAGAACAATTTCTCAGGGTTTGGGTAGAAAGTTTTAGCAAAGGTTTTTTCCTAGGCAACCTAAGTAGAGGTGAGTAAACTTGACAATTTCTATCCTAGGGAAAGGTTAATATTTAAATAAATTATTTTCTTTCCAAAATTTTTCTCCAATATAGATTTAAAAGTTTTTATGTGATGTATTTGGAAAAAAATGCATTGGGAGATGTCTACTTGATTTTATCTGGACCTGAGGTGTTTCATTCCAAGTGACTGAATTAACCCAAATGCCCTGTGAATAAAATTCAGTATTCAGCCGAGATTTTCCCCTTGTGGACTTTGTACTTCAGGTACTGTACCCCTTTTCCTCCTCCTCCTCCTCCTCCCCACCTTCGGTGCATCCTGGTCAGAGTGTTTTCCTTGTAATACATGCAGAGGCATGGGCCTTCTGCGGCAAACCACTGTTTGGTTGGAAGATATCTGCACTGAATTACAGGAATGTGTATTTCTTTCAGGGAGAACTGCTTAGTGGAGAGGCAGTGAATTTAAAAAACAACTCCTTCTATAAGGAAATGAGGTGCCAGGAAATGCAGCTGTGTGGTTTAAACTGAGTTGATATGGCATGTTTAGTTTTGAATTAAAAACAAAAAAGTATCTCCTGATTCCCATCAAATCAGTTTGAACTAAAATCTTTCAAATTTTAACAATCTGAATGATTAAAGAATGTAGAAAGACTACGTTCCAGCCAGAAAAGGCTGAGAGAAAGTATAATTAAATGCTGTAAATACCTCAAGGATTAAACAACAGGGAGAGAAAACAGCTATTGAGTTATCAAAAACAAATCAGAATTGAAATTAGAGGAAATAGATACAGACTGTCCCCAAATAAATGAAAGCTGTAAATTAGAGGAAAGTGTGAGACATTGGAGCAGATTTTCAATAAGTGCAGCAGGTATAAAAAAGTAGTCTCTTTCAAGGTGGAGTGATATACATATTTATGATAGAGGTTTGTTGTCTATGACACCAAGGGACTTCATGAATCAAGATACAGATGTTTTGCCTCCCAGACCTATTCCTTCCTTCTTTTTCTTCCACTTAATGAAAAATATATTTTTTGGTAAAATCAGTTTCCCAAGCAAAACTGTATTTTTGTGGAAGCTGCATTTCCTGTTGGGAAGGCCGTTCGGCTATTCCAGCACCCATCAGCTATGCATCTAAGTTTTTGAGGTAGCTTCAAAACACACAGCACACCCTTGAGCACTCTGTCTCAAATCCTTATCAGTAAAATGCAGCTAGTGAATCTTTCTTTCTACTCCCCTAACCTTTTCACATGTCTTGTCTAGTTGGATGAAGATATATTTTAGATATCTATTTCCTGTTTCACTCAATGCAAGTTAAATGTCAAAAATACCCCCCAAAACCTGGCATATGTTCTTAAAGCTGTCTCTTATCATATATTCTTATAACAATTAGTACAGAGAAACTATCTTTGCTGAGATTTCTAGTTTATAAAGATTAAATGGTTTGGGGCTCCTAGAAAATCTCTCTTCTCTAATTAAAATTATAGCAGTCTGTACTTTAGAACAATATTCCAAAAAGCTGAAATGAGATGAGTGGACAGCCTCAGGTACTAATGCCTCTTAAAAAAGGCGGGGGGGGGGGGGGGGAATATGGTATTTGCCAACTGAAGTCAAAAGTCTCGCAGATTTCCTAGAGGTAACACTGCTGAACAGCATGCCAGGGTGTTCACGCTATCGGAGGTCCTCTGTACAGCAAATTTTGCAGAGGAATAGTGACTGCTAGTTTAAAAAAAAAAGCCTATTTACCATCATTCATAATCACCTGAGCATAAATTCTTGTAGCTGCTTTCTGAATCTTGTAGTTTTGCATTCATCTGTATCAGCTTAATTGTCTCAAATATTCTGCATAAACTCACAGACCTGAGGAATGTATCTAATAAATCATTATTGGTTTTGCTAAGCAAGTCAACTTTGCTTAGTGTTCTTCCCCTATAGGGGTAAGCATACTTGTGTATGTCTAATGTTTCTCTTAGAACGAGCTGTTCAGATAATGTCACTGCTACTAAAAAATTTCAAGGACGTATTTACACACCTAGGTTGAAATTCTGTTCATTAAAATGAGTGATCGGCTCACCTGTGAGCAAACTGCATAATTGGCTCTCTCTTTGTAGAGCCCTCACTATCCTCTTTTAAGAAAGAAGCATGATCCTCTTAGTGCCCAAAACATAGATTCCAACTACTGTGAAGGTGACTCCAATACTTAAGAGAAACTAATATTGGCTAGTACTGCCTGGCTTCATGCTGGCAGGTTTCCATCTCCGTAATAAAATTCAGTAGTCAAGGACATCTGAGCTTTTCATTTTGAACTGTACGTGGAGCACTGACCTTATACCACTGTTAAAAAAGAGAAGGAAAAAAGAGCTCTACAGGGTAGGACAATTCAATTATACCTTTCACCTCAGGTGAAGAAAACTTCTGAAATTTTCCCTCCAACCCCAGAGAGAAAAGACTGCAAATTTGGTTTTGAATCTCCTGACATCAGAATAAATCACAGCATTTTTGTTAACCTGAAGATGATGGAGCATGAAAGTGAAATGACAAGCTTTGGAAACTCTGTGTATAGGATGCGTGTCCTACATGTAGACAAAACACATTGCTGACTTAAAGAAAGTCAACACTAGATCCTAAATGCCACCCAAGCCAGTCTAGGACACTAGTTAGGCAAGAGGTGACCCAGCACAGGTACCCTGGAATCAGCCCTTACACCCTGTCCCACAGGCAGGTCTCAGCCTGAACCCTCTTTAGGTCTACATAACCCAGAGGGCCCAGCCATAGGCTCTGTGGCATTGCAACAACTGACACTCAAACATGTTAGAAACTCATTGTGTGCCCAGAAAAACTGTGTTTAGTAAAACTAAGCCACAGTTTGTGGTTTATAACAATCACATAGAATAGGGCTTCATTCTTCTAAAAAGGGTATGAGTGATTTACTCCAGAAGAATTTTTTGCCTCAGAACACCACTCATATATACAAGTGCCTATCCCTCCCATAAACTTAAGAAATGACAAAGAACAGCTTAATTAACATCCCTATGAACCATTAAGAACTTGCTTTGGTTGAGTTTCAAAAGGCTTCTAGAATGAAAGATTTTTTCAGGATGTTCATCCTTATTTTCATGATAATTTTCCAGCTGAATTCTAACTCTTTCAAAAACAGCCCTTAATGATGTTAGAAGTGGTGTGCTGTGCTCTGCCACTCCAGCAAGAGAGGCTTCTTAAAAAGAGTCAACATCCAGTATTCTCATTACTGATTTTTTTGTTAAAAGTGATGAGCTATTAATACTACATGAATAAACTGCATTGGAGTGTGGACTGTCCAAATATTCTTTAAGAGTTTTGATTATTTGACATTGAGGTGAATTTAGCCAATTTACTAGCAATAAGTTGAGCTTCACCGTTGACATTTTTCAACCCTTGCTTGACTGTTTGTTCACCTGTAGGACATGAGAGACAGGAGCTTTGTAGATCCCCAGGCTTTATTTGCACAGCTTCTAGTAAAACAAAACCTTCAACTGTGATTGCAAGCAATAAACACTGACAAAATAAGAAGGGTAAGTGTCAGTTTGTGTTGCTGTGCAACTACATCTATGATTATACAGGACTCAGAGAGCATCCACACAGAATCCCTTTCAGGGCTGGTGAGTCTCTTGAAAACCTTCTGCTATCCCCTGCCTTTCCAAAACCAATTCCATGTCAGCATTTCAAAAAGCACAAGCATCTTGTTGGAATAGACACTATTATTCCTGACACAACTTGACTTCACTGAGTAGCAGTACTGATAGCTTAGAACAAAGGCAAAATGAGAGAATATTTAAATCAAGAAGGGCTCAGTGAGGCATGTAATTGGGAGAAAACCTGTGGTGAATGTCCGTTGTATCAGTGGCAGGAAAGGGCACTGTTTTAATGATTTACATGAATGAGAAAAGACAACTACATAATTGCCAGAACACTTCCATGGAGCAAAGCTGAAACTAAATTGTTAGTAAAGCACAGGAGTCAACTCTGAAATCTAAAATAGTAACCTGAGGATGCCTCTTTTACTTGATTTTCCTGAATATTGCAAGGAGAAAGGGATATAATTTATGGGAAAACTTAAGATGTTCACATTTGTTTATTAAAAAACCAACATATTAATGCATCTTCTGTTTATACTAGGATCTGGGACTGCAGAAAGCTCTGATTTGTGGAACAGCCCTCCAAATACTGTCAGAGCACATCAGCAACTTCAGAACCAGGGGCAGGGGGGTCACTGTTGAAAAATCTAGTACATGAGACCACCGTGTCTAACCCAGTGGATCCTTCAGTGAGGATGGGGAGTGTCCTGTGTGTAAATAAACATTATAAGTTCTAAGGGCCTTTATACAGAGGTCTTACAGAGACAACTGGCAAGATTTTTAGTAAGACCCTCACGTTCTATAAACAAACATGCACACACACACACACACACACACACAAATATTTTAAAAGGCAATGATACAGTAGTGAGTTTATAGGACTCCACAGAGCAGCTTTTCAAAACTTCTTTCAAATCAATTATGAAAGAATCAGTCAGAACTGAGCTTTTGAAGATATGTATTTGTTCATAAATGGCATATATTTAAATGTCTGCTAAAATATAAATACTATTCTATCTAGTTTTCCTCTCCTATTTCTGAGGTATAAAATAAGAAGCAAATGCTTTTACCTGCTATCAGATCAAGGTTTGACCCTGACTGCTGTGAATCTCAAGATAAGAGAGCACTCATGTTAAAGCCAGGCTCTCACACCCTAGAGAAACATGGTTGCGCTGGGGGCCATCCTGTGTCCAGGTCTTCCACTGGGCTACCTGGTCTCAGAACTGTCTGATTTTTTTTCCTCTACTGTTACGAACTTCAAAACCTGGCAAAAGTTTTTAAGAGACTGAAATGGACCATTTTGCCAATTTAATTTTTAGACTTTATACTCCTGCACAGCTCCTGCACAAATCAGAGAATCCCCATCAGGATGAAATTAGGGGGGATACAGTAAACTTATTCACAGATCTCTTCTGTGTCGCCAGACCAGGAATTGCTCCTTCCATCACCGGTCTCAGAGCAGCATGAATCCCATGTGTCAGCAAAGGCTTAGCACAGTTCTTACTAACCTCAGGTTTGCTGTTCATCCTCAGCCTCACTGGCAAGGGGAAGCAATTTCATGAGAATGCCTGGATGAGGATTAGTCACAAAATTTTTAATCCCTTGTGAAGAACCAGCTGCTTCTAAAATGGAAGTAATTGTGTACAGTTAGACTGTCCTGAGTACTTTTTAGACTACCTTATTGCTCTGACTTCTTTTCAAAGCATGGCAGGGAATAGTACCAGCACTAAGTGCAACAGCTCTATTAAGATAAAACATCCAGTTTTAATCAGCCATTAATAAACACATTGCTACCTAGCAGGTGCCATTCTGCAGGCATAGCCCATTATCGGTTGCAGTTACTTCCTAGTCACTCTGTGTGTTTTGTAATTAGGCCCTCTTCTGCACTCACTGTAACAACTACAGCGACAAAAAGCCAGAATTTTTTAAACTTACACTTTCGAGTCAGAGGAAATGACCAGTAATTTTTCATCACCAAAACTACTTTTCAACTTTTCAGAGTTAGAGAGTGACTATAATAAGGGATCTCTCCTACGCTTTACTTGAGACTTGCTTGCTTCTCACTTACCCCCCCATGATGTCCTGCAGTCCTCAGAGGGGGTGGCGCTTGCCAGGCTCTCCTGTGACTCTCTTGGCAGAGCTGGGGGGTGGAGGAGGCAGAGGCACTCTAAGCCATGCACTGCAGACCAGGCAGCACTCAAGTAGTCTCATACTGTGTAGTCACAAAGGTCTGGTGCGGATCTTCCTTAGGGTCTTCTGAAAATCTGAGTGGGGAGAGGGGAAAAAGGGGGGATTAGCCACTTTTCTGGAACTAGTGACTTTTTCAGAGGCAAGTGGCAATGGAGACAGCAGTTCCCAGCAACAATATTGCAGAAGAGACATAGTCCAAGTTGTACTGCTTTCACAAAGTGCACCTAATATTTGGGTGGCTGTTGGTAAGAGGGGGCAATTTCTGAAAAGCAAACAGCAGGCAGCCCAGGCACACAGGGATCGCTCAGGCTGCTCAAGTGCTGCTACGCCTGTCCTGGCTGCCCTTGCTATCTTCTGGGAGCCTGGAAAGGAAAGTGGCGAGTTTGGAGGCAGAGCGCTCCATTAATGCAGTGGTGGGGACATACCCATCATTTCACAGAGACGGTAAGGGGGAACCTCGCAGAACTTTTTTCTGTCAACGCAAACCATTCTGCTGGCCTAGACGTGACTGTATGTAGTGGACTTCAGCAATCATTTCTGCTTCAGTTACCCATAGTACAGTGCAAAATAGTATGTGTGACCCTTGTTATCATACATTTCCATTAGAATTGCAAGGATGGATTTCAAAACACTGTTAACTGTACAAATATCACTTACACTAATCATAAATTGTGTCTGATGATTCCTTTTCAGCTCTGTTGAAAGTCATAGCAAATATCAGCTGTAAGTTAAAGAATTTGGAAAATATATCTTAAGTAATTTAAGCGGTTCAGAAATCTTGGGGTTTTTTTGCTTTTTGTTTTTTTTAACTAAAAAAGATGTCTGAAAACGTTGGTGTGAGATATGAAAGTGACACCAAAACAGGTCATAGCAGTTACAGAACATTGTTGTTGCTATTTATACTAGCAGGTTTTCAGTTTGTACCTTGAAGCTGTCTAATCGACTATACATAATATTCATCTATATGCCAGTTGCTCACCGGTACTCCCTAGTTACAAATAACTCCTCTGACGTGCAGTAATAACCCACATAGTGCTGTTGCAAACAGATACACCCCGATTAATGTGGAGCAGGAGATCTATTATGCTATTATATTGCAAGACCTGCTTTCCTGTTTCCTGTTGGGGGCTATTTGTGGTTGTTAGAAGCAATTTTTATGGAACTGTATAGAACTAGACGTTACACTTTTGTTTTACAGCACATGTGCTGGACTTGACAGCAAGAAATTCTGCTATTAACCCTGGGGCTTATTGATTTGGAGTGACAGAAAGCAAGTTTGTGTGTTCTGCTTGGTTATAGGATGGTTATAAGCCACGAATATGATGTTGCTGTGAAAAAAAGGAAATGCAATTTTGGAATATGTGAGGTGAACTATTTCCACTAGAGATAAGAAAGTTCAGTTGGAGATAGATGACTGAAGACAAGAACAGCTGCAGAAATGGATTCTTAGGATAATCAAGGGAATATAGAGGCTTTTTAACAAGATGAAACCAGAAATGTTTTGGCTATTGAACCCAAAGAACACTGTCAACCCAACCCAAAGGTATAAACTGTTTGTGAATAAACACAGGCTGGAAAATAGAGATTGCTGATCACAGGTTCTAAAAGAGCCACTTGGTAGGAGCTGTGAGAACAAAGATAGCATTGGGTATAGATATTATCACATATATGTATATAAATAATAGTTTGATCTGTTTAGGAAAGGATTATATAATTTAGCTACAATAGCAGTGGACTTGAGTCAGTAACCAAAGATCCCTTTCAGTCCTACATTCCTACAGCTATCACATTATGGCAGAACAATTCTTTTAGCTGTGCATTCTGTATTAGATGACAGAATCTAGTATATGATGATTTACAAACACCTCAAGGGAACTTCTATATTTATATTGGCATTTTCATGCGAGCCAAAGCTTACAATCTTGTGTACACACAACATTTTTGCATATAGCACAGAGCTGCCAATGAGAACAAATAAGAGACAGAGAGAGAGAGGGAGAGAGGGAGAGAGACTCAAACTTAGAAGCTAGGCAGCTTACAAGCTGACAGCTTAGAAGCTGACAGCATGCCTAGTAGTTCTTCTCAACACAATTTGCAGATACATGCATACAAATCCTGCAGTAGGATTTCCCTTCTGAGGAGCGAAAGCCCTTGCAATGGACATTCTGTCTCTATCAAAGACAGAATAAAGGACTAGATGAACTACTGGCCAAACCCTGAAAGAATCTTATGCCCTTAAACAAGAATTCTGCAGCCTCTTCATGAAGAAACTGTTGGGCACATACTACAGTTTGGGGATTTTGCGATGAGATTTCCTTGCAAGCAGGTATTATGCTTGATGGAGTGCAGACAACTCTATAAAATCCTCAGTAAAAACAGTCTTCATGGTTTTCAAATTCATGATACCACGGTCCTGCGAAGTGTGATAGGTGAAATCCTTTATGTTACTCCACCTTTCAAGTTCTTTCAAGACTGAAAGTTTAACAAGACAAAAACAGTCCCCTCCCCACAAAAGAACTGTTCCCCTATGGTGAACCTAAGAATATTTCCAATAAATCTTTTGTGGAGTTAATACCTATAAGCAGAAAAAGAGAGATTTATTTGCCACAAGGTTGCTGACTGGCTGACTGTGACATGGTGGATCATGCATCATTTGAAGAGTAAGAGCCCAAATTCTACCAAGATTTTCTACTCATCTTCTGTATCCACTTGTCTCAAAAGCATTACCTTTTGAACCTATGTTGCCGTTATGGAAATACACAAATAGCAATGAAAGACAGGTTCTCAAACCCTAGTGTTCCATGTAGGAAACAAACACACTGAAAATCCTTTTATAACCCATATTGCCCTGTACAACTACAAGTTCTTGGCTTCTACTGGTGGAGAAGTTCTCTGCTGGGAAACAAATCCAGCTCCCTGCCTGACAATTGGAAAAGAATTTGAAGACCTAAGTGAATACTGAAGCACTTTTCTGAAGTTCTTAGTTCAAAAGCAGCATTCATAGCTGAAATATTTTATGAACACAACTTTTACTTGGATAAAGCATTTCTCATATCTATTTCATCTGCTCTGCTTCATTCACTTTTCAGCATAGATGTATGTGCAATAACAGGTTTACATCTGCTCCTGAGAATCTTGACATCTGGGAAGTGAACAAAATCTGCTTTAAGGGAAGAGAAAAATAACTAAAGAGAAGGAAAGAGTTTCTTTACTCTTTCTTTTCTGCCTCTTTTATTATTTGCTTGGAGTAGATTGTATTCATAGAACATAGAGAAAACACACAAAAAAGAATTTGTGTGGGTTAGAGTTTTACAACGCTTACATACCCTTATGCTGAGTTGTTAGCATATTATTGCAAAGTTATAAGCCCTGCACAGCATGAGAGCCAATACTGAGCTCTACAGGGACAATAAAAGCTTTCCTGGTATCCTTGAAGATCCAAAAGAGATCATTCACATGGTGAACAACTTTGACAGCAGAGATAAAACAGACATAGTTAGTAGCAGGGACCCTGAGGTCTATGCTAATAATATGTCAAAATGTAGGGTAAAGTTTTCCCTGCAGGTGGTCAGACAGATGAAACATTGTAAGTTAGCAAAAAACCCTCTGACCTGAGTCTTTTCCAAATTCCAGCCTTATCATCTTATTTGGAATTAATTTTCTGCAAGGGAAAGTCTGCAGAAACAAAATCAGAATGGCACATCTTAAAATTTTTGACACCTCTCCATATATCTGCACTTTATACAAGGAATGAATATTTTTCCTCCTATAAATCTTGCTAGCTTCTTTATGCCACTAATATCTTGGCACACTAGATGATCTCTTAATCAACTGACTTTCAGATCCAGCTATTAAAACAAAATAGTCAAGTATGAAGGATTTGAAGGGTTCTGTTTTTTTATATAGACACTTTCTAATTATTATACTTTCTTGCAAGCTCTGCCCAAGCACGCATTTGTAGTGTTATACTTTGTGCATCTCATGGGTTATTCAAAGGCATTACTTAAGATGAAGCTGAAAATGGGATGATTCTCTTAAAAGTTTAAAATGGTGCTGCATGCTGTGAGCAAACATGGTAATTTTTTCCTTTCCCCTCAATTTTACAACTGTGGGGATGTAGTTGTTGATTGATCACTTTCTTCGGTCTTTAACAAAACTTTGCTCTGCCTGCAAAAATTGTTCTTATAATAACTTCCAAAAGCTTTTTACTCTAAAATATCCTCTGATTAATTACCAGTCATTTTGCTTAATTTTTTGGACTGTATTTTTGTTCTACAACAATTAACTTTTCTTTAAACAGATGAAGGCTAATATACCACATAACACTGAAGACTTCTATTACACTGGACCTACCCAAATGAAATCCAGCTTCACTTCAGTAATATTTTCCAGGTGGTGTATTGCTTTGATTATTTTTTATCAGGATTATAAACTTATCTTCTTTACATGCTGAGAATTGTATGGAACTGAATGAATTGAATGCAATGCAATCTGCAAAATTTCTACCTAATGTTCAGTTTATGGCTGGGAACCCTGGGCTTATGAAATTAGCTTCTTATGCATAAACATAAAATGTGAGATATATGTAATTCCTACTTATGCAAAAAGTGAAAGCTTTTGTTTAATTGTTATACTTACAGTCGTAAATACGTATTTGCTAAATTAAATACTTTACTGTGCCTCTCTCAAGCATGCTGGCTAGAGTTGCTTCAGACTTCAAAATGAAAATACATGTTATTTTACATTCTTAGAGTGTTCCAGTAAAATTTAATATAAATCTGGACAGTTATTCTCTAGCTCTAATACAATCATCACTGAAAAAGCCAAATAGTCTCAAGTCCTCACTATTGCAAGAAAGGGAAACAACTAATGAGAAATTCTGACACTGTGGGTTCTGGGAGATGTGTTGAGCAATCCAAGAGAGAACAATACAGCTGTCTGCGCACTGAGATTGCCAAGAACGTGTGCCTCTGATTTCACCTGACCTTAACTGGCTGTAAGAGCCACCCGTGTCCATAGGTCACTCTGAGTCTTGGAGGACTTACTCATTCAAGAACAACCTCAGACCTGAGTTCAGTCTGTGCATTTGTGTTGTTCCTAAATCTTCCCAGTTCTGGGAACCATAGGCAGAAATAAGCCAAATATTAGTCAGGAAGACAGAGGTTTGCCCCTGTCAAAGAGAAACTACGGCGCTGTGCAGCAGTGTGGGAGCATGTGAATGGCCACTGACTCAGAGCAAGATTCAAGAAACAGGGGCTAAATTCCCCTTGGCCTCCATCAAATGCTTTCCTCAAAACATCAGTGACTGATGGAGGTCCAGGGTTAAGCAATTTACTCTGTGCCTAGAGCAGTATAAGCACTTTGTGGAAATGAGCTAGCACATCCTGCCATTCAGAATGGTTCTTCATGGAGGCAGAATGCTTCTTCATATCCCTTCATCCACAATTAACCCAAAGGTTAGATAGATCTTCCAGTGTTAACGGCAGATAGGAGCCCCTAGCATGGATCAATACACACTGAACTAAACGCTAAGCAAACAAGAAATATGGTCCTTTCCCCACTGCAAGTCAGAGTAATACCAGTGCAAGGAAAATAATGAAAAACTGGAAATGGCCAGGTAAAATCACTTATTCACATAATTGATCTTTCTCAGAAACCTCAGAGACTACAGCCGAGAAGTACCTGTATATTCAGGTCCATGACCCTCTCCCAGTCTTTGGTATTCTGCAGACTAGAAGCTTTGTGTGCAAAGGAGGTGAGCAAGAAGAGCTGTCCAGCTGGTGTACTGCCCCATCCATAGGGACAGCAGAGCTTCTTTTCATCTCCATATAAAGAACTTGAAGCACTTGCTGTGACAGTTAAAGAATATGCTATAAAAAACAGTTCCTGTACGGGAAAGGCAGAACAGACATGATATAGGTTATTACTGAGCATCCACACCAGAACTGGAACCCTGTGAAAAACATTGTGTTCGCTGTTATGAAAGTCATTCACTGTGGAAATTACATGGGATAATTTCCCTCAACACTCAGGAAAAAGGAACTGAATATTCAGTATGTCACCTGAGCTTATGGAAAATTCTAAGTATGAATACGAAGAATGCAGTATTTTCTAAAATGTTTCAGAAAAGGCTTGTGCCAGTGTTCATGTGCCCAGTAATACCTTAAGGTCAGCTGTATAAGCAGTTACCCAGGGCAAAAAGACATTTGTAATTCTATCAAAAATCCGGGTGAGTCACCGTGAATTCCCTAGATGTTTCTTCATTGCTAGGTCAGTCACACCGTTCTACCCAGCAATTTGCTGAGTCAGAGCCACTTGTTCTAAAACTGGAAATGTCAGTGGATGGCATGCTGACTTGAAGCTACAGGCAATTACATGCCATCCAAGTGGCCACTACCCCGCTGAGCACTGGTGTAGCAACAAGAACATTAGACATTCAGGGAGTGCAAAGTTAGTGCCCTCCTCTCGTTGGCAAGATTGCGCTGTGTCTCTGGGAGGTCCCTGCGATCTCCAGATAAAAGCTTATGCTTGTTGCATCCTTTCAACAACTTATGACTAAGCTACCTATAAAGGAGGCATAACGAAGGTTAATCTCAGATTATAATTATACATGCAATTTATGCATTTCTATCCTGCCTCCAAATCTGTTGGTACACATCCACTAGGGAGGCAGTCCTTGTAGGTGTGTCTGCTTGCAGAAATCAGGTATGAGAGGAAAAAATACCACCAGATTTATGAGAGGAGCCAACAGCTGTACTGGCCATCACTGATGGCTCTCTTTCCTCCCATGCATGCAGTGCACCCTCACAAAACACTGGACAAAGTACCAGAGAAGCAGCTGAGTCTATGCATAAAAATGTTCCTGTACTTAAATACTCTGCTGAATCAGAGCCTTGAGAAACTTCCCCAGACTCCTCCTACCTGTCTCCCAAATGCATCTGTTTACTTTCAGGGATGCAGATGTAATAGAAGCCATATCTGTTTTACTCCACAGTGCCACAGGTACCTTAGTGCCTTAGGCTTAGTAATGCTAAAGGTCTACTATGTACAACTCTGTAACCTTTACCTAAGCCACTGAGGCAGCATTTCCAGAGTCTCTGTGACAGTGTTTTTTCCATAACGTTCTCTTATTGTTGCCCTCATGGCCTCGCTCTTGCAAATCCTGATAGAGTTGTTATGGTGGGTTCTCATGTAAAAGTACCACAGTTACCACTGGCATGAGGATCACTCCTCTCCTGCCCCTTCCTTGTGTCCCATTTTGTAGATTTTAGTTTTTATTGGAGAAAGCCAAAACAGTGCACAACAAAGTAGATGATAGCCATTTAAATACTTTTTAAAATATTATCCAATAAATTATATGCACAGAAGCTTAACAATCAATGCAGAACCCTTGCACCTAACTAGTGAACTCAAATCAGCACTAATAGCATCACAACCAAGAATAATCAATAGAGAGGTTGTGAGGGTCCCAGTGAAAAATATATAGCACTTAGGGGAAAAGCATGGCCAAGAGTCATCAAAATCATCATCTTCATCATCCACACCTGCTGCACTGGAGAGGGGCCCCAGAGGAGGATGCTCCTCTGGGAGCCTGTCACCGCTTTTCCCAGCTGGACGCTGGGGACAGTTTCTCCTTTTGCTTTATTTTCACCCCAAAATAACTTTCACCAGCAAAGCTATCAACTGTGGACCTTGCTCATAAACCTTTGTGATGTGAACCTGCCTTAACGCCCTTTGCGCAACAGGGTCACCTCTGCTATGGAGTTTCAAACAGAGGCAAGTAACAGCTGAAAGGCAGGTTGAGGTGCTCCAAGCCCTTTCTCTGTGCCAGTCACCTATGTTCAACTGACACCAGAGCCCAGAAACAAGGAGATAAAAAGAGTCAAATCAAGCAAGTATTTCACCTGGGTACGTGCTCCACAACAGTGAACACAATGCAGCAGATCAACTTGCTTAACGGACCAAAGCCTAAGGCTCAAAACTGGGCTGAAATCACAGTGAGTAGTCTTCCAGTGTGGAGGCAGTATCAGAAATACGGGGAAGTTTTTAAGGTAATAACAATATTTCTGGCTATCACAGAAGCAATCCTCTATATACACTGTAAAAGGTCATTACTACATCCTACCTACTCTTTTTTTTCTTTCTTTCTTTTTTTTTTTTTGGTCAAATGCTCCTTTAAAATAATTCAGATGTAAATGAATGGGACACGGTTGACCTAAATCCTGGCAATGTCTTCTTGCCAGGCAAGAATTGCCACTTCACTGATTTTGCAGTTCTGCTCTCCCAGGGAGAAAGACGGCTGCTTCTTCTGCTACTCCAGGACAAGCTAAAGCAAAGGTCACGTAAAGCTGGCTGTTTCGTTAAGAAGTCACAGAGGAATTAGCTATCCACAAAAATCTGAAAATTCTGAAAGCTATCTTTCAGAAAAAGATGAACTGAAAAATAGAGGAGGGAATAGGATTTTCACTTGAAAGTCTCTGCTTAACTTATGACTTCCCAAAGTGGTCAGTAAAATGTGTGGAGAATATCAGCTTTATTTTGGATTTTCTATGCAGCCTCTTTGGGGAAAAGAGTATAGACACTTGCTGCAGATAAATGACGTGCTTTACTTTAGATGCTTGTAAAGGAGAGGCGGTTTTAGATTAGATTTCTACAAAATCCCTCTCTGTGGGAAATGCCATATTGTAATGTCCCGTTCCCTGCCCCCTGTAGCATTTCATAAATCCTTCTCTGCAGGAAACTGTTTGTTTCAGCTGTCATGTTGCAAAACCTCTCAACTGCTATAAAATTTAACTCGATCGTGATATACCCAGCCAAAACTATTTCTTTCAATAGAACATGTTTTCTTACCCTCATAGTTATAAATTAAATTTATAAATGTCACATTCTACCAGTAAGAGAAATAACATTAGAATTACAATTGTATTATGCAAATCATTGTGTCATTTTGTTTCCCAAAGGGATAGAAACCCAACTCTGATACCATCATATAGAAGGCAGTCTTACAGAAAAAGCACTCCCCAGACTGTTCATAGTGCCTTATATTGGTTATCAATATATTAAAACTTGCTGATGAACATATTGCTACACAAAAATATTCAGGTATATGTCTACTATAACTAATACTGGAAAATAAGCATCCATGACTTCAAATAGGCCACTGTTTTTCAAAATAGAGGATACACATAAAACTACTTGCACAAGCACAGTTAGCCAGTTTTCTAGAAATTATACTTATGCGAGGTAAATATTTGTTTATTTTCTAAGATAAAGGTAACGAAATAAAATACTGTTTGACAACCTTGGAATTTTCTTTGTAACCCATTGCCTAAACTGCAGTTCACATTTAAGGCCTCATTCCTTTGCATGAATACCAAATATATCAGAAAGGAAGTGAATGGCTACATATCTATATCTAATGATCCCTCTCCTCCCCTTCTCAGCCTCCAGTATAACCTATTCCTGTAAGCCTAACTATTAGGTGAAGAATGTTCCACTTCGAAGTTGACTTAGGTCATGGACACACAGAGGAGGAGTCTGGAGGCGCTGGCTTTGCTGCCGAAAGGAGAGAAGAACAATGCACCATTGATGATACCCACAGAACGATGCACCATTGATGATACCCACCTCCCTTCAGGCTGTGACCTCTGCCCTCAGCTTGCTCATTTTACATCATTCCCAAGTTCACCTGTTCCTGGGTAAGCTGTTCTCTTCCTGGCCCGCCTGGTCATTTGCATTTGGCAGCTCCCGAGACCAGTGACCTGGATACTTCAGTCCAGAAGTTCCTCGTCTTAGAGTTGCTTCATTCACTCCAGTCACAGCTTTAAACAAAACTTGTCCACAACAGAGATGTTTGTGTCCACAAACCGCAGAGGCAGCTGTACTGCAAGGTACCCCATGCTGCTTGCCACGCCGTTTTTGGGGTTGTTGGCAAAAAGTCCTTCTTGAGGTTTCAGTCTCGAAGGAATAACACTTCCTTTGTATCTGAGTTAGGATTCCCACCCCTCGCCCCATGCCACCCCAGCCAATCTTCAGGAAAGAGACAACTGAAGCTGTGTTTTTGTGCAGGGGACATTGACTGTTTATGGGCAGGATAGGCACCATCAGCTCCTCCCCATGTATGCAACAGTTGTCATTTGGCCCCCGTTTTGAACTGGGCTAGCTTCAAACCAGTGACCTAGCAGTGAACCGTATGTGGTTTTTTTCTTGAAATGACAACTCGATACTTTCACCAGATGAACGGTACCTGCCTGAATGCTCCCTGCCATTGAAAATGCCTGGATGTAAGCGACTTTTTAAAAAGTCTTTTTCACTCCTGTTGCATAGTCTGAAATCACACTCATCAAGCTTTTCACTGTCCCAACTTCGTCCCATAAATCAAAGTGAAGGGACATGAAAGATATTCATCTCACAAGTAATGCTCCGAATTGGGCTATGATCCTTGCTTATGCAGAGGTGATGGATTATTGTGCTTTTGATTAAACTATGGTTCAAGAGAGACAGAGTTATTACAAGTTACACTTCCTTTAATGGTATTGAAAGTGCAAAATATGACTCCAGGCTATCCCGAGGGCTGTGAATCTCATTTGAAAACAAACTGGTCATTAAAAATAAAAATAAAAAAAAATCAAATTTAACATCCTGTCAGCTAATAGACATACCAATGCATCTTTCGTAACAATGTTCCTCTCATTTAAAAATGCATGGGCGGATAGCTGAGAAAATCCTCTGTGAGAATTTGGCTTTCTAAAACATGTTAAGGAAGTAATATCCTTTTGGTATATTTTAACTTCTTTTTCTTTGTTTTTCCCCAGTCTATACAATTCACATTCATTTAAAAGAGATATCTTTTATACAACTACAGTTTGCATAAAAGTAAAGTCCAGAATGTAGTCCGTGGTGCATTTTCACCTGTGTTTTCAGGTTCCATAACCTGTCTTTAGGACTCTCTCCTGAATTCAGCAAACTCAAAGGACTTCTCTATGGTATCTCTAGTTATAATTTACCTCAGAACATAAATTGTTTTTGTCTCGGGAGTGGAGAACAGTTTATTTCCCATCTTGATTCTTAGCACATTGACTTAATTTGCTGAGGCAAATCAGCCAAGTGTAAAATCAAATTATTTAAGGAAGATTATAGGATAATAAGGTAGTCAGCATTATTACACTAATCATTGTAATGTGCAGAATATTGCATACTCTACCTTTTATTACAGAAAATATGACCATGTGCTAGTAAGTAAACTGACTAGAATTTTCCAGTGGCAGAAATATACTGGTCATACATTTCTCTTTCTTAAGGAAGTCTCCCTTCTAAGCCTCATACAGAGAAGGAAAGTTCTAACATGGGATTGCATCAAAAGGCATTGATTTACAGGACAAAGCTTAAGTGACTCTCTCTCATGAGTCATTCAGAGCCCAGTAGAAATAAACACAAGTCAATGAAGTGTTTCTCATTGGTTTTTTTGTATGCCTTAGATCGTTCATTATCTGTAGATCCCAATAAGTCTAGAGTCTGATCTTGGAGTAACCTTTCAAAGCATCAGTAAGTCATCATCATCACAATGAAGTCAAATGTTAATTTTTGAAACTTTGCTCCAGTGGAATATTCAGACTGAGGTCATTTATAGTATAAAATAGAATTTTCTTAACTGATATCAGTCGCATATGACAGTAAACCACTAAGGAATGAGTGAGGACAATATTATAGAAACAAGATTAGCTACATAAATCATGGAGCTGCATTGGGTCTCTCTGTGGGATTGTCTCACTTCAAAGACCAACTATAAAAACGTCATGAAAAAAGAATTAATAAAATTAAATATATGTGAGGGTTCAAAAAAACAACCCTTACCCAGGTTGACCTTGTTCAGTTGAATGCATGCAAGATAACCCTGCATGAGAGTTAGACGTTCTGTTCTCGCACAGATTTATTGCTTTGCCACTGATCGATGTGGCATTTTCAATATTTCTGTCTTAAAAGGAGGCAAAGAAGCACACAAAAATGCAAAAATTGCCACTGACCATGTCAATACAAAAGCTCCCATTCCAGCCATTGGTTCCCCTAGAGATATCAAGTGATGTCTCTTTTTATGGCTTGCAGAAATGTTTCAGGATATACACATTCACTTGGTTTCAGTTAGGAGATTTCAGTACGAAGGAACTTTCAGATAGATTTGAAAGTTGTGTAAAGTTACTTTATCTTACAGAGCCCTCACAAAGGGTCAGTTTTCAGCCAGGGATGCATTTGTTAGTGGAATTAGCCAGACTGAACTGTTCACCTTCCTACCTGCTCCTTTTCTTGTACTAAACAGAAAACTTCTGCGTACACATGACATCCTTCTATTTTTAGCTAATTGATTCCTGTGTTCATACAGATATGCCCACACTGATGTGCTGTCCATCTTTTTACTATCTATCACTGGCTTAATTTTCAACAGAAAAGTGAAGCAAATGCTAGAATTTTTTTTGCAGTATGTGTTAAGGCTTCAGGACATGCTATTGAATAACTATGTTTTAGTTAGTGGTGCTTTTAAAAAGTAAGATTCTTTACTGTTTCTGATACTTCTTTAAATATTATATTTCAGTTAGGAAGCCCACATTCCATAGCATAGCACTGAATTTCATTGTATTTATTCTGTACTATAATATAAACAGAAATAACATCAGTATTATCAGACAAATCTCATCAACTTCAGTGGGACCTAGACACACAATTAAGACTTTCCTAAAAGGGATAGAATTACTTGTGCAAAAATACTTTGTTCGTTTGTGCTCATGATTTACCTACCTGACCTCCAGATGGAAAGATCTATACCCACTATTTTATCCTAGTATCCTGACCTACATTGTCTCCTCCTTTTGGAAAATTTTGAGAACCTGAGGAACATTTAACCTTGATAAGATTAAAAACAAAATGGAGAATATCTGAGGCAATCCTCTTTATTTTTATCCCTTATTGAAAATAATTTATAAATATAAATATATTACATATGCACAGACACACACATATTAATTTTATACATGCATGTATTTTCTATGTGTAGTTTGCATATATGTATAAATATGTACATACACCCATTTTCCAAGCCCTTAAATCTGACCCATCTGCATACCTGGAGTTTTCTTTCACATATTTACGTGCCTTCATTGGTGAGCAATTTCACTCTTTTTCCTCCAACTACTGAAAGAAAAGTCTCTGCTGCAGTAGATAGAACAATACCTTCAACATCACGCCCCTTTGATTTCAGAGTACTGGCCTCCTCTGCCTTTTCTGAGCCATGTGCAAAACATATGAGAAGGCTGTGCTCCAAGTTTCCTTGTCTTCTGTAGAAAATACATCAACAAATCAGGGCTTGATGCATTGTAACAGCAACATAAAGGCTATTTAAGCCTATCAGAAGCAACAAACCTGCCACATAGTACAGAGCAAGTGCGAGATCAGAGATGGTTAGAGCCAACGCCTATATTTAATAACATGCTATGATTCATTGGGCTACAGATGAAATAAAGTACATTGCTTGGACAGTCAGTAAGCAGAGTCAGGCAAATCACTGCAGAAAGCTAATTCCTAAATAGAATTTTAAGTAATCACTGCTTATCATTTTGCCAGCCACAGACTAATATCTTTGGGGCTTGTCTGGAACAAACAAAGAAATCAATCAACAGCTATCCATTACAAATTATTTGCTTTTTATTTGTAAATAAAATTTGTGTAGATGATTCACGAGTCACAGAAAAGCAGTAAATATCATGAAATTAGGTGCTATCCCTGCCACATGCCAGATCTGACCAAATAACAGACTCGCTCTTTCTTGTCTTCTTATGCTTCCTCTTATACTTTTAAGGTTATACCCTCAAGGTTTGACCTCTGGACAAACATAAACCAAGCCAGTAGGGAGACCCTGCTAACAGGAAGCTTGAATCCTTCAAGATACGGATCAATTCAATCTCTTTCTAAGTCAATAAATAGGTTACCTTTGATTTTAGAAAGAATTAGATCAGTCCAAGAAGTCACAATCCCCATCCAAGCACTCCTCCTCCTTTACACTCAAGTCTTACAGCAGTTAAACCCTATCTTTCCTCACCAATCATCCAAGCACACTCCCAAGTTTTGATACCTCTTATTGAATCATTCAGTGATTCATTTTTCAAAGTCTTTCTTTCAGTCAGCAGGAAACATAATTTTGGTTCACAAAAAATCCAAGAGAGATTACATTACACGTGTTTTAGTGACTCTGATATGGAAGGGAGATGCCTAACTGAAAATTCTTTGCAGAAGGAAAAAATAATTTAAAAAATCTCCAGTAATATACACTAAAAACACCTCTTTCGTAATAAATAATGCAACATAACATTACTATGCTCCCAACTGTGTAATTCATTGAACTGGAAAAAAAAAGACCATGAATGTTACCCAGAAGTATGCTTCAGATGTACACAACTGTTTCTACTGAAACTCCTGCTTAGTCCAACACCAGGAACTATACTGGTAGAGGGAAACTAAAGGAGTGTATATAAAAAGGGCATCCCTCCTGAAACAAGAAACAGCATCATCCCACTGAGACTATTGCAATACTACCTATATTGGGAAACAATGCACTACATCAACTAAAATTAGATCCTCTGGTTTTTTGAGTATAACCTAAACACTTAGAGGATTTTTGTACTTGATTTTTAGCTAAATCATAGTGCTAGGAAATAAAAAAGAAATCACTTGAAATTGCTAACGCCATCACTGGCAGATAGAGGTTTTGGGTCATTCCTCTTGCATAACATTAAATATCCTTTTGTGGAAAAAAAAATATTGCCCCTAAAAGCAAGGTAGGCAGGCTGCTATCATCAGTATTTCTCCATATACTGCACATCTGGTCCTTGTACACTGCTAAAGCACCAAACTACTGACATTGAACTTTAGATCAAAGTGTGGATGCTGGCATGGAGAACTGTTGCCTCAGAGATTACATACATCAAAAGATATCACAATGTTTCAGAAAGCCTTACTGATCATACAGGATCGCATGTATTTTATACTGAACCAGGAATAGTTTACCCATCAAAAGGCAAACCAAAAGTCATTACTACTTTTATAAAGCAAAACAAACAAACAAGCTTCCCTTTTTCTCCTCCATAATGAATCAGAAAAACATCTGTTAGCATCACAGCATGTACCCATGTCTCAGCCTGCAAAAAACTAAATCTTTTAGTGTAATGATGGAGCCATGACACACACAAGCAGGTCCAGTGAGCTGTGGCAAAATAAGCAGCTTACAGCAAAACATAAAGGGCCAATTCAGAAGTGTGTCAGAGAGGCTGTTCCCCTTCTCTCACAGATAGGCAACTGTGTGCCCCGACTGAGGAATAAAGCTCTGCAGTACTAAGAGGAAACAAAAGTACTCTAAAAGAATAGCAAAAGAACAAACAGAGGAAAAACAGTTAGCTGTACACAAGCATAATGACAACCACACTGATATTTTGGTAAATGTGCATTTCAGATTTCAGCATTGCATTTTGTATCATTACTGCCTCCAAAAAGACATCATTCAAGCATTTGAACAGAAGTATTGCAGAAGACAGGCATGAAAAAAATGCATTTCATCCTTCCATTTGCCTATACTGTCCATGGAGTTTTCTCCAAAGAGTTTGTTTGTTTGTCTTCAAAATTACTTACCATTTCAGCCTCTGACCCGGTCAGATAATATAGTCAAACAATAGTGTTAACTGCTATTTGGAAACACCAGAATACCACATATGTGGAACTGGCAATCTACCTTCTAATGTCATGAGCTAGCATTAGTACATCTTGTGGTCTTTCAGGATAGTGACAGCATACCTTGTGCCAATAAAGGATTTCAGTGCAATTTTTGCAGGAGTAGATGTGCTTTGCACGCATGTTTTGTCCAAATTTCTTCTCTGAAAATTATTTTTCTTTAGTCTTTCTAGAGGTTTCAGTCTTTGCTCTAAAACCTTCTGTAGCCCAACAAGTGCACCCCTCAGAAGAAGAAGAAACTTCAATTTATGGGTAGAAGTAGTGCCTTTTTCTAATGTTCTATCTTCCTTCTACATCAAAGATGCAACACAAAGGCAAAATGTTTCTACTGTAACCAAGATGGTCCCATCTGATGCTCAAAGACAAACACCCGCAATTCTTTAACAAGCCATTACCACAAGGTTATTACCATCATTGTTTAATTTAATCCCCATGAGAATGTGGAAAGAACTTGGTAATATTCTTGTTCATTCTATCTATTTTATTCTCCTCTTACAAGCAGCACACAGAAAGGTGTGGAAAGATGGATTTCTATTCTAGCCTGACTAAGCAGAATGGGAGAAGAAAAGGTACAATTATTTAAAAATGAGATGTTTTGAAAGTTCATTTAAAAATCGAGGTAATTTCCTAAAGATATAAGAGTCTGAAAGGGTTATCACCATCCCTCGAATAAAGGAAGCAATGGAGCAAGAATTTGCTGGGGTTTTTCTGAAATTAAATTTGTTTTGTCAAAAAAAAAACCTGAAAAATATCCATTTTGGTGCAAGCCAAATACATTTTTCACTAATTTTCTTAGTATGGCCATTGTGCCAAAAAAGTTGTTATTCCCCCAACTCTAGCCATCCTGCTTCTAAAAATAGCCTTTTTAGAGACCAACAAAGTAACATTGCTGATAGTTTGAAAATGATCCCTAAATTTAAAAAATGTATTATAATCAAAGTGATTCTCTAAAACCCTGTACAAAAGGCCAGTCTAAAGTATCCTCATTTATGAGTATTTAGAAGCCTTCAGAGAACTTCATGGTATCCTAGTAGCTCATTCCAGAGATGTTGCCATCTGAAGCCCTGGTCTGTTTAAGCCACATACACAGTTGAAGTTGGATGACTCAGCATTAAGACTGGATTACTATCTTTATTAACAATTTGGAAGATGTGTTAAACTGCCTGTTAATTTAACCCACAGAACTGGAATGTATTTCATATGCTGGGAAATGTAAATGAATAACACAAAGCCATCCTTTCAAGTCTCAGGCACTGGCACTGCTACCTCTTGTTTCTCTCCAGCAATAACATAGGCTGCTCCCTCCTCCTCAGGCTGCCTTCTTGAATCATGCAATGTGCAAAGCACCAAAGCCCATTCCCATCCTGTGGCCAAACGTGTACCATATATCAGGATTGCAGTGTCACAACAGAATCATTCAAAATGACTGTGATGGACTATTACAGAGAAAAACAGCAACAAAATAAAAAAAATAGCAATTAGCAAAAATTAGCAAAACACAGGAAAGGGTGTAATGATGTCAATCTGAAATCAGTGGGAAATGACTGCTTAGAAAGCAGCTGATGCTTAGAAAGTGTTGATGCAGGAATGCGACCTGTAGTAAATAAATGACAATAGCGAGAGGCAAGAGATGCAAGTTCACTTTTCAGCTTAGCTACAGACTTTACAGCTTTGGATAACTCACATAGACTGATATTTTTGAATTGTATGTCCATACTTACTCATTAAATTTCACAGCTCCGAAGTTAATACTTCTGCATGTCTAATATTCACCGCATTTTGACACCTCAAATACACATTTAGAAATCTAAAGTTTAAGCAATTTCACTGGAAAAGGAGTGTCTCAGCTTTCATGCTGAATATCATGTAGTAGAGGCTAAAAGATCTGTTATGTTGGCTGAAAACTGATGGATTAATGATGATAATGATGGCAATGATGACAAAAAGATAAAAATGTTAAAAGGAAATAATGTACCAAAATGTCAGTATTATAGCAAGCATCACACTGAGACCCTGAAGAAAGATCATTCTATTTGACGTAGCATTAATGTGGCCATTAGAATGGTAATTTAAATTGTGTTTGCAGTACAATATTTTCTGCTGAGAATATTTGAAAGTGGAAAAAATACACCAACAGATGCAATATTTGTTTAAATGAACAACTTCCTTCTAGTTTCATCTAGAAAGAAACAAAAAAGATGTACATACATGCATGCATACACAAATTCACATGCAAACACAAAATGAAGGGTGAACACTTAGTACCCTAGAATCGCCTACATGTAATTTATGAGTGGTCTGTAGGACCTAGGCTGTATCCTCATGCTATCCTACCACACTCTAGCATAGCAGAACATGCCTAATAGAAAATGATATCATTGAGGTAACATATAAAACAAGCTTATTTCCTCATTTCACCATCCTCTATGGTGCACTTTGCAGTCTCACTTGGGTTGTTCAGGAGGTGCCTTATCCACATCCAGTACATACACAGCAAGGATTGTGCAGGCTTCATGGCTGTTGTGACAGTGGATCTTTAGGGCAACATAAAAAAATAGCATAAGCATAGCAACAGTTTTGCCAATAAACTTCAGACTAATTTTTTATGCCAGTTCTTATCTAAAGAGCTATTTCAGGTTTTCATGTGTCATTTCAACTTACTGCTGATGTCTGAAGTTTAAACAGCCTTGATGACTATAGCGAAGATCACAAACTGAAATATACCTTCACCAGGAGTAACTGGATAGAAGATGCCAAATAATGTAATGCTACAACTGAATATCATTTATTTGTTTAGTGCTTGGATATGTTATATGGAAAGAAAGAGTGTACATAAAAAATAAGACTTCTCCCTTACTGACAGATCAATATGCTCCAGTTTCTTCTACTTCACTGTTACTTCTATAATTACATTTATTGTGCCTATTTCCCCATGCCCACTTGCCTCCTTACATAATGCTAGATACTGTACTAATAGAATTACAGGCAGCTGCAGCCCAAATCTAAATAGATAAGAGTCAGGGAGTGGGGGCAGGTGTAGAATTCAGTGTGATGAAAACAAATGTTATGCTTGATAAGATCAGTGTATTACCTAAGACAGCGTGAGCAAAACAGGAGCTGGATGAATGGGATAGCCCAAGTATACTCCAAAGCCGATGTGAATAGACTGCAGAGAAAAGAAGGGTTGGAATAAAGTGGCAGTCCACACAAAGCAGAGAAAGTGCAGCCTGAACTGTTGTTTTCTCAATATCTTTTCACAGCTGGTTTCTTCACAGCTCCTTCTGCTCACTAGAGTCTCTAGCAGCCCTGTCCCTGCAGAAATTTCTGCCCACAAAGTTCATTATGGGAGAATTTCTAGGGACTACAAATACCAAATCATACATCATAATAAATGCCTTTTCACTCACTAGGCCAGGAGCACAACTCCTCAGATATTTTCTGATTTTGGACCTAAAGTTTCATAGCATCACCCATGCCCTTCCTCAGGCATCCTGCATTGGTAGTGAAAATACATATACTACAAATCAAAACAGATAACAGGCAGGTTTGAAATGCTGACTAGATAATTGCTAGAAGAAAGATTTAGAAGTAACAGGTTTTCTGCCTACTTTGCATTCATAGTCAGGGAACTAGACATTTGGTTCCTTCTGCCTGCTTCTACCAGAATTTCTCATAAAAGGGGTATTGGAAATCACAGAGATGCTCTGTTCTGACAATTTGCATTTGTAAAAGGACACTGTAATAGGTGTACTGCCATCTGTCTTTTAGAGAAACTCCGAAGACACCTCCAAATTACAGTGGAGGCTGAAACCAGCCTCTTGCAGTGTCAGCAATCATGAACACAAAGGAGAAACTAAAAGTTATCATGTCCAACCTCTTCTTTGGTTATTCCAAGCAAATACCAATTAGGTAGAGCTGACCTTAACAGGTTGTTAAGAAGATACTAAGAAACTCATACACTAGAAGTCAAAGTATCTTCTCTTTTTCATGTAAAGAAATGCTATGGAGAAGTTTCTCTGATCTCCAAGCAATTACGCACAAATACTGCTATCTGGAAAAAAAAAAAAAAAAAAAAAAAAAAAAAAAAGTAATTGATTCATTTCTGGTTTGAAAAGGCGGATACTGGGTAATGCTGACATCCTGGCAGATAACAGAGATACTGTGTGTGCAGGAAACAACATTAAGAAGATAGTGAAGCTATCTTTTCCAAATGCAGCAGGGTTTTTGAATGGGAGCCTGGATGTTTTGAGAAACTTTTATTTCTACTGCCATTAATGTAACAATTGATTTTTAAAAATCAAGAATGTTGACATCAATAGAGCGGTACAGATTTGCACCAGCAAGAAATCCAGTCCTTTCTTTCCCAGACTCTCTGAGTTACATAGGATCTAAGGCAGAATTTGCCTAAACATCTACCTTTTCTGCAATATGCTGCTAACACACATTCAGAATTGCTCCAACGAGTACTGAACTTCTTCCCTGCACCTGTATTTATTGCCACAGCAACATACACCCTTTGAGCCCACGCACCTGTTGAAATCTTTCATTCTTTCCTCTTTTTAAATCCATCAATTTGTGCTTTGCCTTCCTGGCTACTTTTTCCAAACAGCTCCTCTTCAGCCTGCATCCACTTCAAGTCTCCCTTCTGATGCTTTTTGCAGCTTCTCCAGTATGAACTCAAATTTCTTTTTCATATCACTACTCCTCCCATATTTACTTGTCAGACAGGTATATTGCAGAGTGCAGCTAATGTACCTACAGCTTCCTTTTGCTTCCATTTCTGCTTTGAAAACAATTCTAGAAGGTCATGCAGATATTTTATCCTCCCTCTGAACCTGGATTCCAACATCCCCACTCCCAGAAAAACTTAGAGATCCCATACACTGACTCAACACTTATTCATAGGCAACAGTTTTCCCTCTTCCCAACAGCACTTAGGAGTCTAGCGCCTGAAAGAAACATGCTACAGTTATTCCATCTAGACAAATTTTTAACAGGCCTTTCCAAATGTTAGCAAACATTGACTGGGATATAAGCATCAGTGGAGAGTTTGGGTCTCTGCCCAATGCCCTTTATTAGAAGACCTACATCATCTTAACATTTATGTGTAAATCGTATGCATCTGCCTCTCCATCCTTCACAACTCTTCCTCTTTATCCTCCCATGCTAGCAGCTAGTGATCATCCTTTACCTAGGTCCTTCTGGCACATGGACTCTAGGAACATGGGAGAAGCTCTGGTGCTACACAGCAGCCAGAGCTTGTGCCTTTAATGTGAACCTACTCAGAGGGCACATACTGTTCACATTATCCACAACATAGACCACCACACATGACAGTCACTGCTGCAGATGTGCCCATGCCTGTATATGTGTCTTGTCTGACTTCCTTTCACTCTCTAAAGATGGCACCCTATAAAGTTATCATATAATTTCCCTAAGCTTTTCTAGATGAGGTGTAACTTCCAATACAAGGTAATTTCTCTTGCTATTAGAACAAGCAAATTGTTTCTTTTGTACAGCAGATATTTTCTTGGTTGCGTATAGCATCTCTAGGTCCTCTTAGAATTCTTTGCCTTACCTGGTGCATCCTATAAAAATGAGCTAGCCTGTTGTGTCTAAAGCTTGCAATTTCCACCAGAGGAATTCCTCTATATTCTTGATTTCAAAAGCTTGCAGAGATTCTGGTGTTTTAAGGGCAAGTAGGCACACTAGTGGCTTAAAGAACCTCAGTAGAAATTTGTCTTCACTTTTAGAGGACTAAATGCTTTTGAAGATCTGGATGGGGTCATTGTGTTCACAAAAGCAGCGTAACAGGCAGGGTAAGAAGAGGCCTGTCCGGTGCATGTACAGCAGCAAGCATTTCACAAGCACAGTAACTGAACACAGCAAACTGTGTTACTCATGCTTATTATGGACCAAGACATACTCTATGTGCCACAGCTGTCCTCCTGACTCATGTTTTCCAGATACTCTTTGGAGCACTGGGATTTCTTTCTCTTTGCATATGTCTCTAAAAAGTTCTCTGTCGTATTCGTAGATGTGCATACTATACACAAAACATCCTCAGTTTAGTGGAGAGAATATCTGTAGTGTAGAAACACATTCATTTTGCCTATTTTAAGAATTCCAAGTTTGTTACTCATATAATTTTAATTTCCTGTTGTAAATCAGATTAAGCAATGCTGTCTAGAGAAAAGAAGATCGAATAGAAAGCCACCACAAAATTGCTTATAAAATTGTCTGTTCTAGAATGTGAGCTATATATCAGAATAAGAAAAATGTTAGTTTTGAATTTGCTTGTTTGCTTTTATTCTTCAGTTTCGGTTTTATTCTTTCTCCTAGAAGATGTTATGCATGTTAATGGTTTCAAACAGACTGCAGTAAAAATGTTATGAGCATCTGTACAGCAAATGTCACTGAGTGGGCACCCTTCATTAAAGACCAGACTGCATCCCTTAGGAAACCAATCAAGAGCATAAAGGAAGCTTCAGAAATCAAGATTCTGAGTTGTTGCAAAAAAAAAGTCATCATCATTGCAGTCATGGTGAGCTATTGAAATAAAAACACACATTCATCATGAAATCAGAATTTTGTAATCTCAGTTCAGAAAAAGATTTTTCCCTGAGATCAAATGGTTTACTACTTCGGAGGTAAAAATGGAATCGATGAAGAAGAGTGAGTGGAACACCTGGGCTGACCACCCACCCAGTGCTTATCTACTGGAAAATTTGTGATAATTAAGTTCAGGGATAAAAAGAGACTGATTCGCCATCCCTGCCACTGAAAGTCTGGAAAAAAACATTAAGTCAAAGAGAAAGAGAGATCATGATCCTTTTGTTTAGAGGTTAGGATACTCTCTATTACAATCATTGCTCACTAGATTCAATGCATAAACAGGCAATTACCTCAAAGTAGTTGACATGCTCAGTTTATCTCATAGCTTATCTCCCAGTAAAGTATTCATTTTTCACTATTCTGAATTGGTTGTGTTTACCAAGTTTTAAAATACCTTATTTGGATTTTCCTATCAAATTCTGTCTTTTTTAGCCAGCCAAAGCCATCTTTGGTATAGTTACATTTATTGATGGCCAATTGATTTGCTACTCCCCTTATGTCAAACATCTGTTCCATTAAAAGATTTTTTGTGTGTTATGTTTTACTAATGACACTTCTAGGGAGTAGCTGTCAAAACAACTTCATCAGTTTAAATAATTAAGGACTTGAGCAAAGGCAATGCTATTGCATTTCTCCTCACTTATGGGGATCACCCATAACATAGCTGATTGCCAATAAAAAGTGGTAGTTCAGATCTCAATTCAGAGTCCTGTTCTTGAAATGCAAATAAAATGTAAAAATGTGTTAAACTCAGATAGAACAGAGGGAATCTAGCAGCTCCATAGCAACCTTTTTCCTAGGTCCTGTGCAGGGAAGGAGGGCCTGCTTAATGTGAGTCTATCCCCAGGATCAAACTAGTCTTTAGCTGGCTGAAGGAGCTGAAAATCTGCCTGAGATACTTTCCTTATTTTCCAAAAGCAGCAGTTCTAGATGTGCAGTTGGAAGTGACCATGGTCACTTATATTTTTTATTCAACATCTATACTCTGTGTTATATAGGTGGTTAAATTAATTGACATCATGGTCAGTTTTTGTGTTATAATTGAAAACTCTATGCTATATAATAAAGTAGCTTAGAGAAGACAGTTACTAATTTCCTAAAAAGGACAACTAATGGCATAAGATCAAGTCAAAGAGAGGCTGGCATATAGTGGGAATTGTTCTAATTATACTAACAGCAAGTAATCAGGAAATCAAAAAAGAAAGATGTACAGAAGCAAATATTCATTTGCTATCAAGTAAATCTGTTGCACTTACCTCTGTGGAACATAAAATAATTTCCTGAAGAACTACCAACTTTAATTTGAGACTACTACTATTCTCAATATTATCTGAAGTATATTCATGGAACAGTATGGCTTTTTAATTCTTGATTAATTCCTTTTTTATGTACTGATAAAGACCCCATACTTCTTTCACTCCTGCCAAAAGACAATTTTGTTAACTTTTAATTATATGTTAACTTATTATTTATAGTAGCTCTATATCTTTACCAGTTCTGTATAAAGCCAGAAAAAGCTGTAACAGATTTAAACCTGAAATGTAACAATAGATACAAAGTGGGCCATCTCCATCTGTCTGTCTTACTCTTCCAATTCAATCAGTGACAGATATATATGATTAGTTTCACTTTATAGCTCATAATGGTCCAGGATTGGGCAAATATAGCCATTTCCAGACATGGTTATAAAGAAAATATTCAATGAGTTCTGGTCCTGTGAGGACACCTAGTGAGCAATTTCATACAGAAAGAAAATACTAACTTCCTACAACACATACTAACATAACCATTTTCATCAAATCTTTTATTGCAGCAAGAGACTATTATTGCTGCTTGTATTACAGCAGCTTCTAAAGCCAGATACCAGTTGCAACATGCTCTAGATCCTCTCTATGTTTTTTTTGCAAGAAAAAGAAAAAAGAGAAATACATGTCCCAAAAGCTTACAGTCTAAGGGAAAATTAGCTTGCTCACTCTCTCACAACTACTTATACAGTCTCCAGGAATATAATTTCCTCACTCTGTGCTAAAAATTTATCTTGATAGTATTCCTGTGACTAGCATGGCACCATGACAGTAGGCTTCTCTTGAAACAGGAGCCTTCTGGAGGGGCTCCTAGAGTTGGCTAAGCGATTCTGCTTTCCAAAGACTGCCTTTCCATGCTCTCCTACACCAGGTGCAGGAAGCTGGCTGCCAGCCAGGTGCACCTGGCACTGGGAGCACAGAAGAACGGAGGCCATTGACCAGCAGAGCAAACGTGAGATGTAGGCCTAAGGAAGGAGGGAGGAGCAGGTCACATGAGTTTCACGCAAAGTGCACAAGACTTGACAAGTCTGTATTTATAGAGGGGGAAAAAGAATACACTGATGCCCAGAGCTTAATCTAGCAACCATCTGAATTCAGTTAACAATGCATGTTGTAAAGACAAGCTTTTGCTTCCTTGTTTTCTCTTTTTTTTCTGAGCAGTGATTCTGCAGGTCACAGCCATAGTGTAATTTGCTCATCATATTAAACGTGATTTCAATCACTGCTCTATTTATTAGACTGAAAAACAGAGACAGAAAACAACTGTCAAACTTTGAAAAGTTTTGATAAATCACTCTGATGTTTCATTGTCTCTCGCTAAAATATACATAAAGCTTTGTATCAGAAGAACAACTACATCCGTAAATCAACAAATAATCAATCATAAAGTAGCTTAGCTACAGAATATACCATAACAATTTAACAAAATTTAAGAAGGAAAACCACATTTTGAAAAAAGTCTGCTACATTGAGCCTACTTGCAGCAGCTGAGAACTTAAAAGATTTGGAAAAATACCGCATTCAGCTTCTGTAGACAAAATTTCTTATTGTACAATACACATTTTCATTGAATTGTATTTACAGCTGTACTTCCCTAATGTTCTTTTTGTTCTCCACCTGGACTGTGACCATATCGTTGAAATGCTGCCTATGAGAGGACACCTGAGACTCTTCTGAATTAGTAACACCCCAAAGACTCTTTATGGCAGAAGTATTAAGTGATAGGGCCTCCAATTTCCATCTAATTAGTGCACTAGCTGGTTTCCCCAAATCCTCACTAATATTTTAGAAGTTGCCAGATAATGCAACAAGCTTCATGAAAAAGAGAAATTAGCTTGAGAAAGAATTTTTGCCATATCTCATGGCCTGAGCACAGGGAGTCCAAAATACCTGAAAATCCTGTGAAAGCAAGAGCACAAATAGATAAATGCTTTGCCAAATGCTGTGAGATGGGTTAAGGTTTTGTAAGTCTGCCCTTCTTTGAATCATCCAGAGACATTTACACTTTCAAGAAACTAGTAGTCTATTAAGTGGCCACTATCTGCCATTACACTGAAAATCACCTTCTTATAATAGTGAAACTATCAGAGAACAGAGGAATTAATTTTATGCACTTGAAAAAGTTAATCAGGTTTTGCTGAAAAACATGTTTCCTAATATTTTATGAAAGCAATTCATAGAATAAACTATGACGTGTATATGCAAATAAGCAGGCTTTAAATATGGGTATAGAAATTCTGAAAGCATACATTATTTTTTTCCTAGCATCTAGGAATTGAGTATTAAATATTCCCACACACTTCCTTACCAAAATGATTGTTGGAAAACATTTTGAGAAGCTTCAGAAAAAGGGACTTGATGTTGATTTGATTTATGCAATTATGTTAAACGTCTGAATGACAATTGCCATGGTATGTTATTTGATGAGTTATTTTGCAACTAGCAACCTAAAATAAGCTTCTTATCTGGTATTGCTTCTACTCCAAGTCTTTTTAAGATTATCTGCAAACATTCATGGTTACTTGAAGAAACTAACAGTTGGGAAAGGAGAACATTTATGAAAATTGCTGCACACGTACTTTGGGCATGAACTTTCATGCCAGTAGTCATGATCAGTTAGATCACCCAGAAATGGTAAACCAATTACTAGTGTAGAACTATAATTAAATGAAAAGCAAACATTAAAAAGAGTGGCAGAGACAAAATTAAGACACACAGTTCCCATATCAACTTCAACATTCAGTGTCTCCTCTCAGTTTATTAAAGGAAGTAAAATCCCCACTGACCACCAACAAAGCATCCTTGACTCTCACGAAGTCTATTAGCATCTAAAAGAAACCTGACGGATTCAAATTCAAACCTGATCAACTATCTAAGTTAAAAGCTACTCACTTTCATCAAAATCAATATTTCCTAAATGGTTTTGAAAAACTCACCCTTGACAATCATTATATAGAACGCATAAAAAACATAGAGCTGTACATAAAAATGGTAGTACCTGCTTTTGTTCTAAGAGAAATGTTAAAAGATGACTTCTCATATATGAGAATATCATTTTTAAAACTGCTAATTAATTGAAATATTTTACATAACATCACCTGTGTCAAAGTTAGTATATTTTAAATTTACCAGAACAATAAATATGCAAATCAAATTATCTGAATAATGAGGGAGTGCTTTTTGTCCGAATAATCGAACTATCCTTACTGAGTTGGCCGATGTGGCTCAGACTATCTCATTTTCCTTATTGTTTCTGATTTTATTGCATGGCTACACATCTCCATCCAGACCAAGCCAAGCTGGATTAAACCATTACTGCCTTCAGTAACACAGCTCCTCAGCTTTGTTTGAAAAGGGGACATGATGAGCCATCCTTAAGCTGTCCAAGTCAGATTGGTTTGGCTGAAATGGCTATGTCTAAGTGGCAGAGGAAGTGCTCCCACCATCTACCTTCACTAGCAAATCTGTGAGAGCTTCCAATGCAGCTCAGCATGGTGAGGAGGGATGGTAGCCCCATTAGCACTCTCCTAAGTAAATCCACATCTGGTTATAGGAAAATATTTATATTCACTCTCTGTCTGTGTCAGTTTATGAAGCTGCGCACAACAACCATACACACCTTAATACCAACCACTGGAAGTGAAAGCATAAAGTACCCTTCTCACCTTGGTTATTTCCAAAAGCTGAATACATTATCTCCTCATTCAAAATTGTACTAAATTCTGTTGTAAAAAATATGGGATGCAAACAATAACCTTCAATGATACCTTCAATGCTACCTACAATATGCAATAACATTGGTCTCCTTTGTAATCGTCATTTATGAATGTAACGATCTTAGGCTTTCACTAGTTTCGTTAATTTTAATGAAAAAAATCTTGCATTCAAGAAACCAGAGCTACAGAAAAGCCTCAAATTTTTCATTGCCAATGGACTTTATCAAATTTTAATACTTCTTTTGGCCGAAATAAGGCAGGCAAAATTCAATTACCAGGGAAAATAACTGTGCTAGATTTTGAGGCAGCTTTATTTGCTCATGTTCATAAATAAAAGTAAATATTTTCATCAACATAAAAATCTAATATGTTTATCACAATGCAATTAGTTTGTTTTGATACCCCATAGATATTTCTCCCCATGAAGTAAAATTCTTACTGTTTTATTTGTTCTTGTCACTAGGTCTCTTCTCAGATAATTAAGAATATTTTTCTACTCACTACAGTTAATTTTCTTCATTAGCTCAGAGTTTGAGTTCATGCCTGAGTCTGAAGAGAACCATCTGGACCACAAGCCTGAAAATGAGGCATGAGGATAGGAGCAGAAAAAAGAAAGAACTTTCTCAAACTTCAGACTGGGCTTTGCTTTAATATTTTTCCTTCACCATAGCTATGTCCCGATGCAGAAAAACAAAGTGCCCACAAAAAAACAGAAATGGTAAAATCATCTACTCCTAAAAATTACTAATAGAATCCAGATATAACTCAAGGAACTGCCAAAAACACACTCAGGATACAGAGTCAAGAAAAACAAAACATTCTTTGGGAATATGGCATAAAAAAATCATAAGTTTGAGTAAAATTTTCAAAAGAGACTAGTCCCACGGTTGAGGGGAGAACTGGACTTTTTGTTTTTACAGAAAATTAAATGAGTTTAAAAGCTTGCTACAGTTCAGAAAATAAACAGAAAATTTAACCCCACCCATCAGAACTAATAATCCAAATGAAATTTCATTTTTAGTAGACTAACATTTGCTTTTAAACAAATCAAAATATTATGTACCCATTTAGATTCCTTTAAATTTTTTCAATAAAGTTATTTCAATAAAATATTTCAATAAAATATTACATATGAAAACAGAAAAGAATTGTTTCAAAGCAAAGTCAAAGCATCCTGTTTTACAAATATCAGAACAGAATGCAATTGAAATGTTTTATTTTGTTAGGCTTTTTTCCTGAACAAGAGCTCACTGAAATGGGCATGCTTCCACAAAATGTCTTGCTTTTAGCAAAAACAATATTTTTGATAGAAAAACCTTCTGTCAGAAAATTCCTGATTAACACTAATCATATTGTCTTTCAATGAAAGTCAAATTAGTAATTATCTACATAACAGATTTTCAGATTTATGTAGGCATCTAAACATGCAGATAGTCCCCAACTGGGATATTTTAAAGTACATACATTACTTTTGAAAATGAGAATTAGCCTTCTAATCCATTCAGGTACTTTTGAGAATTTAATTAAATCTACTTTTATTATCACATTTTGAACTATCCTTGTTTCCCTCTCTCTCAGAGAATATGCAGCAAATTCTCATTTTAAGCTCACCAGTTTAATTTTTTAATTATATTTTGTCTGAAGAAAAATTGTTTTGGGAAATCCTGGCAACTGTGTCCCAGAACAGAAGGCAGGAAAGCTTCACCATTCATGCTGGACTGCATTTTATCATTCCTACTTGACAACATCAGTTGCTGGACTAATGGATCATTAGGGAATGACTGGGATATCAGCACAGTTGGCTTTGCAATACTCTTGGCTTCCTTGTTTGTTCTAAACAAGTAATCCATCTGTTGTTATTTCCAGAAGTTAGAGGAGGAACTAATAACCAGCCTTTGTGAGCTGCAGTTGCCATGAACCCCCTGGCTGGACTCAGCTGGCTGCTCTGCAAGTCATCCTTACTTCCGGCCATTGACAGAAATTACTGCCAGTGTTTCTAGAATAGCCAGCTCTGCTCATCTATCTAGGTTGCTATGTAGCTTCCCTTTCTGCAATATTTCAGATCACCTCAATAATTTTGAATGCAGTAAGCATATGTTATTCTACACAAAACCATTGCTACAGCATAATGAATAGCAGAAAATTTGGCACAGAATAAAAAAGCTGAGGGAAGAGAGAGTGTGTATGCATGTAAGTATTGTAAGCTCCAGGAAGGAATAGCCACCTGCATCTGGACAGGCCTGTATGTCTGAGTTCATGAGTCAGCCATGTCATTCATACCACTCTAACATTGTCTTCCTCTTCTAGATTCTGCTAGTGTGCTTAGCCCCAGCATTCAGTCTTGGAAATCTTGTTCCAGTCTAATCAGTACACCTATTAACACCTGCACTGGCCAACATAACCCAGCATTTCTGCATACAGCCCACGCAATCTCACTAAGGCAGGTTATCACCTCTTCAAGATGACATGCTGCTGGTGTCCTTCCATTTGCATTCACTTGCCTTTCCCAAAATGAGAGCTCTATGGTCACCAGCAATTGAAAAAAGTCACAAGTTGACTCTGTGCCTCCCTTTTATTTGGCGCAGAATCTTTGAATCACCCTGTGAAGCATGCCATGACAGAAGTGCTTCAGTTTACAGAGCTGATGGGCTAAAAGCACAGAGGCCAGGAATGGGCAGATGTGCTCCCATCATACACTCTGAAATGATCCACAGAAAAGAGCTGCTTAGAGAAGCAGTAAGGACATAGGATTTCAAGCACCTAAACAGTGCCGAACTGCAGTACCATTACGGAGGCAACTACATGGGTAGGTCCTGGCAATGTGGATGCTCACACTCCCAAATCCCAAACAGCAGCAGCAAAGACAGAAAAAAAAGTTGGCAGTTTGTCAGACAAAGGTGGTTAGGCATAATTTGTTTGTTAAAATCAACCAACTGTCAATACCACAGTAACTACAAGAAGCAAGTAAGTGGTGAAGTGTCACCTGGGATCTCTGCAGGGAGAGAGTGTGTCCCATGACTTGCTGCAAGCACCTCCAGCCCTATCTCAGGGCACCAACTACACCAGGACTGGCAGTCCTTGTAGGCCTTTGGAAGATAGTTACCTAATGTCCTGTACATCTGCACAAAACGAAAACCTCTCCTCATCACAAACATAGCTGTTAGATTCCCTTCCAGCCCTTTCACACAAACTTCTTCCAAGAACCCCACACTGAGAAAGGGAGAGTAACAGCTGAAAAATGCTGGCTACCTAAGTGCAGCACAGTCACACCCAGTTTGCTTGGAGTGATAAATTTCATGCAGTATTTAAACTCCACAAAAACAATTCTCTGTCCCCTGCCCATTTCTTATACACATGCTGTTTTATTTTTTATGTATGTATTAGAAATTTTTCATCTAAATTTTAAAAACAGACAAGCTCTTTTCAGTGTCCCCAATACAGAAATAAGCACTATGTTACTTAATGAGATTAGGCAAGTCAGTAAATTTACAGTATTTCTAGAGAACAAAAAGTATGTTCTCCCCATGAGCTCATGAAAACAACCAGAAGAAAAGCTCAGAAGCTATCAGGTAATGCCATTAGTATAAAAAGATGCTAATGGTTCTTGTACTAATTAGCTACCTATTGATACTACCTTAAAACATTCGTTCCATTTGATACACAGCTTAGTATACAAAGAGCTAGTCTTCAATGATTCAGGTTTCCTTTCTTTATTTCATGGCTTTTGAATAGTTCTAATCACAGTTCAAGTACTATTTGGAAAGCCTTGAGATAAATAATTTTTACTTTTGTCCACATAACTGCTTATTTAAAGACTGTTATGCATTTGTCATTAAATCACAAAGCTAGTGGTCAATAATTGCATGGGCCACAAGCTTTTCAGATCCATCAGCACATAAACTAGGGCCAAACGCAAAGTTTAAAAAGCACAAATTGTGTCTTATTTGTACTTTTTCATCTCTGTCCTGATGGAGACTGGCTATTAAGATTATTCAGAGTAGTGATGACACCTCCTATAGCCGTAGTTAATATCACACTTCTCTTTAATCACTGGTTGCCACAGTTCTGTGAAACTGGGACACTGGGAAAGCCGTGGAAGAATGCATTCTGAGATTCCTTTTGTAAATAAGAAATTATAATTTATCTCACAATGAGCAATCCAATTAATAGCAGCAATGTTCAATACATGGAGCTGATTTTAGAAGAATTTCTCATCAGCTTTCTGAGGAAAAAAATCCATTACTAAATCTGGCAAAATGCAACCAAATGAGCTATATTAAAACCATCTGCTGTGTTCTATATGGATTTAAAAAGAAACAGCATCAACCTGAAAGACAGACTTTTGAAAACCTTATCATTTATTGCACCAATGTTTTATCCAGTCAGGGTAAAGGAAGATCCCTGAAAAAAGGGTCAATGACCAGAGACAGGGATGAGGGATGCACAGAACGGCTCTCTAGTCTTCATAGCTACCTGACATTTGGGGGGGTTGGGGGGGATGGAGAGCTGGAAATAACAGAACTGTGCTCTGCTATGCCCCGGGACATGTTTTTCCTCCCTTTATTCCAGACATTTCTGTTCAGTAGTGGTGGAGGCAACACCTAGCTAATGCAGGAGATACACCTCCTGTGCATGGAGGGCTCCTCTATAACATGCAGGTCTATTTGGAGAAGTCACCCTCAAGTAAAAGAGCATATGAGTTCCTAGTGTATTTTCTATTTCATAAACAGCACATGTGAGAGACCACTAAATGAACATACTGCCCAATAAAAAAACTTACAAACAACTTAATGCAAAGCTATTTCTATGCTGTAAATTCACATTACAGGAATTGGAAATAAGCTCTATGCCACAGTGTATCATTGTCAGTCAGGTCAGAAATATCTGATAAAAAAAATGTCTTTTCCAATGGCAGGTCAATTACACCATCCTGGTTCCCATAATCACCGGGCAAAAGTGAAGGCAAGGGAATATTTGTTACTTTTCTGTGGCCTGTAGGGTTGACCCAAAATTTAGTTAATTTTTTTTCACTGAATGCAATGAATTCTGAATCAGGCTTTTAATGGTCTTTCCATACATGTGTGCATCTTATTACAAAGCAAGACTGCAATGAGACTGCAAGTCAGTTAAGGCTGTCGCCCAGCAGAATAACTAAGCAGCTCTAAAAATGCCTGATAACTGCTTTCCTTTTATTAGATTTCACAAAGACTTATTCTGGAAGATCACAACCTCTAGTTGCTGCTTAAGGCTTTTCACTTTTTACCTCAAAGAAAAAGCACTAAGCCTTTTCTACTTTCTGCAAACAAGGCATTGTTTCCATTTTGAGAAAGGGACAAAAAAGGGCAGGCAGGGAGAAACTGTCTCATGAAGCAAGGTGTGGCCCCTGTTCTGGCTTTTCTGTTTGAATTCCAAAAGAGAGAGATCATAAGCAATTTCCCTTTGCAACAAAAAGAATTTACTGACCTTTTGCAGTGAATAAAAAGGAACATGCTGCAAAATAAAAGCATGGGGAGCAGTTAAAAGGTTTCACAGTTCACCTTCCCTTTCTGAATGCCTCATTTTGTAGAAAAATACCTCAAAACCAGAAGAAAAATCAAGACAGAAAAGGAGCTGTTATTCAAGGCTTGTGCTGCTTATTATTTGTATTACTGTGTGCATATAGTGCGTGTGTGTGTACATGCATGCGTTGTTATAGATACATATAATCTAAGGGCTTGTGAGACATGATAATCTCAGTTATTGTTTCAATACCAAAGAATTGTATGTAGTTTATCAAAAAGGACATTAGAAGAATATTTTCAATTAAACAAGAAACATTAGAAACATCAATATACAGTAATACCTCCTCGGAATAGTTATTAGAACCAGCAACTGCTGTTCATAACTGTAACTGATCTGTTATCAAGCAGTAAAGCTGTTCCACTTAAGATTCCAGACTGCCATCTGCTGGTGGCCTTACTTAAATTCACACTTCGTAAGGGACTGGTAAACAAGGCTACTTAAAACATTGCCTTTATTGACAGTGTTTTTCAGAGCACATTTTTCATGCACATTTATTCCTGTATACTTTTTTCCTGATACTCTAAGAAACGACTCAGGCTGCATCTATATTGCATTTCAAGGTTTGGTCCATGCTCAGCTCAAATCCAGCATCAGTCCATGTCCACACAAGCACTAGCTCAAGCACTCGCCTTGTGCATGGGTTGGGGTGGAATGGAGGACATAACAGACAACTTGAGCTAATACTCTTTTTACCCAGGAGTATACTTAGCTTCAGCATAGCTCACCACACAGCATACTGTACCAGCCTAGATCATCCAGTATTCCTTCCACCCGCCCTTGTGGCAATGGTATACAGCCAAAGCTACAAAAAACAGTTGGTCAGCGTCCTATACTAAAAACCACCTTATGTCAAACAGATTGGAGTCATAGGCAACCTTTGCTCAGAATGTCTACGCAGCTCTAAGGGGGCTTTATACCTACTCTACTTCCTACTTCTCACAATGCAGTCATACAAAATTCAGGGAGTGAGCACACTGGGTTTGAGGTTGAGTTGGAACCTGGTTTTGACCTAGCCTTCTAAAATGCAGTTTAGGTGTAGCATAAGCATAAATACTGTGAAAAAATAATCACACACATTTCTTATGAAATTAGAAGCACATTACTAACAGTTTTCATATTCCTTGCCACTAGGCTGTATAGTGGTTTTTTTTTAATTTGCTGAAAAATACAAATCTGCTATCATTTGACCCAGTCTTCAAAGAAAAACACAAGTTTCTGAGATATGTTTCTTGGGGGGGGGGGGGGGGATGTGTTCTTTGAGATAAATGTAATACAGAAATTAAGGTTTTATTCACCTTCCTGTTTACTCTAAAAGAAGATTCACTTCTGTGTGCCCACCTGAAAGGCAAGACTAGAACCTGAAAGCTCTTTTCTAAAACCAGTCTTCTACAAATCCCACAGCAGCAGCTATAAGACTATACTCCTCTATGTAGTATAGCTGTCAGTCTTCCCTCACCTAAACACACCAAGCCAGCAGTGCCTTATAGTTTATTACACTCTCTGAGGCCCAAGGAAAGTTATTGAAAATACTAAAAGGTCAGATCAAAAATAGACTACTTACATTCATTACATTTTGACAAAGTGGTTTCCCAAATCATCTTTAATGCTCTCAGGTTTTCTTCTAAAACGTAGTGTAGTGCCTATAAAGTTCATTTTCTACTACAGTAATGCATAGTTTGGTTTACTTTTACATGTTTTTCAATTTTATCAGTATGGCAATCTTGTCAATCTGGTATCTCATCCACACAGTCTTCAGTGCCAGCAACCAATTCATTTTGTGAATTGACTGCTGTTCTATTGTAAGTGGCTAGTTGGGAAAGGAATTGTAATTTTTCTCAGGCTTCCTACCTCAAAGCCCTTCTTCTCATTAGAAAACAACTCCATCCATACAAACTATCCAAAACTAAGAAGAGCAACTGACACCGGGGTTCAGCCAAGAACACAGCGACTTTTTTATTTGCTTTTGTTCTATTTACTGTTATGGAAGTTTTTGATTTGCCACTTTAATGTTAATTTTCTTTATTATGGTCTTTCTCAGTAAGCTGCAAGCAGGTATGTACACCTTGTTCATGCTAACTTGAAGGTGAACCTAAATATTTTTCACCAAGAATTTTAAAAGATCATTTTAAAATGAGCTTTTATCTACTTATTTTACAAAGACAGAGATCTTGGAGGCACTGGAAAACCAGCCAATATTTGTCATTTACAGATTATGAAAAAACAAGATGCAGAATTTGAACTTCTTCATTTTCCGCTCACAGCCTACCAAGCCACTGATTCCCACATTCCCTCCTGCGATTACGTTATTAAACTGGAAATACACTACCATTATTGAAATTTTTTTCTGACTTGAGTTATAAAATATGTTAGATTTAGTCTGATCAGAAACTAAGGCCTGATCAGTAACTCCAGACAAAGGTCCACTACAAAGCAAATGAAAAACAAAACTACTTCCCTAAACTTATAAATAAAATAGTTTCTCCCTTTATTTTAAAAAATACCACTTCATTTAACTTTTCAATGGAGGTAGTGAAAGGTCTGCCTTAGCACTCTTTTTGTGGTGCATTCCATCCAAAAAGAACTAAATTTTAAAATATTGAAAGAGAATGTTTCAATGCTTCAGCTGATACATGTATATATGTAACTTACTATTCTGTGAGAGATTACTCATAACTTCCTATTCACTTATTGGGAGCCAGATGAAAACATTTTCTTGGTCCTTGTTTTTATGGCTTCCTACCAAGTCATCTAAGGTCATTCTCTACTAAACAAACAACTTTACTTACTTTCCTGTAATACATCTATTATCAGTATTTTAAGGTGGAAGAAGGAGGAGTAAAAGGAGGAATAAAACAGGTGACTCACTCCTTTAGAGATAATAGAGCTACGTTCACATGATAAAGAACTGTTTCAGTTATAACATCAAACTCATTACCCAATTTGATTATAACAGTTAAATATTACTATGAAATTGCATTACTATAGATGGAATCAATCTTGAGGAAACTTTTTTTTTTTAATCTGTAAATCTTGCTTGACTGGCATTCATAAAATAGAATTGAGATACCTTTGTTTCTCTGCCCTCCTTTCTCAATAAACAGCTGAGCTATATTTTTTCCAAGGACCACTTACCATCACAGTTACTGTATTTCTAAAGCCATATTTAATTTCCTTGAAACAGTGTTTGTTACTTGGAACAATTACTAATTTTAAAATATATGACGTAAATTGAAGATTAAAACTCATACAGATTTGTCATTCTGCATATGGAAAGACATAAAAGGGGAAGACTGACATCACAGGTGATTAGTAAACTAGATCTTGATGGGGAACAAGTAGTGCAATCTTTAAGAATAAATAAAGAATTACACTAACAAATGTGATATGAAATGCGAGATGTGCTGTTGCTTACATATTTTGCCTTTCTTGATGTAAAAAGACTATGTTCAGCAATGGTTTCCACACTAGAACACAGCTGAGGCTTCTTAGTAGGTCTGTCTTTTAGCTACTGTCTATCAAATAGATTTTTTTAGTAAGAGAGAATGAAAAGAAGGGAGATACAGATAAAATGAAGCTCAGATCAATAGTTTTTAAATACAGAAAGAACTAATACTATCACATAGCAAGGGACAAGAGCTTCTCTTAAATTGAGTTTGTGAAGCAAAATTTCTTTGATAATTCACAGTATGAAAATTTACTGGACCTACTAGTAGCAATGAAAGTAACTTCAGAGTAACCTGTCCGATTCCAGGTTGGGCAAAGTTCAGAATACCAAACATCCATCACAGTCCCTCCCAACAGGGAAGTTCAAGCGCTATCATTCAGCCTGAAAAATACAAATGCAATTTATTGGTTGAACATTGATTCTTAGAGTCACTAATGACTCTATCAATCTAATTTTTAAAAGAATTGCTGTTCCACAAAATATTTCCACTGCCTTTTAAAAACCTTTAGAAAATACAAATTTTCCTCTAGGAAATTTAAAAGAAAGAGCTGAAGAAAAAAAAAAAGGAGCCAATATTCTATTTTCCCAAGAAAGCCGTAAGTTTTGATGATGCAACTTGAAATTTTCATGTTCTATTGTGCAGGCAGCTTCTCCATCCAATTCCCATTTTGCTTTAAAAAGCATCTAACACAATCCCTGAATTGCTAATGAGAGTGATGGTAAATGATGAAACTGGAAATAGAATGGGTCACCACACATTTCCTCGCATTGTGTAATAGCCAAAAAGCTCTAAAACCAATCCTCCATTCAGCCAGCCATAGAATTAATAAATATGCCGGTTTTAAGGATTAGGAAAAATAAATCTACACTATCCAGAATAAAAAAATTACAACAAGCAGAAGAGACAAGACAAAAGACCATATTATTTATATCAAGTCACTGCACCAACGGTGAGTCGTAACTGACTGTATTTGGGCTAGTTTTTAAATGTAAAGATAAAAACTTAAGTGTTCATTTCTGCCTGACATTCAAGAGAAGTTAAACTAAAGAAAACCTACTGTGAACAGTTCAGGAAAAGGATCCACTGGAAAGGTTTGACCTCTCCTAATTCTGATTTAACTCTGATGATGCACTATACATGATGAGGGTATCACTAGCTCACAACCCATCAGCAAGTAATTCATAAGGAGTTCAAAGAAAGGAAAAGGCCATAGAATCATGCATAATTTAGCAATTTCATCAATAAGCAATTCTTCAGATAATATAAAACAGCACTGAAAGAGGAATGTGGGGAAGCAGAAAGGGAACAAAAATACCATATTTGTGCATGACACTGACACCATCCTCAAGCAAACTTAGAATGTGTGTATATACAGGAAATTAGTAAATAACTCTCCAAATTGCATCAACAAAGGTAATCATGCATGGAAATATAGATATATCTATACTTCTACTTTGTCCATTAAAGTCAATCAACTTGGTTGTGTCATGATGCTCTAAATTGAGGAAAACAAAGAAGGAAATGGAACAAGAGGGGAATAACAGTAAACAATTATAACGTCATCCTTGGGATTCACAAACTTAGTTTTAGTAGTAGAACGGTCAACATGAAAGACACAAAAGTAAAACCTCTGAAGAGTAAAACTCATTACAGGAAGGTGTGCAATTACAAGGCTTTAATCAGACCTGACATAGTTATTCTCATGCTTTAATTCTGTAATAATCACAAAGAATTTCTCTCTATTGTGTATTGCGGTCTACCAGGATTTCTCCTACTGCAGTGTTGAAGTGTGGTAAAACTAAAACTTGTAAAGGCTATTGCTAGCAATATATTATCACAAGTTACTGGAGAACAGAAAAGCAGAAATCGCTTTTTGATCTTGCCATGGTCACACATTCTAATTTGGTTTTAAGAAAAACTGTCATGCCAAATAGACTCCTAGTAAGAAATGCTTTGATGTATACTACTAGAAAAGAAATATTAATATGTAACATGCTACAACCTCTATAAATATTTTAATTTAGTTTTTATATTTATAAATACTCATTTTTAAACATCAGAGATACTAATCATGAATGAACAACAATTACATAGGGAGTATTTTTGGAACAGCTATTTCTAACTTTTATAGATCTTGACTATGATGTATCTATTCCAGTCAATCATATTATGACAGATCCTCTAAGTGCAAAACTTCATCATGCTAGATATTATTAAACAGAAAGTTAAGAGGAGAATCAAGGAGAGTATGGATGGAGTCAAATGCCTTACTGAGTTATCTGCTCCTTAGCTATGATATTCTGAATTTCCAGTAATTTTTTCATTCCACATATCATAAGGTGACAGGCATAGTAACTTTTACAATGTAATGGGATATTACAAATGCAAAAATTTAGATACCAGAACAAAGCTAAAATTCCAGTCACTATCTGTCACATTCACTACACATACATTGTGCAGGCCTCCAAGAAAAGGTATTATACAGAAACAGTGTATAGCAATGTGTTACGCAGTTGGAGGAAAAAAAATGCAATTCTTTGAGACAAAGCAATGACAACATTTTTTACTTTCTTCTCAATAGCACATAAATGAAAAAATCACTTATAACTGTCAAAGAGTACAAAAAAGGTTAGTCATAAAATTAAAGGGATCTATAAGATTCTTAGATAATAATTTCATATGAATTAGATTATTTACTTCTCATTCTATTGCAAATTATCTTCTGCTGTCTAGGGATTATTCCACATATAGATTATGCAGTTACAGCCACAGATCAGTGTGTTAGCTTTATTGTCCTGAAGGTCCCCCTCACTTTTTCCTTTTTCCCCTTTCAAGAGGAAAACTGATAACATTTTACATCTAAGCCTAAACAGAGGTTACATTTTAAATTCCTGTATCACTGGAATTGGGTACAGAAGTGCCACTTATACCCCTAAAAATCTTCCCATCTTCTAAAACCACAGGACTTGTCCCATTCTGGATGAGAACTTAAGATTCCTTTCTCTTTTTTCTGAGACAAAAAGACATCTATTTTGCTTCGTCCTTATGCTATCCTACCATACCATGTGAGGACATGGCTCAAGACAAGATAACAACTGTACGTTACAACTAGAGCTATGCCACAGTTGGTGGTTTTAATTTAATACACAGATAGAGACTAAAAAAAAAAAAATCAGTTTTGGTCACACAGATTCATATTCTAATCTCCAGGTTTAGAGGAGTAATCATGATAAAGTCAGCTGAAACTTGTTCCTCAAGTTCATTCTTATAGCTTAGAACACAAAACTGTGATCTATCATTTATACATTTTCACCTGTCCCAGCAAACTGACAAAGTGTAATGTATTTAAGCAGAAGCAAACAACTTCATCTTTTTACTCACAAACCAAAGCATGTGCTTCTCAAATCTCAATGGCTGGAGTAGTTCTCACACACTGCAACAAATATACCTTGAACAGTGGTTTTGCTCTATGATATGAGTGGGAGGGAATAGCAAATCTTGTGAAAACGTGTAGGAGGAGGATCAGGAAGAAAGTGAGACCTGGTTGGCATTTGGCAGCCATCTTAGAATTGTTACTTCTCAGATGGTCCAGGTGATACATACCTATCAATCACCATCACTCTAAGCATTTGTATTTGGGGAGATTTAGTCTTTCTCCTCCTTTTATAACCAGTATGGTTGAGGCCTTTTGCTTATAAATTCCTCTCACCTCTCCTTCATTTTCCACATGACACAATCAATTTTCTCTTGGCCTCAACAAATAAAGAATGATCTACCACTCATAAAAATTAAATGCAGCATTCTGTTCTTAAATAACTCTGGTCAGTTTTGCACTGAATCAGGTGCATTTAGGAAAATAAAATGCATATCAAATATGTGAGAATAAAGATAGATTAGTTATTCTTGCATGGAAGAAAATCTTTTTAACTGCGAATCTGAGAAATCTGTAAATAGAAGCCACATGGTATTAGAACTGACATCTTTTCACATGGAATTAATCTGTTCTTGAATGCTGACTGCTTGTTTGTAGTCATCTATAGCTTCCTTTCTGAAACCCAGTTTACCACGAATATCAGCTCTAAATTTATACATCAAGGCGTCATTGGGCTGAATTGATAATGCTGTAAAAAATAAGAAATAGAGATTTAGGCATTTTTTACATTATTATATGATGATAAAGATAAGCATGTACCAGAAGAAAGCTCATGTCAATGCCCAAAATCTTTTCCAAACATGCTTTCACAAGAGAAAACAGAAACTGAACTAATTAATTTTACATCAAGAAGTAGGCAACTTTGTTAAAATATTTATACTCAGATTTTTTTCCCTTTTTGATGCCATTTATGAACCCCACTTCAATTTTGCCCCAACAGCAGAAACTACACTTTCCTTGAAAACAGGAGCAAAATCTAAGAGGAGAAAACTATAACTATCAACTTCTGGGACATGGCAAGGAATCCTTGGAAGGTAGTTGCTGAAAAACTTAATCTGCTGTTTTAAAATTCTGCTTTAGAGGAGATTTGCTGACAATCAGTCAGCTCCCTGGTCTAGTCATTTTTTGAGATTTGACAGTAAAAATATGAGTCATGAAAGCCACAAAGTAAAAACATAATTTTGACAAACTTCACTGTGAAAGTAAACCGATTAACTTCTCAAAAAATTTCTGGAAAGGTCATTACATGTACAGTCAAGTGTTAAATAGTCAATATCAAAGTCACATTCGTATATTTGGTTTTATAAAGTTCATACAAACTACACATAGCTTTAGTAACTGTTGTCTTTGTATCCAGAGTTGCCAAATCTGGTGTTAATAGCAATGCAAGTAGTAGTAATGGGAGGAACATAGCTCAGTTGATTTGAACAAGAGGTTTGTATTTTACTAAGACCAGGATAAAATTTTAGTTCAGCTCCTGTTCTCTATGAACCATGTCTATTCCCAATATAAAAATATCACCTACATCATGTGAAAGTGTGAAAGTCAGCATTCGAAAGATTTGATTCATGTTGATGTGCTTTGTAAGAGTATACTCAAAACAACTCTAGCTTACGGAAGCCAAATACTGTTTCAAAACTTGTTCCACAAAGAACACATTCATAAAATCCCAAATTGGTCTACGAAACAAGCTACCCGTATGCCCTTTCCCAGGCACCTTGAATTTTTCAACACATACACAAGTTCCCCAGACTTTTTAAGTATAGTGTTTTCCACAACTTCTTGGTACAATTCATTTAAAAGCAGGTCTGTTCAGCTGCTATGATACACATTATATAAAATGCTTTATCTTCTATCCTGCATATTCTTATTAGTTTTGAGAATGGAAAAAAGTAACAGTATATTTACTTTAACTGCCTCTTTTTAATAACATCATAATATCTTCTCAAAGTAACTAGAAAATATACTAACAAAAATAAACACCTATTTTCTGAACTATGAAATAAAGCCAAGTAATTTGTTATCATAATTGTTAGTATGCTATCAAATGTAATCATGCCTGGTAAATAAAGATTACCTGTTGAAATGTCTTTCTCAGCTAGCTCATATTGCTTTAATCCATTATAGAAATGTGCCCTGTTAAAATACACTGCTGCAGAGAATGGACAGAGGCAAACTGCCTTCTCAAAGTCTTCTTTTGCTTCTTTAATATTTTTTAAAAAGGTATTGGTAATAGCACGATTCATAACAGCAGATTCGTTTCTTGGGTCAAGTTGTAATGCCTTGGAATAATAGCAATAGGCCTACAAAATACATGAATTGAAGGTAAAATACACTGTTAAAATTTGAGGAAATGATTTCTGTACAAATTATAAATTCTGGTTTGTTTTTTAAAACTGTTTATGCTCGTAAGTCTTTACTTGTTCTGCTTAATGTTCTTTGTGCTTAGAAGAGAGAGGCACAGCACCAGCATGTCTACCCACATATACGGCAATTTACTATCACCACCCAGACAGACTTCTGAAAAAAGGAGGAGAATATCTGCTTATGCTGAATTGTAATTATACCGCAGAAGAAATGACCTATGCACTAAAGTCAATTTGAATTAAGCTAGAATATGAATTTATAATGCAACACCTATTCTTGAACATCTTCATAATCAGACAGCCTCTGGGAGCAGAGTAAGGAATCAGAGAAGCAGAAGAAAGAGGAAGACCAGTCATGGAAGAACAATACTAGACACAGAAGAAAAAGAAATTGCATGATCACAGGAGAAGCCATATGCAGGTCACTGACCTTGGACTCCTTAGGGATTCCTGATCCAAGTCTAACTGACACTTAAGAGCAACAAGGAGTCTGACTCAGAGAAACATACCAGAACATTAAATTGTTTTCTTACATATATCTATTTCTTTTGCTGTATGAAGTACAAATTATCTACATTTAGAATCTTTTGCCAAGCCTGTACATAATGAACACCTCAATACACGAACTGCAAGCTGAAGTACTTACAGATGCAAATCTGGGAGAGAATTAATTTGAGTAGATGAAATGTGCTGAGGCATCAGCACTGGTCCTGGGTTTCCACAGCTGCTGGACCACAAAGTCCAATCAAATAAAAGAGTAATACTGAGCCTATGCCCAGGAAGTGTGACAGGAAGACCAAAGGGCAAATCAGTCCTGGGGCCTCCTCAGACAGAGAGAAATAAATGGTCCTTGCCTTCAAGCAATTTTCAAAGTTTTTCTGCAACAGGAATTTCAGTATCCAACTCTTCTGCATTTGAAGAAAAAGCCAACTTCCTGATTTAAGCCTATCAGCAGGAGATTCTTTTCATTCTCTTCTCATGGTGCTATAGCGAATCTGGGGAAGTTATTTAATCTCTATTTGCCATACTTCACAGGGCAACTATGAGACTTAGGTTGGTTGGTTTTACTGAAAAACCAGGAGAATTTAGGTACCTGCATTATTTACAGATTTTTTAAATGTTTATCATAGCTGTCATGAATTTCAGTTCACTCATATCAATAATAAAATGTCTGGTATTAGCACAATTATTTGTTAATAATTGCTACAGATTAATTCATCTCCTGTTAGAGGACAAAAACTATAAAATTCAATGAAAGAAAAGCTCAAGTTAAATATATTTATAAGTAGCTTGGTACCGATGGTATTTATACAAGCGTCAAGGAAAACAGTTCTGAAGATAGTATTGAGAGCCTTACCTGTGAAAACTGTCGATTATGGAAGTAGATATTTCCTGCATTGAAATAGGCTAAGGCATAGTCAGGGTCAACAGAAATTGCATGTTGATAGTCCCTCATAGCACAGGATAGGTATCCCATAAACTGATTGATAACACCCCGATTTGTTAGCAGCAGAGCAGTGGTAGTGAGCTGAAAAACAATAGACACGTGCTTATTTAGGGAAAGTGCGCGCTTTCACAGTAACTTTGTTTCTCAAACATACAGTCATTAAAAATGCAATTGCACCTTCTAATACAATTTGTCAACTATTCATATACAGTATGGGCTGGCTTTATAACAACAGGTTCATTTTAGTAAAATCACTTTAAGCTAACATTTACCTTTAATGCAGCATTCGTATCTTGAAATGCAGCAAAAGTTTCACCCATCTGAAGACAGACCGAAGCTCGTCCATCATATGCAGCATGGCATTTTGGATCAATGCCAATAGCAATTGTAAACTGATTCCAAGCTTTTTGAAACTTTCCAAGGGCCTAAAATGAATTGCAGGATGTTCACAATAATAAGTATATGAAATGCCCAACAGCATACTAGGGGCCCCACTTAAAATACACAGCAGAAAATGTACGGATGTTTATATTTACAAATGCACTTAACAAAAATACAGGGAAAAAAATGCATTCAAATACCTTGTTAATTGTGCAATACCCATCCTCCTTGCAAATGTATATCTTCCACAACTGCTTTAGCTGCAAGTTTTACATCTTCTCTAGCATAGAATCATAGAATAGTTGAGGTTGGAAGGGAACTCTGGAGATCATGTAGTACAACCTTAGTGCTCAAAACAGGATCACCTAGAGCAGCCTGCCCAGGACTGTGTCCAGTCGCATTTATAATATCTCCAAGTATGGAGACTCCACAAACTCTCTAAGCAAGCTCTTCCAGCATTCAATCACCCTCACAGTAAAAAAATTCTTTCTGATGCTTACATGGAATTTCTTGTATTTCAGATTGTGCCCATTGCCTCTTGCCCTGTCGCTGGATACCACTGAGAAGAGTCTGGCTCAGTCTTCTTTACTCCCTCCCATCAAATATTTACATACATTGACAAGATCCCCCCAAGCCTTCTCTACTCCAGGTCAAATAGTCCCAGCTCTTTCTACTTCTCCTCGTATGACAGATGATCCAAGCCCTTAGTCATCTTTGCGGCCCTTCGCCAGACTCTCTAGCATGTCTATGTCTCGCTTGTACTGGGGAGCCCAGGACTGGACACAGCGCTCCAGATATGGTCTCACCAGTGCTGAGTAGAGGGGAAGGATCGCCTCCCTCGACCTGCTGGCAACGCTTGTCCTAGTGCAGCCCAGTAAGCTGCTGGCCTCCTTTGCTGCAAGGGCACATTGCTGGCTCACGTCCAGCTTGTTGTCCACCAGCACCCCCAGGTCCTTCTCTGCAAGCCTGCTCTCCAGCCAGCCTGCCCTTAGCCTGTACTGCTGCATGGGATCATTCCTCCCCAGGGGCGGGACTTCACACTTCTCTTTGTTGAACTTCATGAGGTTCCTAACTTCCCATTTTGCCAGCCTGTCAGGGGACCTCTGAATGGTGGCACAACTGTCTGGTGTATCACCCACTCCTCCCAACTTTGTATCATTTGCTGAGTCATTGCACCCAGGTCATTAACGAAGATGTTAAACAGTACTGAACCCACTATCAACCCCTGAAGTACTTCACTAGTGGCTGGCCTACAGCTGGACTTCACACCACTATCATGACCCTTTGAGCCCAGCCAGTTTGCAATCCACCTCACTGTCTACTTATCTAACCTGTACTTTATCAGCTCATCTATGAGGATTTTATGAGAGACAGTGTTGAAGGCTTTGCCAAATTTGAGATAAACAACATCCACTGTTCTCCTCTCATCCACCAAGCTAGTCATCTCATCATAGAAGGCTCTCATGTTGGTTAAAAATGATTTCACCTTCATAAATCCATGCTGACTACTACCAATCATTTTCTTGTCCTTCATGTGTTTGAAAACGGTTTCCAGAATTATTTGCTCTATCACCTACCCAGAGATTAAGGGAAGGCTGTCCGGCTTGTAGTCCCCCAGATCATCCTTTCTGAAGATAGGAGTAACACTTGCTTTCTTACAGTCCTCAGGAACCTCTCCTGCTGCTATGCAAAAGGTAAGTACCTTCCCTGTACCTTCAAATGGGACTTTGGCATACTACACTTCATGAGGGATGTTGCACCATCAAAAAAGTGATAAATTCTGGGTGAGCAGGGCCCTTGGGACCACAGGCAAAATATAAACACTTTACTTAATTTATGGATTGATTAAGTTAAGGGGGAAGGCTAAACATCTAGTTCCCTGCACTAAGATACTTCTTCACATGTGCTTACATTTAAGCTCCAAAGGCACAATCAGGCTAAAGAAAAGGCATCAAGTAAGTTTTAGGCACCTCAGAAATTAAGCACGATACCAGCTTTCTGGGCTGCCCGCTGTACCCAAGATGTGTAATTCCTACCTATATCCTGTTATTAACCAAGGTAGTCACGTAGGTTTTTCTATTACTTAGTACTTCATAAAGCACTGCAAAAGCGTTAGTTAGAATTCAAGTGCAATAGCAAAGCTGTAAAAGGAAATCTGCATGAAACCTATCCAAGATGACCCAACACAGGTTACTAACATTAGTCCATTACTGGCAAAAATTAATTCACAATATTCACAATTTAAGACATTTCAGACAAGCAGGTATAATAAAGCACAGTAGGAAAATCATAGAAATTAGACATGGAGGAAAAAAAAAACTGTCAAGTCATATCACATACCCCTCTGCTAATGCAGGACTCATCATTTTTGAATGTAGTTAAGTAGTTTTCAGAGATCATTATACATATGCCCTTTCCCAAGGGATTTTAACAGATTTGTTAGCATTCTGTTTTGTAAGATTTTTTTTTTTTTTAGATTTGTCAATATTTTGACCACTTTTTATTTCAATAAATTGCTCATATGCACAAAAAAACACAGTATTCAGTTGATCAGAGCACCATATATGTGAATCAAATGAGTGTAAGGTTACTTGATATGTCATTATTCAAGAGCAAATCTCCAACAAGACTGGGCACAAATGTGAAACGAGAATAATGGTCTACTCATTTATTTAAAAAGAAAGGAGACCCTGAAAAGAATCTATGATCTACATTAAGTATATGGATTATTTTATCCTATTCATCCCTTAGATGTTTTGTATTGTATAACTATATACATACAAAATTATTATTATTTTCTTTGATTATGCATATTACTGACAATGAGTTTTGGTGTTACCTGTAAGTTGTATCCTAAGCAAATTCTGGCTTTCACACACTTTGGATTCAGGTGAAGCGCTTTCAAGAAGTCTTTCTGTGCTTGTTTATGATCAGCCTCATGTCCGTTTTCCATGTATGAATTTCCTCTTCCAACATAGGCATCCACAGACATAGGATCTAGTTTGAGAACCTGGTTAAATGATCTCACAGCTTCTTCAAACTCATTAAGTCTAAAAATAGAGATATTAATGACTATTAGCTCTGTTAACCTTTTTACCAATTTTATAAACAAGATTCTCAATTTATGAATGTTCAGCAAATACCACCACATAATTACCTCAGAATTCTTGCTTAATCCTTACTGAGGGACAAAACCTTTTCTTTCCCTTAGTTTAGCTTTCTATATGTGCTCCCTGATGCTTACTAGATCCGTGAAGGCAGTTAGCCTAAGATCTTGCAAACTCCAGTTTGAAATCCTTGGCCCAATGAAGAAAACAGCAAGCCTCATTACCTTTTGCTGGGCCAAGATTTAACTTTTTCAACATTTATACTCAGCAGATTCTAATGTAGACTTTATCCAAGTCATTCATGCTGTCCAAATGTCAAGACCACACATGCTTTTTTGTTAGTCTGTTCAGACACAGCTGTTTCAGCCATAAATAATTTACTTATAATATAAGCCTTCTCTCTGGTTTTTCCTCATACCAGCTCTTGAGCATATCCAAACTACAAAAACCTTGCAGGGTAAAAACAGCTGATATTCAGGCATAGACCACTCTCATCTAAGAGTAGGCCAACTGTAAATTGTGTCCTTAGATAAAGACACAAAACTTAACACATTTAGGATATACCAGCAAGGAATAAGAAGCATTAAACAAGTTAAATGCCAATGAATGCTAGTAGATATCTTCACACATAAAGCAAAAATTTTAATATGTCGAAGCACAAAGTCATTTAACCAAGAAGATACTGAAAGATAAGATGGTGTTTGAATATAAGCTAAATATCCAGATTCCACCTGGAGCACAGCTTGCTTTCTTTATCAAAGGGAGAAAGATTAAATAGATTTGGCTAACATATAACTTCAAGGGTTATTAACCAAAAGCTTTTTTCAAGCACAGCACTTGTCGCCAAAACAAATTAGGACATCATGCCAACCATGTAGATGGGTAGCCATTAACTTAAAAGGTTGTGGGATGAATCACAAATGCATCTTAAAATGGGCTGTAGCTGAGCTGTATGGTTACCAGTGACCCCTTTTGACAATTGAGAATCATTTAGACAGGAGCACCAAAACCATATGCCCTGTTCTCAAAAACAGGACTCAGCATTACCATGTCAGTTCTGCACCATACAGACACTGTGAGACAGAGCCAGGGCCAGCTTTGCCCTAACAAGAGGCATTCTAACACAAGAATTTTGATGCTAAAGTCCTGAATGCGTCCATCCCCACACTGCCTCAGCAGCAAGAGGGTTCTGCAGTGATACATGACAGAGAAACTCTAGAATAAAATAGATAAAACTAAACTAACTGGCACATAGCGATTAAAATTTCCTTTATATCATAATTACTATTTCGCAAGATGATCATCTATGGACTCCAGCTGTCACTATGATAAGTAGACTAAAATATTGATGCACTTAATTCTTCCAAATTGTATCTATTTTAATGATTTAACAGATTTACTTTTATCTTTCAAAATAAATTTCATTTTGATGAAACTATACTCCAGAATGTCAAAATAAAAAACTGATGCAAGGAAAACCACTGAGGCTTTTGCTTTGTTTTAAAGCACAAAGTGCAGATCTAATCAGAAACTGTATCCTAACTAATTCTGAACAAACTAACACAACTTTATATTACTTCCAATCCCCTTCAAGGTAGAGATTTATGTCTCTGCTTACCTCCCATAATTCTTTGTTCTTCAGTCCTTCTCTTAGATCTATTTTATTGCCCTATTTCCTTCTGATTCTGCCATGAACTTTGTTGCTGGATAAGAGAAGCTCCAAGAAGCGGATTTTAATTTTAAGTTGTTAGACTTGAAAAATACATAATTTATTCTTTTTTCCATTCCTCTTAGCCAATCACCCTTCTTCCAGTTCTCAGTGTGTTTAATATCCAGTTCTCAGTGTGCTAAACTGGAACATCAAGTTCAGCAATTGCTCCCTATCCCTACTCTGCATCAAACAAAATTACCTATCTTACCTGTGATAGCAGATTCCAATAGCTTGGAAGATCTGGCTATCAAATGGATTATGCAGTGTTGCTACTTTGAAGTCCTGAAAAGAACAGACATTAAAACAAATTTGTACTGTTTCACTTCACCTAAAATTATGGTTTTAGCAAAACAACTTTATATTTTTATATGAAAAGGGAGATGACTTTCAGGAGAACAGGAAATGTATTAAATTAACTGTTTTCCTACTTAATGTCCAAAATTTTGATAGAATAAACTCTTTCAAATTATGTGAGATCATAGTATTTCCCAGGAAACTAGAGGCATCATTTCTAGAAACAAAACTTTCCAGAAAGATATTTTTTGTTAAATAAATAAATAAATAACCACCTTACCTATGTGGTTATTTTTAAATATACATATTGAACACATATTTAACTATGTGCAATTTCAATAAAACTGTTCCAGTAATAGAATTATCTAGTTACTTTCATGATAGAGTTTTTTTTATAAATCACTGTTCATAAAATCAAGACTTATAAATCAAGACTTTTAACTTTTCCCTTTACTAATATTCAGAACATTTGTAAAAATGTATGCAATTTTGATATATGTGGTTCAACTGAAAAAAGTGTACAGGTGCTTTTAAAATCAGACAGAAACATTTCAGTTATGAATAAGGAAGCACTTTAGGTCTCTGCATGGGAAAGCAATCAGTATGTAGCAGGAGCAGTTTAGGTGATGCATCCACTGAATTACAGCTACAAAATCAATTTTTGCTTATTCAAATTAGTATTGTAAAATAATAGGTCTGCCTCTGAAAAACTACTGAGACATGCTGCTCCAATCCACCAAAGCCTTTCAAAGAATTCCCAACAAAGCTAAGAGGATTCTCCGTATGTGCAATTTGAACTATACGCTCTGCTCTGTATATAGAGCAGAGCAAAAGCAGATCAAAGTTCCAAAGACCAGGTTTGGTTTACTTTAACCAAAGCTTAGCACCTGACAGGTTACCCCACACTTCACAGAACCAACCAAGACAGGCACCTCCATTTAGCAATTCAGTTCTTTCATAGACTAACTCATAGTTTTTCTTCTTTCTTTCAGTGCACCCAACTCATACTGGAATATACTCAACTCAATTGGCATAAATCCGTGCTTAAACAATTATATCCTGATTCAACAAGCACTATACAAATATACAGACAAACTTCTTGCAATAACTTATTGACAAAACTGATTGGTACACAAGGCATTCTCACGCATATTTATAATCCCTGCTTCTCTCCTTAAATTAGCTATAATGTTTTTGTGTCTGTTGTTCAACTACCATTTTGTAAATTTGTCTTCTCTACAGTCCATTCAAAGAACTTTTTGCTGATTCTGCTGGTTCTGCCCCATTAGCACAATTCCCCAGTCTCCTTTTACTGCCCCTATGCATCAGCTTGCATCAGCTCAGTCTCTTATCTGGACTATTCTGATCAATTGCATCTTGAAGTACAAGAGAGATGAATAAAGCAATAGCTCTATTTCATTTATTTCTATGCAAGGTCTATCAGCTGCAAAGGGCTTTTGTCATCTATTTCCAATGGAATGTTTCTGGGTCACTGGAATGGGATTCATATTTATTTTTCAATCTATATTTGGAAATAAGAAGTATTACTCTATATTTAGACCACCTATGCTGAAATTCTTGGTATCATATAACAAAGATATCAAAGTTTAAAGTTATTAGCCTCACAATGGAGGCAACAAATGCCTCCATTTTTCTCAGCTATACTAAGAAAAAACACCCTACTTTAAAGGGAAGAAAAATTCAAACTTTTTTAAAAGTTTAAATTACTTAAGTTTCAAAAATAAGAAAAAACATATGTTTGAAAGAGTGACATTTAGCACTGTTAGGTTTCAAGCCTGCTATTGCTATACCAGATGGAGTCCCAGTCACCTACAAAAGAGTCACCTACGTTGCAAGCCAGTTTCAGGATCACATACATTTTTTTTTACGTTTAAGAAAATTAACTCAGGGTTTTACCCTTCCTTCCCTTTCAACAAAAATGACATTTATACAGGCTTTTGCTATGAGTTCATATGCATTTGGACTCAACATAAATGACTTCAAGACTAAAAAAGAAGAAAAATCAGATTCTTGCTTATTAAATTTTGTACAACTCGCATGCTTAACTCTAGCCATATAAAATTGTTGTAAAACAAGTAAAACTGCAGTTTATTTGCACTCTTCGCTGCCAGAGCACCACTGGGTATTAAGCAAATGAGAACTGCGCACAGACTAATTCAGAAGAAAACAGAAACCAGCAGATTGGTCTTCATATCAGCAATGGATTATAATTGACAGAAAAAAATCCAAGTTTTCAGTAAACAAAGGATACTGTACCTCACATGCATTAGCATAATCACCAAGTTCCACGTAGAGCAGTCCACGATTAATTAACACTTTAAAAACTATTTCCTTACTCAGTTCAAGCAGAAGAAGAATTCCATAATCTTTCAAAGCCTACAAAAACATAATATCTATTTTAAGCAATAACTTGTTCAGGGAGATGCGATGATACTTTAGGATTTAAAACACAAACTTTCAAATTCCTACAAATCATATGCCTATGCACTGGCTTCAGTTTGACTATGACAATGTTTCAATGTTTGCAGATTGAACTTAACTGTATTTGGAGCCCTTTATGATTACTTATATACCCACTTCCAGAGTACAGTAGCAAAGAAAATACAAATATAATAAATATTGACATAATTAAAACTTTTTTGTAGTTACATACATTTCAGAGTTAAAAACAAAATTTAATTTCTCCTACAGCTAAATGTTATGCCCACATTTTTATTTAAAACTGTTTTTTAATGATTGTAAATCCATTAATCAGGATTTAACATCAAAGTAAAGAACTTTTTAAATTAAACATTGTTAATATAATATTACTGAAAAAATCTAAGAACTAGCTGTATTAATTAGGTTTTGGTCAAATGTAGACTGGAAAAGCCTCAGTTCACAAATTTATCAAAACTGAACAATATTCCAACAACACTTGCTCTGAAGAAGTTGTAGTCTTTTTTCTTTTTCACTTGAAGATTGAACTCACACAGTACAATAAGGACAACTGGACAGTTTAGGGCTAACATCACAAAAGGGCTTTTGACACCAGTATTCCATATACTAGCCATTTTGGGGAAGTCCTAATCCTTGCCACTTTTAAAACTAGAATCAGCTTTACAGAAAACAATCCAGTTTTTGCTAAATCTGGTAGATTTCTTGTGTCAATAATATACTACACCTTTTCTGGTACTTCCCTCATACTTATACTAGATGATTGCTTTGCCATTCAGAGGTCCCCTGACAGGCTGGCAAAATGGGAAGTTAGGAACCTCATGAAGTTCAACAAAGAGAAGTGTGAAGTCCCGCCCCTGGGGAGGAATGATCCCATGCAGCAGTACAGGCTAAGGGCAGGCTGGCTGGAGAGCAGGCTTGCAGAGAAGGACCTGGGGGTGCTGGTGGACAACAAGCTGGACGTGAGCCAGCAATGTGCCCTTGCAGCAAAGGAGGCCAGCAGCTTACTGGGCTGCACTAGGACAAGCGTTGCCAGCAGGTCTCGAGAGGCGATCCTTCCCCTCTACTCAGCACTGGTGAGACCATATCTGGAGCGCTGTGTCCAGTCCTGGGCTCCCCAGTACAAGCGAGACATAGACATGCTAGAGAGTCTGGCGAAGGGCCGCAAAGATGACTAAGGGCTTGGATCATCTGTCATACGAGGAGAAGTAGAAAGAGCTGGGACTATTTGACCTGGAGTAGAGAAGGCTTGGGGGGATCTTGTCAATGTAAGTAAATATTTGATGGGAGGAAGTAAAGAAGACTGAGCCAGACTCTTCTCAGTGGTATCCAGTGACAGGACTTGGACTGGCTTTTCTGAAGAGTGATTAAGAATGACTTATAGTACCTTATCCATGAAGGAACTATCAGTTTCATATCTTAAGGTTTTACTTTTGTTTACTGTAATCTCCTATTTTTTTCTTTATCTATCTGCATCATTCTTGCTCAATTAACCACAAGGCCCTTGCCCAAGCTGAACTCATATACTTGAGAATTAGTCTGACCTCTGAAAACAGACTTGATGAAAAAGATAGCTCAGCATGTTCTCCTTCACAGCCCAAAGCTGTGTTGTGCCTGTGTGTTCTCTTGTGCCTTTGACATACAATAAAGATAAGAAGCAAAAATATTTAGGGGCAGTTGACTGGAAAGTCAACAGAAGCTGAAATATGTGAATGAGGGTTTTATGTACATCAAATCACGATTTTGATATTGACAGTCTTCTCCTGGATCTAGTCCTTAGATTTTTCAAGGGATATTAAAGTGTAATTAATATGACTGTAAAGACAAAAAAAACCAATTCTTGAAAACAATTTCCTGAAGATCTCAATCATTCAGGAAGAGATTGCAAGAGATCAGCAATTCTGATTAATTGTCAATAATGGCTATTATGAATTATTGAGTGATCATGTGATATTGAAAAAGTGAATACCATACCTTTCTGAAATCCTTTATTTGATGATAACAGACTGCTCTGTTATAATATGCCAAAACGCAGGATTTGTTGAGGTCAATAGTCTTGGAAAGATCTTCAATTGCAACTTTATATGTCTGCACATGCAAAAACACTTTGTATAAATTATAATTCACAATTCACAGCATTACATATTCTTACTTAAATAATAGCCTATTGTAAAATTTGATTTCATAGTTTCATATTTTTGTTTATTCATCAGCACTGGAAAGCATCCTACTATTTCATGACATTCACTGTGGACTAGTTACTACAGTCCTTCTCAGTGGGAACACTTCCGTAGAAGCTCTATTTGGGCAAACCAAACATTCTTAGCATTTGCTTACATCATATTCATTTAATGCAATACATAATCAATCCTTAATTTTACTAGCACAAACAGAAAGTGGCTGCAAAGGGGAAGTAATCAAGTTAGGGTTCAATTAAATCAAAATGTTAATCAAGTAGAATTTCTTCCTTCCATCAGCAACACTAGTTTCCAAAGCTTTCACCACGGTTCAGGAATGAAGTGGTAACTAGGATAGATTATCAAAGGTTCTAAGGGAGCTACAGACCCCTTCTTCTATCACCAGCACAGCCTGCATCTGCAGAGTCTTGGCATATGTTCCATGCCACCCTCTCGATCCCAGATGAATCCAACTTTAATAACTTGTGTGTTACATTCAAATGTACAACAGTAACAGACATTCCCACCTTATTGTGATACTTCAAAGTTCCTCGGTAAAAATAAGCTCTCACACTGTTAGGATGAATTTTGATAGCCTCATTGCAATTCAGAATTGCCTTAGAGTATCTGCCTTTACTTCCATAGTAAACAGCACGACTCATATACGCCTGTAGAAATGGAGACAGAATGATGATGTGGTATAATGCTAAAAAAGCTGGGGGGGGGGGGGTTTAAGACAGGCATTAAATAAAAGTAAGGAATGACAAGTTTCATAAAAAACATACTTCTTATGAACCATATTCATATGAGAAAAAAGAAAAGTAGGATGTAGGATGTCTATATTATAATAATGCAAAGCAGCAAGAAAATTGAAACAAAAAAGTGTGTTTGAGTAAATAAGCCAAAAATTGAATGCAGGAAAAGTCTTTAGATTTGAAGAAAAAAAAATACAAAGAAAGGCTGTTAAGCAGACAGACACATTCTAAACAAAAAGCCCAAGTGATGTGCAAACTATTCCTTCAAGGAAATCTTTGAAGCTGCTTTGAAGCAAAAACGGAGTTTGTTACAGGAAGATGGAAAAGATGCTCTGATATTCTTACATCTGACATTCTGAGAAAAAGATGATGAGAAATAAATAGAGTGCTGGCTGGCAGATTATACAGCAGTATATCCATAAACGCAGAATATGTCATTCTTTGAACTCATCCTAAAGTGCCTTACAGAAACAAGCTACCAGGAGTCTTTATGCTACCTGGAAATGTGACGGACAAAGTGCAAGTGTTCGATTGAAATCTTGAATACACTTAGCTTGTCCAAGTTGCATTCTACACAGCCCTCGCTGATAGAAAGCATCAGGATAACTTGAATGTAGTCTGATGGCCATACGAAAAGCATCACAGGCCTAAAAGGATGACATATCATTTGGATTAAACATGATCCGTTTGTATGTAGTTTAAACCATAAGCAGTTGGTTAACTGACTGATTTGTACAAGTAATCCTGACCAATTTATGCAGTTGGAACGCAACATACATCTGCATTGCTTTTTACTGTTTTCATCCGTTTACTGCTACTAACAATTTTGTAATGTTTAATGCCCTATATAACACAATCATAACAACAGTGTGGTATAAGCTAACCCATTTAATAACTTGTACAGCGAGACTACAAAGGTTTAACCAAGCACATGGTCTTCTGTCTGTAAAGAGCTGAAATAGTGAAGTTATTTATTACAATTGACAATGAACTAATATGGCTAACCTGCAACTCCTTTAAAATCCATCTAGATAGTTTTTCCCTCTACATTGCACATTATCTTACAAAGTCATGGTCCTTTCTGGGATCTACAGCTGTAATACCAGACCTATACTGACACAGAAAGTCACCTTTTGTGATTGTCATGTGTCACCACATTAGACATTTAAGATATTTCTGACAGCCTTCTTCCAAAAGAATATCAATTATGACTGTCAGGCTTAGAGGCAGACAAGGCAAGAAATGGTTCTCCTGGTTTATGAAACTCTGATATTTCAAATGTTTCTAGTTTCAACCTTGAGCCTTTTAGCAAATCAACAACTGAAACATATTTACTAAAATACTGAAATAGAAACATTGGCATGAATCCACACTGGGCATTATGCAAAGCTCACTGATAGGCTTTCAATATGCCTTTCAAGAAAGAAGTCTCCAATATAGTTAAAAGTATTTATTTTAGTAAAACTAGGTAAATGTATTTTTCTTAGGTAATATAGTTTATTTTTTTTTAAAGTATCATACATGAGATGAAGGCCAAATGGAACCAATTAGGGGTGTTTTGAACAACAGCAATATAGAAAATGATTATGCAATCAGTGCCATAACTAAGACAATATTCCAGGAATCCTCTTGTCCAAGTTTAGTGCCAATTCAGTAAACCATTCATACTCCTCCATGAATACAGTTTTTTGTCTATAGCATCTGTGAAAACATTGATACACAGGTAAGAAATTCATGTTGTTTCTATGCCATCAGAATGGCAACAAATCATAACATTAGCACTGGAAAAATGATTCACAAACTTGCAAGACAGTCTGCTGTCACATCATGAGCAAAAAAATTTGTTAAAGACAGTAGAGGCTGCTTAAAATATTAAAATGTTTTACTCAGTTTTCATAGCTGTTGTTTACAGACAGTAAATTCAAAGACTAATATAATCTATATAACTGATACTAACCTGCAATAAACTTACTTGCTCCATATAACACAGGCCTGTAAGATAGTACATTTCTGCAGCCTCAAATGTAGTAGGTAGGGTTTTTGCTGAGGTGATCAGGAGCTTTATAGCTTGTTTAAAACTTTGCACAGCATCCTGCAATACAAAGAATATTCATAGTGGTAAAGCATTTGACTGAAAGTCTGCAAGACTTACTAGTTGTCCTTAATTCTTTTTAAAGGCTTTCTTAGTCTTTTGAACATTAACATAAAAATGACTAGTCCGGTGCTCCCTTGTTGTTGCTGGAGGTAGTCACACTCTTGATCACTGAATGCTTCATACAAACAACAGATGAGAAAAAAAACAAAGAAAAAATTTTGAGCTTCATTTATGTATTGCAAAGAAGCTAACGTACGCAATATAGAAACAACATAATATTCATTTATACAGTCATTTAGAGAAATAAATAAATATAACTACTCATTAATGAATTTTACTTATAATTTATTTCCTCTTCTCAGGAAGAGGAGGTACACCTTTTGGTGATGGTTGGAGATAATGCAGTATTTGCTGCTAGTTTCTTTATGTAAAGACAAACTATTTATTCCATACACAACTTGCAGAAATTTACTGCCCATTAAGAAACATTGAAAAGATCAATCCTGCACAGGCACTAAAGCAATTTAACTTAAGTTAGTAGCCTCTCAAAATCTTAGCATGCCTCACAGATCTGGGGAAGAATTTATGAATATGTAATAATGATTTGGTTTAAAAGAGAGTTAAGGAAAACAACCAGGAAATTAAGACTAGATCAAGATAAGCCTTTCCTCTAACCGTTAAGGATTATAAAGGGACAATGACACTGACAGAGACCTCTGAGCCAATTTCCTTTTGGACCAGAAACTGGCTTTGTCCAAAGGTTGAAAGTTTAAATATCAAGAAGAGTAAAAGAATTATAGTGTTTTTTCTTAAATGAGTCTGTCAAGAAAAAAGAAGTATTTGTTCAAAAAAGTCAGCCTGGAATCCCAGTGCCCACACGGGTATCTGCAAATACTACACCTGCCTAAGTTGTCAAGACAGCAGAAGTTTTAAATGGTATGGGTCTGTATTTCCTGCTATTTTAAAACCTTTCCCTCTCTTCCTACTGTTAAAAAAGATATTTTAAGAAACAAAGAACTGTAGATGTCTGAACACGTTCACATATGATTCTAATGGCACAGATGATTTCAAGGTACTATAGCCTGAAGTCTGACAATTTTCCCATACTGGAAGAATTCTGAAATTCCTTTCCAGGGGAGGTAACAGTGCAAGTCTTCACATCTGGGAGAAGCACTCCGAGAAATCAAGAAAGGACTCTAATACGCATTCTCTTAACCACAGTAGTTGAAATGGGTTGGACTGAAGGATATTAATGACTGCCATCTTAAATGCCACCTGGTATTCTTCTTTCAAGGACAGCAGAACCAATCAAGGTCCATTATGGTTTGAGACAAATAAAACACTCAAGCCTAACAAAAAAGCTGAATGACCCAAGATGTTTTATCTGGTAAAAAAAAAAAAAAAAAAAAAAACAGGAGTATGATTTTTTTTTTTAAGTGTATGCCTGATAATCATTTAAAAAGAAGTTGCAAACATAAGGTTAAGAGAAAAAAGAAAGACAGTGCATGTTGAACACAGAGCTCAATAGATAGGTAGACTAAAGGCTTTCTGAAACTAGCTCTTGCCTGTTCCTATTATGTTTAGAGAAACAGGGCTCTGCACATTTTGTATAAACAAATAGGACTGCACCAAAAGCAATGGCTAACTGCAGGAGGCAGAGGAGTCACATTATTGGTTAAATCCTATGACAGAAGAACATTAACAAAGTCGAGAAACTGTCTATAACTGTACACTATCTATTCAGTTTACACGCACAAATTAAACTTTTGTACTGCATTTTATTAGACAAAAAATGGTAGACACACTTCTGTGTTATTTTATTTCAAAAGAAGCAGAATTTGGATATATAATTGACCACAACCTACACAACTGTATCATTTAATAGATCATCTTAAATGTTTTAACATTAAAATTGCCTAATTATGCTGAACTATTAGCGATGCATGAATATGGTCCTGAAGTTTTACTTGCCTCTTATAATTTGAACAGGTACTGGGAAGTTTAATTTATATAACAATACATCTCATAATATACCACAAGAATACAGAAACAAAAACACTGTCTAGCTTGGCACATATATTATGCAAACATTTCTAACCTTAGTTTTCTTGGCTTTCATTTGTATTTTTCCTAGGAGAACAAACATTGAAGGCTCAGGCTGAATTGCAATAACTTCACATAAGTACTCTATGGCTTTATTGTGATTTTGACAAAATGACTGAATGAGTGCTCGCTGAACAGGCTGAGACTTGAGGGATCCTGGAAAAAAAACATCATGAAAAGTAGTTATCTCTCTTCCTTCAATCTATACATTGTCCAATAAAAATGACTTTAAAGGATACACAGACTTCAAAATGCTATTAAAATATTTGAGGGTCAAAACTTGTTTGCTTTAGCAGCCATAAAAATATTAACTAATACCATATAAAAGTCTGAAAATGAATAGTCAATTATCAGCAAGTGTAGTTCAGTTGCTAAACATCTACAAATTTATACCTTTCTTTCCCCACCTCTAACAAGACTTTCCTCTGTGGAAGTATCACCATGTGCTTACTTTGTTTTTATATCCTTATACTCTGCGTATTCACTGTTGGTTGCTACCAGAGACAGGAAGTTTGTCTGATACAGTGTGCCCCTTTATGCCTAGCACATAACAAGAACAACTATACTGCAATATTTTAACTGTTCAAATGCATTGAGAAGATTCAGTCATAAATCTATTTGATATTCTGTAAGAAAAGATCACATGTAAAAACAAAATAGAATCCTTACTCAATATTTCTTTAATGTTAGAAATCAGGTGGAAGTAAAAAATGACAAGCACACAAAAGATACAGGAAAATATTGAAGTCACATGTGATACTACTGGTAATAATGCTCACCAATATTATTTTTAAGGCTTTAGACACACAAACAAAATACACTAGACAATAAGTATCCATATTTTAGATGATTCATAACTAGCCTTGAGATTAATTTTTTAAACAATTCCTTGCTTACAGATTGTTACCATGGTTCACAAATCCCTAGGCAAATTGACATTACCTTCATCCATTTCTGCAGCTTGGTGAATACATAAACTTGCTAGCTCATATTTCTTCATTTCCATTAAATACTGTCCCCTATAATGAAATATTTGTTGGATGCAATTAGTAAAGCTATCTCCAAGTATTTTTTTCAAAGTGCAAATACTAGAGTAATTAAAATCTATAATTTTCCTTCTTTAGTATAAAAACAAAATATAATGTCCTCCACTAAAAACAGCCAGTTTTTCCTCTTTGTTTCCATATCTTTCCAAATAAATAAATATCTTTCCAAATTTTTTAAACTTCTCTCTAACATCATAATACCAAGAAATTATACGTTTCCATCTCTTACAAAAGTTGTAAAAATACATTTTTTCTGGATTCCACGTAGCAATCCTTACTATTTCAAGAATTGTGACAATAACCTTAATAAAGCTGCTTCCGAAATCCACCACAGACTGAAAGCTGATAGATACAGTCTTATTTCAAAGACCAGCAGAGTTTTTGGCCTCTTCAGATATAACCATCAGTAGAACAGGTTCTGCTAGCCAAACAACAGTCTTGGAGGCAGCTGATCAAACCCACTCTTAAAAGTGTGAAAATACAGTGTTACTGACTGGAACCTAATAAATAATGCTTTTAATACACTTAAGGAATTATATCCAAGAATTTCCTCTTCAGTTGTACTAGCATGTCAGGATAGGAAACAGCTTTACATAGCACTTTTAAACTTGGTAAAGTTGAGTACTTCCCACTGGATTGAGAATGGGGGAAAAGGGAAAGAAGTTCAAGTCTAAATAGGCCTGCACTCAATCCTTCATATTTTTTGTCTTATGTGGATTGTGCTGACAAATCAGTGAAAAATCCATTCACTCGGGGAAAGCATTTAAAATTATGAATTTTTTAAAAGTTCAGATTTGCAATACTGGCATTGCATCTATTTACTTGCTTTTTCCCAGAGTCCATATGCACCTTAATGAGCAGAACCCTCTATATAAAAAACAAGGTCGCTCCCTCAAAGTCATAGATTACAACATCATACAGATATGAAGTTCTTCAGGTTTGAAAATGCTATGAAAATAATGCATTTTTTGTACTCAAACACACTCGGAGCAAATTTGAAAGGATACAAGGGCATCTACCAACAAGATTCCTAATCAGAAATTTTTAAAAAGTGAGATACCCCTGAAGTCCTCAATCAATTGCTTCAATCACTTTCCTACCTTAATATGCATAGTTGTGATTTATTTGGGTAAAGATGAATGGCTCGATTTATATCCTTCACAGCATTTGGTAAATTATGAATCTGTAATTAATAAAGTAAAAACAGCAACTTAATTGGTAATATGAATGCAGTTTAATGAAAATTAATGTTTCTGTAACCGTGTTTCTGCAGGATGTAATGCACAGGCGACACCAACTCATTAGTCACATATGCCCTCTGCACAGCAGCTCAGAATTGTTCTTGCTGAAAGGCCCAATACATGCATCCTACACATTTCCATATGCTGTGCAAAACCAAAAACCAGACAGTTCCTTTATTGTTCCAAAATCCAAATAAGAAGATTCTGAACTACTGGGAAGGAGATTAGGTTATGAAATCCGCATGTACATGTATCCTGATGAATCTTGGTTGCTGCAATGAACTTAACCATTTATTTTTCAAGTGTCTGTGCATTTGGTCCCAGGCACTATCCTTCAGATGCTGAGGCAATGGGAGGTCGTTACAAGGAAGGTTCCAAGGACCAATACATCCACCTGGAGTAACTGCTCTTGAAACTGTCATCAAAGAATAGTAACAATGGAATGCATGCACTGAGCTTTATTTAGCTGCTTTATTTATTTCTGTTATCTGAACTCTGTTAATAAAACTACAAAAGCAATCTGAGTGTTGGTAGATGACCTCCAACACAAGCTATCAGGCTTATTAAAGACAGAATCAAAAAAGAATATAATCAATCAATCTGGATGGACTCTGAGCTAAAAATCACTTCCTTTAGATGTGCTATGGAAAAAAATAAATAGTCTAAATAAACAGTCTAAGCAATCTCTCCAAACATTTTGGAGACAAAGTAAGCACTGTGAGATGCAACAGTTGTTTCAGTTCTGCCAATGACAATCTCAGAAATTGTCACACTCCATTCTTTGCACTCCTGAGAGGATCTCAAGTAATTGCTAACAGAATCTATTCTGAAATCCCACACAGAAGTGGAAAACATTCAGTTTCACAAGAAATTAAAATATTGCAAATTTTTTCTTTCCCATTTGTAGTGGAACGAATTTAAGTTTCCTGAAAAATAAGAACTCTGAAGAAAATTGTTTAAAAAAGTTGTAATTTCAAAAGGATTCTATATTTCAAAAATACATATTATTACAGCACAGATTAGATGTGCACTGATCTAAAAAGATAAAATTTTAAAGAACTGAAATATGTTATATCATTGCATCAATTACAGTGATGAGGACTACTTGAAGTATATAAGCATGTTCTAACATCTTTGTATCACTAAGGCATAAGTAAGTGTTAAAATGCTCACACAACCGTAAATATAAATAAAGCAACATTGAATGGCAAACAAAGGCAAAAAGAATGTCTTACCTTATGATATGCTTGGGCTCTACAAACATAGGCTCGAACATTGAGGGGATCAGTTTCAATGGCCTTAGTAAACTGCCGAATAGCTTCATAGTATTGATCCAGATGTAATAGCAGTATCAGACCAATGTTTAGGTAAGCAAAGATGACAGACCTAAAAATAGATTTTTCACCCTTTTGTTAATGATATCACATGAAATGTCATTGTATTTACCATGACATATACAAGCTTCATCAACTTTTCTGCCATTTACAGCATATCTGTTTTATAAAGCTAGACTCTGAATTGCATGTAGTTCATGCAATAACCACAAAACACATTACTGATTACCAATCAAATTCTCCCAAATACAAATGTAGGCATATATACACAATGAATGACATTATCAGTATTAAACCACCTCCTTCAGACAAACACTCATTAGAGCAGCTTCAACATTACAGGCTTTGGTCAGCTTGCTACCTTTGACTGCACACTAGAGGCTCTCTAATCACCAAAAACAGCACTCCAAATGTGACTTGTGAGGAAATGGTGACAAATTTGTCATGGAAGCTGGACTAGGAATAGCCCTAGTTGGTAATTTTGTAAGAAAAGACAGTCATACCAAGAAATGCTGAATTCTTCAACAGTAAAAAAAAAAATTATTTTACAAGACTCTGACAAAACATAGGCATTTTCCATCTAGCCTGCTACTCCTTTTTTGGCCATTTCATTTGGCTGGCTGCTTTCTGGGTTTCTAGAATCTGCAGTCTCCTGTGCAGCCCTCTCATGCAGACTCTTTCTAGGCAAAGTTCTAAGCTTCCTCTTCCAGAACCAACAAAGAGGAAGAGCTGAGGGGATTTAGGCTTGCCGAAGGCCTAAAGATTGGACAGGGAAGCCTTGGCTCAAGACAGGATTCTTGAGGTTGCCCAAGGCTGGAAAAGAACTCGGCACCATTAGAGAACAGGTAACTAACAGAGCTAACTGGTATGTGAGCTTTGTTGCACATTGCAAGACTGTTTGCATGGCAGGGCTGCTACAGATATAATCTGTTTCTTCTTTTTGTTTGTTTTCTATTTTTAAGCAGTAGGAAGAAATACAATTCACAAGAACCACGTCAGCTTCAGTCACCAACTGTCAAAGATCATAAGCAATAATTTTTATTTCAGAGACGCTATCTATTGGCCTTTGCTAAACAAAATATTGTGGCATTTTATTTTGAAATAACATTTGGCTTTCTTTTTACCTGCATTGCAGAAAATTTCCCTCCCAAAAGACTAATAAAATTATGCAGGCATGAATGATCAACTGTAATTAGGACTTCAATTTCATCTTTTGTCTTCCAAAACTTAATAATTTATTTGTCATGTTGCCATGTAAGACAAAATAAAGTTAAATTTTAAAATAAATTAACAATTATTTTTATTATATTCACACTAAAGCAAATGAGGCAAAAGATACTAAAATAAGACATTATTGTTTATGTCTGCACTAATTCTAGTTTTGATTCTACTTCCCTTTATTAGTGCTTTTATGCTCCCAGCTAATCAGAATATAAGCAAAGTATATTAAAATTCAAGTCTAATCACCTGTCCAGTGACAGGACACTTTCAAAGTCACAGATTGCAAGTGACCACTGACACTGTTCTGAATAAATGATCCCACGATGAAGAAAAGAACAAAAATTTTCCTGAGTGTCATTGATGAGCACTGTGGGAGAATAATAAAAATCAATTGTTCAGATATTCATATATATTTCTGTTACTCTATATAGCTTATCCTCACACTACTTTTTAATCTAACTTTCTTAGAGTTTTCTAAAATATCATAGATACAATGTTTTAACATTTGTGTTATGATCTAACGTGGCATGAAATGCCTTCAAGAACATAATTATACTTTCCAGTTATCTCCACTCAAAATGCTAAAGTCAAGCAGGAAAGCTTCAGGAAGCAAAGGTGAAAATAACTGGAAGGGTACCAACAGCAGCAAGAGCCAATATCTAATAGCAACCTTAACAGAAATCAAAACAAGCAAGTTATTATAAGTGCTAAGTGACTACAGTCCATTTCAATATTTACAGCGGGAAATAATTGCAATATCTGTGATATCAGAATGTAGTAATTACTGGTGAATGGTCATTTCTCTTTTTAACGATAAACACACAGCATTGAAAGAAACAAATAATACCAGAAACACTGAAGTCCTGCACAGCTCTTTTTGGATCAATGTGTCGTAGTATGCAACCTCTATAGAAGAATGCTAACCAACAGAAAGGGTCTAGATGAAGTGCTGCTGTTAAGTCTTCTATTGCATTTCTATACTGCTGCTGTTTAGCATATGCTCTTCCTCGATACAGCCTAGTTAAAAAAAAAAAAAAAAAAAAAAGAAGAAGAAGTTTCTCTTTAAATATAATTTCCCTTACAAAAATATTCCTGCAGAAGGAAGTCATAGACTATTATCTATAATATCAATAGGTTGAGTCGATTTAGCAGTTCTTCCATTTTGTCCTGCAACCTTAAAATTATTTATGAAAAAGTGTTGAAGAACAGAATAAACATTCAATTTTATTTCTGAAGTTAATAAAGCAAGCCAGAAGGAACAAAGTCCTGAGACCAATACCATACAGGCAGATCCCTGCATTTGCATAAATCCTTTCTAAAGCTGATGGAGCTCCATATAGTAGATCACTAAATCAGCTTTGAGCATCAGAGTGGAACTCAGTGGGACTCCCTCCAAGTTGCACTGTCTATTGGTGCAGGAGATTGTTTATGGCAAATACCAGATTTTGTCAAATCTGATTTAAAGAAAAGAAATAAAACTCTCCTCATTACTATAAAACTTCCTGAAAACATCCATTCTGTTCTTCAATATTTCTTTCAAACAGATGAGTTTACAGAATCAAATCCCATTATTTTATGCTATCCTTCCCTGAAATTCAAGACAGTAGCAACATATTTAAACAAGATAAATCACAAGCTCAGGTGGAAAAGTGTGAATAGACAGCAATGGGTAGAAAACTATTTAATCAATGCAAAACATAAAACTTACATTTTTGTATTGCTGAAGATAGTTTTCACTGTTATCCAAAGGGCCTTAATGCCACATCCCACTTCTACACAGAATTGTCATGTAAAACATATACTATTCCTTTTTAAATGTAACACAGTAAAATCAGTTCTTCAAGAATTATATCATGTGCCTAACTCTACACAAACACAGGGCAATGACACTATTCACAGAGCCCACGCATGCACAGTTGAGCCTCAATGAATAGGTGGATTTCAGGAAGCTAACTAGAGCTTCATGATGCTCCAAGATATTATGTCCTTGTCAGAGTTCTGAGACACATTACTAAATTTTATTAGTAGTGCAGCAACCTTATGTCAGAAGAATTTATGTCAGACATTTGCATGACTCCGAGGTTCATCACGATGAAGGGGATGGACTGGCAGATAACAGATACCCATGAGGGATTCCTTCACTAGCCATTTCTATTCAGTTTGGGTAAGATTCAGCTCCAGATTAAGACATCTAAAGTATCTATTTGCAGATGTCTACAACATATGTTAGGTGTCTGACTTTCCATTACAGATGATGAAGATTGAGTCAGCATAACCCAAGGAGATGAGAGCAATTCAGTTCATCCAAAAGTACACACTTACTGGCTGCTCAGGTGAATAGAGCTTCAGGCTTTATGGAAAAGCCCAGATACATACTCAGTCTATCTAGTGGCTACTATCAACTACATCGCCCATGACTATACTAGCAGCTCAGAAACCTACATCCCAAGGAGACAGCATGCTGACACAAATTCAGGTATCATAATCTGGTACTGAATCTCCACTTTCATTTTTACTTTATATTCATGAATCCAGCTTAGAGTACAGAAAGAATGTAAATCTTTGCAGGAATGGTTTTAAAAACAAGGCAGATTTACTATCATATGAGTTTTTCTCAGTCTGTATAAGTTGAACCCCAAATCACTATTCTAACTGAAAAATGAAGATACTTCCCATCCACATAATCAAATTTTTCACAGAAAACATTAATTCAGCAAAATGCTAAAACTAGAAGTGTCAAGGCGACCAATGGGAATTAGGCATAGAACTATGTAATCCTGAAGGACATTCTTCACTTTGAGCGAGTATTTAAATCCAGCTCTTCCGAGCGAAGCACATATGCATGTGCTTAAGTCCAGCTGACTCTATATTTGCATAACTCCAGTGGGATCTGAGCACATGGTTCTGTGCTTAGCTAAATCAAGGTCTAGGGACTAATCCAAAGTCATTAAAGCAATACAAAGATTCCCCAATGAATATGATGGCCTAGAAGTCTTATCCTATTTCTATTAGACATCTCTTTGGAAATGCAGCTGCTTTATTATTGTTTAATACATATTCAATCTTCTACATATTAATATTATTTTAATAATCCACTTAAAATTCAAATACTTCTGTCAAGCTACACATTCTACCTTGCCTGAGCGTTGGTAGGGTCTTCCTTGATGACAGCGGTAAAATCCTGAATAGCTGTAGTCAAAACTGAATGGTCAAAGAAATGTATTCCATGTTTCATAAGTGCATCTGTTCTTTTTGAGTTATACTGAAAACACTATAATGAGAAAACAAAAACCATGATGTTATTCATTATTATTTCTGATGATTAAAAATCTTCTCCAACAAGCATAAAAAACATTCTTTCCTTCTCAGATTTCCTTTTTTATTCTCTTGTCCTTTAATTTCTTTTGTCATTTCCATTAACTGTAAAAGTGAAACACAAAACCAGTGATGCAAGCTTACAATTGCCTCGTAATTTGTACACACTTAGTAATTTGCTAAATTACCTTACAGGAGTAACAGAAATTACATATTTACTTCCACAGCACTGATTTTTTTTTTAATCATTTATTGAAAGGATAGCCGTTCTCCAAACTACTTGCCAGATATATCCAAATGCAGTTAAATTTATTAAAGTTACTACATTAAGTTACACAAATTACTACATTATTGTAATAATACAAAAACATGAGCTTACTTTGGCATAATCATCCATGGCCAATAATAAGTTATCTTCCTCAAGATACAACTCAGCTCTCCTGAAATAAATATCATCATCTGTAGGGCTGCATTGTATTGCTGAACTATAGTTGATGATTGCCAGTGTGTAATCCCCCAGTTTTTGGTAAATTTCAGCCTTTGACAGGTATGCGTCTGAAACAGCCCCACAAAAATATAAAAGGCATTATTTAGCAGCCAAGACAATAAGTCATCTCCTTACATGGAAATTAATACAATTAATAGAAATAGAACAGTAAGTTATGCAAAAGATCAGGAAGCCCTGTTTTACTCTGAGCAAAGGCCTCAAAAGCTTGGAGTTACAGCTCTGTGCTCAGACCTCGAGCCCATACAGCTGTAACTGATAGCTCCTGTAGGATTCAAAGGCACTAAGAATCTTTGCCCTCTGCAGAATCCTAGATACTCCCAGACATTTTAGGCTGTGAATAATAGGACAGAAATGGACAATCAAGCTATTTAGTATAGGCCTGTTGACCACAGATCAATATAAACAAGAGATATAGTTTAAATGGGCCCACAAAATAGTTACCTCATACATAGCACCAACCACAAAATATTTCCCAACCTCTTTTAACAAACTTCTAATTAAGCAAAATTACAGTAAAAAAACCCAAAGTCAAACTATAATATAGCACAGAAACAGAATAGCAGAGGTCACAGGCATCAGTAATCTTTTAAGTCCCAACTTTAGCAAATAATATAAAATTTCCGGATGATCAACAGGAGTGGGACATTCCCACATTCTGTAGCAGGCCACACTCAGTACAGAATATGACAAAACAGAGAAGTACCAATGGACCCTGACAATTTGGTGAAGGAGTAAAACAGTTCTTCCTGACCCCTGATCAAGAAAGCCTGACCCCAAATCCATCTAAACCAAAGCACAAGCAGGACATGCCAGAGTACTTGAACAAAAGAATGAAAAATTCTCCCTGGTCCTTGCAGGTAGTTAGCAGGAGCCCTGAGGCACTGGATTAACATGTAACAGATGTAGTGGAAGCAACTGCAACAGAATCTCCTTTCCCTCCCCTTCAGGATACTAATGGATCTGACACCCAAGAACTCCTACTATAAACATAAATTCTTATCTTCAGGAACTCTCTGGTGTAAAATTCCTTTCACATTATCAAGCTCCGTTTTAGGTTCCTTGGCTCCACAACCCAATTCAGAAAAACACTCCAGAGCTACACTGCTGAAATAACAAGAAGCCATCTTGTAATTTCCAGCCTACATTTATTCATGAGAAATATATAATGATTTGATCTTCTGGAGATGTCACCCTTTAATCTAAATATTTTTTCCTCTTCATGACATATTCCTGCCAATGTGACCTTTTACAAAAACATTCATCTGTTACAGTATCGGCTGATTCTCTATAACCATTTAAAGTACAGATTGAGATTATACAATAAATGAACTGTGTTCAAAAGAGTAATATAGCAGCTTTATAACTTAATATATTGCTTAGCTATCCTTTGGATGTTCTGCACAGAGAAAAGGTTTCAGTAAAATAGTATCAGCTCTGAGTTATTTAAAGAATCATTAAAAAAAGGTAAGGTCAGAAGGAACCTCTCCAGGTCACATAGTCCAACCTTCTGCTCAGAGCAGAGCCAACTTTAAAGTTAGGTCGAGTTGATTAGTTGTCCAGTTTGAAAATCTCCAAGAAACATCTGCTCCAGTGCTTAACCATTCTTATTGTGAAGTATTTTTTCCTCATATCCAATTAAAATTTCCTTGATTGCAACTTGTGACCGTTGCCTCCTGTTCTTTTGCTGTGCAGCTCTCAGAAAAATCCGGCTCTGCCTTTGCTACTACCACCCATTACGTAGTCGAAGACAGATTTCTCTCTTAGCCTTACTTTCTCCAGGCTAAACAATTCATCTTCCTCAGCCTTTCCTTATGTGTTACATGCTTCTGGCCCCCGAGCATCTTAATGGCCTTCTAGTGGACTTTCTCCAGTTTGTCTCTCTTGTACTGGGGGTCCAAAACTGGACACATAATAGTGCAGCATCACGAGCACCAAGTAGCAGGGAATCACTTTCCTTGACCTGTTGGCCATGCTTTCGCTAACGCATCCAGTGTATAGTTAGCCTCCCTTGCCACAAGGGCACACTGGTGACTCACGTTCAACTTGCCCACGAGGCTCTCAAGATCCGTTCCTGCAGAGCTGCTACCTAGCTGCCAGTCCCCAGTCTGCAGCAGTCATCCATGAAACTTCTGCCAACTGTCCTTTAGAAGCTGGGGACCAAATTATATTCTTTTCCTTGGTCTGCCAACTAGATAGTATCTTTCCCTTTTAAGCTCCTTCTCAGTTTAAAAGGTATGGTAGAGCAGGGCTGACAATCTACTTAATATCACGCTGTCCCCATTACAGGATTGCTTATCAGCTTTCTACATTAAATTAATGGATACGATCGCCACCAAGCTTTTTTTTCCTTGCATTTTTTTTAAACACACTAAAATTAAATACCTATTGTTGTCTCAGAACCCCAAGTTCTGTCCTAAACCTTTGAAGATTCACCTCTGCTCTACAATCTTGCTATAATACAGATAAACCTACTGATGCAAGGTTAAATATGTGCAAAAATATTTGCAGAACTGAGACCGAAGGCAACTAGAGAAAAAGCACTGCAAAAAACAAACTGCTTAAAAAGTTTGGTTACGCTTTAACAGATACTTGCCTGCTCTATTTTTGCTCCATTTACTTATGAAATTCAGGTCATCCAAAGCAGCAGAAATTCTTTCTTGAAAGAGGTAAATCAAATGTCTATGCCAGTAAGCATTAAGTAGTAGTGGTTCTAAGCTTATAGCCTATAACAAAATATGAGAAGTAAATAATTATTATTTAAATTGCAGAAGGAACTTTTAAGAAGTGCTCAAAACAGCACATCGGAAATGAGAAACTCATTTTTGCATAGATATTTTGTTGTTGCTGTTTCCAGAAAAGACCTAGACCGGCAAACTTCTATTAAACCTAAGCACCTGACAAGTTTGACTGATGCCATTTATTTAAAGGCCTCATGTGCTTACACATATGCAGAACCAAAGTCTATGCTACCAGTATATTCAGTGTAAAATAAGAATGAGCCTGGGATATTATCATGTTTATTTCTTTAAAGTAGTTATCTGAATTAATTCTAGGAGATCAAAATTATCTCTAGGAGAATCTCAGGGAATAAATGTTTAAAAACAATCCTGTCAATTGCTCTCCTATCTGAAAGTAAGAAACAATTAACATGTACCCTGTTTGAAAGAGGAATCATATTTTCAAACCATGCTGTTATGATTCTTTTAGAAAGTATTTAATATTCCCTAACAGAAAATACTTGACTGAGATATTATCATTCAAATAATGTATTTCACATATATTAATTATGCATACAATAGACGCTTATCAGTCATATGGAAATAAATATAGAAACTGATACATATTTGAGACTAGTCTGCTACAACAGTAATTCTCAAATTTTGGTCTGTAAACCATTTGTAGGATCCATAAAATACACAGCGAATGGTGTTCATATATGTTACTGGAGAGAAAAACCAATAATGTTTTCACTATGATATGCAACAGCTTTGAAAAGAAATGTTGAGATCTGATCTTGGTCCATTGGTCCAAAAAGTTTGGAAGCACTGCATTAGTGTCTGGAATTTTTAGCCTTTCAGGTACTTGACAATCCATTTCTAAAGTTCTAGGTGAACAAAAAGATGCGAGAGAAACAGATCACTGAGTTGCTATGAATATGGCCAATTTTCTGGTTAGATAGTTTATGCAATTTGGAAGGTAACATGTAAAGATTACAGGTGCATAAAATAGGTACCTATGTCGCTTTATAAATAAAAAAATACACATTTATTTCCAAGAGAAATATTAACAGAAATAGTCTTATAAAAGGAGATTTCATCATAGGGCAATACCCATTTTGGGAAAGGCAAACTCTAGAAATGGAATAAAATCTGAAACATGGATCCAACTGCAGGACACATCGTGAACTGCCTTAAAATTTAGCGTGGCTTGAGACTGTATTACCTGAAAGAAATAGCGTAACCAATATGAAGGCAAATCAGAATCAGATGTAGCTATATTGAATGTCATTGCTTCATTCCTCTGTATGTTTCCAAGTATTCCAACTGATTTATTAAGCTTTTCCTTTCAGCAAAATAAATGCTATTTACTTTATTTAAAGGTGCTTTTTGTAAAGAATGTTTTCAGCAAGACTGACAGCTGGTTGGCATTCTACTCCCCAAGAGCAATATCAACAAAAAAGGACCAGTTCAGTGTCACATTATCAGGCATCGCAGTCCAAGGATCACGAAACCCAAAGCAGCTGGTGAGGACTGCTCCCCCAAAACAGCAAAGGCTGTGTTAAGAGCTGATAACTGGAGATGCTGGCTAAGAAAATAAGGACATCTTTTGCTGCATGAGGTTATATATAGCATGAAATATTTTGGAGTGCCAATCTGATTATGTCTGTCTTTAATATGGCCGTCTGTTAAATGCCAATGAAAATACCAGTCCCAAAGTACAACACGACTTCTCTGCACCAGCTTCACAAATATATAGAATTGTACCATTGTACAGAAGAAAAACTTGGCATTAAACTTACTTTTTCCAAGTCATCCATAGCTGACTTTAACTTGCCTAACTTTCTTTGTATTGCTCCACGCCTACAATAGTGAAAAGCCAAAGGTTGCTCTTCCTTTTCTATTAGCACTGTCAGTTGTCTTACTTCTTCTTCTAAATCTCCAACACTAACTGTTGCATCTTCAAGCAGAACAGGCTGCATTGAATCAACTAGTTCTCTTTGTAGATCGGCTTCTTGCAAGTCCACCTTCTTAGTTCCTTTGAGTAATTTAATATCCTTCTCCTCAAAATCAGTCCTACTAGGAGGGAAAGTTTCATCAAACCAACAGTTCCATATTCCACTGACCCATTTGCGAGCAGAAGTTTCTTTTGGAATTCCACCCCTCACTTTTGCAAACTTTTCAAAATCTAACAAACAAGGGATACTGTGACTACGAAATTGTCTGACTGCTGAAGATACCTTGATACTGAATTTGTCATGAATAGGGAGTCTTCCCAGGGACATAGACCTGAGGGAAGAAACATATTAAAATTAATTAAAGGTTCTCAGATATATTAACAATACCAAATTACAATCTGCCAAGCAACAACTACTCAAATAACTATTATTTACTATCTCGTTAACAATAATTTTCTAACTTATCAGCCATTTATGAAAAAAATTACAGAAACCAGCAGAACTGTGCTGAGTGATTCACGTTTCCATTCAGCACTTACTTGCAGCTGCATGCTTACCTCCTCCGAAAGCTTCTAACTTAGGTTTACAAGGACAAGGCTAAACCTAAGAAGGGACCATATTTCAGAGTGGACAATTACCAACATGGCTAAATACATAGATGATAAAGCCTTGATAGATAAATACATAGATGATAGATCCTACTGAGGAGGATCTATCATCTTATGAGAAGGCTGTGAAAACACAAACACAAAAAGCACCACCCAAATTGTAAGGTGAAAAAACATTTGAGTTTACAAGGACATTTCCAAAATGATAATCTGGGAAAACTCACAGCTTCTGAGATGAGAAACTTCACAAATGTTCTATATCAACCTCTGCTTTGAGACCTCAAAACCAAAGAAACAGAGGTTTCTAAACAGAAACACTTAATCTTTATCACAAACAACACTGTTCTCGCTAACACAGAAGAGAATACTAAAAGGGAATACAGAGATAATATTTTATACATAGCTATGCTTTTGTAAATGGGATCCAACTGAGGAAAAAAAGGGAAATTAAAGAAAAAATGAAGCAAGCCCTTACATGAATAACATGTAAAACAGCACAAAGATGAAACCCCCTTGGTCTTAGCAAATCTGATATGAAAGCTTCAGTCAACATAGAACATATTGTACCCCTGTCTAAAAGATGACTTTGGAAAAATGCCACCAGTTCCATTAGTCACAGCTAACTATACCAGTATGTCATACCACAATTAGTGTAATTACCTATGGAAAGGCGCCTAAAAGAAAAAAAAAATGCAAAAAGCTGAAATAAAACTGGACCTGAGCATCGTTATAAGTACCATGTGAACATATAACATATTACTACGAACATAGACAGCATTTGTTTTTCTGCAGCTCATACTTCAAGCACAAGTATTTAATACCCCTATGCCAAAAAAATGGCAAGAATATTAATGTTTTCTTATGCTTTTCTAATATCTGGTTACCTTCTAAGGCCATGTCTTCTTTGTATCCCACATCCTAAGTACATAAATAGTACGTATTCACTGGCAAAATATTTAGTGTGATACATAGAAATAAAAAAGGTAAAAGGCCACTTGCTTGATATAATCTATGCAGTTCATGGTACAAAGGAGGTTAGTCCAGCCTAGCATTTAAGTTTCCTAAATACTGAGAATTTCTCCCTTGTTTTTCACACAAAGAAGTTTGAACATTTTAATGATTCATTTAGATAAATCTTTTTCTGTTGTTGCATGAAACAACACTGTTACTGTTTAAAGTGCAATATGTACTAAATATCAAAAAAACTCTGAAAGGTATGTATTTTTTCTTTGCATTAAAAAACAAATACTGTCCTAAATAACTAAACTATTATTATTAAATTTCAAAGTAATACTTAATATTCAAAAAGATAAAATACAGAATTAAATAATATGGCCACAAATTAAAATATATTCTTTAAAAAGACAAAACACATTAATTTAAGAAAACCTTTTAAGAATCTTTGGGGGTTGACTTAATTTCTTAATCACAGCTTCTAATTTTCTAGGGTCTATTATCTTCTTTGATTTCTTTGTTTTTTTTCTTCTTGGGAAAACAGGGTATTTAATCCCAGCCTTCTGAGATCTCTCAGCAAGAAAAATGTCATTCTCACTATCCTCTTGTCTAGCTGAAGCAGGTGTTTTTTCCACCGGTGTGTCTGTCTGCATTGATTGCGGATCACCACAGATTTGATTCAATAGATGCTTAGTAGGGGAGCTTTTCCCAGCCTCTGTCTCAACTCTTGGCTCAGCTATCTGTTGCTTCATAAACTTCAACTCTTTCATGCTCGTTTTGAAATTAGCTGACATCTTTAACATAGTTTCATCTTTGAAAGCTGTCATCTCTGGAGCAGAGACTGACCTTCCAATCAAACTTATCTGTTAGAAAAAAGGAAACTTAAATTATTTGTATGCCCATTTGAAATAAGATGTACATATTACATTTGCTGAGTTTTAATGGACTGGATTTTGTTTCTTGCCATGGCGACTACACAGCTGAAAAGAACTTAGTAGTATATAATTGGGGAAGGGGTCGGGGGGGGAAGAGAACTGCATACCTCAGGATATGTGTCAAAACAAACGGACCTACAACATTAATTCAATATTATCTGAAGCTGGCAAAAGGGCTAAAATTAATCTTCTCTAAAAAGTATCACAAGAAATGTGAACTAGAAACCCCCAGGCTTTATAGGAAAGTTAAATTTTAAAAACAAAAATGTATGCCCATGGTAGTGCTGTTTACAGAAAGATGAACTGAGATACATTTATGAAGTCAGAAGAAAAATGGAAGGACTCTGCAAAATGCTTGGAATTACAGTTGTGTTGTATGGAAGCAGAACTAAAATCTGAATGGAAATACGCACCCGTGTACTTTGTGCTCCTATCCCCGAATCACCTGACAAAATCAAGAACTGCAGAATAATTGTTATCCTCTGGTGTTTAATTGTAATTCATTATCAAGCAAGCATTATTTGTACTAACATATTCTCAGTCTTCTCTAGTGCTTCTCAGTCTTTTCATTTATTCTGACTTGTCTAACTTGCACTGTAATACTAAGGATGACACATCCTCAAAGAAATTAAAAAGCAATTTCATGTACACTGCCTGAAATTTACAGAGAAAAGTACTCACTAACCTGAAGAAAAGAAAGCACCAAACAATTTTGAGTCAGACTCAAGCAAGCACTTTTTCAAAGCTTGGTTATAGACATTTGCTAAGAATTACATCATTTACATATTTATTGGAAAGATACTGTATCAGCCTTCAGCTTCTTTTAATAATAGTTTAAAGAACACCATTTCACTTAATACATTTCATACTTTATTTGTAATAATGCATTATACCTTGTGACATTTTGAAAAGATAAAAAAATAACAATGCCACAGTGTGTGCCCCTTTTCTTTAGGAAAATTATCATTAAAAAAAAATCTAAGCTTCATACTGACTTACTAAAAAGAAGAAACTCGGGCCACATGATCAGTGTAAAACTATTATCTATCGTATAGATTAGAAAATAATTTGATTGTAAATTGCATAAATATTGAATTGCTATTTGGCTAATTCCTTTAATGAACTATGCGCCGTTTAGCTAAAGGATTGTTAGTTGAATTCAACAAGACTACTTCTATTTGAACACAAAACTCTGATATTTTAACACCAAGCATCAAAAGTTAGTTCAAATTGCAAATAACAGCATAAAGCTTCAACTGCTGCCATGCTTCATGTCTGTCTTTAAAACACCACGGTCACAACATTTTAAGGAGGTTGTTACAAACTATGTAAAAGTTTTAAATAAATACTTACTACTCAAACTCATATTCAAAATCAAATTCCTTAATAAAATATTACCTTTATAGTGTTATCACTTGCATAAGTGTAAAGTTTGCATAATTTATTGCTGCTTTATGTATTTTGTGAAATATCTAACGTTACTTCAATAGCCATAAAAGTGCATGGCACTTTAGATTGGAAACTAGACAGTGTTGATGTTCTGATATGTCTGAAATCCAAGAAGCTGATACTGCAAGTCTTTAAGTAAGTTGTTCCACTTTTTTCAGATTAGCTGGATGAGTATGGACAGCTGACATAAATAAGGCCTATATCCAAACACCTGTAAAGTTAATGAGGGGTTCTCAGTACAGATCTGTGCTCTCCTATTTTGAAATTGAGAGATTCAATATAGCCAATCCACTTGAAAGAGATCTTTGAGAATCTTATTTTTGCATTTAATAAGAAAATACTAAGTTTAATTCAACTCAGTGTAAGAATTTCTTCTATAAAATCATAGTTCGGGAAAAAATACATGTAGATATAAAACAATACCTCTAATTTCTCACTGTCGGAAAAATCTGGCAAAGAATGACATCTTCTCAGAATAGTTTTTGTCTATAGATAAAACAAGAAGTGAAAATAAGCCTGAATTAGTCTGAGTCTAATATGATAGAACTTTCAGATAAACTCTGCTTTTAAAAGCTGGGATTACCAGAAATAAAGACAATCTCCAAAGAAATCTGAATTTTCCCCCAAATGCCCCTGCCTTTGTCTGAGTGGAGTAAGGAGTGCCTCTATCTATGTTTCTGGATGTCTTAAGCCCATTTCCATTGCCAGATGTCCAAAAATCCCAGATACATCCAATGTACTCATACAGATTAACCCTGCAGAGCAAGGGCAGTCAGTTGGACACTTCCAGGAGTGCACATATTCTATACATGTGGTGCACAGATGCTCTGTGCATGCACAGTAAGTTCAACAACCTCAGAACACACTGTGAATATGCCATACTGTTGATCACCTAGACTGAATTTACTGGTTGTAAGGAGATGTCTTTTCAGTCAATATGTATTAGGCACAACAATTCCTAAATGTGCCAGACTCACTAAGCACTGAGTCACAATACTTATACGCACATTTTTTTTTTCTTGGGAACCTCAGACAATAATATGGCTACATCAGCACAACAGTAATTTTCAATAAGAGTATTACTTCTGCCTGAGAAACTGTATGTGCAACAACTATTACAACAGACATCAATGTGTTAACAGGTCTACTTATACCATAATCATTACTGTTTGAACGAAGTCAACAATTTTCTACTGTAATAAAAGCTCAAAAAAAATCCAAAAAAGTGTTGTCCCTAACAGAAATGTTCCCAAGATGTCTGCAAGTAAATGAGGACATACATTTTTTTATATATATATATATATATATATATATACAAAAAATATATATTTGATGCATAATTACAACCTTCATTATTTTCAATTATTGTACCTAATGGCCCAGTTTTCCTGTAGACAAGTGGCTACCAGCAGTCTTCATCTCTGCTACACAATTCCAAAACAGTTTATAGTTATATTTTCTAACACAGCCATAATCTCTTTGTGCCTGAAGTCAATCATGATAAAAAATTCCAAATAATTTTTATCTTTACATAAAATAATTTGTTTTAAGTTGCTGCTTCCTGGCTGCAAAAGGATGTAGGAGACACACAAAGTTGACCACAGAACATCTCTTTTTTGATATGTTGAATGAGGTTCTCAGTATTTCTAGCCAACTCCTACAGGAAGTGTTCACACTATCAAGTGTTCCTTTACCATCATCAAATTTATCGCTTTGCTCTGCTCCCACGCCATCTACAAGTCACATTTTCTTGAATGATAGATCCTCAGATATCCATAGCCTCTCATTTCAAGGACAAAGGCAAATATATCTTGCCCAGCATGGCTCACCTTCAAATAGGAAACATGTTATCCAATAGATCTTAACTGCCCTAATAGTCCCAAATTGTAAATGAAGCCCTAAATTACAACAGTGTTAAACGGGGCCTTTGTTCATTAAACTGTATCTGGGAGCTCAGCTGCAGTAACACTATGCTAGTCTCAGTTTGCCCAATTATGGATACAAATGCGTCCACTTCTGCATTAGTCTTCCTCAGCTCCAACTGAGGTCACAGTAGCACGTGCAATTCCAAGGTTTCATCTGTGTTTTAGCTACAGAAATACTCAGTTGTACCTCAAACTCTCTAGTAAAGAAATATTTTCAGCTTCCTTCTCATGGGATCTGGGTTTCTACCCACTTCCACCTTTCAAACCCATTTGCTAGAAACAGCTAGCCCTGTGTAAACACATTTAACTAAACAGCATCATTTGCCACTTCCATGTTCTCAGTGGAGCTTATGGCCCTCATTCCTATATTGCTTCCAAGAACTAGATCAAAGGTGTCTGAGATAGTCATCATTCTGTAACTGGAAAGACCCACGCTATAGCTGAGAGCCACGCTTCAACCTGCCACTGACAAATCACCTGCATGGAATCCCTTTGCCTATTCTTTAATATTACATTCTGAGAAACTCTATATAAAAATTCCACATATTGGGAAACACCTATCTTCCCCTGTTCTGCTTCCTGACTCTCACAGCTTTTTAGATGGTTTGGCAGAGTGGAATATCCAGTAAGCCAACCTGTTGAGATATGTCATGTTCCCAAAAACTCATGTCACAAACCTTCCTCCCCACATAATGCTACCATATTTAAAAATGAGGAGTCTTTAAAATATGCAATGACTCTTTCTATACATATATTTTCCTAAATCTAAGGGATTTCAATACATGGCTAACATCAGTAGAAGTTCCAACATCCTAAATTAAGTAGTCTCAGGTTTAAAAAGGTTTAACATTTCTATTCAGAAATGAAGCAAATTTAAATACTGAATTTCATTTCCTTAAAAAAAAAAAAACCTATCACAAAATTGTTTCTAGAAGTCAATGACATAGAAACATTTTCTGTATTACATATAGATCTTAAAACTAAGAATTGTTTTGTTAATCTTAATTTTTATAGTGTTATATTTTTTAAAAAGTACTGTAATACAACACCAGTTCATAATTGTAGAAATCATGATCGCCTTCCTCAGGTTCTAACTCTTCATCTTCCTGAAGATCAGTGAAGTCTTCAAATACAACACCTTCAATAACATTGCTCTGAAATATTAATATATTTGCATATTTGAATATGTGCAACACTATTATTTTAGCCTGCTATAGAAAACATAGGAACGGATTAATAAGTAAAGCCTATATTTGGGCTAAAGATTTATGATGATCAAGTCCAGTATCGCAGAAGCCACATATCCTAGGCTTCTGATGGACAGACACTGGGGCATGTTCTTTAATGTGATCAAGATTTACATGGTGCATGAGAGGCAAGGACATGAGGGAACAGATTATTGCTACCTGATTCTCTAAATTTTCCCCTGTAGACTTGGTAACTTCTGCCAGCTGGCAGTAGTCCACATAGCAACACCAACACAGCTCAGTGCAGACATAGTAAGGCTAGGAGATAGCAGTAGCAGAACCATGTCAGGTTACTCTTGCTGTCAGTTCATCCACGCAGAAGAAAAAGTCTTCTTTATCTCTTGCACAGGGGAGTGAAGTTGTCATGAAATACTAGTTTCTCTGTAACCTTTACTACGTGAAGGTGCAGAGTGCTACTAATATGTGCACCATACAGTAGGTATGCCCTTTTATGTGAACAACTCATCTCTTCCAATAATGTGATCACAATGGAGATTCAAAACATTTCAAAACTCAAAAAAGGCATTTTTCTAGAACAGAATTTGTTAAATATAAGAATTATTTTATCCCATTTTAATAGAAATCACTGTCAGCACAGCTGAGGAAAAACGTTATATAAAAGTAGCTCTCTACATAAAGACACAAAGGGGGAAAGAAGTTATTGACTCCAATTAATTAAAATATGACAAGTAAGCATTAAGCAAGATAACATAATAGGAAATGGTAATTAAGAATACTTACTACTAGAAACTTAATTTCCATTTCTACAAAAATAAAACTACAACAATACTATTCAAAACATTATTACAAATTGTACAATGACTTAGCAACTGTGCTTATAATTTGCAGAAATGTTAACAAAACAGCAGGACATAACACAACTGTTAGAGTTAACAAACATGTTAGAGAAAGATATGTATTTCTGCAGAAGACAGGAACACTAAAAATACATTTAAAATATTTACCTCATATGTAGGAAATAAAATTTCCTTCATGGAAGAAATTGGAGCAGAGAACTTTGGTGGAGCTGGAGCCCAAAACATTTTTAAAGCTTCTGGATAAATGCAAACCTTCAAAACCAATACAATGCAGTTACCAACTAACAACAATCCAATTTATAAATGTCTGTATTAAATCTGAACATAAATATTACATGATAAAATGCCAGTTTTTACTAAATATGACTTTGTCAAAAAAAAACATGTGCAATGAAATCTTGTGAGGTATAGGGCTTCTCAGCCTGTATCAACTATCCAGCTTGCTCTTTTAGTGTTTTTATTTGTTAGCATTTTAGCATTTATTATTGTTTTAGAGAAAGAAATAAGAACTGAGGTGTGATGTTTCAGAACATAAAAAACTAAATTCTCCATCAATAGAAATGTCCATTTAGGACAATAATACCTTTTTATATCACATATTGTCAAATGCTGAAAAAAATCAGTAGATCTTTATTTCATACATGTTTCATACAACCAAAAAAAAAATAAAAAACTTTTTCGGATTTTGTGTCACACATTTATTAAAAATATTTCTTACTTTCTCTCCTAGCAGTTCCAGTTGTGGCTTTTTAAGACAGTACTCAGCTATTTTTTGCCATTCTGTTAGATTTTTTGATGCATGAGGAGGAAGGACATGAATCCCATCCTTCTGGAATTGCTTTGAAATAGGAATGCCTTCATAACAAACTCTGCAGCAACAGAAAAGATGAATAAATTACTCAGATGTCAGGTGTTAAAAGCACAAAAATAGTTTTCTATTATTTAAAGATAAAATTAAATAAAATTTGAATCAAATTGAAAGTCAATAATGAGTAAAATGTACAAAATATATAGTTTTTTCCTTAGGAGGGAAGAACTCAAGATAGGAATGACTTAACACACACCAAAAACCTGGTGCCAAACTTGTAATTCTTGTAGTCACATTCCAAATAATTTCGAGAAGCCTTTCATGATCAGATCCATGGTGTATATTGCATGAAGTCACACGAAAAATGCAACACTAAGGTCTAAATCAGCAAGAAAAGTATTACAGAGGTAACTTCAAGCATGGCAAATACATCATTTAAGTTCTTATGATCAGCTATATACTTAAATGCCAGGGAACTGGTTTCAGTACAAATGTCTGGCTGCTTTTCAATAAGATCTTTCACAATTACATTGGGGATTGGATTCTGATTCTTTTTTGTTTGCTCATTTTTATAAACTTACCTATTGCAAACATCATGCGAAAGGAATATTTCACTTTCTAAAGTTGTAGTATGAAGTAATTATACATCCTAATTTCCCATCTACAATTGTTTCAATTTCAAAAATAGTGAGCACATTTTTACACAACACAGTGTAACTCATAAATACATGTGTGTGTGTATACACAGATTTGAAGACTATTACTACTACTAAACTGGTAAAACTATTTTAGAAAATAGTAGCAACAAGTATTCTGGGTCTATTAAGATTCATCATCTTTACAGCTATTTTGCAGGATTTATGCACAAAGTGATAATGGATATTTTTACTTTACAGAGAATAGAAATTATGTTTATATTTTTGTCCTTGTTTATTTTATAATACAACAATTACTTAAGCTCTCACTTATATATAGCCTTTACTGTACCAGCAATTACAAGCACAGAATGTAATAAATGGATAAATATGTACTATATGTACAAAAGTATGAAAAAAACCACTCAGTTTTCTATATTCAGGTATCCATATATGTATGTAAACTAAAATACACTTTACATCGAACACCTGAGTTTTCTCAACACATCGGCATATGCCAACAGTGACATCTACTGGCGTTATTCAGGTTTGGGGTAGTTTTTCTGAAAACACTAAATTAATAATGAAGTTTCTTTGTGCCTTCATGAAACTATGGTGTATGAGTTCTATTACTAGTAATTTCCCTGTCACATGAATATCTGCTATAGTGGACTGGATTCTCATTTATACTAAGTGCAGTGTATTTCCATTTCAAGACCTGTTTAAACTATCACAGTGGTGTATAAAGGGTGGAGTGGTCTCAGCATAATTGAGAACAAGCCATTCTATTTAGCAAACAAAATGCCTTCCAAATTAAAGTGTGACTGAATTTTAAAGAGGAATCTTTAAAAAATAGCACTAGGCCAAAGGAATAGTTCTTACACAGGAAGACAGGTCATAGTTCTGGGAGTAGTTCTTGAACTACTCTCTGGAATGTTCAAGTGGAGGTTTTGACAAAAGACCTATTACTTGTAGGGAAGAAAAACAAGAACTGAAAACCTAACTTTTGGTAAGTGGCCTTTCTAGTTTTTCCTTTACGTCTAACTATTTGGTGGTTCTGACCTTCAAGGTGGGAGTCTGCATAAAAGGAATGTCAAGTCATACAAGATATTAAAAGGTAGAAAACAATCAGTTGAAAGATACTTTAGCATTTGGTGTAAGAAGTGACTTAAGTGACCAATGTAAAAAGGAATGCCCCTCTTTTAGAGCACTTTTGTCACAAACAGTTTTTAATTCGAAGAGTCTATACTAAGGAATAAAATGCAAGTTAATGTGAAGCACCATTCAGACTTTTCATTTCTGGAAGAGAGAAATAAAACAAAGGAAAGCTCCAAGCAATAATAATATTGATCTAATATTCTGACCTATTGATCTATTCTGTTTTCATCTGTTGGCAAAAAACTGTAAACTTGGAATGTCTTAGGGACATGCAGGTATTCCTGCTAAAAGGAATCTTATGAAACAGCATGAAGCTACAAACCCTGTTAAAATTATTGCAGGATACTTGTCAGGAGAAGTTTTGCCTTTCCAATTAATATCTTCAGAAAAATATATTCTGCTTGTACTTGTCTTTATAACTGAAAAAGCAACCTTTTTAAAATTCAGATAACTGATGCCTGCAAAATATACCAAGATAAAACAGGAGAGCAAAAACAAGGAACCTTAGTTCAACCCCAGGAAAGAGATACTTGCAAAGTGTGCATTTTGACAACCTGATGTTCCCTGCTCTGCTACATGTTTTTTTGCAGACCTGCAAAGTTATCTACAGGTTTAAAAAAAAAAATGTATTTTTCATAGTGAAGACAAGACTTTAAAGCAAAATAATTATTGCTTTCTTGAGCTTATTGACTATGATGTCCTACAATTGTAGGCTTGGACTTTGTTATAACCAAACAAGTCTTTCACAGAAGAACTCAGAACTAGTACTGAAAACCTAGAGAAAATAGATCTATTGCTATTTAAATAGCAAAGTCATTTGAATTTTACTATCCACTATACAAATACCATGCTCAACCCTACTTAGATTATTTGCAGTTGTGAAATTAGCCAAATGCAGGGAACTGATCAGTAATGAAATGTGGACAGCTACATTCTTAAAGACACCTAAACTAGTGTCAGATAAATTATACCTGTGACCTTCAAGGCTCACACAGACAACCCATTTTTAAAAATTAAAAGCCGATGAGTGTAGATGGTGCCACTAGATGGCAGTGCTTCAAAGAATTTAGTTTTCTAGACTTCGAGGATTAAATAAATTCAGCAAGGAATTTTAGCATATGCATCCTTCTTAACTTTCTTCATCTGTGGGGAGAACAACTGTCCATTGAAACTTTTCTTCCCAAAATCTCTACTGATTATTACACAACGCTCAGATTCTTCCTCCACTTCCTTAACCTGTTGGCTACGTCTTGAAAACCAAACCATTTTCTTCTGGAAATCCTGTCCTCCCATAGCTTCATCTCTCCTAGTTCTACTCCCATCTAACTGCTTCAACTTGCTGCATGTCTCAAGGGATTCTATATTCCGCTCATATCTCTTCTTCCTCTACTCCGTATTTCTAGTAATGTTGTAGTCAAAAACCATATACGGGTACCCTCTCCAAGATTATGAATCAGAGTGCAACTCACTAATCTGTTCTGCACAAACAAAAATGTCAACTTCTCTTCCTCTTGGGATGTCTAGTTGCCAGTGCTAACTCAGCAAGACTGAAACATAAGGATCTTATGAGTCTTTCCCTTTTCAACCTTCATAGCGTCTTCTCTTCTCTTTCTTCATCACTGTGGCATCTCATCATGCACTCAGACTCAGAACCTGGGTATCATTCACCACATTCCAACATTAGAGGCTTTTCCTAATCTCTCTACAAGCTGAAAGTCTGGTATCTCATTTTGTATCTTAGTTGCTGCAGCACTTCTTTCTTAGACTAGTACTAAGACTAGTAGTACAACTGCTCTGCTCACATGCATTCAAAGTGCTATTGCAAAGATCATAGTTCCTTGCTTTGAACATGTCATCCCATTCTTTGAAATAACAGAAAAAGAGAAGCTAATTCAAATATAAGCTGCTCCTCTGCTTTCCCAACCTTTCTCTTTCCTGTCATCTCTAGATCAGTAGAGAGATGTCACCTATCATTTTTGAGTGACTTCTGACTCCATCACTAACTTCCTAGGTATTCTTTTTTCCATTTTAAACATCTTTGCCTTTCCTCACGCTGCCTCTCACATTTGAGAAAAACATAATACAGATCATTCTCTCTCAAAATTTCCTTAAAACCTCTTCTGCTGTGACCTACAAAATATTTAATCGCTGCATCACTGGTATGCCAAAATCCCTGCTCACAATCTGATCAGTGTCCTTATTCTCATTACACCCTTATACTCTGCCTGTGTCTGTCCAACAGACAGAAAACATTGCAGAACAAAAACCAAATGTTCAAATAGGGCAGTGAGGGATATTCATATGTACCCAAATTCCTGACAGATGCAGAAGCTCACACTGACCAAAAGGAAAGATCAGGGCCTAACCCTGCACCCTGAAATAATACCATGCTTGATGGGTAGGCTTGATTGTATCAAAGGAAATCAAGGACAAGAAACTTTCGTACAGGAATTTTATGGATTCACAGATTTTAAGGTCAAAGAAAAGCATGCTGATCACCCAACCTGATCTTCGAAATAATACTGATAATACAATTTCACCAGTGTTTCTGCATCAAGTTCAGTATCTCTGGTTGACACTCAGGATATACCCCAGAAATACATCCAGTCTTGATCTATGGGCTGCAAGCAATAATTCATCCATGAGTAAGCTATTCCAGAAGTTGCTATATATCCAAATCTTCCACCTACTCTCAATTTGTCCAGACCAAAATTTCAACTACTGGGTTTGTGATGCTTTTGTCTAGCAAATCCTCTTCAATCAGAAACAATACTATGCAGGTAACAAATTCAAGCCATCTCTTATATCTCTTGTATAAAAACAACATAAGGACCTTTTTCAATGTCTTAATAAAGAGCAGGTATTCAAGAAAAGGAGGGATCACGTACAGCAGTCCACACTTCTGTTTGCTCCCCTACCATGGTATTTGGAACACATTAAGCATCTAGACTCCTCACACTTAGTGAGGACAACACTCAATTCCTACAAACCTGCATATGGAGGAAGAATCACAGATTTAACCTGCAGGAAATCTGCTGCTTCTCTCTGGAGCTTAGATTTTTCAGGGGCTGCTAGCAGAAACTTCCTTCCATTTCAAATCCAGAACATGAAAGTAGATGCATCCATTCTTTCAAGGAAGGGCAATGTGAACTATTTTTCTTTTGTAAGGCAGCCAGAGAAAAAAGCAAAGAGTGTCAATTTCCACCTATTTATGATAATGCACTACTTAAAAGCACAGAGACAGGAAAAGAGAATCTGTTGCCTACTGGAGGATTCAAATCTCAGTCACCATTAGATTATTTGACCATTCTGGGTACAGGAAATTGTGCTGTTGAGCAGAAAAGAATGCAAAAGTCATGCAGCCAAGAGAGAGAACAAGTGGTGGCATGACTCTGTATCTCACTTGTTAGAGCACTTGCCTGGAACAGAAGAGCCCTGTATAATATTTCTACTTCCAAATTTTTTTCTGTTATAGCTAATATTTTACCTTCTTTATTTTAAGCTAAACAGTTCAGAAAGTATTGCACAGTCATCTTCAGTCAGTTATCTATCAAGCCTATGAAGCTCCTTGCAGAATACAATCTCCTCTCCTACAAAGCATGACCCCTATTCCCTATTCTTATTCTTATGACCTTGCATTTGGCTGCACTAAAATGCATGTTTTTCAAGTGAGCCCAATTTAACAAGCTATTCAAATTGCCCTGTAAAACAAACTATCTTTATCCGTATTTATCACTCTACCATTCTTCAGGTCACCTACAAATTTTATGAGCAATTATTTTACATTTCTGGGGCTGGTGATATACAGAAACTATAAGTAGCAAACTGCCAGTCTGAAAAAACATCAGGAAAAACTTGAAAACATTAGGGCTCCAATTCTAAAATTCTTGACCTTACTATAAAAAATATTAAGGCAAAAAAAAGAAAAAAGCAAAACACAGACTCAAATAATAACCAAGGAAAAATAAATTATTCTTCATATTCATTGCCTAGCTTTATTTCACACTATTTTAGTGCAAAATATGTGCAAAAAAACAAAAAGACAAAAATTTAGAAATTTGTAACAGTCAAATATAAAAATCAGTAATGTAATAATATAAGTGAGTAGGCAGATTCCAAAACCCATTAACATATCCTTACTGCTACTTACAAAACAAATTTGCTGACAGATCATCTTGTTTGATATGCTGCACTGACATTTTTATTGGGTTTTTTTTCCTTCAAAAATAATTTAACTAACATTCATTTTGTTCTAATCCAGCTCCTCATACATTAAAGACACAGGAGCCTACACTTGTCCCATGGGCACCCTTTCCACATGCAAAGAATATAGCTGACTACAGGGAATCTATCTGAGGCCCAAATTCTGTATGTGCTTAACTCTGTGCATGTGTTGAATTCAACAGAACTACACTCGAATACTTAAAGTTACGCTTGTTCCTAAGCGCTTGTAGAATGAGGATTGATGCAAATTGTCTCTGTGATAAAGGGCTAGCGGATTTGGACTTTAAACCTTTTACTCTTGCAGAATTTGACATTCACAGAAAACCTACTCTATTTGTTCAGCATTTGTGATTTCAATGGGACTTCTCACGTGAGCAGAATGAAGTATAAACATTCATAGATTTATAACCTAAACCATGACATATCTTTTAAAATATATCTACAAAGTGTGATTTATTTTAAAAATAAACAACAGATTTTACATTCTGAACAAAATACAAGCCTTCTAGCCTTAAGGCTAGTACTAATTATTTTAAAACATATCTGCCAAAGTAAGGCAAAATCTTTTCAGTATTTTTCTTTGCCACTCATATTAAACTACTAAGAAATAACTTTTCTGGTGATTCAGTATTTAACAACTAATTCTTTAACTTACAAAAATCAAAAAGCTGAAAAGAAGTAAGTTCATACCTTTTCCTTTCAGCTTGCTCTTTCAAATAAATATATTTTGAACAGGTTGGTTCTTCCTCTTTATTGTCCAGATCCTCTGCTGTAAATAAGACATTGTGACCTCTTCTGTCTAAAGTATGATAGATTCTAGAAGCCAATCGTAAATCAGGAGGCAACATAAAACTAGGAAAAGCAGTACATAGACGATGAATGTCTGGATAATGTTGACATCTAGAAAGGAGAAAAAGAAACAACCTTAACATCCATACTCTATAAGTATGTAATTTATCTTATACTACATTATGACAGATATCAGACCAAAGGACATAAATTTCCAATATAAATACTTGGCATAAATTGTTTTATAATTTCTATTACAGAGAGAGTTTTGTTCTTTTTGTTTTTGTTTTCCAAAAGACAGAGCAAAATCTAAAAATTTGGTAGTAATTTTAAAGTAAAGAGTAACTGCAGAAGTCAAAATTTTACTTTCCTAACTTAAGAGCATTCACTTGATGCACTAAACATTTAACCCAAGTACATAATGTAGGTTTATGGCTTAAGCCGGGTATGTGAACAAATGTTATGTTAAGATGTTACATGTACATTCATCTGCAAATTCTCTCCCATAACCAAGTACCTTGTAAATACTCTTAAAACTCTGAATTGGGTTTATGACATGCTATTACTTGAACTTTTTTTTAACTTTTCAATTAGACTGTTGATTTTAGAGGAAACAAAGTGTCTTTAGCTATCTTTGAAAAGTTAGTAACTAAAAAATTCTACCATTTAACCCTCCAATCTAATTTGCACTGAAGGTGATGAAAGTCTATTGACTTCAATAGGCCATGGATCAAGTTCTAAAAACAGTCTCCAGCTACTGTATGAACTCTACAAAGTTAATAAATGTCTAACGTGCAGACAGTTACAATGTGAAGAGCAGCATATGGAAAGTGTCTGAGATGCAAAAATTCAGTAATGGCTCCCCAAATATATCCCATTTTTAATTAAAGTTCAAAAGTGCCTTCATATTTTGAGAAAAAATCCCAGATGAAAATGATTAAAATTCCACTTTGAAATTACACTGAATAGTTTTCAGGTTTAACTATTTTTCTAAGGTTCTCCAGAAACAATGACACTTTCAAGTAAACGAAGTTTGTTTGTTTTACGGAGGACTATGCCTTGTATCATAAAGACATATTATAAAGGGGAAATCAGCAAGAACTACAATGAAATAAGGGAAAATACAAAATTAATTTACTATGTGATACATACTCACGTTACAAAAATAACATTTTATATTTGCTTACTTTTATGGAAAACTAACAACAGCAAAAATTTGACATGCAAGGAAAAAAAAACAAGAAAAACACTAATATAACAGATATTCCACTCATGCTTAAGCAATTATCCTATAAAATAGACATGAGGGTTTTTTTAAGATACATTTTTCTCCAGAAAATTTGAGATTCTCTTTTCCCTTCTCGGGAATATTATGAAAAACAGATTTCTCATTGAGAAGGAAAGTGAACTACCTCACGTTATTCTAATTAGAAAGTTTAGATTTCTCTAAATATATACTTTTGAAATGCTGGAGATGGAATTAAAATTCTATATAGATTCTCATCATTTTATAGTTAGTTAGTTACATTAATATATCTTACTATATCTCAGTTATATTAACATACCTTAAGTCTCTAAATTTATAGGCACATGACTATCCAATATGAATAAGAATGTCAATTAAAGAGTCCATATTATTTTAATTAAAACTGTTTGAAAAGTTTTTTTCTTAAGCCATACAACTTAATATACGGAAAAGAGCTTAATTAGTTTGAGCTTCAACAAGAACCAATTTGACCAGATCTTAAGTCCAAAGTCTGCTGAAATTAGCGGCAGTTTTGCCTGAATAAGGAGAACAAGAACAAGCTTAGGAAATAAAATGTATAAGTTCTAAAAATGAAATGTCCATTTTGAAAAGCAACTCACTGGCATAGCACACAAGACTGACTAGGAATTAAGGCATACTTGCAGCCACCCCATGTAATGCAATGGATAATTTTTAGGAACTGATTTCATACATTTTGCAGCATAAATAGAAATAAACAACTTATTTTATGTGAGAAATCAGAGATCGCTATTTTAATAAGTAGATCACATTTAATTTAAAATTAGAAAGAATATTTTATACAGCTTTTTTAAATGGAGAAAGAATATGCAATCTTCATAAATGTATATGGTGTCTTATCTCATGATACTGCAACTCATTTCACTCTCTCTGCAATGCAATTACAATGTAATTAAAAAATAAAAGTAGATGGCAAACAGTTTTGTAAATCGGAACTTATATCAGTTGGAGTGATTTCTATAAACAAAGGCAGACAAGATGATTTAAAACCTACCCGAGCACTTTTTCTCCACACTTTTATTCATTTAAAATAAATTACAAAAACAGTTTAAATGTAACTTCAATTGCATTATTTTCTTACTGCTCTTGTATAGGAGTTTATCGTTTCATTGAATGAAGAAACTGAATGTTTTATCAATGTAAACTAAAATATTTAGGGCATGCTGCAGGTAAAGGTGAATGTTTTTACAGCACACATTCTCCTAAAACAGACTATTTATCATTCTTTGAAAAAGGGGACATGAAAAAACAATACTATGTGTGTGGCCTACATTACCCTCACTTAATGCACTAAATACAGGTTTTTTAGAAAATCATGCAGTTTCTGCACTGTTGATAATCTGACAGTAACTATTTATTGAAGGTAAAATACTCATTGTCTGTTGTCAGTATTTGTTTTAATATATAATCTGGCTAACCAAATGATCTTTAAGCAATGCAGATAAGCAATGGCATGCAAAGGGTCACTTAAATGCCAATTTGACTGTTTCATAAACTTAAGCATTCTTTTCCCATGACTATTCTCAGCTACTTAATTGAAAGTATTATCCATTTACAAACTTTAGGCCTGCCATAAAAAGGCTCTCTTCTGTATCCAATAGACCTTTCAGGACCCTAAGAACAACAAAAGCTAATAATTAAAGCTTCTCTTTTTTTTTTAACCTCAATAAAGGGAGAAGTGAAGAAGCAACTTACGGTACATCTAAACAAAGCTAGCCATAAAGATCTTATTAGCACAGAAGACCATAAAACTGAAGAGTCTCACTTGACATGGGATGGACAGGATCAGTTAAATTAGAGCACAGTCTGTATTACTTTTCTGATCTGCACTGCTGCTACAGAATGACAGATGCCACCTATGACAAGAGCAAGGGAATAAGCAGTTGTCCTTAAATTGCAGCTCTTCAAGTAAAATCTCCTGAATTTCAGATAAGCACTGACTGTAATACAAATTCAAGTTAATGAATTTTTAATACATCTTCTCTATTTAAAGATGATGGCTTACAGCTGGCATTGCTTATATTAAATTTGTGGTATTTTCCATTGTTTGTTTTTAATTATTTTGATTAGATTACGCTTGGAATTGTATGGACAAATTCAAACCCCCCAAAAGCAACTTCAGTTTCTGCTGCAGTCAAGAAGTTTCATCTGCATACAGCAGGACTGAATAAGCTCCAGATTTTAAAAACTGTAAATCAGAAGTATTTCAAAGAGACAAACATCAAGCTAAAACTAGAGATACCAAAATAAAGTTGACAGTTCAGATCAAAACATGCTTAAAATTGTAAGTGTTCAGATCCAGAGTTTTAAGGGTGGCCTTATTTCTACTTCAAACATGTCCATCATGCTGAATTTACAACATTTACAACTTAATGTTTAATATTATTTTCATAATAACGAAATAAGATTTAAAAAACTACTTGACATTTGAAGTCTGAGTGGGCAGCAAAGGTGAAGACTGTTGTAAATGGTGTTCCTTTTGTAGCTGTCTCTGAACTTTCACTATTGCTTTTCCTTCCACCTGCAGCATGTCTGAGGATGGAGTCTAAAAAGTACATGAACAAAGGATAAAAAACAGTGTTAGATAGCTTATATGGATATTTTCACATCTACTCTGGAGTAGGACAAAGAGCGATGGCAAACAAGCAAATCTGACCCATCAGAGAACACAATCCAGCTAAACTAGAGTAGTTCAGAACCACTGCCCCAACACAGATCATTGCCTGCAGCAATTCAGGATAGAAGATGCACAGTAAAGTGTGATAAAGCAAGATATCCAATGTGCCCTCCCTAAATTTCATTTCTGAACAGTATAAAACAGACTTCATACAAACTTTTAACAGACTAGAAATATCACCTGTAAGGATGTTGTTTCAGCTTTCTGAGGTTTCTGTTTACTTTCTGCATCCTCCAAAGTTGCAAGGAATGAAACACTTGTTTCAGAAAAGAAAGGAACACTTAAAAAAGACAATCGAGCTTCAGATTCCTGAATTTGCGAATCTTGGGAAAGCTGATGTATCACTTCTGAAAACCAATAAGGAATTTCAAGAGATTCTTCTTTCTAAGGAAAAGAAAGAAAGAAAGGGAAAGAAAACAGTTAAAGAAGTTTGGTAGCCATGGTATTAACATTGCTGAGATAAGCATTCTAAAATATGTTAAACAGAGAATAATCAAAAGAGCATCAAAATTATAATGTTACTATTCAAAACTATTAAATTTAAAAGTGCATGAATGTAAAATTTTATTGTATTTTATGCGAGTTCAAAACAGAAAGTTAAAACTTTTCAAGATACATATAGTTTAAAGGATGGCGCTTTCAGAAAAAGTTTCTTCAAGGCTGAGTTTATTCAATATAGGAAGTTCAGCAGCAATAGAGATGTAGGGAATTTCTACTGCTTCCGTGTACAGCTGCTCATTCCTATTCATTAGAGCACCACCTGCTCAGTTGTGCCAAAAAACGTTTTTCACACTGCAAACCAGGTCAGATAACTGATCCATGTTGAAAAATCTAGCCAAAAAAAGAGGGGGAGTGGGCAGGAGCGAGAGACCAACCCAGATCTCCAATTCACTTTGTAGAGTGCTTCCACATAGAAATTTTGTCAGGATGCAGCTCACTGTAGTCCAGGGGCAAGAGCAAATGGCAGGAAAAAGGAACTTCTTCAGTTAATATTGCTGCCAGAGTGTCTGTGTCATAAAACCCAGCCTCAGAATCTATATACTTATGATTTTTTTTTCCATATTGCTTCCTGTAATCTGTTAAACATCTTCCTAAAACAGAGTAGCAGTGCCACCAATAAAGATTTTTCTGAACCGCTGTTAAAGGCTTGCATACATAACACAGCAAAGTAGGTTCAAGGAAATAAATCAGTATAGTCCTGGTGTAACAATGAAAAACAGAAACAGAAAATGAGTTTTAAAGTGTTTTGTCTTGAAAAACTTTTCTCTCTCAAAATTAAAACTAAGCTCTCTTTTTTGCCCAGCCCTTCCTGATAGGCCCTGGTTATAACTCAGTCAGCTAGGCTTACAGAAGTATATATGAACCCAAAGAATTCAACTGTAGAGGCCAAATGCCTTTCTAATTAGGATTTTTCAGGCACATACCTGGTTAAACTAATCACAAAAGCACAAAATTTTACTCTTTGTCCACTCACATACTTTATTTAGCCCAGAATAAAAATGGGCATACTGTCCATGCTTACTGATAGCAACAATATTCAAGTTCTTCAAAGAAATCACTGCATGAAAAAATTATGGTAAAGTTTATCATTCATAAACAAGAATATAAAACACCAAGTAAAAGATAACTGAGAGATATAGAAGACATTTAAATAAATAATTACCTTCTGAAAAGGCTTACTTAAAATTAGAGTGTTTTAATCTATTATTTCATTTCTTCAATTGTCTGAAAGCACCACCACTGATTATATTAGCACTCACGTGAAATATCTGACTTCTGTCATCTGAATTTCTTCATATTTACTAGAGAAACTGGAATTTGATCAAAATCTTACAAAGAGAATGGTCTAACAAAATAAGGAATGTAGAAAATTTGAGAAATACTACCTAGAAGCACACCTGCTTATAAATGAATCATGATGCTTGGTGCTTTTGAATGTCAGGTAAATGTTTCTGTCATGATCTCTTGTCCAATTTGAAGGAAAAAAAAAGCCTTAGTGTACACATTCTCTTCAACAGCTTTTGGAATGCCCAGATACTCAAGTACTTTGAAATATGCCATGTAAATTATATCAGAAGTAACAGAAAATCCTCAACATTTGTCTTGATATATCAGACATCAATGTGACTAATGAAAAGCTGCAGAACAAAGAGTACTGTAGCTGCGATTTTAAAGTCAAGAGCCAAAGTTCTGTGATCTCATATTTTCTGTGAAATAGACAAGTAACATGTAAAATTACAACAACTAAAGAAAAAATCTGTATTTTTTCAGTCCTATTGCTTTGTGTATAACCAAATTCCCAAGTTCATCTGCACAATCAATCAATTTATCTTGAAATTGTGTGGGCCCTGCAACCCACTAAGCAAAGAAAAATTATTTCAAAAAATAAGATGTCATAAAAACCTGCTATTGAATAGTTTTCTATACAAATACTAAAATACATTAAATTGTTCTTACTCCTTATATAAATTGTTCTGCTAATGATAGGCTAGAGTACTTAGTTAATACATATGGGTTCTGAAACACAGCTGAATTAATTTTTCTTTCTGTAATATTTCTGTAATATTGTCTGCATTATTATTTCTGCATGTAATAGAGAAGGCATACACTTTCAAATTAAGTTATTTAAATTGCTTAGTACTTCCATTAAGTAAGACCAAACTTATTTTACCTTTTCAGGTGCCAATCTTGCAAACCACTTTCTGTTCAATGAACAGATCAATGAACACACACTGATGGGTGTTGTTACAACTATCTCTACTGTTACTGTATTACAGAAGCGGCATGCTGCCCAAAATAACACTGTCTCAAAAACATAATCATAGTACCATAGGCCTGCTGAATTAAATGTGAAAGTGTTCCACTGGCAAAAAGTGTATAATTCAGAAGTGATAAATAGTTTGACCGTTTTAGAGTGCTATAGAGACTACCAACAGTGAGACTGTACTGTGTACTGTTTACACATCAGTTAGCATATTCATTTTAGTAACCAATAGACCAATAGATGTAAAGGCACCATCACAGAGCATACTCTTAAAACTACCTACAGAAAAGATCATTATTAATATTCATTACATAGAGCATTATAGTCAAATACAGATGGCACATAAGATTTCAACTACTCAAAGGAAAGATACTAAAAGATTTAAAACATTTCTTTTCTGACATATAGACAGAAAAATATTGTATATTCAGTATTCTTTTTCTAATTTAGCAGATTTTTAAGTCTCATAATTTCATTTTCACCCAACTCAATGGAAGAAAGCTAGGGAATCCACCTAGTAGAAATAACCAACGCAGGTAGTGACTCATGCAACAACTTCGGGGAGAACAGGCTGAAGGCAGGAGTACCACCATCTCTCCACCTCCCAATCTGTGCACCTCCTCCCTGGTCCTGAGGTGTAAAAACAAGGGAGACTGCCTTGTGGCTCCCATGCTGAAACTAACATCACATGTAATGGCAGCAGGTTTGGGTTATCACAGGAGTTGCTAGGCAATCCAAATCCTTGGCTGTAGAAGAATGCCAGCCAACTGGAACTGTTTAGGCCATTACCACCAGGTCACCTCAGACTCTACTGCATGTTCACTTTAGTGCCATCACAGAATGCAGCCTTAGGACTAATGCAGAGTTGATGTTGTCCCCCTGCAAATCACTCTCCGAGCTCCACTGCTCCTTAGCTCTTCAGAGTAAGCTGTATGCATCTTGGGTTTTGACTTGGTCTCATTTTGACCTGACATTGACTGGCCCTTGAAATCACCTACTCTCCAGCAATACTGCCATCAATACTTCCACATCTTTTTTTTTTAATCCTTTTTTCATTTTGTTCCTTTTATCAGCTTCTTTTCAAAACCCACATCTGTCTTTCCACGTAACTTATCCAGCCTTGTGTTCATCTCATTTATTTACACTTAGGCCAAGACCACGTGGTACTTCTACACATATAACTGCCTAATAGAAATATATCTAATTTTTGGTTGTCCTTCACATAATATTGTAACAAATAGTATTACTCCATTTTGCATTGAGCATATGATACCCTTAAAGGCACAGTAATCATTCATGTTAAGGTGCAGAGGGAACCAAATAAAGGTTTTATTTTAGTATTTGTTGATACCCTTGAGATACCAGAACCCTAGAAACTGACAACATGCAGGAAAAGACATTACTTGGCCTTAGTAACAAATTTGTCATCGGTAGTACTGTCTCTATAAACTTGTACATGCTCTCTGTTAAAAAAAAACCTAAGCTTAATAGAGTCAATATCCCAATGATGGTTTTTGTAATGTGTAAAATACTGCAAAGCCAAAAAAGGATATTGAGTATTGTGCCATTTTGCAGGAAGGCATCCAGTTGTTAAATGTAGATGGGAGTTTATTTATGTTGTTTCACTTGTAATCTTATTTCCAATCTCATAATTAGAAGCCTAACCCAACATCTGACCGAATGAACCTTAATTCGTTTTTTCCTCTAAGCTTAAGCTGCAGGACCAGTATGGAGACCTGTTTTATAGGAGAGTCTTCTTTTAAAGGGCAGGTGGCAAGAAAAGAGCTTGCAGCTCTCTGTATACTCTAAAACATCAAAACCTTTAAGCATGGGAAAACTACTGCTATCTCACAATGGCACTGAACCTGCTGACCTGTTTCACTTGCTTAGTATCTGTTGACAGGTCTTTAGGCTGCGATTCATTTTCTGCCGCTTGAGATTCTCCTTGAATTACTGGTATCTTTTTAGGGAAAGAAAAAGTCCATTGAAGAGGTGAAAGCACAATATTTTGTCAAAAAAAACCCTTTTGTGCTACCTGACAAATTATTCAGTATATTTATTGATATGAAATTACTCGTTCACTGCCAACATGCATTTTATGAAGCAGCTAGAACACTGCAACAATTTTATCTTAAGCCAAACATTTTCTCAACAACCAAATGGATTTACAAAAACAAACACAGTAATAGCCAAAGGACCTAAAATAATGTTTATAGAGATTTCTTATAAAAAATCTGGTCTATTTCTTCTACAAAGTACACTTCCAAAACTTAAGAAGAAACACACATCAGAAACGTATATCAAGAGATATATGATCCTTTAAAGCGAATAAATTATTAGCACCTCTAAATACTGAGCAACCCCCAAACATATCTAAGTTTAAATCTTTAAACTTTAAAAACAGTTTGAATGCAAGGCATAGCATGATTGGCACTAGTAGGTAAGAATATAGATGAACTTCTCTTGACTCCAAGACTCTAATCCTCCTATTACTTAATTGAAGTGGAATTCAGCATAGCCAGTAGTTGGAGAAAACCTCAGAAGAAAAGGAATGACAAAAAGAAAAATGGAGGAAAGAAAGAAAGAAAAGCATACTTATGATTAATGAAGTACTAAAATGTTTTGAAGCACAATTTCATTTCCTTCACAGTTTTATCAGTTTAAAATATGAACTACCTATCTTAACAACACTGCAAGCAAATAGAAGCACAATTAACTTATTATATTTTAACGATCCTAGATAATACAGAATGTTACCAGGCTTGGTTGGTGAAAACTTGGCAGCACGCCTTTGCTAGCTTGAGATTCAGTTTTCTCTTCCTGATGTTTGACTGGTGCCTGCTTCACAAGCAAGAGAAGAAAATCAGTGTTAAACAAGAATGCAAAAAGAACTACTTATTCACACTACCTTCAGAACAAAACACCATCAAAACAATATATATTCATGGATTAAAGATTGTGGTCTTCACTAAATAATTAGTTTGAAAGCAGCTAGTACATTCATAGACAAATGATCTTAGGCTCATATTTTGCAAACATTTACACACGTGCTTAACTCGTCACTATAAATAACTTCTCCATGGAACTGCTTATAGTTAAGCTAAAAAGCAGACTGCAATTTTCTGTTATTCATTTTCTCTACAGAAGAAAAATAATAATTGCTCCACTAGCAGAAAAGCTACTACAAAATTTAGAGTTGTTTTCAGCTCCATGGAGTACTATTACCTCTGGTCAAAGAACACAGCTCATCATGTCCCCTTTTGGTTCCAGTATAACTATACAAAAACAGAAAGGAAAAATCAAAACCCAACAACAACCCCCAAAACAGATGATAGTTTTAAGGACAGGATGCTTTCTGAGCATACTGTATACTGTATGTTAGTATACGAGTAGGTAACTCGGCACACACATACTTTACCCTTTGTGCCATATACTGGTTTGTGGAATAAAGTTTTCAAGATAACAGTACCAAACAGAAGTATTACATTTAAACTAGATTTCATTTCAGAATACAGTTCTTACAAGACTGCTACAAAAATTTTAAATATTTCTGGGAAAAACATTTCACAAGTAAATGCAAGAACTCATTAAAGATATCAATTGAGTATATGCTAGAAACAGTTCATCACTTCCTGGAAAAAAACCACCTTTGCTGGCACTGCAAGCGTTCATTTGCCCTTTCACTGTAAGAATCTTCAGTACAGTAGCATCTGTCTTCTATTGAATGTATTGTGCACCTAATAATCTAAAAATATCTATTTTCTTAATGCCTAGGATTTTTTGTATGTCATACTAAATTTAACGTACCAAGTAAAAAGCATAACCTGATCTGTAACATTGCTTTTCTTGCATATTACAAAACAAAAAGGAAGCAGAAAAGGAGTGGTGAAGCCAAGAAAAAGTGATAGGTGTGTATACTACCCCAAATACATAAGCTAAAAAGCAATAAAAAGCTGTGGTCTTGCAGGAGGTTGCGTACACTGGTGTTTTGTTTTTAACCAAAGCCTTAATAATTCATCTACATTTGGCAGTAGAGAGAGTAAGAAAAAAAGCTCATATGACATATTCTTTTAATCACTGCAACAGCAAGGATAAATATAGGAACGTAGTAACACCTCAGCCTTAAAGGAACAGAGTTGACACTATCTTCTCAAACTATAACAAATAATCTTTCTCTTCTTTGCAGCATGTGCACATTTTCAAACATGGTAAATACCATAGCCTGTTAATTATTAGAGACTATCATCAGTATGTGTTTTAACACTCAGAATTTAGCCAAGTGTAATTCTTGCCCCATGCAGTTTATTAACCGATTCAGAGAATCGAAGAGAAATTTTCACAAATCCTTTTTTTCAGTCACACTGGATCAACTTCATCTCTAAATCATGACAGAATCTGTAAATCATAATTTTATATGTTAAATTCTTTGTTCTGTGAAAAACAGACTTATATGAACAAATGATACCTCCATTTTGTTTAAGACATCTGTACATGTTATGCGATTGCTTTCCTTTGCTGGGTGCGGCATTTTCTCTTTTGTCCGCTCCCCATGGGAGAATTGCAGGCACAATGCCACTGTGTTATTTTAATAAAATTATGTGTACTGTGTATATATGTACTATGGGCTGTGTGTTTATATTAGCAAAAGCAAGGCCAAAGAGATGCGATCTGACTTCTGGAAAGAAAAGCATTGAGAACTGTAGTATCTCTTAAGTCCTGTGGGAATCTGTTCTCGAGTGTTCTGCTGATTCTTGAGGAAGCTGTTCCCTGCACCAACACTATCTGTTCCCTGCACCAACACTATCTTAACCTTATGATGGAAAATTCTCTTGTGCTTTAAAAACAGCTTTCTTAGCCATAGCCTTACTTCTGCAAGCTTGGAGAATTATTTAGGTACCAAGCACCTTGAAGTGACAGAAGATGCGGCATATTACTTCATGAGAAATCATTTTAATATTTTAAATCATTTTGATGTCAGTGGTTGTGTGTTTGTTGCTGAAAATATTCACTGAGAGCCTTCACGTATAGAAAATTAAGATTTAAAGTTATTTGTTAGTAATTACCCCTAAATTTATCTCTCACTCAAAATATTTTAATCTAGTATTTCTTCAAATCCTCATTTAACAGTTACATGTTATTACAATAAACAATTTTCCTATCTGTTTTGATGATAAAAATCTCTGTCACCGGTCACAAAAGCCAGTGTCACAAAAGCCCTGATGAATGACAGAAAGAAGTCAGTTCAGACGTGTGAACATACAAATTATTTAAAACATTTCTTTTTCATGGTAAACTTAAACAAATTATTTATATACATGCATAGATAATGTCTATAAATTACCCTGCACCCCTTTGACAAATCTCCAGGCTCTGGGATATTACAATCCAGGTGATAAAAATCAATTCATTCTCATACTATAACAGCACCTCACTAACCTAATCAGGATTAGTGTCCCATTTCATTAGACTTTGGGGTAAAAAGACAGTCCTTGCCCCATACAGCCTGCAGTGCTTTCAAGATAAGGGGCAATAAGTGGGCCTAATGATCGTAAGGAACTGGGGTACTGGAAACTAATTGTTGATAAAATGTAGCAAACTCCACAACTGGATTATTTTTAATTAGTTACTTACATTAATAACTTTGCAGAAATAAAAGGTTAATTTTCAGAAGTCTCCACGCATAGCCGACCTACCCAGCATCTCTCACTAGGCAATTTCTTGTAAAGTCATGAAAACAGTACACCTTTTGAAAAAATCTGGAGCAATACGAGTTAACTGTTTCAGAGAGAATTTTTCACGTATCCAGGAGTGGTGGTGTCCGCTCCTGAAGACCGAGTGGCTCCCTTCAGCAAGTGGCAGGAGAATGCCACACTTTTCTATGCCATGATAAATCTTACTGAGCATAATCAATAATGTGTACTTCCTGAATTAATAATGTAATAGCAAACTCATAATAAAAAGCATCATGGTCTTGATCTAGCTACTTTTTAATAGATGCACAAGCATGCCTGCGAGAAGTACATTCCATGAGTCAACTGTAAGCGGAAAATCGGAAAACTAATAAGAAGAATTAGGGTTTTCCCACTTAAAGAGATCTATTAGAAAAAAAATTGAAGTCTCCTGTTCATTTCCATGAAACTTAGAATACACCTTAGAGCACTTCAAAGGGAAAAAAATGGAATGTTTTCAATAAGCCTCTTAAAAAATACTGTTTACCAGAAAGTAACATATGATCTGTTACATATTTTAAATCTCAGCTGAAATATAAAGAAGATATATAGCAATTACTAACTAAAAAAGATTACACTTATGAGCAAACACAAACAAGTCCACCTTTTCTTCCATTTTAACAAAAATTAGCCTTCATCCAATGACTTCTAAGAAAGTGTTAAAGCAATACAGAGGAAAATCTCCTTGAGCCCTCACGCTTGAGATTAGCTGACAAGAGCTAGATATATTTTTAAAAATGAAACTATATTTTATGTTGGCTTGCTGCTAGCATGGAGCACTGCATAGTTCTTGCTTAATAGTAGCATTCAAATTTGATGCTATTTTTCCAAACCAAAAATGTTCTTTTAGGTACAACCCTCACAATCTCATCTGAGCTACCAGAAAACTGATCTGCTGAAAACAATAAACTAACTAAAGATGATGAGCTGCAGGCTGTTTAAAACTGAACATCATGAAAATGCATTTCCGCAATGAATATAAACTCACTCCTATGGGTAATAAAGCCAACAGAATGAGTCCAAGCACTGAAAGTGATATTACAATTATGATAAAAATTCTACTTTTCAACAGAAAACATGGTGGGAATCAATATTCGTAACTGATTTCCCTCAGAGTTACCAAAGGAAACATGGCTAAGTACTAATGCCCCAATGAGCTGGCATACCATTCCCAGATAACACTCTTTTTAATGCTGTGACAAAAACAGTGCTCAGCCCCACAGCAATATCATAAGCTGTCATAATGCTAACCAGTCATTAATTCAAAATCAAGGATAAGAAAAAGAGAATAGAATAAAATATTTATTTTAAAGAAAGGAAAGTCACATTTCATTCTAAGAGCTTGTTTTCATTTTGGGAGTTCTATTCTTTTCCTACCTATGTCTATCTCATTTAAAACAATACATTTCTTACTTCATTAGAGAAAGCAAGTCTTGAAGCTCAGTATAAAGTAAATAAACCATGCATAATAATAAAGAATGGCTAGATTGTTCATCCTATTTGAAAGGTCACTTAAGTTCACACGACACCTGCTGCAAACGCCTTTGATTAAAAAAATGTGATCAGCAAGAGTGTGATTGATTCTCACTAATGTCTGTATCTACAAAAACATTAAACAACAGACAACTGGACCAGAAAGTCATCATCACATTCAGATTTTTGCTTTACTTTGAACCCAACTAACGTAAGTTTTAGAGGTATAGAATAAAACTACTTCAGAGGTCAAATTTTCAAAGCTGAGCCCAGTAGTTTCCACTACAAAGAATCATTTCTCTACACTTCAATTTAAGAACAACAGGACTTGCTAGAGGCCAAAATTTTGAAAATCTCACCTAGAACATAAGATGTGTTTATAGAAGACTAAAAGAAGCCAAGCAACACAGCACAAATTACCAGTTGGGTAAGTTGAATGAGAAACAGTTCTCCAGGGTTGGGATCTTCTTCAGTGCACTTTCCCTTCCACCAAGGTATTTTTTTGGAACCAAATGGCAAATTTCAATCAGGCTTGACAGAAAGGTAGCAGTCTCAAATTGTTACGTTCCTGTATCTTCACAAAAATAGGAGTCAAGCAATGAAGAGGGATCATGTCAATGCTGCCACACTGAGGAAAGGCTTCCGTGAGTTCAATCTCAGTTACATACCAGAGAATATACAGGGGTGGGAGACGCTATGAATGCCTCAACCACAAGAACAGCTCTCCTGCGACAGAAGAAAATGAAATCTGAAGATATAAACCTACTGGAAATCAAGTTCCAGACTATTGCTGCTCATGTAACTAGTCATTTAAAGTAGTTCAATCCATGATAATTTTTTCTCGTAATTTTTGTATTAATCAAAACACAGTCAACCTCATTTTAAGAGAATGAAAGTGCTAAACTTAGATTCTTTGTGAGATACTCTATGATCATAAAAGATAATATTTTGATAGGAAACAATGTTCACTGTTGTTTCCTAAAACACAGGCACACACGCTTTTCATCAGTCTTGCACACTTCCTTGCAGAGACAGTGGGTGCTCAAAAGAGTAAGCAGTTCAGCGTTCATGGGTCTGTTCATTCCATGGCATCTCTAACAGCAAATTCTGGTGCGGATACCAAGTGTGGTAGTATTTCTCATGACACGAACTTCAGCCCTCTTGGAAATGGAATAAAACTATCAATCTTGCTCAGAGAGGAAAAACAGACACTTCATAATAAGTTATTAGTCTAGTTACGAACTGAATCAGCAACCCTCCGGTGAAAATCTAGGACACTCTTCTGTAACACCAACCTGATACCTGGTCTTATTGATATGTCCTGCTGTAATTAATTGAAAGGACTCTCTTACAGCAGCTTACACAGTTTACTCACCTGTGACAATACCCAATTTCTCTTACGGAGACTTCACAAAGGCAAACAATAACAACTAAAAGAAGCAATACTTTATATTCCATATTAATGCACTTCTTCAGCTGTCAGACTGAAATATGTCATCTTAAAACAGGGAAAAAAATTAACCAGGGAATAAAAAAAAAAAGATGTATTAAACTATAAGTAGGAGAATATAACTAATATCCAAAAAAGAAATTATGTTTTAAATCATTTTCATATTGGTTCATTTTCATTTTTAAGGGACATCAAAAAAACTGCAGAAGAAACAGTGAAGGACATTCTATGATATATTCCTGTCTTTATCCATTTGTTTTGTCTGGCTTCTGTGTTATAACACATTGTAGGAGTTGGAAAAAAAAATATACAACTCTTATAAAAGTAACATTTACCCAACAGAAAAATATTGCTCTTGTTCTGGTTCACCTACTTCCATTTTTATGTTGTAGTTCTGGCCAAGAACACTCTCCAGGAGTTCTTTGATCGTCTGGTTTGAAGGAGAAGGAGAAGTAGACTGCAGGGAAGCAATTATTTCATCAATAGACCTTGCAACCACTTTCACAGGCGATGCTGGTGTGGAAGTAGGCTCTTCAGGTTTGCTCTGCTGGAAGTTCTTCTCGTATATTTTTGAAGCGTCTGGTCTGGTCACATCTCTAGCCTCTTCCAACTGTTCTTGAGCAGACCTCACACTTGGCTGCTTGCTTCTTTTCCTGAACATTCTGCCTGATTCATTGTCTAAATCTTGCTGATTTGCTTTTGAAATTACTCTACTTCTCTTCTTACAGTCTGCCTTGGTTAATTTTTCCTTTCTTGAAATATTTGTATTTGAATTAGAATCTGTAAAGCTAAGTTCATCACTAACTTTAATCACAGTTTCTGTTTCTTCAATTCTACCTCTTTTTAAATTCTGTGGACTCATCTTTGGTATATGCACTCTATCCTCTACTTTACTAACAGCTTTTGTCTTTTGTAATGCTGTGGGGCAATTATTAATTAATGGTCCTGTACGAAAATTAGATCTGCAAGAACTCAGCTTTTGAGGTGGTGCTGGGTGATTAACCATAATTATTTTTTTAGTGGTACCTGCTAACGAAGCTATTACTGGCAGTTTTACAGTTGTGCTTTCATGACTACAGCTGCCATTTTCTCTGTTGACTTTTTCAGAGCAACTTCTCTGATTTTTATCAGCACTAGCCTCTTCCACAGACTTATTTTTTTGAGTCATCATGCTAAAATCAGAAGTTTTTTTCATGTCTCTTACTTCAGAAGATATCCTTACTTTCTGTGAACCTCAGAACACCCAATGAATTAAATAGGAATATTTTTATTTATATTCATGACAGGCTTATGTGGACTCTTTGACCTCATGAGACGATAATGTTTTTAACTGATATGATTGATCTGGTGTTATATCTTCCAATAAGGTCTGTGTGGCCACGTTTCTAGGTGCAGTAAGTATAGCTCGCTTGATTTTCAGACTGTCCCACTGAGATTCCCTGCATACCGCCTCATCTTCCTTAACGATATTCAGCTCTTCTAGGTAACTCAGTCCAACATGCTTGTGTTTTCTAGCAATTTTCTCCGACTGTACATACCCTGTAAATTAAAACACAAATAGGGTTTTGTATTACCAACACAGAACCCAACCTTGTAAAGACTGCTTCATTTTGGTAACGACCCCAAGGATTTCAACAAGACTGGCCAGAGTGTGTATAATAAAGCACCAGCAATAGTAACCGGCACTTTATGTAAGGCAGCTACCCAAACATTTCTGTCTTCGGGAGCATAAACTGGAATTCGGACAAAAACTCCTACGGGGGGTGGGGGGGATAAAACTCAGTCTTTCCCGAAGTACTTACACAGGCTCCCTCCCACAGAAACCAGCCACCCCGGGGCCCTGCGGCGCACTTCTCCCTCAAGCAGGCCCGGCCCTGCCTCCCCCGGCAAAAGCACCCGCCAGCAGCAAACCTGCAGCCGCCCCCAAACCCCACTTCGGCGGCCACCGGCCCCAGGCCGCGCAGGGGGGCGCCTCGCCCCCCTACCCCCCCCCGCCGGCGGGCTCGGACGAGGACGAGCCCGGCCACGGGAGGAGCCGCCTCCGGCCGCCGCCCCCTACCCGGGCCGCGCGGCGCAGCCCGGCGGGAGGGGCACGGACGCGCTCCGCAACCTAGCAACGAGGCCCCGCTCCCGGCGGCGCAGGTGGGGCCGCGGGCCGCCGCCGCGGGCAGCGCTCTCTGCAGGCAGGGAGGGCCGCCGTTGCCGCCATGGCCGCCCGAGCGCGTCCCTGCGGCCGGGAGCCCGACGGGGCCGAAAACAAACAGCGCCTTTGCCTAGGCGTGCCCGCGGCCGCGGGAGCTCGAGGCGCTGGCGGCGGGGCCGGCGGCCGGGCGCTGGCGGCCGCGGCAGGTCCTCGGGGCTCTGCCACACGCGAGGCGGCCGGTGGCCCTGGCTGCGCGGCTGCCTCGGTGCCAGCACCATCCCGCAGCCAGGCGGTGTGGGCCTGGGGCTTGAAATGCGGTAGTGGAGGTGTCACCTGCACGCAGCAGCTGCCCTGCCTCAGGCTCAGCGGGTGACGTGGCCTTGCCAGGAACTGGTGAAGACACAGTAAAACTGGACAGGCTCCAGCGCTAACAGAAACCCAGTTTCACCACCACTGCTGAGCGGCTGTGCCCAGGGTCCATCAGCCAGCGGTGGTGCAATCCAGTCAACAGTGGACTTAGCCCCTGCTAATTGCAGGGGACTCTCACAGCAAACACTAACATGGGCTCCAAACTATGAGCACCCAGCTGTCCCTCCTTGCCCTGCCTACACCAGCTGGGCTGCCTCCGTCGGGAATTCCCAGTGCGGCTGCGCGGCTTTCCCTCGGTGCCGAACTGCGTCGGCATAAGCAACGTGAGGGAGCTCACTCTCCCTTTAGGAGAGAGGATCTGAAGTCTTTTACACCTGATACATTGGTGGGAATTTATTCCTTTGAGTAATCTCATATCTGAAGATCCACAAGTTTCAGAGTCGTCCAGAGATGAGTGTTAAGAGAAATGGTCAGGCTGGACCATGGATATCTAAAGGCCACAATTTGGGAGGAGGTCATTTGCACCATGTTAGCCTCATTTCTGTGTATGGAGAACATTGTTCTGCTGTTGGTCACTACCTTTTTAAAGTTTTGCCCAGAAAACTGAAAGTAAAAAATGGCATTGATGGGATTTTGTGCATCATGCAATGCAGCCGTTTCTTAATAATTACATATATATTTTTCCTAACTGTCAAACCTGAAGACTGAGCTTGGAGATGAAAGCCAAACTCAGCTATCTTTGACTCATGTATCATTATCAAGAAAGTTTCTGTCATTGGGCTTTAATTTAAATTGTAAGGATTGCTTGCAACAGGGTAGACTTCATCTCAGACTCCATAAACCAACTGGCTTTGCAGCATTAACATGAGCAAAAGTCTGAAGCTAGTTCTCTGCGTGGAATTCTGCGTCCTTCAGTTTTACTAGCCTGTCCTTCAAAGAGCAGACATGTTAACTATATTTGATAACTGTCTGCTGAAAGTTACATTTTAACAGTGGCTCTTTTCACATATGAAGTGTGAAGTGGAGGTGGACCAAGAAAACATGCAACCACTTCAGTGTCCAACAAATATAGGGATGAAGACAGAACTGCCAAAAATCATCAAACTTTAGGAAAGAAATACAAAAAATGAACACAACAATTATAAGAAAATAAAAAAATTCAAAGTGGCTCTGTCAATAGGGTTGTAACTAGAAATATGGCACAAACCTGGAAGGACACATAGACTGGGTTCTCAAGAAGGCTGGTAGTCTAGAACACAGCGGCAAAGCAAAACATCTTAGATCAGTCAGTGAGAATAAATGTCATTTTCTGCATCAAAAGTTGAATCGAAACTCAGAGCACTAGCAATTTTCCAGGAATCTCTGTGCTGCAAAAAATCACTTAATTATTTTTGTTATCCACTTATGTCTTTTGTGGTGAATTAAAATGATTTTTTTTTTCATTTTGGGCCCCCAAACAGCTGTGTGATACCAAAGAACTGTTGTGACTAACTACCTCTATTGGATTCGAATTAGTCACTTAACTGATTGAAAGGCTCCACTGTTCTAAGAGGCAAGTGCCTTCTGTTGTCCTATTTCCCTTTGTAGCTTTCAGACACATTTTCTACCTGCTTGTATTCCTGGAGTTCAAGGGGGTAGCCAGTGTACTTCTTGCAAAGGGTGCTCATAGATAGCCCACTTTTAGCTTGTTAATGTAACTAAGGGCTTGTTAAAGATGAAAAACTCATTAGCCTGTCACATTATATCCTAATATAACAGCAGATATTTTTCTTCTATTGCTAGCAAGCTAACTGATTAAAGCTCTGTAATGCAACCTAGGAAGCCTGTGTATTTGCTGTATAATTTGTGTCTCCCTTTTTTCTTCCCTTCCAAAAAGATCTGTTTCAAACTACTTAAACAGTAAGTAATGTCTCAACAATTTAGTTTACCTAGAACAGCACTGATCAGTTCCAGAAGAGAAGGGGCTGGCTGGGATGTCAACATGTTACCATCCATACAGTGCATTGTTGTTTTCTCCCTTGTGTTTCAGTTATATTGAGGCTCTCCCTACTGTAGATCGCCACCACTAAGAGAAAAAGTAGAAAGTATGAGTCGCGACCCTGCCTCATCCCCTCTTCTAAGCTATGGTTTTCATGTCAGGGTTTTAGGGCAATAGCAAAAGGTTCTATCTACACAAAGTCAACTGCATTACTAAAGCCCAACCTAAATTAAGATCTAGCTGTCTGCCAGCTAAGCTTGGTTGAAAGCATCCAAAATAAGACTGGGTCTGGGGAGGATCCCTGTATAGAGAACATATAAAAGTTAAAAAAAAGAGGAAGCTTAAAATGTTGAAAGATAAAAATCTGCAAGGAGCAGAGAAATGTAAACCAAGCTATAAAGGCGCAAGCAATGTTACAGCCAGCTTATAACTCTGCATGTGGAATGACAATCGCAGTTAGGCCTACTGTGAGCAGATCAGCAACAACACAGACTGTTTGCTCTGAGACATTAATTGTGAGTTCATCAGCTCTAGGTATTTCCTCTTGCTTTCATTTCTAAGAGCATGGGGGGTTTTCCATCTGTTTAAAGGGCTGGCATTCTTCCACTGCTGTTTGCTAGGCTGGGATTTTCCTTCAGTGCAAGTCAAGCAAAATGATTGCTGAAAGGACTCCACGAGGGAAAACATATGTTCATGAATATAAGACAGCAAGTAAGACTGACTGGCTTAGAGCTGAAAGAAACATCTTTACAAATTTAGGAATGATAACACATATAATATTCCATACCTTCTGACTCCGAGCTGAAGAGAAGGCATCTTACCCAAATTAACCAAGTACTTTGAGCTGATCCACAGAATTGGTGGAGGAATAGTGGAAGTGACTGATTCGGGGAATGAGGAAGAGAAACCGCAAAATAAATGACTGGATTACCAGCCAGGCAGAAGAACAAGGATAAGATGGAGGAAGAAGTCAAGAGCATTAGTAGCAGTATTGAGCTGTGCCTTGGTAATACTAGTGAGCGTGTCAGTAGGATCAAGTATTGTGCTGTCCGGGTGGCAGCAAATGATTACTGATTCATTTTGGAGGGAAAGAAGAAAAATGGCTGTAAAACATAGAGCTGAAATGGTAATTACAGAAGGTGAGTTTCACCTGAGTCAGAGGTGAGAGGTGAAAGAAATGGTAAATAGTTGGTAATCTTCCTCCTCCCTCTCAAATACAGATTTAACTTGGGGAAAGGCAGAGGAATTTGCCAACAGGACTGACTCCACTTTCCACCTCATGTCATGTGCAGCACACAGCTTCTAAGTCTGATTGCAGCCACACAGCTGCACAATCTGTTTTTATCTCCCACTGTGCTACTGCATAGCCTTCTCCCCAAATTCTTTGAGAGCAACACTGCATTCATCCCTTCTTGTACTTCAGAGATCCTTGCATGAAAAGTCTCCAACATACAGGAATACAGGGAAAGCTTTTACCTTTTCCCCAAGTATTAGCATGTGCCCATTTGTTAATCATCACAGCGATGCTTGAAGCCTAGAGGTGTATTTTTATTAACAGAAAGTATTTAGTTAAATAGGTTAACCCTCATCTCTGTAGCTTGCAAAGTCCAAAATTTAATCAGTAGTTGAATCCTTATAGCCAGAAAATGGATCCAGATTTGGAAAACCTTGTGCAAATTTAGTCCCTGGGTACACTTTATTATTTTTCTTAATTAGGCCTCATGAGATCACTAAGCTTTCTAATATCACATAAATTGTATCATCTAGGTTATTAGTTTATTACTGTTACAGGGAAGGTTTTATTCTTTTTAAGAGGAAAAGTGGTTGTTAAAAGATTGTTCAGTTGATTGCAGAAAGTCTGAAAACACAGCTTTTTTTCTCCTAGACTGGTTGTGGTTCACACTATGGAGGAAGTCCTGCCATGGGTGCACATCATTGCCATGTCCCAAGTTCATGCTGGAATAAGAATTAGATGCACGTGGTCCTCCACATGCTTTGGAAGGAAACTGGAGCGTACAGTCAGGAGGAGTTACAGTGCTCTCTGATAGCTACCTTGATCCAAGCAATTACAAGCCAGGTCATGATGGAATATGTACACCCTGGCATGGGTTGTCCAGCAGTGCCAGAAAGAGTCCTTGGAAAGCTAAACAGCAATCAGTTAAAGGAAAATAAAGTTAAGAGCATAGCCACTTTGCTAGTTTGCCTGTGACTTGCAATTGGATCCTCACTAGATGTAAAGCCCAGCTTTGGCATCATTTCCCAGCTGCCCATGGAATCTTTTTCAGCTGAAAAAGTCTAAAACCCCAACAGCCCTGCTGGGGGATACTGATCTGTCTCTTTCAGTGTACTACAGCCAAAGTACAAGTCTAGTGTACCTCAAAACAGCAGTAAACTTCCTCAATACCATTCACCAATGCAACAGTTCTAGTAAGGATACCAGCACATTTACATGTACAGTTTCACCAGGCTGTCTCAGTAACATTATCCCATTTTATAGACCAGGAAATTGAACACAAATCGTTTGAATTACTTTCCTAAGGCCTCAAGCAGAATCGGTGGTTGACTCATAACTGAATCCATAACTGTTACTATAATGTACAAACAGAAATTCAGAAGTATGAATGCTCAGACTACAGGCTACTGTTTGCTCTCTAAGAGCATCAGCATGTTTGTTTTAATATTTTTGGCACACACACACACACACACACATATATATATATATATATATAAAATGGCCACAAACACTCAGAAAAAAAGATCAATTAATTAGTGATTTTGTTATAAACTAAAATGCTGAGCAGTGAATTATGGCCCCTGGTCATGTAGGACACAAACTTTTCTGCCAGTTACACTGTGGGGATGGTAATCTATAGCAGAAGAGCGAGGTAAACACCTGGGGGGCAATAGTCTCTTAAATCAGTCAGGATAATTATTGAAAAACTTTTTTTAGGGCTTGATCCAACTCAGACAAAGCAAATACTGTTTTTTTTTTCAATGATCAACCTGTATGGAATCCATTGTGCAGCAATAGAAAGGTTTTGCAGAATTAGTACTATAAATCATACATTCGATCACCTTGTGAGTGCTGTAAGCATTGTCTTCTAATCTCTGTATCATATCTTTGATCCATAACAAATATGCTCACCCAGCCTCTGCTAATCTCTATTGTGATGCGAGATATCCATATTTGCCTGTACTATACCAGCAGAAATAGTTAAAATTTTCTTTTTGCTGTGATTTTGAGTTTTGCTTTATTTGAGTGCCAAATTAAAACACTTTATTAAACAATGTCATTTCCTTTATAATTCAAAATAAAAGTAGGTAAAGAATTGGAAACAAGATGGAGCCCTTTCATTTTCAGACATATTTGTAATGAGAAAATGTGGTAATTTTGAGTGGTCGTGAATCCCAAATATATTTTTGGCATGGGGTAACTGTAATATTTCAGGTATGTGCCATGTTGTTACATAGCCTAAGAGAAATCATATGTTACCTCTACAAGCCCATCACATATAGCCTGTATTATCAGCACCAGGTCAGAGACAGTCCTGGCTTTGAAAAAAGCTGTAAGCAATAAACAAAGAAAACATAGTTAAACAGCTGCCAAAGTCTTTGCTGGGCTCACCTCTTTCCTTGCTTTCATTTTAAAATTCAGTCTTATTATCTCTACTCTCTACCATCTCTCAGTTAATACAACAGGTTTTCCAGTCAGCTATTTCAGTCCAACTTTTCTGTTCTCTTAGAACAACAACTTGACTGTGGATATATAGATATATATGCATGTGTTTGTAGATCTCTCAGTTTCACAGCTGAAAACTCAGTGTTTTGGGACATAGGAACCCCATTTACTCTTAGAAAAATCTTTGCATTTGGTCTGTTTCTTTAGCAAAAAGGAAATGTCCTGCAAGGAGTGAGGAGAGGCACCTGCTGAGGCTGAAATTCCTGTGAGGTCTAAGGGAAACGTTAAGAAGTATTTCAGGATTTCTGGCAGAGGATGAGTGGTGAAGGGAATATTTCTTGATACTAATCCTGTGAAAAGGAAAGGAGTTGTTTGATCCACCAGCTAATAGGAAAGCCACCTGCTCCAGCTATGAAATTGTTGGGATGGAAGAGAGGATCTCTCTCTTTTAGAGGAGCTGGTGAGGTGTTGGATTCCCTTCTGATAACCCCATCACTCACCACCTAAAAAGGAGTAAAACTGAAACTACATGCACGTTAGACATACTTAGGTAGCTGCCTTGCTGGTTGGGGTGATAAATTAAATCAGCCTGGCCTTAATTCTTCCTTGTCTGGCCAACTAGTTGCACAGAGAAAAATTGATCCCACATGAAGGTGGAAAGGAAGGCACATGGTGTGCTAAGTGACCTTCCTGATGTCATTTCCTAAAATTTGCTCAGCAGGGAGATTCACCCATGCAATGATTGGAGCATTAGAAGAAACCCAGGCCAACTGCTGGGAGAACCAGCCACTCTCCATAATGCTGAACAGCTGTTGCTGCTGAGGAGTTCAGGATATTGCTCCATCTTTTGTGCAAGAGTGAGCAGGACAGTTCTAAAATGCTGCTGAATACAGCCTGTCCTCTACTTTCCAATAGACACTAGTTGACTATCCTATTTGATAGGACTTGTTTATGATTTTGGTGATATCAGGATACTCACCTTGTCACATTTCAATGCAAGGCTATGGGACATGTTCTATAGGGCCTTCAGATATCCTGTTGTGGGGCAAATATCATGTTTCCTATGCACCAGTTATTATATGTCCCCTGATGAAGTAGATGGCCAAAGTGCTTCTGTGTGTATGGGATCGTGCTACCCCACATCCTGCAATTGCTGGGCATCCCTTTTGATACAACTCAAGAAAATGCTCAATTAATACAGCCTGAATTCATTTGTGCTCTAGGAATTGCAAGATGGTTAAAGCTGTGGCATTGTTCCCTAGGGAGGACTTTAAACAACCAGACTTAATTTCGTACATTTGATTCTTCAAAGCTGAAGCCAGCCAAGGAGAGTCATTTATGATAGAAATTGCTCTCTTCCATGCTCTCCTATAAAACTGCTGAAGAGATAGACAGAGAAATGAATAATTCTCAGCAGGCAATAGAGAACAGGGCAAACAGTTTGAAAATATAGTGCAATGCAGTGAGAATACTGAGCATTTCTCCACAGTCTCCATCAGTCAAAACCTATATTGCCAAACCTAGTCCACCTTTTTGCACAGGAAGACCAGTTTGCAGAAGAGCTGGAATATTATATTGATGTGAATATTTCAAGTGATTGGTCAGCTCTCCACTTCTTGACCTGTATAGTGATAATTGGTTTGCATCAGTAAAACAGCTGTTCTCACAGAGAACTTGCTGCATTTCAGAGAAGCAAAGCTCGTAGAGGGTAGAAACACTTTTTGTTCGACTAACAGATATTACTGGAATAAGAGGACAAACTGTGGTCCATGAAGTCACTTGGTCAGCTTTAACAAAGAAGTGATTTGAGGATTCCTGAAAAAGTCCCTCTCTTGCCAAGCTTTTGTTTCTTGTACCAGTTTATATAGGTTAACTGCACTGACTTAATTCATTTTGTCACTTCCATGCATACTGAAAAAATCTGCATATGTTCAGAATGACCATATTTGTGGTTTGGGTAAGATTTCATGGAGTGGGTGCCCTACAGAAGTGTACATATTTATCTATATGAATAACAGAATTTGCATCTCATCTGATACTTTCTTCCATGCCATCTTACTACAGTTACTTTGAAACAAAGCAAAACAAACTTTAAAACAAAACTTTCAAACAATGAGTAATAGTATCGGAGCTGGCATACAGGATGAAGTAAACCACAGAAGCGCTTCCAATTGTGTTTCTGTAAAACATAACATAAATAATGTACCCAGTGATTGAAATAAACACTTGCGTTGCTGCTATTGTACCAAATGAGAAACCTCATATGCATTTTTGAGTCATTGTTACCTATTTTAATGTTTCCCCAACCACACACTGCAGTGTGGGCATCCTGCCAACTAGAGTTCTGCAGACAGCTTATACACAGCTAGCCATATTCACAAAGAATAAAGTAATTGTATACATTGCATTTATCTAGTTCAGAACTATTTTGTTTACTAAAGAAAAACTAAACAAACAAAAATCTGAGGCTTCCTTACTCGCATCGCTGCAACAACGGGGTATTAACTTATTAGCAGTTTTTCATTTCTATTATTTGTGCTTCTTTCTCCTTTAGCTGGTCTAATACATGAGTATTGGGACTGGGCGGGGGGGGAGTATTATTTCTTTTTAGGTCAAAAAGTCGCTCAGTACCTGTATGCTGAATGACACCTAGAAAAATGCAATGAAAACGAAGTAAAAATGAAGTGAAATTAAGTGAAAAATAAAATAAAATAAAATAAAATAAAATAAAATAATCCGGCAGTGCAAGGTCGCTACTGCAACGAGTGGTGTCCCCGGGGCCTCGCACGTGTGCCCACGAAAGCCGCAGCGCGAGCGAGCCGCCGGGCCGCCCCGAGGGGCGCCGCAGCCGGGACACGCGCGGGAGCGCGGCGCGGCGCCCCGAGGGCGCGGCCCTGGCACGGCCGGGCCTGCGGAGGGGCGGCCCCGCCGCTGCCCTCCCGCCGGAGCAGGGCGGCACCTGCGGACGCTCCCGCGGGGGGCAAGGGAGAGGGACGGAAGGGGCGGAAGAAATGCGGCCGGGAAACAACCCCCTGGGAGGCAGGATTGCGCCCCTCCAGCCTTGCCCGCCACGGAAGGGGCAGCGGGAGAGCACGTCTGGGCCGCCCAGGCGCAATCCAGAGCAAGGCCGGGGGGAAGGAGGGAGATGCAGAATGAAAAGAGGGCGTCCCCGTCCTCCTCGGGCTGCTCGGGGGAAGGGGGGCGCTTGGTTGTCACGGTCGGAGATAAGTAAAGTTCACGCGGAAAAGTCTCCAGAGCAACTGCTGGCCCCATTAAGTGTCCTCACCTGTCTCGGCACTGATCCCCGGCGAGAGGAAAGTAAACGCGACCTTATCGCATCTCACCTGCTCGTGAACTCCGGGGCTGGGGGCTCGGGAGCTCCCGCCCCGCCGCGGGGGCGGGGAGGGCCGCGCCCGGCAGCGGCATCCCGGCGGCTGGCGGGCGGCGCCGCGGGCTCCGTGCTGCCCGGGGGCTGCGGACCCCGCCGGCCCTCGCTGCTCGTCGAGGGCTCGGGGGCGCGGGGCCGCCGCGGCTCCGCGCGTGTCGGGAGGGAAACAAGCCTCCGGCTGCGCCGCCGCCCCGGCGCCCGTGGCGGAGCGAGGGGGCCCGTCCTCGGCACGCACCGGAGCCGGCGCCGCGGGCCCTCGGGCTCCCTCCGTCCAAGGGGCCCCGCTACCTCCTGCTCCGGGCGCCGAGAGGGTTCCCACACGATTACTGTTTGCTCGCTTGGATGGGGGAGGATTTTTGGGGGGAAACAGGCGGAACAGGGCTTTCCTACTGCCAAGAGAGAGGTATCGGTAGGGAGAGGGAGAAGGACGAGGTGGGCGAGACCGAGGGGTCCCACGGCGTCGGAGGCGGCCGCTGCGCAGCTCCCCCCTCGGGCCGGGCCCGCCTGGAAAGCCGGTTCTGGCGACCCCCGGCAAGGGGCAGGTCTGCCCTGAAGCACAGGGGGAAAAACGCTGTGCAGGGAGGAGCAAGGAAGGTGTCCTGATGCGGAGATAGCCTCCCAGCGCCTTCCCAGTTAGAGACCTGCCCCCGCACCGGCACTCCCCAGAGGTCCCGCCGAGGAGCGGATGGCATTTAAATAAAATCACGTCAGGTTCTTCGAATTAAACCAAACTAAACCAAACCACTGCCTCTGCCGAAGGAAAAGTAGCTTTTACACGGCAGGGATTCAAAATAGCTCTCCCCAACCCCCTTTTAAGGTTAAAATCAAAGCTCTGGCCGACTGCACAGGCCGCCCGCCCCACGCGTGGGACGGTAGGCGCGGGGCGGTGCTCCCGAGCGGCCTGGGCGGTGCTGCCGGGTCGCGGCAGCTCCCCGCGTGGGCGGCGGGAGGCCGCTTCCCACGGGCGAGACCTCGCGACCCGGCCCGGCCCCGCAGCAACGTGATTGCTGAAAGCGGCCGCTTGCTGAGTGTTTTTACACGGCGGGACAGAGCTGGTGACACGGCTCCCCTGGACGCCTCCCTCCCCGCTTCCGTTTTTTCGGTCAGTGCTTTTCCGTTCGCAGCGCGGACCGGCGGCTCCAGGAGCGGAGACCCTGCTCCCGTTCAGGCGAAGGAAAGCACAGCGCCCCGCAGCCGGCGCTCGCTCCGGCTCCGCAACCACCTCCCTCAGAATAAAGCAGTTGCACAGCTTGGTTATAAACTGGCTCCACTCTAAAGAGATTTGGAGAAAGGCTCTGTATACCTCGGGCCAGGGCTACCGTCCTAAAGCCCAGACAGCACATAGGCAGGTAAACCCGCTCGGAGAGCGCCTGCCGGCTGTCCTCCACCCTAGGAGCGTCCTGTCCTCCCCCCGCGGCTGATGTAAAAGGCACCGGCAAATTGCGCGGGACTCGCGGAGCGTCGCGCACAGGGCTGCGCAAGAGCCCCAAAGCGGGGCAAAGGGGACTGTGAGCTGCCCTCGTCCCCTGCGCCCCCGGACACGGCCGACGTGACCCACTCCTTCACACGAGGAGGGCTCTCAGCGAGCGGGCGGCGATGCGGCAGCCAGGGCTGGGGGAATTCCCAGCAGCGACGGCCTCCGCCTCGGGCTTCCTGGTCCCTGCAACGCGCCGACAGGCTCCCGCGGAGGGCTGGCTACAGCAGGAGCTGCCGGAGCTCCCACCTCCGGCTGCAGCGGCAGCAGCGCGCCCCGAGCCCGCGGCGGCGGCCGGACAACAGGAGGCGCTGCGGCTTCGCACAACCCCGGCCTCCGCCGCCTGGCACCGCCGGCGCGGCGCGGCACAGCCCGCCCGCGGCCCCCCCTGCAGCCCGGCGGCACCGGGAGCCGCTCCGCCCGGGCGCCGCGCCTGCCCCGCTCGGCGAAACGCGCCCGCGGGCTGCGCCGGCTCGCAGCGGCCCGTCGGTGCGCGCCTGCCCTCTCCGCGGCGGCGGTGCGAGCCCGGCGGCGTTGCGCCCGCGGGCTGTGCCCGGGAGGCGGCGCGGCGCCGCCCGAGGTCGCGCGGCGGGCAGGGGCGGCGGGCAGGGGCGGCCAGCGGGGCGGCCAGCGGGGCGGCTGCGGCCCGTCCCGGCGCGCCGGTGCGGCTCTGCCGCGGGGAGCTGTCTGAGCGGGGCTGAAGGGCTGAAATGGGCGAGCTGCTCCCGAGCGGGCTCTCGCGACGTCCCTGCCCCGGCCGCAGAGACTGCTTGCATTGCAGAGCGGGGGAGAGCGCACACCCCGAGACCGCGATTTTAGCGTCTCTTACATTTTCCGCTGGGTTTTGTTCCGATCTCCACTTGTGTAGTCTGGCCACCTGAAAAAGTACATTTCTAAGCCACTGCTTTTACCTTTTATATTTTATTATGTCCTCAACGACACAGTTGCATCCCTCGTTCTCGCCTGCCGATTCCAGAGTTTTATTTGTTTCAAGGATTTGACTTAATTCTGTTGCCAGATTTAAAGAGGACGAGGAGGAAAGAACAAAGAAAGAGATGACAAAAAACTTTTTTAGAGGACAAGTTAAAACATATTTGTCGCGGCGGTGATAGTCTATATCTCATCAATTTAATCTCGGGTCTCTAAATACGAAACGTTTCAAAAATCACGTTTGTGACAGTGACGTTTCTGCAGATCATTCGAGGACAAATCAATGTGGAAGCAACTATGATCCTGGCGCACGATAAATATGTCAAACAGTAATTCAGACACAGCTATGTATTTTATTTTGTGTGGTATGAATGCAAACGTTTTTGAAAAGCAAAAGAAACTTTATTTCCCGTTTATATCCCCATTCCCCGGCAAGTTGTTTGGGTTTGAGGAGGGGGGGAGTTTGTTTGTCTGTTTTGTTTGGTGTGTCCTTGGTTTTGGGTTTTTGTTTGTTTGTTTGTTTTTTACAGCCAGGTCATAAAAGTTCTAGCAGCCGGGTAGGGGGAAAAAAAAAGAAAAAGAAAGGATAGCGCAGAGAAGCCTAAGAGGAGTCTGTGGTCTTGACATTAGGTCGAAGAGCCGGCCAGGGCAGGAATAGGAAAAGGGTAAATTAGAGCCCGTCTGCAAAGGCTGAGAGAGTCCCTCCATCCATATTATGAAGTGCTTTGACCCGCGTCAGTTTGTTTTATTGCTGTTGTACCTTTTCACCTTCCAGCCCGTTTAGATTCCTCCTCCCCTATTCCTTGCAAGAAGTCGGAGTAATGAGCCGTAAGTTACTAATGAGATATCCGCTACTTCTTACTACTGCTGCTCCTGGGTGTCTGGCTCCAAAGAAGCCTTCTGGGCCGAAGGCTTCCCACCGTAAAGATATAAAATGGTTCCAGTGACTCACCTGATGTTTGCCAAGTGGAGGTTAATATCAGTGGATCCGCATTCAAGTCTCTGTCCATATTTATTGGGTGGTTCTAACGTTACGTCTCAGCGCTGTGATTCACATGGTTTATAAACGTAAAACGCCAGAAAAGAAATATCATCATCATCATCACATACCTAGGCCGGCAGCCCAGTTTGAAGGACGAGATTTAGCCCATGTGGGACGCTGGGGAGCTGGGAGCCGAGCCTTTCCGCTCGCAGCCAAAGTCCGGTCCCCGGCCTGGAGCGCTGGGGGCAGAGGGGGCCGCGGCGGGCGCCGGGGGCCTGGATAGGTACCTGGCACAGTTATTAGCTTTGAAGTGTGTGGGGGTGGGGGGGGTGGGGGGGGGCATGCTGACTGCAGGACTCGGGACTTTGGAGCACGTCCCAGCCATCAAGTTAAAGGAGCATCTACTGGACTTTAGTAAATACAGCCCCTAATCTCAGGGGTTTAAGGCTGGATGGCCTTTTGCATTCTAGTCAAACAGAGGGGGCTGCCCTTCCCTCATCTATCTCATTTCATTTCCACCGATCCCTCCTAGCATTTGTCCCGTCCGTCTGAAAGGGTGGGTTCCTCCCCCCTTTCCTGCGCTCTTCCCCTCTCCCACCTCTGTCTCTCCTTCTTTCCCCACAAGCTTAAACCAATTACACTGCTTTGCAAATAAAGTGCCGCCCCGGGGGGAGTTGCAGGCGAGGGGAACTGCCTTGTTTGCAGGTGCATCTCCGGCTTTGTAGGTGCGAACGCCTTTGTGCAGCGGACAAATGGGGAGAGGAGGAGGAGGAGGTGGGTACTTCTGCGACGTAAGATCCACATCAGCTCAACTCCACTCACATCCCAGCCGGCACTTCCTCACTTTCTCAGCTGTCTCGCCCCACACCGCTCCCTGCCTCCTTTTTGGCTTGTTATAGGCGAGAATACAGCACCCCCTTCCCCTCCTAAGAGCTGGCTTCCTGCTAGATCGGGCTTTCGGGCTCCTTTCCTGCTGCCCGGCGCTCGCTTGCAAGGGGGCTGGATGGTTACACCGGGCAGGTTGGCTCCATAATGTTAGGGACTGTGAAAATGGAAGGGCATGAAACCAGCGACTGGAACAGCTACTACGCCGACACCCAGGAGGTGAGTAAATCCCCGGGTCTGGCTCCTCTGCTGCCCCTCGGCAAGGGGGAGGGGGTCGGGGGAGGGCCGGAGATCTGGGGGGGGCAGCGATCGGGGGAAGCAGTTCGCACTCCAGATCCTGCCAGTGCAAACGTGCCTCCCCCCCCCCCCCCTCCAGCGCCCGGAGCTGGCCGGGCTTCCCCGAGGAAACCCACGCGGCTTCCAAGAGCCCCGGCGGGCGCTTCAGGAGCCCCGGGGCGGCGGCGAGCCTGCGGGGGCTGCCCGGAGCCGGGGGCAGCCCCGGGGCGCTTCTAAAAGGCGAAACCTGCGCTTTCGGCGCGCACAAAAGCGCCCCGCAAACTCCCGGCGCGGGGCGGGACTGGCGGCGCCCGGCCGCTGCCGGCGTGTGGGGCGAGCGGCCCCGCCGCCCCCGCCGCCCCTCTGCGCGCCGCCGCCGGGGCCTCACCTGGGCGAGAAGAGAGCGAGCGAAAAAGCCGTTTGTCCGGACTTCGCAGGACGGCGGGGCGGCGGCGTGCGCTGCTGCCGCGGGCCGGCGGGCGGCGCTGCGCGGAGCGGCCCCGGCCCGGCCGCCCCCTCCCCGCCGCCGCGGCACCCCCGGAGCCGGTTCCGGCCGCCGCATGTGTTTACAGTACCGGGCACGGGAACGGAGAGAAATGGCCCAAACGCCGACAAATACGGCGCAGGAGAGGGCCAGAGAAGCGCCCCCCGCCCTGGGCGGCGGGGCAGACCTCGGCCGGGCGGGGTGCGGGATTTGCGCGGTGCCCATGCGGCTCTGAAACCGGGGTCCCGGGGGCAAGTCAGCGCTTAGCAGCACCGCCAGCAGCGCGGAGGATTCGGGCACGAGGAAGCAGCCGTTTGGAGGAAGTGTGCCTGCACGCCGGGCGTGTAGGTGTGCGCACTCGGGCATTGCATCAGCACAGGCGGCCGCGCGGCTCCGCGGCCCCGCGCCTCGGCCCCGCTCCGCGCTCAGGCGCAGCCCCCCAGGGCCGCGCGGGCGCAAGCAGATGCCTGTCACCCCACCGGCATCTCATTTAATAGCGGAAAGTCGGCTAAGGGCAAATAAGGGTCAGATAAATTATATGTCGTTTCCACACTCATTTATCCTGGCTATACTCGTTATCTCTGAACGTAAAGTTAAGCGATCCTCTCAACTGCTCTTTTTTAGTTTCAATCTTTTCTCGTCCCCCACTATTTAATTTAAAACATGGCGCGGATGGTGTGTGGGAAATCCACCCCCGTTCTACGATCTCAAACGATTATTATTAAATTAAAATCGTATTTATAAGGCCGTAGAATTTGTAGTAAATACTACCAAATATTACAGTGGCTTTTTAACCGTCGCTAAACATCCTTTCCTTAGCTGTTTTGCCTTTGTTCGAGGTAAATTGGGAATCCATCTGCGACGTGTTTTCCCCTCCTATTAAATCAGATGCCGTACTGGGAAGCACGCTTTCAGGCTCTCTGGTTCTGGATTTTGTAACAGCTCTGTTAGCAGTAAGGGTGCTACAATTTATGCACGTTAGGTGATAATGGAAAATCAAGGGCAGGGAAAGTTTCGGCTTTTCGTACTTTGGGAAAAGTTTTTCTAACTTTAAATGAAAGATTGACCTGATAGAAAATGCGTAGAAGTGGGAAGCTTTCCGCAGATGAAATGCGCGGGCGTGAGCTGTTCCATCTTTTGTGACAAGACACTATCGTATCTTGTGCAAGAAAAGAAATTGAAATCCACGGCGGGGAGGGGAGATGTGTGATATTATTGCTGAGAAACTTCAGGCAGATGAATTTCGTCTTGGCATGGAGAGCGTATGTCCGTAATTTCCAATATTCCGATGAGTTTTAATATTTAGCTAGCAAGGTGGGACACGAAATGAGCAAAGCCGCCGGAATACCCAAGAAGAAAACCTCCTCCCGGGGCCGACGAAGCCCGCAGCCGGGGTCTGCAGCGGCGCGGAGCTGCGTCGGCGGGGCCGGTTGTCCTTGGCACCCCGGCGATCCTGCCGCAGCCGCGGAAGCCCTGAGCCCGCCGGGGAGCCGGGAGCTTGCTCCGGTCCGAGCAAACTCTCGGTATACTGATATTTATAAATACGTATAAATATAAATTAGCCTTTTCATCCCGCTAGCGGCCCTCCCGTGTGGATTTTGGGAAGCGCTTTCGCGGGTGCCGAAGCAGCCAAAGGTGTCCCCGGGGGAGAAGCTTGCCAGGCGCGTTAGCCGGGACGGGCAGGGTCGGCTCTTCCTGCAGCGCTGGCCCCAGCGGAGGGCAGCATCCGGCCCTCGCCGGTAGCTCGGAGCCGCGGGGGCCCGGCCGGCCCCTGCCCCGGGCGTCCCGCCTGCCACCCTCTCTCCTAAACTCCTCTCTCTGTCTCGCTGCCCTAGGCCTATTCCTCGGTGCCCGTGAGCAACATGAACTCCGGGCTGGGCTCCATGAACACCATGAACACCTACATGACCATGAACACCATGACGACGAGCGGCAACATGACCTCCAGCTCCTTCAACATGTCCTACGCCAACACGGGGCTGGGGGCCGGGCTGAGCCCCGGCGCCGTGGCCGGCATGCCGGCGGGCTCCGCCGGCCCCGTGAACGGCATGCCGGCCGGGGTGGCCGCCATGGGCACGGCGCTCAGCCCCGGCGGCATCAACGCCATGTCGGCCCAGCCGGCCCCCATGAACGGGCTCAGCCCCTACGGCGGCATGAACCCCTGCATGAGCCCCATGGCCTACACGCAGTCCAACCTCGGCAGGACGCGGGACGCCAAGACCTTCAAGCGGAGCTACCCCCACGCCAAGCCGCCCTACTCCTACATCTCCCTCATCACCATGGCCATCCAGCAGGCGCCCAGCAAGATGCTGACGCTGAGCGAGATCTACCAGTGGATCATGGACCTCTTCCCCTACTACCGGCAGAACCAGCAGCGCTGGCAGAACAGCATCCGCCACTCGCTCTCCTTCAACGACTGCTTCGTCAAGGTGGCCCGCTCGCCCGACAAGCCCGGCAAGGGCTCCTACTGGACCCTGCACCCCGACTCCGGCAACATGTTCGAAAACGGCTGCTACCTCCGCCGGCAAAAGCGGTTCAAGTGCGAGAAGCCGGCGAACAGCAAAACCCCTCAGGAGGGCAGGAAGGACCAGGCCGGGGCCTCCAGTTCCAGCTCTAATTCCCCCCTGCACAGAGGCCACAACAAACCGGCTCAGCTGGACACGGCGACCTCCCTCTCCAGCTCCAACCCGTCCACCAGCCCCCAGTCTATGGACCACAGCGGATCGAGCACGGAGCTAAAGACCTCGGCCTCGGCCGCCTCCTCCACCATCAGTTCCGTCCCCGCCCTGGCCTCCGTCCCGCACCCCCCTCACTCCCTAGCCCACGAACCCCAGCTCCACCTCAAAGGGGACCCCCACTACTCCTTCAACCACCCCTTTTCCATCAACAACCTCATGTCCTCCTCGGAACAGCAGCACAAGCTGGACTTCAAAGCCTACGAGCAGGCGCTGCAATATTCCTCCTACGGGGCCAGCCTCCCCGGCGGGCTGCCCCTGGGCAGCGCCTCCGTGGCGGCCCGCGGCAGCATCGAGCCCTCGGCCCTGGAGCCCTCCTACTACCAAGGTGTGTATTCCAGACCCGTGCTCAACACCTCGTAGCCCCCGGCCGCCGCCGGCGAGCCCCGCGCCCCCGCCCCTGCCCGGCCGCCCTCCCCGCCGGCCCCCCGCGCCCCTCTGCCCCGGCCGCCGCAGCCCCCGGGGTTCGCACGCTGCGTGCAAAGGACTGTTACTTTATAAGCGTCTCGCAACGCGTTGTGTATTGTTGTTATCCCGCACCACCTCCCGCAAAGCCGGCCGCCTGTACGTGCCCCTGCCTCCCGACCCCCTCCCCGAGATCCCTGTAGCCTTTGCAGGATGTTATTAAAAAGAAGAAAAAATTGTTAAGCTTGTAAACTACTTGTTTGTGCTTTCACCCTCGCCCCCCGCCCTCCTCTCCCTTTCTGTGCTCTATAATCTCATGTAAGTTTACAGGTATGTGGCAATACTTTAACAATACGGAGATGAAGAAGTGAGTAGACGTTTAAGGCTTTTTTTTAATTAAAAAGGCTTTGAAGGACAATACTGCTGTGACGTAGCAAAACACTAAGAGAATCTCTAAGCAACAAGAGGACTATTTACTTTCTAGGATCATCCTTTTGATACTTGCAAAATAAAACTTCGGCTAGTACAACCCGCATACACCCAGATGCTGCGGGCCGGATCCTGCACTCCCGAGGGGACCAACTGGAGCTTTGGAGTGCAGGATGCGACCCTTATTTTTTCCAAGCGTTACCTCTCTTAGGATGTAATATAAAGTTACAAGAGGTCACAGCCAGTTGGGTATTTTTTTCCTTCCCATCTGTTACTGAAGATTCCCATTCATCAGGAACTCTCTTCAACATGTGGATGACATGCTTATTTAATTTCAGTGTCTTTTCATCGTATACCACCTAGAACTGTATATGTATAACAAGGTTCTTTTCCTCTTCCCCCGGAAAACACTGACTATTGATCCAACTTCAGGAAAAGAGGGGAGCTCTTTCACTCTCTCCTTTTCCGACTTAATAAATTCCACACCCAAAATTTCTCGTGGCCGTTTAATTATCGCCATTGTTAGCTTGTTTCATCCAGTGTTAATGCACTTTCCACAGTTTTACACGGTGTTAGCATAGCCAGACGGGTTTTATTATTATTCCTGTTCGCTGTCTCAATGTTCTTAATTTATTGCATGGTTTATATTTTTTCTTTCTTTACAGCTGGAAATTGCTTTAAATGACAGCAAAAAGAATTACGCGTGAATTTAAGAAATTTTGTTAATTTTATAAATGTGATTGTAATTGAAAAAATATTTTGATTTAAAACGATAACTGAGAATTTAAGACGTGAAGTATGTTTTTGATCATTTGCAGTTAAGGAATTTAAATAAATCAAATGTTAACAATGAAGGATTTCTGCCGTTTTCTTTCAAAAAAAATTCTTTTTTGTGCCGTTGAAGGAAAACGCTGGCATGTGCAGTAGATCAAACGCAGCACCGAAGGGCGGGTGCGAGGAGGAATGACCCACACGCAGGGCTTGCGCGGAGGGCCGCGGCGGCTTGCGGCGGGCGGGCAGGGCAGGCGCAGAGCCTGCAGCGGCGCCTGCGGACGTTTTCCCTCCGTTTACGGGATGTGTATATATATATATATATGTATATATATATATATATGCTCTAACAGCGGCGGCGGCGGCGCATTTGTCTTTTGAATGCAGCGTGCAGGGGAAAACGTGCCGCCCGAGGGCTGTGCGACCTGCTCGGTGCTTTGCGGTCGGGCGTCAGAAGCGCCCTTGCCCTGCGCGCTGCGGACAGGGCCGGAGCCGCCGTTTTCCGCGGCCGCGGCGCGGCCCCGCCCGACGGGGCGACCCCGAGGGGAGCGCTGCGGCGCTGCGCTGCCTGGCCGCGGGCGCGGTGAGCGCCGCGCAGCCCCTGCGCCGCCTGCCCCGTGCGCCCGGCTCGCGGGGACGCCGGTGACAGCGGCGGCCGCGCCGGCGAGCGCTGATCGGCAGCAAGCGGCAGCGCCGGGGGGGTTAGCAGACTTCCCCGTGGTCAGCCCCCTTCGTGCGAGACCGCCGGATAAAAGAGCTGTGTAATTCTCATAATTATCACATAATTGCCCCCTGACGGGTTTGGGACAGCGGCGACTAACTATATGTAAGGGCCGAAGAAAAAAAAGAAGAGGAGGGGAAAACACAGGCCGGCGTCCCAGAAATCTCACAGCCAGCCAAATTCCTCGACCACCGCTACCCGGCGAAAAGGGGAAGAAAAACGTCCCGGAGCCCCTCCGCCTCGGGCTTCGCAGGTGCCGCCGGAGCTGCCGCGGGGAGCCAGGCGGCGAGGGGCAGGAGCGCCGACACGGCCCCCGCCGTGAGCCGGAGCCGGCCGCGGCGCCGGCTGCGCGTGTGCGGAGCGGCAGGCGGGCGAGGCGGGGGCCCTGCCCGGGGCTGCCGCCTCCGCGCCCGCGCCCGCGGGGACGCGCGTTTGCGCGCGGGAGCGGGCCGAGCCGCGCGGCCTGGCTGCGCAGCCCCTTCGCCCGCCAGGGTCTTTGGTCTGCCCAAGGCCAGCAAACCCCCCGGAGCCGGGAGCAGCTCCGGGTTGCTCGGCACCGAGTCCGGGCGGGTGGATCCTATTTAAAGACCCCTTCTTCTGCCAGAGGCAGCTTCGTGCGAACCAGGACAGGATGGAGCCCGCTTCGAGCAGGACTTCGCTTGTCTTCCGCGGACTAGTCTGCAGAGAATATGCCTCTGCAGAGCGGAGACATTGATTTAATGCCTTGGGCTTGCACACAGAAAATATCAATCGACCGGCAGCGATAAGGCAGCAGGTTTCGCATATCAGCTGAGGAGCACAGACCGTGTGTAATGGAAATATGCGAGGCGGGGGTAATTAAAGGGTTTAAGCGGACCGACGCGGCTCCAAACCTTTCGTAGATAAAGAGCGGAGCCTGTCACGGATACAGCTTGTGCCCCATCACCACCCGCCATCAAGATTATGTTCTTTCCCTTTCTTGTAGGCAAATGGTGGCTTCCGTGGCCAAACGATGCACTCACGGAAAAGAGATCTGGTTCACTAAAACCCGAAGGTCCCTCACGCAGCGAACGCAGCTTTCGGTGCTTAGTTTGACTCGAATGTCAGCAGAGGGGAGGAAAGTGCCCTCTTCTCTGGCCCACTGCTAGCAGCGGTGCTGGTGCTTTAATCCTTGCCCCAGCAGTAGCGGAAAAAATAAACTGAAAGTAGGATCGCAGGGGAGAGTGACCCCCCCCCGCCCCCCGGTAACGTGCAGAGGGGAGCTCACGAGCAGCTTTCTCCAGGCGGATGGGCCGTGCCGCCAGGATGGACGCGCCGGGCCGGGCCGGGCCGGGCCGGGAGAGGAGGGGGCCAGGGCCGGGCCCATGTCGGAGGTGGCGCCCGGGCCCCGCGCCCGGACGGAGCCGGGCAGCGGCGAGGGGGCCCGGCCGGCCGCTCCGCCCGCCGCCGCGGTTTGCAGGGCAGCTTCGCCTTCTGCTGCGCGGCGGCCACCTCCGGCCGCCACGTGCGCGGCAGCGGCAGCGGCAGCGGCAGCGGCAGCGGCAGCGGCAGCGGCAGCGGCAGCGGCAGCGGCTCGTTCAGCGTCGCTAACCGCGAGCGGGAGCAGCCCGGGCGGCTGGGGGCCTCCGCCGGGCCCCGGGCGGCGCCTCGCGGCCGGCGCCGCTTCCGCGGGGCGCAGCGGCCGCAGCACCGCGCCCGCGCCCGCACGGCCCCGTCCTCCGCCCGCGGCAGCGGCGGCACCGGCCCCTGGCCACTAGCACCTCCTAAGAGCACTTTCTCTCCTGAGGTCGGCAGAGTCGATGCGATAAAACCGGTTCCATTTACCCAAATTAAGAGGGGAAATTAAATAACAACCGCCCCCCTCGGGCTGTTTTCCGGGTCCGAATGGACAAGATGGACATCCACAGTAGCAAAACGACAGAAGAGAGAATATTTATTGCAAGGAATTTATTTAAAAGATGAAGAAAAAAGATTTCTGTCTTTTCTTCTCCATGAAATATAGTAGTGTAAATAAAATATAAGTAAATCCTAGAAGAACGGTGCAAAAAAACACTTCAGCCTTTGGCTTCGCTTCAAATATTGTTTTGAAATGTTGAGGAGAGGTTGAATACTTGAACGGTTACTGGTCCGTCAACACAAATCCGAAATAAATGAATACCCTCGCTGTAGCTCCAACTAGCCTTTAAAAGAGCAATTGACTTTGTTTTAATTTTACAGCGATATTGTAGATAAAACACTTAATTGCGATAACAATGCACGTAGTAACATTTCTTTTCAGCTATGATAAGACGGGATCTAGGCATATATCTGTGTGTATAGTCGTTTAGTCACTCTGAAAAAATATTTCATTTTAAAAGCAGAGACTTGATAAATATGCACTTTTGGTGTGCATTCAGGTCGATCATTAGAATTCGTGAAGAAATAAATTATCCTCATATAAACGCGGAATGGAAAGTTCTCTCGGGAGGCATATAGGTAAATATATTGTATATATTAACGTATATATAATTAATGTGTATTTTTTCCACGGGAGACAAGTGGAAATATATGCAACAGACAATGACCAGGAGAAAATCATATCACAATAGTATGCAGAGAGGGACTAGGATAGGGAATGTACATGTAAGTCTTCGCAAAACTCCCACGCTGCAATATTGTATTAGGAAATATTGGATAGTGGTTAATAGCTAAAATAAAAATGCAATTAGTCTGATTATTGAAATGCCAACTGCGGCATTGTAAAAGGGTCATTTTTCCCCTTAATGCAAACCCAGGCTTCTCAGTCTACTAGCAAATGCAGAATGATAACTAATAAAAATAGAAAGAACATTTTCTGCAATTTGCAGGGTCGAAAGGTCCTTCTCAGCTGCAGAGCAATTTGAGGGAAGAGAAGATTGGAAAATGGAAGGAGATAAGAAGAAAACCTGCCTTTGTTCTCTGTGGTTATTTTCTACTAATTATTCTGCCCATTGTGACAAAGTAGCAGTTAAGGACAGATTAGTGTAAATAACCTCGCATTTCACTCCCAAACACTGCAACTTGCTGGCCCAAACCGTGCCATGGTGTTTGTGTTTCTCCCCTTCACCTCAAACAGAAACTTATTGAGATTTCAGATCTTTGAACTTTGGACGGATCAAACCGCCAGCCCTCACCTTTGTCTCCAGTCATTAGGATTTAAAACATATGTAGTCTCACGACAGGATCCATTTGGCTCTAAGAAAAAATTGCAACCTCCTCGCTTCTTCCTATCCCCAAACTCCTATATTTAGCTTAATTCACTGAAACGACCACTCCTCGGAACGCCGTCTCCGCTCGGGAGCATTGGCCAAACGGGTTTTGCCAGGACGGGTTCTTCTAGGGAAAGCTCCTCGCCGTTTTTCCTCGTTATTTTGCCACTACTGCTTTGTTAGTAGCAATCCAGTTTTCCCACGAAAACTCCATATGTCTGCTCGTTATTCAAAGGGGGAGCCGCCAGCAGAAGGGGAATTGTTGTTGTTGTTGCTGCTGTCGTTATTATTATTGTTTTAAGTCTTTTCCCAGCCGGCAGGAGGAACGCGAGCTGAGCCCTGAGTACTGCCACGTCCGCGCTGCACCTGGCGCGCCGCGGAGGTCCCCGCGGCCCCGGAGGCGAGCCGCGGGCGGGGGACGCGGCCCCGACGGGCGCGGAGCGCGGCCCCGACGGCCCGGAGGCCCCTGCCGGCCCCGAGACTCCCCCGGCGGCCGCGGGACAGCCAGCGGCACTTGCGCACCTCTGGCCCGAGCCGCGGCTGCGGGGTCGCGACACCCATCCCGCCTTTGCTGGGCAACGGCCCCGGGGAGCGAGGGGCGGGAGTGCCCGGTGCGCTTGTTCGAGGTGGCAGCACTTCTGCCCGCAAAACCAGCCTGGTTCAGACCCCCCGAGGCAATGAAGGGGTGCCGAGCCCGCCGGCATCCCAGGGAGACACCATCCCCTGAGGTGGGCTAGGGCATCTCCGTCTCGTGGACGGGGGCCGCCTTCGCCAGGAGCCGTCAGACAGGGAGCGCTTGCTCGGGCGCTCTCGGCGGGCTGGAGCCCCTTGTCCGGCCTCCGGAGGCTCCAGCGGGGCCCCCGTCGGTGCGCGTCGCCCCTCCGCGCTCTCCCGCCGCAGGACGCGGCCGGGGCCGGCGCTGCCGCAGCCCGGCCAGCGCCGGGGCCGAGCCGCTTGCGCTAGGAACGGGGTCTAGTCCGCCTGCAGCAACCGTTTCTACGGCAAACATTGCCTTTGTGCCCTAGACACCTAAGTGCTCCCCAGCGAATCATCTACATTTGCAATCAACTGAGCAGTAGCTGAAATATATTTCCCTCTTTATGCCTTCTCTTCTCAGAGCCTGCCCGGCAGGTTGCTAACACACATTTCCCCCGGTTATGACCGGCGGAAAATGTAAACATGTCGGTAACTAGGAGGTGGGCCTCATTCTGCAAACCGGGATCTCTCCATAGTGACTCTCAGTAATGACCTCTTTAGCATAATAAAGCCCCGGGGGCGGAGAATCTTTGAACCGCGGGGCAGGAGATTGGAATAAGAGCATGTCTAAACTTATTCAAATGTATGCAACAAGTTTTCTAGTTCTAAGGTTATCTGATGTGACCAACAAACGTTTTCCCCGCTCCTTTTTCTTCGCCTGGTAGCTTTATCTAAGGAAGTATTTTACAACCTACAGGTATGTCACCGCGTTGTATGGAATGGAAAGGGAAAGAATAATGCAACAAAACCAAGCCCCTGGCTCCACATTTAGCAGAGAAAATAGAGAAAGACTCCGGTTTCGAAAGCGGGGATGCCCTGGCCTCCAAACAGCCATCGCAGCAGACCCAGCACCGCGCCGCAGCAGCGGGATCCGGCAGGACTGCCAGCAGCAGCGGGCGCCGGAGCCGCGCACCCCTTGGCCGGGGCCCAGCGCCGCTCGGCCCGCGGGCACCGAGCCCAGGGGCCGGCAGCATCTTCGCGAGGCTCCCTTAAAAACACCCGCGTCGGGGGCACCGGTGCCCGGAGAGGAAGGGAAAAAAAGAGCCGTTAGCCGGTGCACGGCACAGCCCTCCCCGCCCCAGCCCCCGGGCAATTGTTCCCTTGAGCCTCTATTAATGCGGGACATATGTTATCCACAGGCAGTAGGCAGCGGTAAGACTTTGCCATCTAACTTGTTGCTCAACTTACGAGGCGGTTCTCATCTTCTCATCAAAAGCCGCCGGTCTTTCTTCAGCCGTATGGACAAAAATGTGAGCAACAATGCCCGCCTCCCTTCACTTCAAAAGCCGCTATCGCGGAGGCTACCCAGAGAATTTTCTCCCTGCCTTTCATTCCCAGTTTGAAAAAAGGCACTACAGGGCCAAGGCGCTCCTAATACTCTTTGATGGGGATTGAATTCATTATCTCCAATAACACAATTGTGCTTGGCCAACGAAAAGAGCAAAGTAATACTCATCTAGAATTAGAGAGCGGGGCTCAGAAGAAAGGGAGCAGAAGGGTAAGGGGGGTGGGGGCATTTCAAAGGGAAAGGGGGGGGATGAGAAAACACCTATATCGAAAATCGGCTTGGAAGGAGGGGGTCCCCAGCAGTTTAAATTACAGAAGTGTATTAAGTGGTGCATTGTACGGATCAAGGCACGTTGGTGGTCTGACTGCGCATTCCTCCCTTTGCCGGCCGAGACGACACCGGCTAGGTTAGAGGCTCCGGGCTAGGTTAGAGGTTTCCCTCCTCGGGCTGGCCCGGGCCGGGGGAGGCCCGCCGCAGCTGCCCCGCCGCCCGGGACCTGCCGGGCTCTCCCCGGCCCAGGCCCGCGAGGCAGCGGGGCTGCAGGCGGCGCCCGGCCGGCCGGCGAGCGGGAGGCTCCCGGTGCGTGCCCGGGGGCAGCCGGGGCGCCTGTGGTCCCCGCCGCCCATCTCAGGGGGAAGGAGCAGCAGCCAGATGGGCTCTGTGAAACAGCCGCAAGCACCCCCCAGCAAAGCGAGCAGACACCCCTCCCACGCACCGCCACCGCCGTGGACCGTGGGGACGCTCAGAAGCGAGTCCTCGCAGGGAGCGGGGGGAGGTCTCAGCATCTCACCCCCCCACACACACCGTCCGCGGCAACGGGCGTGCAAACAAGCTCAGCCGAGTGTCAGCGCCTCCGGCGACGACAGGAACAGCCCGGGTCACCGTCGGATTCAGTTTTGTCGGTGGAGGGCAAAAGATGGGCGAAAGAATGAATGAAGGAGCGAATGAATGAATGAAGGAAGGAGCGAATGAATGAATAACACACACCTAAATAAATAAATAATCGAGCACAAAAATCAACCGATTGGAAAACCGCTGTGTTAATATGAGAGATTAAAATATTTGCCTGTTTGGCTTCCAGCGTAAATGTTTTCCATCGGATGTTATCCAAACAGGCTAATTTTCAAAGCCAAGCAAAATATGGCAGTGAGTGGTTAAAGGCACTGCGTGTGTGACGAGGGATTACGGGCCCTGCGCGGCTGGGGCGTGGGTGCGCGTTATACGCGCGGGCACAGGCACCCGCGGCCGCGGTGAGATGCGCTGAGGAGACGGACTTCCCTCCCCTTCGCCGTGTGTGTGCGCGCACCGGCGCGCCCGCCCGCGCTGCCGCGGAGTCCGCTTGCGCGCCCAGGCTCCGCAGCGGCCGCAGCCCGTGCCCAGGGCAGCCGCCGCCGGGGCGGGAGGCCGGGGCAGCTGGCGGGGCGGCGGCGGGCGCGGAGCGGAGCGGGCCGCTCGGGAGAGGCGCGGAGCCAACCCCAGGGCCGCACGGCGACCTCGGTGCCTCCGCCGGGCTCCCGGGGGGGATCGGTGGCGAAACCTGCCCTTTCTCCGGGAAAATCGATAGTGCAAAGGGCGGGGCGCTCTGCCCCGGCTCCGCGCGGCCCCGCGCAGCTCCGCGCAGCGCTCTGTAGCGCCCTCCCCCCCGCAGCGGAGCAGGGCCTGGGCTGCAGGAGAGGCGCTGAGGGCCGCGGCGCGGGGCCGGGGGCGCCTGGCCTCACTCTGCCAGCGGCAGCCGAGGCCGGGGTGATGCCAAAGAGCCGAGGGAGCACTGGCGTGGGGGCTGCGTTTAGGGTCAGGCCGAGCAGAAAGCTGCCCGTGAAGTGCCCCCCTCACTCGCACACGGCGGTCGTTGCGCGAGTGTGTGCGCGGGCGCGGTGGCCCCGCCGCGGGAAGGGACGGGGGGGACGGCGCGCTCCTGCCTGCGGGGCCGGGCGGCTGCGTGTGGGGGCACCTGGGCGACGCGGCGGGGAAGAAGGAGCAGCGAGGCTGAGCTCCCAATCGTCTGGCTTCGGAGTGGTTGTCAGACCGTGTAAACGGTGTCTTCAACACTATTTTTCCCGAGTGGGGGGGGTGTCTTTTAGGCACTGGCACTCGGATGGATACCTACACGGTCTGTCAGTGATGCAGAGGCCTCCGGAGGCTGCTCCGGGGCTCACCCGCTCCCCAAGAGCCAAATGCCGCTGCGGGGACCAGGAGTCCTCTCCGCCACCCCGCCACCCCTCCCGGCCTCTGGGACCCGGGAACCCTAAGGCGGAACGAGAAATACCATCGGTGGGTGTTGTGCCCGAAAAAGGGACACATTGGCCATATGGGAGAGAAAGAAGGAGAGAGATCATTTCTTCTAGCCCCCGTGAGGATTTCCTCATGTGCAATAACTCTGACCCCGTTGCCTTTCTGTTCACAAGGCAAAGCCAACCTTGACAGGACTGGTTTATGTGGATCCACACTCCTCCTTTTAAACACTCCCTGGGAAGGGTGCTCTCTCTCTTTCTTTTTTTTTTTCCAATGAGTGTGGACCGAGATTGCACTGACCTCAGCAGAGTCCGAGGTTCAAGGATTTCAGGATATTCCCCACTTTTTAAAGGGCCTTAGGAGGGTATTTTTATTTGGGAGGGGTGCCTTTGTTTGCTTAAGGAATTAAAAATTCTAAAAAAAAAAAAAAAAAAAAGGATGTCTCTGTTCCTTTGGAAAGCGGTAGCAAAATATTCTTGTCTTCTGCAGAAATAGGAGGGAACTTCACAGCCCTCCCGCTGACGTCTGTTTAGACCCAACATGTACGTTAGCGGGCTAACTAGGCATTTTACTGCGTTTGCAGTTTACCTCCCTGTGCGTGATGACTTCTCCAAAGTATACATTAAATGACCACACACTTAATGTCCAAGAATTACTTTTCACAAAGCAGCTTACCTTAACGATCAATGTGCCATTTATACTTTTACACAATAGACTTTAATTGTTACAAGGGAGCCCTTTGGTCTATGAGAAATAATTTGTTTTGTGCTGTAGCACAAACAGAGGATTAGGAGTTCAGGTAGGGAATAAGCAGCAGCAGCAACTTAATTCCTAGGCGACAAAGATCCTGCTCTCATGCCAAAGCTCTTTCTAGCAAAAGGCAGGGCATGGCACGATGGCACCACCTCCGGCCCCATGGGCCAGTCAGACATGAGTAACCCTGGATTTCTTTCCGTTTTAAATCTGCCCAGGTTTTCCCACCTTTTATCACTTCCAGGGCCAAGAGTTGCATATAATAATATTCAGTGCTAAGTAAAAAATAAACATAAGAGAGTCGCCAAATTAAACATAATTCAATTTTTAAAATATCAGGATTTAGCAAACAGAGACTGAAGGAAGCTCTGTGGATATAATTTTTACCAGCCCGTATTTCCAATGAAACCGATTGGATCTCAAAGCGTTATTTTCACTTGTATCGACCACGGATTTTTTTTCTTGCAGTCACTGGACCATGCCAAATTCGGGTAGGAGCCGCGAAGCGCGCCCGGGCCCAGCAGGGAGACCGCCGCGCTCTCCCGGCGGTGGGACGCGCTGCCGCGAGCTGGCGGCGCGTTGCCCGGGCCCGACGCTCGTCCTGCGCCTCGGGGCGGCCGGGCAGAGCACCCTTCACTGCCGCGCCTCGGCTGGTCGCACGCTGACATCCAGCCGGCCGCGGGGGAGGGTGTCGCCAAACACGGTGCACGGAGCCACCCGGACACTTCTCCTCCTTCGGAAACGCGACGACGAGCAGATCCCAGGCTCTGACCGCCAGCTTCAGCCTGCCCTGAAACTACCGCGGCGACGGCCTGTGGCACCGGGGTTAACCCCGGGGGTGGGGGTCGCGCCGGGCTGCCGCCCGCCGCCCCTGCCCCGCTTCTCCCCTCTCTGCCTTTGCTCTGGTGCTTTTCGGCACCAGTAAAGGGGAGGATTGCTTGCTCGCACCGTGCTCCCCTTGAAATAAATGCATAACCGAATAAAACCCAGGCACTTACGTGTTGGTGGAGCGGAAAGCGCGTGCACGTGAGAGCGTGACACCTCCGTGCGCGCGCGGCCCGCCTGGGAGCCCGGACGGGTGAGCGACGGCCAGGAGCTGTCGAGGTGAGCAGCGACGTCCTGGTGAGCGGAAGCAGCATCCGACGGCCTCCGCTTCCCGTGAAACCATCTTTTCTCGACTCCTGCTGTAAGGATGAAGCCAGCTGAGATCATTCCCCCGCTCGCCCCCAAGACCGCTAAGTTAGCCAAAAAGGCTGAGCAGGCATCTAGGGTTGCCGAGGAAGGGCTGCAGGAGCTCTGGCCTGCACATCCGTTCTGCTTTTCCATCCCCTGTGGTCTAGGTTAGCCAGAGGGGTTTCCTTCTGCCACTTGTAGGAATTTGGAAGAGACCGACATACTGGTGACTTTTTTCCTCCATTTGGACCTTCTCTCACACACACCCACACTCACACACATCACACCCACACCCACACCCACCACACCCCCCCAATCACCCCCCCCCACCACACACACACACACACACACACACACACACACACACACTCTCTCTCTCTCTCTCTCTCTCACACACACCCACACCCACACCCACACCCACACCCACGGACTCGAGGGCGAGAGCAGCACTGAGACAGGCCTGCAGGGAGGCACCTGCCCGGGCCTTTGCCACACTCAAGCAAAGGGAGGCTGGAGGTACCTCAGTGGCAGAAGGAGGGGGCCTTATGAGAAACTTTCAGGCTTTGATTATCAACCTTTCAAAACTGTCTTCTTACTCTGTGTTACAAAGCACGTGGTCTCCAAACCACGTGGAATTACTGGAATATAATAATAATAATAATAATAATAATAATAATAATAATAATAAAGTAGATAACATCTAATTAAATAATAACAATTCTGAATACCTCCAGGAGATGCACAGCACTTTACATGATGGAACTGCAAGAGCCACATACATATTTTTTAGCAGCTCTTTGGATTTTTAGAGCTTAGGAGAACTGTATGTGTTTTCGGCCTCATCTTGATGTTATGAAAATGTGTGTATTTTAGTTTTAGAACTTATCCAGGAATTTAAAAATAAAGAGGGTAGACGATATTTTTCACAGATTGTCTGACAGTGGAGGTTCTTCACAGAATAGTCCTGAACTCTTTTAGCAAGTACCTACTGATCTGAGAAACCAGAACATTTCCAGTTCGGTCTACCACATTGGCAGTTTTCACAATAACTTTGGTCTCGGGTAGCATGCAAGACGTTGCTATGTATTAGTATGTTTTCTAAGGCAAAAACGTAATTCCTATTGTGTGTATTGCCTCTGTTCTAGAAAGTCTGGAATAGAATAAAAGCTATATTGTGCATTAATTAGGAAAGACATCCATGGAAAGGAGTCACTCCTTTTCAAAATGTTTTAATTTCCGAAGAAAGGTAGTTGTAGCTAACCAGGTAGATTGCCTGTGACAGGGCAATTCAAGAACAAACAGTCAATACCTATTTTGGACAGAATACTTCCTAACAGCCAGGTCCTCCAGCCTGCAACAAACACACTGCACGTGTCGACGGGGTCATTAAGTGCAACAGTCCTGTTTCCACGCCAGTAGCCTTAGTAAGGAATAAAATAGAAGAGGGAAAACCAAAGAGAAAGCATCAATTGTCGTTATACTTAAAAAAAAGAGTCTTTTTCTCAGTTTTCGCCTGGAAGTATCAATAACTCCCTTCAATATTGAGCGGCAAACCACAGCCAAAACCCTATGAAAGTAGTCAGTATACAGGCACACGGAGACACAGAGCTCTTCAGTCTGCAGAAGGCACAGACTCGAGCTCTCCTCATCTGCAAGGACCTGTGCTCCATAAGCTTTGCGGTTTGGCACACTCAGCGCGCCTGAGCCAGTGTGAGCGTGGCAGGATACTTGGAAAATTAAAGATCTACATAAAAAAAAAAAAAGATGCTTTCCAGAATAACGCAGGTTTAATTAGAAAATCATCGCTCGGGTTACTAAACACAGGGCGCCTCAGAACGATCACAGGAGGAATTCAAGCACTTTTTAGGGTATTTTCCAGGGCGAAGGTGAACTGGCGGTGCCGGAGCGGAGCGCGGGGGGGGCTCGGCCCCGGCCCGCGCCCCGGCGGAGCCCTCGCAGCCCGGCCCCCGGCCCGCCGCTGTGAGCGGGCTGGCAGAGCGCGGTGTGCGCGGCGCCCTCCTCGGCCCGTCGGCTGCAACGCCAGCAGCGAGGTTTCGCCTCCTGCCGCTGCTCGGGGGAGCGCGGGGGGCGGCGGGGCCCCCCGGCCGTGCGGCCGCGGTGGTGCCGGGACAGGCACCCGCGCCGCGCCCCGCGCCCTTGGCAGTGCCGGACCGGCCCCTCCCGTCGCCGTCGCCGTCGCCGTCGCCGTCGCCGTCGCCGTCGCCGTCCCCCCCCGCCCGCAGGCACGCACCCATCCCCAGTGCGTGGGCGCCACCGACGGCAGAGGGTTACCGGCCCCGCAGGAGTGGGGGCGGGGAGCCCGATGCCGGGACTGGAGGAGGGGAGGGAGAGGGGCAAGAAGAGAGACCCTGCCGTGTGCACCGGGCAGGCGGGCGGCGGGGGGGTCCCAGGGGCGCCTCTCGGCTGCCAGCCCGCCCGCCGCGGGCTGTGCGGAGGGGAGCAGGATCTGGCCGCTCGGCGGCCTGTGGCTGTGCCGAAGTTCGCCCCGGCTCCTCAGAGCAGGACCTCGGCCCAGAGCCCCCGGGCTGCCGCCGCCCTGCCGCCCCGGCGGCCCAGCCCGCCCCGGTGCCCGGCTGCAGCCGCGCCCGGCCGGGGAGTCCCCGCGCCCCCGCCGCGGCCGCCGCTTTCGCTTCCCCTCGGAGCCGCTGTCGCTTCCAGCCCCCGGCGCCGCGCCGGGGCTGCGGCTCCCCGGCGGGTGGGTATCTGCCGCAAAACCGCCTCTACGCTCGTTTTCGCTGTTGTTTTGTTTTCTTTTGTTTTCTTTTTAAGCACGAGCAGTTCTATTGATCAGCGGTTTCATTTACAGACCGTAAAGGAACTCGTCTAAATTTGGCTTCCATATAAGCCAATGGTCGCCGTAATAACCGCGAAATCGAGCCACCTCCGCGCCGACGGGCATGCAGTGTGCGTGACCACGCTTGCCCCGTCCACGGCGGGTGTGAAATCCGAGCTCGCTTCGGGTTCAACTGAAACACCGAAATGATTCATGCTTGACCGTACGTCCTTGATATTTCTTATTCAGATTTTTCCTGCTTCCTCCCTGCCGTCTCCTGGTGCATTTTCGTTCCAAGGAGTCCTTCAAAACCTCGTGCAGTGTAACAGCAATGCTATATGCAGTATTTCCTTCAAGAGTTTTATTATTAGCCGGTCTAAAACAAAAACAAACAGCATTTCGCAAAACATCTTTTAAACGAAAAGCAGCCGATGGTTGTTTAAAAAGGGGAGGATACATGGCAAACTACTCGTGCGTTTAACGACATCCTCTCTTTCCTTGTAAGCTGCACGATATATCAGTCTTGATTTTAAACAGTCATCAATGAATGACTTCTGCCTTCAGTTCTAAGAAGTTTGCTCTCCAGATGACTGGCACCTCTCCTTGCTGGCACAGGGGTGGCACCACCCGCTGCCCTCTGCCAGGCGTCTGCCACATCTGCCTGCAGGCGGAGGGAGACGGCGCTTAGCGAAAAGGGCTGCAGGCAAAGCCAGAGCAGGACCGCTCTCACTCGAGACCCTGGGGAAGCAGGGAGAGGACCATGACTGCTAGAGCGTTAGAGAAATGGGAATGGGAACAGTGAGCAATGAGGGCATGGAGGAAATAGTCAGGATGTAGAAGGAAGGGGTATGAAGCAGAGGAAGTAAAAGCGGAGGGAGGTGGACCAAGTAGTTACAAGTCAGGAGAAAGTGAGAGATGTTGGCAAAGGGAGGTGACTGCAGGGAGCAGATGGCTGCCAGAAGATAGGGGACAGCATAAAGGTGGACCACGCCTGGGGCAGCTGTCTGCCTTTTCTAGGAAGCAAAAAGGAATAGGAAAGCCATAGACAAGCTGTTCCCCCCAGTCCAGAAGACAGGAGACATACAGTGGAAGTCCGCCTCTACATAGCAAACAAGGAAGCTTGCTTTTTTATGTGTGTGTCTAAGGCTGAATTTTGACCCCAAGCTGACGTCATACAAATCCAGGGTTGGCCACTTCCCTCTAAAGGCAAGAGAAATCCAAGGAATCCGGCTAAAAAAAAAAAAAAAAAAAGAGTTATTAATGTTTAAATACCTCCTGGTTTGGGGGGTGTAGGGAGAGGCTGACTCAGGGTTTTCAAAGACTGCTGTCACCTTTGCCAGTGGTCAGGAATAACAACGACTGTTTATTTACAGTACTCGCTGGGCCCTTTTTAAACCCTTGGAAGGACAGTCCCTGCTACTGCTCTGCACAGTCTAAGGACTAGGGAGATAGGATCGTGAGGGTGTTTCTTGCTATTATAATGTCACAGTGCCTCCAAGAAGTTCGTTTTAAAGCATGTAAGAGCATGTGGAGTGCACTACTGCACAAGTCCCAGAGCTATAGGCAACGGAGACGCAGGTTAGATAAGGGGCTGGTTGGGTGGAGCTGGTGAACAATGCACGAAAGTGCTTTTCTTTCACTGATCTTGGTTCAAATTAAGGTTAAATTCCAAGGGGAGTGTATTTTTTTTTTTCTCTCTCTCTCTCCAGGAAGAGATTTTAAAGGGCATCATTTTCATTTTCCAAAAAAAAAAAAAAAAATCACAAAAGAGAGATACATGTTAATACAAATGTAGCATTCCACAAACCAGGGCTAAGAGCTGATCATGTCAGTTTGAGCACCTACAACTTTCATCCAGCCAAAGCAAGTTAAGTCGTTTTAGCACCTGGCAGGAGCAGGATTGATCCTGCTGTCAAGAGATGGCTATAGCAAAAGCAGGACTTTATACAAGCCAGAGAGAGTCAATACAGAAAGAAAGCTGACATACAAGGGTGGAAGGGGGGGATTACGAAAATAATATATAGAATTTAAGTAATTTTTACTATAATGGCACAGTTCTTACTCTTTATGGCTTGGAAATCTGAAAGTAAATTAAATCTCATTGTGCATGTATATGACAGAGGAAAGTTGAATATGAAATTCAGAATTAAATCTACACAATTAGGTGCAGTATCTAAAGGAAAAAGTCAAGGCTTCCAGCTGGCCACTCTGAGACCTGCTTTTGTTGAAAAAAAAAAAAGTTGGATCAGCTTCTGCACAAAGCAAACTTCATAGAATTTGTTTTGCAACCAATCCATCACTAGTTTTCCACTTTAGAATCAATGTTCCAGGGCACTGTAAGAAAGTGCAATAGATTCTGTGTCATTCAAAAATCTGAAAGCAGAAATGCAGTCTCTACTGTGATAAGAGCTCCCGAAAGCACAGGGGCAAAGGTGGCACACATTTAATGCTGGCTTTTCTTTGGTATGACAAGAGCTCTTGAAAATCAAAGGGGAAATCTATGGTCTTGATCCTGTGAGATAGTAAGCGTTTGCTAGGGGGGAACTCTTGGCTTTCAAAGGAGTCAGGCTACGAGGAGTCCATAGGACCTCAGCCTACACACTGCTCTCTAACTAGAGCAGCTCAGAGTCATTTGTCAGCTGCGTGACTGCATCTGTCTTTTAAGAAATAGAAGACATCCAAATATGCTACATGCCAGAGCAAACTACCATTTATCCCTCAGTTATAAGGCCTCATTTGCCACATACACTGCGTGTACTACAGAAATGCAAAAAACAGCCTGCCTTTTCTGAGCTATTTTTCTCTCTTTCCCCATGAAAATAAAAGATTTTCCTGCATCAGTAAAATGAATGTCCTTGATACTGATCTTTGGTGGCCCTCTATTACTATAAGAAGGCTTCAACATGGACTTGGGAAGCAAGTGATTGCTTCATGTATCTTACAGGATTTTCCAGTTCAACATAGCTGTGCTAGGTGTACTTCAGCCAAAATGTTAACATCCCTAGGAATACTGTGGTTGACAATTCCTGCCACTTCACGTCACTCCACCTAAATGATAGTTCTTTTGAATGCTGCAGAGCACAGAACTCTTCACTGCACTGCTTAATTAAACAATAGTAATTTAGGGTCCTTCTATGCCATTGTTTCATGAATGCAGCCATTACTGATGGGCCTGAAAACTAAGTTACACCAGGTGACTGGATACCCCTCTACATGAGAGGGGAGCTGTTGTCAGCTATGGCAAAACCCAAGTGAATTCAGGGTACAGCCTCATATATTTTGTCTGCCAGGGACAGCAGGTTGTCAGCACTGGCATTTGGCACACTGCAGTTCTGTTCTTGTCATATCCTTGCATCTTTGAGCCCTTTTTTTGACCTCCTCCCTGTTGAACACGATCAGTGCAGTGTTTCTCAACCCCCTTTTCCATGGTCAGTGCAGTATCACTCTTCCTACTCACTGGCTGTCATCCCTTGCCGCCAGCTCTGCCCGCCTCTTGGAACGCTTCCCTGTCAGGCTCGTGCCAAGAACAGCCTCGCCCCCTGCCCATGAGCACAGCAATATTGCTGCCCATCAGATCTGTCCCCAGAATCACTTCTTTCCATTCACATTCCACTAACCTCCACCCAGCCACTATTCTTACTGGCCTAATCATCCTTTGACTTAGCTCAAATTACAGTGTAATTAAAATCACCATGGAACACAACTAAGCCAACAAGATTAACTACACAATCACTTAGCTTTTATGTAGCAGCCTTTCTAGACACCTACCTGGCTCCAGCTCTTTTGACTATTGGATAGTTACGACAGGGACCTATCTCTTTCTGTATCAGGGAAGATTCATGGACAAGTAACAACAATATAGGACACAGGCAACAGCATTAATGAAGCAGAGTTCATTAAAATGAACTTCCTAACTCTATTTCACTATCTTTCTTCCAGCTTACTCTTTCATTATTATTTCCTGACTCAAGTCATTTCCTGACTGGTCTCTTCCACATCCAGAAATCTTTAAGGGAAGAATGGACCACCAATACACCTCCTCTGCTGGGTTGTCTAGAACCCTCTGAAGGGTTTTCTTGCTGTTTCAGGCATTTCCTCCCCTGTCAAGTTTTACGTAGCATGCCTCCAAAGACTGTCAGTCTGAGTTTTTCAAGTATTAAGTGATGAGAGGGTAGGATACTGGTGTATCTCTTTTCTTGGTCAGGGTGTCCCATTTCATTTCATTTCATTTCATTTCATTTCATTTCATTTCATTTCATTTCATTTCATTTCCATAAGTTGTTTTCTTCTTTTAGATGCTAGCTTCTTTCCATTATCTCCTTCTGCCATACTTAATCTTCCTCTTTTCCCTCCATTCCCACATTCTTGGCTTTTCCTTTGTAATTCCTGTCTCCTTTTCCTTTTGCCGTCATCCGATCCTGTTCTTCATTTAGATCCTGCACAGCTTTCTTCTCTTCTTCTTTTTTTCCTCTTTATCTCCCTCCAATTTTCCTTTTAGCAAGGAAAATTATTTTGACTCCAGGCATAGTCTACTGTCTGAATTGCAGGCAGGTTCATTTAACAACATAGAGACAATTCAAGGTGACACATCTGAATCAAGAATGTAGGACACTTACAAAATGGGAGACTGCATCATGAAGCACATTGGCAGTGAGATGGACTTAGCAGACATACTGAACAACCCATGGAGCAGGAGATCCTGGGGTTATGCTGTGCCTTGGAGAACTAAGACGGTCCTTGGGATCAGGAAAGAACATAGTAAGAGCAGGGAGAGATCAGCTGCGTATAGAACGTGTTTGAGACCAGGAAAAGAGTATTGTGTCCTGCTCAAGCATCCATGCATCCAAAAAGTAGTATTCAAGAATGCTTTAGTGTCTGAACAATATCTAGCAGGTGATATCAGAATCTCACTCTCTTCAGTTTATCCAAGAGAAGATTAATGAAGATCTGTTCATAGTCTTCAGTTATCAGTATGGGGAAGGATTTGGGAGAGTAAATACATCTTTAAGTCATCAGGAAAAAGAAGTCTAATGAGACCTATTGGTCTGAAGATGAAAGGAAACAAAAAGAGACTAGAAATCCAGTTCAATAACAACAGTGGATTTTCCATGGTCCCTAGTCAAGATTTCATAATGCCCCACACAGCTGTAGTTCCACATGAAGGTCTGAGACCTGCTTTAGGAGTGGCCTCTCTCTCTCTAGCCCACCAAAGTAGTAATATTCTATTAGGGTGATGGAACTGATGCACATTTGATGGGTACCTGGCTTTTCTAGGGTGAGTGCATTAGAAAAGCAACAGTAAATAGAGGAGAAAGAGCCTGTCATATGTTTTTTATATGTCAAACTATTCTGTCAGGTAGGATTTCCCACCTTTAAAATAATCAATAGTTTTCAAAGACAAAGAAAACCTTTTCTTTGGAGTGACTATACTGCATGCACATGTTCTAATCACCATAAAATCATGATAGCTAGCTAGATACATGTGTTGCATATGAATCACTTAGATAGAAAAGTAGGTAGAATGAGAAACAAAGACATAATTTACAGGTATTGCTAGCAGAGGGGTGAAAGGAGGGAAAAGAACATGTCCATGATAGGTGGTGATGTATCTCCTACACATTCTGTGTCAAGACAGTAACACGTCATTGAGCCTGCCAGACCTTGGCTCTCTTTGTTACTAACGGATAGCAATAGTTACAGTACCTAGCTAGACACCTACAGCAGATGGTTTGCGAAGAGCCCTAAGAAGATAAGAAGTCAATAGCACTGGAAAAAAAAAAAAAGAAAAAAAGCTTGTAATGAGATAGTAGGTAGCAGGTGACCTGATAAAAAATGTTTGGCTACACAGGAAATGAGGGTGAAAGGGTGAAGTTCTGTATGAGACACCTTGTAACATGCACTATTAGTCACTTGCAGATCAAATCTCAATGACTGGAAAATTGAAAGGATAATGCCATTATTGAAAAACAGCATAGACAGTTACAACAGGCAGTTGTGGATTTGCTATATAGGAATGTTGAGAACAGTCCTGTGGGATTTCACAAAAACACACACTGATGAAAGCATATTTTCTTCAGGTGCAGGCAGTTCAGATTTGTAAGAGTCTTGCTCTAGTGGCTGCAAGAGCTCTTGGGAAATAAAGTTATCATGGGCAGACAAGCAAAATGTGGAGGAAGCAGGGCATTTAGCTGCTTGAAAAGCAATTGAGCTGAGTTTCTCCATTATGTGATCAAAGAAGAGCAAAACTGCGAAGCTTTCTGGCCTTCATTCCGAACTGTGTTATGGTGGTCATTGCTCTGTTCAAACGTTTGATGCTGTAGTTGTGCAGATAAGAGTCCTTTTCCCTCACCACAGATATTCCTCCACACCTGCAGCACAAACCTTAGTCAAGACTTTACCTAATAGTGTGAATTTGCACAACTCTCTCTTTTCTTCTCCTGCACTTCAAGCTATTAGGAGATGAGCAAGGTACAGTCCAACAGTACTATAAATGAGTGCAGTTAGTCCCACATGTAATGCCTTTGGGTCAGAATGTGGGAGCCACAGCCGAGCAGAGGGGACCTCCATCTGCAAAAGGCGAAACAGACCAGCTGCTCTAAATCCCGAGTAAATCCTGAGGCAGATTTCACTCAGGATGCATTGACATTTGTGTTCTGGTTCACAGTAGCGGTGCACTTTTGAAGCCACTCTTCCAGTTGGCTTCACTTTCTGTGCTTTGGTTCACATGCCAGAGCAGTCTTGATGCACTCAGATACCGCAAGGATGGTATGAAACTGGGAGAAGTGATCCCACCACAACTCGGCATTGCAGCCCAGGGGCCAGCATAGAGGTAGCCCAAAAGGCACACAAGCTGGTCAGGGGGTGCTCCACACCATCTGTTTTGCTCTAGGGATTTCCTTCTACTGCACTGTCTGACCTGCTAATCTAGACCTAGTCTCAGCTCTTCTAGCAGTTATCATTTGGGCACAGCCCTGATTCAGGCTCCTATGGTAGGTTACTTACTCTAGCAAGGATATGAAAAAACACTGAATGTAGTCAGATGGCCAGATTTTGTAAAGGCGTTAGGCAGAGATTTGATTGACCAGCATGGTTTCAGGCATGGACAGATGTTGGTTGCCGTAAATCAAAATAAGCAGGGGGAATGGTCTCAAAACTTGCTCTCAGTCCTCTATGGCCAGAGGCCAGCACTTTCCTGTCTGCTGGGACCACACAACCAGATCCCACCTTGAGACCCCAGCAGGATATGCAAAGTACTGTCACCCTCCACCCTCCATCCTTCCCGTTCTGCCTTGACCCCTCCTCCACCTGGCTCACCTGCACATACAGCATCACTCCTCATGGCCACAGCCTAAAGCTGGGCTGATCAGTGTTTATTTGGCTGGCTTTTATGGGGACCTGTTGAATTAAGGAAGCACTTACCTCAGTGTAGAAGAAGTCTGGGCCCAAGTAGTCCTGTGCTCTGAAGGGCCAAGTGAGCGTCTCTACCTTGGCAGTGTGCATGTGTGCACCAGGGGTGGATTCCTGCACACCTAGGAAAGGAAGGGTGAACTTGGGTCAACCAGTCAAAACAAAGTGCTCCTAGTGCTGAGTCTGTATGTTGCTGCTGAACCTCAGTTAGTGCATTCAGCGCAGCTGCCTGCACAGGAAGATATCGCTCTGGGGACAGCTGCTCCCAAAGACCACACTAACTCTTGTGAGCCCCATTCCTTATGACAGACCCCCGAAAAAGCCACTCACTTCACCAGTCTCACTGCTATGTCTTCAAATGCCCTGAAACTCCACAGATACCCTTCCCCTTTGCCTGCCTCCAGAGGAACCCCACTTTCCTCACTGCGAAGTTGAACTTTGTTGCTGCAGGGGTGGGAAAAAATAATATTCCTTAGGGTGACAAAAATCAATTTTGCTGACTGGGAAGTTGTAACCAGCTCCAGAGGCACTTCCGTGGCGCAGCAGCTGAGCATTGGTCTGTAACGCCTCAGATTTCAAGAAGACTATTATTTTGCTTAGAGTCTCTGAAATTCATTTTGTATATATAAAATTTGTTCTTACACATATGTTAATCTGATTTTATAACTTGACTTAAAGCAACTGCTGAGCAAATAAAGGCACATTAAAATATAATCACTACACGATAACTTTGCTATATATATGGCCCTTGCTTTTATTCATACAGTGGCAACTCACTATCTTGGACTAACCTGGCTAAGACAAAACCACTCTGACTGGCCAAGACCTGCAGTCTGTCTCTGATCAATTGGACAGAAGAAACAGACTTTGTAATCTAGAGGGTGGTAACCGCTAGAAATGCCATTGTGATAAAGAGGTGTGGCTGGCTAAAGGAGGTATTTCACCAGCACACCTCAGCCAGAACAGTACCTTTGCGTCTGGGTGTTATTGAACACCAGTAAAGGTGGTAAGAACCGCCTAGAAAATCCTTCATCCAGTATAGTCAGTTCTATTCAGGCCCAGTGTGAAGGGGCAACATAAAATCAAATGCACATGTAGGGATTTCTTTTGCCAATCTGGGGATAAATATCACTATTATTTGCTTTCCTTTTAAGTGTATGGTGAGATTTATTAATGAAAATCTTAGAAAGGATCAGATACTATTGATCATAATTCAATATTCACTATTTTGACATCATAACTTTTCATGTCATATTTTTACCAAAAAAAGCCTTGGTCATAGGAGAACTACTTCTGTTGCCGCATTTGTGAGTAGTAGAGGGGACACTGCCAACTGTACATATTGATTATAAAGTGACCAAACTAGATCAATGTTAATTAGCAGTGTTGTTTTATTTGAGATTTGGAACCAAGTTAGCTTACCCTATCAAACAAAAATTTAGTAAAACAAAATGAACACAATGAAATTTCAACCTGCCTTACAAATTTCCTAACCTTACACTAGCACATCGACTTTAACCTCAGTGGGACACCTGCATTCAAAGATTAGAACAACTGTATGTTGCTTTGACTTCCAAGAAGTTTTCAGGTCTTCTGTGTGTCTGCAAAGCAAAATATTTCTGTCATTCATCATAACTGCTTTTCTTCCTTTTCTATATTTGAAGCAGACAAAGCTTCCACGCTCATGTACTTTTGGTCTTCACACAATTCCTTTTTGCTGTTCTCTTGTTCAAAATTTAATTTGTGTCTTGCACTTCATCTATTATGCTGCTTTTGCAACAACAGAGCAGTCTTGATGTTCTGATTTGTACCTTCCTTGTCCAAAGGGAAGAAAAGAGTCCAAGTTAAAGCTATGATTTTCCAACATTTTTCTCAATTTGCTGACTGGATCACACATTGAAAGCTCATAACTCTCAGTCCAAAATGTATGATATGATATTTTATTTATCAGCCCTACTTTTTCAGACTGTCTGTGAGCCTAAGGTCCACAGCAGTGAGAACTTCCAATGGTAGAACTGGTCTGGCATACTGCAGTCATAGCTTGAAGTGCTCTATTTTCTGCATTTCCATCTTAAAACAAATTGATATAACAAATTCCATCATTGATCACATTCCAAATCCATACCTATTCTTGTGTCACCCTCTCTTGCTTAACTCCACTGCTCATGTTTAATAACTATCATCTCTAATGTTGCTGTTCTGCATGCATCACAGAACGCTAGAGATGAGAATGAAAATTTTTCCTATGCAAAATGAAAGAAACAAAGTTGATTATTTTATAGCGCATGTTAAGGCACCAAATATGGTGATCTTAGTAGCATGAGCATGTGTTGATGCAGACTTCCTACTGTTTGTTATTCCATTTCCAGTCTAGTATACTTCTACAGAGGCTGCATGTGAGTTGGTTAGCTGAGTATGTCCTCTGAATAACCTAAGCATCCAACTGAAAAAATTAGTTAACTTTTTGAAAAGGTGATTCTTATTGATATTTGAAGTCTTGCTCAGACACCAACTTAGATACCAGAAACCTCATTTCTCATAGACTGATTCTTGAAAACAGTTTATCTATTTGATTGCAAAGAACTTGTGAAATATTGGCACTACATCAGTGAATGTCAAATACCAATGAGCAAAGTCCTGAGGCTTCAGATCACAAATCAGAATAGTATCAAAGTAGTTTTTATTTTTACATCCTAATTTTTTGAAAAATTTCTTCAAGTTTGGCTCACAAATTAGTTCTGCTAATGCTTGTTTCATGAACAAATATACCAATTTGTTCTTTGAATCCTTTGGGAAAGCATTATATTTTTCAATTTTATGTGAAATACAGTGTGCACATTCATGGGTGGGTATGAATCATCGTGAGTTCACATAGCTTATACTGTGGATCTTCGTATTTTGTGCAGTGATATCATAACATTGCTTTAGCATGACTGGGAAGAAGCTGTGACCAGTTCTACCGGGTGTATTGATACTTTACCATATGACAATGGATCTGCTTCTGTTGCTTTCGTAAGCCATGAACTCCTGTGAACATGATACTTTTCGGACCTTTGGCCCAACGTAACCATGGAGGAGACATGCCAAACTCCTCCTGAAGGCAACTTCTCAGAAATTAGTATGACCCTTTGCAGTTGGTTCCTGACTGGGCAGTACACCAAAGCACATGCACTGAACTGGGGTTCTGGCAGGATTTAAACAAAATATAGTGGTTTCAATTTACACAGTCGTACCTTTTAAATTTCGGTACCAGTCTCAGGTTGAAACTTACCAGAAAATCAAAAGTGAAACAATTTTTTTTGTTGTTTTTAGAATTAAATATTAGACTAAATGTCCTTCTCCCCCACCCATTCTTCTGCCAAAGGAAGGAAAAAAAGAAAAGGAAAACAAAAACTTCAGGTGAAAGTTAGCTTTTCCTTTTCTTGAGCTATTCTGTTTCATCAGTTCAGTACATCTTCAGCCTGTTTTCTTTATTGTCTGGTCCTACATCCAACATCAGAGTTAGTACTTACACATCACAGTATACAGCATGACTAAGTGTAAAGCACCGCAGGATTCGGACACTATTCCTGTAGTTGATTAATTTTACAACCAAGTCTTGGCTTCCAACATGAACCATAAATTCTGAAGACACTTCTGGACTTGAGTTTCTTTTGTTTCAGGTGAATAGAGTTACCAGAGTAACCTAATTATTAAGTTAATGACAATATTTTACAATTATCTAAAAAACTCAACTTCTTTTGCAAAGACTACTTTAATAAAGGGATTATAAAATACAAAAGGGAAAGAGACAGGTAACCTGAGATGCAATTTTGGAATGCAAACTTTTAGTTCAAATGTGCAAGCTCAAACTTAACAAATGTTTAAAATATTTGAGTTTTTCAAACGATGCCAAAATAAACCATGTCTTTTCTAAAGACTACATATTTAGCTAGGCACTGGCAATGTAAATCTTTCAACCATTTCAAGTATTTGTTTAAAAGCTTCTCAGAACACGTGTGCTCCCAACAAAATTGAAGAATGAAATGTTTAGACCACTGAAGCTCAACAGCTGACTTATAATCAACCTAATACGAGAATAACACTGTGGTTTTTCGGACTTGTGAATACATTTTATTTACCAAAGCATGAGAAGAACAAATAGAGAAAGTCCAGTTCTTCAGACCTCATGTGAAATGGTAGAATGATAAGAGTCAGTACACGTAATGCTGCAATCATAGCAAGAACAGTATCAGAGAAACTGCCAGTCAGTGATTTAATGTGCCTCATAGTTTATTCTTGTACATGAGAAAAATCTTGTGGGGTACAAATCAAAAAAAGAAAACTAGCAGCTTTTATTTGGAATTATCCTAAATGAAGAAAATAAAGGCATAGAGAAACCTTGACATTTAGATAGCAAGTTCATTTGTGTATGTGGATTAAGGATGTTACAATTCTTGATCACCTGATAAGAATATTTCTAAAGCCATTTTAATTTGAAAATTAAGGTGAATGAATATCTTGTGAAAAGTCCTGTGATTTGGAATAAATAAATAAATAAATGTTTCTGTGACAACACATTGACATTACTAAACTATTTCAATATGATGGCTTATTTGTAAAAGCAGTTCTAATATTCCCCTACATTAATGATTAACTAATGACTCCTACTTTCTTGTGAATATATTTAAAGAGGAATCAAACTGATTTCATCTACAGGATTCCATTAACAGGACTGAGTTGGCTCTGAACTTTTGAAATATCAGCAGTTTTCCTGACACTAGTATAGAAAACCATGCTACCAATTTTGGGCTGTGGGCTGAATGAAAAACAGTACTAAATGACTAAAGGTCCACAGCTCTTTTCTGTTAAAGTTGATTTGTCACAATATTGTTAATTAGTGAGGGCTTAGGGAAGGCTTACTATGAATATAATTACAGTGCCGAAAAGCATTAAGAACGCTCTTATCCCGAGACAACGTGATGCTATTTACATATTTTACCATGGCATATATCAGAAATGGCTCCTAATGTGTAACTTGCTGCAGGATCATCCAGAGAAATACCCAAAATCTCATGAGGGAAGAACATTTCTGAGTATCTCAGTGCTCTTCAGAACAATCAGGATACTAATGTGACCAGTAATTACAACTGTCATAATCATTGCCTATGGCGAGCCACCTTTTGTCATGAACTGCTGTTCCATCAGGAGGCAAATGACTTACTCCTCCTAGTACATAATCTGATGCAATCTCATCCTTCTCTCATAAATTAGGACAGAAACAAAAATTGTATTTGTCTGTTATATAGGGCAGGCTTCTTTTTCACCTTCAAATCACTGGACAGAGATCAATCAGTTTACAATGAATAAGCTATGTAATAAAAGCCAGTTAACCCATGTGATGATTATCCCCTGTTTTGATAGGTCAGATGAGAACTGCTGCTCCCATTACACTGACAGGCTGCTGGAACTCTCACTGAGTTCAGTGGGGCCAGAAATTCACCTAAAGATACTAAAGGCTGGGCCCGACCTTATTGGAAGCTGTGCAACTTTCACTGTTCACTTCAGTGGGTGAAGAAGCAAAAGTATTTTGATATTAATCACATTTTGAAAACTATCCCAAGATGCATATGTACCTTTTTAGGGGTTACACACCTTTTATACCTGTCACTAAAGGATTTATCAAAGACTGCACACAGAGTTATTAGCAAGGAAGAATTAGAACCCAAGTGTTTCCGAATCTTTGCCTCTCAGCAGAGTAAATTTCCCAAGATCCTTCTCAAAGAAGACAAACATATCTAGCTGAATTTTAAAAATCAATACCTAATTTAATTATGATTCAAAGTCATTTAGCTCAAGGGTGATAAAAAAACATAACTAAAAACCTCATTGAATTTCAGCCTACTTGGTACAAGACAGAGTCAGGATTTTTTTTTTTTTCTCCTAAGGTACAATGTGACATAGGAAAATTAAGAAGCAAAATTATCATCTACTTTTGCAGAATCGAGTATTATCCACAGCCAGATGCTGCCTGGCTGATCCTTCTTTCCTAAACAGAGCCAGCTAACACGAGAGGAGGGAGGTCAAACAATATTGCCGTAAGAAGCCTGCATCATAAGATTAGTTGCTCAGAGGAGAAAAGAATCAGAAGAAGATGGGGATTTCTAGATAAACCTAGGTGAAGGAGGAACTTAGCCCATTCATGCATGGAAAACAAGCCCTGCTTCAGTAAACTTACATTTCCAAAGCAGCAAACAAACTTCCTCATCAAAGCTGTCAAGGAGTAAGAGTTCCTCTTACACGGATAAGTAAGTGGTTAAAAGTTCGATTAAAACTATGAATAACTGTATCATTTTCACAGTGGAGGAAAGTCACCTTATTGTCCTACAGGGATCCTTGCTGGAGCCCAGGCTGTTCAACATACTCAGAAATCACCTTGAAAAAGGGGTTAATTTGGAGATGGTGATGTTTGCTGATGATATGAAGTTGCCACGAATAGTAAAGATGAGCTGTGGGAAAAGATGCAATAGGAACTCATGATATTCAGTGAATGCACAACAAAACAGCAGATCAAATTCACTACCGATAAATGCAAAGCTATGCATTCAGAAAACAGTCCTGGCTTCATATACTCTACGAGGAACTCTGAACTGAATATCATAATTGACAAATGAGGCCTAGAATTATTATAGAAACAACAGACATCATCTGTCATAAAACAAAACCAATGCTAGAAATGATTACAAATGGAGGAGAGAATAAAACATAAAACACCACTATTCCAGCTGATAAATTGACAGTTTGTCCACATGTTGAATTCCATGGGCAAATTTGGTTCTATCTCAGTAAAAACATTGCAGAACTGGAAAAGAAAGAGATTAGAGCAACAAGGCCAATTAAAAACATGAGACAGCCTGTTTACAGGAGACTAAGGCTTCTGTCTGTAAATGAGATAATAGGGGAACAATGTGAAATACAGAGAATCACTAGGGGCACTGAAAAGGTATGAACAAGGAATGGTTCTTCACTGTCTCTTCTAAGACGAAAACTAGGTGATATCAAATTAATCTAGCTGGTTCATAATAAAGAAAAAGAAATACTTCTTCACTCAGTGTATCATTAACTACAGGACTTCTTGCCACAGGACAGAGTAGATACTAAAACCTTAAATGGATTAAAAAATTGGTCACAAAAAAAGCCCTTAAATGGTACTAAATAAAAAGACACCACATCTGGCTTGGAAAGCCCTTAAATAACAAATTGCTGGAGGCTGGAAGACTATTCTGGGGAAGGGTCACTAGCATCTGCCCTGATTTTTAATCTTTCCCAAGCATCTGCTCCTGATCATTGTCAATGTACTTTTGGGGCTATTTGGGCCTTTGGCCAAACATAATATGGTAGTCCTTACATCTTCATCTTCATTCCTTCCTTGGCCATTTCCTTAAATCAGAATTGGTTGAACAGCACCAACAGCTCAGGAGATCTTGTCTGTGCCCTAAGGTTCAGTGATGATAGTAGGGGAAAAAAAAAAAAAAGCAGTAGAGTCTTCCAAGCCCTGGACAGCAGCATACACCAGATAGCTAAGAAGCTGGAAGCTGGGGTTTGACAATGTTCAGATCCAGAAGCATTAAACTTCCCTGCTGCTAAGTGTTTGGGCTAGACTCTCTGGCTGTCTTGAGCACTCAGGAATATTCTAGAAGAGACTCTGGTAAATTTGGACTGAAGGAATGCTACCGATTTCCATGCAAGTGGCAAGACTTGGTGGACTGAAACTAAAAGCATCTTAGATGTGCAGACGATAAAGGTTTAATGCGGAAGTGCTTGGACAGAAAGAAATGCACCAAAATGTCTCCACCAAACCTAAATTAAAGTTTCATTTTCTTCTTCATTCTTCTGCTAGACTAATCCTTCATTACATTTGTAAAAACAAAATTTAAGAGAGAAGACAGCATAACAACACTAAAGACAAAGCAGAGTGACCAAGTGGAAGCCTTAGTAGCTACATTCACTCTGCTTAAGCTGGCTCATCCTAGGGGTAGCTTAAAGCCTCCTGTGCTTCTGAGAGTCAATACTGAATCTGGGCTGCTTAGAGTTTACACTTGCCCTTCTTGAGCATGGTTCTAAGAGCACTGAGCTGACCTCTCTGCTCAACTTCAGTCATGTGCCAAGGACAGGTAGAACACATGCAGGTGTATGGGTCACACACATAATTCTAGGGCTAACTCTGCTGTGTCTGTAAGGTCTGGAACAGTATGTGTGTACCTGAAATTTTTATCCTTACCCTTCTATTTTCCCACCTTCCTGTTGTCTTCTATCCTTCAGCCTTAGAGTTCGCTCTGAGGGCACTTGAGGAGTAAGCAAAGTGGACACTTGGCAGTCTGGCCTCAGACCCAAACTGGATGCTGCTCCTACATCACAGAGTACTAGTTTCTACTTGTAAGAAACAGGCAAAAACTTTTGTAGGAAAGGGATGAGACAGCCATTTTACACTGAAGATGTGAGTTTTGATTCTATAAGGTGGTCCTGAATATTTGAGAGATTTCCTCTCATAGGAATGAACAGAGGAGTGATCAACAGTAATCCAGAAAATTCCCCACTGTTTGAGATACCGTACAATGTTACAAAGCTTTCACACAGCAATATATGAACCTGTTCCTCCAGACACAGCTGCAGTTACTAGTCACAATTGAATGGGCTATGAGTTAGGGGGAAAAAATTTCCAAGACACTAACCAGAGATATTTTTTGGATGTGAGCCTACTTTATCAATTAATATGTTTAACATACAAATACTGGACTGTTTGTAATTTCAGAAATAACACAAGAGATTTAAATTTGGAAACTGCTTTGCAGGATTTTGCACCTGAAGCAGGCAGTATTCGAAAACACGATCAGGCTGTGTCTTACAGCAGACTACAGTCAAGTAACACTGAGAGAACAGACTGTTAAAATAAGCATCTACATCATTTTTCACAGTACATAGTGCCACAATGCATCTGCTTAAAAAAAAATATATGTTTGCAGTGAAATATTTCGACAAATCACAGAACTCAGCAGCAAAGTAGTTAAACATTTATGATTTGATTTTATCTCAGCTTGGAATGTCGCTGGAGTGTCCCACTTCTAACAACTGTTTGCTGAGTTAAGGCTTTAGTGTTTACACAGCGCTGAATGAAGCAGCCTGGTCACCAGATGTGAATGCTTCCTTAGACTACAGCTTTCAATCAGATCACGGTCCTAATGGTCCCTGCTCCAACCTTCTTCCTCAGGACGTCCACCAGCCTTTCCAACCTGAGGGGGGGTGGGGGAGAGGGTGAGGAGAAAATAAAGAAGCTAACGTTAGGAATGTTCTGGCTGAAAGAGACAGTGTTTGCACTGAACCAAGCTGTCCTGGTGGTGGTCACGCTAAGAAACAAAGCAGTACTGTAAAAGACAGACATTAAGGGAAAATGCAGACAACTTACAGAAAACTTTCTAACCTACAACCCAACCCCTTTGCAGTCAGTGATATCTATCAACTCACCTTTTCTTTTTTGTAGTATATACAGTATCTGAGGTCCTCATAAAGAATTAACACAAAATGCTAAGCAGCAATCTTGTTGCACATACACCTTCCTGTGTAAGCAGTACCTTCAGCATTTTTTTAAGAATTTGACTGGTCTATGGCTCCTGTAAAATGTAATACTTGTTCTTTTTCCTTAAAAAATACCCTGCTCATTATTCAATGCTGCAAGATACTTTTATCATCCATTTTATAAATTTATGCCTAAAATCCACATCAAAAGCTTTTTCAAAATGCACGACAAACCAAATTTCCAAAGATGCACACAAAGGTATTTTGAAGGTGGCTTGTATGACTGTTATGTCAACACAAATACAAAATAATTTACCATCTAAATAAGTAGGACAGAGAGATGCCTAATACTCTCTTAGTTTTAATGCATAGGGTATAAGCATGTCCAGCATCTCATTGGCTTAATTTGTTCTTTCCTTTGTTAAAGTATGTAGGCAAACTCAAAGTGCTAAATTTGCCCAGGGTTTTCCACTTGCACACATTTATCTTAAGCACTCCAGTAACCATGTATTCAAGCTATTTCTTCAATTTGTCTATATTTTATGGACTTCTTCAATGAAAGTTCCCCTCCCCCCTCAAAAAAAATAGTTGTATAAAACTAGACACTGAGGGCAGCAGAACACTTTCAGAGCCATGCCCAACATATTATGTACGCAACCTCCACAATAGTTCAGAAGAATTCCAAGTTCAAATAGTTTTATTCACTACTGCAAAGTTCACCATTTATTCTGATCTGAAAAGACAAATTAAAGAAAATATTTTATAACATGAGGAATGCAGATAGGAAATATAAATAACACAGCTTTACCAAAGCTGTAAACTACATTTGATCTAATGGATGCATTAATAATTTCAGTGCAGGAAAACTAGTTAACACATCTTGGATTTATTGCCACAAGTGACTAATGCACACTGTATGTATTGAAACACTCTCATTTTCCAGGAACCAGCAAGCACCATGAAGCTACACCTTTTATTGTACTCACCAGGTGACATAATTCCTGAAAGCTGATTAAGAATTCACCACCCTAAAGCCACCTATCACACACCAGGAAATATATGTGGAAAGTTCAGCTGGTTCTAGTTGTTGCACAGGGACACTAAAGAATCAGCTTTTCATGACTGCCAGTTTCACTTTCCAAGCACAGGTAAAACACTACTCCTCTCCCTCCAGTTTTCCATGTATCACTTTTCTTTCCTTTTTAATCAGCCAGTAACATTTTGTTCTGTTTTTCCAACACACGTCTACTGCACTTGCTCATCTTCATGGAGGCAGCATCCAGACAGTTATAACTTACTTCAGTCCTACACAAGTATCAAGTCAGGGCTTTTGCAGCTTATTTACTCCTGACAGCTTTTCTACATTGGCTAAATTAATGTTTTCTGGATTTTAAATATTATAACTTACAGTTACTGATAGGTCATATTTTCCTCAGACCCTACTGCTGAGAAGTTTATGTATTAAATCAGTTCTTAGTCCATGTGCAACATTTTAGAAAGTAATGACAGATCAGCCCTCGCTCGTAACAGCAGTGAGGACCTTTGACCCTTGGATGTTCAGAAGCATCATTCCAGCTTTCTCAATCACTTTAAACATCACTGGAGGTCTCTCTCTCAGTAGCATCTTTCTTAATGTGCTTCAGGAGCAAATCCCTCTGCTCTGAAACATAAAGGATGGGGGAAACGTCAAATAGCCTGGACAAACAGAAGGTTTGAACTGCAAGTTCTATTGTTTTCTGAGAGACAGCAGAAAAATAGTAAAATCTGAGATCACAGCTTATTTAAACTGCAGTTCAGTTACAAAGAAATGCTGCATGGCTTATGCATGCAGGGGAAAAATAACTTCAACAATTGAGGTGTCTTCAAGGGAGATGTGTTGAGGGTCACTGCTTACAGCCTGTCCTGCAAAGCGCTTAGCTGTGCACCACTCTGTGACCAACCAATGACACTGCACACCAGGGCAGACAAGCTGGTGAAGAGCTGCCCATGTTTGAAGAGAAATACCACTGGGATGAAAGTAGCTGTCTTCTGTTTAGCCTTGAAACTGTCAGGCCTCATTGAAAATAATGAGGCTTAACAATCATAGCTTCTGCTTTTCAAATGAATGATGACTGAAATCATCAAAATGAGGTATTCAGTAGCAAGTACGAACTGTGCAGAGCTTATTTGCCTTTTGTTTCAGTCATGTGTGGATTTGCAAATTTATTTATTCTTTATTAGAAGAAAGAAAAAAAAGCAGCAGGGGATTAAGAAACCATACCTTTGAAAGAGATCTAAACAATAATGTAAAAGAGAAACTGCAACAGCTATTTATAAGATAAAATAACAGAGGACAAAATTCACCCCTACACAGCCACAAGACCCAATATACCACTGAAATCCCACTTAAGCCTACAAAATAATGCTACGGGCTGAACCAGTGGTTAATAACTCTTGATACAGGCCTCAGGGGGCTTTTGGGAATGATAATCCTGGACTCTTTGTTCACCAAGGGTCCAACTCTTCCATCCTGACTCACAATAAGAAGCATTTTTCCTTGTGAGTAATAAAAGACAGCTAATAAGGCTGTTTGTGTAAATGAGGTACTACCTGCAAGGGATGAGGATGACAGAATCACCCCTTATTGATTAATCTTTGCATCAAGCCTGGTGGGTTACTGCAGCAGCTCCTTTCAGAAGCTGAGCATTTTAGCCTGTGGTAAACTATACCTCAAGATCAAAAGTAACCTACAAAAGTATCAGACTAAACAGCAGAATAAGAGGTGTTGGGAATTACCCTAAAGCTCTCAGTTTTTGCATTTTTATTCAAAATATGGAAGACACTGACTTGAAGAAAGCAACTTTTATAACTTTGTGCTGTCATGATCCACCAGTGTAATGCCACCGTATTTTATTTAACTGAAAGCAACACTGACTACATTAGACTGTGTCCTAAGGCACATATTTAGCCAATATCATTTGTCTTTTTGCTATGGTGGCTCTTACATGGAGAGGAAGGGCCTGGTGAAGGAAACACTCCTAGTATAAATTGAACATGTAATATGACGCTATCCTCTCCCAAGTTGTAAGTATGGACATTCATTGAATTTGCATCTCATGAAGGAAGACAAATTCTGGTCTTCTCTTCTTCCAGTTATTTAAGACTGTGTTCTCTTACCTATGTATAAACATCTGGCAAAATGCTTATAGACAGCATATGTTGTTATATGGTGTGCTCTTGCACAGTTCCTAAACATCTTGACTTCCTGCTATGATTTTCAGCAGCTTTATAGATTTCCCTTCACCAATGCTTTTTAGACTACCACAGACTAAAGGAGAGCTAGAAATCTTCAGAGACTATTGTCTCCTTTGAGTATAAATCATTTTGGTTATACAATCATTCTTATAAAACAGACTTGAAGTTCGTATTGACAGAAAAGTTTGTTCTGGGAGCTCGAAAGCCAGCTGTATAATTGCAGAAGTGTTACCTACTGGTTCAACCACTCTCTCTAGTGCTGAGTGCCTATGTGCATTTTTGGCCTGCTCTCTTTCAGGAATTTTGCTGAAGAAACGTAGCTTTAATCTGCAGCTTGGGCTCAGCAAAGCTCTACTACTGCTTAAATCCAAGTAGATCAGTACATCCTCCCACATCGTACCATCTCTGGTCAAACGCTCTCACTCTGAACTACAGCAATGGCCTTTAACCACAAGTTCTGAATATGATAGAGTTATCACAGATTGATCTTCCAGGACATCATGCCTCAGCAATAGCCAAAATGCAAACCCAATGGAAAAAAAAAATCCTTCAAGTAGCCCATGTCCTAATCTACAAGGCAATACAGAGACTAGTCCAAAACAATAGACGGAGAAGTTATAAAAATAAAACCCTCCTGGATTTTGAAATGCTATATAAAGGCTTATAAACCTAAACTATAACCCTTGGTTATCTTTCTAGCAGATTAGATTAGGTGTAGGCTATGAAGATGGCTTTACTTGCACGATTTCTGGCTTCTTGCGGAATGTGTTTTGCTAACACTAATTCCCTTTAGAAGCCAAGCATTTTAAAATATACTAGGTAAATAAAATGCATTGGACAAAAGCATTACAAGCAGCTTAGCAATAGGGCTCAGTGAATAACTGACTGTTCCGTGAGTGGTCACACAAACAAATTCACTTAATTTCATGTCCTAATTAAAAAAAAGTCTTTCCTTTTCCTTTCTTTTCCTTCAGTTTTCCTCTTGGATATATTTCATCCAATCAAAAACAGAATACTTCATTTTCAGGCATTTTCAGTAAAAGTCAAGGAAACAAATGACACAGAGAAGAGAGGTTGCTGTGATACCAGTACTGTTCTCATCCAGAAACCAGTCATTTGGACAGGATTATTTACTCAAAAGGCTGGAAGAAACTAGTTTAATTCTTCTATCTGTACAAGGGAATTGGAGTCCAGCTGTTTCCCTCTTAAGGTAGCAGCACTTTATAAATACTGGGTTCTGGGGTGGGTTGTTTTCAGTCTCAATTGTTGAAGCTGCTCTGCATTGAATAAAATCCTTAAATATTCACTGGACTGAAGCCTGGAATGTGAGGGTATGACCTGGCAGGTGAGTGGCCTATCTACCATGCTACAGAGGCATTCTCCCTCTTACTTCTGTGTTGCTCACTGAATCTTTAATTATTCTTATTCCTGAGTTCAGGTTTTATTTTTGGCACCTGGAAAACCTACCTTTTCAACAATAATAATTTTTGATCTACTCGCTAAAAACATTGCCTGGCTGCATTTAATGGGTCATATACCAGCCTGCAACAATTCCTTCATAAATCTTTCTGTGAAAGACTAGATATGAGTTAGATGCATCAGGCTGCTTCTATTCTGCCTAACAAACTTCCCTCTGCATCTTAGGTGTTTAAGACTGGGTGTCTTTCTAAATGCTACACTGGAGTTCAGCAGTGGTTTTGAACCTGATGCAGGAATTGCTAAGCAAAATTCTATGCCCTGTGTTAGACAGGTGGCTGGAAGGAATGATATTAATGGTCCTTTCTAGCCTTAAACCATGAGTCTTAGACACTGATGCAGCAGCATCGGCTAGCTCTAAATTGTGGTACACCACAGTGTTGAATCTAATTACTCCAGGCACTGCCGCCAATTCCTGCCTGCCCAACAGTGTTTGTAATGTCACTGCAGAAAGTATGTTCCATTAAACTTACAGGCCTTCAATTTGGCAGGGCAAGCCATTCTCCCTCAGAAAAACACTGTGACAAAACAAGCATTCCTATTAAATCCCTTTCAGCATCTTCTCAACCCAAAAGAGTAATTCTGTATATGATTAAACTTAGAAGCAAATACAGCCAGTTGGGCTCCTGACAGCAGACATATTTCAAAATAAACCTGGCTTACACAGGCCTTGGCTAAAATATTAAGCCTTTATCTGTGGTCCACAATAACTAATCTTGTCAAATTGTTTGCTTTCTACCTTCTGTTTGGAAGATTATGAGCTAGCTCACCACTACTATTCACCTTGTGCCATCACTAGCAGCAGGAAAAGTGAACGGTAAACAAAGTTAGTCTGTTTTGACAGCATTTCACTCTGCTTTGTTTGATGCAAACTGCTGCACAAGACAGAATAACACGGAATCAGAACTTCTGCATCTATGTTGGATTTAATGCCAACTTGTGAAAGGTACTGCTGCTTCTTTGCTTTAAAATGCTTTCTCAGGACAGCACACACTGATTTTCTAAAATAAGTGAGCTCATGAAAAAGAAAACAAAACCCTGAAAACACTATATGACCTACAATATATTTATGATTTAGCCCAGGCAGGGACTCTTACTATTGGATGGACCATTCACATCTGATGATGTTGGTGATATTGAAGAGTTAAAAAATGAACAGCAATTGAAATAGAGGATAGATCGACGTATTTAAGGCCAAATGATACCCATCAGATTATTTAATCAGACAACAGAATTTTACCTAACTACTCTAGCTTCAGTCCAACAGCTTATATGCTGGTTTTATGCAAAGTTCACTACTACTACTTGTGCATGAAAAACCTTTTCTATATCTCCTTCCGTAAGCTTGAATTACTTTTAGCACTGACAATTACTGCTCCCAGTCATTTGGTCACAGCTAGTCTCCTTCTTAGAAGAAATCTTGACATCTAAACCTATTCCTTACAGTGATAGCATTTTCACAGTGTATGTGCTGATATAAAAAGGGAAGAAGGGAAGGGTCTGTTTGATTTTCTTGCTAAATACTTCCTAGAACTTTCTGTCATGTGCTTAAGAAAAGCTAGCAATTTTACTTTACAGCTAATATATCTTCACCATAGAAAGTATTTTGTCACAGTACTTGTTCATTTGGAAGGGGGGGGGGGGAAATATTACTTCCAATCAAGTCCTGTCCTTCCCTTTGGTAACTGTTTGCTATCATCAGAGTCATGTATTACAGGCAGGCTCATTCTGACTCTGAACAGTTTCCCACCTTTTTCTCAAGATCAAATCTCAGAAAAACAAATATTCTTTGCTTTGAACACTCACAACACAGAGGGAGGGATGCTCAACACTTGACGTAAAGTGCAGAACTTTATGTAAAAGCAGACATCAGGTCTATGTTGCATGATAGGTATTTTACATGTGGCAAAAGAGTGTGTAGAGAAGTGAGACAACTTGCTGAACCTCAAGCAACCAAGAAGACTGGAAAAGACCCACAAACTTTTTTACATGTTTAGTTTTATGTATAAGTAATCTTGAGCTGAACTGGGTTCCTCATGTGTACAAAAAAAGAAAAAAAGAAAGCATAGGCATAAATGCCTGCAGAATTAGAGCCTGGAATTGCTAGATAGAGAGCCCATCACTCTCAACTTCTTAATCCATGCTCTGTGCCACATCAGCAAGTAATGACTAGCCAGTTCTCCTGTTCTATATCCAGCTGAGGAGATGCACTTCAGAAAATGGAATCAGGACTTACTTTTTGGAGGATTTTGTTTAGTTCCAAATCCCTCTTCAGGAATACTTAAAAACAACATCAAAAATTAATCATCTGAAACAAATACTATTTCAGACCTGCTCAGAACAAACGGGATTCCTGATGAGATGCAGGATGAACAGCCTTGATGCACATTTAAGGATCTGTAGGGAGTGGAGACTCCAAATAACACTCTCCAATAAGAGACTCCAAAAGTATCAGCCTGAAACCACATTATACCTTTCTGCACGTTTCAAACAAGCCCTCCTTGTAAGGCCAGGTCTGAACTTCTTAGTAGCCTATTCCAAGCCAATCCCACCCCTTTTGCGCATGTTCTAGTCCAGTCTCATTTACAGTGAGTTTGCAAAATCTCAAATACTAACATACTACCCAGGCTGTTTCTCAGTGCATCCCACCAAAGCACAACTCTGGCAGACTCCTCTTGATATCATAAACAATAAAGACAAGACTGGCTTTTTTCTTGATTCCACAGATATTCTACAAACCTGATGCAGACTTGCTGGCTCTAGACAGCTCTCAGTTATGTTCTGCCTCCCTGAGGTGGTTCCACTCCGGTGACCAACAGCAATTCAGAGCTTGTGGAGAGAAAATTCCTTCATGTAAATCATCATCAAATCCCTCCACTATACATTAAAATTCATTCCTTTTACATAGGTTTGACGTATTTCAGTAGACTTTCCTTCCTGGCATAATTGACGTGATGTTGCCCAAGCCAGAATGAGTTCTATGGCAACAGAGGGATCAAGCAACAATAGGAAAGGGTTTGGATGTAAGAGAAAAGCATTTAGTCAAGCTCTCACTTGCGATAACTCCTTCATAATGGGCCTAGACTGGTAACTGAACTCTCCACCCTTCTGGTGTAATCCAGTATTATCTGTCTAATCTGTATCTTGTCCACAGACTTCTCCTGGATTTAGAGTGACTCATACATAGCTACACTTCTGAAAAATATTTCTAGAAAAAATAAGAGCAGCCTTTCCTCAGTGATGGACAAAGAAAATATTAACAGATGAAATATTCTACCTCCCTTAATGTTTAAAAAATATAGATAGATGTTATTAGCATTAAGCATGTCTCTTATGGTGATCTTGGCATGGGGTCACATTTGCAGGGGCAAAACCAGAACATATGCTTAACTGTTCATTTGCACACAACAAATCAGTTTTTAAAATACCCCTTGAGCATTAGCACCCAGACCAAAGTGTCTTCTACACATGCATAGTGCTCCTTAAAACACTACATAGACTTTTTACTAAGTTATCAGTCATTTAAGGCCACTAACATAACAACAAGCTTTCACACTTTTAAGCTTCAGTAACCTTTTCCACTATCAGGCATATACACCACCCCTGAATCTCCCCTGCGCCATACTGTCAAGACAATTCATATTAATTTCTTTTGCACTGTCCTTCTAAGACCATTTTGTTCCATGCTCCCAATAGCCCACTGGGAATGAGCTTTGGAGTCAATTTTCTCTCCTCCTGCTCCCGTGAGGTCAAAGAATTCTTGAACAAGGCTGAAACAGGAGAGCAACAGTGGACCTTCTACTCAATTTGAGGACAGATTTAATTTTTCTGCACTGGCACGCTGGCAGACTCAAGCCTTGGTGCAATTCTGCTTGGTAGTGACATGGACAATAAGCTGTAGTGGAAAAACTTTTTAGCTTCCGCTGATAAAAACTTAAAAGCGTTGGCTTTATGCCAAAATTAATAAAATTCTTTACATGCTTAGAGTAAAATATTTTCTCAGTGTTTAAAACTGGAGACTTGTGAGATGTCTTCTGTGCTGAGTTCCCCATTTAGGATATCCCTTTTACCAGATGCACAGCTATTACATCCTTGAAATGATTTATATTATTATTTTACTAAATAAAAGATAGAGGTGATTAAAAAAAAAGATGTCATATGAGAGACAGAATACAGTGCTAAACAAGCGTGAATTGTAAAATACGTATCTTCAATATCTGCAATGTCTTCCATTCAAAGGCTAAATTCTGATACTTTCTGTAGGCAAAAACTCCATAGAATACAGAAAACATTAGAAAAATATAGAAAATATAGAAAAATAGAAAGAGAAAAGATAAAATTACATCCTAAAGATGCATGCCGTACAACAACTCAATGTCTAGATCTTTATCCTTCCACCTACCTCACATATAGCAAAAAACTATAACAGGAAAGCCAAGCAACTTGCCAATAAAATAGTGGCAATGACGGGGTTAAAGCTGTTGTTAGCTTTCATATCTAAAAACACAGTTCATGTGGTCCACAGAGTTCAGTTCTCCACGCAATTCCATTTAAAAAATTAGTAGCCATATGAAAAAAATGGCTATTTCTTTAATGATTCAGTATTAGATTAGAAACATGAATTGTAATTTTTTACTTGGAGACCTAGCTCAGTAAACGCATGCTTAATTTTAAGCAGTGAAATAATTTCAATGATTTCAACTTTGCTTAAAAATAAATGCTTTTGTGGATTGGGTCTGGTCAGTAATTTCCATTTGACACTGTAAAGAACTATTCCATCAATTCTCTAGAAATTTATATGTAATTCAGAAGCTTCAGCAAGTCTGAGATTTTTGCTGAGCTTCTTCACATACATTTACAGTATTCAACTTTTTGCATATGCTGAGAAACAGTATGAGTATTAACAGAAAGAACCGCAATTTATTTTTATGCCTTCAGCCAAGCCACAAATAAATGACTCTTGCAAACAAACCAAATACTATTTAGTAACGGCAATGTAAATGCCATGGATTTATTTTATTTGGATATAAAATATTAAAGTAAATGATTATTTACTGTGACACTCATTTTTTTGGCTTAGAAAAAAAAAAGCAAGTTTCAGAAAAAGCTTTCCTGTCATTCTTCAAGGAGCACTCAATTTGCTTTTCAAAGATTATTTGATAATTTGTCATAGCATGGTTAACTATATGCTCACAAATACTACGTCAGCATGCTTCTTCCTATTGGGCAAACAACTCCAAAATCTAATTTGTTTGTTATTGGTCTTACTGAATATTAGTCTTTGCAAGTCTGGTTTACACCATTTATGTTAACTATGCCAACATTGTGATTTTGTTCTGAAGTATTCCACAACAAGCTGATATTATACAATACAAGACCAAGAGCTAGCTGGTCCAGTTTACTGAGTATACTCAGTGTATTTTGCTACTGATAAATCAATAAAACCATGTTGTAATCTACAAACTTCCATCTCTGTGAAGCAGCTATAAGCAAACTGTAAATGAACACACAGGTCAAAAACTGGGATGCTGTGATTATATTGACTCTGAAAACATTTGACTTTCACAGAATACATTCTAGTGTTTGACAGAACGAAGTTTCAGCACTGCTTATATTTTCTTGAAAGACTGAGATGATAAATATTCAAATGATGATAAATATTTGTGTTTATATTGTAACTACCTATACTTTAAGAAAACAATAGCTGCACTCCAGTCTACAACTTATAGAGGTTAAGTAAATGTAAATTATAGCTACCCAAAGAAAGTAAATATCTGACTTGGATTGTCTGCTAAATTCTGCATTCTTCATCCATATGAAATTCCCTGCAGTCAGTGGATGTCCTGGGTGTGCAAGGAATGCACAAAAGACTTATCTGTACTTTCCTTCTGGCTGGGATTTCCTGTCTTCATTCTGCTGGGTACACCACTGAACATAATGCTAGCAATGACCATAAACTGTCAGATGCTAAAGGCCTCACTATAACTTATGACACCTAAAATATCTATAAAAATGATATTCCATGATCTGCCCTGGCAATATAATAGATTACAAGTGTATGAGACTTTTGGTACAGATACGATGAACTGATCTATTAAGGGCAATCTTAAAGTGAAAAAAATTAACAATCATTAGTACTACAAAGGGTCTTAACTGTAGTAATTTTGAACATTGCCAAATCTGTCTTTCAGGACTCCAGTTCTCAGAATGGGAACTACAGCTCTGAGTGTGTTCTACACCTACGCGTTCTTCCTCCAGCGCACACAGAGAGCACTACAGCAACTTGGGATGGCATTTGTAACAAGTGGCACAAGAGAAGGGCACTCCTAAACTAGCCAAGTAGGATTTTGTTGTTGTGGTTTGTTTGTTTGTTTTTGTTTGTTTTTTATCTTAGCCCATCAGTTTATGTGTCTTCCTCCAAGCTGCCAAGAGGTCCCCAAGTGGCCCTTCTCTAAAATGAATCTGAAGCTACTTGTTTCTTTTTAAGGTGACAAACATAATGGTGGTGCTAGCATTCCTCCTTTTTAAAACAAGTATAAAAAATTGCACTGCTTGCCAGGTAGAGCATTCAGCCAAGTAGAGGAAAACTTGGTTTTAACCCATGTCTGTGACCTCTGAGGCAGAAAGATCTTCTCTACTTCTCATTTTGAAGATGTGAAATATTACTACCTGAAGTTATGATTCTGTGGGTGGTGATCAAGGGCACTCACTTGGAAAATGAGAAATGTCATTTCCAATACTGTCTTCATATTTATGTTCAGTAGGCATTGGATAAAACTGAAAAAAGTCCTAAAGGAGAGGATCAGATCTCACCTCTCAGAGGTAAGTAGCCCACTCAGTGCTCTCTGATCCAAAAGCCTGCTTTATTTTCTGCTGTGTGGCACAGCTTCAGCATAAGAAAAGGACAGCATCCAGGCCAAACCTGGGCAGCTAAAACATCCCCTTGAGACATGGGAGATCTGAATTAGGATTTCCTCAGACAGAAGAGGAAACTCAACTCCTTTCTGTCACATCCTGGATGAGTATGCCCACTCCCAAACAATTGCTTAGAAAAGGAGGGAGGGACACAGACGCCAAGGAAACTTTTGAAAGGACATGGCTGAGGTCACTCTGCTTTGTGTGGATCTCAGCAAAACCCTTGTGCATTACTCTGTTTAGCATATGTTTCTGAATCTGTCTCTCCAAAGAAACTGGGCAAAAAATGACAAAGTTGATTGTTTTGCATTTTTACAATCAGAAGTTTTCCATTTATGCTAACGTAAGTCCTCTCTTCCTTGGGTCAGGAAGTAATCGGTATTAATGGTAGGTAGCATCAGCCATTTCCTCTATCACAGTCTGTAAATTCTAACTGGACTGTAACTTGGAGTATGCAATTCAAATTGGCAGGTGAAGTGTTATCCAATTAAGATAATATAAATCAGTGTGAAAAATATATTAAAGTTTTGCAGAAGTGATATATTTCCTTTTGTACAGCATGAATAATACCTTAGACATACCAAGGGAAACAAGATCTGCCTAGTGATAGAAAACATTGTATACCTCGAACAGCCCAGAGAATATGCCACAAGTGACTGAATTTGTTCAACTCACCTCAGATTTGGACTCCAGTCCGATATATTATTTCCTCTATAGAGTGAAATCAATTTTTGGTTATAGCTTTGTCGAGTTCCTCTGAAGTCGAACATAACCTCACTGACTTACTCAGTTCTTTTACTAAAACAAATAGGTATCTCTACATGACTTTATAATTCATGAAGCTACCATGCATACTAGTGCAGTCCAAGGGGAATTTTTTTTTGGGAGTCACTGGCTTTACTACAGAGCTTTAAGCACCTAAATAAATTCTGTCCATACTATGTACTGCTTTCCGTATCACACATGACTTCCTTCACACATTTCAATTAGTCTTAATTCCTCATTAAACTTAATCCCTAAAGCAGACCATCTCCAAACCTATTGCTCCCAAATCCAGTAATTTCATACTGACTGTCACTGCTACTATAGTTAATGGTAATATATAGTTAATGGCAATATTTTCATATATGACATGAGATGATTCTTACTAGGGTTTTTGTTTCAGACTTTCTTATGTTCCTATTCATGCCTTGCATGCCAAAGAAACTTTGCATCAGCTGTGCTACACTCTGCAGAATTCTTTGGGGTATGTGGTAGTTTTGCGTGTCTGGGAATCTTCCATCTGGCTAGCGTGGGTTTCCTAAACACTATAAAACCCCGCCTGTGGAGACTGTGGAGATCTCTTATGGGCCCCATGGAGCTCATAATCTGCTTTTAATCATTGCATGAAGCAGCCAGCACATCAGTCCTCATCAAGCAGTTTTGTTCCACGTTGAATCTCCTTTAAGAATTTCTGATCTAGTTCTGAAAGTCCCGAACTATTGTTAATTTTCACTGGTATCTTAGACTGCTACATGAGTTTCCTCCTTCTCTCTCCCATCAGTTTTCTTCCATACAGACTCTCAAAACCATTGACTTCTATCGCTTGTTATAATAGTAAAAGATTATTAGCACTTTGCCCTCACTCAGCTGTCTTTTGAACATACACACCAGCATCTGTTTCACAGTAAACTACAGGTCAGATCCTTAACTGGGACAAATGAATGTAACTCAGCACAATAGAGCTAAGCCAATTTACTCTAACTGAGAAACTAGCTCTATATTTACATTCTTCAACAAAACATCAGAATAAACTTACCATTTCAAAATGCCAGCACCAATTAAATTAATCCCTCTATGATATTAAAAGATTACCAATTATTCAGCCCCCACAGAAATTCACAGCAGCAGACAGCACAGTGCTTTTCATTAAAAGCAAAATCACTTTTGACATCTGCTAAATTATCTACTGACACAAATCAGTGAAACTATTAATATCTACAAAGTTGTACTTCTGGTCTCCAGTAGTTAATGTGTTGATCTAACATTCTCCATAATATATTTTTGTAAGTAAAAAAAAACCAAAAAAACAAGCAGTCTAGTTTTAATAGTGGAGTCTGAACATCTGAAGGTAGTATCTTAATAAAATAACTCAAATTGCATTTAGTGTTTTGAAAGATGAAAACTACAGAAATTTATCTCTAAAATTTAAAATAAACTCAACCAAGTTCTCTAACATTTGGTGGTTCCTCCAAAACAAACAGCGTTGAATCCTGGTGAATGTACAACTTATTTCTTTCATGCAGTGCTTCTGCCTGCAATTTCTAATTAACTAGCTCCATTCTTATTTACAACAAGTGACTGAAAGTATAGAAGCTACAATGTATACTTCAACTAAATATACGTAGGCATGATTTTAAAGGGGGGATAACTAGTTAACAACATTTGCATGGTACAAAGCAGTTCAGTCAGTATAATAATTCAGAAATCTTACTTTTAGTCTGTTCCCCACATAGCTGTGCTGTACTGAATACAATTTGTACATTAAAGATACCATGTTTGCAGTTAAAAATCTCCAGGGACTTTAGACCTATATATAAAGATACTCATTTTACTCTTTTCTGAGACACTGACCTGTATCCTCATTTAAAAATGAAAACCACATCTTTATGTTATTAAATCTTTGTTTTGATCTATTAGTATTCACCAAAGTGCCATTTTATACAACCCCACACTGAATAGACAAAGCTGGAGGTAACCATCTGCAGCTTTAGAGTCTGCGTTTGAATTGATGAAAAGAGCTTTGTGTTTTCATTGCCAAGTTTGATTCTTCCAGTCATTAGACATTCCCCTCAGATCGCATCAATGAAGCGGACTCTCTTACACCCATGTGTTAAATTCTCTTCTCCTCATGGTTTCCTTTGCCAGCTATACTCCAGAAAGACTACTGGGTCTAAGCCACATTCTTCTCACAGCTGTGTTAAAAAAGAGCATCAGAGCGTCTTCCCAAAACCCATATGTGTATCTGGTCAGTCCCCTGTCGGAGGGTCATCTCACATTGTGGTGAGATTATTCAAAGATTCTTTCTTGTTCTTGAACTACACTGCTCAGATCATTCTGGGGAAGATTAGACCCTCCAGCGGGCACTGGAGAATGTCCTGGACATTGATGTGAAATGCACACAATTCCTGCACTCAGAAGGCAGATTTGTTTTACTTGAAGAAGAAGAGGATTCTAGCCATTTAATAAATGCTCTGTCCTTATTTTTTTTCATTTTTGTATTCTTTTCAAATATGTGAAATGCTGGTAAGAACACTTTGTTTTTGTCTGTCTCATTGGTGGACTTGTTTAACAGCATCAGCTAAGAAATGAAACTAAGTGAACAAACTATGAAAGCACAAAAAGCATGTTCAGAAATGCTGGAGGGAAATTCAGGACTACTCAGAAATAAGTGTGCTCCACTAACAATGAAAGTTAGGTTGCCAAAAATAAAAATATTGAAGAGGTAAAGCAAACGACTGCTATTAAAGGTAATACTTCTTTTATGAGAGACAATAATTTCCTCTAGTAAAATTATCTACTTCTCCACAAGATAGCTTAATTTCCTCTTGTATTTCATCAACTGAAATATTTTATCCACATCTACAACTTCCCTGAATTCCTCTTCAAAACAAACAAATCCAAAATCAAAAGAAAAGATCTCCTCAATAAACAGTTAAGGATAAAACAAGTGACAATTTCCATTTGACATCACTTTTATATTTTCTTTGTTCATAATAAGAACTAATTTGGCAAAGCGTACAAGCAGTATACTTACCACATTTGTGCTTATTTTCATACATGTATATTTTAGTGTTGCATTATTATTTTGTGGCTCTGTATTTGCTTTTAGAGGTTTACATAGAAATTCTATATGTACATCCTCTGCTACAAACTTACATACACAAGCTATGCGAGTGTCCAAGCATGACAGTGCTCACATACACGGAGCTAAACTTTACTGAGCTAGAATCATCAGACTGAAAGACAAAATCAAAACCTTCAATAGAGAAACTGCATTAAAATTTCTCCCAGCTTCAAAGCTATTGTTCCTGGAAAAAACACATCAAAAATGCCCTCAACCTTTACTGATAATTGGCTAATATTGATTTGGTATTACACTGTAACCTCCTCTGATCTTACTGACATCAGTAGCCACTCCTCAGTCCCAGAGGTTCCAGCAGGAAGGACAGTTTTAAAATATCTTGCTTCTTCCAGTTCTTGCTGGCAGAAGCACTAATTAATTCGCAGGCTTTTCCAGGCACCTTCTCCAGGTCAGCCCCATTTCCCTTTTGGGGCTGCACCAGCTGGCTCCAGGCTTCTCCAGCAGGACCAACTTGCAGGGGGCCTGTGGCTCTGTGCCAACACTCCTGGTGAATTGTATGCCACTGCCCTAATCCTTTGTTTGTAACAGAGAAATATAAACAATAACTAAAAACATTGAAAATTATAGTCATAGTAATTCTACAGAATATGTCGAAAATATTAGGTATCCCACAGATTGTCATAATTTCCTACTGAATACGTATACATATGTGTATATGCACACTCACATATAACAGTAAATATATATATGCATTTACAAACACCGCACAGTTAAAATTTGCTTTTTGCTTTATAAACTACAATATTGCTCTCTTCAAAGTCAGATATGTAACCTCTCAATTTTTTTAAAACAAAATAGATGCACATAAAAGCTGCTAAAAGCTCTGTGGCCACACTCTGACCATCGGTATTTTCTCTTTCACACCACCACCCCTGCCGGGATTGCGAATCATCTTCACAGGCAAGAGTACACAGTTGCAATTTACTTATCACACTGCAATGAGCTGCTGCGAGATGTTCCCTCCACTTTAGTATAAACAGAATTTTACTATATCCAAGTTCACTATAGGCAGATTCCAATATATCTCGCTTCTGGCTCACAGCTGCTGTTTCATGTGGGATGGGATCCAGAAATTTTTTAGATGCTTTGTGTCCCTATGCAAAACACAGGACCACTGTTCTGACTAGGATCTCTCACTGTGAAAGCAACAACTGCAGGTAAGTTCCTTATTAGATACACAAATGGATGAAACCATGGCAATACCTGGAGAAATTACATCTCTGTATTTCAAACAGCATATGATACCAACTGTAAGCACTGAAGTTTTTAAGAACATTTAAAAATTTCTTCAGTGTTGTCAAAGAACAGATTATCAAAGGCATAGCCAACACTAGCAAATGACACAGATTCCCAAATATGCAGTACACTGTCTCAACATTTCAAATTATTCCAATTGTGTCCTTTCTTTATGAAGTTTGTAAGTATTTTTATCTTTTGATTTTTAACTTAGTACATTATTCAGGTATTTTACTGACTAATACAGAGAAAATGCTTTACATAGCTGCTAAAATACTTCCCTCATCTGTGTCGGAACTAAATTTTACTTGGTCATTTTTAAAAAAATGGTAAATCAAGAAGACAGATACTTTAGAACCACATTTTGGCTATGAATTGCAGCGTCCATTTTAAATTACAATAAGCACCCTTTTAAGACAGTGCTAATAATTAATATTACTGCAATTAATACCAAGAAGCCTTTCAGCTGGCAAGTTTTAAAATTGTCAGTTCCTTTTTGAAATGTAGAACATCCTACATCTTCCAAATAAAAAGCAAAGCTAACAAATGAGTTCCTGCCTAATTGCCAAACACTGATTTGTATGAAGCAGTTGAGGTTACAAAGAAATTGGGAATTCTCAGCCCGGTTTCCCTGCTGATGAGTAAGAACTGTCTGTGTAGTTCTCCCAGAGGTGTCAGAGGAATCTCTATAGTGCCACACAAGGGTTCTTAGCTCAAAGTAAACACACTTTCCACAAACTCAGCTGCTTAATCTGTTTGCAGGTTGAATTATAAGATGGGGGTGGATGACTCTGGGTGCTGGGAAGACGCGCAGAGCATTTCCACAGTTTCCTGATAAAAAGGGCATGCTATTGTCATCAAAAGACTTCACCCAATTGTTTAATTTTGCTACAGGCACAGTGGCCTGATCTCAGCAATAATGAAAACTAACCTGATCAAAATTTTCCCAAGTAGTTGAGCATACTAAATTACATAAATTCTTTTCACTATACCAGTCTATCATCACTACTTTAATTCAGGTTGTGACTGCACTTCTATTATAGCCACTCTGGTTACACGGGATTAAACAAGACCGTTTCCCTGGAAAAAAAAACAACCCAACCAACTTCACTTCAATATTCCCAGTCTACTGTTGGTAGGTGTTAATAAATGAAATGAAATGAAATGAAATGAAATGAAATGAAACAACAACTTTAAAAAGTGCACAGAAAAGATTAGCTAATATTATTATTATCATATTAGTATAATTTAATCACAGCACGAATTACTGATTTTAATCACTAATTTATCAAGAAATCCAGTGATTTGCTGTGTATATACCTGGAAATATAAACTCCTTAAGCACAGCTCAAGATTCCTCTATACCACACAAAGCACACAGGCAACACTCAATACATAATAAATCAATATAAACAGTCCATATTATCAAAACTATATTGGAAAGGGACTCCTAGATATGCTTTAATTATTTTTATAGGTTTATTTTAATAAGTATGTGCCTAGTGAATTTTCAAATATATCTAAATGATCAGAACATAGAGTCAAATCATTCTCAAATAACCACAAGGGATTTTAAAGTGATGGCAGAAAATATGTATTTTCATATATATGTATCTTCACTATGTAGTTACAAATAAAGTAAAGAATATAACTTTCTAAAACAGGAGCACTAAGCAGGTTTTTTTCTTTTAAACAGGGACAACTTTTTGGTCATTACACTGTATTATAAGCCAATTTCTAGCTACTCTGGAAATTAACTGCAGACATAAAACTTAAAGACAAATTTGGAATGATGGGAACATTTCATCCAGTTAAGCACTGACAGTCTTGGAAGAGTTTGAAAGGGATATTTTGCAGCTGATGGACGTAATGCAGATATAAGAAGTGCCAGGCTATGAAAAGGCATGGCCTACAGAGTTGCCTATGTCCCAGCAACCAGAATTTCAAAAGCTTATATGCTAGTAATAGCAATCATGACAATAAGGACTTCAGTACAGAAAGTTTTGAAGTCTAATAGCCTTTTAATAGGGAGTCCTATGATGGGAAAGAGCATACAGTCCGTGTTCACTGATTCAGAGACTTCCTATTGATTTTAGTGAGATTTTGAAGACGGCCCTACACAACCCTATAAACATTTAGTATAGCATGAGACAGATATGAAACACAAAAATTATATAAAAGAACCTTATAACATTCTACCATGCAATTATAAAGGCCAATATCGTGTTGCCATAGGATTGCCATGGGTAAGAAGACAGTGAAAACCATTCCTGGGAGATGGAAACACTTTCACTGTGCCTTCCACCTCTAGAAAGCAGTTTCCGTAACATTAATGAAAGGCACACTGACTTGCACAACATTATATAATGGTTGAAGAGATCAAATTCATGACTGAATAAGAAAGAAGTTGAACTGTTGAAAAGAGGTAATCATTTTAAAGGAACTTTCCTGAGCACAACCACACATTCAACCACAGACAAAATATCAGAAGAAACAATGTTTCATTTAGTTTTCAACCGTAATTTTTCTGGAAAAAAGGCAAGTGACTTACTTCTCAACTTTTTCATTGGCCTCCTGGGAAGCCTCCAAGGCCTTCTGGAGCTTCAGTTCTGTCTCCTTTTGCTGCGACTGGGCTTGCTGCAGTTGGGCTGCCAGCTCTTCAACCTGGCGATACATAAGGGTCACAACATCCTCCCCGCTTTTCAGCCCACTTTCAGACGTACCAAAAGTACAGTTAAACTGATTCTTCAGACTCATTCCTTGAGACAAGGATTTGTGTAAGCTGGAAAAACAAAATCATACCTTTTATTAACTTTCAGCTTAATGCTGAGCTGCAAGAGTACTACACTCAGGTTAATCAGTACTTTCAGTATTATGATACACGGATCCCATGTGCGCTAATACCAGAACACGTTTTATTTCAAAGGTGATAGAAAACAAAGGTCTTCTAAAAGCATGTAAGAGCTATTAGAATTAAAAAAAAACCCCAAAACCTTATTACTAAATGGGAACTTAAAAAGCAATACTTTTCAACTGTAACATCTTCCAGATACAATCTCTACCCAATTTGAGCATTATTTTGCTATGAGATGTAGCAACAAGTTGGTATTGTGATTTACATAAAATTGAATTAATCAGTGTGAGTTACTGAGGTGTTATTACCTCATGTTACACAGCACTTTTAGCAAGCAGATTCACCTACTACAGAGGGTATATTTGCAAAGTAGCATATTTTTCAATACAGTGACAGAAATAAAAATGCTACAATGTACTAGAATGAAATAATTACATTAGCTGGATTTTTTTAGACATACAAATGATTTGCAAATGCTAAATCAATTCTAAAGGTCACCAGTCAATTTTTTTGTGAGAGGAAACTAAAATATTTCTTGATGATGTTTTCAATAAGCTAGTAACACCTATGCTAGAATATACTGTGTCTTAAACAGCTCTGCATAGTAGATAGAAATAGGTTACCTGCCAGCATCAAAGTTTTATCTCTAGGTACTTCAATATCCATAGTGTCCTTCACCATAATAACAATAATTTCTTGCAAAGACATTTATAACCCACTCTTTTGGTTTCACTCAGGCAACAGGTAAGACACATTTACCAACTATTTCACACAGAGGTGCCATAGATGTATATCCAGCCAATTCAGTTTTATAGATGATTTTGAGGTATATTCATGGAGATATCAAATCATAAACCATGAAACTAACAATCTTTCATGATTTAAACAATGAGTACAGTTGTACAAACTAGAACACAGTGCTGGATGCCTTGTACTTGAGTGCTGGAAAGCTCTGGACAAATCAAAGGGAGATCAGAAATTAGAAATGAAATGGAATAGGGATCTGAAGCAATAGATTTATGAGATTAAGAGAAATAAATATGCCTGGATCAGCTAACAATAACTATGGAAAATGTGCAGAAAGAAAGATTTTAGACAAACAGGTTAAACATTAACTATAAGTGATGAGAAGAAATTGAAAAAAGGGTGAAAAAAAGATTGAACATCAGGGAAAAAATCCCCCCAAAAGCCTATTAGACTGTGGAATTATTTCTTGAGGAATCGGTAAGTAGCCAAATGCTTGAGTTATTACAGTGAAATGGCAGAAATCACATTAATAGATAATTACTAAGGGAGGAGCCTGCACTAGCAGATTCCGTGGAATTAGCAGTAATTGTTTTCCATCTCTAATACCCATAATTACACCACTGGAAAATCACTTTAGTAGTAGAAAAAATTTATGGAGGATATTTACAACAAAAGTGATGGCAACAGAATATCACAGTAAGCAGCATGTTTAGACAAATAATTGAAGTTATTTCAATACAACTTCATGTATACCAGAAGCTATTGCTGCATTGATGAGCATGACTTGTGACCATCTCTGTGACTGACCATGTAAATATCAAATATTATTTCAAGTGTGGTTTTCCAGAAGCAGTGCAGACTGATTATAATACTCAAGGCACATTCTGCATGATGGGTGCTAGTATGTAAGAGCATATTTTCTTCCTTTCCAATTTATTAAGCCTTTTGTATAGGAAACACCCTTCATTCCATCAGGCTATAGAGGAAAATAATAGACAAACTAAAATACAATATACACATACAAGCAAAATGTGGATGAACTAATAGAAATCTAGAAGCTCAAAGGTCAGAGTGTTGATATGTCATTACACCTGCTACCTGAGGTTGTCTGAAAACAATGCAAAGAACCTTTTCAATTAAATGAAGACATATTGAAAATATAAATATTTATAAAGGGACATGAAAATGCATAGAACAGACTCATTAATAATAAAATTATTTTAATAGCTGCCCATAAAATTTACTGACTGAAGTTCCACTATATGGTGAAGCACTGATCACCATAGAAAAATATAAAGATACGCAAATAAAGCTGAAAGCAAGGTAATGAAATACCACCGATGTCCTATTCTTAAACACCTGGGACAAAGTTAAAAGGCAAAAAAAAGAGCTCAGAAGTTAAACTCTTCAGCAGACATATGGGTCCCTGATTAAAAAAAAAAAACCCTAAGAAACCAAATATTCCAACTTGTTCATTGCCTAACACAGTACCTTAGTATTTTTTTCCAGAATGTATGAAAAATATAGTCATTTATTTAGATTCTAAAATATTGGTCCTGCATGACTATGACTTGGCTTCTTCAGAAAGTACTGGCCCAGAACAATACTGCATGCAACACTAGCATTATATGTTTTATCTCAAAATGATCACATTTGAGTGATCAATAGATTCTGACATGTATTATTTTGTAAGTCAGTGTGATTCATCCAGATAAAGGCACTGTGGTTGACATTTTTTAACACTTTTTTTTCCCAAAAATGTGCAATCACAAGGTTTCTGCCAGTATATGTTTTGGTAAAATGCTTTTATTTTGTCCCTTTTGATATTTATTAATTTGAAATTCCTTCGTTAATGTCCAGCAAATTATTTCTCCAAACAATATCGATGCTATAAACCAAAAATAAATGGGAGTTCTAGGCCTGAAGAATGGTTCATAAAAATAGCAAGGCTTTTGGCTTTCTATGGCAATACGGGCCTAACTCTTCTTGCTAGAGCTTGGATCTGACAGCTTCAATTAATGGCCCCACCTGAACTGTGTCCAGGCAGGAGAAGAAAAAGTCGTATGTGATTATGTCACTTATGCAACTCCTGACTAGCCAGATAGCCAGAGCTTTCTTCAGCCTCCAAAGTCAGAGCAGCTTCAAGTCTGCTAAAAATTTCACCAGTTAAAACTGTTCCCAAAGGACTTGACTTTGGCTGAAATTCAGCTGTATGAAGTGCTGCTCTTATAACACTTCTTTCCTTGCCAAGCATACTTCGGCTGCAAGGTGGGAAATGATTTTCCACCTAAAGCAATTACTGAACAGCACAGAGAAATCTTCCATCTAAAGACATAAGGAAAAAAAAAACAGTAAAAAACAAACATTCCTGCCCTCCCACACAACAAACCTAGTGACAAACATTATACCCAATGTTTCCAAAGGCATGCATGTTTGGCCTCGGTTTTCACCACAAATGTGTCTGATACTCAAGCTTCTGAGACCTCTCAGACCTCAACCTGTACCCAGGATGGTTTTGAAGATGGTCCCTTCATGCTGCTGAGTACTCAAAGGCTAGGCAGCATTGATGACTTGGAGATAGGGCCTCAGAGGTGCTCTTAGCAGATACTGCAATGAAACAATATTAAAAAAAAGCCCATATGATCTACAAGGACTTTGACACTAAGCTAGTCTTGCTGCACAGCACAGCATGTATAATGGTGGAGTTTGCATCACATGTGAGCACATTTGACAGCTGTTAGACAGGCAACTAGATGGCATTACCCTACCATAGACAAATGTTTTACTAGCCTGTGATTATGTGCTTTCCTCTGCAATTACAAGCATTAAGGTCACATCAGCCACCCAAACATCACTCACTAATTCAACCAGACAGCAGCAGCTGTGTTAGACTCCATTATAGAGCAGAGGCCACAGCCCATGTACAACACTGTAACATTAATGCACATTATGCATAATGCAGACTACGTTCTGTGCATTCTTATGGACCATCACAGAGTGTCTGTATCTCATGTGTGGTAAATCCACATATTCTTAGCCTAGGATGAGCTCAGGCATCCTCTGTATTTTATATTCTTTCATCAGACCCAAGGATGAGCACTTTTAGGACAGAGCCCACTATGGATTCTCTCCTCTGTGTTGGTTGGTGATATAATCTCAGGACTTCATAGGACAACACACTGACAGATTAGAACCAATCATGAATACTCTTGTGCATGTCCATACCACCCAAATTCAGTTACATTTGAGTATGGATCCACAGCGAGCAGCAGATGAGTTCTAGCCTTCCTCCCTAACATGATCTGGAGAACACCTGCAACCTGTGTAAGTGTCCAAATAGTCTGGATACTATATGATTTAAGAGCAGGCTCAATATGATCTACAGTGTGAATCTGAACTGACTATCCTCTACCTCAAAACTTCAACTCTTCAACAAAGTGAGATTAAAGGCCATTCCAAAAACATTTTGCTTCTTTAGGCCTCAAGTTTTCTCATCTTTAAAACGAGGACAATCACACTACTGACCTTTGCAAGGTGGTCTGAGCTCCACTACTGAAGAAGATACTTGTCACTGTTAAAACACACAAGATGTGTTTTAGATGCAGCACAATTTGAATCTAGCTCAGAACTAAAACCAGATGGTCTTCTGATGACACTGAGCAGCAAACATTCTCTTTCAGGCCTCATTTTCATTCAGCCGGACCACTGCAGTACTCACACCATTCCCACATGACTAACCTTGGAAAGGTAGTAAGAACTGGGGCATGTGATGTGATCATTTAAGACTTTCCTGAGGTTGAAGGACTGCTGAGACACGGTCTCAACAAAAAATAATTGGAAACCGTATCTTCATTACAAACCCTTCATTTATGGTGTTGCACAGTAACCAAATGTATACAGTTCAGTTCATGTAGCCACTGAGCAGGTTGCTCAGATATCACAGACTCGCATGACAACACTATACTCGTGACTCTTAGCACCACCTATCATCCCTCACATTCACCATATCACCAAACGGTTCAGGACCTAAAAAAATAGAATGTGGATGAATAATGTTTGGTTGAAATAAAATCCAAGCAAAACAAATTACGTTGATAAGCAGAAGGAAGATTTTTGGAGATTTTTGCAGCTGTATTACTATCCTCTTTGGCTGGAAGCACAAAACCTCAACTAATTGCTTGTAGCTGAGAAATGTTCCTGAATTTTCTGAGTACACGATGCTCTCTCACAGTAGCATCCAAACCAGGGCCCTCTATAGCCTCTGACTGATTAATTACTAGTGTGGCAGATGACAGTTTAGCATTAGCTTTTTTCACACATACATCAACTCTTAGATACAGCATATCTGAGTTTACAGAAGAGACTACTATAGATCTTTTAAACCTGAACATTACTTCATACATGTTAGCATTAATCATACATCTTCATGGTTCCACAATAGAGCCGTGTTAACTGCTTCACACACATATTCATAGGCTCTAATTATCTTCCACAAATTATTCCAAATTAGGAGACTGTTTTCTCTTCAATACAACAGCAACTATTGTGGATACTCTTCATAGTTTTATTAGACTACATGTTATTCATAAAACCAAGCTTGCAGTAAAATGTTCCTGTCATGCTCTGACAGTATTATTGAATCTTAACCTAAGCATTCACATTCAGCTATCTTTGAAGCCTTGCTTATAATGATGCAAATGTAATCTGAAATTTTTAAAATAATTGTATTTTGTACAGTGCTTTCTTTAGCACACCAGAACTTACAGGAAAGAATTTTGCTATCTTTTATCTGCTCTTTATTGCCAATTCATATGCTTTGGCCATCCTTAAATATTTGCCAATGACTTTAGTTAACAAAATAACTTTAACTTAGTATTTGCAATATTGTAGCTATTCCCTACAGTAATAGATTGTTTGGGTAATACTGCAAATACAGAGGCAACCTTATCTATTAATCGAAGACAGAACTGGCATCAAGTCATCAAGAGTGACCTCAGTATTTGAATATAAAGGATGCTTAAGATGGTGCCAACAATTCCATGTTTTACAGCATGTCAGAAAACCCCGACCATTTTCCCTGTGAAGTGCTAACACCATAACTGCAACAGAACAGGTTCTGGCTCAGCTGAGTGAGACAGGCAGGAGAAGGGGCACCGGTGGCTCCAAGACAAGATCTTGTTCCACCTTCTCTGTTTCTGAGCTGACTGGCAGCCCCTGAGCCTCTCTGATGGCTGCTGGAGGCCACTCCATTGACATGGATCACTGGAGGGGTGTGTGAGGGGGTTGTGTAAAGGCAGCGAGTCTGGCTATGGGCCAGTAGGGAAACCAACTATGTCAGGGATTTGTGGAAACACAAACTAGCTATCATAGAGACTGAGGATCTTGTCCTAAAGGTCAAAGTGGGTTATTTTTTATACCTTGAGAATGTTTTTGACAATATTTTAAAATATAGTGCCTTTTTTCCGAAAAGCTAAACATACATAAGAAAGCAATAGCTCTTGTAAAATAATTTAGCTCCCCTAACATAATACAGCTGTTGGTATACCAACTAAAACAGGTGGAAAATAGATGCTTTATGGATTACCTTTTCCTTTTTTGATGATCCTTTCCAAAAGCTTCAATATGGACACTGTCTCTTATATGGAGACTATGATATTATGGCATAGATGAATATTCAGCCTTCTGAGACAGCTTTGCAGGATCAACTCCTACAGCCCCACACATCTGATAGTGGCCTGGTCTGAACTGCAACACCTTCAGTTCCCACTGGCTTCACTGGACTTGACAGTACTCAGCAAACTGCTGATTTGAACCTCTAGTCTCCAAAATACCAACCACAGAAACCTTTCTTGATAACAAAGAATGTGCACTTTCAAGGGTCAGGAATTTGTGGTAGGACCCTTAAATATAGTGTCCTGTCACCTTAATTTGACTTTAGATTTGCCTGCATAACTAATGAAATTCTTTGTTTGAAATTCTGTATGGAGTTAAGGCTAGTTTGGTTTGTGCCTTTAGCTTCCTTTTAAAGCTTCTCACTGGAAATGATAATGGCCTCTAACATCCATTTTACAAGTGACCTACGTACAAACTTTTTTTTTTTTTGAAATGAACAAAATCTACCTGCAAAAACTACTGTGTCTGTACTAGTGAATCCCTGTTGTACCAGATAAACTGCAACAATTCAGATGAAAGGAATAAGAATCCTGAAACTGAAAACTGAAGTAGTCAGTGAAGTGTCTACTCAGTGAAAAGAGATACTTCATATATACATCTATCTATATACATCTGATAGTACCGATATCTATCATAACACAGGCACCAGAATCACCTGAAAACAAGTTCAACGTAATGACTATGTGCTATTGACTTTTATTTTTGTCTCCAGGGAATACTGTTTACTTTGCTTTAAAATTTATATGAGTCATTTTGTTATGCACCTTTTTTAAATTAGTTTGAAGGAAACAGTAATTTGAGAAAGAGAGCGGAAATCAATTCTGATTCGATACTGATAGCTACTGTGCGATGTAAACTGTGTGTTCTTTCTAATTAAATGTAAACACGTTCAGTTTTAAAGTCCAGCAGTGATGACAACAACTACTAGAAAGGATTGCTTAAGCACTGGTCAACTGATTCTTCTGAACCTTTTGTTCATATCGTAGGTGAGCTTGTGCAATCTGTGGCAGGGTGAACGCCAGTTGTAACTGACTTTATTTTAGGTCATCTTCAGAGAAAAGACTTGACAAGAATGTGGAGTGCTCTGTCATACCTCAAGTTACCCATTAACTATGTCCTTCTGATAGCTAATCAATAGCATTGCATGGAGCCAAACACACTGCACTAAACTGCCCCTCTTCCAAAAGCCAAGTCTTGGTAAATATTTAATGGCAGTAAAGGTGTTTTGACTGTTATCAATCTGATACGTTTAAGAACTCTTGAAAGAAACTTTATCTTGCTTCTCTCTGCATAAATAATTTGTTCAGTCACAATTCTAGTCATATGCAAAAGCACTTAAATTAATAATCTAATGCTTTTAAATCAAGGCTTTGAACAGAGAAAAAGTAGTTTCACTCCGTATGGCACAAAATAAAGAGAAAGCAAAATTTATTTCCTTGATAAAATGCCAGCTAGAAATATACATCAAGGAACCCAGCCCTTTATAGGGTAGTAGCAGATACTGCGCCAGACTTGCTCAAAACCTGTTATACAAGTGCACATTTGAGATTTTCTTACATGGCTTCAGTTTCTGTAAAATTCCTAGCTCTCACTCACATCAAGATGGCCTAGGATTTTTAGCTTCTTTTCACAGAGGAAGAAAACAACCTGTTTAAATAGCTATACTAAGACCTACAGACTTTACTTTTCACTACTGTGAACACTCCCATCTTAAAGTAGATATATTTTCAGCTAATTAATTTTATTAAGTGGTTTTCCATTTTCTATTTTTCTGTGCAAAGCAGTTTGTCTAGACCTCTAAACAGACAAACACTTTTATCCTTATCCTGTAACACCTACTCATGGACATCCCTGCTACAGCCAGGAAGGATTCAAACATCTCCTAAGAGACTACATAGGCTTATTCCATGCTTCTGTGCCAATGTAACAGGACTGAAGATGTAGGAGTCTCCTAACCCCTTCCCCCAACACAGTCTTCCAGCATTCTCTGCATGAACCTCAGTATGAGCCTATGTATTTTGAAGAAACTGATTCATCAGTGGATCGAAGCTTTTTCTTGGAAAATAATTTGGGAAGAAAGCATTGATAGTATTCCAGTTTCCAAAATGTGAATCACCATAAATGTTTTCCCAGAAGTATAAGCATTATTTTTTTCCCAGTGTTTAAATGATCTCTTTAGTGCTCTTGATGCCATTCAATAGATTTCCAAAATAAAGACTGGAGAAATAATTCCCAAATACAAATAAAGATAGACAAACAGGACAGCCAGGAGTTTCCAAATCAATAGTAATTGTTTCTGATGAACATAATATTAATAAAAAAGATAAAGGCACACAAATCAATCAAGCAATAAAGCACATGGCACCATCCAGGAATGATGATCAGCTGAAGAAAGCTTGTTGCTAATAACCTCAGAAAATATCTTGTATTTAATAGAATGTTATCTTTATAAATAAGACATGATCATGAATTTTATGGCTGTCCTGACCTGCTATTGTGATTGCCTGGCTTAAATCCCCCACTGAACAAGAGGAGAGAGATGAATCTGTCTTGGACACTGGGCTGGAAGCCAGCCCTGCCTTCTAGCATGGCCAGGAACATCCAGCTGAGGAAGAGAAGAGTCTCTCCAGGAGAAGGCAATTAAAAGAAATACAAAGAATGGAAACGTGTTTCAAAGATGGAATAACCAAATACATATGGAATTTGAGAGAAGGATGATCTCATGGATGAGCTGAAAAGCCCTAACCTAGAAACTCTCAGTGTAGCTGACCTGGGAAGGAGAGTCACATGCCACTGTCTTATCATGCCCTTTTTGCCTAGTGATTCAGATGGTAAAAATCTTTGAATGATGGTTTCTTTTAAAAAAAAATATGCCTTTTTTTGAGAATACTTCCCCCCCACCCCTGGAAAATTAAACAGAGGGCATTTGAACATTTTTGTCTGATTTTTGTCCCAGGTGTTACTGAGTGATATTAAGCAACTCTGACTATAGCCAAACCAGGTGTCCTGTGGGCCAAGAAGCGAGGTAGATTGCTGAATTCTAGGTGAGTGTGCCTAGTACATGGGTTCTCTGAGTATAGCAACATGTACCACTCTAAAATGGTTGATAAGTCACCAGGGCTGCATGTGCTGCAGTTAAAGAGCCCTCATCCAGACTGGTATAGATGTCTACAATGTCTACTTTAAAGTTATCATGGCTTCTTCTATACAACAATGCCATTGGTCCTTGGACTACTATGCAGATACACCCTTTGCAAGTCACCCCCTTAAAGCCAAGTAAATGACACAATAGCAATGTAGAGCGACTCAGTAAGCCATGTCCTATGTAGCTGCTGCTGCCAAACCCTTATTCATATAAATCATACAGCTCCTTGGACAGTTAAGAGCTATGAAACAACGCAGTTAAAATGACGGCTTAAATGATAAAGGGAACACCTGGGAAATTTAATATGGGGGAAGTCTGCTTCCCCATTGTACCAATGCTTACTGAAGGAACAGGGCAGACTTGTCTGGGCCATTCTCCTTACATGAAAAAAGGGCACATGCTGGGGGAATGATTTAGTGGAGTGGGGATCAGAGCTCTGTCTTAAATTCCCTGTTCTATCTCAGATCTGTGTGGTACTGAGCATGTCACAACATGCAAACCGCAGCCTGCCATACTGAAACTGGGAGTAAAGTGCCTTTCCCTCACTTTTTTTCCTTCTTTGTTTAAATTCTAAGCCTTTGGGGGGCCCAGGATTGCTCCTCATCATGTGTGTGTAGAGCACCTGGAAACCCAAGGCCTCCATCTTCGCTCAGGCCTCAATGCAAAGTATTATTCATGGGAAGACACAAAAGAGCCAATTCACCGTACAAGCGTAGCGGACAGATCCAGGTTTGGGACCTTTATTGAGAAAATACTATAGTTTCTGTAATGGAGGCAGTTTCCTTCTCCCCATTCCAGTGTCAGCAGCCATTGCCACCAAGAGGAGTAAGTAGTGACAGCAGCCTCCTAGTGCTTTGTTCAGCTATAGTTAGCCCAGAAGCTTTGATATCTGAAAAGTTGTTCTTTGCTTCCTCCCAGATGAAAGTAACCATTAGCTGGATATGGCACACAGACTGCAAGCTGAATCGCATCATTCATGCGTCTTGAACAGTGAGAGATTAGACTAGCCATTGCTGGAGGAAAATCAGAGAAGAGAGAGCTCCAAAGTGTAAGGGTTGGAAAGAAGCTCAAAACAGATGCTGAACTAATTCTGTATCCTAAAAATTTTAAATCAGCTTCTCCCATCTCTTTTTCCTTTACCCTTATGAGTTTTGAGCATTGGGCTACTGAAAACAAATCTGTAAAAGAATAATATCATCAGGCACTTTAAAGTAGTCTGAGTGAAAACAACAGTATTAACTTAATGAAGCAAGAATTCTCATGAAAAACAACAGTTTTTTCTTTTTGCCGGCATATCATTTCTCCATAAGCAGTAGGTAAAAGTGAAATACTGTAGCAGGAAGTGCACTAGTTGCACTGAACCAAAGAAGTAATTATTTTCTCAGAACCTGACAAGGAAATTGAATGAATATGGGAACTCTTGTGAAATCTAGCCAACACTGAAGTGTTCAATTATTCTTTTTTTTTTTTTGGATAGAACAAGATAATAATTCAGTATGAGTACTACCTGCTATACATATACATGTTCAACCAACATTTTAATTTCCTCTGATAGGAGCATTAACGCTACTCAAGAAGAAAAATTGAATTCCTGTGTCATGATACTTCTCATTCTACTACTACATTCTATCCCACAGCCGAGGTGGAAGAAGTACAATAGGCTAACATATGACTCTTTCAGATAAAGACAGTTGGGAAGAGGAGCTAAATGGAAGGATAAGTACTTCAGCCTCTGTATTACCCTTGTTACAGAATATTTTTGAAACCACCAGAATCTGATGTTAGATAAGCCTGGATAAAATTAAAATCCTGTATAGCTAAGAAGTAAAAGAAAAGAAAATCAGAAAATATGAACAGGGGAGAGCAATGTCCCCCATCCTTCTTCCCACTCCTTTGTGTAAGGGACAAATCCATGGCACTTCCCCCTCCTCCTTGGTGAAAGCTCCCTGCCACCCCATTTCTACCTTTAATGACAGTGCACATCATTAGAACATTTCCTACTGAGAACAAGGAAGAAGTTTTTCAGTCTAGTAAAGAATGACTTGAATTTATTTGTATCAAGAAACTAAAGGCTGTAGTTATCAGTAGGTGCTTTTACACTGTTGTTCTCTGTGTCTTGTACAATTAATACTTTCTGGAAATTTTGCTCCTTCCTCCTGATCTCTGGGAATGGAACACCAAAAGAGAAGTAATAACAGAAAATATTGCTTTATAAATCAAAAAAAAGTTCAAGAGTAAAAACAAGAAATAAGCAAGCTAGACATTTGAAATTTTGGCTTTAACCTCCCTTGCCTCAATAACCATGGGATAGGTAAGACACAAACCCTTCGGGGTAAATTTTGAATGCGATGTGCAGAGTTTCCTTACTGAGATATGTACACATCAGACTCTATGAATCAAGCTTATGATATGCCTCTAAGTTATTGTTTCATGGACAGTGGCGAACGGATATCATTCCTCTGTTTAATCAGGAGTTAAAGCATGTACAGTAATTCCTTATTTTCACAATATTCCTTCTGACAAAGATAACAACCACGAGAATGGTTCCCAGCTGGCTAAACCTGACATACAGGTTTTGTTAATAAAAAAATGCATGACTTAATTAATGAAACGGATCTATTAAGACTGTCCCCCAATCTACTACAGTGGCCCCACCTACAGCTGAACTTCATATGACCTAACTTATGCAAAAAGAATTGTAATAACTTGCACTAAAAGCTGCTATAGAGGAAAGGTTGCTATGAAGAAAAAATATGACTCAGAAATGCAGACAATGCCCCTAGAGGAGAAAGCTTAGTATCTTCACCTTTAGTCAAAGTTTGTTTTTACAGTGAATAAATAATTGAAACAATTTTGTTAAACTGTGTAAAATTATTTCATCTAGAGTAATTATGTTTGATCTATTAGCACCTGATACTATCTATTGTCTAAACTGCTGGCATTCAATCCACAAGTAATGTCAACAGTATTAAAGTCCATTATTGAAGCAATAGTTGAGTAAAAATCATGTGTGTTCTACATTTTGTAACCTGTCTCCAGAATAATCTTCAAAAGAAATTTCATTATACCAACACCTTTTTGATTTTTTAAAGGCACATTTTTACTTAAGTCTGCAAACTTGGGCTCTCTAAACTCACAAACAATTTACCTGTTCTGTTTTTGCAAGCATACATCTGTAGCAATCTACCCATTTTACATGCTTCTCTGTTCCCATCTAGCTGTCCTATGCTAAATGGCTATCCACATTCACCTCCACCAACATCGGCAGGCTCAACACCTCCTTTGCTAAACCAGTTCCCACCCCCCTCATCATAAGGAGCTGTGCTTTTACAAACAGAAAGAAGGAACACTGCAACATTTCTGCAATGAAGTTCTATATATATTCATTGATTTGACCAAAAGAAATCCCCAGACCTGAACTAATACAGTAACTGGACTCACCTACCTAGAAAGCAGATACTCTTTTTCTCTCTTACAGCATTATCCCTATTTCAAAGGGCTTCAAATACTTGCTGCCTTTTAGCAGAGGAAATATTATGAACTCTTTGAGATCACATTCTCGCTTGAAGTGATGAATGCCACAGTATTCTCTGGAATAAAAAGGTACTTTCTCTCCTTGGAATAGTAACTTTACAGTAATTTAGAGGAAGCAGGAGAAACAGTTGGTCATTAAACATTAAATGTATTAATGGGGCACTCACAGTATATTGCTTGTCTGGAAAAGGCAGTTCTGTACTTGCATTTCAGAAGGACTGCTGCAATACAATAGCTACTGTGATATATTTAGGCTTTCCCCACTTAACATGTAGGAGAATCTAATAAAGAAAACTTAAATCAATGTATTTTCCAAAAACGTATGAGTAGCACTATTCACATCTTACAGCTAGGGGAATCAAGAGGCAAAGAAAAAACATTCCAAAAGAGGCCCTTCATTTTCACTCCCCAAATAGAGACCTTTAGGACTTGATATTTGGAAGTGTCAGGGACTAGTAACTCCAGATGAAAACAATGATAAATCAGAATACTCAAAGCAGGAGCCCCAAATCACTTCAGCAGCACGTAAAAATCATCCACATCTCCAGACTCATTTCATTCCTGAACTCCTACTTGGTTCTCTGGAAACCTCAGACTCTAGCATATGGACGGAATATCCTATGGCACTTTCTTCTTTCGTGGCATTTTCAGAAATTGAGCTTCTGTAGAGCTCAGAAAAGTGACCCAAAAAAGAACTGACATAGGCTATGTAGGATGCTGGCTTGCTTGATAAAAAGGTGCCTAATATGAAATTTGGTACCTCAGGAGATATAAGGAGAAACATAATTCTGTCTACGGAGAGAAATTAATTGTCTGGCCCAAGGACACTGGGAATATGTTCTCTATAGTTTCCTTTCCTAGTGCTAGTTCTTCATGATCTTTCAAGCCTTAAAATTACGACACTTTGATGAAGGCTTTGCCTATCTCCGTCCCTTGAAGTCTAACTCATTTAAGTGGTTATTAGGTTGTATCCCTAAATTCTACACAAGTAGCCTCAAATAGTAATAGAGATAAAGTAACATGACGATTTCAGAGCACACTTAAATCAGTGGAAGAACTCCCAAGTCCCAGATAAATGTATCTGTTCATACGGAACTCCAGAAGTGGTTCCATACTGACAGAAGGATACACGTTTGCTATGTCCTGAGCTTTTAGCGTAGACTTTCGGTTTGTGTGACCTGCTCTGGGGAAAATGAGTTGAGTTGTTAGCTCTGCCTTCGTAAAACAAAACAGTTTACAGGAATCTGAAGAATAGTGGTTAAAAACTTTTGCCTTGAGCCATGTGTTTTTCAGGGAGAATGTGACTTAGCTCAAGAGTCATTTGTCAGAGCAGAGTGGATGACAGAACTGTTTAAATGGCGGACAAAAGCTTTGGGACACAAAAACCAGATACTTTACACAAATGAAAAAAACCCCCACCTTGCCTAAATACTTTCGCTCAGAGGTCCCAGAATCTGATGCCTGTTTATCTGCAGACAGCAACATCTTGCCTTTGTTTGTGACAGGTAAAATTCACTTCACTGACTGTTAAAAGTGAAGCACAGAAAAACCTTCAGAAGGAGACTATGGGAAAGAGAAACAAAGTATGACATTCCCGGAGTAACTATGGTGTGCAGGGGGAAAGCTCCAGCCGCCTGCCTCATCAAGTACTGACAAACGGAATGTGAGAACTATTCCCAAGATGAAAGGAGACAAGTTGAACAATTCAGCTAATGGGATCACATTGAGCTAATGAGATCACTACAACTTTCTTTGCTTCTGTATGTCAAAACTCTGATGTTTGTTTAAAATATATTCTCTTTTAGCAAGCAATGGGCTAAATCTTGAGGGATTTTTGAGAGAGTGGGAGAATAAACACATCTTCAGATTTTATGACTTGTGTGGAAAGTCTTTGGGGCAAGAACACTTTAAGTTCAGAAGTTTACAAATAGTGAGAGCAGTCTTTGTAGCACCTTTGTCAGAAAAAGAAAAAGAAATAGAAGGCTTGGGTTTGTTAATACTGTATTAAACAGACATTTGTTGCTACTGTTCTCACTTTAAGGTGCACAGGTTACAGATACTTTGCATTTGTACAAGCCCCTGGTTGCTATCCTTACCTGGGATAGATGAGAGAATAAAACCCAACTGTGCCGTAGCACCAAACTACACTATGGCATATTTGTATTTGGCAAGCACTTGGGAGTGCTGTAAACAGTAATATTATTGCTTTCTAGAAGATCTGGAAAACTTGCGTAATAAGCCAGCATTTTGGGTATGGTATACAGAAAGTGTTCTGGAGATGTTTCTGGAGATGCTTTTTAGCCATCTAATAAGGTTTTAAAAATAAAATAAAACACGTCAAAATGACCAAGCTTGGGTGCCTATAGTTTCAGTGTGATTCAGTGAGTGACTGGCTTTCCAAAGCTGCACTTGCCGGTGCCTTTCTAGCTCACTAATGCAAACTCAGGTGCCTGAATTTACGCATCCAAGATTGAAAATTCTGGCCACAGGCCGAAATTTTGGCCAACAGGCAGATCTGTTGGGAGGTCTCTTGTAAACAGATTTTTTTAAAGCCTAAAATTATTGGATAGATATTGGCCCAAATCCAATCCACAATTGCAAATCCAAAGAAACCGCTCAGAGAAAACCAGCAGCCTTATTGGCTTTTAAAGATTTCATTTTCAAGAACTCAAGACCCTTTATTGACTAATGAAAGGTTGGGTCCCCAAGCCCACAGACTGATCTTGCTTGGAACACATTTTAATCATTTTGGAGTGCTAGCAGCCATCTGTCTAAAGAGCTTGGGATAGCATAAATGCACTCTAAACTGCAGTTTCCTCTGACTCCAAACCCTTTCCAAAAGTCTAATAGAACCCGCAAACAGGGCAACTCCGAGACACAATTCAAGAGCAGAGAACCTCCTGCTTATTAAACTTGGAGATCTGATAAGACTGCTTTTATCATCTGGCACATCATTAGGTTTAATGACACTACAGATAACAATAGATAAACTAAAACAATACCATTGTCATCCCCTATCTTGTAACAGTAATATCCAACTGTGTCTTCACTTTATTTCTACCCCATACTTCTTACTTATGACGCTATTTTCAGAGAATAGTTAAATGAAATAAAGGGATTTTTTTTTTCCTGGTGCAAGCACCAGAAATACTAACAAAACAAAAACACAATGAATGAATAATACAAAAGACAAATAAGTATGCTTTCTTTTTTTCACTACTTTTCTACTTTGTTTTAAAGAAAGATGCAAAAGACAAGCAAACAAATCCCAAATAAACTAGCATATTTACAGTTTAGTCTAATGGCTGTTGGGCAGATACTGTTTGCACATACTAGTCTAGTCTTGCCAGCACTGAATACAAATTTACATTGAAAACAGAGAGATCCCTTACAGTTATGGCCTTTATAATGTCAATATTTACCAACAAATTTTACAAAATTGCCACAATTATTTCCTACTCTGACTCTGGACACAACCTGGGCATCTCAAAGTTCATTTTATGGTGACCAGTGTTTTCATCCTGTTGTCTAATGAATGGTACAGACAAATCCCAATTAACCCTGCAAACTTGGAAGCAAAAATGATGTCATGCAGGAATCAAAAATATTTAAATAATCAAATTCAGGAAATTTATCTCAAAAACTAGAGCAGTAGCCTTAATGACTGAAAAGTGGCAAGAGCTGCATAAAAATATCTCAAGACACCCAGGTGGATTTTCGTGGCAGACCACGACTTTATTTGCTCTAATTGTCAGCAACTTAAAGGGGCTCAACGCTGAGGTTACAAGACTTGCAGGTTTCTCTTCCTTTAGAGATCTGACCTGTCCCTTTTACTCACTTTGGACACTAGCCACCAGTTGCCAAAAATAAATGCAATTTTGTATTTCTCAGCTCAGTAGTCTTCACACCAACTGTGGCTAGCTAGCAGTGTCAAGAATGTGAAAGTAAGGAACAAAGCCTTTATTGGGCCAATGGGCATGATGAGGAAAAATCCTTTCTGATCCCTAAACAGGCATTCAAACCTACAGCAGCCTAAAAATTAAGTTCATCTACTATAATGGCAAAGAATAATGTTCAAACTACTGAACTGATGAAACATAGCTCATATCCTCCTCTTTCCACTCAGCAAACCAAAATTTTTCAGGCTGCAGTATGACAATATATTTTCCTGTAGTAGTTTCTACTCTCCTGCCTCCCAATGCTTATTCCTGCTCCTGTGTCACAGTTCACCACCACTTTTGTGCTGCCAGTGAAAATATTTTTAGGTAGGTGTGCTCTAATCTGTATCACTAAAATAGTCCAAGTTAAAAGAAAAAAAAAGACAAAAAAGGGGAAAAAAAAAGAAATGGCTCAGGGAAGGGTAGAATTTCTTTAAAATCACTGTGTTGTCAAAGGAAATACACCACTGATTATATGCTCAGTGTAACTTCCTCCCTGTCCTCTGGCTTTTCCTTCCAAATTCATAGCCAGACAAGCTTCTCTGTTAGTGAGATAAGAGTACCATACTGTTGCTTGGTGGTGGCATGTTAGAAAAGAAGTAACTTGTTCTGTGCTAGTTCTCCTTCCTCACATGATGATGTGAACCGCAGCTTATAAACACAAAGCATTACTAATATGTTGCATCTACTCAGTATTTGGGAGGCTTGGAATTCTGCAAATCGCAGCAGGCCCATTTCTTCGCTTAAAAACCGACTGAAGTTTCCCAGTACGCCCCTGCCATCCCCAAAAAGGAGCGCCTTCACACCAGTGCTGGAAGAATTATCCATACCATATGAGTTACACATAATTATGTTATGTTGGACACAATGTTAAAAATCTTCAGTTTCCAAAACACAAACCTCTATCATATTAGTTAGAAAAACATCTTATGGATGAAATGTAAAAATGGAAAAATTTCCAATAAAAGGCATCAGTATGGACATGCATGCAGGAATTTAATGAAAGCTCTAACTTTAGAAACAACTGAATAAAGAAAAAACCTTATTCTCAGCTTCTCTCTTTGTAAGCACAACAGGTGCCTAGTCTTGAATTCTTAGCTGCTTGCTAATGGAAGTTTTCCATTGACTCAGTTGGGAGCACGGTTAAGCCCAAAATAAGAAACGTAATGTTATGTCTATCACTGACTAAAAATCTTTTGCATGGAAAGTCTTCTCACCAAACTAATGGTTTTCATTGGAAAATGTAAATTCCAATGAAAAAAAAATGTTGGATTCCTGTGGCAAAATTCTAAATGAAAATTTTCCTTTCACCTTGATACTACAACTTTAAAAACTATTTCAGTGAATAGCTTTTCAGTGAAATAAGTCACTGAAGTCAAAATGAATGTTTTTTGCATTGAATTAACATTTTAACAGAAAAACATGTCCTTTATGAAAAATCAACAGAAAAGAAATGGCACTTAAAGTCCTCCTGACAATGTTATCTTATTTCTAAATACCATATTTACAACAAAATGAATTCCTTTAAGACAATATTTACAAGGCCAAGTGGATTTTTTGTTGTCGTTTCAGATTCTCTGGTAAACTTTTCATGAGAAAACTGGTCTTTCAAACAACTCTAATTATACACAGTGTTTTTCTGCATGTCTTTAACTCACTGTAGAGGCCTCTGCTTATCACGTATCTGCTTTTCTTCCTTGGTTTTTAAGTAAGAGTAACTGCATGTTCATTGTTCATAGATGCCTAAGGGTGCTACAGAAAACGGTAAAACTTCTTATTCAGTTTATGCAAATAAAGCAGCTGAAGCATAGATAAGTGAGGCAATTCATCGATATTCATCCAGCATTTCGGTTGCAGAATCAAAATATTTAGCACCTGTTCACATACTGCTCTCACCAGGTAACAGATTTCATAATCCTGCATATGCTCTTTATAACTTTTCCCATGTGTCTCCCGAGTAGTCTTACATTAGAGGCAACAGATACTAACTCCACTGGTCTCAATGTCCTAATTTCTACAATATTTCTATAGGAGTAATATAGTTTGTATTAGTAATCTACTACAAACTATTGGTAGTAGTCAGTAGGTTGTTCATAGGCAGTTCTTCCAGAGACTTTAAATTTTCCTTCCAATATTCCATTTTATTTTGCTTTAACAAATTTAAAGAACAATTCCTAGAAACTACTATGTACTTATTCCAAAAAGCTTGGAACAAAATTACACTTCTTACACTTCAACTTACTTTGAAACCAAGGAAGTCATAACATAAAACCATATAGCATTAAGGTAAAACATGAGGGGGGAAAGAGTTGTCCTAAATCAAGAACTCTCAACAGAAAGTTAGCAGGACTATATAGACAGAGTCATGAGGCCATATCAGCAATGGCAATGAATTCCTTTCTGTCAAGCAAATCCCTGTTCTTAGAGAAGAGCAGAAACTCCTCTGGAGAGGTCTATGATAGCAAGATTGACAAGGCACTCATTCTTCCAGTTCAAGTTACCCAACAATGGCAAATAGAAAGGAGTCCTTGCTCAAGTCTGATGAAATACAGTGTAATCAGCTGTGGAGCGCTTCTAGCTCTAGTGCTCTTGCTACAACAAATGACTGGTTGAGCCTCAACAAATTTTATAAACTTGAGAAAGTGTGCTCAGATTTAATTTAACCCACCCACTAACAGAAGCAGTAACAGAATTAATATTCCACAAGGTATAAATTAGAACCGCACTACAGAACATGTTAAGCACGTCAGTCCGTATTCACGCTGCCCACATTCTTCCTCAACCCTGCTGCTTAGTGTTTCCTACTGGCAAGGCACCTCTGAAGGCCAAGAGCCAGCCTGTGGAAACATTAGGCAGAGAGTTTTCATAAAATGTAGGTCAGATGAATTCAGGCCTGATTTAACAGCAACACAAGGCAGCTTGAGTTTACTATAACATTCACCTCATTGCCTGTTACAGAGATGGCATGGGGTAAGTTGTTATTCCATGAGGCAGCTGGGATCTGTGACAGTTCAGTGCTTCCTCTCCTTCAAAGTTTTTATAAATCACTGCAGTTTAGTATGAAATTATTTTTCCTTACTGCAATTTTTTCCCCAGTGGGATGGGAAAATTTTCAAGATCGTATTGGGGCAAAAAGAGAAACCTTCAAAGCTATTATTTTTTTTGACTCTAAACAAATGAGAGACATAAAAAGCTCAGAGAGCAGTCTGACGGCTAAGACACTCCATTATAAAGCAAAAAAAAAAAAAAAAAAAAAAACCCAGGTTCAGATACTGCTCTGCCATTTCATCATCTGCCATAGTCTGCCAAATAGGTGCTATACCCAACCTATGAAATGTACTGGTATCTCTAACATCTCCCTTCTGTGGAAATAGTTAAATATAAATTGGAGCATGGATGAGAATCTGGTCTGCCACAATCCCAAGGAAGTTCCCTATCCACTGTTTCATAAATTCAGGCTCTCTGGCAATTACTGCCAGAAAGTACAGCAACTGCAGCAGTAGGGACAATGATCGATTCCAGGCTAAAGGACGTAAGGTCTGGGAGTGGGGTGGAGGGATGCGGGCGAGAATAATAAATCCAATAAAGCGTAAAATATATAAGGATAACAAGGCAGAGCACTGCCTTGACTGCTCATCTACAGCTGGGCACTGAGGCACATAGCCATCCAGTAGCCCTAGGATAATTTTATGTAGCTGCTTTATCAAAGCAAAGCAACTAACTGATCTGTTTTATCCTCCTCTGCTGCCTGATCCGTTCCACGGAATAACCCCCAAAACCTGGACTTTTATCTCCTGTGACACTACAGGGAGCTGGGGTAGGGCCAGCAAGGAGGAGACAAAGGGAAAGAATAGAGTGGGGGTCACTAGGGAGAAAATGCATGTAGAACCACAGAGTGAGAAAAACCCAGCCCAGAACGGCAGTACTTTGGTGGGTGCAGCACTCTGCTGGAAAGTGGCACAATGACAGAGAAACCTGAGCCTGAAGATTCCAAATCCCAGGGGACTTTCCTAATTACAAGGGTGTCGGCATGACACACAGTCCCAGAAGTGGACTAAAATTCTCTGAAACTTCCATGTTCCTCAGAGAAGCTGTGTTGTCTACCAATCTGATTAAGAAAAAAAATCAACTAATTCCAGCAGCCAGTTCAATAAGCAAACAGAAAGAAAGCACACATGTTTAAAAAAAAACCCAAGGGATAAATCTTCATTTCTTGCACATCCAAATCTTTACACAGAGAAAACAAACTAAGAAATATATCATTTGGGTGGTAACTGAGTTTTTTTAGAATAACAAAAGACAAAAAAAACCCTTAGTGTTCCCTTACAGAACTATTGTTTTCTAGGCATTGGACTGTATCAAATTGCAGTGGGTTGGGTTGCTTCACAAGAAGACATATTACACTGTGTCCTACATGTAAGCATCTCATCTCTTCAGTAGAAAGAAAGAGAATCTCTCCTCTCTCTTGGAAGTGGCTGTGCCTGAAAATAATAGCTTAAAATTTATGTTTGATGACAGATGTCTGAAACTCTAGGATAGAACAGGAGTTGCTGTTACAAGGACATAGAATACTTAAAATTGTTATCTTCTCCCCTGACCTCCACAAAACTGTTCTGAAAAAATAAGATTAAATTTACAAAGACATTATATGTTATCTGGTCATTTTTCTTAATAAATCTAACTAGTCACATTATTTTACATACAAAGCAAATAATACTGAAACATCTACAGTAACTGCTGGAATAGCAGAAGGCACACAGGATGAAAAGAGAAGGAAAATGAGTCAGTGGAGATACCTGCAAAAGTGAGATTAAAAAGCAGTAGTGAAAAGATCAGTTCTTTGAAGTAAACTGAAGTGGCAGGCGTTCCAGGTATCCTGCTATTGCTTCAGACCAATGACTGGGATCACCATTCTGCACTAACGGCTACAACATCACTGATCCCAGTGAAAATAGGCTCTAATTCATTCGGACTGGGAAGTTGGGCATCAGAGCAGCCAGATCTCCTGCTACACACCCTGTGGCTAGACAGAGCTAGTGTCCCAACTATGCTAGCCCAAGAGTTCCCCTTAGGCTCAAGCATGCCTGTGACTCTGAGATAAAACTGGACAACAGTCTACCTCTGAGAAAGATGGAGAGATGGCAGAACAAAAAAGCTGAAATGTCTGAGTAGGGGTCAGTCAGAGGTTGTATTCTGACTTTCTACTACAGTGTCTGTAAACCACATAGAATACAACAAGAGAATGATTACTGACACATTAGGTAGAATAACTTACAGCTTGCAATAGCTCTTGCAACTGGAACATGAGGAACAGTATAACAGTAAGAATTACAGTACTACAAATTCATGTACAGAACCCACGTAGCATGGTTGAAATAGTACCATTCCAGTATTACAATCCATAAGATGGGCCATGAAACTATAAAATGGAAGTAAATTGAACATGTACCATTGTATTCAGAGCTTGAATAGAATACAGCCTTTTTTCCCCAGAGTGCAAATACTACCTTGCAAAGCATCTTTCTTCATCTATTTCTCTTGTTATAGGGTGATTTAGTTCTGTAATTAAAATGAAAATTGAGTTTGTCCCTGTGCTTATGTATCTTTCATTTGAGGAAATTATATAAAAAAAGAAATTTTGATTCTCTTCTCTTTCAAGTCTATCAATTTCAATCTTTGAAAAGATCAACTCTCATGTCATTTTACAAGAGACTTTGAGAGAAAAATATATGGACTTCCATAAAATTAATTGTTTTTTACACTGTTTGCTCATGTCACTTAAGCCATGAATTCCAGTTTAATTGAAGCATCAGGAACTGTCTTTATGGAAATACCTTTGGAGTAAGCACATCACATAAATAGGTTAAAGAAATACAAAGTCAGAAAAAAGTTAAAGGGGAAAAAGCCATTAAAATAGCAAAGAAGTTCACCTAGCAGCTTGTGGATTAAAATTTTATTAAACCTCTTCAGCAGTTTCTAACTCTTAAAAGTGATACAGCTGGTTAGGGAGCAACAACTCTGCAACGCTGACAGAGAAGCTGCCCACACTAACTGACAACCTGATTCTAAAGGTATTTACTCCAAATCGTAGTACTTACTATTACAAGGGGTCTCTCTAAAGTTATTCCTCTACTTTATTATTGAAAACTGTCACAAAATTGTAAAACAGGTTAACTTTTATTGCATGCTAACTGTAATTTACAGATTCCAATTACTCAGACTCCTGGGACTCTGACATGCAACTGACCATAAAATTCCATCTCTCCAAGCTACTAAGAATTGTGTTTTCTTTGGATCTTTACTTCATCCCAATGTCATGAAAGGAAAAAAAAAAAATCTAAATTAAATTTCATTTTAACTTTGCAAGTTCTGTCAAATGTCTGTTTGTTAGGAAATTTGCTACAATAAATATAAGTTGTTCCCTATTGTGACTTCCAGCTGTTAACTATTTCTGCATCTTATATATTTCAAAAGCAGATTAAAATAAGCTTTGAATCAAGATTTTTTGCCAAAAGTTTTTACTCTCCCCACTCCTCCATGAACTTCAGACGTAGCAAATACATAACATTTAGAGTTCTTGGTTAAATCATAAAGGAATCTCTTAAATTACCATTGAAATAACTACTCATAAAAATTTTACCTTACCTTACCTCACTAACTCACATAGCTGGACATAACAATTCTCAGCCTCAGCAGCTTCATTCAAAGGTATATGAACTAACACAAATGTATATATAATCTTATACAGCTATAGCACAAACAATAGTGGTAATGAAGTGGGTAGTCCTATATTTTTATTTTGTTCTCTGATCCATCTTTGGAATAGGGGATTGCTATCTGGCATTTTAGTGGTGTATCTTTTGCTGTACTAGTTAAAATCTGTCCAAGTTGTCTGCCTGTGAAAACTCCTGGTGCCAGAGCTTTTCAGTGAAATACTGTAGGCAATTTTTAAACTTCAAAAAAAATATATATACACTTTCCTATATAGACATACATTTTCCATACACAGCCGAACTGTTCTAGCTAATACTCCAAAAATAATCAGTATTCAACACCATGTGTCTATGTGAGCATTTTAACTTGTAGCAGAAGTACGCTTTTGAAGCAAATCTCCCTATCATCCCCACTTACTGCACTTTATTTTGCATCATTAAAGGATTTTGGAGAGCATGAACTGGATTCATTCTGAATTAAACTAAACTAGACTATGTGTTGCAGGTGCAGTCCAATTTCTAATAGGTCCAGACTAGAGCTAGTCTTCATTTTGAGGGTTGCACTTCAACTACTGAGGACATCAGGTCCTCAGCACTGACTGCTTCACTCTACAGATCCATTCCTATTGTGCCACGTTATCTGCTCAAGTAGGTATGGCCAAAGTAAAATAGAATGGACAGCATCAGCTGTTAATGAATTTGGCCATACTTAAGGCCACTGAGATGAGGGTGATAAAACGAAGTTTTTGTGGAATAGATCTTAAAATCTGCCGTACTTCTCTACAGGCTTTACTATATTCACCTGTTTTAATAAGTAACTCTAGTACCAGTAAACTTTTAAAAGATCTCTCATGCTCATTCTATAGAGCCCAAAAAATGCAGCAGCAGATTCTTCATTCCTCTCCTCCCAGATCAGGCAGATTTGGATGTTCACTTTTTCTCCCTGTCTGATATTAAGAAGATCATTACAAAGTATATATTGAAAAGTTGTTCTTTATGATCACTGGAAAAGGTAAGAAAAAATTTACTGAAAGGTGATGTAGTGAAGCTACTAAGAGAACCTTAACACCTAAGAACTGGAAAGAGCTACTTGTGGAGACTATCGGATCTCCTTCAATGGCAGGTTTGAAAAGAGGCCGGATGCTCCAGTACATTTAATTCTCTTTTACCGAAAAGAAATAGATGAAGTAACTTCTAAATTGATAGAGATAAAACATTCTTTTATTTATTTTACTGAAAGAGAAAGAAAGTGGTGATAAAAATGGACAGACCACATAACTGAAAAATATGCAAATTAAAAACTTATGGCGATATTCAAACAATAGAGCCAAATGAGAAAGTGGCAGTGGGATTAAAACTAACACATACTTCAAAACCGATTATTCTGATATGGCCTTCTTCAGTCACTGAGGTTCTATGATTTACATTAAGAGTTAGCTTAAAGAGTACAGCTGTGAAATAATTATCGTAGTGAGCTAGGAACTCTGTATTGTTCCTGTAATGCAAATTTTGGTTTCAGACATGCATTTTCAGGTTACTCCAGAAAATGCTATTTTCTTTTTGAGATGTGATATAGAAACAATACACAAAGAAGAAACACAGAAGCAGAACACTTGCCTAACTTCATTCTAAGCCAACTTCCTTCCCTTTCTGTACCTGAATTAGTTTCCTCCTCCTTTTTTTTCTCTCCTTCTTTTTCATTCTCTTTCCTATTAAAAAAGGCTGGAATTGTTCTGAGATACTATTTCTCTTCAGAAAGCCAAATTCAGAGGGAAATAAATGTTCCATCTTTTTTTTTCCCCAAACTCATCTAATTTTGCTTTGGTCTTCCAGGCCACGCCTCTATCTTCCATGAAACTCCTGTTCTATATACACATGGTCACACCAATTTCATCTGCAATGAAGTACAGTTTGCAACAGTACTGGCTTTTTTTTAAACAGTTGGAGAAAAAACTAATGGCTTCAAACAGCATCAGCTACCAGATCACAGAATCATAGAATAACTCAGGCTGAAAATGACCTCGGGAGGTCTCTAGTCCAACCTCACTCTCAAAGCAGCATCAACTATGAGATCACACCACATTCTCAGGGCTTTAAGTTAGGTCTTGAAAACCTCCAAGGATGGAGGCTGCACAGCCCATCTGGGCAACCTGTTCCAATGCTTTACTGTCCTTGTGGTTTCCTTATATCAAGTCTGAATCTCTTTTGCTTCAATTCGTGACTATTATCTCTTGCCCTTCTGCCACGCATCGCTGTGAAGAGCCTGACTCTGTCATTGATAACCTCCTCACAGATGCTGGCAGGCTGCTATTAGGCCTCCCTGAAGCCAGCTCTTCAGTTTGCTCAGCCTCTCCTCACGGGCAAGCACTCCAGCCTCTGATCACATTGGCAGCCTCCTGCCAAACTTGCTCCAGTTTATCAATGTCTTGCTTGTACTGGGGGGTCCCCAAACTGGATACAGTTTCCTCCTAGAGAAAAGACAGGATTGTTTTTTTCTGAACGTCTCCACTTGTTTCCCTACTTTGAACATACCTGTGTGCACATACAGTTGCATGTTCATACATACAGATATTCTCGACCAAAATATCTTTTCCTGACTAATTTTTTTATAATAAAATAATATTCGGCCTTTTCTTGCTTTTACCAATGTTAGTTAGAGAAAAATCCATATAAAAATATTAATTCTGATGTTACTATGTGCATATGTATGCATTCAAAAATAGTTAATCCATATGCCCAGTCATTATCCTTATACCCAAACCCCTAAAATGTGGTTGTGCACGGAGGCACACCTTTAAGTTTTCTTTACAAACTTTAACATCAGCCTCTAGAATTGTTTTTTCCTTAAATTTCTTCCTCCTAAGTTAAATGATGATGTGGAAATCTCAGTTAAAAGAAGGAAACAAACAAGAAAAGCATGAGAATATGCTTTTATTAAGGCCAAAAACTTAAGAGCAGAAGCAAGAATAGGCACCAAACGGAGTCAAAATTCCCAAGCTGCTGACATACTGAGAAAGGTACCACAGAAGTGACAGTGGGAGAAACTGGAAAAGGAAAGAGAGAACAGTAGGCAAAGGAAGTGTGCACCCTGGGTACTCAGATGTCCCGCTGCAGCTCTACAGTTCAGATGAGGAGGGGAACATGCGGAGGTGAGCTGGGGAACTCTGAGTCCAAAAGAGAAATAACTCCAGGTTAAGACAGTCTTGAGCAGTAACTCAAGGCAACTCACTTGGATCAAGGCATCAAAGTTCCACTTCAACCTTTTTTAAAACCCCAAACAGGCTGTCTGAAAACCACTCTCAGTACTTACTCTATGTTACCGTTGTGTGGCAAGTAGTAAAAAAACATCTCTACAAACATTCCTTAAATTGAGAGCACATACAAAATAGAGAATAAGTTTTCGGTCATTTGGGATACCCTGAGGAAAGGCACTCTCTGCTTTGTCATTCATGACTATTGTGGTCATCCCACATTCGGTCTGATACAGTCCCCTAAGGTTTATGCACACATGTCATATATTCCTTTCTTCATCTAGCTTCCTTCTTTGGCATGTGTTCAAAGGTGCGTTACTCTGTCAGATTATTGCATGACAGAGGCTGCAGATGTTCATGCAACATATGTTAAACTATAACTGAAACGTTAATATGTTCATAAGAATCCTCACAATAATGCAATTCATTTCTAACCCAGGCTAAAGACAGGCATGAGACCTCAAATAAAACAAGGAAGCTAGAAAGCAAAGAACAGGAAGGCCCCAAGAAAGTAAATTTAAAATTCTCTCTTGGGGTACAGTCTAGAAAAGAAGAAAAAACATATCTCACATCTCAAGCACTAACTTGTGCTCCTTGTGTGAGCAGAATATATGTTAGAAACTTACCGAATACTACACAGTGCACAAAGAAAATGAGGTACAGTCACTAGCAAAAAAAATTAGGGAACTTTTAATAAATACTCTCATTGCTATATGAAAACAAAATGATGTTCTGCTAGCAGAAAACAACAAGCTATGTTTAGAGAGCAATTTTAGCTTGTATCATCTCTTAATGATTGGAAATATAAGGAAGCATTGCAAATCAAGAGAGACCTTTTATTAGAGGATGTTATTATTAAGCTGGCTGAAACTTGGAATGTAGTATTGTTTGTTTGTGATCATCCTCTCTCCAAAACAAACAAACAAACAAACAAACCCAAAAAAGAAATAAAACCGTATTTCCAACATACCTCCAACCCTCTAGGCTTTAAAGTTTCTTCCTCATAAAACATGATTGGTTAACCAGGTAAAGTCAGTAGATTTATTCCCCAGCAAGAACCAGAGATTAAAATACAGTCATTTTCAACTTACTTTTCAAAATAAATATGTGTCTTGTCATCCCTATTTTTACTTCTGCAAAAGTTTTAGACTAACCTAAAGCTCCCTTCTAATTCTTCTGAATGACATATACATATATGGTATGCTTTAAAGTGCATTAGAAAGAAACATCCCCTAAGGTCAGTGAGGTAGGATACAAAATCTTTCACTTCCAATGCTAAGAATTGTTATATAACTTGTATAACTTAGTAGTGTTGCAAAGCTTGTTGCCCCAAGGGATATTCAGATATATATTTACACACCTAAGGAGTAAATCTTGCAAAATACCTTCATCAAACTTATAATGAAATTTTGCCTGTTCAAAGTAATGGCCATAACTTAATAAAATGGTACATTCTAATAGTGATTCTCACAAGTCTTTATTATTAACATTACTGAGATTTAAAGCATTTGCATGAATAAACTATCTGCTATATACTGTAGCATTTGTCAAACTTTATGATAGAGCAAGCTTGATATACTATCTTAACAACACAGCTGCATGAAAAGTCAATGAAAAACATCCTGCAGTATGCAGGCACCAACACACCCAAACTATTAACTTCTGAAATATCGCTATAAAAAATTGCATTTCTGTTTTTAAACTAACCTACAAATCCCATTTAAGTGGGAAATAAAGGCACTATAATGAATTTTTTCCAGCTTGGTAAATCATACCATAACTTTTGTGTACACTGAATGCTGACCAAATTAGTTAAAAGTGATTAACACAAATTGCTTGGGATTTCTATTGACTATTAACAGGCTTTAAATAAATGCCTAGGAGATTTAGGAACAAAAGTTGTTTTTGAAACTTTCCTCCAAGTTTTTAATAAACTTAATGAGAAGGGGAAACTCTAAAAATCTCTAGAAACCTGAGTATTTTTCACTTGCAAATGCTGAGTCACTGAAAACACACACAGTTCTGCTGTTGCAAATGTTTTTTGGTTATAACTAACTAGTTCGCTTTATTTCCAGTGAACATAATATTCACACTGCATTTATTATTTACCTCTGCAGCCCACATCCCTCATCACAGACATTCAGCCCTCAGATTCACAGTTTTCTGCTGTGTTGATGCCAATTCTCCTGCCTTAAACCTGCTGGCAGCTCTGTATCCCCCCCACATGCAGGAGGTCAGGATGAAATGAGAGCTGTAACCCAACATCACGCCATAAAACAACCTAACTCCTTCACTGGACCACACAGAGCTTTTACCTGAGGACTAAAATCCAGTGATCCATGGAAGTGTTCAGTGTAGCCCACCAAAATTAATGAGAGAATGGTGATTTCTCTCATTCCACTTATTGCTAAAAAATGTAAGTAATTAAAACATATAAATTATCTTGGGGGCTAGAAAGGAAAGCAGTATTCTAAAATAACAGATTTTATTATTTTAAAATCTATGTTGATAAAACTAAGTATGTGCAAATAACCAGGGAAGAAATAAGCACTTATGCCAACTGGTCCTTTTGTCCTCAGGTTTTTAAGTGAATGCATTGCTATAACACAGCTTTTTCATTTTTTTAAAATGAGAATTAACTAACAGCAACTTTTCCCTAAAGGAAACTAATAGAATATTTAGGCCATAAGAAAAGGACTTCTATTTCAAAGAGATAGCTGGTGAGCTGTAAAGCAGAAATGCAGGCCTTGATTCGTCGATGTAGTCACATTTCCAACAAATACCTACTTGATAAGGCCATTTCCTCACTTACAGTCATGACACAGTACAGAAAACTTCCCCTATGAGTCACTGACTTACATTAGTATTAATTATTTTACCTGTAATAAACACGCAATGTCTGGATTTCTTCTTCTAGTTTTTTGCATTGTTGAAGAACAGCCTCTTTTTCTTGTTGCAAGGTTATCAATTCTGCCTGCAAAATGACAGACAATGATTTATTCAGATCATCTGTATTGCTTTGAAAGCATTGTAACAATCTTCTGCGTTCATTTCAGCCATGCTATAGTGTAATACTGTTTTGCAGTATTGCCTATGTAACTCTCACAAAAAAAATCCTTTCTTGTTATAGTATCGTAACTGCTTTTTTTTTCCACCAGCAGGATAATGCTTTGTACAGTTTCCCTCATATGTACAGTAAATTTTTTGAGTGGCAAAGGTTAGATTCCTTCTTCAGTTTAGCCAAGTGTTTGTCAACAAATAAATTTCATATTTATCTAATGGTCCTAGAGCAAGCTGTTGACCAGTATACTCTAGAGAGCTAAGCAAGGCACTCAACCACAAACTGCTGATCTGGAGCTCTTCGTTGCCTGTGGCTCTCAGGCTGTTCATGTGCAGCTCCTGTCCTGGAGCAACATGATGTTACCAGCAGGTCAGCTGCACCACCTGAGGGCTGCTGGATAACCCACATCTTATGTTGTGGTAGGAAATGAGCCAGCAGGGGATGCTGAGACAGGCATCACTGGATTGCTCTGGGATTTGGGTGCATTCTCATCCTGGATCTGCCTTATAATGGTGTGAGGGAATCCCTGATAAATTGTTGCCATCTCCCACCTGTGAACCCTCCCGGATGTTGCCCCTCCTCCCTTTGTTTATTCACAGCATGCTCTGAATGGCCTGTGACTCATACCATTATGGAAATTGCTGTATGTGGCTAGTAAGTTCAGGAAGGTAGCCAGCCCTGACATGGCATTCTGGTTAAACAGGAGGTAGAAGAAATAAGTACTCCTGTATATTTAGTATGGCTCTATAGCTTAATCACCATTAATTTTAAAATGTCCAATTTCAATAACACTGCAGGACTCCATTGAGGGCCCAGGTGCCATACTAATTATTTTATAATCAGAGGATGATTAATTGTTGTAACAACAAATAAGACTGGGCTTCTAGAGCAATTCTCTGACACATGAGCCTGAGTATTGGGCTGGTTTCCATATCATTCCACCGTTTTTAATTCATGGTGTAAGTTATTAATGTTACAAATTGTAGAGCCCCAAACCAAGAGCTACATGCGTGAGAAATGTTGACTGTGAATTCTGCCAACTCCTCAGGACAGTGCTGCAGAAAAGTTTCTTGCTAAATTAAAGGTTTGTTATATGAGCTGGGAATACATGAAGTGAAAGGCATAGAGTTCAGCTCCTAGCTCTGCCAGGCTCACTATATAATCATGAACAACCCTCTCTCTGTGCCTCAAAATCTCTCACCTAAAACAGGGCTCAACACTTGCTTTTGTTTCCTGTTTGTCTCTTAAGACTATAAGTCTTCCAGACAGGTGTTTTACTGTTTGTTGTCAACTCCCAGTCATCTCTGAGCAATTTATCCTGCTGGTTGATCAGTCATGTCCTGGTCTGCACTACACTGCTCAGTTTGTCAAGTTGTACCCAGGGCTTTGCATTATCAGGGTACAAGACCCACCACTATAATTGTTCCTCTAACACATTTGTAAGATTTTTTTTAACAGTAATTTCCTTTGAGAATAAAAACAAACTATCATACTATATTGAGCTTTAAAAGCAAAAAGTGTTAATGTTTAACCTTGAAGTGACAGTGGTTTAGACCTTCTAAAACTGAAAACAATATACTGGAAGCTGGCAAGCCCTAACTCCTGTCAGTAAGAGGTTAAAATCCTCTGCAGGTGAGCCACTCGCCTGCTGCTGCTTACTGCCTTGCAAGCAGAACTCACAGAACACAAGAATGTTAGCCAAACCAAGTTATTTTCTATAATTATACTGTACTGTAGGTGAAACAACATTCTTAAAAAATGGAAAAACATGCTTGAATCAAAGTAGGTGGTTTGTTCTAGAGGCCAATAATTAACATCCTTGCCAATTTTCAGTGTACTGTGAAGTGTGATTGAAATGGTAGACTGGAAGGAAATGTTTGCAGCAGACACACCTACTCACGGAGAGATTAACGGCTAGTCTCTTTGGACAACTATCATAAAAAAATACACCTAATGTTCCACTTGCTTTTCAGGACAAAAGTCATAAGGCACTAGAGTCTGAGACTCTTATTTATGTCAGTTTTTCAGTAGGGAAAACTGCACTGATTTGACTGGGTTTGCATCTGATTTACACCAGTAAAAAGACAGTAGGATCAGGTGCTTTGGATTAAAATATAAAACAAAAAACAGCTACAAAAACCCAAGGGGGGGAAAAAAAAGGAAACATTTGTTAGCCTCCTGAGTAGCTGCAGGTAATGGGGAGCCATATGAGACCAACAAAAATCCCAGCATAGGAATTTATATGTGCACAGCATGCAATCATACAACAGAAGGACTCATCATACAGGGGCCTGAACACTGATGAGCGCAGATATGACTCAAATATCCTCACAAATGAAAGATGCCTTCCTTCACTAGAAGGAAAGCAGAACTTTGCCCATCATAAAGTTAAACTGCTTAATAAAATAACAGTGCCTGTATTGTTATAAAACAGTTGGAAGACTCCCATAATGTATATTGAAATCCATCCATAGTGCACATGGCAATAATCCTAAATGAGCTCACCTCTAATAATAACAATAGCTGTTTGGGAACTTTTTGACAAAATATTATTTCTTTGGAAAATGTCAGGATGTAGAAATCAGAACTTTTCACAAAAATGCATCAGGTTTGATTAAATTTTTCTGAAGGGTAGGGGAAATAAAGAACAACGATAAGAAAAAGAATTACACTCAGGTTGCTCTGGTGGAGGTTTTCTCTAAAACAGACAATTCAGTGGTGAGTCAGTCCTTTGGGATATGGGTCACCGTTGGTGAAGTTCCTGTTTAACTCTGAAAGGGTATTCTATTATAGCAATGTGGTGGTCTCTTTCTTACAATTTTGTTTTGACCACAAGTTCTAATGCCCTCACACCTGTTTTTATGTGGATGGATGTCCTTCCCTCCCCCCCCATTTTTTGCAAAAGAGAATTCTTCTTTCTACACTTCTCCCAAGAAACCCTATGAGAGTTTGCATTGTAGCTAAGTTATTTGTAGAAAATCTAAGCTTTCTAATTAAATTAAATCTAAAAGCTAATCGCTACATACCAAAGTTAAAATAGCCAGATCTTGAATAAGAAATCTCATTACTGATCCTTTTGCTGTTATTTTTGTTTCAAAATATTTAAATACACAACACTATGTGTTTAATAGTCCCATAGGCTGGAAAAATACAAGAATTAAGGAAAAGAAAACAGAGGGCAAAACTTGCATTTATCCTTCCTAATTACTCTAGGGACAAATATGAGTACCCTCATCTCTAATTAAATACAAAGAGGTATGAACACATAGCACCCTATCCTGGCAGGCTCTCTACGGGTAAGAGATGACTTTTATAATGCTTTTAAATAGCCAACAGAAGGAAAAACATTCAATGAATTGGAATAATAAAGCTTAATAGCTTTATTCTCTTAGTGATATTTTTTCTTTCTCATGCATTTAAAGAGATCACATACATTTCCACCTAGTCTTTCCTTAGGTGGGCTAAATAAACACAACCTTTTCTGTTACCTCTCAATAAGTAGGCACTCCATTCTCCTGATCAATCCAAAAATCTGTCTGACCAGTGCTCTGGGAGCAGTATGTCCTTATCTCCAGTGGAAACATCTTACCTGATACATTTTTGCATCTCTTCTGCCCACAGTCACCTTCTGATGTCTGTCTATTGATGTCTATTGTCCACTGATACTATTCAGCTCACAGCAGCTTTTCTTATTCATCCTTAAATGTGTGACTTGGATTTGGCACCACTGCATTTCACCCCACTGCTTTTATTCTTCCAATACTTCATGTCATTCCAATCTTCCTGCAAGATATCTTGAACTTAATTTGTATTGCTAATACCTCCCAGCTCTGTGTCATCAGTCAATTTCATTAGCACACTGCTGATCCTCAAGCCAAGGTTCTCAATGAGAACATCAAAGAAAAGCATGTCCAACATCAACTGGTGAGAAACTGGTGAGAAATTCCACTAATAAAATCCTTGGACCCTAATGCTTCTCCTTTCCAACATGTTTGTTGTTGTCTCCCTGCTAACTAGTTCCTTGCTTGTCTTTGACTATCTCTTCTTCTTCGTGGGTACGTGATATTCTGCAGACAGACATGAGCTCAACCCACCCATCCTTCCAAATGACAGACACTAGGTGAACACAGCTAATAGCAAGAGCATTTCCTAGATAAAGCTTGTGTCTGCTTGTAAAATAACATCTGCATATTCCATTATAATTAGTTCTTTTCCATGTGGCACCATATCAGAAGTTTTATTGATGTGTCATCTTACATATAACTGATATCCTTGTCTAAAAAAACAGTTGTCATATCAAACAATTCTTGCATGATCTTGCTTGCGTGAAAATCGTAATTCAATCTACTGTCAATGGATCCAGGCTTTAAATATATTTTCTTTCCGGATTTACTCTAAAGCCTCACAACAAAGACTAACTGGTCTACAATCAGCAAGATTACATTTTTTTGCCTTTCTAAATATAGGTATGGACTCTGCTAACTCCATGTCATACTAGACCATCCACAACTTCATAGGATTTATTAAAGATTTTCACTACTCTTCCTGCAATTTCAGATACCAGTTCTTTCAGAACCTTGGAATGGAGACCATCCAGTGTCCTGGTTTGAGCATAATAACCTACTGAACAGCTATGATGTACTCCATTTCCATACTTGCACTTTTCTTAACTCCTGTCCTTATAGTTGACATCACCATTATTACCCAATGCTGAGAGGAAAAAAACCCCAGAGTTTCAGACCTAATCCGGATTACCCTTGATTTCTATGCCATTCTCAGAAGAGTGAAATATTTCCTCTTTCCTTGTTTTCATTTCAATCGTTACACTATTGTTTGTTCTAATTTCCTTTCAAAGGGCCAACTTACCTTGCATTCTGGCAATTTTCATTTGTCCGTGTATTTTCTGTTTTCTAAAACATAACTTTCTTGGTTAATCACTACTTTTCTCATAAAACCTCATTTTATTCTTTTTGAGATTAACATTCACCCAGTTAGAACTGACACTCTGACCAGCTTATTTGAGGGTACTTGTTAATGTGTGGGTATTTCTTAACTCAGTAATGGCTGCTACTAACAGCCTTCTTTCCACTGATCCAGGATATTCCTAAGGATTAGACGGAGGCTGGGTAAGAAGTGCAGAGAGTCTCAAAGGTTATTTCTGCACTTTATGGACTCAATGGTTTACACACAGTAAAGCTGTAGGATGGGGAAAGATGGCAATAAGATATCCTTCCACTCCTTCAGTCCTGTGTTATCTGGGGACTGAAATGGAATCTAGCTGCAAATGGCCAGCTAAGAATTGTCTCACATTAGGGATATGTTTCTGATGATATTAGTATGCTAGCTTGACAGTAAGAGGCCAGGTGTCTTCTCCGGGAAGCAGGAGATTGGGAGGAGGAGCAAGTTTTTTTTCAATCTGAATTAGAATTAAAGCATGAATTCTAAAGTAGGATTAAAGAATTGCTGAACAAATGGTTTTAAAGCCATTTAAAATATTTTCATTTTACACTATTTGGTGCTTTCACATTTTACGTATCATGTCAATAACCTCAATACATACTGCATGATAGATTAGGTCATGTTGTGGAACGTTATGACAATCAACTTTCACCATTCTGTTATTTTTATATTAGCAGCTGCTACTTACTACAGATTACAACACCTCATCTTATTTTCTAGATCAAAGTGTCAACATATCAAACTGTTCCACAACAAGAGAAGCAGGTGACACTTTGATCTAGAAAAGAAGATAAGCACTTGTCTTACTAATTAGAGGATCAGAGGTTTTCAGTAACAAGAAAAAGACTCCAGCTAACACAATAGCACTGAAAATGCCTAGTTCTCTAATAACATGCCAAGTTATCACCTTGTTTTTTTAAATCAAAGTGTTAACGTGTCAAACTTTCATTACAATACAAACAGGGGACAGTTTGACCTAGAAAATTAGATAAAATGTTTCAAACTGGGTTCAAGTAGCAGCTGCTCCTGGGGATTTGAAAATATAAAGTAAAAGTGTGTTATATACATTATTGACACATCATCAAATATATAACAAACAGGAATAAATCCAAACTTAAAAAGTAAAATTAAACTTCATTTTGAAATGCAGTTTCAAATTTTTGGAAAGTAACACTTCAGAGAAATAATCTTGAGATGAAAACGCTTGGAATGTTAACTGAAATCATTAGAAAATCATGAAATGTTTGGTTTCTCAACACATCATTTTCTAATGGAAATAGTTTTGAATAAAACTATTTTAACTTTCAGTAAAACAAGCAACTGTATTTCTGAGTCCTGATTGATCTATGCTGCTGTGGACAATCAATACAACCAGAAAACTACTCAAAAGAACCAGTGAGCTTTTTCTGTGTGTGAATTTCGGGGTAACAGTGGTGGTGGTGGTGAACTGTAACAGCCTTTAAGCTACAGCTTCCCCCAACAGACTGCCACAACCACACCCGGGTTGACATTCCCTCCGGGCACAAAGGAAAGGGATCTCAGCAGCAAACGTGACATTTATGAGTCTCTACCTGGATCAAACAATTAACCATAAAACAATTTTTCTCTATAATCTAACACTATTATCGGTCAAAATAAATATCAGTTAATGAAACTTTTTTTTTTTAATAAAAAGCACTGTTTCACAGGAACAATAATGCCTTGTGAAGATGTATTGGTTTAGATGGAAATATTTCTGGGAAATCCCAGGTAGACTTTCTGAGAAAAAAGAGAACTGTTCTCCAGCTATGTGACTAGGGTATTCCTTTTGGATGCAGAAAACTAATGTTGAGCCCATTTTTTTCCTGCATTAACTCACTTTGGACATGGCAGAATACAACCAGCGAGGAATACTTTCCTGCTCTAAATCCACGTGAATTGCTTGCATTTCTGGTGACTGCCATAATCATTGGTCTGTATCCTCTCTCTCCAACTGGCAGAAGTAATTTTTAGCTAAACTGCTAAATATGTGAAAACAGGTCCAGGCAGAAGAAGCAGCGTGGGAAAGGAGACCAACTCCACAGCCCAGTCATCAGAAATTTGAAGGTGCTCAATTGGGATCAAGAAACTGAATCTAGGGGTTTCACATACATGATGTGAGTGCACTGGCTTTTTAGCAATTATAGGTGCACCTTTTACCAGTTATTTCCTTAATGCTTTCTCAAATTAAATGAATTTAAAATGCTAACCCTCTCTTTTTTTCCAAAACAGAACTATCATTTTCCAGAAGTGTTGTGCTGCAAGTCTACTTAATGCCACCCTCTCCAGCTCAGTCTTTATACTGTTCCTAATTTAATATACTTTTGGACCTTTACAGAAAACATGTAAAAGATATCACTAGCTGGAGTCCAGATTCTGCCTTGATCACAAGGTCATAAACAACAAATCACACACTAAGAATACATGATCATACCATATGAATATTACTTGTATGGTCATTCATTTCTCAGCAGTCCTGTTTGAAATGACAGCAATAGGCCACGACAAACATTATCCAGATTGTGCAATCAGCTGGGGGGGGGGGGGGGGAGCCAAATAGCTTTTCACGGCTCTATATAAGAAAATGAAAGGATTCAATAGCATTTTTTTACTAGGTGGGCATGTCTGGTTCATTTTATTATGATAAGAGAAAACTGAATATGTTTTAATTAGTTCAAAGAAATACCATTTGGACCATAATGTCTGAGATGTGAATGCCTCAGTCTGTGCACTGCATGGTCACAGCACGCTGGGAAGTGTACTGTACCAGCACGATTTGGCAAACAGTGTACTCCTTCACCTAATGACATGCCCACATTAGCCCATATTACAGTCAAATTCAGTCCATTATTACATTATCCAAGAAAATGTCTATATGAAATGCTTACAATATTTTCAACCAGAATTAGCTTAAGAATTTGCTTATCTAACCTTATGTATATTGTTGATAAAAAGTTTCCTAAGCATCTGCAGTATTATTTTGGAATATTCTACACTTGTTCCAGGAAATACATGGAATATTGAAAATGCAGAAAAAAATCAGCTATCCAAAGTACAATCCAAGCCATCTGTCAAATGTGTGGGTATAATACACAGAACTGTTCAACTGTAAAGAATGATTTAAATCACAGAGTGAGGAAGATTAATTTGAAATTCTTTCTCTGTGAGGTTGACCAAAAATTTCAATTGACTTCACAGCGACAAGATTTCATTTATGGTTTCTATTCATTTAAGTACATAGTTTTTATAAAAAGAAAGAAAAAAAAAAGAAAAGAAAAAGAAAACAGATGCCATCACAGATAATCTGCTCTGAGGATATGGGTAACTACCTAAGGAAACCAGACAGCTTGTTTCAGGAAGGATATAACCATTGTGACAACAAAAACACTCTTGAATAATTTCAAGGATGATAGCTCCAAAATACAGATTCATAACCAGATTGGACTTTGCAGGTGAGTAACGTCATGTGCAGAGATGCTTACTTTTTAGTAGGAAGGATTTTATTAAGAAAAACAGCTGGAGGTAATTCTTAAAAATAACAAGTAGTTAGGCCTCCATATACAGATAAGTAGTTACTGATCTCACCGCTAAATTGTGATACAAACCGTGAAAAGAAAATCAGAAGAAAACAACAACCAGGAAGACTTCATTGTAATAGAAAGCAAAAGCCATTCACCACAGTTATTTTTGCATGGCAACTATGGCTTTAGAAACTGTACAATAAACATAGCATTTTAAAACAACAAAGATAAGTGAATCTCTTCTCAGATTAAGGAATGTTTAGAGCCGTGGACATGTGGAAAGGGCATATTTCTCTATGCTCTGTAATTCAGGCTTGGCTTTGGTGACATCACATGGTTTGTTTCTATAATCTAAAAATCACTTGGGAAAAAAAGAATTCGAAAGAAAAAATGGAAATACATCAGCAACACAGAGAAACTGGTCTTATTTGAAGGGAAATTCATTAGAGGAAGTCAGAATGGAAATGACGGTGTAGGCTGAAGTAAGCTGTATAGCCTGGAAGCAGCCTTCCAAGTTGTGTTTGAGGCTTACTGGCAGATTACTATGGAAGAGTTTTAAATGTCAGTACCCATGATAAACCTGTTGCCCACATAAATGACTTTAGCCACTATGATATCAAATCAATATCTGCTACAAACAGTAAATCATCAGCACAGGATCCAAAAGGTAGTGTTGTAATGTTGTCTCAGAAGCTTTACAACAACAAAGACCCTATTCAGTAGAAAGAACATTCCCCTCAGTCTCAGAAGTGTCCTATCCAGTTCAGGGCTGAAGTGAGCTGGCAGAGGAACAGAAGAAAGTTCATATTAGAGTTAGACATGGTTTTTTTTTCCTGTGCTACAGACAGAAACAGTGTGTACTTTCAAGACTCCCAGTTTGGTATGTTTTCGGGCTCTGCTAAGAGCCCCTAAACTGTCCACAGCAGCCAGCCCTTTGCTACTAACAAGAACAGGTCAGAAACCTCTCTTTAGCCTTGAGGCCAACTGGCATGATCTGGCTTGCGTTCACATGTCAAGAAACTCCCTTCCCTCCATTCCTAACAGAAAGGGCTGGTAACATCCACACTCTCTAATAGAAATATTCCCTGGTAGACAGTATCTCCCACAGGCCCTACCTAGGACAGTGCATTAAAACTACGCCAGGGAACTTGCTAACAAAAACCATAGATGATTACATTCCAGTGTGCAAACCTCTGCCCTGATGCCATTTTATTTACTAGTGTAGATATAGCTAGTTAGTCTTGTCAGCGAATAAGGCCTTAATAAACCTGACCAAGTTTGATAAACCTGATCTATCTTATGAGTTTGACGGACATTTTCCTTCTCTCTTTCCCAATAGGCAGGTGAGGCACTTCTGACTGTTCAGCAGATCTCACCTGCAGGTCCACTCCAAAGCTCCAGGAGTAATTCTTGCCCTTCTAACCTTACCTCACTACCCAACCTCTGTTGCAAACGCCACCTTATAGCTAAGTCCTTGGCTTTGACCTATGACCAGATATTGACCATGCCTTCTCTTGCCATTTAGACATGGTTACCCTCTGTCTTCTCTGTTATGAGAGATTCACTCATTACAGTTCCTCGCTCCTGATTTCAGCATGGTACCAGTCCCTTAGTCCAGCTGAGACACCCTGACAATATTTCACAGATATTTTTTTCTGTAAGAAAATACATACATTGAAATTATTCGTGCCTCATAAAAGTGGTAGAAAAAAAATACCCAAGGTAATAATTTGAGCAAAAGAAGCATTTAACATTTTACACTCCAAAGCTTACACCTGATACTAAGTGATAATATACTCCAAATTATAACCTTGCATAAGAGAGACAGAACCACTGCTGTTGCCACTTGACAGACAGTACTTCTGCAGAAGGCAGTGTTGTCAGATTTTCATACAAAAACTATGAATCTTTCATAAAGGCCATGATTCTGCATAAGATTTTAAAAATGAGTTGCTGAATGAGTTGAAGTGACTTTACCGTGACTGCTCCTGTCCATAACTTGTAATATTTGGAACAAAATGCAGAGAAGAGCTTGAGTTATTGTTTACTTATGTGTCTTAATCTTATGGAAAATGAATTACTAGAAGGTATACACACTCAAATTTATGTGATATTTTCATACACAAACTCAGAATCAACACATTGAGGTCAACAGTAACTGTTATACTTGAGAAATTATTTCTTGAGAAAAGAATAAACCATCATTGAATAAACGTATCTGTTAACAGAAAAATGAGGAAAAAGAAAGAATCAGCGTGTATATGCCCCAGGTGTGTCCAGACTTTGAAGTACCAAGAAGTTCTCAAAGCAACTTTGAATCTGGCAATTCTATTAATGATTTTTTTCCTTTGATATCTGAAGTTCTTATCAGAACAATTTGGGCTCATTCCCCAGCTAGATTAATTTTGTTGCCTGACACTGTTTGGAAGAAGACAAAGGTAGGTGCCTGTTCCTGGGGCTGGCTGTGGGCTGCATTACCTTGAGTGGCTCGTGCAACTGAGGTGACTGAATTTCTGAGACACTGAACAAGCTACTATCACATCTCCTGTGATGAGAGAATCCTCGACAGGCAATTTAAAACAGCTTCAGGCTCTCTCTGTGCCATACTAGATGTGCAAAACACCCCTTTCATACTGAGACTGAGTAGTTGGCCCCAGTTTTGACCATATTTATATGTAGAACAACCCCTTGAGTCTTTCTTTTTCCAAATTCTTACTGGAGTGTTTTCCACCAAAGTAAAACTCTGGCTAGGAATTTCAAATTAAAGTATGAGAAGTGAACGGAGGTGTGTGTGAGAACATATGTTTAAGCCTTTATACATCTGTCTGCTGGAAAAAAGTACTAGAGAGGATTCTACATATGACAGTTTCCTACAGAATCAGCAGGGGACAAGTGCCTCCACAGGTTGTTACAGACTCTGTACTTTGGATGAGTTCTAACAGCTGGATAAGATCTACTGATACAAGTGAGTTATCTTCGCTCAGTAGGTGCTGATATTAGATACTTCCAGCCATTTCTTCTAAAACGAATCTATTTATTAAATTTCATAGGAAGTAATTATATTTGCCATTACTACATATCTATTAGATTTGATTCCATTAGATCTTTACCTTAGGCAAAAGCATTCTTTTCATTTTCCACGTAAGTTATGGCATATAGATGCAGACCACTTTTAAATCTCTGTCGCAGCTCACTCTAGACTTAACTACATTCCAACAGGAGAAAAGATGGTTCCTGATAATCCTTGTAATCTTTGGAGGAAAGTAGAGGAAGGGAAGAGAATGGAAAGAACTATACATGTTACCCACAATCCTTTTCTTTAAAATCATATTTTGCAAAATGAAACAAGGAAACCCAGAGAAAAGACAAAGATTTTTATCAACCAGTAAATGCTCCAGCATCTTTTCACAGTAGAATCTGATGCAGGTGTATTTCTTCCATCTTATTTGTGCAAGGCTAATGAGACCATTTCAATCACCAAACATTGTAGCATACAAAAATCACGTCCTGAAAATCCTGATACAGTAAACACTTCTTTATATGTCACTGTCTTACAGTTAGACTTTTAGCCAACGCTTTTGTTCTTATCTGTTCAAATAATATCATACACTTTTCCCCTGCACCTATTATATATTTTTTTACTTAAACACCTGCTGAACTAAACTTGTCATGCCAGAATATTTTTAATTATGCAATCTGCCTTCTGTCAACGGCAAGCACTTGGGTAGAATTTCTTATATACCTTTCAACATACTCCGCAGACAATGAAAGAACTCAATGTACAGAAATATTTGCCCACTGAAATGCTAGCGAAGCAAGTTTAATCAAGTGATCTTGACTAACTTCTAGCAAAGAATCACAACTTTCCATCATCAGTTGACTGCTTTAAAATACAGCTTTAAATGTTATTTCTTAGAAAATTTTATTGATCCAGTCCTTTAAACAACCTGCAACATATGCCTGACTTGCACATAATACTTGGGGCAACAGTTCCTTTAGTATTTGAACACTCTCTTTTCATGTGTAACATAATGAATGCCAAATTTGTCTCCAGCTTTTAAGAAAATTTTCTCCTGCAGGGAAAATCCTGTCCCAGTGAAGCCAACAGAATTTTTGCTGTTGACTTCATTGGGATTAACGTTTCCCTGTATTTGCATACATGCATTCTCTCTCTATTTAGGGATGAGTATTCCAATTATATGCATGCTGTACACAAGCATAATACACAGAATAAGCCTAATCACGAGCAATGTCTTTGCCTTTGTGTTTGCCGACAGTTACTATAAGTGTAGAGATGCTTAGATAAGCATAATGTAGAACCCTCTCCAATTCTGTAATAACAAAATGATGAGATACTTGTGTAGTGCAAGGTCCCATCTGACATTTACTTTTAAATTGACCAATGCATACAGATTTCATCAAAGGAAGGAAAAAAAAACACCCTAGTTTGATCTGTGCAACTAAGTTTGTGAAGGATCTGAACAGCAGTAATAAAATCCTTCCAATAACCATCACTTTCACAGTGATGACACCCCTTTTTGGAAGGGGTGCAGGGCTATTGAACTCATATACAGAAGGGGAAACCCCTCACTTTCTTTTGGAGATTGCTGGATTGGCAACCCTATTGCCTAGGCATACTGCTGTGGATTGTAGTTGTTGTATGAAACTCCACATGCTTTTGATCCATTTTATCTCGCAATTTAGCAAAGAAATGTTGCAATAAGAAACACCAACAAAGACCTGAAAAACTTAAGCTCTGGATTACCATATTGTGTTCTCCTGCCATTCAATGCATCAGACAAAGGCCATGGTGTTCAAAGTAGAAAAAGAAAAAAGAAACTGGTCACAGAAAATGCAGAGCACAGAGTAAATAATATTCCTCCATATCCCTACTCTTTCATAGATTTGTTGTTAAAAGAGTTGCAGCAATTAGGCTTTTGTTAATTACCAGCTGTTGAAACAGATGTGTTGACTGTCCTTATTAGCCAACAGCTGGGACAGGAGAACAATTGATGCTCCTTAAAACCAACAGCCAGCTGCTTTGCAGTAATTATCTGCGATCAATAATACAGGTGATAAAGGCAGCAAAAAGGTTACGAGCTTCAATAACCAAGGTCCTGATATTGAATATTATTGGAATTTATGGATAATTTTAGAAAATGAAGAAAATAGCAAGTTGGATGTCTGCTATCTGCATTGCGTCAAGGTCAAGCAACGTGCAAATAACATGGGGAATATAACCAGAAAAAAAACCCCACATTTCTTTTAACCCTCTTGCTATGTTTCAAATGTTTCATTGATCTTTACAGAATGCTTTCTCTTTCAGGTGAATGACTGGACTTCATCTCATTGTTCACTCAGTTTTCTTGTATGCTTTTCCTTGCATTCAATTTTTCCATAAATGATTTTTTTTGGAACATCTAAATGGTAATTCCTAGCTTTTAGAAAATTTTATTATACAATATAAGTCATGATATCTGAATGATTAAAAAGGGGGCCACCCCTCTAGAGCCCTAGGTTCTAGTCCTAGGCATGCCATTGATTCTTAAGGAAATTCACTGTTTGTAATTCAGTTTCCCTATCGCTAAAATGGAAGAACTATTTTTATGTTGGTGGATTACTTTGTGATTAATTATTTCAGCATACTATTTAAATGCAAAGTAATGCTTGTATAATACATTACTGTAACAGGGAAAAAAAAACATGCATTTGTAGTATTGATGTATGTCTAGGGATATAAAATGAACAGTCCTTTTAGTAGCACAGAGCCAGACTTCCACTGGTGGGAGCCACAAGCATAACTGGTAATATCTAAACAGAAAATATCAATGTAAATACTCGCATGCTTTGTACTTACTTTTGCTCCTGCCTGATTTAGATTTTCTTGTCCCCATAGCCTATTAAAGTGCATTAAGAAGCAAAGCAAATCAAAGCAGAGATTTCAAACCATTTCTATTAGCTGTGCAGTTCATCTGAAGCCAACAAAAGACATGTCTACAAGAATCTACAACCATGTCTATTCACTAATTAGTCTGCACTTAAAGAAACTGCCTTACTGAAAACAAGGATTAAAGCTGGTTGAATACTCTCCCTTTCATAGATCTCCCTTACAGCTCTGTTGGGTCATCGTAAGCAGCTTGTTCACTGAGCTTTAAGTAGGGAATTGACAATCAGTTCTGTGCGCATCTGTAGGCAGTGGGGCAATTAACAGGAACTATCAACATTTTAAGGGACATATAAAGAAATCAACCAGCCAAAAAAGATTCCTCCTCAGAGATGAATAAAAGTGTATCATACTCCCATGGCAGTTATGTTTTAAGAAGAGTATGTTGCAGGATACTTGATTTAGAATTTCAAAATAAAGAAAAAATGTATTTTTCCATTTGCACTTCAGAATTAAAAAAAAAGAAACCCCCTCATTACAGGAACAAAAATGAAATGGATCCTTGCACACACATCCTTACATCTGTTAATAGGAGTTCAGAGCATGATATAAAAGAAGCACAGAGCTTGAGCCTAGCTGTCAGTTTCCTACTTCTAAAAGAATGCTAAAAAATACTTTTTCATCTATCATCTACTTCAGTTTGCATGGGGACCAATAACATAGGCTAGACTTCCAAAATAATAAATTAGCAGTTACTACATAAACTATCCAAGAACTGCACTGAAAGCTTATTCAGGGTAATGCATACAGTGAGTGACTCACTGCTGTTAGGAATTGTTTCATATGATTTACAATTTCATTACAGTCAAATTGAGCCAAAATCTTTCTACAGAATACTTTTTTTTGATGTTTATATGATGAATCTCACTCCAAGAGAAAGTTGGAGAAAAGAAGCAGGGACACATTCTTTCCTGTTTAAAAATTACAAAAAGCTGTTCTGTATTTTAATTTTTTTCCTCTCCTCCACTTGCATGGACCACTTCATCTTGTCTATCTCTTCCCTCAGAAGAAACTGCCTGAGTTCTACGATAAAATTTAAAAATTTTAACAGATTTTGTTTGCAGTAGGAAGTCAAAAGAAGAAAATGGTGCAAGGGTCACAAACTGCTGCCTACCTATCACAGGGGAAGGAAAGCAGAAGGAATGGTTTTAAGCAACCACTTTTCATTTTTATTATTTTTCTTTCTTTTCTCCAGTTGCTTCCCTTTATCCTTGCAGCATTTTCAGACCACCGCACTTGGTTTTCCCGTGGAAGGCAAAACTTGGCTCTGCCTCTTATTTGTCATCCATGACTGAGTTGGGGGGGGGGGGGGGATGGTGGGGAGGGAGAGAGTGGTTAAGTTTTGGTCTGTCTCTGCTTTGGTCTACCAAGGAAAGGTTAAAAATTAGACTGTGCCAACTAGGAACTAATCTGAGCAGTGGACAGTACAGCGCAACTCTACCTCAGAGAAGAGATATCAAGAGAGGTTTATGTCCCATGTGGGAAGATATTACTTAAAGTCAGGCTAAAAATCAGGAAATTCTTCAGAGCTGGTGATCTGCATGGGTTTCCATGGCAGAAACTGCTACAAAGTAAGCAGAAGCCTTGAAGAAGAAAATGACAATGAACATTATTTCACTGTGGCCAAGACATACTCTAGAAACTTTCAGGTTGCATATATGCAGCAACGGCTGTCGAAAATTCTGCAGTTTGGGTGACCAATTTGACCCTGTGAATCGATTACAACTGATGCTAGATCTCTGCAGAATTAATTACTAGAACTTATTCTAATAGCAAAAAAGCACAGCAGGGTGTGTACTGTTTGGCCACTGGCATTCTGTCAGAGAACTGAAAGCACACGGACTTTGGTCTCACTTCTTGCAACAGCCACAGTCTAGTAACACACAACTTGACTGGATCCACCACATAATTACAAAAACTCTTCTCAGCCAAAAAAACAGATCTAAGGAGATCTGAGTTAACAAATGCAACTGACACATTCCTCCTCCTGAGCCTCATGAACACCCACTATACCAGAGCAGCAGCAAATCTGTCCCAGTGAATTAAATCCAATATATTTTAATACCTTAATATTTATGTTGCTAACAAAACTTAGATCTAGTTCATTATATCATGTATCATCATAATAACCCCTTGTATCCAAATCTACATCACACAATTTGAATCCAACATACAGTCTGTTTCTCACTGTATTTTGTTTTCAAATAGAACATCTAGAAAGAGCAAGGCCACTTCCCTATGAAAGTGTAAGGTTGAAGATTGCTGCCTGAAACAAATCTTTTCTGATCACTCATAAAATTTTCGTAAATGTGACAACCAAGCTCTCAACAAAATTAACCTGGCAACAGCTGCATTGAAACAAAGTTACTGCAGCAACCAGTAACGTCATAGTGTTAATAATTGACATGAAAAGAATGAAAAGGTGAGCAAGGGACAAAGAGGACAAAGGAAAGATTTTAGTATAAACTTATGCTGGTAAGTAATCAATCAAAATTAAGATTGAAAAAGCCAGTATGAATGTTATGTTGGAAGCTGAAGTGAGTTTGATATTTTGGAGTCCTGAATGGAGCTTGTAAAACTCCATTTTCTGGAACTTGATTTGCAAAATTTGACAAACAAATCTCCTGCTGATTTGAATCTACTTTCATTCAATTCCCCAAAAAAACTAAAGCAAATGCTGGAGCAGTAGCTTCTAGTGTTTGCTGCATCCAAGAAAAATGCCATTCAATTCCTGGTTCTACAGGTTAAGGCAGGAATTAGTAATGTAGTGATAATGAATGAGTTTCTTAATTTACATAATCTAACAAAAGACCACTCCCCTTTGAGGGAGGAACTACATCCTAGTGACACTTTAGAAGAAGCTGATTCACATGACTGAATTATCAACAGTCTCAGGTGAAATGAACTACTTTATTAGCATCTAGGAGAACTACTGCTAGAGGTCAACACAGCAGGAAAAACTTACAAGAAAATAAAGTCAAAATTAAATATTAAGAAACCAAGATCTGCTTCTTCAAAGCATGGGTTTTTTTCTACATTTCATAACATGACTGACTTATGGATTTTGTATAGAAGTGTAAATGATCACTGTTTCAGTTGTACTGATACTGCTTTACCCTTTGCCAAGAATATAGACAGCTGGTAAAATTTAACTGTTTTCTACAAAAGATACTCCCTAAACTTAGTTCAAGTATCGGAGTTAATAAAGTGGATAAATTGTACACTAAAATCAAATAGTACAAAAGAGTGTACTCACAATGTTAAGCAATTTGCAAGCTCATGCCCCAAAGGTATTGTTTTTCAGTGAAGTTAGTAGCCAGCCTCAATATGATTCCTCAGTTGTGATGATCTACTGAAATCCCATCATTTCTCAAACACTGAAATCCAGCTCTGCTGCACCTCTTGAGGGAAGACCAAGTACTACCTCATACTAATTCTTAAGCATGTATTAACAGCAGCTGAATATAATCTTTTAGCAAAGTTTTAGCGATAAATCGTGAAATGTAAATAACTAAAGATGAATCATAACTGTCAAAATTATTTCCTAGATATATTTACAGTTCACTGGACTTACTTACACAGGGCCCAACTCTGCTCCCACTGAAGTCAATAAAAGTTGTCACAGTAAGCTCAGTAGAGGCAAGGGGTTTCTTTCTGGTCTAGTCGACAGGTAGTTCTCACCATTAACAGGAATTAATAAACTTCTGTATTAACAACGTTTTCTACTAAGGGTAATTAGTACTACAGGCTATAAGAAAATGTACTTCTATAGCCAAAGAAGCATTATTTAATTCTCAAAGTCTGCTGTGGCTTCACAGGATGACATAGATTAAAATATCTATATATAAAATCATATATTTATTAATACATAATTATATATTATATAAAATATAAAATTATTATATATTTTATATATAATATATATCCATGTATTTCAAATCTCCTTAGATTTCTTTTTGATTTACTGCACTACATTCTGAAAAATTCTGAGGACTTTATTCAATAGCTAGGTGACACATAACCCTCCATGAAAAAGTCTTATTTTTCGATCAGACTGCAGTAGAACTGCCAGTTTCTCTGATGATACACACTTCCATATAAGACAGAATTTCTACCACTACTGGATAATCTGCTGGCTCACAGTTCATAGTCAGCAATAGTTTTTCAACTCTAAGTGGCCACTGCTTTGACTGAGTTGCTAGCTTCCCTCATTGCTTGCTTTACTCTCTTTGAAATCTTTATTTAACAGATAATTCAATTTTAGGATTTTTTTTTTTTTTCTGGTAATCTTCCTTGCATTATATTTTGGAGAACTAGGGTCAGGAATAATTGCTTCCTGTAACTACAAACACCATCATCATCATCATTTAGCATTTAGGTTGAAATATTTATTGCTACAAACACTGAAACTGAATAAACCTCAGGAGTAATTCTCACTAGCGACTGAAAAGGCACTTTAGAATTTGATTCAAATTCAATAGCTCAATTCACAAATGCAACTTTAGCATATCTGAGGCTTCATTTAAGACGTATTTTCAAGTGCTGTGAATGGAGGAGAAACACTAAATATGGGGTACAGCTACAGGTTGACACTGTATATATATGTATGTATACATATGCATGTGTGGGCCACTCCTACCTTTCCATACAGACACGTGTGTACACAAATATACACACAAATAATATGCACAGAGAAATGAAACTTCACCTCCCCTACCTTCAGCCACCTGAAGTTTAGGTGAATCAGGCACATCCAAAGAATATTTCATCTTTCTTATTTTTGGCATTTATCTTAAGGGAGGAAGACCAGCCCTCTGGTGAGATGTCTTCCTCTTTGTATCGAGCATAAATTGAGCCTGGATGAGAAGCCCACTGACAGCTAAATCTGAGTGAATTGCTCCCTTTAGCAGAATATTAATAAGGTCATTAAGTCAAGTACATAGATATTAGGAAATGCCAGGGTTACGGCTACCTGTACACATGCACTGTGATGCCACTTTTAAGCACACGATCTTGTTAATTTTTTTCCACAGAATTCCTGATGATCACTGCACAGGATGGACCTAAACCTGGGAATGAATCATGCCTGTCCAGTTAAAGAGTCTGTTATCTATATATACCTGTTTCTTTCTTGCAGCCATTGGAATGGGACTGCAAGAAGAGAGCAAATACCCTTTTTATTTAAGAGAACTGAATGCTGTCCAACAGAGGTGGAATCTATCCCGTCCTTTGGTCAGGGTTCCTAAGCATGACTTAAAAGAAACTTCTCAAAGGGACTATGTTACCTGTTTTCTGACTGCGCAGATAAATCACTTGTGTCTGCTCTGCAGAAGTACTGAGCACTCACAGCTGCAAATGAAGTCAATGGGAAACAAAATTCCATATAATGCCTACAGATCAGACATGAGATGAAATTACACAGATCACTGAAGGCTTCAAAGTGTGCTGAAAGCAATTACGAGGAAAAATGTAAGCAGCCATCCACAGATATTACAAGTGAGAAAGTTTATTTCCAGCATTTTCTGCTCGCTGTCTATGACTGAAAAGAAGCAGATTTCAATTTTGTGAAACAGCACATCAGTGAAAGAAGGGACTGTATGAACAGGATAGCCTACACCACACAAGTAGGAGGCTAATCTTCTCAGTTGGAAACTGGTTGAAGCAGCCAGGATATTAAATCAGCAACACAAGAGGAGGTTATTTGGAAGGCAAATGAGGTACATGCTCAAATTTAGCACCTAACTAGCAAGTTGAACCAATGTGGCAAAGAATATAATGAAAAGAGTATCTTGAATTGTTTATGTATTGATCCTACAAGTCTGGATAAAAAGGAAGAGTAAATTCTCATTGATGAGAAGAAATTTTATACAAACAGCTTATTCAAACCATGTGGACAACTGGCATGTTAAAATATCTGATTATTAGAAAGGATAAGAGAGCAATAAAGGAATATGATAGTTAAAAAAACAACCCCCCCTCCCCCACACCATTATTCCTTTTACAGTGCTCAGTAATACAGAATCATAGCTCTTGAATACATGTAGGTCAATGTGCGAACTAGTATGACTTAAGAAAGACTTGCTCACCACCAAATCAAACTAGGGCACAGGACACATTTTTCTTAAGCATATATCTACAAGGTTTGTAAATGAAAACAGTGATGAGGGGACTTCAGTTTGGGGCACATGGGCTGGAAGTCTCTTGTGGTCAACAGTAAACTAGTATTATGTACTTAAAAAAAAAACTTTACATTATTTACCAGCATTAGGTAAATAATGTGAATCTCATTATAACACAAGCGACGTTAACCACTGTACTGGAGCTTGGTAAATACTTAGAGATAAGTGATCATAAACTGATTAAATTCCACATGGAAAAAACAACCTCAGTCTTTATATGCCCAGAAACACTCAAACATACAAAGTATTTCAAAGCTGGAAGAAAAAAGGATATAAGAATATGGCAGAAAACTGGGGAGTTCTTTAAGGGTAGACATAAAAAATATCTGACCTCACAGTCAAGGACAGAATTCCTTTTTCAGGTATAAAGTAAACATATGTTAAAAAAAGTCATACAACTACAGAGGAAAAAAGTACAAATAGGCAGAAGTTATGAAGCAATGCCAATTGATAAGAGCAGCTAAAGACATCAAGGAAAAATGCATAGTTGGCAGGACTATGGTTAATGAAGTTTTCTTATACTGAGAGGATCAGAATACACCTTAGTGAATGTGCAAGCCCATTCCTTGTCTGGAACAATATAAACTATAAACTGTAATGTTAAAAAAAAAAAAGTGGTTTAGTATGTAAGTCAGTCTTGTACGTGGAAAAAAACAGGACGATATAGTTACATTTTATGCAGAGTTAGTAAGCACTATTCAGTCCGTTAGTAATCAAGGAGGGATACTTTCTACATTTATAGATCCAGAAAATTTTCACATTAGCTCTAGCAGAGTTGGTAGAGAAGATCTCTGACTGGACGATGTTCAGTTTTAATCAAGCTTAAAATACTAGGACATTCTTCAAGACTAGAAGGGCAATAATAGTGTATCAATAATAAAAAAAGGACTAGTTGGATTAAAACTGGGCCAAGTAAGTGAAAACACTGGATTCAATTAATACAGAATTTAATGAAAGGAATATTACTCCCAGTCAACATGTTTTTGTGTAGTAAATCTTGTCGAACAAATCTGATTTCTTTCTTTGATGAGATTAGAAGCAGATGCAGTACAAAGATTTGTTAGGCTTTGACTTCTTATCACATAGCAGTCTGATAAAAAAAATAGCACTGTGCATTATCAAGAAAACACTTATGTGGATTAAGAACTGTCTGACAGTTCTGAAAAGAAAATACACACACAAAAAAATCCATCATGTCAAAAGGTAATCATTGCTGAATAACATTACTAAGGTCATGCAGAGATCGGTACTAGGCATAACCTTACTATATTCTTCAGTTACTTGGAAACAGGTAGATGGGCTAGTAATGTTCATGAAAACAAAGAAAGAAAGTAAATGATGATGACAAAACAATGTTCTGGGTCACTTGGTAGTTAGGCCTATTCAAATCAAGTGTATTTTAATACAACCAAATGCAAAACTCTCATTCTAAGAACAGTGAACACAGGCTACCCCTATAGAAAGGGTAACTGGATCCTGAAAAGCACTGACTATGTAAAGGATCTCCAAGAAACTATGAATGTGTGGTGACAGTGTAATGCTGTGGAAAAACTGGTGAAATGCAATCTTCCGGTGCATCAATAAGAAAATAACAAGTACTTCTAAGAAGGTGATTAAGGTGATTCTACTTTACATACGGCACTGGAGAAAAATGCTCTAAAAATGCATGTACATCTGTGTCCACATTCTGAAAAAAGAAAAAAGAGACCCCAAAGTTGTTAAAAACCTGGAGAACATGCAGAAGAGAGCCATATCAGTAATGTAAGTACTGGAGAAAATCACATTTAGTGAAAGATTTCAAAGACTTTGTTCAGGTTATAAAAAACTCTGTGGATAAGTCTACTCAGCAAAGATTGATAGAGATAAATGTGCTAATTCTGAACAAGGTAAATCAAGTACCAGGAATAGAATAGTTGCCTAACTGTGTTGCTCCTGTTTTTCATTCTGTCAATAAATGGGCAGAAAATATGGGATATGAGAGAATTTTTTAATCTAGTTGAGTGAGCATAAGTCCAGTCACTATCAGTCTCCCCATCTCTTGGGATCTTTACATCAGGCCTGGATACCATTCTGGAAAATATGTTTAAACAAACATAAGTTACGGGACTTGATACATTGACAACTGGTGAAATCAATGATCTGTGATATACGGCAGACCAATTGAATTATCTAAAAATTGCTTCTAGGCTTGGCCTTAAATTTATGAATGACAAATATTCTAAAACATAAAGTCTTCCATGTCTCAAGTAGGCGTGCAAAATTTGTCTCAAGTAAGCATTTAAAATTGTGGACACTTTTGACCTTAATTTCTTTCTGACCTAGTTTCCCCAAGAACCATGCAGAGAACACCCCTTACTCCTGCAGGAATATATAACCCATTGTTTATTAAACCTTTGTTTTTTATAACATTAAGTACCGTGGAAATGCCATGGAAATACCATACCAGTACCATGGAATACCAGGGAAAATCCCATGATCATTACCATTCTATCCTTAGGAAAAGGTTTGAACCGTATCCAATAAACAAGGGATAGGTGCACATAATGAACAAAGAAGATAAAAAAAATATACTGACTGGCTGTTCTCTGGATACTGTATGGAGCAGAAATGCTGTGAAATAAAGCACAAGTGATCCTGTGAGGAAAAATGTTAACATGCTGTTTCAGTAGAAATGGTAGAAAATGAAGATGCCCACTGAGAAATGCCAGAACTGAGGTTAACTCTTGATTAGCTGTCTACTTCAATGTAGCTTTCAGAATGCTTAACAAATAACAATGTACACTTGTTTACTGGCACAATACTCATAATTATTGTCTAAATAACCTGCCTTCCTGAAAGAACGAATGGTTTGATGAATACCTTTGCTGAAAGCAAGACCATTTGCTTGCCCTATCGTGCACTCCTTAAATCCCCTGCAATTTGTCAACTTTGAACGCAATACTTCTCCAGGGGCCACCAATGAGCTTTTAACATCTTGTCCATATCATCCATTTTTCCGGTTGATTAGTGGGGCCCTGAAGTAATCATTCTGCTTCACAGAATAACTAAAGCCAATACACACAAAAATACCCGTATCTTAGGTACAGCTCTTAACATCGGACAAAGGTCTTCAAGGATGTTCAAGCTCTTGTTGGCCAGTGAAGTGACTGAGACAGATAAGGAAGAAACAATGAACCAAGCTGAAAAAGGAAGGCTAAGTCAGGAAAACAATGAGGAAAGACAAAAGAAAACATCTTTTTGAGAAACAGGGAATAGAAGAAAGCTCAGTGATGCTGATGACATGGTGTTAGATGTGAAAAGAGAGAGAAAGAAGCAATAACATGGATGAAAACATGGAAGAGAGAAGAATGTACAGCGTAAGATACTTTTCAGAGGTAGGTTGAAAGATGGAAGGAGCAGAACATAAAATAAGACTGAAAATTAAGAGACAAATTTTGTCATATCCCTTTTTCTATGTGACAATTTCTTTGATTTTTTTAATTTAATTTTTTTAGAACCTTTCTGTTTTGAAGTATTTACATAAAGAAAATTTATCTGAAATGTTTTAATGCTGAAATATTGATCAAGATTTTCAGTTCTGGCTTAGTGATTGCAAGTCTCCATTTTATGACATCTAATTTGAAAGAATTTGCAAATTAGGAATGTATCTAGCTCAATATATTCAAAGTTGAAGGACACAGCATATATAAGAGGTTACTCAACATGCTAGGAATCAAAACATTATTTTTCTAAAGAGAAGCAAGTCAAATTATTCCAAGTATCAAAAAATAAGACTCACTTCTCTTTAACTATCTTAAAAATGTGAAAAAAAAATCTTTGCATTTTTTCCAGGTCAGAAGTGTCACTGAATGAATCTTTGACTGCAAAAAGTAAGCAAGTTTAAAATCGTGCTTGAATAGATTGCAACAGAAGTGGTTTTAGTGTCAATATCTTTTCAACATGAAGTTAATTCAAGTACTGTCTCTTCTAAACATCAGCACCTGACCCTCTTGCCCCAAATTGCCAGAGATCAGTTGGTGTTCATGCCATTAAAAATGAATGAAAGGCATAAACTTCCATTTGATAAGTTAAAATTCTTTAGTGTTAATGTCATCACTTTAAATGTAGCATAAAAAGAGCAATAGAGAGAAATGACTGAAGCTCATGTAAAATTTGTGGTTCTGCTACTAGAAGCTGTATTTTGAAATACCAAAAAAAGTAAGAAAAAAGTTTATATTGATATTAAAAGGTTTATAAATGCTTTGAGCACAAGGATCTCTTCAAATAAATACAAACCAAAGAAGTTCTTCTGTACCAGTAATATTAACGAAGCTTTCTTTGCTACAGATCTTCACCCCACATCCCTTATGCTTTCCTCCTACCACCTCTCCTCCCCTCAATAATGCCCCCACAGTCTTCCAAACATCCTCATAACATAGAATCCTCAGATTCTACCTATATCCTGTATAGCTTGCTATAGTTCTACAACCTATACTTACCTTTTTGGTCTATCATTTGGACACTAATTATGATACACTGTTGGAGAGCTGTCTCCTGCTAAACAGTAATGTTTCAACAGTAATTTATCAACTGATAAAGTTCTTCTTGGCTGTTCCCTGAGTGGAACATTAGGAGTTTTATGAAAATTTGTAACTAGATAGAAGAGAGAAATCCTGTTAGGGACTCAGCTGTTATTCTTCTGTCAGATTTGGCTTAAAGTAGCTAAAAATCAGAAGCTGAAAACTATAGCTGAAATCATATATACCTCATTTTCTTAAGAAACTAGGCTAAAAACCTTCTTTCTACATAATTCATATATAACCCTTTCTCCTTTTCTCCCCATATTAAAAATAAGTTAACATTGTCACGTAGAGTTCTCCTGAGAAATCATTTTCGTTCAGAAGAGACTATGATCTAAAGAGAAAAGATGACTTCCAGTCATCTTGGTACAAAGGAAAAGAACAAAACAATTAAGGATCATCAAGAAGATGAAGATGAAGCTCACCTTTGCAAAACAGGAAACTTTAAAAGAGTTGTTTCTGCTGGACTATATGTACAATTGCTGCACAGAGAGGTAAAGTGGCAGAGCAGATGCGAATCTCTCTACCTCTTCCTTCTTGTTCAGAGCCTCTGTTTGATTGAAAAGTGAACAAGGCAGGTGGATTTTCATGTTTTTACAGTGAGCAGACGACCTATAGCTTCTAGTAAACAAGCATATATATCAGGAAAGATTCTGCAGGTGGCGACTTCTCTGAGAAGATCAGAGGCAGTAGCTGATGCGTCAGATGGTTAAAAATACAGTTTTCCTAAATCAAGCACTGACTGTAGAAACCAAATCCACTGCATGATGTTTACAAATAAGAATGAAGTGATTTGCAAATCCCAGATATTGATATATTTTAGAAACAAGCCAAATAAACTGTTTGTCTTCCTGCAGACTTCACATTGAATAAGAACAGGCAAGACCACACCACTTTGTCCATGCAGAACCAGACATACAAAAGTTTTGCTATACTGCCTGACATTGGTACACTCTTCTGATGTTATGATATCTCCTAGAAAGACAGTAAAAGGTGGCTCTGAGACTGATAAACATGTATCCTACCTTTAAGAAGGTTCATTATGCCTGGACCAGAAAGGCTGAAAGGGACTAGTGAGAAAATGGTACAGCAATCTTACCAGTACACAGACTTGACTCACTGAAGGGCATTCCATGATATTTCAGTTGCAGCAAGCAATCCAGAATCTGTGGTCTCAAAGCCTGTACCTAATCTAAGCTGTATTGGGTCACACAAATGGCTTGCTTGTTTGTTTAAAGAGAGGGAGCATTGTGGATGGTATCCTGCTTGAAGCAAATATTTATACAAGGAACAATCTCTCCCGAAATTATTCCCAAAGGCAGAATCTGTAGCCATCAATTATAGTCACAGGGCTTCTGGCTGAAATATTTGCCCTTGGTTTTACAAGACCAGCTCTAGACAATCCAAGAAGTCATTAGGCATTTTGTGAGCAATCTGGTTTTTGAATGAAACTGACTCAGAGCCTGGAGCAAATTCTGAAATAAATTTAGGCATAGCACAGGGAAGCAAGCAGAGGATGCACCGCTGAGAATGGAAGAAGAGGGAAGCAAACAGAGGATGCACTGCTGAGGAGGGAAAACAGGGGAGAAAATGTAAAAAAATGCTGTATTGTAACTTCTGGATTTTTGCTGTATTTGTCATTTTTGGCTGTATTTTCTTCAGACAGAAGAGTTCCTTCAATATTGATGTGATCATAGAGGAAAAGGAAAAGTCCAAACTTAAATTTGGGAGGGATCCCAAAAAACTACTTCACAGACTCACCACAAACGTCAAGACAAGATCTTTTTCAGAGTCTGTTTGAAACAGTGTTCCCAGGTGAGATGCTAGGTATCCATCCTAACACAGCTACCTAGTCTAGACCACAGACAGTTAATGTGGGGCTTGTCCGAGCAACCATGCAAATGACTGTATTCCATCTGTATACGCATCCCCTAGACAACTGGTCTACAGCCCACAACTGCACCCTTTTCTCAGATAGCTGGCTGATCCTGTCGGCAATGAATTTGTAAAGACTGGGGTATCTTTCAGAAATTTTAAAGCTAAAAATCCCCAAGGGAACAGCTAGAGTGACTTAGTGGATGGAATCCATCTTGAGTCTTCAGAAGGAAACAATAAATTGGTTTTGACCTTTCTAAATCCAGGATGGTCCTGTTCCAGATGGGATCATTTCCTGATTATGAAACATACTGAGTAGAAGGTTAAGAAAAGTATGTCAGAATCTCATGACAGTACCTGGAATGACAGAAGAGAGAAAATTCTTCCTAGTCCCCTGTCTAACAATTCAGGAGATTGAAATGGGCTGAATGGAAAGGAAATTTAGTGGAAAAAAAGGATAAAAGAATACTCTAAAAGACAGAATAACAGAGTAATTAATTCAAGACTGTATTCTTCAGCTGTGTACTAAGTCACTGCCATCAACATCCAGATTTTTTTTTTTTTATGTAAATCTCAGTAAGACTGAGATTCATACACAGTGATGTGGCACGCACATGGTTATGACATGACAGAAGTAACAAGCCATGGGCTTATTGTGTTTTGACACTACTTTTAAAAGTAGTGACTTCCTCCTCAGTACAACCTGGGGGTGCTTTCATAGGAGAACAAACTTAAGTGGCAAGATCAAGCAGACGCTGGTTTATTAACATATTCTGTAGACACAATTCCATTTTTAAGACCACTTGAGTTTTAACTGCTAGGAAACTGCAGTCTTTAATTTTGCTCTTATTTAATTATCAGCTTTTACAGGGAGCAGGGAATAATTTTAACAGAGGTCAAAAAGGGAAGAGATGACCAGATTTTTCGAGATGCTGAGGCAGCTAAGGACAGGTACTTATTGGAATTCAAAAATGGCCTAAGTGGGTTAGATACCTAACTGCCATTAAAATTCTTGAGAGGTAGGCATCCAAACCACTTAGCCACATGTGAATACTAGCTCCCTACCTACCTCTGTCCTATTGAGATCTCTGTTTTGCTTTCAGAAAAACAGCTCCATTCACAAAGCTTTTTTTTCCCCTTTCGCATATTGTCCTTACTCCAGCTTGCTGTTAAAACACATCTACACCTGGTAATTTAATACATGTGGTAGCTTCCCTATGTTTTAGGCATATAATTTAAGCTTGAATTTCAACGTGGATACTCAGTTGATGATCTAGCTCACTAGCTCTTCTGTATGTTCAAAGCTGACTCAGATCAACTGTCTCCAGATTTTCTAGTTTTAAAGAATGTAAAACCAGGGACATTTAAAAAAATAGATTTTCTAATTTCCTTTCCTTGTGGTCAGTTGAAACAGCACTCTGTGTTCTCTAGGAGGCAGCTCCATCAGAGCATGCACCACTATCAGTACCACTTCCTGAAGTAAAACTCAGTGCTTTTCAACCACGCCTGCTGTAGTATCATTGAATCACCTTCTGGAACATAGTGGAAAAGCGGGGGTTCTACTGAATTCTGCAAAGTAAGATAATGGTAATACAACCAGTTTAGATGAAGTGCCCAATCTGGAAGAGGTTGGCCTGTTCCCACCTTATTCTGTTGAGCCACCATGTTAGACCAACAGTAGTAAATTGGGCTCTGGCTTAGGTGTCTTTGGTTAAAAGGTTTCATGTTGTTCATTCCCGTATACTGACCTTGAAACTGTCTGTCAAGTTTGCAATTCTAAAAGAAACTCAGCCTAAGAGAGAAATCATCTGTGCTTCTGTCAGAACTCTATTTCCTTTTGCTCTTTCTTTCTACTTCAGAAATACAAAAACTGATCTACACTGAGTGGTGCATACAGAAAAACAAACATTGCAATTATGAAGCATGTTTTTATAATCAGGAGTATCATGCATGTCATTGAGAGCAGAGGGTAGAAGAGATGCTAAATCAATTTAAAAATACTAGAGAAAGCAGTTATTTTTTTCTTAAAGAGCTAACAAAGTTTGTAAAACATGTAAACAAGATCTAAAGGGGAGAATAAATAACTCTGAAGCAGCAGTAAAAAATATGCTACCCTCTCATCAGATAAATATCTTAAATACTGACCCACAAAATATTTTAAAATTTCTAAGCAAGAAACACATTCGACGCACTGAAAACGCATGTGGTATTTCAACCTGTCATTTTTTTAAACATTCAATTTCTATTATCTAGTTTTCAGGAGATGCTTATTTTACACCTAACTTAACTCTATAACCCTCTGCAGGACAAGGTATTTACATGATAAAATGTGAGCTATCGCATTACAAAAAGTTAATATACATCAAGTATAAGGGTTATGTCAAGCAAAACTCTACTCAGAAGAGTTCTAAGGTGAGTTTCTTCTTTGAGGAGCATGGAGGGAGGGTTGTGCCTGTTTATTTTTCTTATTTTTTAATTGGAGTATGTGTGCATGTATTTCCAAATACTGGAATGAACTATCACTTTTCAACAAAAATATCAATTTTCGGTATTATTTTAAACACAAAAATTAAAAAAAGCCTTAAGTCAATTTTATTTTTGCTAGAAACAAAAAATTATGAGCATTCTAAAAATTTAGTTTAATAGGAAAAAAATACAGGCATTATCTGACAGCATATAAAAACTTAGACAACTTCCAAGTGTTTCCAACTAGGCACAAAAATGCTGTTAATGATTAGCTGCATAACAAGAGATTTATCTCTGTCTTTTTTTTTTTTCCGTGCTGCAAAGGCAACACATCCATATTGCAGGTCCCTCTGTGCCATTCTTAGGCCACTTTCAGGCAGATTGAGAAAAGCTGGAAAGTAAACACAGGTGTTTTAAAACTGGAGCCGCTGTCATGGACAACCACAAACACCCTTAACTCTGATGTGGCAACGCCTCTTTCCCGCCCTCTCTTTTTTAAAAAGCATTGCCCAAAAAGAACACGTCAAATGTTTCACCTTTCACCACCTCAAAATAACTTGGAGCTTATAGCATTGTTTGGCAAATCTCAAGCAAACAGATCATTTTTTCACTGCTTTTCAGATGTAGCCAACTACAAATCAGTCACGTGAAGTAAAAAACCATTCTATTTCTAATTATTTTATTTTCAGTATAAGTCCACTGATTTACCTGCGAGCACCACGTTTCAAGTTGAACATTTCCTTCCTCAAAACTAATTCAGACTGCTTGTTTTCATGATTCAGGTTCAACCAAAAAGACAGCTAGGATAGTTTGCAATAACTAAACAAGAGATTTAATCCTGTGGATAAGAGAATAAGAAAAAAAGCAAAAACAAACCCAAAAAACTCAGTCCCCCAAACCTAAAGAATGAACCTTGAGGTTTTCTGCCCATTGTACAAGAACACACGCAAAACTAAAAAAGTATTAGCTTGTTAATTAGCTGTTCCAGGAAACGGCACATCCCTTTTAACAGCCACAAAGAAGGACTGACTAGCTAGAGAAGAAGCATGGAAAACAAAAGCAGAACAAATAGCTCTCAATTATGTAGTCTCCACTTATGCAGCTAACGTAAAACAAACAAACAAACAAAAAGAAGCTACTGTTACTATTGCATTCTCAAAAACTGCTAAACTTAACAGAGATGGTTATGTTTGGACTAAAACTAACAGCCCTAGTAACATCTCAAAATGCATATCTGGTTCATAATCTAAATATCGAAATCAGGATACAATAGATAAACCAAAAATTCCTGAAAATTCATATTCAAAACTGTGTGACCCTCACACCTATACCAGCAATGGATGTGTTGCAAACATATATTATTGTTGAAAAGATAGTGTCCATCAAAATCAGGTATTACTTATTTTAAAGGATGATTTTTCCTATCAGTCTCAGGCTCTAGATTCCAGAATGATTTTCTTTTTGATATAGATGCTTATCTACCCCGTTTGAAATAAAACAGATGCCAGACTGTGTCCTCTGTTCGAAGTTAAACAAACACAAACTACTTCATAAGATAGCGCTCATGCATACATTTATTTATGTCAGAACACAAGCAGGATTTTTCTTTCTTCTAGATTTTGTTCAGCATGGTATAGAGCCAGTATTAATTTTCAAAAGATCTCCCTGAATAGCCTTGAGCCTCCTCATCCCCTATTAACTTCACTGAGCATTCAAAAATTTTCACTATTTCACAAAATAGACCTCAAAAGATGACTTGCAAAATTGATCTTTACGTGAAAAAAATCAGTTATAGCTATTTTAGGCCATTTAAACTTGTTTTTGAAAAAAATTATGAACTATTTATTATATGTTATTATTTATTACGGATAACCAATGGAACATAATTGTAATGAAAGTAAAGCATCAAATTTCTGTCATTAGTCAGTGTCACTCTCTGTGCTGTGTATTTGCTAATGAATACTTGAAAGAAATCACACATGCAAACACACTTCTTAATCTACATATGTTAAGCCACAACAACAAAAGCCATAAAAATCAAGTGTATTTGCCATTTAGTCTGATTTCTTGTTATTTCTGGCCTCTGCATTTAGCACACATGACCAGAAAAAATACACTGTTGAGCTACTATACATAATGGACAAATTAGACAGAACAATATTGCGTATAAATTAGCCTGGTTATTGGTTTGTATTAAAAATAGTTTTCCATAGGAAGGATTTATGCTTTAATATAAAACTACAAAGCAACAGGGCTTTATTTGATGCATTAAAAAAGTGTGCTAACACGCTAAGAGAAAAAAGCATTAAACATTTTGATGGCAATATTTCAGAGAGAGTTAAAAAATAAAAAGAAAACTTTTTTGAAATAACCCTTTTTAAAGTGCAATAATTTTACCCCATTGAAAGAAGCGGCAATAATGATGTTATTTACTTGCAGATCTGTGAAGCCTCAGAAAGTAAGTTTTAGGCTAACAAACTGGAGTCAGCAGAGCTTTATCAAACTACTGCTACCTTAAACAGCAACAGTGAATTTATCCCTCAGCACTATATTGACCTCCTGGCCAAAAGCTAATTTCTCATTCTTCCAGCCTTTCATATTCAAAGTTATTACTCAGTCAGAAAAGGAGCTGACCTTTTAAGAAACTCGAATCCACATTCTGACAGATGAGGGGCACTTTCAGCTGTACCTAACTACAAGAGAAGTTGGAGATACTCAGCTTTGTGCATTTATTATATGATGCACCTTTGGAGAACAACTTTTTTCCTATATATCTTCAAAGAACTGGCAGGAGATATGTAGTAAAACTGTAAAAAAAAAAGTACTAGATTTTAACTGAGAAAAATGAGTTTTAGTAAATGAAACAGACAAATTGAGAAGCTGCTTTCATCTTTTAAGAAATGAGTAAAAAATCCCCTAAGCAACAGACTAAAAATGGGGCCCCGATTCTGCAAGACTTACTCATATGAATAATACGTGCTCACAGAAGTAGCTTCCTGCTTAAGGCTTACTGGATTAGGCCTCAATTTGTGAAAATGTTGTTTCTGGACTGAGACCTGCTATTCTAAGTTTCAGGCTGGAATGATGTTTTCATCATGGAGCTTGTAAGCCTTGAAGATAGGGGTTAGAATGGAAACAATGTCAGGGAGTGAAACAGGCTGTTGTTGCTACATTGTCAATTCTGCTTGGTAATTTTTTTCAAATTACTAAAGAAAGGAAGCATGAAGACTGATGTCATTTTCTTCAAACACAAACACATCTCAGCAAGACTGCAAGGCTTTTTTTCCTAAAGAATAACTCAAAAAACAAAAATATGTGAAGCAGACATTCCTTTGTGAGGACAAAGTTAATAAAACATTTGGGAAGTAGACATGATAAAATTAGAGTTTGAAGGTGCACTCAGCTCTGTCCTCATTTAAATTTGACAGCACTTGTCAAAAGATGTTAAAAACTGTTTTGTGGTCCGACAAGTCACTCAGCAAGAATAATTTTTAAGCAGCTTCCCTTTTTGTTTCAGTTAAAATTAAAATCCATGCTGTCTAATCCTTGGAGTCAATCTGTAATTAAGGGGATTTGAAGAGAGACCACGCACTGCATTAATGATAAAATTTAATATCTGTTTTAATACTCTAACATAAGAAAAAAACCCCAAGCAACATATAAAAAAAGCAATCATATCCCTATTTTGTGTGAATGCAGCATATATACACCATTACTATGTCTAGCAACAATGCTGTATTTGATGTTAGCTTTTTTGTTTATAGACCAAATGTTTCAGGATTTAGCATCTACACAGCTTAAAACTGCATCTGCTTGAAAGTTGGCACACAAATTTAATAGGCTAAACAGATTTTTTTTTTAAATCTAGTTTGGAAAATGAGTATTTTTGTTGTTACTGTTGTATAGCAATTCTAAATGGAAGTGGCTATCAGCAACATTCCCAAGATTTCAGCCACTTCTCTCCCACAACATCTAATGCAATTATAGTTCAATGATGAGAAACAGGAATAGATAACCGATTCAAACTGATTCATTTCATTTCATATTTTTATACATCAATATATAATTAATGTTTTAAAAAACTCTAATGAACACATTACAAAAAACTGCTCTTCAAAATATTTGGTACACTAAGTCTCCATTCTAGACTACATGCTATTTTTCCAAGGAAAGAGTCTGAGGTCTCCATCTCTGCAAAATGCAGCTAGGTGGCACCAAGTAGTGTATTCAAACTGTTCACTCAGTTGTTTAACAGTAGTGGCAACGACAGTTCCATTTTTTAAACTAGGATCTGTATTAAATAATTTCATCCTTTTAGGGTATGGGATAAAGGATTAAAGTACCAGGGCACGAAGTATTTTATATGACTCACTCAGTAAGGACAATGGTTAAAGTAGAGGGGCTCTTAATGAGATTTAAGATGGAAAGATTTTGAAGTGATATGATGTTTACCGTTGAGAAAGGATAATAGATTCTTCTAATGTGGACATTAAAGATTTCTCCTATTAAAATGTTTTCTGGCATGAGCTTTTCTGAAAGTTCTAGTGAAGTATTAAGAAATTCTTACCAGATCTCATAGTACCATGTAAGATACATAGTTTATGAAAGAAAAATTTACAGAGAGTTTCCACTGGTCTCTGAGTATTGTTATAACAGCTTAAGTGTGTGGCACAGCACCTTTAAGATTTGATAGATTTGAGACCTAGGTCCATTAAAATTTAAGTGCAGGTGGAGTTCACAAGCTTCTAAATCAAAGCAAGACAGGGTTCATCTCTTCTCAAAATTTAGATCTTATAGTAGTAACCATTAAAGTCAGCAGGACTGTTCTCCAGCAGATTCACCACTACATATGTTCACAGAAACAGGTCTCAGTCTACAAGATTAGCTTCAGCGTTTGAATGCCTGAGCCAAAGGACATTTTTATATAAAGAGTATTTGAAATTGTATTGATGTAAGTTCTCTCAATTTTTCAAAATGTGTGGCCGAGTTATGTTTCAAGAAAGAACCCTATGTGCAAGTCACAATGATAACACCTTAATAATCCTTCAGCATAACAGGTATATATTGTAAAAAATAAAAAAAAGCACCGAAATAATCACCTTAACTGTGATTCAACCTTGTCACACAAGGAAATGGCAAATTTATGAGACTGAATAAAATCTGAGTATATTTAGTAAGAACAGGTTCTTCTTACTCAGTTTTAAGTGGAGAATCAATTTTGGAGGAGGAAAAATCCAGTATCAACCAACACAGATCAGCAAATGAAGTCCCAGCAGGGTCCTTTACATATTGAATCTAAGTACAAAATGACATTACGGTCCTTGAATTTAATTTGAACTTGCAAATTTGGCTGCTTAGCAGCTTAACACAATTACCAATTCACATTAATACCGTGTTCAGGAAACGTGATACACACTTATTTACTATGCACAATAGTATTTGTTACTTCAGTTTCCCATCCAAAGTTTAAAGGCAGCTCTTTCTTCATTTCACTTTTTCATTGCTTTTTTTGTATGATATATTTACCTTTCCATTCATGAAGGCTGAATTTTTGAAGTAACAACACAGCTGACTGTATTTTGGAGGCATAAGAAATTGAAGTTTTAATTACAAATGCTGTATTTTACAGGAGGTATCAGACCTTCTTTGAGATTCCAGACCTTTTTTGACCCCCTTTAAAGATAAATCTAATACACACTGAATTGAAATCTTAGTGCATTGATATACTTCTGATGTGGCCCTTTATACCTCTGAAAGTCTTATAAACAATAAAAAGTGAGGTTAATTATTTCATATGCCAAAATTCTATCTGTACTTGTGTTAATCAGTAAAGGTAATATTAATATACTTTTTGAATAGGTGGAGAACAAGTGGGCCTGCACAGTTATTTTAAAGTTAACATCTGGAAACTCAGAATTACTGAATAACACTGTCAAATTTACTACTCAACCCCCAAGATAAAACTTGCTCTAAAGCTTACTCAGAGAAAAGCAAAAGTCCAGCCAGTCCATAATCTCATTACAGAAACTGTGGAGATCTACTGGAAGAGAGATGAGGAATATTTTACTTCATAAAGCTTACTTTCAAGGAGAAAAATAAAAAGATCGAAATAGATTCAAGTCCATTAACTCTTCAGGCTTTCTCCTCATGACCAGTATACTGCCAGGGCAGATGTACAAATCTACTGCCCACATGGAATCAGGATTTTGCTCTTATTTATGAGGAAAAAAAATTGATTTTCAACAGCCTCTAACTGATCTAGGAGCACAAGTTCCTTGCTATCATAGATGTACTTCCACACCAGATCAAATAAATGGATGGAAATTAAACAGGGGAGGAAAAGTGAGTCCTGACTCCTCTAAGTAAATGATGGCTAAGCACAAAACTGCAAATTCTGAATATGGGCTCTTTTGACATGTCTTGTTTCTAATTTTTGATTCTGTGATTAATTCTAAAATCTAAAGAGGCTTCTCAGCTGGGAACAGAAAGGAAAAGATTTTCAAATCACAACAGAAAGACAGTAAGAGTAAACACATAGTATCTTGGGGCTTCTAAACCAAGGCTAGTCTGCAGCCCTGAGACCATATTAAGGACTCAAATTTTAGCATCCTCTTCTGCTATCTCTCTCCCTGCTCTACACAAAGCCATACCTTAATAAGATCACTTGCATGCAAAATGTTTGTAAGGGGTTCTCTACTTCAGAACAGAAACTGGGATAAAATTTCACATACAAAGACCAAAGATTCTTTTTTAGTAAATAGGCAGAAATATTTATTCTGACACTCTATATTATCCCTGGTCTCTTCTACCTAGGACCTAAAGAAGATTCTATTCATCCTGTGAGGCCTTTTAGATAAGAAGGTCATGGATGGGTCAGAGCAAGACCTTTGCTATTTAATGCTCCTGTAGAGCTTGCCTTTTGCACAAAGGCTTAGGCTACCACCTTTTACACATTTTATTGTAGGACAACTAACTAACGTCATCATGCACTCAGATTCAAGATTTTGTTTATAGCTGCTGCTCAAACTAAAGAGGAACCTTTTTCTGTGCATCATATAAACCAAAGGATATACAGTAAGACACTGAAAAATGGTTGGAAATTAGCATCTACGACACTTGTCTCTGCAAGCGTGAATGAAGGATTTTATATGTACAAAAGCAAATTTTATGCAATCAAAAACTAGTACCTAACAATATCATTCTGCCTCTTCATTTATTACATCTGATATATTGTCTCAGCATCATTTAATACTCAGTACCTCTGAGAAATGAAAAAATTGTGATTGGCTAAATATTTTTTGCATTTGCTTTGTTTTATTATGGCACTACATTGATAGACATGTTGAAAATTATGCTAACATAAGCTTTAAGATTTGATGTTGGGAACACTTCCTGTATTCTTTCATCTAAAGCTAGAGAAGCTGGTTACTTAAAAGACTGTCAGCTAAGTTCACTGAAGATTAAGGACATTGTTATTAACAGAAACTAATGGTAAGGACTTCTCTAACCATTGCAGAAAATAGTTATTATTTTATGTACAAAATGGCTTCAGCTTTAGAGTCTCTCAACTGAGTTTGGAAATTTGTTTTATATATATATGTATTTTATAACATATATATATATGTTATATTTGTTTTATAGGAGGGAGCCCTAGTTTTCAGTTCGTAGGTCTGATGCATCGGGTTTTTCTCTGCCATTGCTTTACAGTCAGACTGACACATGCCCTTCATTCTTGATCCACATAATCCTGAAATGAAACTCCATACTAAACAGAAAGGGAAAAAACGTTTATAGTTGTTTGAACGCCAGCTATATGACACCTGCTCAGATGTTGCAAAGGTTCATAGTAGTACTTCTATTGATATATTATTGAGCAGAATGAAAGAAACATGAACCCCTGACTGGAGTGATAAACCCTTCTACTGGAGGTGGTCACAAGGTTTATCATTACAGTTTAATAGTTTTTCTTTTTTTTTTTAGTAAGTACTAGCCTTTCCATTTGAGTAGCTTTTCTAATATCATTATGGTTGCTACTGTATCCATTTTGCTTATGCATCATATTCTGTAGTTCTTATTTACAAGATACTGATGAATTTCAGTGCATTTTAGAACACACCAATTTCTTATTACGGATTACAGCACGGAACTTCAGAAGATCTATTTTTTTCAGGAAATATATTCCTGGAATATATATTTGAGATCTGTCCTAGATCCACAAAGTACCCCAGTTTTGAGGGACTTTGGCCCAGTTTAGACAAAATCCTAAATAATGCTGTAAAACATTTACAAATGAAAAAAGTGTTTTGGATCTTATTTGATTAAAAGGCAAAGTATCAGTGTCATTAAGCAAGAAAGGAACTTCCAGGAAGTCACTGAGACAGTTACCTATTGAATCAACCATACAAGGTGGAAACTATCATGTTACAAGGAAAAACAGGTGCCTCAAAGAACAAAGTATTCAAAAATATTCATGAAGTCAATATGAGATGTCCAGATGCACAATTAAAGAATGATTAAGTAAAAAACATCGATGATGGCCCTGTTAGTAGAAATTTTGTGGTCACAGAAGCCTATTATCATGAAAGAGATTACGTTTTACACAGCAAAAGTGATGACATGGATGACTGGGAGAATGATGATCCAGATTCAGAATAAATTGACACCAAAATATTGCATACTAAATGCATGCTGCACTCCTCAGAAATAATCTTTTTACTAACTGGAAGTGGTGATAATGACTGACCTCATGGGAAGACTATTTCCATCTATGAAATGGAAGCCAAAAAAATAAAAGATCCAGCCAACAAGTCTGAATAATCACATCATTCCCATTGACAAAGGGACATTTATAGTACGTACAGACAGCTTGTTGATGGATAAGATTGTCATGGGTAATCTGGTGCCAAAGACAGATTTGAAAGCCACCAGATGAAAAGCAACAGACCTCCAAGGAAGTTTTAGTAGAGCACATGAAAGCTGACATGAAATACAAAGTGTGGATTCCTTAATGTTTAGAACTGAATCAAGATTCAATTAATATATCTGCTTTGGTCAGAAACCTTCAGCATCTGTTAACTGGATAGAAGGAAGACTTAAGCTCATCAGGCAAGGTGAACAAACTCTTTTAGCTATTGTTCAGCATATCAAGACATATTTGGTGCCATTCTTGTGCAGCTGTTTACAGTCAATTTGAAGAATACTCAGACTGAGTAAAATATACAATGTCCTAGACAAGTATAATTAATTACATGAATACAGCTCTTCTGAGGATCATTTTCAGGATAAATGTTGTTCTGCCAACAAACATTAACTCTCATCCATACATTACTTTGCTTTAAAGCAATTTTGAAAGACCTGAGGTCACAATAAGTAAAGAAGAATCACTGCTTGGTCTCGATTCATTTGAGTGGAGTCCAAGAAATCTCTGGTAAGGGTTGTGAAAAGAACAATGTACACACAGCTTTGTCTTGACAGGCAATGCTGTCAGTGAAAGAACAACCTTACAGAGACAGGACAGTGCTACAACCACTGCAAATTATGGAGCAGAAAAGAACACTGATTTTCCTTCAATGTTTGTTTCCTTCAATATCAAAACAATCCAAAGCTTGAATGAGTTCAAAATTCTGGCCTGCAGTGATGCCTTAGTGAATCAAGACAATACGAACTACCTGCAACAAAAAATGGCCACTTCGTGACATCACAAACCAATCACTGAAAATCATGTAAGTACTGAAGTTATCAAACATTGTTTCTCTTAAACTCCCAGGCAGATGTTTCACATAAATCAGATTTATCACATTCTGGAAGTCTGTGTTTCTAAAGGGAGTCTACATGACTTACCTCCAGTGAATAGCAAGTGTCTCATCATTTATTTCCTGTACTTCCCAGCACGGGAAAATACTGTACTAGCTTATATGGTATATTTAAGTAATTATTATAACTTTCAGCGCTCTTCATGTACTAAAGGCCAATAAATACATAAAACAATGCAAAAATATATTGATGACTAGATGGGAGGCTTTTGTCATTAAGAATGTAACTGACACTAGTGAACTCTGTCAAGATTAGCATAACTAAAGAAAGTCTCTGCCAGCTTGGATGGCTATAAAAACCATTGAAAGAACTGGCCATTGGAAGCGATAGTAGTAGGTCAAATTTCTGAACCTGGTTCTTTGACATATGGTCAAATGGTGCTGAATTAGTCACCTTCACCTTACATGGGATACACAAACTGTTACACACTTCAATATATGATTACGGATAGAGGAGAAATCACTGGCTGAGGATCTCAGGACTTGAATCGGTCAAGGGACAAGGTTATGACATATGGCTCAAAGGACCTGCTGGGTTCAAGGAAACTTCAGATGACTGACCTAAAGACCATTTGACCAGAGCTCATGTTCTTTCCACTGGGACTGAGGGAGAATATGCTGGCAGCTATAGGATTACGTGACTAACCTTCTCTCCCTCCATATACACAGATGACTGAGTGGGCTGTCAGAAGTCTGTGGCAATAGATTTTGGAGACACTACAACTCTAGCAGAAAAGAACGCAGAATCGCAAAATAGCTGGAGTTGGAAGCAATTTCTGGAGATCATCTGGTCCAACCCTCCTGCTCAAGCAGAGTCAGCTAGAACAGGTTGCCCAGGACCATCTCCAGCCAGGTTTTGAATATCTCCAAGGATGGAGACTCCACAACCTGTTCCACTGTCCAACCACTGTCATAGTGAAGAAGTACTTTCTTATGTTCAGCTGGAATTTCCTGTGTTTCAGCTTTTGCTTTTTACCTCTTGTCCTGTCACTGGGCACTACTGAGAAGAGTCAGGGCCCCCTGCTCTTTACACCCTCCCATCAAATATTATGAACATTGCTAAGATCCCCTCTGAGCCGTCTGTTCTGCAGGCTAAACAGTCCCAGCTCTCTCAGTATCTCCTCATATGAGAGATGCTCCCTAATCACCTTTGTGTCGAGATTCATGATCAACTGGAATGTGGGTAAAATTAAAAGTTCATTTACAGAATGGTGCACTGGCTTACACTGAGCTCCTCTGATGTGTTCTGTATTAACGACACTGGCCGCAAAGAGACTAATCATGTTTCTAGCATGGGTATGAGCTGAACAGGCTTGGGTCTCACCTTAATGACATCCCTTAAGACCCTGTGATAGAGCATTCTTTAGTGCAGCACAAACAAAAGGCTCTGTTTAAGGGCAATGAAGATTGCAACTGTATCTACTCTGTCCGCTAAAATATCTAGGAAGTAACAACTGAAGAAAAACCTTTGTGCATTCTTATTCACATCCAGATTGTCAACAGCATGTTCCAATGTTTACTAGGTCATTTATTTCCACCTCCAGAAGGTACTTAAAAGCAATGACTTCAAACTTTAGCAAAATTCCACTCCAAAACTAATAGTGATCTCATATACTTCGAGTTTTACTGAAAAGGTAGCAAATTTGTCTCTCACATTTGTCCATTCATTTAAACGAGGGCACGTATTGCTTTCGAGTGTTAAATGAACGCATCATGTGGCTTTGTATAATCTGAATGAAGAATTCTCCTGAGAGAGGAAGAAGTGGCACCTCTCTTAGGAGATGAAACTAAACTACTGAAACTGCTCTTGTACCAAGCTAGAGATTCCAACTTGCCTGAATAAATCCTCTAGTATTTTATCAACTTGTAAGAGTCATGAGGAGAACAGCATGAAGAACATTTCAGGATTAGTTTTAACAGTATTTTTTGCTGGAGGCAACCTCCAAGATGTCTGTTAACCATTCCCACTACTCCTGAAATGTTTCTGTAGCTCTGGAAAATTCGATATAGATCAGAAGTAACTGCAATGGGATAGTACACCTCCTCAAACATCACCAGCAGATCTTCCTCCCACTTTCCCTTCTCTTCTACTTCCAGTATGAAGCTGGCCTCCCAGTCTTCAAACATTTCTACACATATATTAGCAAATGTGATAGCAGTCCCTTTTATACATAGCAGCACACCAGATTTAAAAGCATGATTGCTTTAGGCTATAGAGCCAACTCTCAGACTGAGTTTTCACAGGCTGATATTCTTTGTCCATTAGATATGGAGGGAACAGTGCATACTGGCCAGAAGAATTCATAGCAAAGTGTGCAAGAAATGGTTGAAATGTTCAACATACAGATATTGGGCAGTTGACTCAAAAAAGCCAATAAACTCTGAAGTAAGTACAGTATCTATTTTAAAGTATCTTTTACCATATGACTCAAAATAATGCCATACCAATATGTAGATCAACAGCAAGGTTTAAACTCCTTGAGGTGTAATGTCTAGTTGCTTTGTAGACTAGTACCTGAAGAAGCGTGTGACACCCACTTCACCTGTGGATAACATAGCTATTCATCTGCTAGCTATGCAATACTGGCAGTCAGCAATTGGTTTCCATCACATCCAAAGATGAGGTGGGTAGTTAGAATAGCATGGTTATGAGATGGTTATGGTTAGAGATATGACAGCGGAAATGGCTGAAGTCAATAGAATGGTGCTCTGGATACGGTTGGGCTCAGTCATGCTCAAGGTTTCTAATAAATCAAAAAGATACTGGCTACCTTATTTAAAAATTATTATGAAAGTACTGTAAGACTTTTCCATACGTGTTTTCTAAAATGCAATTAACGACTGTGGTAAAATGTAAAAATAGTATGCTGAACTGGAATTTGCATAGAAGAGACAAGATTTCAATTTCTCAGTTTCCTGTACCTGGTTCAGGCAAGTTTCCCTGGATTGCAGGAGTATAGTAAAAGTGCATGGCTCTGTCAGAAACAAATCAGATGCTTTATAGCCATAAACCAGCTCTAGACTTATTAAAATTAAGCCCCCAAATCCACTAAAAGTAAAAGCAATGCTAGTATGACTTATTTTTTGCAGATAAGTGCCATGGTTGAAAGCACTTTATTCCATAGCCCATATTGTACATCTAAATAAAATGAATATTCCATGCTTTTCAGCAGGAGCAAGCATTTTAAACTTCATTTTCAAGCTTGTCTGATGTTTTTAAGCTCATTATGGCACCAAATTCTTCCGTGATTGTGCTTTTCATGGATGATTGGTTGAATACTCAGCTAGATTTGTTCTTGTGGCTGGTGTAGCCAAGCAGATATGGAAAAATGGTTTCCACTCTAAGAATCTTGGAATGTCTGGGAATTAAAACAGAGCTTAACGCAATTTATGAAGGGCATCAGGGACTTCTTAAATTAAGCATTCTAGAGTGGCTTTTTCATAGGCATCATCACTGGCACTACTGAGCTGCTATGCATTGTAGATTTCCTGCCCCAACACGTTTCTTACATGTCAGCAGAAAGTATATGACATCGGCTATACATGTTTTATGACACTCAGCGATTCATCTACTCTAGAGAAATCTCCGACTGCTCCTTTAAGTCAGGTTCTTGCCTCTAACTCCAAATTTATGATATTCTTAATAAAACCATGGAAACATGGAGGATGAATTCTACAGAAAAATCACAGCTAATAAGACTAGTTAATATGAAAAACAAAGTAAAAAAAATAGCCAATCATAGCCAAAGATTAACATCCTAACAGCTCTGAAGGAGATGAATAACCTTTGCAAGTTCTAATGACATCATACTTGGCTGGAGTAAACTCATTAAGTCATTAAAGGGCACCTTATTTGTGTATCATCATGAAACAGCCTCTCCTCCATTTTAAGAGTTTGGCTTGAAAGTAAATTAGTATGTCTCTTTGGTGGTTAAGGCAGATTAATAGTTGCTTTAAAAAGAATGTACTGCCTAATTCAAAATTAAAAATTAAATCATAGGCCTGTGGAAAAAAAATTACTTCTCTGTATGTTGCATTCAAATCCAGCTAAACAATTTCCATTAATTTTCACATTAAGTTATTGGTTTCACAAGACTTTTTCAATACAGTAAAGAGGACATTCACACTGGCAAAATCCTTACTCTTCTTTATGAGAATGTATTATTTAAAACTCTGTATTCCAAAACTACACACTACAAAGCCAACAGCAACAAAATGATCCACAATATTTGAATACTGATGAAAAACAGCAATTCTTGAACTTTTCTGTGTTTAATTGAATCAGTTATATCAGTATAATGTGGGAATACATTTATCAGACTCAGTAGAGACCAAATGTTAATTATGAAGGCCAAGCACAAATGAATAATCTTACATATAGACCCTGACACATTAGAACTGCAAAGCACTCTGTAGATCTTACTTTATGAAACTGTACTAAGAGCGCAAATGTATAGGCCCTTAGGAAGCAATTATCACTAAAAGATTTAGACATAATTCAATCTGAAATATTATGAGAGATTTTTTTTAAATGGTTTCAGACAGAAGGGGATTATTTTTACTTTAAGTACAGAAATAGAGGCCCACATTCTTCACTCAGTGACCTCTACATAGTCTTGGGCATTACCTGGGGGGGAAGATTTGAAATCAGCCTTTTCATTCAATTAATATAATCCCCTATGACAATAAGAATATTAAAAAATAGAAGCACCAATTTGGCATTGTGGGACTGCATCACCATCACTGCATGGAATGCTCTAGTCAATAAATTCATTAAATATGTGAATTTTAAATCCCATAGTACTAATATGCATGGCAGAGACTAGTTAAGACCAGCTATCTTACCAAATACATGGAGATGCTATATTGTATAGTAACATGAAATTGCATAGTGTATGTGTATATAGTATGCCTTGTGTATCATATATTTTATTTGACGCATGATCCTTGGGTGTGGCACAGGTTCTAAAAGTATGCAAAAAAGAAAAGTATGCAAGAATGTTTACATCATCTTTGTGATCTGGCCAATTTACTGCCAGCACTATTTAAAGTAATCTCCCTCCTAGTCTAATGTCCTAATAGAATCCTATGAAGGGCTTACACTTCTAAAAATCATTGCAGGAGTTAAGATTACTTGCCTATCCCCTAATGTGTTAGAAGCAGCCATTCTACATCAGAAAGTACAGAGCATCCAACAGCAATTAGTACAGCAGAATGCATTCATGTAAAATGATTGATGTCCTCCCTATGGAATTAGAAACCGCATTATATTATCTGTCATGCCTTCTAAATAAAAGAGAAATTGTTAGGTGGGTTAGAGATTTCTGAAAGCATCAAAGTACTCTACAGTTCCTTCCTTCCTCTTTCCAGCACTCCCTCACTTTATAATCTACAGGTAACCTGAAAAGTTTTCTAAATCAGTGTAAGAAAGAGAAAGCTTGTTAATTTGTTACCAGTTCTTTCTTAACTCTCCACCGTGTTACATTGGCAATGACACTATCATCCTCAAAGACCTTTGCTTGGATGCCCTAGGTACCCTTCTCTAAACTACTATTATTAATCACTATTTATTTAAATTTTATCAATGTTTGTAAAATCTACTGCAGGGAAAATAGTAGCTATCCATATGGATAACACTGCTCTCAGAAATGCATTGTTGGCATCATTCCCATGAAGAGTCCCTCATATATGTGTATCTGCAGGAACAGGTCTTGACTGAGTGTAAAGACAATTTTTTTTTTTTTATAAGCACTATTCTACAGGTTTTTCTCCTTTCCACCGAAAGGAGGAGTTAATCAGTTGCAAATAATCAATGCCCTACAAAAAGAGTTGCGTAAAGCAGTTACAGTCTCTGCCATGTGATACAATCTCTGCCTCTCAGGGCAACTCTCCCACTGCTAAAAGCTGTCTCTACTGCTTTCCCTCAGTCAGGAGCCTATGCACTGCTAATGTCTCAAACAAGGGTGGCTGCAGCTCTGTGAGTTAATGTAACTGAAAATAAATCTGAAAGTTTGTAGTTTATCTTAACTACTAGACCATATTACAGGTGGAGTGAAACAGGTTACTTGTGTATATTGGTCTTACAATTTTTATTCTTTCTGAGCAACTCACTACTGTAAGAAAGATGATTTTTAAAAGTAAGAATGACAATACCAACAGGTTATTGTTTAAGTGTATTTCAGGACCCTGAAGAGGCAATGATCTCAGCTTTTATCACAAACTTTTATGCCATCCTTAACCTATCTGATCCTGATTACAGTATTTTTATTTAGTTAAGATAAGTATCCTTACACCACATCTGATGTTTACCCTTTCATTACTCTTTGAAGCAAAATCTATAGCATCAAACTTCTAATTTGTCATCTTTATCACAATACACTTTTATCACTTCACTGTACCACAATACATCTTTCACCAAAGTAGATAGGACAAGACTAATTAAGATACCAGGGAAAATTAAAGCTTTTTTGTTGTTAAAAACAAAAAAAAAGAAAAAAAAGAAAAAAGAAAAACCTTTCTTGATATAATCTCTCCTAGATGCACAAAGAATGACTATATGGACTCCCTCTCCAAGACAGATGTTTACATCTGAATTAATAGTACATAGTACAGTTTCCAGTTTGCATGCAGAGGTGATTAAAGTAAATGTAGTACTCTGGATCACAGTGAAAACAAAAATAGTTGTGCTGATATTCTACTCTGCACTAGAGAGACAAATTGCCTGTCATATTTCTCTGAAAATGATCAGATGACCTAGAGGATGATTTGTAGCTGACAGGAGTAGATTCTTAGGTCTGTACATGTACTCTGTGTGTAGCACAGATTTATGATAGCTACTAAGAGCACGTAAGAGGTAGAATGAGGTAGTTAAGAATAAGAGGATTTCACAGGAGAGGTATGTGCCAAGACATCATAGTGAATTACCTGTCAATAAGATGTGAAAATTCTCTTACAGTGAGCTCTGATGCTAACAGCATCAGCAGTAAACTGGCCAGAGGAGAGCCGGGCCTAACGGCATGCTGATTATACTGATTCCTAATCTGTCCTTACTGAAGACAACAGTAATATAAATTGGGACAAACCCTACAGGGTATAATATTAAAGTATGACTACCAAAAATTGAAAAGCATTGCTTTCTTCCTCCCCAGACTCTCATCTCCAAGAGATCACAACCAATTAACCTCTAACTTTGAAAAATCAAAAATGCCTGTGACAGGCCAGCCAGAAATTAGTTCATTTAAAGAACAGGTGCTAGGAGAGTAATATCAGGTTTCGAATTAAATCCTAGTAACACTCTAAACTATTAAGTCACTTCTTGCTCTGAAAGTATTATGTCAGACAATAGTAAATGTAAAAAGTGTAATTTCAATAAAACATTGCTGTTTTCTAACAGAAAGATTCTGTGCATAACATTTTCAATCATACAGAAAAAAGAAATCAGCATGAAATTAATGAAAAAAATAGCACTATTTAAAACAGTTTTGCCATGCCTGGCAAATACTAACTTTTAGTGATACTAGATTCAAGAAAATTCTATTCCTGTGGTCAGAAATAGTTCTGGAAGGTTTATGATCTCTATTTCCAGTCACCTGAGGATGGATTCCTTTCAGTATTGCACACCTGATTTTGTAATACTCAGCAGAGATTTTAATGGTAATTATAAGTCCATGGAACATACAATATTTGTGTAGCATGCAGCATCTTTCAGTTTATTCATTATACTTTTTTTTCCGAGAAATGTCAAGCTACACAAGGAGTAGCCTTAATTCCTACAGCTTGCATTGATCAAGTCATTGCACTAATACTGATGTTTTCATAACATATATATGTATAAAAAAGGAGGCAGAGGAAAATCTGCCTATAAATGAGAATCATTTGGATCTTAGTGCCTAAATCAAACACAATTTTAAAATGACAACACTATCAACAGAGTAGCTTCTCCTGAATTTATATTGTCTCTCCACTACCCAGACATATTTTTAAAAATATAGTGCTTGAATAGGCATGCATGATGCTTGCATATCTTACCTGGCACTTCCTCTAATTCTGGCTAGTGATGGGCTTGCTAGTTATGTAGCTATCGATTCCACTGATGTTACAATACCACTTTCCCAAACCAAAGCAGGAGTAACCTGTCACTTTACACTGTCCTTTCTCTGACCCTCTCCGCTCATTTTTATTCTTATTGACAAGATTTATTATTCCTCTTCCCAATTCCAACTAGCTACCCTTTTGCAAATAGTAGTATCAACTATGTGGTCACTAGTAGTATAGGTCAACAATGTTATTAATATAGCACACACTGCTAGCAGCAGATCAAACAGCCACACTTTAAAATATTAGTTTTGCAAAAGTACTGTGAAGCAAATACTCGCTGTTTTCTTCACATTATGAAATGCAATATTTCAAGGACGGGCTCCAAGAATTTAGTGTTAATTACTACAACACAGCCCAATAATATGGAGGATACATTATTTTTTTCTTGTTGTTTTCATACACAAAATAAAATAATACCATAACAGAAGGGTGCTGTATCTGTGTTTAAAGAAGGGGTTGTTGGCAAACACCATAGCTCACTTCTGCTGAAATGTACACAACTGATATATGCAGCCCAGAAAGCTGGCACCAGGGGCTTACAACCTTAATTTGCCTGCAAGAAGGAATGGAGATTTACCTTCAGAGCACGTTCTTGATTGTTTTCAGCAGTCAGATGTCTCGTGTTGTTTGCTGAAGTCTGGTTCTGCTCTTTCAGATGATGAAGCTCCTGCTCCAGCCGTTTGCACTGCAATGAGGAAAGAATCCCATTAAGTAGAGGAGCGTGGGCATATTTTTTTCAACAAGCCAAATGAACTAACGTAAATAACCCCATCACTATTTCTGCAGTAGAGAAAGCATCAGACAAAAGCAAGTAACAATCCAAAAGCTAAACCACTACTAGAGTGACATTTTTATATGTGCATCATTATGCAGTTTTTTGCTGATTCGACTGTATGCCAACCCCCCGCCCCAAGTTCAGTATCAGATAAAGACATTTTGTAAAACATTTTAAGAAGTATTAAAAATTACAAAGATATTGGGATTAAATAGCTCTCCTAGTTATGCCAGTGTAATGCCAGATTTTGGCTTTTACTTATTAAGTAAGTGGATACAGAGGAAATGCATGTATGCTTTTAAAAAAGCAAGCAAATTAAAGACCCTCCTCCCAAATTCAGAACACACCATTTTACTAGAAAATATACAGGTAAATTTTATACTTATATTTTTCATAGTAAGAGATTACTGTAATTCCCAAGCACACACATCTTTGAAGATAAGAAGCTTTAAGATTGTTTTGATTTAAATATTTAACTTAATGACAAAGAATGAAAAATGTAACATTTGCTACTGTGTGCATGTATACATATATGTTACTGCTGTCAGCTGAACGTGTATTCTAAAGAACAGGGATCTGCAAATTGTTAGCTAAATCATATTCCAGTTTTTACAGTAACCATAAAAGGCTGTGCCCAGTTTACCTTGGTTTAAAAGAACTAAACCTGTTGTCAGTTTAAATTAGTTGTCAGCAGACAATTATTGTCTTACCAACAAAAAAATTTTGCTGCATAAAAATAAAGTAAGGGAAAACATGAAGGTACCAGAAAGACCTATGAGAAAAACTGTTAGACGTAATGAAAAAAAGTGGGAAAAAAACAGGACAATGCAGAAAAAACCACTGAAATAGAAGGCAGGTTGCACAATGAAGAGCATGGGTAAAATCTTATTCTGCTCTCCATTTTACTCCTGTGAAGACAGAACAACGAAATAAACAGTAGCTGTGGGATTCTAATACCCCACAAGCAGATACAGCACGTAGGATAAAGATGCAACACAAGCAGCATAGAGTCTGCAGGCCTACCTATCAAGTCAACCTGGACACAATTACATCTACATCAATATTGGTAGCATATCTTAATTCACTTTCAATTTCATTTTCATCAAAAATGTTGATATGTGAAAAAAATTGGGCATATGAAACCGGCATATTGGTGGAATCCATTTTGAGGATATCATTCAAAGAAATGTTGACCTAATTTGACCTTTGTACACAAATGTTTTACTTTGCTAGAAACAATGCTTTAACAGAAGAGGTCTCAAATGAATCATGAACCAAAATGTATTTATTCCCAGCTGTCTAGGAAATAAGATCTTAAAATGTCTTGTTTGTGAAAGTATTATAATAATACTCTTACATGTTAACACTTCATACACCTTACAAAAATTTTATACCTACAATTTATATACAGTTTTATACCTGAACTATTTCTTAACATTAAAAATAATATTCTATGAACACTCTTCTTTTTTTTTTTTTAAACATGGATCAAAAAATTTCTATGTAATCTTCCTATATAGAAAAGAGTTTTAAAAACAGAGTTTTAAACAATGCAGTCCTCCTATTCATTTCAGCCAACATTTTTTGAATTCTGTGTCATTGGTTGTTAGCAAGGTCCAGTAAAAATACATGTTCTTTAAAAGAACATGTGTTTTTATTGGTTCCCTCCAGGGCTCCAAGAGGCCAGCAGCCTCAAGTGAGAAACTGGATTTCCTTCTGAAAACATATATAAAAATACTTTTTGGAGCACAGTGAAGAGAAGACATCATCCAATTCAGGACAGACAAAAAGGACACATCAATTCGATCCTTTAAAGAAAGCTGAGAGCTAAAGGAAGTATTTCATTTTAAATATTATAAATAGCTAAATCCTTTTATCCCAAACTTGTGAAAATTCATACTCGGGAAACATTCAAATATAATCCTCCTAAAGTCAGAGACAAATTAAAATATTTTTACAGCAACACAGATTGCCCCAGTGTTCTGATCTGAGGCATAATTGTGCACTTAGACAGAACTTTCCATGAACTTAATACTCTCAAATGATGGAATAGTAATTTAGAAAATTGTTTCTTCACTTTAGATACTTTGAGTACATCAAAGAATGAGAACAGTGTGGATGGATGTCAAGGAGCATACACCTTGACCACAGCCCTGAAGACTTAGCTAAGAAAAGGATATTAAAGCCTCAGAAATGGCAGCATGTCATTTTATAAAGGTTTCACACAAACAATCCACCAAGGATCAGCTTTGTCACATAGACCACTGCGTGCAGTTAGAGTTCTGCAGCTAGAGAAGCAATATTAAAGAAAAAAAGACATCCCCTCTTTTCTCTCAAACCCTCATGTTTGTTCTCATATCTGAATATACATTTTCCTTCTAAAAATTCCGCACCTAAGTTAGCCTCATTCATGTTATATAACCTACTTGTCAGACAGTAAATCTCTTTAAGCCTACTCCAAGTGTTCTTCGAGCAATCATCAGTGCCCATTTGTACAATTTTCATTAGAACATCATCCATTCCCAACTCCAGGCACTCAGTTTTCTCTTTTACCATACTTCCATGGTGCAACCCAACTGTACTATTCTGAAAGCACCAGTCTTTCCAAACAAATACTCCCATACCCTGCACAGGATACACCACAAGCAGCTAAGGCACAAAACAAAAAAGCAAAGCAGATAGCAGCCCCCCAAATAATAAGAGATTCAGAAAGAAAAAGAGGGAGAGATAGCAAGTACAGGTGTTCTTCCCCCTTCTAATTTAAACCATTAGGCTACCAGTGAGCCCTAAGACTGTTTGTAACAAACAATAGCTAACGTGATTCAGCAGCATGAGGACATTAGTGAGAGGCACCAGTTCAGCCCACAATAGCTGCTGATGACCTCCAGTGAAAAGGCAGGTGCAAGGCTTGAGAATGCCAAGGAAATTACAAAAAAGAGGGCCTGCTGAAGGGGAGACACTGATGAAAAGGTCAAGAAATGAACTAGGAGAATACCATGGAGTAAAGTCCTTGAAGCTTATCCAGGAAGAGACTGTTAAAAGATGGTCCTAGTTTCAGGTACATGAAAGGAGTAAAGATGGTTTAGAATGAATTGAGTATTTTAGAAGATAGAAAAATCAATGCAGATAACCACTTAATAGTGTTTGGCCTTCACTAGAAAATGAGGTTGCATTAACATATCAAACATAACTTTAGCACTTGTATAAACAAACCATTCTTAACATGCTCCCAGCTTATCAGCATTTTCTTTCTCAACTTGTACCTACAACATGTTAATATGGTGCTATGGTGCCTGGCATGTCTGCACAGACTGCTCAGTTACTTTTTGATCATTATTTAACATGATTCCTCAGTAATGTGTTCTAAAAGTAAAAGGCGTCAGCAAAGACTATACAAGTGTAAAGAAATGTCTGCAAGTAATTGGAGAAATAACATTAGAGAAAAAGATGGAATACAGTAAAGTGTTAACATTGAGCAGAGGGGAAACCCCCCCCCCCACAACCACTTGGTAATGATCCAGTTTAATGTTTATATGAAGACAATACCTAATATGAAGACAAGGTCTCATACAGAAGCATATTTAACTCCAAGTTGCTGAAGTCAACGAGATTGCTCATATGCTTTGAAATAGACATAAATGTTTTGCTACACTGGCACTTCTGGGTCTCATTTCATGGAGCTAGATAGTAATGTCAAGCAGATTACTACCTTTTATTTAATTTCAGTGAAAATTTGACCTAGAGAAAGCCAGGGTACTGTAACCGTCATTGGCTGAGGAAGCAACAGAATGGCTGGGTGAATGTAGAACAAGCAGAATGTAACAGAGAACTGTAACACCTACTTACTACAAATGCAGTTTTCATGGCTATATAATCCTGTTACCTCTATATTTGCTTTTAATATTCATATATATAAAGTGCAATGTTTTCCACAGTCTTTCATTAATAGGAATTAAAACTAACCCCTCCAGAAGTTATGGCAATATGCTAAAGGGGAGGGGGGGGGGAAAAAAAGAGTCAACATACTATGTCATTCATATGCTAGAAAAATACAAATTGACTTGTCTTTGTTAATACAGATTTGAGGGTCGAAATTTAATGAAACAAATGTACCAGGACTAAAATGAAGCCAAATTCTGCACTGTCTTCTTTCATTAATTCTGAATTACATTCTGTTGTTAATGTTATCTCAGTATGTCTAATCCAATTAAAACATACAAAAGATCATATTTTATGAAAATGTATTCATTCATAGGTGGAACAGATTCTGTAGTCGTTGTCAAAACCCACAATCTTGTAAACCAAATCTGTATGAATACACAAGACTCCATTGATGAGATTGCTAAAAAAAAAAGGGGCGGGGGGGAGAGTATACAGATGGAAGCACTGCTACGCGCTTTCCCTATCCTAGTACTCTTTTGTGAAGTCTGGACTATAGGCTGTGAGCGGGGTCAGAGTGATGAGGTAGGTGGACCTTTGTTCTGATCTGATCCAAATCAGTTAGTCTCATGCAGTCTCTGTGCATTAACAGTAGATCCTGTACATATATCTGCAGCCCCTCACAAAAGGGGCAAAATTAAAAGCTAATACATTTTTATTTAAGTCAGACAAAAATCAAAAGTGAGTGTATAGTCACTTACCGGGGGTCAGGTGGTGCATAATTACTTGATTGTGTATCAGAGCCTCTAATTTAAGCAGCAAGTAATCCATTACATTCTGTGTGGACTTTTATTCATGAAGACCTTGCTGAACTCGGATCTCAGTTAGCAAAGCAGGGAAAAACAAAATAAACTAGTTCCTACTAAATAAACTGGGAAAAGAGTTTCTCTTCTTCAAATTATGGTAAATAGGACTTCATTTGAATGGAAGCAAATGAAATATTTTCCAAAAGGCATTTTTTCCTTTAGGCAGTTTCAGCAACATGCTTTTCAGCAAAATAAATCACAAAATGTGTTTTGATGGAAATACACAAGCACTATTAAAAGACAAGATCATGGTATACCAAGACCCTATTATGAAGCACGATACTTTTGTAAGTGATAGATATGAGACACATATCTATTAGTTATCACATATTTACTGCGACAAACAACTGAAGTACGAATGATTATCCTGCATAACACAAGAAAATGAGATAAAAAACACGGCTACTTTTTCACCTGATATTTTTTCAGTCATCACCTGTGGAAACGTGAACACGAGAAGTAGACTAATAATTCAACTGATTTTACTGTTATAATCTGCACCTTAGAGTAGCTCTCAACTCAAAGATGCCTAGTGGAATGCAAGTGTTCCCAATTTCTCCCCCCCCCTTTTTTCTTTTTCTTTCTTTCTTTCTTTTTTTCTTTTTCTTTTTCTTTTTTTTTTTTTTTTTGGAACAGTCTGCCCCTTGTCCCAAATTCATCGCAATTTCTGGAGAGGCAAACATCTTGCGCCACTTGGATGCTACACAACTCTTTCCTTTGCAGACAAAAATAATAGCAAAGTCTTCCAGTCAAAACACAAACCAACCTTTGGTGTCACTGTGAATTATGTACTTTGAACTGCAGATGTTTGGAAGCACTTATATTTATATAAATAGATTTCATTCTTTTTCATACAAACTCATTTCTTTGCACAAAAATGAGTTTCCACATAATAACCACTAAAAGGACTTTTCCATTAAATTATAATTTTGAATTAAAGTTTTCTAACAACTGAAAGAAAAGACTTTTCTTCAAAGTTCTGGCAAACGGTCAACAAATGTGTTTAAATGATTATTTATACAATGCCCAGCAGCTTAAAACTACTGGTATTTCATGAAAAGAGAAGTGCTTTTGTAGAGTTTAGGCCTCAGAAACATATGCATTTTAAAAATTTATATTCTATTAGTAAGAGAAAAACTTAAATGTAAACACTTTTTCGCAGCAGTGCAATGGTGTCTAGCTCCACCAGAAGCCATCAAAAGAAACACATTAAAATACAAATGAAACATTTTTGTCTTCCTTGCCACTGTGAGTCATTTGGAACCTGCAGCATTAAAAGAGACAGATAATATGCTGTATACATGATTTGGTTTCCTCTTACCCTTCATTTCCCTTTCTATTTTTGAACACCTCGAAAAGCAGCAAAACAAGATTTCATTTATTTTCATTTAACAGTTAAAGGAGCTAAAAGTGCATATAAAGATTCAGAAAATTCAGACAGTACAGTTTAACTGTTTCCAGTCTACAATAATCTTAATATGTGTAGTCATTCAATAATATTGGCTAGCCGTGTGCATACTCACTTTGTTTACATTCCCATGCAACCCCATTCTCTATGTATTTTTACACCTCCTATTGTTCTTTCAGTGATGGCATTTCGAAGATCAAGACAAGTTTGATCTACTCCGCAAAGAGCTCCGTGCACACAGATTCTCCTAATCAATGACACTAATTATGAAAAGTGTGCTGGGAGAAGAAGGAAAAGGAAAACCTGACGTTCTTGAGCCTTATGCAATGCACAGGTCATTCAGATACGGTTCCTGTGCTGGCTGTGTCACTGGACTAACAGGGCACTGCTAATGTGTGATCACTGACCGACTGCCCAGCTGCAGGAGGAAACTAAACCGCAGCAGTTGCTGGAGCCACATTCACAATTTGCTGTTTCCCCAGCATAGACTCTCAATTCTCTGGATAAGAACTTTTTCATGCCAGGCTTGCTTGCCTAAACACTGGTGACTAGTGCCATTTGGAGAACTTCAGGGTTTCTGAAACAGGGCTGGCAGATATGGGAGGGCCTATGGGAGACCCAAGCCATTCAGGGCTGGCAACTGGAGGCCTAGAAGTCAGTATCCAGACTGAAATGCCATTGGACACCTGTGCTTAGGCAGCTGAACTGAGCCCTTCCTGTCAGTGACTCACTGCTGAAGTTCTATTAGCTATTAGCTATTAGGTCTCCAGGCTTTTGGTATTTTGGATTCAAAAGATTCAAAAGCAGGATTCTTCCTACTGGGACCTTTAAAGCACTGGTTCATTGTCAAAAAGTATTTAAGCATCTAACTTCTATCTTTTTCTGAACCTAAGCAATTGGGAACCCTAAGTTCCACCAACTTTCAACAACACAGAAAAGATTCTTTGAACAGAACATGTGAAATATGACCTTAAAAACACTTAAAAAAAAACCCCTGGAAATACCAAAATAATTTAAGGGTACAATTTACCCTATAAGTTGAATTTGTTGGAAAATTGGAAATATTTCATTTTTGGCAGGATACTTTTTCTTGCTATTTTCTACTTTTTTATTCCTATAGTGATACATGTAATTTTCAAATTTTATTACTTTTATGTATAGGAAAACTGTACAAAGGCTTAGAAACGCAATCAAACTCACTGGAAACCTTGAAGGAAGTTAATTCCTATGAAAATTCCACATTCCATGGGGGCGGGGAACATTTGTATCACTAATTATTTTAAATATTAAATGAGTGTTTTTTGAATGTTCTTAAGTAGTGCAGAAAAACGAAGTCCGAAGAATTAAACTAGGCCTCTGTCCTTCTCAGAATTTATGCATGTACTTCCCTTTAAACATGTTATCAGTCTTACCAAACCAGAGCTACAGCAGAGAGAGAATGAAATCATCCGCATATTTTAAAACATGCACAATTTTTCAACTTCTCATGCAGAGTATAACCTCTGCAGACGGCATATACTTTCTAAATTTGTTTTCTTTCAAACTTCTGATGTTTTGTACTTTGTTATGAGATACTATACCATGTTTTCTCTTTATCCAGTATAATTAGTCACATTCAATGAGGCTGAACTCTGTTGAGGTCTACGGTTCTGCAACGCTTTTAACTGTTTTAGACTCAGTAAAAGATTCTCATACAGCTTGTCCAAACACTCAAAACCTGGGCAACCCCCAGATCCCACTCAACACAAAAGGGAATTCTATATGGCAAAACATCAAATGAAGCTGGAATAAGTGAGCACTTAATGCATTGCATATAAACTACCAATTTTTTATTGGAGTCTTTCTTTCTTATCTTTAATTTCTCTGCTGCATTTTTTCCCCAGCACCTCACCTCTGCTGTGTTCTTCATAGTTGTTTCTAATCAGAACATAAACCCAATAACCTGGAGTCAAACATTTACTCATGAGACTGTACAGGGTCTGAAATTAAGCAAAAATGCATTCGACCAGTCGTAGAGTGCTTTTTTCCTAAATGCCTCTCATACATAAATAAGTGATTTCTGTTTTACATGGAAGTCACACTATTCATTCAGTTTTTTAATTTCATGCCTATAATTCTAATACATAATGTATAAACTAAGCATGTAAGCTAATAAGTAGTATGCAAGGTAATAGGTTAGTATGCTTGCTCACACTGTACTGTCTTGAGCTAATTTCCCACTGTAGAGTTGTAGAAACACTAGAAACCAGCATAGTACAGTGACCTTCATACAGTTCAAGCATCAGTGTATTATATTCAAAACAAAAAAATTACCAATACCCCCAAATAATTCAGCAAATGGAAAATACGAATTAAGAATTTCTCATAAGAAAAAATCATTAGAGTCAAGATTCTCTTTTAAAATCAATGACAAATAAAAAAAATAATGTAAACGTTTTTAGCTAAACTCTAAAACACTGAATAAAGGCCCATAAGTACAGTAATACTTGGAATACGATCAGTTTTACTTTCAACACATAGCAGCAATTCCAGCAAAGAGATTCAGGAGACAATTTCAGAGTAGAAACTTCCACAGAGAAAATAATTCAGAGTAACTAACCCCAAAATCTTAAAAACACTTTAAAATTATGCAGAAACAAAGAGATCTGGGAATAAATTTGCCCTCAAAGTAGAGCATATATCAGTGTAGTACTTGGAAGAGAGCCAGCACTGAAGTATTCTACTGACTACCCATAGCTGGTTATACACTGGCTGAATAGCAAGTACTTTACTTGCAAGAAAGGTCCCACTGAAGTCAGCGTGACCAGTTGTATAGTAAAGTACTATTTTGACTTTCCTTTAATAAGTGTCTCAGTATCCAGGCCTTATTTTCAAAGTCACAGCAATCCCCACATACTTGTCTATGCACTATTTTGCCAAGCTGCCTTGGTTGTCCTGAACTTTGGTGTTAATTTTTTGCGTGATTTGGTAGCACAAAAATGCTGAAATATTATGAAATGGGTCATTACAGTCACAATACTTAATAAGTGCAGATAACCCAATATACCATTAATTTTCTGTCTTCAGTTAGATAATGACAGATTCCACAGTAGCCAGCTACCTCTTCATCACATAGCCTCAAAGAACAGTTACATTCTGTTCCTGCAGATATGTAAATCCTGCACATGCCCTTTCTAATATGGAAGTATTATAAAACAGAACACAAATTTTTAGCCATGAACAAGCCATGAACTTTCTTTTTACTAGCTATTTAGGACTTTGTTGTCCTATTTCTCCTTCATGTTGAAAGGAGGAAATACATGTTTTCCCTCTCCAATTTCTTTGTTCTCTCCCTCCTTAGAATGCAGCACCTTTCCTCCTTTATTCTTTTCTCCATGTCTACATTGCACTGCAGAATGTACACATACGCTAATTCTTGATTCTCTTCTTGGCCTGCACGTGGTCCATTCCACTGCACTGTCTCATTTTATGTACACTTTTTTGCTTCATCTTGTTCCCGTAAGTATTCTCTTTATTATGCCAGTTCTCCGCAATAACTCTCCTTTAATTACATGAGCATTCGGAGGTGTTATAACACTTGATAAACACTGACTAATTGGTTTTTACAACACTTCACTGAAGTTAGTAAATAGGACTTTCTTGTTTTACGGAATGAGAAATTAACATAGAAAGTTTAAGAAGCTTAATCAACCTAAGAGATCATCTCAGAGCTGGCATTACTACACCCCAAACCTTTGCTTTGCTCACTTGACCACATGATTTTGAGCTATTGCTTCCTGTGGCCACATATTTTGCTGCCTCCTCAGCAGAGGAGCCAGTTCCATTACAACCAGATGGCCTGTGGCCAAGTGACACTTTGTCGACCATCTGACACAGCACACCGTGACAGATAGCTGATAATTGCTCTTGTTTAGAATCTTTCCCCCAACACCCAGTTAAGAAATACGCAGTGATGGTACTCAAAAATATATATTATAGAATGGGTGCAGTGGGTGGCTGGTACACCTGAGTTTTCAGCCATATAAACTAGCAAAGGTGTATGAAAAGGAGATAATTTAGAAGCTAATATTCAGCCTGATCTTCAAAGTAGTTCTAGCAATTAGAATCTGATTCTCAAGTATCTGCAAGGCATTCAGCTGCTGACAGAGGTATGGTTTTAGAAAGTGTAACCTTTTTTAATTGAACACAACTAATATTAATTGATAACAGAAAAACAAAATCTGGTAAACAGCTGTCATTCTGACGAGCTGGTTTTCAAATAAGCTTCAATGGATTTTCTTAAAATCCATAAGCGAACAGACTATTGCCTAAATGTTAGGTTGGCAATTACTGCATGAAAGGACAAGAATACTTCTGGTCCACTTTTAAATACAATCACATTATTTCAGAAAACAGTATCAGGGATCACTACACAGAAACCACAGCTTATTAATTGCTTTGTTCAGTTATTGAAACCATAGGATCACAGGTATTTTTTGTAGTATACACTATCTGTTTGCCCTAACAAATACTGTACACTCAGTTGAGCCATCCGTTGCTTAAGTGACAGTTCCTGAATCTTCTGTTGTGTAATGTGTGTTCCCAAAATATCTATAACACATAACAAAATCTACTTTAAACGAGAGAGGATATGACAAAGTTGAACAGCTAACTAAGTACATGAAAACAGAAAGCTCTGCAGATATGATAGGGACAGGAAATACTTTGGAATAAATGATCTGAATCAGTAGTAGTTGCTCTTTTCTGCATGGAACCAATATGCTGTTTTAGGAAGCGGGGATACAGTACCTACTGCTCTAACAGCTCTCACTAAAAATCACAATTACTTGAAAGCAATATTAATCTCAGTGTTTTAACAGCCTGAATATAAATGTTAAAATGGAGTAACTAACTATAAAACTTCAAATGTTTCAAAAAACATCTGCAAAATGTTGTGAAATCAGTTTGTCTTACCAACACCAAGATTCAAACCTAAAAATTTGTATTTCAGAAATTTTTTCAAATTTGCTCAAATGCACTGAAAAGTGGAATAAAAATATTTTGAAAAAATCTAGAAATTTATTAGCTTTGCACAAGCTTATTAAAATGTATCACACATAAAGGGCAAAGATACACCTAATGCAAAAATGTTTAAGTACATAAAAGCTCTGTAAAATTAAAATAAACATTTAGAAAGTATTTATTGCTCAACTTCAATAATACTGAGAAATGTCTATATGTTTTTGGTGCAAAAAAAGATTTTTCAAATGTAATCAGTGGCTTAATCTGGAAATTTTAACTCTGTAATTAAAATAATTTTTGTTTCATTAAAGTGTATTACAGAGACTGATGGGTTTAGCTACACAAACAGATGCAGACTTCTCAAGAGCACTCTATACCTTGAATATGTAGCACTGAATTAACAGCCACCTAAAAGATTTCAGATATCTGAAATGCAGAAGTGCTTAAACCTAAGATCAGCTAGTTGCCTGAAGTACACCCTTTGACATGCGCAATTACCAACAACGTCTTCATTCAACTCAAAGCTTCCATCCCTTGTGTAGAGGGAAGGACACCCTAAGCAGAGAAATTTTAAGAAAAACAGAAAGACAGAAGAATGTTATGACATCTCCTGAAAGCAAAGTGATGTGACTGCCTGCCAAAACAAACAAAACGGGTAAATGCATGACTACTGCTGGGAGACGTCTGGATACCATGGAAGACAACGCACAGGACATAAAGAGAACATGTTATGAGACACACAGCTGCTAGCTAGCCCTACAGTGGAAAGTAGGTTGATATGACTATTTTGTACAAGGGATTAACAAAGATTCTAGTGTTTCTTCTGTGAGGCTGGTACTGGATGCTTTTAGTTTCTCAGTGAGATTTTCAAGACTAGTTTTGCAGATAGAAATTCATTTAAAGTAAAGTCCTAACATTTTGATAGCTAGTGGGACCTCAAGCAACAAGGCTGAAAAAATGCTTGTAGATTGAGAAAGAAAGCTTTGTCTCAAAACTACAGAAGGTGAAGGAGGCAAACTCACACAGAGGGGGAGGTGTTCACTCCTGTCCTGAACACAACTCAGCAAACTTCTCTCAGACAAGAGAGTTTTTGGTTTTGTTTTTTATATAAACTCTGGTAATTCTTCAGCAGACAACAGAAAGGTGTTAGAGCTAACTAAGAAATAAGTAACTCTCAGCATAATTTAAAGTTCACCAGGAACTGCAGCACAACTTTGATTAATATACTTCTTACATGCTTATAGCATCTAATTCATAGAGATAATGTTTTTAAAACTTCCCCCCCTCCCAAAAAGGTAGCATAATACTATGTTATCAATAATATATAGAAGTATATAAAATCAGAAGTATTACTGCTGATTATCTAGCACCACTACATTACACCAGTAAAATATCCTATGGCTAACCATTTACTGGGAACATATAATTCTGTATTTCTGATGACAATTCCAGAATTGTAAAAACGACTATATTTCTATGATTTAACACTGTTCTTCTTCCACAGTTAGTTAGTTACTTTTTTTTTTTTTTTTTTTTTTTTTTGGTAAATCATGGAGCCAGAAAAATTATACTTTTTACACTTTTTACACAGTCACAACTTCTTGAGGGCCTTTAAATAAATATTTCTATCTATTTGAATTGGCTCAATTCAATATAAAAGTAAACTATAATCCAGAATACATTTTTCTGTATTGAGTGTATACCCACAACATATCCAATAATCAATACTTCAATAACACTATTGAAAAGAATGGCAATAAACATTTAAATAAAAAAAAGTTTCGAAACAACAGCACCTTATGCATATGCAGTCCACACATAATAGGAAACCCTATATCCTTCATTTGTAAGTTAGTTACTAGTCAAGTAAGGATTTAAACAAACAAACAAACTAGTTCAGAAACCTATTTCTCCTTGAGAAAACCAAGGTAATTTTGTGTCTTGTGGACAGGCCCAAAATCTTCACCAGAAAGAAGGTCTGCATGTAAAATAGTCTATTACATAATCTTCAAAGTAAAAACACTGAATATGAAGATAACCGGAATACTTTTTATGAGAACACTGATAGCTTTTATTTCACTTTAGTTTTTCATTTTTTTTCCCAAATCTGATTCTCCTTCGAGTTCCCCCCTACTTTTTTATCCCTAATTGTATTTAATAGACTGGCAGAACTTTAATGTAATTAGCTTTTAAATATTTTCTTGAATTAAAATGATTTATTTTTCCTTTCTATATTTACAAATAACAAAACTTGGCAATTTATCTAAAGTTCTCAACGAATTTCACAGATTTTCAAAAAAAATTCAATTTGCATACTACTTGCGCTGCCATATTGACAGTATTTAAACTTCAGGTATTACAGAGACTTAGGGTGTGATTATGTTAGTGCCTCCATTTGCATGTGGGGTGCAATTTGCAGCGAACCCATTTTCTGTGCTTTGGTTTGCAACATGGAGTGCTCTCTCAGAGAACGAACAGGATTGCCTTTTGATTAAAACAAACTCAGAGATGCAGTTTGGGAACACGCCTCCTGCACCCCAACACAAATGAGCATTCAGTCCATAAGCCAGTCCAAAGATAACAAAAACCCACCCTGAAATGTATTAGTGTGGATGTCAGATGCTGAGAATTAACTATTTCATACTCCAGATTCACTCCTATTAGTTCACAGTACTTGCTACTGTAGACGAAAATCAACATTTTGAATTATAAAGTTGTAATTGTGAATGTTCAAGAACTGTTAAGCAGCAACAGCAAGAAGAAGAATGAACACACAGGTCAGACAAAGGAACCTTTCAAGACCTCATCCTAAATATAAATAGAAAGAAAAATAATCTCTTTTTATCACCTATCAAAGAGAATTTTAACGTAAACCCATGTGGGTATCCAGAATAACAAAGTATTTTTCCAGAAAGATTTTTTAGAAAGTTGCCTAAGAAAACTACCTTTTAAATATGAAATATACAGATAGATGTATTTTTTAATTCTTAAGAAAATCAGAGGCATTTTAGTCAACAAGTGTAAGCAAACCAGAAACTGATTCATCACTCAATGCTTAACTTGAAACTGTGAGGCGTTAAGCACCATGCAAATCTTACTTTAAATACTTCTAAATAATTCTGGCACCTACAGAAGTTACTGCATGCACAGTGATTCAATCTCCTCTTCGCAGTGAATACTGTTTGAATTCTGCTGCTTGTATCACATTGGGAATTTCATCTATGGGTTGTTGCTACTGAAAGAGGCCATCAATAAGCATACAAAACATTTTTTCTCTCTTTCATCCTAGGGTTTTGACATTAAATATTTAATTTAATTCTAGAAATTGGTTTGGAAGTTTAAGCTGTGTGAACCCAGAGCTTAGCACCATGATAGATGAGTCAAATAGCAATTAATCAGACAAACTTGCATGCAAATTTACTGTCATTTTCAAAGGGGTCAGGAGTTTCTAGGTAGTAAAGAGAAGATGAACGTTCTACTGAAAATCCATTAGCACTTACAGTTAAAGATATAGGGCTTGATCATGCCCTCAAATATGATGCAGACACGTATTTTTCTGATTTCTGCACAACACAGTTTGCACAAGAACAACAGGTGATTTAACAATACAAACAATAATGCATCTCAGGGCATCATTCAGCCAAAACCTCGTGAGAGTAAAATACAGAAAATGTAGTATCAATTAAAAAAATTGCTTCAGAAGTTCAAAAAGACAAACTGTAACCCCTGTTTTCAAGGAAACATTGCATTCATATTTACATATTTACTCATATTTATCACTCATAGACTAAGTATAAAAGTTAGGTATTAGAGCTCCTTAAGGCAATTTTCCTTCAGATTCTCCACTCCCAACCTACCAGCTGATTTAAAAAACACTGCACCTCATGCAACCAAAGCCTGAAGTCAAACTGAGGAACAAGCTACAAGATACTCCCTTTCACAAGTGAAATTCTGACTCTAGGGAAATCACAGGGAGTTTCATTCACTACCAACAAATACCTGTCTACAAAGAAACCCCAACCAAGGCAACGGACCAAATAACACTGCACATACAGATGTCCCCAAATTTTCTCAGCCTCAGCTCTTATCACTCTGCCTGAAGATCTCATGTCTCCTCAGCTTTCTTAATGTTTTGAGAAATTAGAGCTATAGGCAATGACTAAACAAAATCATAGAGCATTATGATGAAACTTTAAATAGGTGTTACTCTTTTGTTAATACCCAAAGCAAAGTATCAAGAGTTTGGCTAATTTCCTCACTATTGGGCTCTAGTGGACTATAATTCTTGCTTCAGAAGAAAGAAAAAAATACTTTACACATCTTCTGAACGTAGCCAAATATTTAACTGAGCATTCCCCTGGAAAATATCCACATTCTAGGTAGCACAAATATACCTGAGGTAAAGAGTTAGGGCATACCTAACATTTTAGAAAGTAAAGAATTACTATCATTTTTCTACTTAAGTATCAGTTCATTTTTAGAAGAATAATGCAGCCAAGTAGGAAAGAATCTTCCCTTTGGTAAGATGCAAAAGATTCAGTACCTCTTCAGTATCAAGCCCAAAAGTTTTATGCAAGACTTTGGCACTCTAAGCCTTTCAGCCACAGAGGTCACTAGTTCTGTTTGGCATTTCTGAAAATTCTGTAGCCAACGAGATTCACTTAGTCTATGCAGAGAAACAGCAACAAAAACAGGGATTTAATCGGTTTACTGTAACATGGGCTTCCTAAAACATGCATTGAGTCAAACTTTGCAAGGATTACCTTTATTCACATACACAGAGAATCAAATGTGACATCATAAAGCATTTGTCCACTGCCATAGGACCAAATAGAAAACTAATACAGATAATCATAACAATTGCTCATATGGCTTGGCTTTTTGCGATCTTTCTTCAGGATGCCTTTTACTCAGCTTTACCTCCAAAGTGAAGTCTGTGAGGTTTACCTGAGTCCACCAGCACAGTGATGATCAACCTGGCAACCATTTTTTTTCCAACTCCTGCTTGTTCTATCCCCTCTCCCCTCCGTAACAGCATAATTTTTAATGTTAAATTTTTTAAAAAATTTCTATTTTGTATTTTCCCCATATTCTTATTTATTTCTCTCAGGGCTCAAACTAAATTTGAAGAGTAAGAGGGGCAACTTACAGACAGTTTTTAAAACTACGCCCTTTAGTTTTCTGTCTCATCTCTTTCTGCTTACCTTTCCTGCTAGCAAGTAACTTCCCCTCACTCATTTATCTGCTACCACTTAGAGAAAATGAGGGCAACAGGAACTTGCTCTTTCCCTCCCAAAGGAAATCAGGCATAAGAGGGAATTAACTTGGATCCTCAAGTAACAATAAACATCCCCTTTACCTCCACTTCCCTTCTCAAACAAGCCTGGGACCAAATTCATCAATACCCCACAGCAGCTGTCAGGTCCAAAAAGAATTGTGAATATAGTGTCCTACCTCTCTCCTCTTCTGCCTTTCCCAAATATTAGAAGCAAGTGAAGAGGTAGTAGCAGAAGCATCCTAGCAGAGCAGCTAGGACACTGTCAAATATGCTCTTGCCAAACAAGAACTCAGTCTATATCCTTAGCCAGGAAGTATCAAAGGGAAAAAACAAACAAACAAACAAACAAACAAAAAGCACAGAGTTTAACACTGATGTGTTAATTCAAACAATCATTAAAAAATAATATTCCAAACCACGGTTTGGGTTGAAAAGCAATTATCTCCGAGATAAAGCAGTCATGCAGCATTGCAACCTTCATCTGAGTATTCCCCCTGAAATGGTCTGAGATCTGTAAGTCATTTTTTTCTTTTACACATGCTTTTGTTGTTTTTACAGTTAATACAGCTTCTGGGTTTACTACTTTAACAAGGCCTGTTCGCTCATGTGTACTGAGAATGCCTTAATGCTCTGGGAATTACAGATAACAGGGTTCTACAACTCATTTGGTGTACAAGGAGGTAAAATGCTTGAGAAGAAGCTAAAAAAAAAAAAAAAAAAAAAGGAAGAAGCTGGCTTGTTGTGGCTACTGACATTTATCAGTTATTAGTCATTAGTCGAAACCCATAACGATGGGCAGTCAAGCATAGCACTTCTCGTCTTTGTTTTCAGCGAGGATAAACTGCTGTTTGTTGCCAAACAGTGCCTCAGATTGGAGAAAGGTACTTAAACTTGCTTCAGATGAGCAACTGGGTGCATGCCAATTTTTACATGAACAGTCATATGCATGTTCCTGCACAGCAGGATGTGATCAAACTATTCAAAGCTGTAAAACCAGGTTTGCTTGCCAGTTATGTTATTGCTTCAAGATCAGGGTATTAGAGACGACACTTCACTGGCCACGAAACCACTGCTTTTCTTCAGCAAAAAATTCTACACCTTTAATATTTAAAATTCTGTATAGCAACAGACTGTTTCCAATTACAAAATATCTACAGAATTAAAATTAGGACTGAAAACATATCAAACATATGACATTCTGAACTATAAGCCATACTATTATTTAGTTTCTTTAAAATCACTTCCTTCAAGCTGTACCAATTACAGGGTCTCTTTTCTTTTCTAATACAGAAAAAAAGTTACTGCAATGACTTACTCAAGTCCCCAGCTTCAGCTGCCAACCCTTTAATCATATTAACATTCCTGTCCATAAGGTGTGATGTACTTAATAGGTGCTTGCCAGTTTGAGACATTGCACTGCATTGCCTCCTGCTGGAAACATATTCTTTAAAGTATTTTATGAAGTTTTATGTGACTTTATAATGTGACTATGGCCATATTTAATTTCTATCAAATGTTTGTCACTAATCTGAATACTCAAGCAAGCAAGACTTTTGAAGGCAGGCAGAATGGTATTACGACCCATTGGACAAATAAGTTTTTTCCTTGAGTGGATTAAGACAAAACTTACTTAATATTGTAGACAAACTGATTTTTTTTATTTCTCATGACAGTCAACATTTTACTCTGTTTCCTTTCCAGAGGGTCAGTCATAAAACAGACACAAGGTCCCCAGTATAACACAATACCTGTTCACTAACAAATATATCTTGGCAAATATAACCAAACAGTTGAGTTTGTTTTTTTAAGGGGGCTGGTACAGGAGAATATGGATGTCAATGTTTAGCCATGCTTTAGTTGTTTGTTTTTTATTCACTTGAAAATACATACTAAAAGTAGTATCAAATATTTGAGTTTATACCACTTTATTTGTTTTCACACATACAAAAAGTAGTTTGCATATTTGCTCAGCAATGTAGTGAATGATCTAAGATTACATACACATGTGCAGCTCAATAAAGTGATAACAGTGCCTCTAGCTGCTCCTAATATGGTGTGATATTCACATTTGAAATATCAAAAAAGATGGAGGGGTGCTTAGGTACTATGGCTCAAAAAGAGCTTATTCATACATTTCATAGACATGGACAGCACTTTTCATCTTTTCAAGAATAAAAAAAAATTAAAGAAAATTCAAATAAGAGAATCACAACTAGTTAACCATCTTAAAGCAGTTGTACAACAGCAGTCCAGTAAAACACAACTTCACAGTATAACCAGCAGGGAAGTTATTGTGAAACTATGCTTGAAACACTAGTTGAAGACAGCCTGTAATTTTCTGGTCACAGGAGATGCACAGTTTATAGAATATCCATTCTCTAGGAAGGTTAAATAGTCCTTAGCTGAAATCAAAGCAATGAGTTAGCGCTGCAGACTTCTGTGTTATTGTTGCTTACAGAGAAAAATCAGAAACCCTACAAGTTATACCCCCAAAACTGGATGCTAGCTGTATTCATTGTGCTTAATTGTCAACTGTCAGGTTATTGTGAAGAAAAACATTAAGAAAGATAATAGATGCAGCTTCACTAAATACAACCTGTGCAAACCCTTAGTAATCAGATAGACAGTTCTCTCTCACATAGAATTGGTTATGTGGGTCACTCAAACAACATTGCTGTCTCCAGCACCATACAATAACTAGTAGAAACAGAGCAATGTAGTTTTTACGAAATGCATCATGAAGCATTTAGCTTCCACTGCCCAATGACCTCTGAACATTTAAAATGCCATTTTCCAGAGGTCAGCCACAGCATATTACAGTGTACTCTACTTCTGCTTTGTCTCAGCCTATTCTTACCAGGACTCCCTCGTATTTGATGTCACCTCCCATGAAAAGAGAAAGATTTTAACTTGCAGATGTTATGAATACCTGAGGCAGCCTCAGATCTAACTTCTAATAATTTACATTTGTTATGCTAAGCATATACACTCCCTGAATTATATCCAGTCCCTTTGTGGTCTAACGCAGGAATCCCTCTTCTATTGTTCTCGCTGTTAGCACTGTAATAACTACCGCTATTGCAATGTTAACAAAAGACTACTAGTAATTCAAGTATGGTACGAATTCCCAAGGAACCATCAAGTGAGAAATGCAGGTTGAAATGGTAGCTTCAGTTCCAAGGATCTATTTTACAGATTCAATAGTCACAGCCATGAAAGCATCACAGTTATGGAAACACAATGCAAGCTCAATAGAGTTCTAGTAGTAACAGTTAGTTTAAAACAACGGTATTGTAATTTGCAAGCAGTATCAATCAGAGCAGTACTGCTTAATACCAAATGCTGATACAAGAAATCTTGGTTTGTGGGGGTTTTACTGTTTACTTTCTTCATTTATTTTTAACTGCACCACCTACTTGACATTATCTGTGCATTGTGCTCACAGACCTACAAGCTGGCTTTGCTGGCTGCGGCATTTGAGCCATTACTATGCAAAATAATGATCTGTTATTAATTTCCATGCTAATTACGTGGAAAAGAGACTTCTTCTATACATATGTCTGTAAATTACACTTTAAGTGAAGAGCTTATTAAAATATACCTTATAATGCCCTACAATAATATTCAGAAGTTCACAAAAGTTTAATGGTCCAAGTATGTCTGAAAGCACACTTTGACATTGTAACAAAAAACTGACGAAATGTGAATATACCAAAGGATCCTTCTCCTTTGCTGAAAGCTTTTCTCTTACCAGCTGCCCAGTTCTCAAATGTCCTGTTTAAAGATGAAATGCAGTCATAATTAAAAAATAAAGAGCATAAACTTTTGGCAGGACTGTTGGATGTTCACCAGAAGCCAGGTCGCTTATCATTATTATAAAAAGCAAAAGAAAGCAGAGTGAAAAGATAAAGCTGCAACATTAACATGCACTGCAGTGGATAAATGTATAAAGCATTTTAAGCACCAAGCAGATAGGGCTTTCCAAGTTAAAATAGGATAGAACTAAAAATTATAATGATTGCAAAAAAGTGAAAACTTCAGGGTGTAGAGAAGCGATTCTTTTATCGGGTGGCCTCTCAATACAATGTAAATTCAACCAACATTATCAATACCAGTCAACATCACAAACCTGACTTTCGATTTAGCAGAAGTTATTTAATTGCGGGCTAACTTGGATACTGTACATTGAGGTAAGATTTGTATTTTCCATTTTGAAGCACGAGCCAGATGAAACTTCTTGCCTGGGATGAATGCATAAGGAGTTTCATCCAGTCTAAAATCTCTCAAGAGCTATACTCCCCATCTGCTCTGCTTCTCCCTACAGCTTATTCCCATCGATCTTAATCCAGTTTTTATCAGAAGGCAACATCAAGAGGAAAGAAAATTGTGGAAAGAAACCCCGAACAACTCTACTGTACGATGTGAGAACCAAGGAGACTTTATCCATGATAAAGAGAATGAAAATAGCATTCTGGGAAAATAGAAAAGTGAAAGGAATCGGTGAAAGGACACCAGCTTCTAGTAGCCTATGTAGCAGAAGCATGAGACATTGAAAATCAAGGCCCACATGATGATTTTCACCTCCTGAATGTAAAGGAACAAAGGGAGGACTTGCTTGTTTTGCTGCATGCAGCATTATTTCCCTTTAATGCATATTTCTGCCACTTATAATTTTAACTCTTTACAACTCCCTGAGGTCCAGTTAGCTGTGGTTTGATGCTTTACAGCACTATAGCATCCCACAAAACTGAGCCGTTAGTAGCTTTTTACATTGGTCAGTATACTGAAAGCTATTTTGTTTTAAAAATGGAGACAGTGACTGCATGTAAAACATACAAAAATAAACTTGCTTGTGAAATATACTTACACTATTTTAATGAGCACTCCTACCATGCAGAAACAATTGCTCCTTAATCAGACATTTGCCATAAATGCAGTCTTTTAGGTTTGCAATAGGGAAAAGAAAATGAAGCAATTTTCTTCCCCAGAAGTAAAGCAAGAAAAAAAAAAAGAAATTTGATATAGAGTGATTATATACTTCTAGAGACTTACTTGAGACAAAGCAGCATCCCGTTGTTCTATCACTGCATTCATCTCCTCAGCTACTATTTTCTTTTTATGTTCTTTGGTCCTGTGTATTCGATTCAGAATTATAGCTCCATTCTTCAGTATATCTATGCCAGTGTCTGCATTGTTTATTCTGTTCAGTAATTCCTGTAATGTCTACCAACAGCATTATATGTTAGTCAGACATGAAGTTTTAATATATTTTATTTAATATAGGGTTTTAATTAATAGGCACATGTGAATTGTAAATTGACTGAGTGAAGTTATTGAATTTTCATATTGCAGCAAAGATGTACATTATTAGTGTGTCAATTCTTCTTTTTCCCACATCTTAGTTCTTGAAACCCACTCAATTGAACTTAAGCCTCTAAGATATAAGACTGACATCAAGAAATCTCCTCAGAGAATGGCTTACCATGTCATTTTCTTCAGGGTTAATATTTTCTAGCCTAGAAAAAAGGGACACAGAAAGCCTGATCAGTAGCATTTCCTTAGTGCAGCAAAATGAGTTCGCTTTTTAAATCTTTAGAACCTCAAGTAATTTCATTCTACTAGTCTTTAGAGTCAACCATGACACTGAACATATTAAAGTGCCACCTGCTCGACTCCATCTTTCAATAATGCTCCATATCTTCAGCACTGACTTCAGACTGTTAAGTTATTAATGTTTACTGCTCTATATGACTACAAGGATCAATTGTTCATATGTGCTTAGATGAAGAAAGTTCCCCAGTGATAGAAGTGACTGATGCTCTTATTTTATTTATTTCTGGACTTACAACTTTTACTTGATGTTGTGTTTTTGTTTTTACTGCTCCCCAAATGAAACAGGACAGGACTTCAAAAAAAAAAAAAAAAAAATTCTCCACAAAAGTCATTTGCCACCTCCCTCTGCCAAAAGGAGAAAAACAAGTAGTTGAAGTTTCCTTAAAGATATACTTCTTTTATGTTTTGCATAAAATAGCACATTAAGCCAATTTTCTGCAAGGCCATATTTTAATTCTGCTGGCACTTCCCCACTTTTTATTTCAAGAGAACATGTAATTTAACTATTAAATATAAAGATGATACGAGGAATTTAGTCATACACAATTGAACACCAGCTGTGCAAAAGCAACGAGTGATAGCACAAACACCTAATATGTATGCATTTTATTTTACCTAAGATAAGTTATATGGGCAGCATATTACTTACAATATGAATGTGCATTTTAAAATGGAAGAGACCTCTTCAATATTTTTAATGTGCTTATTTAAGCATATTAGAAAGTTACATTTCCACTCCATTGCTAATTAGTTTATTAACAATACATTTATTAAAAGTAAGCCTGTCACAGACTAGTATAGAATGTTTTAAAAGACAACAGTAGTCATTAAACAATGCCACACAACTTATTCAGTGCTGAGAGATGCTGCTTTGAGGCCAAGATTTAAGCCATCAAACATTGTACAACACTTGATAGCACACTAACATTTCACCTTAAAGTGTTAGTTACCAGTTACTGGTCCATATGGCACAGTAAATCAGCCAATACGGAAATCGACCCTTTTAATCAAAAAGAAATAATAACAGAATATACTACCAGTGTATGATAGTTGGCATATTTACATAGAGCTTGCAAGCAAGTAACTACTTCCAACATACCCAGTCAGCATTAGACCTAAACCAAACAAAATAAAAGCTAACCTTTGCTGGGTTTGACTCATATTCATAAAGTATCACAAACCAAAACATGACAGACACTTGAGTCCAGATTCTCACAACTGAGTTGGCTCCTTGTAAAGTTCCTGCTTTAGGTTCTTATACTGCTCTGCTCTGAGTTCCACTTAGCATGGGACTTAATAGGGGTCTCCAGCAAGTCTGTATTCACAATGAAGCGTATTTGTCAAAAAAACTGGCAGGACTGACCTGGCTTCACCAGAGGGTTTCTCCCCTGCTAAAAGCGTGGGTCAACAAAATCACTCAGCCAAGCATCAGGCTGGGTGGGGAGGATAAAGGGGGAGAAAATGAAGGAAGGGAAAAAGAACAGGAACTTTCACCATAAATGTAGCCCTTCTGCTGCCACAAGACATCTGTCTGTAGGCATACATACACCCCCTAAAATCTTGGTATTTTTTTTAAACATGCATTTGCCTAGTTCCTCTCCCTAGGCTGTGCACAGGCAATAAGTGACCCTTAGTTCTCTCATGATTTGAAACAGCAGTAAGCAAGGATTCCTTTTTCTTCTATTTTTACACACATTCCCCTGAAGTATCCCCTAGAGGTGACAGGATTGAAAGAGTTTCAGCTGTTACAGTTAAACAGTGACAACAAAACTGCTCTAGCAGCTAATTTAAATTTTATTGGTAAAAGTTGGCAGGCTGCTTAATATTGCCCTCTTGTAAAAATCTCTGATTGGAACAGGTCCAAAGCAGATGGGGGGAGTGACTTGTGCTCTAAAACTTGACAAGGGTGGCAAAGTAGCCAATGGACTTTACAAAGAAATGCCCTATGTGCTCCATTTGATGTTCTCTGAGGTGAGAGGTTGACCTTTTGAACAACCAGCACCAGGAAGAAAATAACGGTGAGTTATTATCTAGTTCCAAGATTCCAGAACAAACCCAAAAACTAAATAAAATAAACTAAGTTCCTCATGGCTCATCCCATCACCTCTGCTCCTTCCAAAGGACTAGAAGAGTGGTGAGATGGACTCGGGGGGGAGGGGCAGAATCCATTCAGCCACAGTATGAAACTTTACAACAGAGAGTCTGAGAAAAGTAATTTTTTTCCTGAAGTTCACTCTGCTTCTGAGAAGGCACCAGGTAAAAATAATGGCTTACTTAAAATGAATAGTGAGACAAAGTTTAATGGTAAATTAGAGGTGAGGTTTTAGAGTCATTCTATTCTTGTGAATATTGCAGAGGTCAGCTGACCCCTAAGCACCTCAAATTGACTCTTCCTGAGAAACTAACAATAAGTAGAAAGACTAGTAACAGAATGAAGTGCTAGAGAAGCAAACGTTTTAAGCGAGGCTCAAAAGGACTATTGATATTACATGAGTTTTGGTTAATGAACATACTTGAACACACAGGAGGTGACAGTGACTGATGGAAATGCTGATTTCTCGATTGTAATGAATTCAGCATGTTTGCAGCACAATCCTGACTTGCTCCTCCATTGCCACATGCCAGATATCCAGGTAGAAGTAGAGATGAATAACTTGTCACCTCACCACAGTTAGTCAAGACCCTTGGTGTTCTGAAAAGCCTAACTAGTGGAGCTTTGTTTCAGCAGGAATCCTGTCCCCAGTGTAAATCACAGCTATTTCTTCTTTGCTAGGTGTACAGCTGCATGAACATAAGCATCCTATAAACTTAGAACAACTGAGCCTGAAGAAAAGCAACTGAGCCTGATGGAAGCAAGCATCCATTCTTGATTCTGAAATCCTCAAAGATTTCAAAAATAACAAAGAGCTTTCTTCAAAGAAAACAAAAAAATCACAATAAACAAAGCTTTCCTGTATTCTGTCATTGCTCTTTTCAGAAGAAACAAGGCCACTTCTCATCTAAAAGGTCCTGTCACACAGAGGGCTGAAATGGAATAGGGAGAAGCAGTAAACAGTGGTCAGGTTGTGGAAATGGACACATTGCTGGCTGAGGTAATACTGACCACAAAGTGGTGGGACAGAGCAAGACATCTCCAAAGTTTCTTATTTTGTCTGATATGGCTTATGACATTCCTACCAAACTTCCAGTTTCACTGAAAGGGTAGTAAGGTAAGGAGAGGCAGATCTCTAAAATCTGATACGGTCAAAATTATGATTACTACAAAGCAACTTGGATATAAGAACAACTTTTTTTCCCTTTTAGGAAATTACATATGGCTATTAATGCCCAATAACTCATTACCATTAAGTACTTGCTAAATGGATGATTATCAAATTTTACAATGGAAAAAATCTAGCTTTTGGGCTTTGTGTCTTTTGTCACTTAAGATTTTTCTTCTACTGCTCTGATGACTGACACTAAAACTGTCTATGGAAATAAAAGCACATAACATTTTTTCAGAATTCTTAGGCAACATATCTTTGTGCCCTAAGGAGTGACATAAGCCTGCTTGGAATCCGCCTGAGGATTTTGTTCATTTCCAGGATGTTCTCAGCGGCAGCTGACAAGGCACCCAGGATGTGGAAGACTGGTATGACACTTCCTGACCACCTGCCATTGCCACACCCAGTCTTTGATACAGAATGGGAGATCCTGGAAAATACTGATTTTATAGTCTTGTGCAACACAGGCAGCTTGGCAAGGAAAATGCTTTTGAATGAAACCAGTTTTTTCCCTAGCCTTGTGTTCCAGCGTTGGCTGCCATTACAGCAAATATCACACCGAAGTCTGACCTGCACCTCCCTAGGATACACAGGAAGAAATACTGGCTGTAGGACCTTTGAGACAATGAGTCACTGGTTTTGGAAAAGAAGAATGTAAATCAGGTACTGACCCAACAGTAGCCAATTAGCCCATCACAACTTCTACCTGTGTTGGGTTGGTGTTCTCCACAGAGAAATTTCCTATGCCAATTCCGAGACTGTGAATGGCATCAGGGTATCAGACCTCATTACAAAACATGAGAAAAAGAGCACAAGTGGGTGAAAACAATAATAATTAGTATTCTCTGAATGACAGCAATAAGGCATGATGGCTCGGCTCCATCAGTGCTTTCATACCAACATCACCTGAGGGAGCTACCAACTCTTCCCTTGGAGCAAGTGCCTTTGTCATTACCAGTGTATCCAGTGCCTTCTGCAATGACATTCCTTTGAGGAAGGAAGCATGTATGTTCTCCAAGAAAAAGAGTTTCTTCTATTTTCTCATCCTTCTGATTAGAACAGAGTTGGCCTTTTAATACATGAGTGAAGCACAGAAAGGCTTGAAAGGAAAACAAGTGATGGCTTACTGAGATTCACGTGTGTCAAGACCGCAATAAGGCCATGGCTGTGCCTGTGGATTCCACTGCACAGATTGCAGCAATATGCCTATCATGCACTTAAAAGACCTGTGATTTCTTCCAGAAACACAAAAATCATTGATTATGTCTGTCAATGAGAATAAGTAGTCTGCTGCAGAACATCGGGGTTTAAAGCCTCCCCTCCTCTTTGTTATTCAATATAGTAATTTTTTCCGTAACAATTGCCTCCCTCAATCATATCTTGTCTGCCCTTTCTCCATTGCATTTTCCTTCCCTTCTATACTTTCAATGTGTTGCTATTATGTTAATTGTGCTTTGCAGTCTTTTTGGATTCTCACATAACCTGGAAAGCAATGTTTTATGTATGACCTCATTCCCCAAAAGAAGCTGCCTGATGGAGCCTAATGAGAAGGAAAGAAACGACAAAGGTGGAGTGAGGTACAGGTGAAAGGTGAGTTAAAAAGGGCTTAAAGAAGAAATAAGTGTTGAAAAAAAATTAAGGACAAGAAAGGTGGGGAGAAAAAACAGCTGAGCAACAGAGAAAAGACAAGACACAAGGCTAAAAGCGTAAGGCAAAAAAAGATAGTGAAAACTTGAAATGGAGAACAAGTGCAATAGATTCAACAGAGGAAGGGGAAAGCAGAAAGTACACAATTTAAATGATCAGACTTTAGTAACCTAATTTCTGAAGGCCTATCTCCACTCCACTCCAACGATCTTCGATTTCAGGACTGTAGGCCCATTTTAGCCCACACAGAGTAAGAAGCAATATAGGGAGAGCAAGAATTATGGTGGTAGAAGGATTTTAGGGAACAGATGCATATCCGCAAGGTCACGTGAATAAGTTGATGAACGTGAAGTTCCATGAACTCACTCACATATTCTGTGAGCAGCAGTACTAATTCATTTGTACTTGTTCATAGGGGAAATATCTCAGCCTCTCTTGACTTAGGGAGGCTAGCACAGGATGGTAGCAAGATGATCACAACCTGGATGAAAGAGGATTACATGTAGAAGACAACTGTAGCTTCAAGGCGACCTATATACCAAAGTGAGAAAAGAAACCGGTTTTGATCTTCCTCTTCTAACTTTAACATAGTTTAACAGTTCAGTTTGACATGAGATTGCCTGTTTTTGTCTTTCTGTGTTAACACAGTAAATATGAACTTTTAAAAAGTATTAATTATACCCTTCTTGCCTTACAAACTGCTCCTGCAATAAAGATAAAGAGGAAAATATATTTTTACTATGTCATCCACATAATCAGAAATATTGCTGTAGGAAATGTCTAGCGGGCTCAAAGACTCGATTGATTTCCTATATAGTGCAACTTCTGACTGACATCCTGGTACTCCATGTCAAAAGATCCCCACTTGAAATGTCATTCCCCTGATTTATCCCTGAGTAAATCAATACCAAAGCTTTTATTTATTTATTTATTTTGGTAATCAGTCATTCACCTTGCTCTCAGTCTCCAGAGAAAAATATGGTCTCACAGGCTTGCTAAAAAAAATTAACCAATAGGATAGTAATACTAGCACTAGCCTGGTATTTCATCACAGAGAAGTTCATGCTAAGATTTACAACATAACTGTTGTTGAGCAGTTTATGAAAGTCAAACTCTGACACAACAATCCTTTTGCACAGAGCAGGATGCATACTTACTCTTTGAGAGATTGTTCTAAATGCCGCACTCGTAGAAATGCTTCATCTCTCTCTTCATTAGCTAATCTAAGCCTTGCCATGACAGCCTCATCACGTTCCCGTTGAGCAGAATAAACTTCTTCCACCAGAGCTGCAAAATAACCAGTGTGTTGACCAAATAACCATTTTGACAGGGGAAGACAGGCTCAGACTATTAGGTACACCTTATGTGGGCCTTTGCCAGCATCTCCTAAAGTCAACATTTTTCCCCTGACCTTGGATCCTCTGGATAAAGTTTGCACTGCTCTTTAGACACAACATTAACTTGCCATTAACTGCTATAACGAATAACTTAAGGAATGAAAAATCACGCTGAGGGTTTTCAAATTCAAGCCTGTAAAATGACACAGGGCAAGGAAGTGTTCTTGCTTTATGGAAAAGTAATTTTTAAAGCTCAGAATCACATGAGACGCTAGTAGGTTTCTTTTTCTACAGGACACAGAATTAAGAGTAATGATCCATTAAAACTACTTTTACCACCACACTGCTTCCTATTAAGGTGGCACACTAGCTCATTATAATATTTTCATGGCATGTCTATCTCTAGTATCACAAGAGTGGCAAGGCTGGCATCTCTCCTTCGCAGTCAGGCCTTTACTTTATTGTGTAATATACTGTTATATTATCTGTTACAGCATACGTGGACCTTGGAGCATTAGGTGCCAATAAACTAAGATTTACTGTCTATCCTTGGGAACAAACTAACACCTTCAAGTCATTCCTCATCCTGAGCTTACGTTTTCTTCCTGCATCTCCCCTGTCAATATGTCTAACACCACCTCTGGAACATTGCCAGAATCCTTACCTCGACCCTGCCTCCACTAAAATCTTTATTCATACTTTCATTATTTCCCTCTCTAATACTGTAAATCCCTCCTTACAGTCATCATAATGCCTACAGTCAAAACTTCTAGGACTTTCAGGATGCTATAGCGAGTGTGCTCTGATTCCAAGACAGAGGACTGTCTCTGACATCCTCTCTGATTGTCACAGGAATCTCCAAAAAATTAAACCAAGAGTGAGGTCTCCAGGTCCAGAGTTCTCCACACTTTCTTTCTATTCTGCCAGACTCTCTTTTTTAGCCAGAGTCTCCTAATACCTGGCTCTAGTCTCTACCAAATTTTGGCTATTTTTACCACTCTTTTAAAGAATCTTTTGTATCAAGCTATTACGGCTGGGCTTATTTCTTCAAAATTTTCTTCCCTTCTCCGAGTTACTGGGCTACTGGTAAAGCCATTAAGTTAAGACCTCAAAGAAATGCTTCCTGTTCACTTTAGCCTAGAGCCTACACTCCTGTTCTTTCTGCAACCCGACCACAGCTTTGTTGCCCTTACGGATTAGTTTTCTCTACTCTTACTTCACCTCTGTACATTGTTGTACAAAAACTTCACAGAAGTTCCTCTATGCAATATAGTATAAAGAACTTTATGGTTCTTCACAGAAATGGAACAATATAAAAGCAGTAGCACGTTTTGGTAGTAACTCTCTGGCTGGATACATCTTATCAGTACTGAAGAGGGGGGAGGAAATACAAAATGTAGCAAGTTTCAGTATCACGCACAAGTAACTCTGATAAGCAGGGATGTAAGATGAGTGAGAAGATGAAGAAAAAAGAATCTGGAGAGATGAACTGGGAAGATGCTCAAGGTAGGAAAGCAATCCTCTTGTTAACCTGGGAAAAGAGGGTTATTGAGGAGTAAAGAAGCATTTTTTGCAGCTCTACCAAAAGGGCTAAAAGTTGAACAGTAAGAACAGACTGGACAAAAGAAGAAATGGAAAGATTACATTATTCCCAGGGGTACAGTCCTGGGGGTAGGTCCCTCCTCTCACAAAAACACACAGAGGAACTGCAAACCTTGTGATCAGGCTGGAGATGCAACAAATCGTGCACCAAGAAAAGAAATAAACAAAACTCAAAGACCAATTTAGTTCTCTTCTATTTGAAAATTTAATAGTTTCACAAGATCTTTTTTTCTTGCAGATCTATTTGCAACAAGAAAGCATTGCTTGACATGGAACAGAAAAACTAAGGCATGAGTAAAGCAGCTGCAGAGCTGCAAAAACAGTTTGGTAGCTAGGAATAAGTAAGCAGTAATTGCAGAAGATGAGTCCAATATCTGCTAAGATGAGTGGCTCAACAAGAACAAGTTGTACTGGGAAAGCTGCGCAGTTCGGTTTGTCAGACTTCCATGTAGGCTGTTGAGATCTATGATGTTGTTCAATGGTGTATCGTTCAATGGTGCCAAAAGCAGAGAAACTCAGCACTGAGTGACTGTGTAAACCACAGCAAAACTGATGTGTCCAGATAGATGTGGAATACACAAGTTGTTTATGTATAGCAATTGTTATCTACCTGTACCTTAAAGGATTTGTTTACTAAAGTTTTTTCAGTTTATCTAGCATCATGCCCGAGACACAGCACAGAGAACCCTTATGCTTTCCATCATGTTTCCATGAAGCTGCAAGTGGAAGCACTATGCAATTTTCATAATGAAAACAATTGCTGAAATAAATAAAAACTACACAGATGTCTACAATAACTACAGATATGGCACTTATCACTGTTCAGCAGTTGACTAGTCGCCAGGCTAGTTAACTTCGTCCTTCTGGCCTATTTGAGTGCATCTCTTCTTCCGACTTTATACCTTCCCTATCTCAGCATGGAAAGCTGCAATTCTCTGGCTGCTAGAATGGATCTTGAGCATACAAGCATACTTACGGACTTAGGACTATGTTTTGTCATACCTAACTCCCTCTCTAAATAGCTATACCCAGTGGTAATAATGACTATACTGGCTTTATAAACCAGACTCTTGCTTGTTTGTATTGAAACCAAAGTATTATACATAAAGCAGGAAGAAAACATTCAGAGGAAAAGAATTTGAGTGACCTAAAAATCCTGCTTATTGGAAATGTTACCACCCCTGATAGGAGCTGAGAGGTTGATTGCCTTGAACAGCGAACTCCCCTCCAAGATCCATTACAAAATATTGTCTCCTAACTAATGGTTACGGAAACTAACTTAACTTGAGCAACTTATGCTGCTTCTTCTTTTTTTTTTCCTTACTCTTCCATTAAACTAAGGCATTGGAGTATATGTCCCAATGATCAGACGCACCAATTACATTAATAAATTTGAACAATAGTTCCACATCAGTTATGACAGTGTTTGGTTTTTGCTTCTTCTTTTTATATTAAAATAGATTAGAGAGACTGTAGAAAAACGTATAAGATACCTGCATGGTAATCCAAGTTTTAAAAGACCAAAAAAAAAAAAAAAAAAAAAAAAAAAAGCATAGTGGCACTTTAGTACTGCGTAGCAATACTGGCAGTGACCATAAGAAATATGTAATAATAATAATAATAAATATTTAAAAATAGTAAAGTCCTCATTCTCACTCATTTTACTGAAGGTTTAACAACCTGATTTCTCTACCAGCCACTGCATCTCCTGATTCTAGGTTACACATCTCTGTGTATCTAATGCCTATGTATTTCTGTATTCTTTTTTTAATATTATATGGCATATTATAACAACTACACAATTGCAGGTGTCTGAAATAAGATATTTTTAACAATAATGTTCAACATACAGACTGAGCTATGGATAAGTCACAAGTAAAAGTCAGGCTAAATTCCTGAAAGTTGCTTTGGAAAAATGGACTCTCATGCACACTGTCATTAAATTCAGAGATGCTTTGAATTACAATTTAAAAAAAGAAAAAAAAAAAAAAAGATCAATTCTCCAAACTTAAAAATTAAGAGAAATAATATCAGAGTATTAAACCTGGATTAATGAATTATGGGGGTAACTTCTTGCAAAGTTGGACAAAGAACATAGAATAAGGAACATTTCTCTGCATTTCCAGAGATTCAGCATTATCTCAGTCTTTGTGATCCTAAGGAAATTAACTGAACAATGCCACACTTTATTCATGTAAACAGCTCACCAAAATCACAAAGATCACAAGATTCTTCAAACAAGTTGGATAAAAAAAATTTTCACCCATCACTGAAACATATACACCTCTGGGCTGCAATACAGCAGCACAACAAAACATTTTATGTCGTATTTAGAAAAGGATGTTATGTATAAGGTGTCCAACCAAACATGCATAAGAGAGATGGACATAAAAATCCTCCATATTAAAATAAGTAATAAATATCCAGATTATCATCCTTATGCTTCTTAAAAATGTCAGAGGAAAATGAATGAAAGTAAGAAATCAGGCTCTGAAGTTCCATTCAAGGTATGGCATATCCAGCAAGTCACTAGTTCCATACTGGAACACTAACTTGATGCCTGAGTCAATGAAAAACTAATCCAGCTACTTAGTCACCAACTGCTCTGGTTGACACCACAAGGTTTTTCTTGGAGACCTTCCAATAGTGTACCAACCAACCCTATCCTGTTTATCTTGAGGCCTGACCAACAGGAAGTGGGAATCCTCATAGTACTCATGTTTCAAGGAAGAAAGTGACACACAAAAATGAAGTATGAATAGTCAGGTATTAAGTTAAAATGAATTGTGTCATTTAGTAATTCATATACATATAATGACAGGCTAGAGTTGTATTTCATTCCCATAGTGCTCAATTAAGAAAAAAAGAATGATTTTTCCAATGCTTATAAATATTGTAATATATACAAATATGACATTGCTATTTAGCTGTATAAACTTTATTTGCTTTGGAATAATTTAATAACATCTTTCTCCTTGTAACTAAAACCCCTGCCTACTCTGAAAGAGCTCTTTATTTTAAAAGAATCATTATGCTAAACTCATCAACTCTAAAACATTTTTAGTTTTTAGTAAAGAAAACAATTGTAAACAGAGAGCTTTTGTAAGGTAGATAGCTATTACAAAGTTCAGTTAGAAAATCAATATAGCATTTTAGCTGGAATTTGCTCATTAAACACCCACAGCTCTAATGCAAATTATGATGGAATGAATAAAGCAAATACATATGCTTCTTTCTTTTTATTAAATGTAAAATCTACTGTTAATTGCATCTGGTATGTCATATAAACTTTTCTCCTTAACTATTAAATGGAAGCTTTTACAAAAGTCATTAGAGATTCTCTTTCTTTGACTTGTATAAATTTCAATATTTGTTCAGTAAAGGTTCACAGCAGTTAAATTACATTAACAAATATTATTAGCTACTATGTAAGCCAACTAAGTAAAATACTTATATTGCAGGTAAAACAAATCATTGGGTGTTTACAATAATATTTGGATATGTCCATTTTTAAACAAGCTTATCAAATATCATGTAATTCCTAGTCAAATGGGAGAGACTCAGAGTAGATTTTTTCTTCTCAAATACTCAAATTTGTTTAGTAAGCTAATTGTTTTCTAATATGGGCAAAAGTAAATATGAAGAAGATGAACCATACCAAGTATGAGTTTACTGAGTCAAAGTAGTGTACATATTTTCTTAGTTGAACCTTATTCTTTTGGCAAACCCGTCTTCTACACTTTAGCTACCTTTAAAATACAGTAGTAGTGAGAAGAGGTGCTGGAAATCATTCTAGTTTGAACACTGCTTCATGATTCTCCAAGCAACAGAACTTTGGGGGAAGGGAGGAAAGCACTGTTCCCTGGAAAAAAAAAGTCTATTTGCTGATTTCCTAGAGGTCATCTGTGTAAACAGAAAAACTGAGTAGGAAAGGCAATAAAGAAGAAATTATTAGGATTTAAAACATCTATCTCAGCAGAAATCACTTAACATTACTCATTAAAAAAAAGTAAAGGCCTGAATACAGGCAAGACCTTATAACAAACAAACAAACAAAACAAAAAAAAAAACAGAAAAAAAGAGATCATTACCCACAGCACTACTCAGAATAAATATTAAATATTATAGTACTAAAACAATTGACTTTCAAGATAATTTGCTGTTAGAAAAATAATACCAATAATTTGGATTTTGTAAGGTGCTTGACATTAATAGATGTAATGAAGTACTGCTTTTTGCTTTGAATTACTTGAAAACAAAGCTATCCAAAAAATACTGCAATTAAAATTTTGCTAATTGTTTTTGTTACTAACACTAGCTACAGTGATCAGCTATTCAAAGAGAAAGACACAGCAGGTTTTTTTTTGTCAGTGACAATATATTGTTGCAGCATGAGAGCGTTCTGCAGTTTAAGATTTAGTATTCAGGATTAGTGGTTGCTGAACTCTAAGTGACCTGGGATTTGCTTTGACATTGATTCTGGTACAATCAAAGTTATTTTAACAGTTACTCTCACCATTACAGTAACAAGATATACCAATGAGATGATGTTTATATATATATATATATATGTATATAAAGGCCCATAGCATCTTAACTATTCCAGAATTGATTGAAAATACAATTATTCCAAAACCTTTTGCTGCCTGATTTGACTTCTGTTTCATACAGTTACACAGTTCTAACACTGGAGTCACGGTTGAATTCATGAGAAAAAAAAATGGAGAATATTCTGTTTTTTAAGTTTTGAAGGTGTATATTATTGTAAAGGAAAAGCAGAAACAGGAAACAACTTGCTTGGCCAAGTCATAGTTAGAATTCAAGATTCCTGTAATGAATTTCTTGTTTATCTATTCCTGTTTTTATGAAAGATCTGTCAGCTGAAATTTATCCTGTAGAGTGGTTTAACTGAAGCTGTTTAGAGATTTTTTTTTTGGTTGTTTTTTTTTCCACTTTGGATTTCTGAGGAGCAGCTAGAGGAAGGTGAGGAAGTTGGGAAAGAAAAAGAAAAGAGGCACAATGAATACCTGTTTTTTCATTACTCCTCCTGTTCCTATCCTTCATTGCTGTCTGTCTGTCTAAACACAGGAGGACTTGGAAACTATCCTTCCCATTTCCAGATGGGCCACTACTATTAGTTTTATTTAACCATATGGGTATATGCTTGATCTCCTTACAGATATACAAACATACGTGCATTTGTTATCGATTCATTTTAGAAATCAAAATCCTCTGCGACTTTTTTCTATTAGATTTAATGACTGTGCTCACCATTCTAAAATAAGAAGCCAATCTTAGAGCCAAATAAACTGAAAAACAGATTCACTGCATTGCTATGAAAGTCTCCAAAATGTGTCATTAATCAATCTCTGCACATACATGTTGCAAAATGCAGATAATCCCTGGAAATGTTCAAAGCCTAAGGCCCTTAGGCAGTTCTCACTCAGGTTAAAGGCAAGCTATCATGAGCTCCAGGGCTGACTGATTTAAAAAATAGTGCTGAAATGTTCTGTTATGAAACAGACACCTTAAGTTCTTAGCTGGTTTTTGAAAATTACGATCCATTTACTTTCAGTTATGACATATAACTCAAAAGTAAAAGCAAAATAGTGATAAAAGATCATAAGAAAGCTGCTTAATAGTTTTAACCAGTCTATACCAGGAATTATAGACTACAAGTCATTTACACCTAAATGTGACTTTATAGATAAAGCATTCTGAACAAACACTGATAAAACACGCTGGACTACTTTATTGCTTTGTGTTTGTTATACATATTTAGCGTGTAGCATTCATCTGCTCCTACATTTCCAATGCTATTAACACAGTGTTTTTAATAAAAAGCTAAAATTGCTGAGTGGCAGCTATGTATAGCGTTTTCTTTGTGTACTCAGACCCCAATTCAATTAAAAAAAAAAATAATAATAAAGTGGGGGAAGAATAGGAGAGAGTATTATACACAGACTCCAAGCTGGTTCTTGTGAAAGCCAGTACTTGTACAACTCTGCTTCTAATAAGCTAAACACAGATGACTTCAAAATTCAAACAGTAATGCTATTTAACTTTTTTCAGTGAATAAATTGCTGATGCCTGAATAGTTACTTTAGGAGAAGAGCTATGCAAGTGACATAGATGTTGCATTAAAGTTTTCAAGGTTTAATTTGACAGGTAAATGAAGCTTTGTAATTCCCCATGTAGTTGATTATTTCCAGACCTTTATTTTCCCAAATTCCCCCCATCCAACCACAAACACACACAAAGAGCATATCCTTATTTTTATCTAGCACCACGAAGAGGGGAGAAAAAAGAAGGGTGAAACTTGTCATACAACATGCAGATGATGCTAGCTTGCTTTTTACATACAGCCTCCACGCCATAAACAGCTCAATGATTTACATTTCAAAACTATTCCAGCTCATCATATATTACACTTCAAAGAGTTGCATTCTACTTTTTGACAATGCATCATTCTGACAATCTGAAGGTAAAATTAGTGTTTCAAATTAAGCCATCAAAAATTAAGCCAAAAGATTCTTAATCGTACCCCCCCAACAGTATTTTTTTTTCCTGTCCTTTAGATGGATCAACTGCCTTCCTACACAGAGGATTCAAATTCTATAGTTATTTCAGAAATCTTGCTATTGATCAGGACACATTTTGTAAAAATTCTTAGACAGCAGATTTTTATAATGAAACGTTATATAGGTCAAAACCACTAAGAATTATATAGATTACACATAGAAATGAATTATACACAGAAAACTGAGTTAGTGAAAGTATATGCATTACCTATTTAAACTGTAAATTATCATTCATATTTATGTTTATAAACACAAGAGTTGGGAACGACTCAGTTCTTCTAGCTAAAGCCCAATATTGGCCTTATTTCAGTTTAATTGGAAGAGGATCTTGAATTCATCTTCTCCATGAGATATCAGGAACCTGGATTTCTGTTTGTACCAAAGGTTAATAAGAAATGTGTCTGCAAAAGTCAAACAGCATTAAATACCAAAAACTGATTATTATTCCACAGGAGTTGTTCTGTCATTCATAATCTCTCCATGCTCCAACCTTCCACAGCTAATCTTTAATGGATGACATGCAAGAAAGAAAAATAACATCTAAAAAGGGACTCTAAAGTGAGCTTTTAAAAAAATGGAAAATACTTTTCCTTTGCGCTGGAAGTTATTGCCACCCGCAGTTAATTACTGGCAAGATTACTTACTTCCTCTTGCTTTATGGGATGTTAAATCAAACTTTAACTCTAAGCTAACAGTCACTTGTATATTTGTTTTCATTTGTGCTACTCAAACTATTGCATATGCAGTCAGTATTTATTTTTCAAGTTAATTCAGGAAACTTTAAATAACGTTCATGAACAACTCCATACCACATTTGAGAATTCAAAAATGTCACAAATGTTAATTATCCATGTTCTTGTATGAACCGACTGGAAAAAAGTACTTCATTGTAGTTTTACTGCTGAGAGACTGAAAGCTGTATAACAGGTACAAGAGTATTAGAAACATTACTTTCCCTTTTTCCACCCCACATTTCCTATCGTCACCCTGGTCTTTGAGGGATTATCTGTAGTATGCTAATTCAGTTTCTGGCCAGGTGCAACACCTAACCAACCTAGCAGAGCTGGAATCAATCTACTTCCTGCTAAGTTGATCCTGATTAAAAATTTCCTTCAAAATTACTCCTTGCCCAATATACTGCAGTGTGATAGCAACACAAATATACTAAGAGCTGAGGCTCTGCTGTCATGTATGGTGTATTTGTTACTGTAATAGTGGTAGTAACTGCCAGAAGTTAAGGGCCCTGGTATTTTCCCAAGCCTATGCGACTACGCTCTACAACTGTCACTTACACAACCAGCTACTTTCTCTAAAAACTTCTATATACCCCTGCATAATTCTTCTTTTAGGTAAAAATCAAGTTATTTATTATGTTAGCCCAAATTGAGATCTGTTCTCTTTGCTGGCCCTTTTGAAGACTTTCTCCTTTGCAATGCCTCCATCCTTACTTTCCAGTCTGACTTCAGAGTGTGTGTTTTCTCCCATTCCTCTCACATAGAAGCACCTATTCCCTTCTCTGTTTAGCACCTGAAATTTCTCCTTTTGCAGTCCAACATTTCAATATTTATTTTTCCATTCTTCATGCTGTGTTCACATGAGGTGTTCCCTTTTTTCTTTACGTTATCCTAGCCCAAGTTCTTTTATAATGTGCTCTTCCCTTAATTTCCTCAGTGTTGTCTCCTCCCCTCTTTTTCTTCTCTTCACGGTGACAAGTGAAACTAATGGTACCCTCTGACATTGGCTTATATAAGAGAAAATCTAATAGGAGAATAGTGAAGAAACAGCAGGACATGCAACATGTGGCAACTGTGATCATTAATAATAGGCTCCAATGGTTAAGAGCCTGCAAACAAAACTGCAAATTCCTTCTTTTTCCTAGCTCTAATTACCTGACACAGAGACAGGGACCCAAAGCAGTGCTATAACCCAATTTCCAGGCTAGTATAAAAGAAATATAAAGACCTGCTGAAAATAAGTTTTTTAATAAACATATTATGAAACACCCTCTTCCATCAGGTCTCTTTCATTTGCCTTTATTCTTTACTTGTTCTTATTCTCTCATGATTTCTTTCAGAAACTTGCACTTTTCATCTTCACTCCTTTCCCTGAACAAAGTAAAAATAATAGAACAACAAGCTTTGGTTATTTGCTGCTGAAGACTGTGGCAGTTTAAATTTTAAAATGGCCTCTCCTCTTCAGCTTTTCTGTTCTTGTCACAGGGCTTGCTTATGCAAAACCGATCAGTTAGAGGGTTACATTTTAAAATAGAATTGTAATATCCTTCAAAGTAGATAACATTTTTATGGTGTACCTTTCCGATGTTTTTTACAATATAATTTTGTGCAGTCATTTTCTTATCATAAAGTCAGTACTAAGTAATAATAAAAATGCAAACACCCATATTTACAAGCTTCACTCTACCATGTGTTATACACTGCAGTAATTAAACATTAACTCGCATCATGAAATCATAGCAGCATGTGTTCCCTTTTCTTCAAAAGACTTAATATAAGGGGGAGAGATTTTCCCTAAACACCCCGAGTTCTCTTGATTGTCCATCAGAACTCTCCCCATGGCAGAGATGCACAGCTCTCCACAAATTGTGTGGTACACATCATTCCAGATTTCAGAATGTTTATTCAAACATTTTAAAATTCTTAGAACTGCAAAACAGGAAGCAAAAAAATCATGAGATATTAACAATACTTCCTTTTTGTAAACAGCATAAATAGTAAGGAGCCTGTTACCCTTTCTGCCAGCTTTTGAAGGATTTTGTACTTCCTGAACTAGTAAATGCAGAAAAAAGGTGTTGGTTTTTTTGAAAGGTCACCCTTATTACACGTTCAAACTCTGATTAAAATTTGGCTTACTCTTTTTTTTTCTTTTTTAAATGGAATAACTATGTTAATTATCCATATCCATATTCCTGCCATGTTATTTTGGAGAGAATATTATGTTTAGCACACATCTAGAAAGTTTAAATAATAATATGGGAGGAAACAATTTACTAACTTGTACTTCAGTCCTATCCATAAAAAGGAAACCAAATAGGATTTTGACAGACATTTCATATTTTTTTCCAGGTTTTAATAAGCAATGAACACCTTCATCGAATACAACATTCCTGTAATATATACATAGAAGTAAAACACTGTGCAAACATCCAAGAACAAACACACAACTTGGAATTCAACCCAAACAATTTGCATAGAAGTTCAGCTGCTGGATAATCAAGATGCAACTATGATACGCAATGCAGATTTTTTTTCTTCTAAACATGCAGAAAATAGTTTATGTATGTAAAAGGAAATAAGAATAAAATTATGCCTATATTTCACCTATTTTTTTCATAGTATCTAGTTTCTCCTTTCCCTTTTTCCAACACACAAAACCTAGGAACCCTCTCTTCCATCCATAATATACACAGAACATCAAACTCCTGAGAATACAGTGTTAAGTAGAAAGCCAACCATCTGTTTCTTCAGCTAGAGAGCTTATTTTCTGCGCCATTTTCCTAATGGCAGTTACTCCTCCTTTCAGTACCAATATTTTGGGGACAGGTATCAGTCCTATGCCCTATAGCAATCCTATCACATGAACTGTGTGTGGTCTAAGAGGACACAGTTTTACTTAGCTCATATTTTGTTTAGTTATGAACAAACCGTACAATGGATTTATAAAAGTGTTCCCATTAATTTTTTTGAAACACTTGCAGAAAAACCTGAGAGTATTTTTCATCCACTAGGTGCACGGTACGCACAATCACTTAACAATCATTTTTTGTTAACAAAAATACTGGTCTAGAAAGATTTCTGAAACTGCAGAATACATACTAATTGTTTCCATTCTTGTATTTCTACCGAAAAAAACATTTAATGACAAATAAAAGCATGCACTCACTTTCAACTATAAACTTAAAGCCTTTCATTTTGGGAATCTGTATAAACCTCATTCTCTGGAGACATATTATCAACAGATAAAAATTCACTGACTATCAGAAGAAGATTTTTCAAGAAAAGTGCAGGTCTCTAGTTGAGGTGAATGTGTGACTATCTCCATACACAGGGAGGGGGTAGTATTGCTCTGAATGAGCTAAAACAATAAGTGGTATTTGAACTGCTGGTTGAAAGGTAGAGGCACTGGTAATCATTATTTCCCCTTGTTTGTTCAGGACCTTCCAACAAAACAAACAACCTTTTTGTGATTGGATTGACATGGTGTTAACAATGCATTTAATGCCCAAATCAGTTTGAATACAGGTAAAGCTCTTGCTAATACCAGTACCAGGATGTTAAAGCCACCTATTTTCTAAGCAACTCTAAACAGCCACATATAAAAAAAAGACAAACCTTCCCTCCTTTAGCAAATATAGCTAACATTCACTAGGCCACGTCATATAGCAACCGTGAGTACTGTATGAGCCATACAGCCATCTGTTAAACGCTCGCCTACTGTACCTGCAATCTTTTCTGCAATCTTAGCTTCTGTAGCTCTGTCTCGCAGTTCTAAGTCCAGTTTTATTGTCTTCAGCTCCTTGTCCTTTTCCAACAGCTTATCTTGAAGCTGAATTGAACACATGGACAATAAGATTCTTATCGGACAGAAACAATCAGCTTTTTAAACCACAGCAAAACATTAAATAATAGCTCTCCTCCCCTCAAAATATAAACAGTAAGCAATACAACAGAAGTTCAATTAATTATATGTATTTATTTAAAGGAGAAATGTGCTCTCTCTCTCTCTATATATATATATACATATATGTATGTGTAGATCAATTGCTTTATATGGTTCTGTGAGACAAGCAGAAATTTGTGTCATTATTTTTATTTGTGATTCTGCTCTTCAGATAGCGCTACCTGTGGTCATTCTTACTAAGAAAGTTCAGAATTATATGGGATGAACGATTTACCCTGTTCCTCAAGTGGTGTCTGCATGAATGGCCTATTTCCTTCTAAGAATACTGACATCACAATCTGAAGAGACTGGGGTATAAATGAATCATTTTCCATGTGCCTTGTCAAAGAGGAGGAGGATATTCTTCTACCTGTTGAGGCCTTTATTTTACTTGGGAATTCACAGAATCCACTCTTGGACGGATATCTGAGCTTGCCATTGAATGTTCAATGAAACTCCACGGGAAGATTAAACTTTTCCTTTGATTAGGCACATGCAACTGCTACTGATGCTAGAACCAATGCAGTGTTCAAGTAGGACAGAATCTTCCTCTGCTTAACAAGGAGGGCGTATTCATTATATGGACCACATGTATAGAAGCATGAGCTTTCTATTCATGAAATACTGGCCTTTGTTTTGGTTTTTATCTGTATTCAACAGCTGAAAAAGTTGTCATGCACTGCTTGGCCATCTCAGATGGAAGGTTTAATGAAACAGATAAAGTACTCTCTTGAAAGTAAGTTTCAAACTACATCAAAATTTCATTTAAATGTCATTTAAACCATAGCATTGTATTAGAAACCATTATACTAGAAAAGCTGAAGCCCTGTCTTCATTATATGGAAAGGACTAGAGAGACAAGTTTAGCAGAAGCTAAACAAATTCAAATGGCACTCAAAATACAAACTGAACCTTCTTCTGGTAAAAAGCCAGCTTCAGAACCAAGTACTATTTCAGCATAAGAAACTCAAATCTCAGAGAGGAAAAATCTCAGGGAGATTATTCTGCTAAAAACAGGTTAATAGAGTTAAACCAAAGCAGTCAATGAGAAGACATGTGCTACTTTCAACTGAATGCACAATGGACTAAGACATCCTAACACAGCAGAAATAGACAAAAATAGATATACTTTTATTTCTGGTATGATGCTAAATTAAACATTAAATAAAGTACAAAGGAGATGGAAAACAGATATTAAAGCTCGGGATTAAAAAACATGCTGCGGTTTAAATGAACAGAGGGTTTCTGGGACACAGGTGACAAAATATGGATCAATATCATAAGGAAGGAACTGCAAGATAGAAATTAGCCACCTGAACTGTAATGATAAAAGTTTGATTAAAAAGGGAAATAAACCAGGTAAAGACATCAAGTCTGTAAACACCTATACACCAACTTTTTATACTAAACCATATAACCATAACTTTATATACTGAATTGTCTCACTTTGCTATCACAGTTCATTATGTTTTCAGGACTGGGCCTCAAAGGAGCTTGCTATTTCTTACAAGCAACATGCAAGTAATAAAACAGTAGGCTTTCCTCTCTTAACAAGCATTTAATACCATCTCCCAAGATTTCATTTACCTCTGAGCACTTACGGGTTGCATCTTTCCAGCCATTCCATGAAAATACTACACTAAATTAAAGCAAAATGGCTCTTTTGTCAAAGTACATGAACATACAATTTTTTATGAATTACCATTGTTTTTGTGTTGACTTATGTGAATTACCATTTTGGATAGCTTTGTAACATGAATAGCGATTCCAGTTATTATGTTTACAATAAAATAATAATTTGTAGTATTTATATATGCAACTATTTCACTGTAGACGTCAATCCAAAAGTTTTTTCAAGACAATGAAAACCTTTTCATTAATTTCAGTGGGTCTCCCACTTCCAAAACATTTCTGCTTTCTTCAGAGGTATTATGGAAAAATCAGTATCCTCTAAAAGAATGGCTTTAAAGTGATTTGCCAGTGATTCATTTGTTTTTCATCTATGATGCAGGAACTGATGTCACTGATTAAAAAGGTCAAAGGGTAGGATGAAAGATCTTTTACTTCCACAGAAGCAGTTGTTAAACAAATACTACAAATCCAGAATGACAAGAAAGCTATTGGTTAGTGCACTAAAATAAATAATAAAACTAAATTAGGAAGAGTTTAAAATGTAAGTTTTGTAAGACAATGATAAAAAAACAAATACTGTGACCTGCATATCTCGACTGTACCTTTGTATTTTTGGCCCTTAGAGTGTCCAATTCTTTTAAAAGGAATGCAGTTTCTGTCCTTCCACCTGAGTCTGCAGCATCTTTCCATGAGAATATAAAGTCAGGGAGCATCCTGTCACCCTTTCTTTCTACAGAGCTGTTTTTAGGAGCGGGGGGGGGAGGGGGAGGGGGGGAAAAAAAAAGGTTTTTTGCTTCCCATATGAAAAACACAAGTAATTTACAAAATATGATTAAAACCCATAATTCTGAAATAATCTGTAAATCTGAAATAGTAAACAAATGTACTATAAGGTTAAGGTATAACACAGATTAATATAAATTTGGCTACGAAGCCTATAAACAAGGAATGCTTAAAGGAAGCAAATATTAAAAATTTGGGCTTACCCTATGTGACAAAGTAATGAAACAGTTGGGGATCAAATAGATGCTCAGGTGTCTTTGTTTTGAAGAAAGAAAGAAATTTTTGTTTGAAAAAAACCCAAATTCTTCAGGAAGATGAACTACCACATGAAATGAAATGAGAATTGTAGAAATCTCTAAATATTTTTGACCTTGGAAGTTCCTTACTTTATACCACCCACGGAGTTTTAAGATTATTTGTTTAGCTATAGACAAGGGAAAATAAGATCAGATTCAATTAGGTATTTTTGTAAGGAAGAAGGATGGATTTAGCTATTGAAACTTTGTTACAAAGAGCTTGCTATTAATGGATATGCTGACTGTTGTGCTGGCAACAAGTGTGAAGAAATCCCCTCCTGACTAAAAAATGAATTTACTAGTCTAAGAAAATGACATTAAAATGAAAGCTTCAGCAGCAGCAATATAACCAGGGACACAAAAATTCTGTCTCCAAAAAAAAAAGTATACAATCTCACTTCTAAGAGAGGAGCAAAGTAAGTAGATTCACGGGTTAGAGGTTGGTATCAGTCTTAAGAAGTAGCCACAGGAAAGCTATACCATCTGAACTTCTATTTCGACTGTATGCATTACTTTCTGTATGCTACTTGCATTTGTAATTCACATCTGGGGGGGGAGGGGAGGGGGAAAGAAAAAGAAAAAGGAAAGCTATCTGCTGATAGACAGTCATTCTCTTAGGTAGGGACTTAATTGTTTGCATTTAGCTACCCCTTTCTTCCATCAGATCCCTTTTCTCTATGGCACACACAGGTTAAGAAAGAACTTAAGATCTGCACTCTATGGGCAAACTACGGTACAACCTAAAGCACGTTAAATGTGGACAGGAGGGAGATTCACATCAAAAAAGTACTTCCTTACTGTATTAAACTATCATGTGGTACTGGAAGGGTGCTTAAGCTCCTTGTCTTTACTTTGAAGATGCTTCAGAGCCTATTTCATCTTTGCTCTATCTGGCAGTTTTCATTTAGCACTGTTTCAGACTGCGAATGAGCGAAGACTCTGCAGATCATTGCCCAGTAATTACAAATTTCAAACTTTCCGTGCTTTCTCATGGTCAGGAGATGCTTCCCATGAAGAACCTTGAAGCTACCTCATCATCATCTTTCAGTTCTTCCTTAATTTTTTTCTTACTGACACCTAACAGAAAGCTTGACAAGATATGTTGATGGTGCACTAAGACCATCAACTAAAATGCCAACCAACACTGACCCAATATTTCCTTGGTCTGTCTGCATCAAGATATTTGCTCATCTTATATTCTGATCATAAATTATTTTGGGAAGGGCAGGTTTTCTGAGTTTACACAGTACCTATCACAATGAGATCCTGGCCTATAATTTTGGGATCCTACATGCAATATTTAAGCACATGAGATGGTTCAACATGCTGACAGCTGTGGGAGGTTAATCTCAGTGTTCAAGACCAGCCTGACTGCCAGTGTGAGCAGCACTGGTGACAGTAGGAGCAACAGCCCTTGGCTATCCCTGCGCTGGGCTGTGCATAAGCACTTGGAAATATATTTGGCTGTTAGAGAAGGATTCATTGCCCAAACAGCATATCTCAGGCTCTGATGAAAAAAAGCAACAATCCAGATGGAAAGGTCTCATGGACTGGTTTTGGCCCAGCAGGTCACCACTGGATCATACTAAAGGTAACAAAAACAGGTGTAGAAGCTTTATTAGACAGGTGAAGAACAAGAATAAATTTTTCAAAAGCATGTCATAGGGCTCTGCAGCCTTGATCCTGTTTTTAAAAACAACTCTGGCACAAGTCTCACATGAGGTTTGGGCTACGGAAAGTCTAAATCACTCCGAACTGATTCAGGTTCCATAGTCAGTTGGCTGTACCTGCATTTATTATATCATATATATATATATATCACGAACATACGTTTCTTAAGATTGCAACAGAGGACCATAGCTCAGGAGAGAAATTAATGACAGCATATAGTCGTTAATTACCAAGAATAAAATCTTCAGATTTCGTATTAAACTCTTCTACTATACTTGCCGTTCCCCAGATACCTGTCATAGACTCTGCCTATCAACTATCACAGCTCCTAATCCTTAGTCTTCAAAATTCATCTAGAATTTCACCATTCTCTCCTCCTGCTTCCTAGCTTGCACCACCTACTCACTCATTATACTTACAGTACATTGTACTTGTGGTGTAAAGCCACAGGTACCACCGGACTTTGGGACCTTCTTTTCTAATACTATTCAATATACAATTTTAAAAGTTATCTGGAGAGATCATAACTCATTGAAGCACCTGCAGTGTGTCAGATACGCTTACTGTGGCCATTACCATCTCCGTATTTTCTATCCATGCTGGAGAAGGCATTGGTGAAATTCTGCATTCCATAAGCAAAGAAGGGCAGGCAAAGCGGCCACAGTGTTCCATAAGTCACCTACTAGCACACAATGTTTATACAAATTAGGATTTTCTAGTCCAAGTAAAATGCTGACTTATTCATCCTCAATTGGGAACCAAACTTCCCTATTTTATATTTATATCCAAAAATCCATACGTATATCTTCTATATTATGAAACAGAAAAAAAAATAAAGAGATATTTTTATTTACCTTGACTCTTCTGGACTGGAATTATAATCACCACACACATTTGGGGATATTCCACTTAGACTGGTTACCGGCAAATCTGAAAGTTTCAGGGCTTTAGCTTCTGTCTGGATGAAAAATTCTGGGTTTTTTGAATAATTTTGGTGAAACTGAAGTTCAGCACAGAAGTCTTCTCCTTTCTGCTCCAGAATACATATTTCTGATTGGAAATAGACATCAACATATTTCTTTTGCAATTGGAGAAAGAAGCACAAACTTCAGATTTATCATTCTTAAAACAGCCTCCTATATTCTTATTCGCAGCAGCACGGAGAAAGAACTCTTGTGAATCTGAAATTCACAGCTTCCTCATCCAACTGCGGAGTGACAGCTGTGTTACTAAAGAGCTGACTTATGAGTTACTACTTACTTATTGGATTTTTCTTATGCAAACCTGAAAAAGTTCATCGCCATTTACTAATCCTTCTTCCCCATCAATGACTGGTTAATACAACACTGACCCTTACAAAATATCTACATATCTTTTCTAAAAATTATCTCTACTCCTGTGTGACACAATGAAGTTCTGTTGCCATCAGGTGACAGGTTGTGAACCAGCCTCTTATTTACATTGAGGTCTTTTTATACTCCTTTTGTTGCCAAAATAGATTTGAAGCAAGCTGTAAATAGTAACAATTTTAAAGTCCCATCTTTCATGCCTGGACAGTGTAAGCTACAGGCTCATATAGTTAAAGAACCTGGAAAATGCAAAGCACAAATGGTGTAAAAGGGAAAAATTATCTGATTAAAATGTTGAGTGTGATAAGCATTCTCGTAAGCTTGGCTACCAGATAGTTTTAGCACATATTTCTGACATGGAATGAAAGATACTTTTATATACCATTAATATTCCTTCATAAAGAAATAACAAGTAAGTTTTAACTATAGAACTATATTAAAAAAAAAGGTAGAAGAAGCCTAAAAAACGTGCAAATGGAAAAAAGCTAATATGTCCTTCATTTTTTCATTCAGATTAGTAGACAACCTTAGCACTGGAGTTTTTACCCCTTTAATAAAGTTAGTATTTCCAAACATTTGGGATAAATTACATTCTATACATTCTTTGATCCAACTTATTACTTCCTCCTCCAAAATAATACAAGAAGAAATTATTTATGCATTTGCAACTGGCTGCAAATACCCTGAAAATACACACTAATCAAAATCAATGTATCATGCTGCATAAAAGACAGAAAAGCACATACTCCAAGTGAAAAAAAAATTCAAACTATGTCTCTAAAATCTGTTGCAATTTATAAGATTTCTCCCTTCTTGAGGGAGGAATGGCAGAAACAATGGCACACACCTCCTTGTCCCAAGAGTACAGAGAGATGACTTCTTGTTGATTCACTGAAGCAGGTTTAACAAGTCCCTACACAAAGCTGTTCCTTACTCACCAGAGAAAAATGTACTGTATCTGTAGCTTAGAGCTACTAGTCATCTAAGTTCTCATCCACGTCAGTACAAATCCACTCAGATCTGTTCTCATTACTCTTCTAAACTATAATCACTCATTTTTGTACTAAAGGAACAATCAGTGAACAGTTTATCAGAATCTGTTTCTGAACAGTAATAAACATATGGGGACCATAACCTGTTAAAACACTTGTTAGAAGCACAGTTTCCAGTACTGGAATTGAAATGTGTTCCTCAAATCAGACCATTCTATAGCTAATGCAGACAAATTGTGCATAGCCACCTGGATTCTTTGAGCAAGTGTATGTTGTGTTCATCAGCTTCTACCCTGCAGGTTTCTGAGCAGAGACTCCTTCAAAGCCCTGTTACATTTACAGGCTGGATTCAGCCTCTTGTTCCTCCTTACAAGGGTGTAGCAAGGGTGATCTCTAAAGAAATAGGCATTAAAACATTGACTACTTACACTCTAAGAACCTAACCCAACTTGGGAGTGGCAACATATGTAGGGAAAATTCTAAACTTTTTCCAGTTAATGTTATCTGAAAACTAAGCTAGTCTGAATTTTAGTATTTTCAAAGCCTTTTCTAGGGATGCACACACTTGGTTTAGGTGTGCTTCCCATTTCATTCATATTATAAAGAACTGTCAACTGAACACATCATCTTGTCCACTTCTCCCATTTCAGATGCACTGATTTGTGTACACAGATAGCTGCAAGTTATGGTCTTACACATTGAAGGGAGAGTGCACCACTTCACTCGCCATACAGCTTTTCTCCCCCTTCTTCTCTAGGGCATCAACAATTTCTATAAGCAATAGATATTTAAGTGCCTCAGGTTAGATGGGTTGCATTCTGTGGAGAAATTCAAGTATAACACTATCTGTTGCAACAACCAGTGTCTGTTATCATGGAACTAGCACTAGCTTTCTATACTCTTCTTAGGCCCACACTATAAGACAGGAGTTGGTGGAAAGGTTTCCTGCCCCAGAACACTAAAAAGATTAGAAGACGTTAGCTACCACAGTTACATGGGGACAAATCAAAACAAGTGACTCTATCCCTTCAACTCCAGGGTAATCAACTGCATAGCTTTTCCTCTCTTCACATTTCCTAGTTTTCAAATTTGCTCCTTTTAGTGCCAGGAGTATAAAAAGATGGGGGGGGGGGGAAGGTTTCTCCCTCTCACCCCCCTTTTTTTAAATGGATTGAGTAAACCTGTCTGCTTAGGGCATTTGCAGGTCAAGTTCTGCCTAAATCCTTAGGCCAGGTTAAGATTGGGAATTTTTAAGCCTTCCTTCAACCATAAGCGAAGCTAGCTAAAAAAAAAACCCTGAATTTAGTATGGGACCAGACCTATATTGGTATTTATTGCTGCTAATGATGCTTCGTTAAGTAACTAGCATTGGCAGGATATTTCTTCACCTACGTTCAATTCTCTCAAGCACATAGGTAAGACTGAGGAGCACCACAGCAAGCCTGTAAGTGGCATTCCTGCAAACATCAGACAAAACACTGAGGATCTGTTTCCCATCTACTGGCTTTTGTAAGATAAAAGATGGCAGCTTCCTCCATTCCGAATTGGAAGTACTCTGTCCACTGACATTAAGATTAGAGTTTTTGCTTGTTTAATAGAGCTACAATTTTTTTTTTTTGTCAAAATATTAAATCTGTCTGTATCCTCACTTGTGTGTGGCTGAAGTAGAAGGCTTTGAGGAAGACTTTGTGAACACTCAGGTCAGTTGGGTCAATGTGCACGGTGAATTTTTATCATTTCTTTTGAATCATTTTCATCTCCAAATAGCCCATGACCTACAGCATAGCAGGCACCCGAACTGTGTGCCCCCCCCCCCGCCCCAAAGTAATTTAGGCCCTTAGTCCATGGTAGTTTCTTGTCTTGCTGTTAAACTAAGTAGCAGCGTTAATCAATACACCTGAGTGCATTTCTTCATGGCTCCTACAAATTGTATTGCACACTAATTACCAATGCTTCAGAAACACACTGGGGAGCAAGTAGCATTTGCAATAATCAAGCTGCACAGACAGCATCAGAAAAAGGGTACAACAGTCTCGCAAGCACTGCAAAAAAATGCTGTAGTTTTCATTACATGATATTACCACCATTGATTCTGGTTCTTGAGTACGCTAACCAACTTATTTTCCACATAAAAATAGAACAAGTTCAGTAGCCCCAGATTAATATTTCACCATAGGGAGAAGTTAAACAGCTGATCTTCTGTTTTATGTATTTATCTTGAATGAATAGCTCATTCACATTGAGGAAAGAAAGGCAAATGTTAGGAAGAAGGAATATAAAGACACTAGAATTAAGGCTGGGAATTGATTTTGAGGTAAGTAGGGGGAAGCTAATGCTATAATGGCTTGAATAAGTAAAGGCAGAAGAGAACTGAATGTTGTTAACCTAGCAGTGGTTAAAAATTCAAGTAAAAATATGAACTTATTTATACACGAATTATTTCTTTCCCCTACACTTATATTGTTTTTATCCCCTTCAAACTGTACTGTTCTTTTGTGTTCAGAAGTATCTAACACATTTTTGAGGCAGACCCTATTTTTCACGTCATCTTTGAGGAAGGGATAGGCACTAAGAGCAGGGAAAACAGAGCACTGGAGAATCCTGTACCCACACTAACTATACAAAAAGTAGTATTGAAGATGCAAGTGTGCAGCAGATTTAGTTTCACCTGGAAGTCTAAGAAGCCAGTAGCTTCCCTTGTGTACCATACAGGATATTCAGCAGTCCTGTGACCCAGCAGAAGCTGGGCAGATACCTCCTTTCCCCTTGTTTTTAGCTTTGCAGTCTCTAGCTCTGCAGTCTTTCAGCACCCCACCAGCTAAACTGCATTGATTACCTCAGAAGTTTGCAGCAGATCTCTCAGGAATAACAATAAAGGAAGAAAAATAAACCGAACACACACGTGCAGCACTGCAATGTACATGGCTGACTACCAGGTCTGCCTGCAGAAAAGTATGGGGGCATTAGAAACTCTTGCCAGTGCTCCAAACCAACTTTAAGCAAAAGCAGTGTAACAGAAGCTGCTGCTCACTAACTATAGCCTCCTAGTATTTGTTTTAAGCTGTTCTGTAGAAGAGATGACGCAAAAGTCTGCATGAACATACCCCTAGAGGAGTGGGAGTAAGAGGCAAAATAGAAAACAGAGCAAAATCAGGAAGGAAAAGAATGAACCATATGCATGCTGGGAGCACGAGCAAAGCTGATTGCAAAGTCAGTGGCCTACCCTTCTCTTATGATCACTCTCAGATTAAAAGTGTTTGAAGAAAAAAAAAAAAAAGAAAACTAAAACCGGGTGCCACCTTTAAGGAACTAAGGGCAACCTCAATTATTAAAAGTCCCCCAAACCCAACGGTTAACAAAATCTAATTGAGTGTTAATTATATATTTTTTCTTCTCAGTTTAAAAGCAATGTAGCTTCAGTCTCAATGTGGTTTTCTCTGCATTTGTACAAGACAAAAAATTTGAAATTCAAACACGGAGGGAATGTTCATTTTCCAACAAAAACAATCAGAGAAGAGAGCTACCTCGCCCCTACCCCAAGACAATTTATTCCCAGTGGGATAAAAGCACACACTTATTATTTAAAAATATTTCTTCTTACCCCGAGCTAAAAATCACACATCTATGTGAACTGCCTGCAGTAAACATCACATGTCAAAGCATCACCTGAGAACTTCATCTTTTTATTTTTGCTACACTAATTGGTCTTCTTTATTATTGACTTTCAAGTAATTTAAGTTTTCTGTAGTTTATTAAAGTAAAACCTCACAAATTTCTGAAAAGATAAATTTGCAGGATAGGTGTGTACGATAATGCATGCACATCTGCGGAAGTTCTAATAAGCTGTTAGGATAAGACAATTGGTGCATTAACAGCAAGCAATCTCCAACAGCTTCATATGAAAAATGGATTAAAGAATTGTCTTAAGTTCATAACATCTAATGCCACTGGAGTTGAATTCTATTTTATAGATATAAATAATATATTAGACATAAATAAATACAAATTCTATATTTAAGTCTACTGGAAGACTTGAATCTGATAACCACTAACTTTTCAAGCTATGCAAGTGAAATTAGTACTACAGCTGAATGAGCTGAAAATGATTACCCAGCATTTTTGTCAAAAGACAAACATTCATTCAGCTGTGTAACTACTGGAACTTCTACCAAACACAGTATCTGTGAAAGACTAAGATTGTTCAACAGCTCGCCCCTTACTGAATGATTAAAAGGCATAACTCCTGAAAAGGAGTGGGAAAGTAAAATTAAAAGATTTTATAGGCATAAATAGGCAAAGAAAGAAAATGAGGCTAGAATCTGATCCTATTGCCTGGCATAAGTGGATAGAAGGGAGCTGGTTTGGGATTTATACATTTTCACTGTGCCTATTGTTTCTTTCTTCATGCAACACATGAGTTACCTGAACAGTCTGACTTAGATGATTCAAGGCAGGCAAGAGAGACTGTGAGATCATGGCACTTGGGAGGAATGAGGACTACGAACCTATATTTAAGCAATTCTACCCAGGAATGTCCCAGATTTTAAGCTGAGATAGGACATCTGATCTAATGATCAAATGACATGCAACAAATGACAAAGGTCCTCTGAAATAAGCCATGAAAACTACCTTTTCTGGAGAAGTATTAATTAATGACTCTCAGGATATTTTATATGGGATGTATAAGCACTGTGACAGTCATTTTAAGGTGGGCAAGACTAAAACACAGTAACGAAATAATCAGATCAAAGAAGCCATGGCAGAAGTAAAACTCCAGAAGTCCAAGGCTCCATGCTATGTTTTCTCTTGTAGGCTATGCTGCCTCAGTTGTGGCCCTCCTTGCTCCTTTCTCCTGATCGGAGACCTGACTGGTATTTTCTCTTCTGTCAGAGTTGCTTTAAGCAGCTTAAATACTATGAGATGCAACTCTATTTCAAAAGGCCTCCAAGGAAAAATGACCATTTTTAGCTACCATTTTTAGAATGATAAAGTAATGTTTATACATTCAAAGGATAAACAGGAATTTCAAATAATTAGATTGGTATCCTTCCAAACTCCCTTATGTTCATAATTTTCATTCACATTAAAAGATAGACATGCAGAGTACAGTATTTACAAGCCTGTAATTTCAACAGTATGCAGAAAAGTGAAACCACTTAAATTGATTATAGTTCTAATAGAGCAAACTTTTGAACAATAAAAACCGTTTTAAAAATCAGTCAGCTTAACAGAACACTACAACTCAAATGCTTAGACCTCTCTGTCTTGAGTTAACCATTGAAGAAGTCCAAAATCACGATTAAACAGAACAATGTCTTCTTACTGAAACTTTAATGAGAAAGTTCTCTGCAAATGAAGTAAAAATGATGCAAGTTATATTTTGAAATAATGTCTTAGCTTGCTCTATATCCCAAGGCAAAAAAAAAAAAAAAAAAAAAAAAAGTTAGCCTTGAAAATATTTTTTTGTCTGCTAAAATCCTGACAAAACTCAGAAGTTTAATGGTTTGTCTTTTAATTCCTTGAAGGAATCTAAAGAGAACACTGAATTCATTCTGTGTTAGCAATTTAAGCAGGGGCATATCTGCATTACTTTGAATGCTTCTTTATTCACCTGTACTTGCTTGGAACCCTGGCAACACCCTTCATAAAGAAATAAATCAAGAGAGAGATTAAGAACAGTTAGAGTTATTCTGGCAGAAAGGCAATTTTTACAATTCTCCAAGGATTCCAGTTATTTTAGGAATGATGTTTCCCTTGTCCCTCTCACTTTCAGTCTTTTGCCATTTTATTTCGCATGCAAACAGCAAAAATTTATAACTAGTGAATATTTAAAATAGAGAAATGCTTCTGAGACTTTAAAATACATGGTCAATCCTTACTTTGGTATTCACTACAGTTAATCATGATGCATTTATTCATGTGAAATTTCACACATTTCCTTTGTCTTTCTACTCTCTGTGATTCATTAACATATTGTTATTTTAAAATATTAGTATCTGAGAAGAAACCAGATTTTCACTGGCTTGGTCTCACACTTGAAAAAACATTTTTAGATTCTGAACACATCAAAATAGCAGAATCTCTAGTCAGATACTAAGTGGGATTCACTGAAACACAATGTTAGTTCTAATGGATGGATGATTGTGTTTGGTCTTTTGAAACTTTGAAGTATAGGTAAGTCTTGATCACACAAATTAATAAATCCTAAAGCTGGAGTTAACAATAACCATTACACCCAAATTCTGCAGCTTAGCCCAGCCAATTTTTCAAAAGGTCAGGTTGTGAACTGGAGAAGATCAGGGAGGTCCACCGCATAGCTTTGTTGCCAGGCATCTCTCGTCTGGATTGTTGCAGGCATTTATTAGTATTCGTCAGCAGACTCAACAAAGCAAACAAGAAATTCAAGCACGAATAATAAAATGAAATGCTGCTATATAACCCTTTGTCATTCAGCAAATATGGGACTTTTTAGCTACATTGTTCCTAAACCTGGGTTACTACTTTAATTTTTCTCCACAGTGCTGACTGAATGAGTATGCATGTGTGTTAAATGCAGAGCTCCCTTAACAACTGCAGGACTGCCATTTAATCTGTTGGTAGATGGACCATTTCCTGTGGGAACTCTAGCTATGATTTCCAGATCCACCAAATAAATCTCAGATTAAGATTCCAAATGAAACCTGCCTTTGGCAGATAAAAAATGTCAAGATGGATATAAACAGTAAAATTATAAATTATCTAGGTGTTGCACGATGACTTGATGTGCGTTTTTTGTTTACACATTCCCTGATATCACAACTATACAAGGCATTCATCAAATGTCACACTTTCATAATATTGGAGGCATCATTAAAACTGTTTGGCTAAGGACCTTGAAGTGTTTAAGCAGTAGCTCAAAAGTATATTTGTGCAAAGTAGAAGAATAAATTTACATATCAGCAGCAGCTCATAAGGGATGGGTAAATATTCTGTTTATCTCTCATTGTAATTCAGGTTAGTTTAAATACAGGGTTTCAGGATATCATTACAGCCTATATGGAGTTATTACATAATTTCCAAACACAGAGTCTGCTAGAGTTTTTATTAAGCATGCTGTGTTTATGTTTTCTAAAACAACTAAAAACAAAGTAAACTCTCCCATCCCATTTTTCTTTTGCTATTGTGATACCAGACAATTGCTTTTCACATATAATGCCTTCCATTATCTAAATCTTAATTATCCAGAACTCCCTTTTATCCAGGCAGGGTCATGCTTCCTGATGCCCATTAATTATAGTGAAGATTCTCTTAGCCAAATGTACTCAACCTCCCTTACCACATACAAATAATTAAAGGTGGCTGAATTTAGACTTCCAAATAAAATCTCAGAAAGCTACAACTTTATAATATTTTTCCTAATACTCTTTTAATTTTAAGTGTCCAACATAAAAGGTCACTGCATAAAATGCCAGTTTAAAACAAAAGACCAAAAAAAAAAATCCCCAAACCAGCATAAATGATCTAAAGACACATGTGAACTCTCTGATGAGAATCTACAATGTATTCCCTGGAGAGCCAGGGCTGCTATTTTAATAAAATTTTTTGTAATGTCTTTGCTCATCTTACCTGTGCTAATGCAGGACTGTTCTGAATTTCAGCTTCATTCTAGTTACTAAAATACAAGCAAGGAGGGTTTCTAAAGGAAAAAAACAACAACCCCCCCCAAATTCTTGTACTTATGCTAGGTCTTCCAAAGCTCCTTCAAAGCACTACATAAAAATTACTGCAGTAATAAATGCCACTTCTCCAACAAGCACATTTCAGGGCTTTCTGAAGTTAGCTTCACTCAAATTTTAAACACTAATGTCATTTGAAGTGCAATACTTTAAGGTGTGCATTCTCCTCATCCTTACTGCTTGCAGTACTTGGTGCAGATAAGGCACTACACATTTTCAGTGTATTGTAAAGGCTCTTGAACAAAATAATTCTCACAATGCCCCCATAAGTCAGGTAGCTACTGGAGACTAAATTGTCCCTTTGATGAGGACCCTTACTCCATGCAGATGCCTGTAAATACCCTGTATTTACCAGCATTTGAGGATTATTCAGTTATTATCTCCTCCTTTCCTCCGAAGTCAGGGCACACTACTCCCTCCTTCTCCATGCCAGATTTTGTCTTCATCTTTCATACTTATCATTGGTGGCAGTTACTACCCCATCTTCCTGTGTTGTTTTACTCATACAAGATCATCATCTCCATCTCTTTTCTGCTTCATACACTGTGCAGGGAAACCTGCAACTACCCATCTCCCTTTGAAAGCGGATCTGTGACAGCTAGCATACAGTGACCAAGTCTGATGCTGAAAGCACAGCACACATGGAAGACACCACTCAGTTGAGCCACGTGTGTGAACAGGACTCTGCCTCTGCACATATGATGCACATTCCTTTGCATATACCCCTGCAAAATACCCAGGTCTTCTTTCTTTCCCAGGTAAACAGCTTTCCTTATTTCTAAAAGAGGGAAGGAGAGGAGGAACAGGTTCATAATATCTTCTGTTGAGGCAAACAGACTCCAATATGACAAATACAGTTTATTCTGCCTCTACTTCAGCCTTGGAAGAAGGGCTTCAGATTTACTTTACCCAGTGTCTACAGCGGTAATGGATGTGTTCTGAAGAGGAAGCAGCATCTCTACAACTAGTAGATTTTCGACTGCTAGTGCATCAGATGGAAATGGGAAACATCTTTACCATATTAATCTCAAAGCTCTATTTACCGCTTCAGATTTTTAGCTTGCTATGTGATTATTGTGTGACAGTAACATAACAGTAATTCCAGCCAACAAGCCCTTGTAATTACAGAAGTTTTCTACTTTTACAAAACCAAACCCACAAAAATAGCATGTTAAAATAATTACAAAACTTGAAAAACTAATTTCTCCTAATAAGATAGTCCACAAATATGTGGTGAGGGAGAAGGGTTTCATCTCCTGAAAGTTAGCAAAGGAAGAAAAAAAACCCCAACAACAAAAAAGAGTAAATAAATGTACAAAATATTTCTAACAAGATTATATTCCTTGAAATAACACACCACACAGCAAAAGAACTTGAGTATTTTTGTAAACAATACACTGACATATATGTCATTATCATGACGACATAAGAAAAGCTATGGCCAGATTCTTAACAATAAGAACCATGCATTCATGCAAGACAATGGCAGAAATGCACAATGCAATGAAGACTGTTTCCCATACATAAGCTTAATACATGCACATCCATCTGAGCAGCTATTTACACATAACTTGTTTGTTAGGTTTGCATTTCTGCTTTCCTCCTCTATTTTTCCGGAATGGAGCAGAACTAGAAAACAACAGCCTAGCAGCAGTTAAAACACTTCTCAAACTTCCCTGCACAAGCCGATTCTGCAATTCATTTCCAAGCTACACTATTACATCTCTTTTAGAATAGTCTCTTCTGTACCATAGTTTCCAGGTATGCAATTTTAAAGTATTTTGATGAGCCAGACAAATATTTTTCCAAAGGATAACAAGTTATAGTGAAAGTGAATACACTGATCATATCTAAGAGCTGGCATCAATATTCTTACAGATGAAACTGGTTCATTGACATATCCTTCAATATCTGGTTTAAGCGGTGATTTAGAAATATACATGCATGTACATATATCTACGCGCACACACACACACGTATAAATATCTGTTGTTGAAAAATATAACAACTTTTTAAAGGAAGCAAGCCACTTTGCCCTTAAAAAAAATTAATCTATTGCCTCATTTTAGAAAATTCAAAATAATAATTATACAATGCTTTTCATTTGAGTTGGCAAAATTGTAAGTTTTCTGTCATACCAGACCAAACAATATTTAATATGGCAAGACTCCATCTACTTTCTGAACATCTATGATTTTTAAGCACAGGGCAGTAGCCTAACACAGGAAAAAACATTACAATAGTGAGAAGACAACATCCTACAAAACAATTATACCTGCACCCATTCAAACACAGTACATGATACTAGTCAAATGAGACACAAACGTACCTCCAAGTATTTGCAAACTTACCACTTTCCTATCCTGCTAACTCTGTTTGAAAATTGACACATCAAGTCCTGTATGAATATGCAGGTATGTAAAACACCCACTATGGATTCAAGTTTCCTCGTATGTTTTCACAGTATTAGCATTTGTGCAGTTTTTGCTATGCATTTAAACTCTGGAAAGCAACAGCTCTTCACCCAGGTGCATAGTGTGTCCCATCCCCTCCCCCAAAACATGAAAAGCTGTGCATGTTTGCCACTATAAGTTTATTTTTATAATGGACGTTAGTCCTAGGCTTTCTAGCTTGGAGTCTGAACAGTTGATTTGGAAATTACAGTCTTCACTGGCATGCTGCCAATACTCCAGATCCTTTCTCTCAAGTATTCTTAGAGAGAAATGAGAAAAGTCACTATCCTCCTATTAAAAACCTAGCTCCTGTGGAGATAAACAGTACATTGAAATTAGGTACAAAACCAAAATAATAATCCTTGTACACAGGCTGTTCCTTAACTTTTCCTAATATGTGAGAACAGAGACAGAAACATGACTTCAATCCACACAAGCATATTTATAACCCAAAGAATCTAGAAAGTTAAAAAAAAAAAAAAAAAAAAAAAAAAAAAGCCCTCATCCATCAAACACTTCACATACACTGTTCTTAAACATCACCTTTCTTTCAAGTATTTTATTTTATAACATTTATTAACAGGTTACCTATTATCCCACATAACTGCCATAAACCTGCCACTTCTCTGTACATTATCTGTACTCACTTTTGCTGTTTCTTTTTTAGTTCTCTGACTGAATTTTCCTCTAGTTGACTGAATTTAATTTCAGATATGCTTAAGGGTATTTACTTATTTTTTGACAAATAATTTAATCTCTAACCTTTTAGTATGTTAATAAAACAAATTCTGAATCAATCATTATGGATTTTTCTATAACAAATGAACAAAAAAAACCCCTAAAAACACTTTTAAACTTCCAAGTTACAAGCAGGGAATAACTAGAAATGCTACACTGCCAGTTGCAGAAAGGAAACATACCCTGAATGACAATGAAAGCTAAAGAGAAAACATTTCAAGTTTAGATGCTTAAACAGAACATTAAAAGTTTGTTGATTTAGTAGTTCAATGAGAAAATGAGCAAGAGATGTCTACTAAGAGTATATAATAAACATTTTCTTTTCACAAAGATGGCAGCTAGATAAATTACAGCAACATAAAATATCTACATTGCTAGTGTCCAAATAAAACTTCAGAAAAATGTTGTTTCCTCATTCAAACCAATATGGTGACATGAGGTTTATATATTCCATACCCCTCCCCCCTTTTTAAAACTCCCCTGTGACCAAAAACATAATTATTAATGATTGTTGCAAAAAATATAAGGATAGCAATTTTTCTTTCAAGATTTTTGTACGCCAGCCTTATTAGATTCACAAATACAGGAACGTTAGCTTGGAAGACATAGCATTCTAAACAACACAAAATATAAACTTAATGCATCAGAAAAAAAATGCACATGAAACTCGGTAACCAGCCAGTTTTTAAAGTGGATGTGAGCTGTAGAAAAATACAATTTCTTGCAATTGGTCAGGAAATATCTGACAGAGAATCAATTCAAGCTATTCAGCGTTAGCCTACTTTGGAAAAGTTAACCTTTTGAACCATTCTTAGGGTATGCTGACCCCTAAAGGTCTAAAAATACTAAATCTGAATAAGCAATAACACATTTAAAATAGAGTATAGGTTGTCAGAATACAATTTTCTGCTAAATTACTGCACTGTGAATACTTTTGTTTGCAGTGTATCTGATTCAGAAACATTTTTAAATTATCTCAGTAAAAGCCCCAAATTCCATGAATTAAAAGGGGTCTTCAACTAATATGTTATATAGGATAATATAGGCAGGATTTCCTTTACATTAAAAGGAAAGGAAAAAAACTCCATCTTTGAGAAGATAATACATTTCTTACTAAACATCAGACTCTTTTCATGACAAACTTTACATTTATTATCTTTTGAGAAAGTACACATAGGATTCCGAAAGAAGAATTCACAAGATACGATGAGGATCTGATGGAGCAGGCATCTTTATAGTTGACGCACCCATTCAATCTGTTCTGACCTACAGGGAGCCACTTGCCAACAAAATCCACCCTTTTATGATGTACTGAAGGTCTCTCTCCTGTGTCTGTGCCTTTTTTCAACCTACATAAGTTATTTAGTCACAGGCCACTTTTCTAGCACTTGCTTAGTCAGTCAGTCATATAAAGTGCTAACTTTTGTAAGCTTCTGCCATGAAACATAAATGATCGTATCTGAGAGCAACATTTGGGTCATCTGAATACAATAAGATCCTTCCATCGTGATGAAGAGATTACAACTCCACGAACCATGCAAGGAGCACAAACTCCTCAGTCCAAGTTAACCATGGCCCCCTCTACCTCAAAGCCTAACCTCTCTATGTAGGGTTGAGGTAATAATATGAAATTAGTTAATATTAGTAAATGAGTTACTTGATCATACTTTAGCCAGGCATGAATAAATAAGAAACTCACTTTAAAAACAGACTTCAGGTTTACTGTTAACTATTAAATAAAAAGTTGAAAAGTAAAGCACAATATGCAGGCTAAAAATGCAACTAAGACTCCTCAGAATTACAACAAAGTTTCAGTGGCCAACAAACACAGTGTTAGCTGATGATTTACATTCCTTACTTTGCCCCCTTGTACACAGGAGTTTAGAAGGAATCATATTTGTAGCAGCTCTCCTGTTACCAACCCCCTCCATCCCCCCTCCCCAAAAGACCCAAATCCCAAAACAAAACAAAAAAAAAAAACAACCACTACCTCTTAAGTCAGTTATATATCAGCAAGAACAAAGGCATTCCAGTCACTGCCTAGCACTGGTTCTACACCTGAGGTTCCATATTAATATCTTAAAAGTCTTTACCTTTTGACCAGTCCTCCATTTGTTCTTCTGAACTTGTTTGATCTGGCACTGACTCCAGTTTTTGCTCCAAGATTTCAGAGCTAAAATAAAGCAAACTCTAGATAAATAAACTAGAAACAATATATTATAATACACCTATACTATGCCTTCATTTGACAAAGAATTTACAAGACAAATGATTTAAAAATATTTATAGTAGGACAGTAAAGTCTGTGTACTCTAACAATCAGTGCTAAATTATATTTCTCAGTAAAAGATTTTCTCTTCACATATTTAGTTTATATAATGGTTTTGTTCAGCTTTCAGTTGCAGGCAATGCTGTTGTTGAAAAATTTATTAGTTTGTCTTCTTGTTCTAGAGCCTGATCTTGCAAGTACATGCTACTGCGCCCAGCACAAGCCACAGTGAGTAGTCCCACTGGAGGCAATGAGACTGCTCGCTTTGCTAATTATTATAGATGGCAATACATTCTTCATTTCTTTAAAACATCCTCTTGTGTGCCTGAACTTCGTGGATAAAATACTGGTAAAGTGGCCTATAACCATTTCACCTCAGAACTTGCAGATATTTGATTGGTTTTCTGAACTTGCATGTATTTGATCGGTTTTCCTAAATAACCCATCCAAATATTTGCATACACACTGTTTCATAACAAACATTTACACTGTTGAAATATTTCATATAACTAAAGACTTTCAAGAGACAACCCTCAGCACTAACAAATAAGATCTTCCGTAAAATATCAGGCTTACCATATAATATCTTGAATGTTAAAACATACCCTTTCTGATAAGTTAAAAACTCAATTACATTAAATCTGTGAAGAGAACTTAAAGAAATTAGTGCTCTTACTAATACAGTGAGTTTACAACGAATTTTATTATTTACCTAAATATCTCATTTACAATGTTTTATACAAAGAACAATTTTTCATCTTTGACCAAAGTGTGTTTATTATTTTTACATTTTCCCAGCATATTTTTTCCATATTTATGTAAAAAATTACAACATATGGCTTGAAGAGACACTGGCTGGGCCATGAAAATATCCAGAGTGTTGTCATTGTGATGATAAATGTAAAAGAGTTAAAAATAAACAAACAGATATTTTAAAATTGAAGTGTATTAAATGAGGATGTACATTTTAACTAGTAAGGCAGCAAAGGAAACAATTCGTCTTTCCTATGACTCCCAAACCTGTATATATTTTCATTTTTAACTTTGAGATTATAAAAAAAGTAAACACTTAAGATTTAAGACTAGCATTTATATTAAGCATTCAAGAAATACATATCTAAGCTCATATTTGTGGTTAACTGTAAGCATGCACGATAAAAACAAAGTGTTGATTTGATGCAGTAAGTTCTTAATAAAAAAATAACTTCACCTCATATTGCAGAACACTGAGTTCCTTACAAAAGTCCTCAAATGAAGCTGTAAGCTTCTTCTTTTTCAATTCTGTGTAACTGTGTTGATTTGGAGTTGGCAATCTTTTCTTAAGTTCCTCATTTACTTTTGGATTAGCTGAAAATATAGAAGGTTATTAATATCAAGAAATAGGTTTCTGTCAATGAAGCCATTTCCCTACATATTGCACAAAAAGGTTCATAATAATTGCAGTATTTTAATAAGATATTCATATAGCAAGACATGAAGAAAATACAGTATTTAATAACCTCTGGAGTATTTTAAAACATGTCTTAGGGCCTTAATGTGCCTAGTAATGTACTATTTAAAACCATAATTTTATCCCTCCACAATATACAGTCATTCTTCCTCGCCATTTACCCAGCTAATGAATGCCAGCAATTAGTAAAATGTAATCCCATTGCACAATCATTTTAATGCTTTTAGCACTCAGGAAAGTAAACATCAAATTAATACTGCTCAAGCCATATCAGATCCTAGTTGGAAGCAAGCAATTATAGTTCAGCTCCTCAGGTGTAATTAAATGATTGGAATGATTTAGTTCCATAAATGCAAGTTAATTCATAAGCAAGCAACAAATATACTGGGAGTAATTACAAGAAACATTGACAGTCTAAGCAGGGCTTGTTCTTTTATGTACCTGATGTAGGAAAATGCTGCCCTCTCCTGGAAATAATAGAGTATATCAAGTGAGTAATAAGCTCAGAATTGGAGACTGCTGTCCTGATAGGTGAAAGATGTTCTGTTAATTAACAGGAATTGTTCTGTTTTACACATACAGAAAATAAAAGTAATGTTAAGAACAGATTAGGCAACCTATTAATCGAAGTCAAATGGAAAGACCTTTTGGGAAAGACCTTTTGGGACTGCCTAAGTTTCTCAGTGTGCTTTCTCTACTATTAGAAACAAAATGTTAGTAAATAGAGTAACAAAATATTCCATGCACTAAGTAACTAGGTTATTCTGAGTACAAACAAAAATACTGCAATTGATATCTAACTTATGTCCAATATTTACAAATCAGCGTCTGTCTGTCTCTCTCTCTCTCTATATATATAAAAACATATAATACACATTTTTTTTTAACCATAGGTACTTTAAGGTATTTTTGAACCAAAACTAATGGGAACATTATCCAGATAGTGTTAAAAAAAAACTTTGCCAAATTAACAACAATCAGAAGTTGGACATAGTCATGAAGATTTTCCTAGGAGGAATCCTCAGAAAAAATGAAATACAATGATTTTTAGAAGCTTTTATTTACTCTCATTTGAATATAATCTGTTATACAGCAGTCATTACTGAAACACATTTACAAATTAAACAGTCTTCTGGTCAACATAATATTTAAGACAAAAATAAAATAAACTCGATCTGGAGATAGAGTATATTGGTGGACCAAGACAAAAAATGAAAATACAGAATGAAACTGTGACCCACAATCCAGAGTTAATTTAAAAAAAAGTTTTCTTATTCACTATCCATTTATTCAACCTGTGGTTGTTAATGACTACCATTTGTACACCAAGCAAAGAATGCTAGAAACCATTTTTATCTGTTGAATATCATATGCAACAGTCATGTAAAAATGACACTACAAATTTAAGTACAAAACCACTTACGTACATGAGTATAAACTAAGCAATACCTTCCCACTATTAATGGGAAATCCCAGGTCTACCTATTTTTCCCTCAGAAAAAAATACACACAGAACAAATGCTTCCCAGTGAAGCTTACGTGTGTAAAGAAAAAAAAAAAAAACAGTATATGCATATTTTCCATGCACAAACTATTTACTGTAAAGAAAGCGAGATTCAAAAGCATATGAACACCATTGTTAAATCATGAAATTGTTCTTTACCAACAGCACTTTGTCAAAGTATTTCTTTGCTCCAGATCTTAATACACTTCAAAACAAACCAAAGTTGTATATAGGTATCTTCACTGTTACTTTACCTACTGTGGAAATGAAATAGATTTTAAGAAGTCACGTTATTAAAAGTTTAAAATGTACAGCACATTTGCTTTGCCCTTTGATGTCACAGTCCTATTTTCCTATTCAAATCTTGTACACTGTAAGTTAATTGCTTTTGGAAACTACTTATTATTCATGTAAAAATTAATGTGCCAATGTGTTTAAATCCTTTTAAATGACCATTCATGCATCTTTCTTCTTTAAGTACCAATGAAATCTGTCAAAGATATCAATGCAAGATGGTCTTAGAGAAAGTTCTAATAAAGATTTTTTCTGCTAACATAAGATTTTCATTTTCGTCAACTTTACTTAAATTCCATTAATTTTTTAAGCTGCTTTTAATAAATTCACAAGTAAAAAAGTTTAGGCCCCTATAGTCTGTCATTTGTGTTCCAGCTGACTTTATGAATATTAATAACAGTGTTATCCTGATTAAATAGGCTTCATATGAAATCCCTGTGAATCCTATAGCTCAGACATCTCATTTTTCCAACTCTTTATGAATTTGGATTCAGACATTAAACTGGAAAAAAAATCTTAAAAAACAGATTTAATGGTACATTTGTGTATCCTTAACCAAAAAATTAGATGTTCTAATGATTCAAATAATTAAAATTGATAGGTCCACATAGATTTCAGGCTTTCTGTAAACACGTAACATACTTTAATGGAAACTTCTAACACGTCTCAGAACAAAGGATTAAGAATGTATTATAAAATAATAATATCTGTCCTCATCCTCACCTTAAACAACAGACAATATGATCTGAACTCTTTATATATGGAGTACTGATTTGCAGAATTATATCCCAAAGAGAAAGAAATCCGGGGATGCTTAATTACATAAGCATACATATGAAATATATGAACATTTTAGTTTGACATGGGTGCCCTATCAAAAAAATAGTATTAACTTTTAATTGGTTTATATTTCAGCAAAACAGCCTCACTTTTCCTACAGAAGTCATGTCAAGGCACACCAGAAATTTTAACATTATCCAGACTCATGCAATCACATTTTCAAACATCTAAATTCTTTTTATGCTTACAGATTGGAGTTATTTACATCCATGACAGATAACAACAGAAAACTGGAGGCAAAGCTCACTGTATTGCCTTCATTTTCTTCACACAGTGTCAAGTAAAATCATTACTTCCCTCATTCATTTAGGGATGTATACTGAAACAATACGCTTTCCAAATATTTTGCCTTCTGCTACTTTGAATTCTGAATTTATTATAGGAGAAGAAGAAACAACTAAAAGTAATGGCTTGTTTAGAAGGAGGCCAATGCAAGACCAGTTCAAATTACCCATCACTGCAAACACTTAATCTACTCATTAGGAATTTAATAAAAAGAAGAGGCATATAAAAATAGCATAACACCTGCAAGTTAAAAACACACAGTGCTTTATTTTCACATTTCTGAATATCTTTTATTACAACTGCTGTGTTATTTCCACTTTCAGTGGAAAAAGCCTCAGGAGTGACTGCAGCATATGTATTACATAAGTAACCACCACACAGCAGTAACTCAAACTTTCAAAGACACTGACCCAATGCATTTCGATTACTGACATTCCCTTGCAGTGCATTCCAGTGCATTCTCTCCTTGGGTAGGAGGTCAGAAAGTTCAGTTTTTAAGCTAGAGTTCAGTTCCTGATTCCCCTCCCTGGGAACAGAAAGGCCCTTCAAACCCTCCATGTGAAACATTGATGCTTCTAAGCCCCCCTTCCTTGTTCTTGCCTCTACAGGTTTTGAAGACAACTGCTGAGTCACGGCCTTCACCATTATGACAGGAAGCAAATGCTTGCTGACATTGACAAAATTCACCTTTTCTTAATGAAAAGTCCTGAGGTCTGGGGAGAATTTGTCACAAAGGAGGGCTACCCTATCTGCTCTGCCTCTGGCAAAACCAGACACCAGTTCCCACCACTGTTTGGAATGGCACCATGCCAAGACACTTTGTCCAGTATGACACAGTTGACAGTTGTCACTGACAGCGTGAGAATGGAGCTATGCAAGAGACGGAAGGCCATACACTTCACAGATAGGGAAATAAAGAATGAATTTTAGTATTATTTTCATAAGATTAGATTACTAGAATCTCCTAAAATATCCTGAAACATTTTGCTTCAGGACAAGCTAAACTAAACAACAATCTAGGAGGGTATACTGCACACATAGAAGAGTTAGTTCTAGAAGAGTTTCCCTGGGGAACAAACAGATTGTTTTCTTAGCTATAGGGGGATGCCAACTTTTGCTGCAATGATACACTGCTCCACAAAAAAAACCACATTTATTCACTATCAGTAAAACTTAATGGCAAAAGAGAATACAAGTTAAAATTATTTTATGACAGTTATAAAAATACTAGCCAAAGAATAACTCAATACTTCAAGTATTTGACAAACATGGAATGAAACTCAAAGTTCTCCAGACACTTGAAAACTGTGAGATGAACATACTTTGAAATTAAGTTACTTATATTTAAAAGCAAATAAAAGTAATAAAATACAGTAAGATAAGAAGTTTGTGCAAATATTCTATTTCTTTTCAAGGAAAAATAAAACATACATAGAAGTATTAATGCCATGAGTGGATAAATGCAACGTGTTGTACTTCACCTTCGAAACTCCAGCACTGCTACAAAGACTTAAAGATTTTTGCTTATAGATCTATCAGCATCATCTGGAAGCTTGACAGAAGTTTGCCTCAGAAGGCAGAATCATATAATAATCCCTAGCCCTTCCCCATTAGTGATTCTTGGCCCAAAAGGATATGAGACATTTGCATTAGGTTCAGAGTAACCTGTGCAAGTCTCATAATAGGGAGAACCAGGCTCAGATAGTTTTCACTGTGTGGCTGCAGCAGCTTCTTTACATTCTCAATGAAGAATTTGCTTCTGATGCTTTTAACAATGCATACACTAAGTAATAGGGCTCTCATATTTGGTATGTATGTCTTGCTTCTGTGAACGGCAAGAAAGAGAAGGCATTTTCTGTTGTTGCAGTTTTCAACTGGCCTTCAAATTACTTATTCTAATTCAATGCTAATTGAATAGGATAAAAGACAAGCACTTTCCTATTTCTATGTCTTTTCTTCCTTGCCTGATTTCTGCTATTAGCTTAGTGTCTTCAAGACTCAATTGTCCCATTACACACACCAGTAAATGTTTTACTTGCACATTAGGTCACTATCAGTCAATATCCTCACATGTTTTCATCTGTTATATTCTCTCCCCTCCATTAACAACTCAAATAACAACCATTTCTATTTCTTTTATTAAATAATATTTAACAACTTTACAATTTGTTTACAATTTACAACACAATATTAAAAAAATATTTATTATCTTCAGTCTGTTCTGTCCTCTTCTCCAGTTTTCACCTGTCCTTTGTCCTCCATTTCTTTTCCTTTTTCTCAGTTTTGTCGTCTTCTCCACACACACTTCTTTGAAATGTAAAGGAAATTGCACTGGAACTCAAAGTCTGTCTCTATTTCTTTCTATCTTTTCTCATCTCAGTGCATCTTCTGCAAAGTAGCTTTCTTCTGCCACACCTCCATTAACATTTTTTCACTCTAATCATGAAACTATGATGTGTTTTGGGCACATGTGGAATAGCTAATTTTGTCATTTAGCTATCCTTAGGCCTAATTGTAAATACTTCACTGGTCTCATATCGTAATTTATCATGTAAGCAGCAGATGTCCATTTCTATACAGTTCAAAACCAGTCCTTTCCATGCCCTCTTTCAGACTGTTGTCTTCTGAAAGTAAGAGCTAACGAAAGCAAAATATAGAACAGCAGTTGAACTACGTCCTCATGGTGGTAAGGGCTAACCACATATTGCGTTGACGAGAATATAGCCAGCAGATCAAGTAAAGTGATTATTCCCTTCTATTTGGCACTTAGGAGACCACAGCTTAAGTGCTGCGTACAGCCTGAGGCTCTCATGGACATACTGAAGCAAATCCTGCAGAAAACCATCAAGATGATTAGGAGGTTGAAGCATGTGACTTACGAGGAGAAGCTGAAAGGGCTGAGTTTGTCAGCTTTAAGAAGAGAAGGCTAAAGGGGCATTTTAATCAGTCTTCAGCTACTTTGCAAGTGATTAGACAGAAGACAGAGACAGACTCTTGGACATAAGCTGCAACACAGAAAACTCGAATTAGGTATCAGCTTAAAAAAAACAAATCTTTCATAATGTGTATGGTCAAATGCTGGGACAAGTTGCCCATAGAGGTTATGGAATCTCCATTCTTGGACATATTCAAAATTCATCTGGATATCACCCTTACCAACCTCATCTAACTTCAGATTGCCATGATCTGAGCAGAGGTGTGAACTAGACACTCAGAGGTCCCTTCCATAGTTTATTATTCTAACAATTACAATAAGACGAATATATCAAAGCCAATATTCATATAATACACTAGTATTCTGGGCTGCTTTCTGCTTTACAGGGTAGAACAGCAGAGTTGTGGGCAGGGGGTGGGGAAAGCAGTATGACACAGTCAAAGACCACCCACATGGCAGGCAGGAAAAATGCAGATAAGAAGGAAATGATAAAACAATGGTATCAACATAGCATTTTGAGCGCTACTTGCCCAGAACACCCCCTTCTTTTTCCTCCAGTTTGCTACATGTCCAGAATATGTGGTTTGCTCACCATTTTGCAATAAGCCAAACTGAACCACTGATACACGTTTCATCTGACTTTTTGAAAGCATTTGGTTCAAGTCCCAGAAATCCCCTAAAAACACAAAACAAAAAACCCAAATAAACATAAGAAAGTCACTGTGACTGAAGTAGCTTCAAAGCTGACTTTGGAAATGATTTAAGAAACATTTGAAAATACAGTTCTTATCTGGTATTTGCGAAGTTAACTATGCAGTATATTCAATACTTCAAAATTTCCAAATCCCCAAATCATAATTTCTATTACCACAGCAAAAAGTTATCCTAGATTTTACCATAAAAGCAAAAGTAAATCACAGAATATCATATGCCTACAAAAGTGAGGACCTACTTAGGGCCAGAATCATAAACGATCAGCATATGTAATAAATTTAAACAGAAATGATATTTCTCCTGTCAGAAGTATTCCAGCTTAAAAGCTTCTGACTTCACAGACAGAAGGAAGACTGAGGAGGGACTTGGAAAATGTGGGGAGGTAACAAACAGAACTGAAGCACAAAGTCTCAGTTTATTCAGCCCATTCACATTTCTCAAAGTAACTTCAAATAGTCCCATTCCCCCCACCACCCCCTCCCAACAGCAAATGCATTTCAAATATAAAGCATAAAGGCTACAAAACTGTTCTTAATCAGTCTCCAGTACCCACCCTATCATTAGGGCTGAACATGCAGTGGCCTGTTAGAAGTGTGCCAGCCATTCAAGACCCAGTACTGTGGGTGGGGAACGAGAGAGGCCCAAAGGTCTCACAGAAATACAGCTACACCAATTACATACTGGACAGACTGTTTTGAACAGCATTAAAACACAAATGTACCTCCAATGCTGTCATAAAGTAACATATGTAGCACATTGGATGTACCCCACATTTTTTACCCACTCAAATTCAACAGCATATATTTGAGTTGCTGAAAAGAGAATCATGATCACCTGAAAATTTTGCAAAGTGAAAAGAGCAAAGACTCTGGATCAGCCAGTTTTGGTCTCTTTAAGAGAATTAACTGAGCTGTTGTTTTCTTAAATGAATATCTGAGGAGAAAACTACTCTTTAACTAAAAGCATAATGGCTCCCTAAACTACACTTGCACAACAGTAAGGTCACCAAAACAGATGATGTTGCCTGGTGTAGATACAGGCATGCTTTTACCTACAACTCAATGAACAGACAGCCTCTTCTCAATTTACAATTCTTTTAAAATCTAGCAAGCAGATTCACTACATAGTGCCTTCACCTGCTACAAGCAGTAGCCTAATACTTGTAAGTGAGGACAAGATGGGGGGAGTTATGAAGCAATGGCACCCTTCAGAATGTATGTGCTATACTCTATTAAATAAATTTTGGAGTGTTTTCAGTACCTATGCAGTGGATATGTGCTTTATAACATACTTAAGTATGATATCACAGATGCCCTGTCATGTGCTTTTGCTTATTTAGTTATGATGAGCAGGCTAGTGATTTTAAATAGTTAATACAGATGCTTCCCTCAGATTTGATTCAATATCAAAGAAACCTGAAGGCCAGAAGCATTTAAAGAGCAAACTACACAGCCAGAAGTAGTCTGGGACCATCACTGAAGGCTCAGATGCTCTGAGGTAAGCAAGAACCTAACTAGAACTGCAGACAAGTACTGGGTGTCAGTGGAATTAAACCTGCTGAGAATGTTCAGAATTTAAATGGAAGCTGAAAATCAAGGAGACTAAACCCACAAACTTTTGCCACCACAGAGTTGCTGTGCTGCTTCCTTTTCCTACACCAACCAAGGAAGGTACAAGCTCAAAAGGAGGGTCTCCATGGAGTCCATATCGGTGGCTGGCAGCTGGGAAGAGAAATGGCAAACAGGAAAAAAGAGGTGTTAACTATTAAGTTCAGAAAAAAAAAAGAAGTTTAAAATGGCAGGCACATTTTCACAGAAATGAATGTTTCTTAGCTTATGAATGAATGCCCTTAGCTTCCTAGCAAAACTGCAGCAATTATTTTGGTTTATATTGGAAAACAAAATATTTTTCTTTAATCCCTATTTTGGAAAATGGCCAAAACCTCCTCAGCTGAAACTTACAAAAACATTATCTTCATCCAGTCCGAAGGAAATATCTACTGTGAATAAAAAAAGTCTCCACCTAAAATGTTAAATGTTTTGCAAGAGTTATAAACAACGGAAAACTTAGAGAAGAGACTCTTTCAAAGACAAGTGAAGGACAGTTTTAAGCACAGGCAGAACTATCAGATCCCCCATAATGAAACCATTACTATTAACTCTGTCATTTCTGTTCTCATTCAACTAATGAAACATTTCAGCATTTTTGGAAATATATTTCTAGTGGAAAAAAAAAAAGTTCTAGCTCCACAATCTTGTCATCACTTATTATGAAATACAAGATGGAATAAAGAAGCTGGAGCCTTCTTTATGTAAAAAGCCTTACTTTGTTTAAAACAAAAAATCCTTTACTGTGCTTTCAAGAAAGGTCATTTTAAAACCTTCATAAGCACGTTATTTCAGCCAGAAACAGGAAACTAATTTAGAGTGAAGGGCTTTAAAAATTCCTCTGAGGACACATACTACAAAGAGGTTCAGCTACGTTTAGGGTCACATAACTGATAGAAAACTGACATAACTCAGAGCTTCTAAGCCAAAAACAAAACAAAAACAAAAACAACAAAAAAACAAACAGGTTCTTTCCACTAAGTCCATAGGGCAAAAAAAAATCAACAGGAAGAAAAAAATTTTCCTGAAAAAATTTAAGGCCTGGAATTATCTAGCCAGTTTCAGCCAGATTCTTTTCTTCAGTTGTTTGCAGAAAGAAACATTAGTTCAATATTCTTTTCTTTCTTGCAACTTCAATATGAATGTAGATATTTTATCCTAATTATTCTTTGATTCAAACTACATTTAAAATGTTTTCACTGCAAACACTCGACACCCGAGGTAAAAAGAAGAAATTAAGTTAGGTTTCAGAGAGCTGAGACATCAGCTGAATCTTGGCCCTACAGCAGTTATTCCTGGGTGGAACAAAACAGCCCTAAATCCACTTACTAGACAAAGGAGGCAAAATTCTTACTTAGCACTTCTGAAACCCAGGTTTGTTTTGATGACTGCTTTCTCATGCACATAATCTTGCTGAACAATTTGAGGCTTGTTTGTCAGTGCTTCTGGGCATTACAATTCTCACTGCTTCACGACACTAAACAAAATAAAAAAAAAAAAAAAAAACCCAAAGCCCCACACTTTACACCAACAGAAACATAGATAAAACACAAGATAAAAAGGGAAGAAAATCCTCACCAACAGTTCAATAATTCAGAACAATATTCTGGAGCTGCAAGGTTTGTAGACTCCAGGTTTTTAATCTTGCTTTTCGTGCTGAAGGAGTACATTACAAGGTTAGGAACTTGCACTAGGATGGCTGCTATGCCTAAACACAGCATTAGAAAAACTTCTTAATAGTTTCCTATTTCACATCAAACTAGGAGGAAAGAAGGGAGAAAGTCTTTTGGAATATTTCTTTACCACAGGCAACTTTTCTTTAACATTTTATGACCCAATGCTGTCAAAAGCAAACCTTAACACGTTTATCAAAATTTAATGTAAAAGAGCAAAAGAGTTCTTACAGTGGACTTCAATGTACTTCTTTTAATTTCTTCAAAACTTCAAGATCATAGCATCTAACCAGTTATTTTCCCTTGTAAAAATATATGCTGATAAATTGCAACCCTCCTTTCTTTTCTATTTCACCATACTCCCTGTTCTTCAGTTGGATTGTGCATCTACTGAGCAGACAGGTTTAGGAAAAGAGGCACTGCACTTTGGTAAGCTGGCAGGCTTTGCCTTATATAATTTACCTAATTGGAAAGTGTTGATCCTGCCTGAAAAGAGTTAAGCGGGTTTAATTTACTCAGCATATTGAACTTCACTGAGACTTCTTCTTTTTTTAATCAAAGATACTCACTTCAAAAAGCCAAATCTAAGAAAAAAGGCAATTTAGCACTTAAAGATTTTATACTCTACTTTTCGGACAGGCTGAAAAACACAGCTACTCCCAGGAATCCATTAATATACATCTCCCTAAACACTTGTTTCACTAGACATTTGAAAAGCCCAGACACCATACAACTAGCAAACTATTCTTCCCATCATATTTTTTTTAATCATAAAACTACTGAAATGGTTTTGTTTAAAAGTATTTCTGAGAACATTAGTTAATTCTTACAAACTTCTTTAGAATGGAGGTTACACATTAGTCTGAATAGATTTCTATTGCAGCTGGAACAAAATTCTGCTTTTACTCACAGTATCACATTTCTGACCTGTATTAGTTAAACTATAGAGCTGCAGATGTACAGACAATTTCATAATTTGAGTAATCTCTCTGAAAGCCTAGATGACTATCATTGGAAAGAAAGTATAATATATAACACTGAATGTGTTCTCAATAAAGTATCTATGTTTTAGTTTTAAGATGTACTTGGAAAACATATATTACACCAAACAGAAAACATATAAGACATAACATGTACATATATGTACAAGACATATAACTATAAGGGCACTTTGATTTGATAGTAGCCTATGTTATTTTTATTTGGTTTTAACTCATAATTTTGTGGCATATTTTAAAAGCCTATATATAAAGTTGCACGTGTAAGATAGTGAATGCTTGCCAGAAGAGTTTTACACACAGGAGGGTTTTTGAAATATAAAAGATACTTTTAAATATGAAGGGAAATATAATTTCTGCCTAATATTTAGCAACCTTCAGATACCGTGACTCCACTTCAGATCCTGAAAAAACATTCTGGAGACAAATATTAGTCTACCACAGGACAGTGAAAAAGAGGCACAAAATTACATTTCAAGGGGAAACTATTTTAATTAGTTACCTTGTACACCTGCACAGCAGTCACCTTCAGTAGAGTGTGGGAAAAACTGTTACACCCCACAACCGTGTTTACTTTTACTACCATAAAACTTTGAGTCCACAAAGCAGCAAGCTGAAGTTGGCTCCAAGCCACATTTCTATCACCCTACTTTCATGCTACTCTAGTCCAGCAAACTATACCCTTACAACACCCTTAACTGGCTGACTGTACACCCCAGGAAAAGGAAGTCTGTTGCTATATTAATTATATTGTAATCCATAACCTTTATGATCAAGCAATCCTTCGGGAGTGTTCCATTCTTTTATACTGTCAGGGTGCAATGAAAGAAGCAGTGGACTGGGTAAATCCATGCCAACTGTTCTTCTAGCAGTTGTATCACATCATAAATGGACTCATGATCCTGAAAGAAATCCCATAGCAACAAAAAGAAAGAGGAGGCAGTAACCTCACAGGGCGTTTCATTTCCTGTCAGTCCTCCTGAAGTTTCAATGTTTGCCATCTAGAAAGCAAGCCCAATTACACTGAGAAGCAGACCTCAAAGATCTCAGCTGGAACATCATCCTAACAAATTAAAGCTGCTGAACTAGTGCCTTTGCAGAGGCTTACAAAGTGCCATAATTTCACACTTGTTAAGCCAGATGACACACAAACCCCTGTATTTTGAAGTCTATGCAACAAACCAAAGATCCAGATCACATCAGAGATCCTGATCCTTTTACAGCGCCTTTTCCTTTGATGGAACAATTTACAAGCTTATAAAGAAACTACAACTTCTAAAGAGGACGAAAGACCATTTGAAACCTAAACACTTGGCTAGAAGAACTGTTCAGTGACATCAGATCAGCACTCTAGGGATGCTGAATCACTATGCACTGCCACTACATTCTGACATGAGTTAATGCAGGTAATAGCGGCAAATCAGTGACCTCAGAGACAATAGTCCAGAAAATCTGGAGCCCGTAACAAGTAACAGATGTGGAAATGACTATTTTTATAGAATACGGGTGACTGATAAAGACATGCCTTGGAAGCCTATACTTCCTAAAAACATCCAACTTCACAAAATATGTCAGATATAGTTACGGTTTTGATGAAGTGGATGACATCTTCAGAAGTCTATTTCTTATCATCCTAGGATTCAACAGCTCCAATACACTATATATGAAAAAAACAAACAAGCAAACAAAAAAAATATGTCACTGAATGTTACAGCTTATTTATATTTGTGGTTGTGGCAAATTGAGTGGCAAGTCATTTCATTTAGCTCTCTCTCGGTTTTGAATTTTAGCTTGGGATTTGGCTGGACTAGAGGACCTCCAGGGCTCCCTTCCAACCTCAACCATTCTGCGATTCTGCGATTTAGAACATCTCACATTCTTTAGATCAGATTGCTATAGATGAGAGGCAACTGAGGCATGTAAGAATGAGCCACCTCCTTACAGGATTAAATTGCCTGCACAGAGTTTGTTCTCCGTGAGGACCTAGAATTCATTTTATTATCCTACCAAATCTGAAAAATAGTTAAATTTCTTTCTCTTCAAGATATACCAGAGATCTATTCTGGATAAAAGAAATCTTCCCAATAGAAGACACACCCAGGCCTACGTTATTACATTTACACACAAACATACACACATACACACACACAATTTTGGTAAAGTGGCATTTTTTGAATGCAATATAGCCAACCTGAGCTAGGAGGTATTTCATGTAGTTTACTATTGTACATGCAAATTTACCTTTGCTGACAGTTTTTTATTTTGGCTGAAATAAATACATGTGAAGTAAGCTTTGCCACTACAAAAAGTGACTGCTGTATATTTTGGGGGTGGAAAGGGTGAAGGGAAAGAAGAGGGAAAGAGAAGAAAGCAGTCTTAGTACTGCCCTCTGGTTTACAAGATAATTTCTGACAATTTTCTCCACAAGTGGCAGCTCTTTCAATTGAAGATTTACAGCACAGCATATAAAACAGACCTAAAGGTTGCTGGGATAACAGAAGTTCTTTTATATTCATCCTTAACATGTTTTTTTTTCTTTTTTTTAAATGGTGCCATCAGAGGGAAAAGCAAGTTCCATCAGAGAGCTGCAGCAGAAGAGCTGCAAGTTCTTTCCCATTGTTGCAATAAGTTTGTACTGGTTCATGTTTCTGAAGTTCTCTTCATCAGTAAATGGAACAGAAATGTAACAAAAAGCCCCAAGCATCCTGACTGTCTATGCAGGGAGGGCTCAGAAGCAGCTTTGGTTAATAAGGGGTTTCCTGCAAACTTCTTTCAGATTATTTTACTTGAAAACACATTTATACGCTGTCATTATTACCAACAGTTTTCATACATTGTTTGAGATATGTGAAACACTGTGAAGGATAAAGAGGTTTCATCCTTTAAAAAAAAAATTACTAAAATGCCATAACAGAACAAAAATATATTTCTTCAAGGACTGTGTGTAGTATATGAACCAACATGTTTCCATTAAATTTCTTTGACCAACCCTCTCCCCAACGACCCCCACCCCAAAAAATCATGCGCCTGTGCTTAGCTGCAAAATAGATTACTTAGAAAAGATTTGTTAAGCTATGCTGATAAACTGCTTCTCAGCCATTTTTGCCAAGGCAGCATCTTGGCAATTTGTTAAGAATGCCAAGGATATTGCAAAACTATACACAAAGGAAAATGTTGAAGAATTAGTAATTCAGGCCACGATTTCTCTTTAAAAAGTATTGACTAATACATATCTGTTGATAATAATTTTTTTTTTTTGCTTTTTGTAGAAATTATTCAGAGCTTTTCTTATTTGTAGAAATCTTTACTTTGGTTGTGAACCATTTAACAGTACACAAAAAACTGAAGTTACAGTAAAGGTCTACTTAGTAAGACAGTAAGGTTTCCCAAAACTTAAAACAGAGGCTAGCAAATATTGTTTTCTGATATGGAGCAATATATTACAGAAACAGGCTCTTAAATCACAGGCTTCATACTCTACATAAGATTAGGATCCCATCAACTGTAGGTCCTGTACACATGAGGCTGTTTGAACAGGACCAATCTAATTTCTTAGTGTTATCCCAAGAACAGTTCCATTTTCATGTAGTGCTTTAGCATATTTTTAATTAATCTCTTTTTAATAAAGACATGTTAACATGGCTACTGGTTACATGTGGGAGGACATCAGGAGAAAATATTCACTCCTTTGAAAAACCAAAAATATTCAAATCTCTAGCATTATAATGAAAAGTAAAGAATATATAGTGGGAAAGATGGTGCTTATTAGTTTCATTTTATTCACTATATATTTCCCACAGAACTAATGTGTTGCAAGGGAAAGGGTTTCCAGCTACTGACCTTGGCATTCATCAGGACCATACTGTGATTTATACTGAGAATTCCAAGCCTTTATCTGATCTTATAAATAAATGTAAAATACATAAAACAATTATCCTAGTATAAAATTGAATTTTATCTCTCTGTAATCAGCTTTTGTCTATGCTACATATTCCTATGTTTGAATACAATTCAAAATTAATAACAGCTATAATTTATTTTCAGACTTCTCATTATCTTGACACTTTAACAATCATTTTTTATATACTCAGGCTTTAATTTTATCTAGGGCTTCACCCCACAGTTGATTTTTAGACATGTAGAATGTATTCCCTCTGAATACCTTTTCAAGGAATAAGCCTGTTAAAAGAATACATTTCCCCTTTAGCAGACCAAAATACAGTATAAAGAAATAATGGGATTTTATAACATAGAAAAACATCAGATTAGAAGAGAATATGTAACAGTACATGTAAATGACAGAAAAAAAACCAGATGTTAGAAGGAATAACAAGTTAGAGCGAAGCTGGTTAAAAACTTGCAATGACTCTTTTTAGAGATTCCTTGCTTCTGGAAGTTGTATTAATCAGTGACATAAGCCTTATCTCTAGTATATTGATATCCGCAGCATATAAGATTTCAAAAGGTGAATGAAATCCAAAAATGTTCCTTTATGTAAGCAGCAACTGGAAGGGTCAGAAGAAATCATCTGTTGGCAGATTCTCGCTTACAATTTCAACATTATGAAGACCTATATCTCTTCCAAACTTTTCATGTATTGCTAATATAATAGTGCTAAAAATCTAGTAAAATAAACTTGTAAATACTCTGATGAAAGTACACCAACTTCCCAAGCTGACTGAGAAAGATATATAATAGGATACTAAGTATATTGCAACTCATATTTAAAAACGTTCATACAATTGTATTATCAAGTGCTTTGTTCAGTACTTCATCCCGTCCTCTACATTCCAGAGTAGAGCTCTGAAGTTGGTGACTCTGGAAAATTATTAACAGGCAGCTTAGATTTTTATTATTATTGAAAAGAATAACCAGGGAGTTGTTTCCCATTTTTTCCCATTATTAAAAGAGAGGCACAACTTTTAATTGAATGCCACAGCATTAGCAGTTTGGCATAGAGACCAGTCTAAGCTGGATATGAGTCTTTCAGTGGTTCATGAAAAATCACATCACTGGGCATCGTTTTGGGCTTAAATATAAGTTATATAAATGGACCAACCTAACAGTTTTCTTTCTTTTTTATAGCAAGCATTAGTTAACATGTCTTCAACTAACCATCCCCTATGTTTTATTACTCTATACATACACATGTCGATTTCAAAGAAAGTCAGGTGTCTCAAGTCAAGTTCTCACTGCCATGCTGGCTCAAGCACTTTTTTTGCAAGCACTACAATTTATACAAAAGCTTTATTTTAAGCAAAGGAAAAGGCCCAGGAGAAGAGAAGATCACAAGAAAGTTCTTTCATCTAAGGAGACAGATCTGAGCCAAGTTTGGAAAACAAAACCAATTCAGCAATGCCAAAAAAAAAAAAAAAAAAAAGCCAGTTCAGCCATGCCATATATACACAAATACACACAGTACAGCATTAAAAAAATCCTGAAGAGATTTTGATGAATAAATATGAAGAACAACACAGCTGCGTGGGTGGATAGCAAAGTTGCAACTTCACATACATGGCAAGCAGAACGCCAGGATCACTGCTATTCTGCCTAAAACAAGGCAACTGGTTACACCAGTGCCTCCTGTACACTAACAGTGGAATTCCTTCATGTTTGCACCAAACTAAGCTGGTCACTTGGCCTTGGTCACTAAAGCAGGAATGTCATAACCATGGTGGTCTAGTCTGCTATAGGTAAAAACAGCACACCCCAAAATGAGTGTCCCTGGGTCTGGAATGGGCATGGGTCAGGATGAGGCATGTTCAGGAAGCAGTCCCTTGAATAGCTTGTGATAAAGGCATGGTGAGAAAGTAATATGAAAGAACACTGTAGTTAACTGAATAATAGGTTAAAGAAAACAAACAGTATTTTCGCAGCTTGGTATTTATCTGTGAACTGCTGGTGCAACTCTATGCTTGACAGAAAAGCTATGAAGCTCTCGGTAGCTTGACAAGAAAAGCTACAAGCTTGAATGAAATGTTCAGCTTAAGGCATTAGAATAAATCTGATGACTGATGTGTTACTGAACGTGACAGGCTGTCATTCGTTTTAAACAGGATCTCTGCTAGGATGTATTGAAAGCAGTTTTTTCCCCATCACCTTAAACATACTAAGGGTTTTCCCAATGAAATCTGGCTAATCTATTAAGACAAATGACCTAGTCAAACTATTGTCATTTAAATAAAATAATGAAATAGCCATTCATTTGCTTAATTCATGCTGACACTATACTTCTGCAATTAAGTTATATCCAGTGCACAAAGGTATATAACAAAAGTGATTACTCTTTCTTCCCAAATTAACTATAAAGTTGTAAGATATGAGCAAATAAGTGATTAAAGCAGGTTATCTGAGACCTATTCTTGTAGGCAGTTTAATATAGGGAAATAACAAATTGTTTATCCATTATCAAAGCAGTTAGATACATTCTTAACTGACAAAGGAAAACATTTCTAGTACTATCTTTTTCATATCATCAGCAGATTTTATTCAAAAAAAATAGGTACAGATGTTCTCCAATAGCTTTTACAAATTAAGAAAAAATGATTAATGGAAGTCTTACAGTAAAATTATACTGCAACAGATAGCTAGAGACAGATTAAAACCCACTAACTCTAGTTTTAATCTGCCCAGATACTAGAAAACAAAGTTTAAAATACTAATACATGCATGCATTTAATTATTTTAAATACACATATATACACACACACTGTTATACAAACAATCTAAAATAAATAAAAAATTCATGTGGGAGGAGACTTACGCTATTTTAAAAACCATACAAGCAGCAAAAAAAAAAAAAAAAAAAAACACAAACAAACAAACAAAAACAACCTTTGTCAAGTAAAGAGCTGGGCTTGAATCAGAATATCCTTGCTGTAACAGACCATAAATAGCTGCTGAGGCAATCACTGCAATGCATCACCATCTCCTTCTGAAGGCAATGATCCCAAACTATCCTACAAACTAGTAAAAACAGTAAAAAAGAGGTTTTTTCCATCTGCAATCCGTGCCTTATATAGAGAGAACTCGCAAAACTGGTCATTGTTGGAAAAGTAGTGATAACGTCAGTTTGAACCACAGTGCATTTACAAAGCTAAACAGGGAAGCACGCACAATAACTCCCCAGTTTGTATAATCTGCTGCTAAAGGGGAACAAGAATCAAACCACCACCAAATTCATTCGAATTTTAGAAATGGCTGTATGCCACAGGTGTATACAATTTAAAGTTTTTTTAGCTGTTGAGTGAATTTCCGCTCTTAGGTGGTTGATTTACATACAACTAAAATTTCTTATCACACCTTTGGAAGAACAGTATAGTCTATATTGTCTACCTCATAAATGTGAGTATCAGACCAATTTATCTTGCAAGGTCCCCTTACTGCTATGCAAGATTGCCACAATTAGGGGTAATCAGCCCAGTAGGAAATCGGTTTCTAGGCATGGGCCAGATTGTAAGTATATACTACATATATTTTATTGCCAGTACAGAAGAACTGACGTTTTGAAACATGCTTTGTACTTAATCTAGTGTGCTTATGCATCTGAATGACTGTTAAACTCTGAATATGAAAGCTTAGCCCTGTTCTAATGTATGTGGTGCTATGTTCGGGAATGCTTATCCATACCAGTACATATGAGATAGAAACAACATTCTTCTATTTACAACAGTAGCTGTAGCCTCATTAAGACAACAATGAAATTATCAGTATGGACTATGAACATTTCCTAGTTACACATTTCTGTAGTGGCATCTACTTTGACTGTGGCTCACTGGAATCTGCTACTGAGACAGACTTACCACCATAGTGAAACAGAGTACTTTTTAACAGGAGCACTTCCCAGTCTAGGACAGGAAGTCAACATTCTGTACTGTTAAAGTACAGGGGAAGAGCTAATACCAACATTCTACTATAAAAGCCACCACGTCATGTGATTAATTAAAAACAAACAAACCAACCACACACTGAACTGCTTCCCACAACGTTAGAGATTCCCTTGGAAAGAATACTAGAAAAGCATCAAGATCTACTGAATCTACCACTGAGCCCAACAGCCATTTTCTCAGGTATTAAAACTAAGGTTTGTGTTACATTTACTTTTGTTTTAAAAATAACTGTAAGCAAGGCTGTTTTTTCCAGTGACCGTTACTGTTACCGGTTTTGAAACGGACAGAAACCCAACCACCTGCAGTGACTGATAAAAGGTACATACTACTGATCTAAGGTGTTGATGCTAGTGTTCTCCTTCCTTAACTCTCACCTTTTAAAGTGGAATAGAAAAAGACTGAATCTTTCCAAACACTAGTTTTTCATATGTCAAACTGCAATGGCTAACCAAAGAGATATTAAGATGGAGGGCTCAGAAGTCCTACAGCTAAGGCACATATTTAAGCTATAAGAAGCTCGAGGACCTCAAAATAGTCCTGCACACAAGACTGCAATTGTCTAGGTGTTCCTCCTCCCCCAACCCCATTTGGATTCAGAAACCACTCGGACCTCAGACCTTTTTCAGCCATTTTCTGTGTTACATCAACATAGCAGATCACAAGTCTCTGCAAAACGTAGTTTGTTGTGTTTTGCACAAGTTCTTCAAAGGGCTCAGTTCCCATAATTTCCTTCCCCACTTAATGCAACAGGCTAACAACAACAACAAGTAGAAGTGAAATCTCAGTTTATTTTAAAGGTAATCATCAGTAGGTCTTTGAGGCACCCTGAGCAGTCAGGAGAAAAATCTATTAATTCTGCTTATATCATAATTTGGAATTAAACTGTTTCGATTACCATCTGAGACTTTTTAGAGCAAGAGACAATTCTGGATATTAGGCCATCCAGAATTCCACCAGAAGTAGAACATGTTAATGGTCCATAAGCTAACTGGTGCATATTATCTCTTTTCCACATCACTCAGGGACAGTACCCTCTGGAGCAATTTTTGGTTTTGCCCATCACAAGCGAGCTACTAGAATGCATTTCTGACTGTGTTGCTGTAAAATGACTACAGTTAAAAACCAAAAAACAACAACAAAAAACTCACAGTATGATGGACACCTCCTACCATAGTTCTTCAAGATAGGGAATTCTTCAGTAACCGCTTCAGTTTCTCTGTCTTTACTGAAATTTGCAGCTCATGTCCATTGCTATGAATCTTTGCATAGACACTGTAATAGATTCTGGTAGTGACGGTAAGCCTACACTTTCCTTCACAGCTCATTAAACCAATGAAACATTTTTACCTCTCCCTTGCCTGTCATGACATACCATACCTTGTGGCAGCTGTCTCAATCTTAACAAAGCCTATTTCTATACCTTATAACACCCTATTTTCATTTCCTAGACCTGTTATTGCATGAAACAGAATCTCTTTCTTTAGAGTTAGTCTAGAAGCTCTGGTTCTTCCCAAAACTTCTCACAATTCCTAGTCAAACATTTCTACTGTCTTCCCTATGTCAAAATATCAGACCTTGCTATAACCTCTTCTGTTAAACATTACCTGCATTTCCCTGCTAAGTTTATCATGCACTACATATGATCTAAATGGCTCTCAAAAGAATCGGTGTTGATACATAAGATATGCTGCACACACAGATGCGGTCTCAACTTTCTTCAGGCAACCGCCTAATTCTACTGACACATCAAGCCATAGAAAAATGTTTGTCATCAGTCATCTTTTCATGGGGTTTTCCCTTTACTGGCAGGCACAATTCTTTTTTCTTTTTTTTTCCCCTTAAGATTTTTAATACCAACAAGTTTAATGAAGTTTTGTATTTTTTCCCCACACTTTTTAATGATCAATAAGTACACCCATCCTGTTAATACTTTCACTCATTTCATGTTTCATATGAAATTATCAAGCTTTTTTTGGTTAAGTGTAAACTGTCCTTAAAATGTAATTTTCAGGACAATCTGGCTTTTCATCTCTATCTTGTATTTTAATGAAAGTTTTCCTGTTTACTCAGACTTTGCCTCAAACAGTTCGGTTCCCTCTCCCTCCAAAGAAAATGCTCCTTTAACAAGAACATGAGCTGAAACTTAATAACATATAATACATTTAAATTTACATCATTTCCTTGAAGGGCGTAAGATTATTATATAAGCACTCAAACCAAAACTTTACACTCTTCCAGAGCTTTTCTTTTTGTGCTAGTATCACTGCTTCTGGCACCACATTGCCTTTTACACTTGTCCAAATAACACACATTTCACTGTTTCAGGTAGATAGTATTTGCTTCTAGCATTGCATTGTCCTGGGCAATATCCTTGGTACCATCATCATGTTTATATAAATTTTGTTGATGTTTGAAAAAAGGATAACAGCTATTGCTGGACACTTGAACTTCTAGTGTTTTTCCACCATCCGTTGCTGCAATAAATACTTTTTTATTTTTCAGTTAGGGAGAAAGGAGGTTGAGAGAGTTGACATTTCTCTGTTCTTCTTTCTAACCCTCTTTCCTCTAGCACCTTAGTTTTTCCTGTGTATTCTTTAGTATTAGTGTGATTTCTATCCACACTACAAATTAAAGCCTACACTGCAAGAGCATCTTTCATGGCACAATTCTAATTACTCTGTCAGGGTTAGTTTGGGGTTTTCCAACACTAACTGTTTTGTCCAGATATCGGATCTCTTCTCTCCTCAAAACTGCAAGTTTGTAATAGCTTTTAGCCTTAACTCAATTTTTCCCATGCTTCTGTGTGTTTTTTTTGTTTTTTTTTGTTTTTTTTTTTTTTACACTCTACTTAAAAACACACTGCTCGTCTGTTTCATGGATGGACTTCAGAACACATCAAACATTTTAACACAGTGGTCTGATAAGGCTGACTGTACACAGTTTGCCTAAAAGAAACAGTATTTGAAAAACATCAAGCGCCTCAGAAAAAAACATTGTCAAGATAAGGCTACCTTCTAACTGCCTCCATTTTCACTACCATTTGTTGATAGCAGATACATAGAGAAATCAGAGGTAACTTCAACTGAATGTCTGACAGAAACCCACTTTGTTAGGGCCCAAGCTCTAACACCACAAGCATGTAAAATGAACTTTATTTGCATAATATGGCAACTGCTTCTGATTCTTCTAGAAGAATCCTAAAGCTATAATTCTCAAACTACCAGTGTTAGTAAAGGCATAATTAAACTAAATCAGAAACACTAGCATGTACTCAGAGTATTACTTATTCTTTGTAAATTAAACCAAACAGAATATTAATATAATACTCAAAGCATAGATACTTAGCCAGAGGAAGTATAAAGAGACAAAAATGAATGCATCTGCAAATTTTAGTTTCAGTGACTAAATAAAAATTCAAAGAATATAAAAACATGACCACTCTAAAGCTGGCTTAGACCAACAAAAAGCGTGATTATCCTAAAACACACCAAAGATGGCTTAACATATATTGTTAGTGCCAAAGCTACACCCTGAAACTTCATTTGAACATAAAATTTCAATGCAGTGACCAATTGCTGCACAAAAGTCAAATTACTTCCATAAATTTATTTTAAAATGGCCATAATTGACACTGGCACAAGCAGATCATATCTATATCAATTTTTATATCCAAGTAATTTTAAAATGTAAGTGCAACTAAGCTTCTAGTGTCAAACATGCTTTTAGAAATATACAAAATGTTTTTCATAATGGATTCTAAAAGAAATTGTTTTTTAAATGCACAGAAGTAGTTGTAACTTGGAATGCTGTCTAGAGTTCACTCTCCAAAGAGCAACAGCTCTCTACATTTGAGTGACGTTAGTGCTCTACCACAGCTTGCTAGTGCATCATGTTAAAAAAGATCCCATAACTTCATTTTTTGCAAGCCATAAGCAAAACTGGTTATTAACCATCAAAAACAGACAAAGCAAACCAAAAGACACCATTTCAGCAGAATTCTAACCCAATATATATATATTTTTTTGGACAAATGCTTTCACAATCTTATGTTTAACCCCTTTCCCTGATGTCAGAATAAGTTTCATACATATAATGAACAGCAATACAGAAACACATTTCCAAAGCTTATTTCAGACTGCAATTTAAAATCATATATACTCAGACAGATCTGCAATCTTTGCAAATGACTTAATTTTATTTTTGGGATATGAGGTACTGCACAAGAGTGTCACTGCACAAAGCTATTAGTCAGAGCTAGAACAATTGGGACTCACACCCTTCCCATTGTTTTGAAATGCAAACATAAGTCACTTGGAACTTCAAGTAAGAAATGCGGTGTATTTGTTATACAACAATTGTGTACATGTTAGAATAACAGAATAGTCCTAATCTGCCAGATTTTTCAAATAAATATATACTTACAGTAAAAAAAAAAAAAACTTACTCCTTCTCCTTTTAAAAAGCATTATCCTCCTCTCTCCCTTTAATAATAAATAGAACTGTATCATCATGTTTTCAAACAAAATTAGTACCTTGCTATTTAGCAACTATTCTCACACTGGAGTGAGTAATAACTAGTCTACATATAAAAACTCATCAGGTAAACTGATTCTGAAGAAGTTGTAAACAACTTGCATTATTTTGACATTCTTAAGAATTTTACAAATGACCCAAGGGGATTTGTCAACAAACCAAGTCCATTAACACTATCAATTAGTTGAACCGCATATCACAATGTCTGGATGATGGTGTGCACTTCCGCCATGCAAATTTTGAATGTTTAAGATTAGCTACTGCTGATTTTGACTTTACGAACTGTGTCACTCAACAGTTTTCAATATTCAAAAATATAGTTTCAAAAGGATTAACATGTACAGTTAACATTTGTGAAAAAACAAAAATACAAAGCCAAACCCCAAAACTTAAGTTTTAAAAGCACATTCTTCTGCTTTGTAAGTTTAAGAGCTTCCCACACTCACTGTTTTCAATGCTTTCAGTCAAGATTCCTCTAATGACTAGCAGTTGACCCAAAATTTAACTCAAAAGGGAAAATGCATTACGCATCAAACTCTTCAGGCAAGCTATCATATTAGCAACATTCTAAAACACATCAATGTATTTCACCAGATCACCTGCCCCGATGAACACCGGGGGGAAACCCTAAGCATCCTAACTCAGGGGCGCTGGCTTTATTTGTGCATTCCATATTAAAACATTAATTTTAAAACCACATTCAACTATTACGTATAAATAAAACATATTACAGATAATATACTCAACAACTCTTTTCCTTTCTTGCTCTTCGGGGACAGAGGAGGCAGGTATTCTCACCACGCACTATTTAACAGGGTCGCTGTTGGCACAGGGCTCCATCTAGCGGTTAGCGATAATGAATACCTATGATAAAACGTCGTCGGGAAAAAAAAAAATTCTCAACAGCTTGAGACTCTCAACCATGTTTAGCATGAGATCATGCTACAGAACAGGGTCCACAGCACAAGGCAGAAGCAGCGCTACTACTACTACACAGAAGCTCCCATAGTTACTTAAAGTAGTTTTAAACAAGCTTACTACAGTCACTGTGTAGCAACAGCTAAGAAAGCAGTGCCCACACAGCTAGCAACCACATATAGATAATAAGGGCCAACTGAATGGCCCACCAGACACCCCAATTCTGTTCTGTAAGACATGTCTCACAAGGTCAGCGGCTAACTTACAGACTTGGCACAAGGTAAGACATGGTGTAGGAAAAGGACAGCGAGCTCCACAACTCTTTAAAATCTCCCCCCTCCCCTCTGCCAATCAACATCAAATTTAAGCCAGCTAAGCAGAGCTTACTATACGAGGCAGAGGAACAATGAGGTCAGGGCAATGGAATCATGGAAATACTTAACACCCCTTGCTCTACCTGTACATCTGGCTGCAGGAAAAGATGAGAGAAATTTAAGCAGGAACACTTGGAAAGAACCAGCAGACAGTTGCAGTAAGAAAGCAGGAAGGGAATGGGGAGTAACAGAGCACAGGCACTACAGAATATCCTCTAAAGCTGTGGAGGCAAAACCGGAGAACAAGGATACCAGGGAGCTCGCTCTGTTCCACTTGTGGCCCAGTTAATCCAACCTTTTCCCAATTTTGCTTGTCCTCTTAAAACGCTAGCTGAAGAGATAAGCGGACAAGTATCCTACAGTGAACTGAGGTGGAACATAGGAGAGCTGCATAACATTACAGAGTAAGAACAAAATGCTTCCCCACCACCACCCTTAAGACTTGAGGGAAAAGCAAAATCTAATGGTTATAGTTGGCCTTTTTATTTCCTAAATTTTAAATCAAGCTATATTTTAAAGTACAGCTGAAAATAACTATAGGATTGCTGATGTCTCTTTAAGGAACACTGACATCAGTACAGGCTATACTTAACAAGGATATAGGTGTGGAACTACATCCTTTTTCATCATATGTAGTCAGGTGCAAAGAGAAAAGCTTAACTTCAAGATTCCTGTGGTCTAATAAAAATAAATATCATTGCAAACAGAGCCAAGAGTGTAGATTTAATAAATGCTGTTTGTTTTTCTTTAGATACAGATCACGTGAACTGAGATATTTAACTAATTCAAGATGCATTTTTATCCTATCTTAAACTGTTGACAATATCAGCAGGCTCATGTTATCCTGATAAATAGCAAAAAATAATAAATAACAGAAAAAAGTCAATTAACATGTTTGAAAATAGATTAAAATTATCTAAATACTCAATTGTTCTCCTTTAATGACACTAGAAAATTGAATGGCTATTACCTGTATCACTCATCTAATAGTATTGGTAATAAAGGAAATTAACATCAGAAAATATTTTTATGGCTCTGTCAGGGAGATTATTTCACTAGCCTTTAAACTACTCTTTGTAAAGTATATTTCAACTGCTGTTCAACTAAAACTGTACAATTTTACTAGCACGCTCTCATCTGCCCAGTGGATATAAGCTATGTATGCACTATTTTTACACCGTTTTAAGTAGATAGAATTTTTTTAGTTTCTAGATGACATACAGGGAGCACTGAGATTCTGGTTTATGTTCCATGATCAACTAAAGGTCTAATTCAAATCCCTACAAAGTCAGTCTTTCACATTCAGAATTTGAAGGATATCTTTTATATAAAGTCCATATTGGCAGCTGGTGCTTTGTGTTCTATTTGTACAAATAACTCCTTACCCCATCATAAACAAAAAGGAAAAGCAAGCATCGCAAAATTATGTCATAAGAAAACAGAACTTTTTTTTAAACAGAAAAAAATCAATGCCTGACAAAATTTGTCTAAACTTCCAACAAATGTTTTAGAATTATGCTTTTCATATTGGAAACCTCAAAAGACAGTAGCACTTGGAGGTGCTTTCAATCTACACTCTACCCTATATCATTCAGGGATAAACAGTGAAAATAGAACAATCAAATGCTTATGCTTTCTAAAGGCACTGTATGCCAGGCCTTCCAGGTTATAAGACATACTGAAGAACAAAGGAAAACTTCTATTTGGTTTTCCTACTGCTGGCCAAGACAGTGAAGAAAACAGCTGTTCCTACTGCCAACCAGAATAATCTTCCTTTGATGCCATGGATTAGCAGGTAAATTTTTCTTCAATCTCCTTGAAGACAAAACGTGGAGCGACACAACTGCTCCCTGCTTAGAAAACAATGGTGAGAAACAAGTAAGTCTTGCTACCTCAATAGTTAAAAGGGAAGGAATCAAATGGTCTTTGAGAGAGAGAACGGCAAGTCAAGGCCACACAAAACAGTGTTTCTGGCAACCAGTACCTTAATTCTGCTCCTGTAGTTCAACTGAGTAAGTTTCCAGCCATAATTATTACTATTTCTTTGTGATACAAAACAGAGAAAAAATGCTGTGATTTATCTTCTCTGTAGGTAAAAGAGGGTTCTTCTTTTCCCTTTTTTCACTACAAAGAAAGTGATGGTGGTGTTTTATCTGAACTAGGAATGTATCCAAAATAAAAAGCTAGAATGCCAGTTAGTTAGTATTACTTTTAGAGGTCGCTTTTTTTAGGCCTCTAGTCACTTTAAAATCTGCAATATTTGCATTATTTTAAAAGTCAGCAAAAAACTTACAACATATCTTAGAAGTTTTGCTGGAAGCCTTATAGTGCCTTTTCCTTCATTATACAGAAGATACCAAAGAACAAATTGCTCATATAGTGCTTGCATTGAGCTCTTCTGATAAGGGAAGCCATGTCCTAATATTCTGATGCAACAGAAGATTGCCTCTGTGTGTGTACTTGTACATATACATACAACAATACATACAACCACACCAGATAAGCATGATGAAAAACATTTGTTTCTCATGCTTCTATCTAAAACCCATATAACCTAGTTAACACATGCTTACTACTGAGCACCTAATGCTGCAAAATCCAATAAAACCTTAAATTTCTAGTTACTTGAATTTGAATCACAAGGATACCACATCTTATAAAACAGAATCCTAAAACAAGTCCAACTAATTCAAAGAATTCAGAAATTCAGAACTTGAGAAAAGATGAATTTTGCCTTTGTAAAAGCAATACTAATAACTTGATTATAGTTACTTAAATTATATACATCCTGCAGCAAGTAGGAGTGACAATATCTAGATGGGATATGGCATTATGATATGTATCTTCATTGCGTTTCACCATCTAACCTCTCTCAGAGGTCACACAACTAGCTGTTCATTTTAAAATATCTATCATTTTATATAGTATTTACGCCCACAAGTAAATACCACCATTGAGAGAAACCAAATATTTTAAAAATTCAGTAAAAATACTTTCCTTTTATATCACTCTTCCCAATGGTATTGAAATAGGCAGTAGAATGTCTTAGAATAATTTTCTGATTATTCTCAGCGTTCTCATTGTCTAATTACACTCATCCAGAAACAACATTTTTTCCTGCTAAATAAGCCTATCTTTTTGCCAGTCAATTAAGCTTCTAAACATTAAGTTAAATGCATAGGGAAAACAATTAACAATACCAGTATAAACTAGAGTTTTACTTCCTATCATATGTAACATTAAAGCAGCAAGAATGGTTCAATTTTCTCATCTGCTGACAAATTAGAACAAGAAAAGGGAAGGGGATCAAATATATATTTGGAAACAGAGTACTGAAAGAAATCTAAAGCAGAGCTCATTACTCCGAAAGTAAACAAGCCAAGGACATCTAAAACAAAAATTAAGAATCAGAATACAAATATTTATACATGTATTTAAGTTCATGCATTTAAAATGGAAACAAGGGACAATAATTTAAGCTGTGCATATGCTCTGCAACAGAAGTATTTTAATACTTTTGATTTCCATGCATACCAACAAACACGATTCAGAAAGCTTTATACCTTTTCATCAAGCCAATTTAAGCTTAGTACCCCTTGTCAAACTGACTGAAATACTTGCTCTGGTATAATATAATTTAATTCTCACACAAACATACATATTTACACACACAAACATATACAACCATGATACTTTTTCAGCATTAAATATACTCTTTAAAAGTGGACATTCATAAGCCAAGGTACAAGTTAAAATAAATTACTAGACCTGTGTATTTTTAGAAGACTACTAAAAATTCAGTCTGTTTGCTTCAAGTACATCAGTCTTTGATCCCCCATTAAATTCTCTCACAACAGAGCATAAGATAGCATTTTCAGAGCATTCTGAAAGGAACTGCCACCCCCTTCTTCCAAAGAACTGATCAATAACAAAACATTTTAATCCTTCTTTATTCTAACACTACATTACTGAAGCAGATCAGATTTTTCACTTAACATTTACATTAGAGCATGGATAGCTGGAATATTACTATTTAAATGAATATATAACTCAAAGATCAAATTCTGTCTTCAACAGATTTACATAAAAAGACAAAAAGGGTAACATTTGTCTACCAGCATGTTACATGGATCTCCTCAACTCAATTTATTATGGATTTCATAGTGCAAAAATTAGTGCCCTCCAGGAACTGAACTCATTACCAATTACTTCTTCCAAACCTACAGCGTAATCCCATGTTGCTTCAACTGATGAAAGTTCTGCCATTCACTTGAAGACAAGCTGGACCTGTCCCCAGTTTGCTATTCAGGAGACCATAAATCGGTATCATAGATGCTGCTTGACTTCTTTCCAATAAGGGGGGGGAAAAAAAAAAGAATCGTTCTCAAGTATTTTATTCCCTGCTAAAACTGAGAGCAACATTTTTATGATAATTGTAACTATACACAAACCACCATCAGAATTAGATGTCTTTTTCCAACATGAACTTTTGGAATAAATTTCCACAACAAAAATGGCAAACACTGATTCTGGTGGTATTCTGCCTGCCTTTTTCTTTTAAACTGTAAATTAAAAAAAAAAAAAAGAGAGAGAGACAGACAGATAAATATCATGACCTGTACCCTGAAAGCAATGCCCTAACAAGCAGCTATTACTTACGTATCAGTAGAGGACTCCCTTCTCTTTGTGACAGGGAAGCCTAACAGGTTGACATATATCAAAGTGTCAGCTGCATCCCTGATTCTGAGTGGATTTCCTTCATTTTTAAGGAGTAAAAGTTTAAATACTGAAGGGTAAGTACAGAAATGAGCTGACAAGTCTCAAAACAATGTATAGGACTACTTTCTTTTAAAAGTTGCCTCTACCTGAAAAGGCATAATTACTTGTCTACAGGGTGACTTGTTTTCATTTTTGACATTATGTTACAGAAACATTGCCTGGCCATCTGCCTCACACAAATGAGGGAAGTCAGGTGTTGGATCTTCTCATGGGTTTAGGCCACATGGCCATGGACACTGCTCAGTCACTCATCCCCTCCCCTACTACATAACCCACAGAAGCATCCCATGCCCAACTCACAGCAAGCATACAGATATCCTCTCACTGGTCACCTGATCCAATAGACTCCTTTTCATATGCCTGTACTAGAAGAGCACTGGCAAACAAACAAACAAAAAACCCCAAGCTACACAAGTGTTCTGGTGGTCAATATAAAGCCTGGCTGTCACAATAATGAACTGAACCACAGAGATTTAACTTCTCTGGAAAGCAAGAAATAAATGAGACAGTATCTTTGATGAGGCTCAGTCAGTTATAATGGTGCACAATAAATAAGACAATAAATTTTCACAGGTAGTTGATGTTCAGCAACATACAGAGGAAAGTCTTAAACAACGCAGACTGCATTGTGACATATCTCTTGGCATTCTATTTAAGTGGTCATGTTTCTATTACTCGTACTTGGGACAGAAAAGTAGTACCCGCAAGACAAATGAGGTAAATCCAAACAAACAGAGAAAGAAGCCTTATTAGTTATCATGTGAAAACTGGGGACAGAATTTTTTTTTAAATCTCATCTGCTGCCCACTACTATGGAAGAGAGTAGTTTGTATTACAAACTGTAATGGGAAACAAGAAATAAAGAACTTACTACAATCACAACCCTATCACCACTAATAACTACACAAAGGGTGTATATAAGATCTACAATAAGGAATCCTTTATTAAATATGAGAGTATATAATTTTCCTGACTATGAGATTTACTAGTTGTTGGTTTTTTTCTCTCTCTCTCTTTTTTTTTTTTTTTTTTTTTTTTTGAGTCCTGTCAGTCTGGACATTTAGAAGAAAAGTAGCCAAAACATCTAATATTAGCCAAGAAGTGTGCTGGAGAGAAAATGGATACTCTGCTATCACATATTCTCTTCACAGGCAGATTTACCAGAGACAGGCAGATTACAGCTGGCTCAGAACTTCTAATAGTGCTATCACTCCTAGTGATGGGAAGCAGCAGTGATTGCATAGCTTTACAACTCCCTCACCCACCAAAAACCCACAGCAGCTGCCCTACTTTCTGAAATCCTGTACCTATTTTTTACCTCCCAGCCCCTCCCTTCACTTTCCATATTGCAACTAGACCTGCAGTGACTTCTCCTTAGCTGAAAGGGTAAGACAAGTTTTTCACTTTCAGGAGACTGAAATCAGTGCTGATCCCTGCACCAGTGAAGCGCAGAGGAGTTCCTAACCATCGAGCCTGTGCTATCTCACTTGTGTATACAGTTCAATCTCACCCATCTGTTTAAACAACCGAAGGACCTTGTTGTGAAACACTGAATTTTGCATATTTCAATAAAATGAAGAAAGCAAAAAAAAAAGCAGGACTACCACATAACACAAGATTTTAACAGTTACGGCTTAGTTTTAACTCTTTCAAAACTTCACAAAATATTAAAGTTAGTGCCACAGTATATTTACAGAAATGGAGTGTAAGGATGATGACTTCAGACTGAACCAGTTTTATCTTCCCAGTGACCAAGAACAGATGCTCAAGGACAGATGGATACAAATACAAGGCAAGTATAGCACAGTATTCCCCTGATATATTCTCACAACCTCCAGAATTTGCAAATCTGAAATCTGCTGAGCCAGCAATGGCACCTCCACGGTTAACTGATTTGTCTTCCATGACTGAACCATAGTAACTTAAGACTACTCTAATAGAACTCTGCTGTTAAAGCCTTCCTGACATATAAAAAAAAAGCCCAGCTGCTGGTAGATGCTCACAGTTCCCAAATTAAGGGTCAGAAAATTTCTACAGTACGTAGCTCGAGCCACCTCAAACCCTTGAAGTTGGATCTAGTTCCCCCCAGTCACTGTTGCTCTATAAGCGTCTGAACTGTATGCTCAGATAAAAGACATGCCTGTACCCACACTGAGTGTATGTTTCTCCTCTAAACCACTCATACGAGAAAATGTGTTTTTGTTCTCACACACATTTAGCATACACAGACTAAGACTACATATAGTCCTTTTCAACACCATCAAAAATCAGGTAAGTATGAAACTTGCCTATATTAGAAGCTGAGGTATAAAATTCATTGGGGCTTCTTAACCTTTTTTAAATCAAAAAGGCTCAGAAGAGCAGAGATTCCAGACTTCATTTTGGTAGCTTTTTTGTGGTTCTAAAAATTATTCTGAGTACCCCCTCACACAGCCTATTTAACCTGACTTTAAAGATCCAACACTGATCTCCTAAATTTGTTCGGGAAAGGTTTCATTTCAGGTTCTCCAGATAAGGTTATCAGCGCTGCTCTTCCTCCCCAGAAGAGCTTGCCTTATTTCTCACCTCCTCAGTGAAGTTACAGCATTGCATGAAAACTTCAAACCGTAGGCTTTTGCATATGCAACCTGCTGCTTTATTTTTCGAGTTATTAAGTAGTACGTATGGGCAGGCGAAGAATGCTCCCCGGGAACCTGGGTACGGAGCCCCGTGCCGAGGGGGCAGGTAACGACACCGCAGCCTCCCTGCGCTGCCTCGCCGAGGGGCTGCTCCGGGGCGCTCGCGGAGCTCCTTCAGCGCCCATACAGCCGTGAACGGCCGCGCCGCCCGTTACAGCAACGGCCGCGCAGACCACGCGCCCTGCGCGCGCAGCCCCGGAGCCGGCACGGGCTGCTCACGCGCAGCGAGGCGCTGAGGGCGGGGGCCCTCCGCAGGCGTCGTCTGCACAGCGCGCGGGACAGGCGGCGCGGCCCCCACCCGGCGCCGGGGACGGGGACAAGCTCAAACCCGAGCGCCGCGGGACAGCCACAGCCACAGCCACAGCCACAGCCACAGCCACAGCCACAGCCACAGCCACGGCCTCGCCTCGCCCCACCGGGCCGCGGCCGCTGAGGGAAGCGCCCCGCCAGCCCGTTACCTGCGCGCTCCTCCCCCGCGGGCCCGCTCCGGGCGTGCGGGCGGCGCCGCGCCGCTGCCTCCACAACAAAGCCCGCGAGCGGGCGGGCCTGGGCCAGGGCGGAGGAGGCGGGCGCACCGCCCCTGGGCGCGCGCAGCGGCGGAAAAGAGCCGGCGGCGGGGCCGCGGCCGAGGGCGGGGCGGCGCGGGCTGGCTGGCTCGGAACTCGCTCGGGGCTCGCTCGGCCCGCGCAGGGGGCGGCACCGCGGCCCAGCAGGCTGCGCCGGGGGCGACGTACCCTCGCGAGGCCCAGGCGGGCAGCGCCGAGCAAGGAGGGAGGGACAGGCCCTGCGGGCTGCTCGGGTGCCGGGGGGCCGTCCTGCAAGGGCAGGGAGCCTGCTGCACGCCCCACTGGAACAGGTCACGGGCCCGAAGGCCCTCCTGTGTGCGTTCCCCATGCGCAGGGAAGAGTTCTCCCTGTGGAAGGTTAGTGCTGGCGTACTGCCCAGGCTGGCCAGAAACGGAATTCCCTACTGATGCATTTAGTAAGTGCAAAGGGAGTGAAAAATACTGCCAAAACAATGCTATTAAAGGAGTGGTCCACGCATATTGGTTTGGGAAGAGGCCGTGTCGAGATGGTAGTAAGCCTGGAAGTGCTTTAGGGAATTTGCACAGTGCGAACACTGGCCTTTTGCGGGGAGTGGGGAAGGATGTGTGGAGAAAAGAGTGATGTGCAACACATAAAAGAGACTTTCAGCATGAGAATTTAATTTTGTTGCTGTGAATAGATTTGGGATATGAATACTGTGAGTTATACTTCATAGCTTCCTAACCATAGTAAAGAGCTTATCTCTTAAGGAGCAGATGTTATGCTATTTTGTACACACATCTCTACATAAATTCCATGCACTTTGAATATTATTTTAGATTATGCTGTTAGTTTTTTTAACATAAACATTCATTTTGTTGCAGTAACACCTTTTGTGGAAAACAAATCTAACCAACCAGAATTCCTTCACCATATGATCATTTCCAAATTCTCTTTACTGTTAAACTGCTGCTGCAAGTCCACCTTAATTCTAGATTTTCTATTTGTATCAAAGGCAATATTGCACAGTGAGACCTACATCTCTGAAACAAAAAAGTATTGATGTTGCAGCATCTGCTTTTTGATGGTACAGAACGCTAGAGACTTGATGATACTGCTATATTTATTGAGCAGCAGTCTCAAAGAGCAAAACCAAGGGAACTAATGCAAATGTTAATGAAACATTGAAGTTGAGATTTTAATTACTTAAAGGTCAGCACATTCAAAGTTTATTAGTTTAAGGGAGTCACTCTGTATTCCCACATCTCTACACTGCTTTTATATATATCAAGGATTTCAAGTTACTGTTTATTTGCTGATGCGTGCAAAGCATTCAAATTATACCTGAATGTTAATTTTTTTTGCAATTACAATCTCAGTATTTTAACAATTTGTCAACAATTTTGCATATAATATTGTCTGTGTTCCCATACGTTACAGTAGCAATAAAAACTTTTATGTTTCTTTTAAATAATCAATGGCTACATTTTCTTTCAGCCTTGGAATCTCTATTCAGTTAGCAGAATTTGTTGCTAAACTATCACAAAAGACACTTTGCAAACTGACATTTCAAAATGGTATTGTGACTTCATGAAAAAGCTTTTCTAAAAATGTTTTATCAAGTCTTGACTTTCAAGTACTAAGTCACCTGCAGTTTGTTCTCAAAACAGGAAAATGTGTTTGGAAAGGTTTGACAAATGATTCCCAGAAAAAAAGAAGGCCTGCTTGGGGGATGAGAACACTGTAGTTTCAAAACTTTATGCACAAAACTCACTTTTAGCCTCTTGAATGACTTTTCTTTCTCAAAATGCTCATCTAAAAATCATTGCTTTTTGTCTGTAGAAAATAAGGTTCTTTGGCGGTGAATGAGCTGGACAGTTAAATGAGATTAATTTTGTTTCTAATAGGTTTTCATTGTTTTGCTTAATTTCCTTCCAGCTTCTATCTCTCAGCCTAACAAGGACCTCTTTATTTCTTTCCATCCAATCTGGAGAGTTGTGATTTGAGAAGGCTCTCTTATACAACAGTATCCAAAACAAGTTTTCTTTGGCTGCACTGCATTCCACCTTTATGAAATAAATAATGGCATTTTAATCCCAGTTAATTTAGGTAATTTGCATCTTCCCTTTAATAGTAGTTTTTGAGTACTTCTACTTTCTTCACAGTGGATTTCTCCTCAATTTTTTCCCCTTTATTGGAGGAAAAGAAGTGGTATTATTAGATTAAATGCAGATTTCTCTTGTACCTTATAGGTACCTTTCCAGGAAGGGTGGATGAGGGAAAACAGTAGGTATTTTCTCTAACTCTGCTATACTACCTCTACTCCTACTGTCAGGATCACAAAATCCTGATTATAGCAAAATGCCCATGGTTTCACTATGCCTAAGATTTTGCCTTAAAGTCACTGCCTCCAAGAACATCTCCAAATGGACACCTGGAAGCCCTGCTCTTACTACCATGGAGCAGACTGCAGATAAATAACTATCAGACACAGAAAAGAGCACATAAACATACTGATTGGGCATAAAAACAGATCTAACTTAATGTGATTCATAAGGACTGGGTAAAGAACTTTGTACTAACATTTGTCTTTGGTAACTGTTTTGCAAGAAAACGTAGATGCACCTAGTTACAAATTATCTATGCTATTACATGAGTTTAGCATAAATTGATGTCCTGGTTGTATGGACACAGCAGTCTTTTTTCAGGATAGATGAGGTTCAGGAAAGAGAAGATAAAAAATAAGGATGGCAAAATCACCTTTGTTTTCCTTCCCTTTTGAAAAGCTTCCGGCAAATCTAGCCTCCTAGCTCTATTTCAAGATGCCCAAAATCACAGCCGGTATTCAGCATCACTTTGAAGATAATATGAAGGATTTCTAGTTCAGAATGAATATCCTTGTCTCTGTTAACACAGTAGGACTGACTGTCTAGCAAGAGGAAAAAAAAACTTAAATCCAGAATTATCCATGTGACCAATCAAACAGTGTTGTACCTTATTCAAGAGCCATTTCATTAAATCCACCTTAACTCTAATAAGCATGTCCTTGAGATCAACAGTAGCTGTTTTCTCCCCAGAACCAATGCTGTCAAGGTTGTACATAAGTAAAAAGACTATGTCTGTACTAGCAAAGGCCTAGAACAGGCCTTTGCCTGTTCTCTGGCCCTGAGAATAAGTGTCCTGGTGCGTTTTGCATCCATATGGTTAAACTGTCTTCCCCGTCAACAGAGTAGCCTCATTCCATACTGCCTTTGGGGAAAAGCCTTTGGCCCATGCTGTGGCCCTGGACTGTACCTGGGCATTTTCTGCAAAAGCATTTTGTTGACCTAGGCCAAAACAATGCCAGGGACCATCAACAGAGGGATTGATTGTGTCCCAGTGCTTGAGACCATGCCCTGGTACTGTTTAGTTTACTAAGATAAAGCCAATGGGTCTGCATAACACATGTAATATGCACTCTCCAAGCTCTGCTGAGAAGGACCTCATAGTCCTGGTGGACAACAAGTAGACCATGAGCCAGCAATGTGCCCTTGTGACCAAGAAGGCCAATGGTGTCCTGGGTTGCATTAGGAAGAGCATTGCCAGCAGGCCGAGGGAGGTAATCGTCACCCTGTACTCAGCCCTGGTAAGGCCACATCTGGACTACTGTGTCCAGTTTCAGGCTCTCCAATACAAGAGAGACATGGTGCTACTGGAGCAAGTTCAGTGAAGGACTACTAAGATGATTAAGGGACTGGAGCATCTCTCATATGAGGAAAGGCTGAGATGGTTGGGCCTGTTCAGCCTGGAGAAGACCGAGGGGGGATCTTATCAATGTGTATAAATATCTTAAGGGAAGGTGTACAGAGGATGGGGCCAGACTCTTCTCAGCAGTGCCCAGTGGTAGGATGAGAGGCAACGGGCATAAACTGAAACACACAAGTTCTGTCTGAACACAAGGAGAAACCTTTTTACTGTGAAGGTGACTGAGCACTGGGACAGGTTGCCCAGAGAGGTTGTGGAGTCTCCATCCTTGGAGATACTCAAAAGCCATCTGGACATGATCCTGAGCAACGTGCTCTAGGTGACCCTGCTTGAGCACGGGGGTTGGACTAGATGATCTCCAGAGGCCCCTTCCAGCCTCAACCCTTCTGATTCTGTGATGAAATACCTGGGTCCTTTAAACACTGAAGAACTGGTAACAAAGTCCAAAGATCTTAAAAGAACAGTATGCTTCAGAAAGAGCAGGTGAGCCCAGTGGCACCACCAGAAGTGGAGTCCCTGAGAATTTATGTGGGTGTTATCTGGGTCTTCGCCATGGTGGAAAGCAGGAGTGCCACAGAAGAAGTGGGTGCTGCATGACACGAGCCCAGAAAAGAGGCCCGAATGGCACACGCCTGAGGAGGCGACAGGCTTTCCCCCATCAGTTCACTGCCAGGCCCTGCCCCAAGAAGGGGGCTCCCGGGGCCTGCTCCCCCAACTCTCCCCAGCAGCAGCTGCCTCCCGGGGCAGGAGGCTGCGAGTTTCCCGGCTGGAAGCGATCGCGGCGCCCGTTCCTGCCGCCATCAGCCATAGCCGCGGGGCCCGACCCTGCCCGCGGGCCACAACGGCCGCTGCGCGGCAGCGCAGCCTCCGGCCGCGGGGCTCGGCCGCGCGCCCCCGCCCCCCCCGCGCGGCCCCGGCCCGGCGCAGATAACCGCGGCTCCCGCCCCCGCAGGCCCTTCTCCTCCCGCCCTGGGCGCTGCCGGCTCGGTGAAGATGGCTGGGAAGCGCGGCGGCTTCCTGCAGGAGGCCTCTCACCAAATCGTCGCGGGAGGCTCGGCGGGTAAGCGGGCGCCTTCCTCCCCCGAGCCCGCAGCGGCGGGGGGGCGGCTCGTCCCCGCCCCGGCGGCGCTGCCGGGCTTTGCCCGCCGCGCTGAGGCGCAGGAGCGGCGGCGCTCGGTCTCGCTCGGCGGCTCCTCCCCCGCCGGGCGGCGCGGGGCGGCTGGGCTCCCCGGGGCGGCCGGGGCAGGCGCCCCCCCCCCGGGCCCGGCGGCGCCGCGCCGGGCCAGGAACGTCCGTGGCGGCGCTGGGGCCCGGCGGGGGGGCGGCGGATCCGGGACGCGCGGGGCGTCTGGGCGGCCTCCGCCCTGCGGCCCCTCGGTGATAAGGGTGGGAGGCGGCTCCCGGAGCGGCTTTGGGGCCTGGTGATCGTCTCTCACAGCCGGCAGCTGCTCCTGTCCCTGCTGTGAATAGGAACCTGGTCCGCTGTCCCTTACCGCGTGCTCACTGTGACCCTGCGTTATCCTCCAGCGGGTGTTTATGGCGGCTGACAAACCTGGGTCCCTTTTTTGAAATGCTCTTACTGTAGCGCTTTTTCTTTGACGTTGCATCGAAGAGAAAATGAAAGGTGGTGTGCACAGCATGAAAGTGCAAAGTACTTTCTTACGGTTTTAGGAATATAGTGGTTACTAATTCCTTAAATTGCTTGTGCCGTAAGCTACAAGTGTCAAAATGTTACATGTTTACACAGCGATGAAAGTATTACTAGTTCATCTCTTTGGCTCTCGTTTAGGGAAATACTTGAAATATTTAGGTTAACAAACAGCGTTGGGAGTGAACTACTGCTCTTTCAGTGGGACTGTATGTGTCCTGTTAGCACTTGTAGTGCGTGGTTTTTGTTTGTTTGTTTTTAATTAAGTGTCTCTTTCTAGGTCAAAATGCTCTGTTTGCCATGATGGTGCTCTTGTAGGTCAAGCCTTGTTATATGCTTATTCTTTGCACCACAAGCTTTCATTTTGGGCACCTGCATAGCAACAGTCCCAACAAAATTCACCAATATATGGCAGTATAGTCAAATATGAGTAAAACAAAAGTATGGCAGTAAAATGCTGTTTAGATCACTGGTAACAGGTAACCAGCAATGGCCCGTTCTATGAAACTTGAGTGACATCTGAAGGACACTTTGCTTGCTTATGGGGTTGCGTTTCTTCATGTCTTCCCCAACTGGACTTTATGCCCCCTTCAGTAGAGTATATGAGATATTTACTGATTCTATAGAGAAGAGTTGGGGGGGGGGGGGAATGTAGCTATCCCATGCCTATAACTCTGAATATGTGCAGTAAGGTAATAGAACATATAGTAATGCTCAGGCCTGAATCATTTAATGCTAGGTGTGTCTGATTTGTGCTTTGCTTCAGGTCAGGGCCTCCAGTAGGATTGATTTGAAGTGTGAAAGTTAAAACTTTCTGACTTTGGTGTGGCTGCTCAGAATTTGGGTGGACAATCAGGTAAGTTCTTGAACTGTGGTCTGCTAAATTCTCCAAGCAGCAAAGGGAAGGGAGCAGGACAAATGCCTCTATTTTAATTAGGCATTTGCCTATGTACTGTTCCAAAGGCACTTGCTAAAGTGAGTCTCTGAAATGCATAAGCAGCAATGTTAGAAAAACAGAGGAAGTTTGGTATCAACTTTTTTTTAAAGCCTTTGAAATATATTTCAGTGACTTGCAATGTTCCAGTTTTCCATATGAATTCATAGGGAATAGTTATGTTTAACTTTGTTCAAATGATGAAGATTCAGTAATGATACTGCCCTTATGTAACATTCCTGTGTAATAGGCACAAGCAAAAGTCTCTTGTAGGCAGCAGTGCTATGTGGCCATGGCTGTGTATGTGAACTCCATTCCTCTAATTCTTTTTTGCCCACTAAATCTACTCCTGTGCTTTCCGGCTGCAAACACATTTGTGCATTTCCTTTTTTGCATGCTTATGACTTTACACATCTCTTTCTATTCAGCATTCTGCTTTGACATAGATGTCACAGCAGAAGCAGAGAGGTCTGCTGTCCTGGGCCTTCTAGTGTATTGCAGTGTACTACTTATGTAGCTCTTCTGTGGCCTTGGAAATCCTAGAAGCTTTCTTAGGTTCTGCTTGGTACCACTCTGCTCTCCTTAGGGGAGAAAGGAAAGGCTACTCTGTATTAGGAGTACCTGTTGAAGGTCATACCTGAAGATGCAAAACATCAAGATGTTTTGCAGGATAATAGATTTCTTTAGAGCTAAGGGCCTGTACCTCTGGTGATTCAGACTGATCAAATTCACTCTGTCTTTCCAGCCTCTGGAGGCAGCCCATGTCCTTTTACAGGCATTGCTCATTGTTCATGGAAATACAGACTGGCTGACACAGTGGAAAGAAAACTGTTGCTTGGATTAGGGAAAATAGCTTGAAAACTCTGTGCTTATGTGGTAGGCTAAATGTTGAGAGAATTCTCCTTTTAAGGAGAAAGCTGATGTGAACCTAACTCTTCATATTCTACTTAAACCTAGTGAGTCTAGTCCAGAGGTGTACCATTGCAAAGATGCTTGTGTACTTTTACTTACTTTCCTGTCAGGCATGTTCCTTAACTCTCTCAATACTCTGTCATGCTACCTATACTACAAGCTGATATTTAGTAGGAAAGTGGAAAAAAAAAATCAGTGTGGTGAAGTGATGAATGGATCTTTGAGAAGCTGATGAATGGCTGTTTGTATTTAAAAGTGGCATAAGCTGGTGTCTTTGGCAAAACTGATAGAAAAGCAACAAGATAGTCAAGAAAATGAACTGTACAGCAGAATGGAGTGTAATGAAGAGTCAAAAATATCATCTGCCTAAATAAAATGAGAGGTTATTTAGCATCTGCATTTCTGCTGTAAAAGGATCTGATAAGAGGTGATTCTGCTAGGTGGAGTGGAAAATGATTTGAGATAAGCCTCAACTGTCAGACAGGAAGAGAGGGATTTTTGAAGCTTTATGGAAGATGACAGGACTTGTTCATGGGCTTAAGGAGAGGGGCAAAGGAAAGAAAGAAATCAAGCATGACCCTTAGTCTACAGGACTGATAAAATGGAAGATGCTGGCATGCTGAAATAGGGAGATATGAAAGCATTCAGTTTTTGAAAGGTTTAAACATACTATTGGCTGTTTGAGGCATGTCTAGGTTGAAGAGAAACTTGGATGGCTCTCAAATATAACTGAACCGTAAAACTCAAGCATGACAGGATCTCATGCCTGTTTCATGTCTGAGGCAAGGGGCGCATCTGCTTCCCTGTGGCTCATAGCTCGACTTCATACCAAATAGAAAGCTCTGCATCCTGACAGTGAACTCAATCTTGAATCTCAAAGTCTGAATCAGTCTTGGCTTATGTTCTCCCTGTTAGCATTCACTTTGTTCCTGTCTTTCTGATTCCTGAATGGAGGTTAATAGCATAATTACTTGTTTTTTTTGTTTGTTTGCCTGGGTGCTTAATTACACTGAGGAACAGAAGCTTGGATGAAATGTAGCTGGAACACTTATTAATAAGTTTGGTCTTTCATTTACCGTGATCTCTTCTCCAGTGGTTAATTAGTAAGCTAAAGCATGTGGAATCAAGTGTGGAACTTGCAGGAGAACTTAAACAGAGGAATTCTCTAGACCGTAAATCATTGGAAAGAAGAACTTGGGAATCTCAAATTTGGGTGTGTGTATGAGATACGAGAATCAGAAGGCTATTATGTGAGCAGCCCAGTGGATGTAGGGTTCAAGCCACAGAAGAATAATTATTTTTCTAATTCACAGGGATAAGTCTGCATCCGAAATCAGTGGAGACCTCTTCCCTCACAGGAGAGGAGTTGAATACTACAAAATATGTCGACTGATACCCAAGTAGACTTGCCAAGACACCTCAGTTAGCAGTCTCTCAAGTAAATGTTTGAATGTAGAAATAAAAATGTCATTTTAAGCAATTGTGCAGATGACCCTTGGCTGAGTGAAGGGAAGTAGCTGAACACTGCCTGAAGGTTTTAAGACACCATGACAGGTTTTCTGTGTATTCGTTTGTGTGCGGAGAAACTGTCAGAGGGAGAGGCTTAGTTAAAACCACAAGCAATTTAAATATGATCCTCATTTATATTTAGTTTGTATGTTCACTTCTTGTTCCTATATGCTTGCAAATAAAACACAACCATCTTTAATTTGAAGTTAACATTTTGAAGATTTTTACTGTGTATAGCAGATATACAAAGAAGATATTCTTCAAATCCATGATCTTAAAATATTTTTTGCTATAATTCAGTGGGTCTCATTTCCTTATTCCATGTATTAAATGGTCACATACTACTGGCATTCTGTTATTCCAAAATGAATATGGGAAAGTCAGAATAAATGAGCTTCATCTTAACTAAAAAAAAATTACTTTCTGTGTAAGTATATAAGGAGCTGAACTTTTTTTTTACCATTTTCTGTAGAATTTCATGAAACAGCAGGGTTTCTGCCTGTCTGGACCTCTTAGCTTTGATTTTTGTGGGGGGAGCACGGAGGGAGGGGGAAGGGGCAAAGGAGGAAGAGATTAAATTTCCACTAATTGAAATCTAATAGGATTTGTGAGTCTGTCTGTCTTAAGCTTCTTTGAAAGTCCAAGCCACCTCTTTTGAGAGGTATTTTATTTCAGGAGTAGACCATGCTAGATTGCAGAGAATCCTTTAAAACAGATCCAAAAGCAGAAAAGCCAGTCATCGGAGTAAGGGTGTCAGATGTAAACGTAATATTAAGTGTTTGGTCCTCTCATCACTAGAGACATTAGGCAGATAAACAACGCTTCAAGGTATGTGAACCAGAATACTCTGTGGAAACACCTTCTAGGAACCTGCAGGGATCTGGAATAGTCAGGAAATTAAGACAAGGAGCGATTCCTGTATCTGTTTCTCTTGTCTGCCCACAAACAAAACCATCCAAAGTATTTCACAAAACATGCTGAAAATAAAATATGAAACATCTCTGAAGTCTATGCAGCCTCCATTGCTTTCACCATTAAGCAGCACAGAGAGGAAATACAGTATTACAGGCAGATGGCTTCAGTGGATCACTGGGAATAAGGAACAGCCACTAGGGAAGCTTGCAGAAACTGAAGCTAGTTTTAAAGTCAGTGTGGTTGAATTGCCAACTTTGCTTTCTGGGGCATTTTAGAAATGTTTTGTTTGGTCTTGGTTTTTTTACTCCATGAGAAGGTACCTGTATGCTGCAAGCTGGCAGGAACCAGCAAGCTGGGGGTATGCAGCACGCACTGGAATGAGGCAACTACAGTTACTTTGTGAACATTCCTCAGTAGAAATTTTTAGACCATTTTCCCAGATGCTACAGCATTTCAAACTTTAGGTGTTATCTTTATTACAAACTTTATTTAAAGTAAACAAAAAATAACAAACATAAGTTTGGGTATGTAACATTTTCAGTTTCTGACTAACTGTATCAACTAATACAAGAAATTCACCTTTGAATCCGAAAGACAGATTACATGCGTCGCCTTAAATGTGTTGTGGGGCTGCCTCAAAACCTTGGTCCTTTTTAGTGGAGACTGCAAATCTTACGGGCTTTCATATACTATGCTGAATTTGTGAAGCTGGCAGCTAGCGAAACTATCAAAATGTTCGGACGACTAAGTCATTTGAAGAAATGGTGTTCATGCAATATAGTTTTATCTTAAATAGAACAAATGAAAACCCCTGCACATAGTCTTTAAAGTGATAGATCAGGTCATTACAGTGCATTAACAAATTAGGAAAGTCCTCTCAGAACTCTTAAATGTTTCTAGCCATATGGCTTCTTAAGCCTGTGATTTTATAGGGGGGGGCCTAAATTACAAAGAATTACTACTTAAGAAAATCCAAGTTCATGGAACAGTGAAAAGCACCTAACAAACTAAAATGTTCCATGATGTTTAACATGCTGTGACACCTTTTGAATGCTATTTCCCGTAGAAGCTAGGCTCTTGAAATGAAGGTTTTTGGTCAATGGACCCATGAATGCTCAGAAAAAAAGCTACATGTTAAATCTGGGGGCTAATCCTAAACTTGCTGTTTTAAGCTAGTGGTGCCATGCTCTCATGCTCCCTGTTGGTCTGAGTGGGCAAGAAGGAAGTGGCTGCAGCGTCCTGCAGCAAGAGCTCATCAGTCCTGCTCTGTCGCTAGTCCAGGAGAAACGCTGGTGGAAGTAATGAGTTGGCTGAGCTCTGACCTGGCAAGTTAGTCACTAGTGACAACTTCCTAAACTCAGAATGCTCTGAGTACGCAAGAAGCATATTCTTAAGGTTTTGTACATATGATAAGCCTGAGGATTTTAAGGAAGGTTAAACATTTTCTATAGTTAGGTTCTAGTGTAATGTAAGGGTGTTTTCTTCACCTTAAAGTAAAAGGAAGCATGGCTTGTAGCAAAATGAATCTTAAAATTACAGGATTACCTTGAAGATGTTATTTGCTCTGGTAGCCACAAGATGGCAGTGTAACACTACACTATGATACTGAATGTGTCTTTTTGTATGAGTGGAACGAGAGTAATACATGTTGAAGCTTTTACAGGTGAGAAGATTAGGGTATTTCAGTCTGGATAATACATGAAAGCAAAGCTTAAAGATATAAAAATGAAAAGTTCATGATCAATAAATGCTGATTTTATATATATAGTACAAAACATATGGCATTGAATTTGACTTCCTTTTGAATCAACAGTAAGGATCATAAATACATGTATCACTGGTGAAGGCCAAAGGATGGCCTTAAGGCTAAGGTATCACTTAAAAGTACAGAAAGTTGGGATGAACTTTTGGCCCAGTGAAATCAATGTGCAACTAGCTATTGATTTCAATAGAGTGAGGATTTTGCCTCTTGATTATATTAATTTTTTCGTAGACTTGATGTGATATTGGAGAAATAGCTTGAAATGCTGATCTATAAACAGTTAAGCCTGCTGTAATACTAATGTAGGCTGCTGTAAGTCTACATTAATTTTTTCAAGTATTGGCAGGAGTGAAACCCCCAGCAAAGCAGAAAAGCTTAATATTTAAATCTTCAAAACAAACTCTAAATACTTTATTGCAAGCTATGCTGGACAAATTTGTCAAATCAAAGAGTATTGTGGAATAGGATTTATTACAAATGTAATAACAAATAGCTAGTTGAAATAATACTCAAGCCTGTTTGTCGTAATGTTTATAGGCAAAAAGTGCTAAGTTTGCAGAGGCAATTCTGAGAAGTTGGTAGAGCTTCTGTGCTGAGAGCTACCAGTTCTGTCAGGTCTGCGGCTGGAAGAACTCCATCTGTTGCTATAGGACAGGCTGTATGACAGTTCTCCTTGATAAGTGGGTTTCTAATCAACCTAAAATCCTGAGACTGGCCTGAAGATCATGGGTTGGTATGAATTAAAAAAAGTACTAAAAAACCTAAAGATAAGTAGAAAAAAATCTTTTTCAGACGGTAATGTGACTGCTAGAGTGAAGGCCTTAAACATCAATACCATGATGAATTGAGAGAACTGTCAATCCTTCCTTTATAGGTATGCCTCCAAGTATTCTTGAGTAGCTGTATCTTGAGTTTATCACAAAGATTTACACTTGTGTTGTGACAGCTGCAGATGAAAATGTGTAATGATTACCTCACCCCCCCCCCCACACACACACACTCCCCTTAAGAAATCAACTGTCTTTTGTTGCCTGTGGAAGCAATCACTTGTCCTGTTGATGCATCGACCTAATATAGTCTCTGGAGGCAGGAAGGAGATGGACAACACACGAGGTTATGAGTGTCGGTTGGTTTGCTTTAGACCTGGATGAGCAGCTACAGACTCTGTTCTGACAGTTGGCTGTTATTGTAGTGTTTCTTATAATCAGGGGCTCGGGCTCTGCCTAATTGTTATTTGTACAAAGTGTTAAACTTCAGTACAGGAGCTATCAGTTTGCAATGAATGAGGGTCTGTAGTTCAGGTCAACTGCTTTCGTTTTGTTAAATGTTGGTAGCTAAATAGTAGTTGCAGGACAAGTACCTGCCCCTCTTCCTGCAACAGGTCTTGTGCCGGGGTTCATTGTAATGAAATATAACTTCACTGGCATCTGAAACCTCTAAGGCTAAACCACGTATAATGGTGACTTCCAGATGGCAAACATGGCTATCTATATCTGAGAGTCTGAATGTTGAAGTCCCACCCATGCGGTGGAGGGGAGCACAGGGGTATTTGGCCCTTGGCATTCAGTCCATTGGACTGCACTGTCAGCTGCTGCTCTTGGTTTTTTCTCTGGATCCTTCTCAGTTTGCCAGTTCTTGGCAGGAAGCATAGTTTTAGGTCATCTTTCAGTCTTTAGTCAATGAATCATTTCCCAGCTCAGGGTGTTATCCTAGTTTTCTGGGCATTTTGATATGTGTCTTACACTGAGATGTGCTGATGTGTAGCTGGTGTCCCCAGGGAGCCTCACTGAAAACAAAATGGAAGCCTTTCCTAGTACTTTTAGGTTTGAAAAATTCTTTGCGTGATTTATTTTGCTTCCCCTTAGAGTTCACTCCATGTATTCTTGTGACAGTGCTAGGTCTTACTTCTGTTATCAACACCTATAGTCTAATATATAAGAGCATTATAGCTTTCAAAATAAGTGTGTGTTTGGAACACAGTAAAGATTGCTCAGCTTTGTTCAGCTGACTCCTGACAGCATGCTGAACTCAGTAAAACGTGAATGGGACGTTAAATATGTGAACGATGGTTCTAATTGCCGTAATCTTAGACAATAACCAATTCTAACTATTATGGGTTTAATGACACTTAAGCATCTTGCAGCCTCTGGAGTCACTTGATTAATGTGAAACTTCTTAGTTTAAAAAAAAATCTTAGTGTTAGAGCATTAAGGCTTGAAAACATGGCTTTAATGTCAAAGGCTTAAAAAAACCTAAGTAACAAATGGACTTTAAAGATGGTTCTCCTAAGTTTTAGATGATTTGGGGACTTGAGTCATAAGTCCTGGTTGCTTGAGGTTGGTGATACTGTAGTAGCCTTTTTTAGGCTAGGTGTATATATGTTCTCTTCAGGCTTGCACTGCTGCCTTGCATCTCTGGGTATATGCAGATGTGCTTAATTCTGCCTTGGGGAGACCAGTAGAAAGCAAATCATCAAGCTACTTATAGACTGTTAGAATTTGTTTTCCTGAACGCTGTCTCATTGTAAAAGCTGACAAGTATCAGCACAGTATTGTAAGAGTGTACATGCCCTGGTTTTCTCAAAGACTTGCCTAATGGTGCTCACAAGAGTCCTTGAATAGTTCATGCTGCATAGTCTAAATATTGCGTTAACAGTGGAATATCCAGTGTCCTTTTTCGGTTTTTGTGAGCATATCCTGGGTAGCGCGTGTGTGTATTTTTTGGTTTTGGGTTTTTTTTTCCCCTAGGTTCCTGTAATACAATTTCCCACTGGAGCAGTTCTTCCTCAGGAAGAGGGTGCTTAAACAGGGCAAGCAGCAGGATTTTGAGAGGGAAAAGGTTTTTTGGAAGAACATGGGAGCTTAGAGTCCTCACAGTCCTGCTCTTTGCACTCCCCTCATGGTCTGTGGTATTGGTGCCAAAGCAATTCGCTTTTTGTATAGTATTGTGTTATGTGGATGAGTGCTTCCTTCCCTTTCTCCTAAATGGGATTAGGATTCTGGACGGGATTAGGGCTCCTGAATTAAGTAGGGGAGCCACAGCTGCCACCTAGTCATCATATCTGTTCATAAAGTTTTAAATAGCTAATCTGGAAGGCTAGCTGGGGAATGAGACCTTGCTTAAAATAAATTTTTTTTCTAAGCAGTAAAGAAAACGAATATCAAGATGCAATTTTATTTTATTTTATTTATTTATTTATTTTGCCTGGCATATCCTTCCTTAGTGTAAAGTGAGGTGATGAAATGATGGCCGTTGTAGATGATGAAAAGGGTAAAAACTCAGTCTATGTTGGTGATTTGTCAGGGAAAAAGTATAGTTTTCCAGAAGGAATTATTATTTAAGAGAAGAAAAATAGCATTATTGATTAGACATCTATAAAGTGGAAGAAGAAAGCATATGGGGCTGTCTTTCTCCAAATATTAAACAATGAATATTGTTAAAGACTGGACTAAATGGAAAAAATGTCTTATTTAGAGTATGAAACTCTTTTAAACTTCATGGACATTAACTTAGATTAGTTCAGACTTTTCTTATTAGAATAAATGTTTCCTCTTAAAAAGCATGATAATCATAATCAAGACTAAATTTGTTCTGTTATTTATTTTCAAAATCATTGTACATGTTTAGCAGACTTTTGATTTAAATCCCTAGGGATATATTGGAGACAGATGTTTAGATGACCTCATGTTTTAAGTAAAGTTATATTTGGGCACAAGATTAAATTTTCCTTAAAATCTTTCCTTATATGTTAGGCTGTGGAGAGATATGGAAAGTATTGAATGATTTATGTTGAAAAGATACTGCTTTACTTTGTTTTTAAAATAAAGTTAGTTCTGTATATTTTATATTTGGGGGCAGCCCTTAAAAGCACAATGTCTGATTATGAAACAGCATGTTTACAAATGAAAATATTGTGTCTGGCTGGAGGGCTAAATGGGAAACAGGCTTTTTTAAAATTTCTTGAATTCAAATGCAAATTTACCACATCATTTATACCTTCCCCAAAAGCTTGGTAGAAGACTACAGTAGAACTTACAATGTAGTATCAATTGAAGACTACATAAAAGGATGTAGCAGTAGCTAGTATCTCTATCACTTTCTGCTTTTGAATGGCTAGGTAATAGTTTCTCTCAAACTGCCGTTGACATCCTTGTGCAGAAGGATATGATGGTTCTGTATGTGACAGTGACTTACTGGAAAGTCTTCAATATTTCAACATGCAATAATTATCAAACTGTTCTGTTGAAAATGTGCAGCTGTGCATTGATCCAGATTAAAAATGATAATCTTCAAAAGACTGAAGTGACTTACATAGGCAACACATTGCTTTTAATGTGTTTGCTTAGATAAACAGAAGGTATTGAGTCGCTGGCATTCTGCCATTTGTAATTGCAACTGAAGTAGCGTATTAATAGTTGTAGAACTATTTTTGTTGCTACTGTTTTTTTTCTAATTACTATTCTACTGGCAGAATAGTCTTTTCAGGCTGATGCAAGGGTTGCACTAAAATAACATTAATCAAATGCTTGATGCTTGGCTTGCAAATACCCTTTGCCTGGATCCCATGTGAACACCTGTGTGGGACAGCCTTTGATCGGGACAGGGCTGTGAAATCTAGCTTGTCAGGGTGTCAGGGGAGCTGGCGATCATTTGTGCTGAGCAGATCTTCTTAAGTTTAGGCATCAGATACAGAGAAACTGGCATTTTTCAGTAATCTCACTGAAGTCTGCTGGGTTAAAACTGGTGTAGCCTTCTCTAGGAAAAACTTTGTTTTCCAGCATTTGGAGTATCTTTTCTGTAAGAGTGGACATCAGGTCAAAACCGGCATAAAAGCCATATGTAAAGGAGGAGACCTTGTCCTGTTGATGAAGAGTTTTCATTCTATCTCGTTCTTCTAGAGCTCATTGCTAGTGGGAGAACATAGATGGACAAAGGTGAGTTAGCCCTGAGCAATAACCTTTGTGTAGAGCAAGAATCTAAAGTCTCGAAGGAAAGTGTGGTACCTAATCGCTGCCGTTCCTATCAGCAAAGACTATTGTTCATGCTTTTCTTCCTGAATTAAGACTTGGGTTTTAGCTTATATCTCTGGAAAGTAATGGCAAAAACTTCTCTAAAAAATTAAGCTTTTCATAGAAAATAGGAAAACATCTGCTAATTCATGAATTAAAAGAAAATGTGACTGGTATGCATTGCTGAAGTGGTGTATAAATGAGACTTCTTTTGTTTGTCAGTAAGCACAAGCATTTGTTATGCTTATAATTCTGGGAAAGTCTCTACAAATGTAGATGTTACCTGGTATTTTAACTTTAATCTTTGATATCAGCTTTTTTGTAATACTTGCTTAAATTTCAAATATTTCTAGCAACTAGGGATACTTAATGAACAGCAGGATCATTCAAATTCTAAGCAAAAGTATTGTTTTGAAAATGATTAGGGAAAAATAAGTTGACTTAAACTAAAGATTATAGAAACACAAGTATCTTCTAAAGACTTCTAGAAAGCAGCATGGTCATAGATTAAGAGCAATGGATCCTTAAACATCCACTAAATGTCACTTTTCAAAATTCTTGTAATGAAAGTATGTGGCAGTATAGAATGAACTTTAAAATAAACTGATAAAGCAGGTTGTGTTGTATAGATATGGCCTATACACTAAGATCTTCTCCATCCAGGATTGTTCTTTAGAAGTGGTACAAGAACACTGATCACTTGACGCTTGCCATAACACACCTAAATGGACTAGTCACTTTCTTAAAGTTCTGCAATCCTAATGTTACTTCAGCTAATTTCAAACATTCACTTGGTGAACCCCAACTTGTGCTCAGGTAGTGTGTTTCTGTGCTTGATTATATGATATCCTTTTCCTTTTTCTCTACATATATATACAATATATATTTTGTTTAGTGTATAGAATGAATATGGCTGCTTAAAGTGACTTAAGTACTCATCTTATTAAATATGTTGTCACTTATGTATACAACAGTTGATTGCTTTCTGGGATTGTGTATGAACCTGGTTTTGTGCTACTTCCAGTATTTTCACTGAAGACTTCAGCTGGTATGTTGAGACTTGTGGGACTGTTAAGTAGTCATCTCTGGTGCCTCAGGATGGGCACCTGCAAATGAAGAATACACACTTAGTGAGGCCATATGAATATCTGTTTTATGTGACTTGTGGAGTGTCCCTTGAGATCCCTGTCAGAAGTGGGGATGTAATCCTGAGGAGGAGGAGGGAGGGAGATTAACTGCCTTAATTGTGATCCCCCCCCCCCCCGCCTTGCCTGCAGTCCTCTGTCCTATTATCTGTGCTTCTGCAAATATATTTAAGATGGAAAGGAGATCCCAAAGACAACATGCCACTATAACCTGGACTTGGTGGTATGCATTCTGTGCACCCAGTGAGGGTAGGATCCTTTGGAAAAACAGTTCAGTTGATTAGAGATGGTATCACAATTATTACTAGTTTGGTCTTAATCTAGTCTCTGTTCAGTCTTGATCCTAGTTTCCTATGTTTTATTTCATCCTTATATTTGCACTCAGAACCTTAATTGTGAACCCTATAAAGAACAAACTTTGGGAGAGTCAACAGCATTCCACGAGTCCCTCTCCAGCAGGACATGAGTAGGGCTGGAACCTTACTTAGCCCAAGTGGGATGGGGATAGCTTGCTTCGTCTTTATTTTGACTGCAGACTCTGGTTAGGAAATTAAGTTCAGACAAGAGGAATAAATCTCTTGTATTGCACTTTGTATTATGGTTGAGCTGTTTGTGAAATCTGAACATATTTTATTATTTATGTGTTTGCTAATTGTTTTTGTAAACACTTCAGTATTTAAGCTTGTTATGTAAATCGTTTTGACTAAGGGAGAGATTTAGACTGCCTACATTCTGCCTGAGCAGAACCTAGGCACCCGCAGCTGAGGGAACAATTTGGAACAGACATGAGATCCGTGAGATATGAGTGAAAGAATCAGGGCTTTCCTTGGTTTAGTCTGTAGTCCAGCAAGGAGCTGTTTGTCAGGCTCCTGTCTCGCGCACTTTGTTCTATAGCTCAAAATGCATGAGCAGTCTCTGGAACCAAGAAAACCCTATTTTCCAAGGAAGTCTTTCACTGAGTGCAGAACTGGGTTAGTTCTTGCTCTTTTCTGGGTACTTGTCTTGCACTTATTTTGCACAGTGGTGCAGATCAACAGGGGAGAGGGTAGCTGTACATGGCAGTGGTCCTGGTGGTTAGTGAAGTCTCTTCATGCTTCCCAGAGCCCAAGTCCAGCACTAGAAAAAACATTACTGCAGTTCTAGTGTTCTGCAACACCATCAGATAAGGTGAAGCGTGGAAACACTTGAGAATAAATGTCTGTAGCCTCTCTGATGCCAGTTACTTGAGGGCAGGGCTGAAGCTGCAAATGTGAGGGAGCTGGCTTCATCAGCTTACCGCTCTACCCTCTCTGGGCTCTGAGGCTGTTAATTTTGGTGGTGTTCTCATGCACTCTGGTCTGTTCAACTTTTGCCTGGTGGTATTCCTCCTAACTTGCTCATGTAAGTTTTAGAAGCCTGTATTCAGTAATCTTTTTGCTTGTGATACTTGTACTTCAGTGTTTAAAATGGAGATGGCAGTATTGTGCCTCTTCGCTGTCTTGTTCGGAGACAACAAAAGCAAAGTGAATAGTAGTTGACTGGAAATGAGGCTTGTTTCTCAGACTGCTCAGGCCACTATGTTGTTGATGAATTCACGAGTGCAGACAGAAGCCTAAACATGCAGAGGAGATGGCTATGTGCAGTCTTTTCTATAGCAAGATAAGTATCTTTGTCTTTTGACAAGAATATTGAAATTAATAAGCTATTGCAAGTAGTTAAATGTCAGTTTATAGGCACTGCAGGAGAATATTCTATTAACTGGAAAGGTCTATTGTATAACACAATTTAAATATCTAAATCTGCTAATTTTCTTTCATAAAATATTGCCTTTGGTTCAAAGTGAAGATGAACAACTTTGGATCTTGAAATGTTCATAGCCTGATTGTTATGAACTTCCATGGTATTTATGGAAGTTATAACACTCATAGAAGCTGTGATATTGCTTTCAGGAAAAACATTTGTTACTAGTGATGTAGAAGACTGGGCACAAGCTCACTGGTGTCAATAAAAAACAAGTTCTATATTTGGAAGACTAATATTTTAAATGTATTCTTAATGGAACCAGAGCAGTGCGTCCTGACACCTGAAACTTTGGCCTTGCATATGGAAAGCTGCCAGTTGTTGGGCTGGGCAGCTGGCCTGCACCTGTGGACACAGTGCCCACCTGAAGTCCTACCGTGGTCTCTGCCCTCACCCTGCATAGCGTCTACTTGCATGGTGAAGCTTGAAGATATAAGCTGCACTAACTACTTATCTTGGCTTGCTTGTTTTTGTTTTATGAAGTTAACTATACAAGTAAATGTTTTTTGGATTCTTTTACTAATGGAGCCTTGCAGATAATGGATGTCTTTGCTTGATGTTGTTGAAATGCATTTATTTTTAACCCTTTAGCTTTCCTCCTTGATTTGTTTTCCTCCCCTCTTCAATAATTTTGCACATGGTTTGCTTGACTGTACATTTCTATTCAGCAAGCAAGAATATGGATCTGTTGTTTAAACTGGTATGTTCTAGTGATTCTGAAACACAGCTTTTAGGAAAATTGAATGAAACACCTACTAAATCATGAGTAGAATAAAACTAAATATTTTGGGAAGTCTGAAATGTATACAGTATGAAAGGATAATGCCAGTAGTGTATGCACTTTTAATTCTTCATTCCTCTTCAAACTTCCATTGACAATGGCAGCTTCAAGAAGATGACCCTTCATCTACATGTTGTAGAGCCTGTATTACTACCAGATCTTGTCTATTTTATCCTACAAGTAAGCCTTTGACACTTGAGGCATTTTGAAGAGCCAGAAATATGTGAAATGGGGTTGGAAGGGGCCAAGTATGATGCATTTATGTTCTGCATATACTGTCTGTTTCTTTAATGGTTGTAGCTGTATTTACAACTGAAGGTCTGTCTGCAGTTTATGTACCTTAATAAATTATTTAAATATATATATAATATATATAAAAATATATATATTTAAAAGGTGACATCATATTTTCTAGTCTTGATTCTCTGTAGCCTGTCCAACTCCTATTTTACTTTACTTTCTCTTCCTCTGAAGCAGGAATTTCCTGAAAACAGGCTCCAGACCATTAAGTAGCAAGATGTATCACTATTCTTAAAACATAAATCATATAGAATATATCATGACGGGGCTGCTTGCATGTGTTTGAATCAGTCTTTACTCATAGTACCAAAGATAATTTTAAAGTAGACTGCTCTGTCTTCAGTGGTTTACCATTTAAGTTTCTTAATAAACGCCAAAGCTGTTTTCTCAGGTAACTGCCACCACTTTCCTGACTTAAGTACTTATACTGCTATGAAAGCATTACATCTTTGTCTTTTATTTTAAACTCCTGTGTATTATCTGCAAGTGGTACTGTATCTTAATTTAAAATTGTTTCTTTTTGTCCTCAGGTTTCTACAGTAGTGACTAATATGTACTGATTGCACCAGGTTTAGAAAAGTATTAACTGACATGGCCTCTTAAATATTGTATAGCTCATGTAGTTCAAAGCAATTCCCACTGAAGGTAATGAATCAGAAGCATTCCTCCTGTAAAACAAGGAACTTGAAAACCAGGCAGGAAATCCCCAGCTCTGTTTTACTTACCTGTAGTCAGTCTTGCTGCACATCAAGTCCTCAAGACTGAGAGCAATCATAACCACTGTAGTGATGTCTGTTTTCAGAAGACTAGAAATGGTAACTGTTGGGCATGAACTGTTCATTTCACTGTGTGCTAATGTATGCTTATGATGATTTATAAATGCTAACAATTTTGCTGCTCATCAAAGCATGCAAAGAAGGAGAGGAAGTATCGTATTACGAAGACTTACGCCAGCATCTTCTGAAGTATGTACGCGTTTGTGATAGCTTAGACTGTAGTAGGTCAAAAGTGTATGTCTAAAGAGGACTAGATTTTTAAGTTTGTGCTTGGACTTTGAAATGACTTAACATTCTCTCCTACAAAGCAGCTTAGTTTCTGGAAGTTTGAAGTACAGCATTAATTTAAATACTGTATTTTAAATGCTTTATTGAAAACTAGGGTAAAGGCTAACTCCTGTGGATGCAGGTGAATGCAATTCCACTCTGGTGAACATCTGAACATAGTCTGAATCTCATTAAATATGAGGACTATTGGGTCCTACTGTGTACAGATCACCTGTATTCTATTTTTGGGAATTGTGTTATAATGAAGTGAAATACAGCTGGCATTCTCCCAATACTAAATTTCTTGTGCCTCAGCCCTAAATAATTACTAGCATGTTCTCTCAGCATACTTTGCCCATTTTGATTTATTAGTTAGATCAGAATATTTAATGGTTAACCTGAAGATATGGTGGGACCTGGCCATTCCTTACTTGAAGCAATATGTTGGTTTTGAATAGAAGTGTCAAAGTTTTAATCTTGGATCCGTCAGAACAATTGCTATCCTGCTGCTGATGTGGACTTTCTTACATGAGAATATATCATCCTCTCTGTAAACAAATGTATTCATATACACTTAATTTCTGTGAATTTCTGTAAGCACAGATGCAACATTTCTGTGTAATATAAGTACTGAATATTAGTAAATCGAGGGAAGGTGAGGATTAGTCAACAAAGTGTGGGTATGTGTAACCTTGATTGTTTAAAATTCTTTTCTTTTAAAATATTGTGCCTGTTTAGATCACTAATGTATTTTAATTGCTTCCATCTTTCAAAATATGTCTAGTGGGTTCAGTTTTTAGTTGTTGTTACACAAATAAACTGGTATTAGATGCATTGCTTTTTTCCTTTCAAACATTCTTTCAAATTAGTGCTTAATGTGGTTTGAAGATTTTGCCAACATATTCTTCCAGATCCTACTCTTGTATGAGGGTGGCTGATTACATCTATCTTTCTTTTTTTTGGTTTACAAATGCCAATATATTCTGAAGAATGCAAACCCTGGGACCATTTGTCATCACACTTTGATTGTAGTTCACTTCATTATTGTATGTAGGAGGAAAAGCAAACAATTAGATGCCTGAAGGGGGGAAAAATTTGGAGTGTCAGGGCATGCTAAACATTCTTATTGCATCGCGTACTTCAAGCTCCTATTGTTTTCCCATTGCTTTTAACACTTACCTGCCTGGATGTGAAAGATATACGTACATTTAAAAACAAAACAGAACCCCTTGGCAGAAATGCTAGATGTAAACATCCTTGAAGCAAACTGAGTTTAAGGGCTACAGTCCTTTGGGATTTAAATTTAAGTGTTTTTAAATTAGGTTCCTCATTTTTGGACTCCAGAAAGTTATTTGTTTTTATTTGAGATCAGTATTCAATAATCGGGTTTCCTAAACTGTTCAGTTTGTAGGTTTACTCATGTCTAAGCTGTACTAGGATTAATGGTGTAGCCATCCGATCTCTGCCCGACTCCATTCAGCAGATGTTCAGTTCAGCTTCATCAGATCAGGCTTTGTATAAACCATGATGGGAAGGAGGACTGTTCTCCCAGTTCTGTCCCACTCCTTTCCCTTGCTCTCAAGTGTTAGATCACGCCACTGTGATGCAAGGGACTTGGATTCAGCTCCTTCTCTGCCTGAGAAAACTCAAACTTGCCTTATTTCCTATGGGGAGGAGTATGGTGTCCACTGCTAGCTGGTGATGTGGGGAGTGGCTCATGCTCTCAGCCTCCTGTATTGAACATCTCTCTATAAAAGAATAAAGGTGGAGAGAGGAGGTGTGCCTGTTAGACTGAGCATGACTGGCAGAGCCTACTAGCAGGAGAGGAGACTTCAATTCGTGTTGCATGTTTCCTTAGAGCCGAGACTATAATCTAGACTTCCTGCCTCTCACGAGTGCCTCTTCTGCTAGGCTGGAGTGTGTAGTCTTTCATCTAGTGGACCTTTAATTATGCAAAGCAGGCCAGTTTGAACAGAAGGGAATGAATAAAATTCCTTCCTATGGTTGTCCTATTGTAGCTTAGTATTGAGAGCCCTCTCCTGTGGGAGGGGGAAAAAAAGTTTAAATCTGTTTTGGTAGTGGCAGGCAAGGAATCAATTTCCCTTGCCTTGATGTTATATTTCAGTTATCTACTGATTTGGTTACCTGTTGGCTTGCAGGTAAAGTCACTATCTCTCTTTTTTCTTTCTTTCTTTTCTTTTCTTTTTTTTCTTCCAAAGCAGGAATAAATATTAATGCATCTAATTCCAGGATGAGTTTGCAGGTTAAATTCCAGGTGGAAAGAGATGAGACATCCTGCAGCTGCTGAGGAGTGGCTGTCTGATCCTGGGGGAGAGGGCTCTCCCTCTCCTTGGCATTGTTATTCAGGCCACTCCTCAGGTTTTTCAACTCTTTAGGAACCAAAATGGTATTCACCTTCTCCATGTGAAGTAGGCATCCTACTTAACACTGCAGTTTGCACAAACGAAACAAGGGACTTAGTGTTGGTACAACAGTATTCTGCATTTCTTCATGAACAGATTCTTTATGGTTTTAGTCTTAAGGCAGCAGTTTCAACCTTATGAGTGTGTTAAGTGGGGTGGGAGGTGCAGTAGAGGAAGGAGGGGTACAGAGATCAGAATAAATACCTATTTATGAAATAATGAAAAGCCCAAACAAAACAGTAGACCCAGTGATTCACGTGTAGCATCCATTTCGGTGGCTTCAACAGCAGATTTTCTGTTCTGTTTCTGTTCTGTTTTCTGTTCAGTTGTGTCCTGAAACAGGCTGCTTACTGTAAAGTCACTAAAATTGGCAGTAAAGCCACTTGAGATAAACTGTATTGTCCTTCCCTCAGGGTTTTTCTAAAACAACACTCTGATAACAGTGTAAACCTGAATGGCAGTGAACTTGATCTGTGACCATTAACTCAACTAAAGTTCAAAACTTCTGAAGAAAGCTTCAGTTGAATTGTGGCTGGTGGGGGGGGGGGGTGTATATACTGTGCAGAAGAACTGAGGACCTAACTGGTCACTTGTATTTGAGTGTTTGGGGTACTTTTGCAGGCTGGTAATAGTTACTCCCATTTGAGGCTGAAGCTTCAACAGTGTTATCCTCTGCCTAATCCACTTCAGTTCTTTATGGTATTAGATCTTCAAGCACTGATACTGGTTGCTGGAGGTCCTGCTCTTGTCCTTTGTCTCAGGGGTATTTTTTTTCTTGCCAGTGGTCAGTAATTTTGCACTCCAGTGACTTTGGGAACAACATTTTTTTTCCTCCTTGTGTAAGATAAGGATGCCTAAAATTTTAATTGGACTGTCTGGAAATAGGGGATTATCATGGTTGTTTAGTGACCATTTTCAGAGTCTCAAAACAGTTCCCCTGCTTGTATGCCAGAATTTAAATGAGAAGGGCATACATGAGGCAACAGAAGATGGGTAGGCCTTGAATTCCTCCAATGCTTTATAGATGGGTCAACCTAAAAATCAAAACAAAAGTCAATACCTTTCTTTGGCGGGTGCTTAATGCCAAAAGCACCTGAAGTTCCTATATATCTACATATTTTTAACTAATGCTAATTGGTTAGCCAGTTTTTAACCAGCATTCACTATCTGAAGTGGCTTCATTACCCCTTAAAGGAACATCCACATACATGCAGCGATCTGTTAAATAGCCAGTTGCAGGATTAGAAGCTAAAATTGATTTTTTCTTAGGGTATACAACCTGACTTTTCCTATAGATGCACCAAGCTGGGGGGGCTGTTTGAGTAAATTACTTGCATAGGAACTGAGATTTTAGGAATAACATCCACTGAATCATCTGACATACTGATTTGATGCAGCACTTATTTGAACTTAATGGGAAGGCACGCTTTTACTTCAGTGGGCATTAGATCAGCCTTTTAGTGCATGAGAAAGAATTTCTCTTGTTCAAAGAACATCTGTCAGCTGGGGTGGAATTGTAAACAGACTTTGGCCTGAGCCCATCTTCCCTGCTTCCATTCTGAGTGATAGGTATTTTGTTTTATTTTTTTAAAATGCAAATAAAAGTGACTTTAGTCCAAAAGCTGGCCCATGGCCTGCCTCCCCACCCATGGCTTTTCAAAAAAATTATGCTTGTTCAAGCTGTGTACTCCTAGCTAGGGAACTGAACTACCCTGGGAATCATGACTTTCATAGCCTGGAAAGCGTTTGCATAAGCTGTCAGTTTTCTGTTTCTGACCTCTGCTTTTGGCAACTCTGCAGTTCCTGACCAAAGAGCAGGAATGCTTTGGCTTTTTTTTTTTCCTTCCCCTGATGCTTCTGTTAACTACAGTGCTTCCATCTGTTGTCTTCTGAAGCTCTTGCAATGTGGAAGGCAGATTTTCAGTTCTGGATCTGCTCATTAGTTTAGGAGGGACAGAATAAATTTAGGGTTCTTTAACTTTTATCCTGGGTAACGTATGAAGGCCTGTACTAAGCTAGACTTAAGAAATGATGGGAAAATAATCTACATTAAGATTTATTTTATGATTTCCCTACTTGGGAAAGATGCATATAAATATGCGTAGACCTTGATTTGATTTCTCCATTCCCCAGCAACTCAGATGTTCTGCTGGAGGCTGCTGCTGCTGTGACGGTGCAGTTCACGGGGGGTTCTGCCTCACCTGCCTCCTCCACCCCGTCAGTGTCAAACCTTCACGCAGGGACAGGGAAAGGGAAGTAACTTGAGAACTTAGTATGTCGTGTTGTCTCTATTAAATGCAAACATCAAAAAATACAAATTCAAACTAGTATGATCTTACCCTGAAGTACTCTGTTCCAGAAGTGTTTTATCAGTTGAGAAATTAAAGGGTATTATAGCCTATCCTTATGTCTAACACTAGTTTTTTCCTCCTGTGAATGTAAATATTATCTTCTGTGGGTCTAAAATTATTCTAATAAAATGATTTAAAATTTGGTTTAAAATTATTACAGAGCAAGGCAGAAAATCTTAGTGTCCTGTAATAAGCATGTATTTTTCAAAAGAATTATGCAGTACTAAATGATTCTAGCCTATCAGTACTGTACTAACCAATCTAATGATGGTACATAGTGGGAAGATCTAATGCAAGGGAAATGTCAGGGGACCTTTTTTCTTTCTCTTTTTTCTTCTTTTTAATTTTCTAAAGTTTAAAAGAAACTTTGACTTGGGCAAAACAGAAGAGGGACAGATCCTTCTTTCTTCACAGAAGCAATCCACTGAAGTAATTTGGACTACTTTCATTAAAACCTTGATCTGGACTCATCCCAAAATATTACAGATGGTGTTCCAAGGAACATGCTTTGTTCGCATAAACAAGAGATTGAAGGACCTGGACCCTTTATTGAAGAAAATGAATCTTGAAGAATGTAATTGAGGAGCAGTTGCTACAGTATTATAAGCATCTAATAATTTACTTCATTTATTGTGCTTTTTAGTTTATGCAATTATTTCATGATCCACAGTGTTTATCATAAAATTAGTCTATATTATTCCATGGAGTCCCTTCACTAGTCTGAGAAAATATCTTTGAAGTTATATGTTACATAAGAGCCTGTTTGTGGGAACATCAGGGAACTTCTGCAGAGCTGCTTAATCATCCTCCAGAGAGCAACAATGCTTATTTCCTGTCTGCCTCTATTGACACTGTGCCTTTGCAACGAGGCAAGAAGAAAACCTCTGAACCAACAGAAAACACTTGAAAATGCAAGGAAAAACAAAAAACAGCCATAAATAAGAAACTAACCTTCAAATGTTGCCCACTTGATATATAATAGTGAAGATACTTTGTGAAGTGTCTCCATGTTTCAGCATAGCTCAGTAAAAATCTGGTGCCAGTTTGGAAGTAACTTAGATATGTGATTTAATATTTATTTTAGTTGGCTCTAAGTATGTTAGTTTTCTGTTTCATGGCACTGGGAATCTTGTATCCTTTTATAACAAAAGTGCAGCTTTGATGGAAAAGTTACGATCCTGTTAGAGTATATTCTTAAAATGCCTGGCAGGTCAAGCCATTCAGAGGCTTCGTGTGATTCAGAAACTAGGTAGGGGCAACCTCATTGTGCTGAGAGGCCTTCTGTTTGGCAGGGATGAGTTTTGGGAGTGTGCATATCAATGTACTTTTCCTCCAGCTCAATGTATTTAATGAGGTTTAGGTATTTCTGTTGTTGGGTAGAGGCTGAACAAGCGCTTTCTGAAGAGTGGTTTAGAATGAGTCACCTTAAGACTGCATTTGATTTTTGTTAAAATGCTTATTACCTATCTAGCCCAAAGTGTTTTTTTTTTTTTTTTAGCAAAGTGTGTTTAGTGAAGTCTCTAACAGTACTCCATCCTTCTCTTTCACCTGTCAGCACTTACCCTTGTCATCTCAAAATCTTATTCCCCCCTTGGGTTTTGTGGTGCTACTCTTCAAATTCTCCTTCTCCTGGATGTTTTTTGTCTTTTAGTGTGACCAAAGGTGAATCTCTTCAATTTATTCTTTCACTTCAGCCCACTGTGAGATTCCCAAGAGGTGCTTGGGGGGGGGGGGGGGGCGGGCAGGTGTTAGAGGAAGGAGGAGAGGAGGTCCTGCTCTTTCCACACTTAACTTCTGAATAATCTCATCTACATGAGTTCAAGTATTGTTTCTGTGCTGCCACTTGAACCTCTTTACTTCAAACCTCAAGAGTTTCTGTCCAGCTTAAAATTTTGACTCCTGTCTCTGATCTATCAATTCATGCTCATGACATCTGCAATAAGTTTTTAGTTCTTTCCCCTTAAAACCCTTTTCATTCTCTCTTGATAAACATGAACTACATCACAGTTCTATGCATCACTTAAGCCCTTAGCTGGGATGTCATTTCAGACCAAGTTAGATGTGAGCTTTTGCCTAGGTCCTCATTTTCAAATCTCAAACTTGTTTGCGTGACCCTATTAGGACACACTTTTCTGGTGGGCACTAATGCATAAAAGACTTTTCCTGATGGCAATTAGGTTTGAATGCAAGATCCTTTTCTTTGGAAGTGAGAAATGGGATCTTGCTCTGTTGGTGTTGCTTCAGCAAGGTGATGTACCTATGGTGTCTCCCTATTGCTGGAGAAGTGTATCACTGTGGCAGTGTTTGAGGGCCTCATATCTGCACTTGTTCTGGTCTGCAGCTGTAACTCATGCTTGCAGGCCCAGGAAGCCCTGTATGTAAGGGGAGAAAAATACTTGTACGTGGAGCCAGAAGTGAGGGTAAAATCAGGACACTTGAGGAAGATTCTGTTTCCTTCTCTCAACCAAAGATAAAATTAAATTCCTACTGAACGTTTTTAGGTATGTAGGCCACAAAGCTGCTACTACTCTGTTGCATTAATGTTTTCAGAAGAAAGACAGACTGGGGAAAAAAGGAAAAAGAAGCTATGATGTGCTGCAAGTGCTTCTGACAAAATTAGAGCCAGGAAGAAATAGCAAAGCAGAGAAGTGCAAGAAAGTCAAAGGAGAAATGAAGAAGTCTTCCCTCCTTAATTCAAAAAGTTCCAATTGCATGTTTCACTGTGTTAAGGAAACTAAGGCATTTTTTTCTATAGATTCAAATGAAAAACTCAACCCAGTTAAGAAAGAGCTCCTCACCGCTGATTATTTCAGATATCTCCAGAGTTCCCAGACTGTATTTGCCAGCATGCATGCTTCTAGAAAACAGCAGAGCATATTCTTTGACTTTGCAGTTCTGACGTCCTTACCTGAAAAGGCTTATGCACAGAATTGCAAATAGCTGTGAGTCAGGAAAGTCCAGGACATCATTTGTTTCTTCCTTCCACAGCATATTGAAGTATTTTACTGAAGTGATGAAATATGTCTTCGCTTAAGCACAAAGGTTCTTAGTCATATATGGGCTGGGGGATGAATTTAGTTACTTGTGCATTTTGGAGAAAGGAGAGAAGAAAATATTTCTGCATTGCTTTGACTTTGGCAGTAGCACAGTGATGGCAACATTAAGGAAGAACTCTGTGTGGCAAATCCCCCTGCTCTCCTTTAGCGCAGAGAGCTGTCCTCTTATTTGTGGCGCATATAGAGAAGTTTGAGCTAGAATACAGGAGTGGCAGCCCTGCTTCCCTCTATGGCCTCTTGAGAGCGTTGCCTCTGTTTCAATTTGATCTGAATTACGAAGTTATTGTCATAGCTGATGTAGTCATAGGTGCTGCCTTCTGCATGTTAAAGAGAACATACAAAATTTGGAATTTCGAAAGACTCCTCAAAATGAAATCTGAAATCTGAGTTCTACCTAAATGGTAATTTTAATAGCTCCATTTTTAGGTGTTAAATGCTAATTGGCTGGTATTGATATTGCAGTAACTGAGCATGCATCATTTAAATCTGTTGTTGCATCACTTCGTTTAAATATGTAGTACATTGCCAGCAGCGGTATGCTGACGGAAAACTGTCACAACAGCGATCGCTGCAATCTGGGAGTTAAGTTTGACTGAAACATATGTCTTCAATTTTAATAGCTCAGCTTCCCAGATGCCCTAGAGGAGAATATTGCCTGAGAAGGAGCTTTTCATGTAAGAATAATTTGTGTTAAGTAGCTCAGTGATCTGTTTGTTAGGTTAGAGCTGACAGTTTGTTTATATTTCTAAAGGGGTATGATGAATGGGGGAGAAGTTGATGCTAATTAGCCTAAATTGTTCCTAAGAATGCAGAGCACTTTGCCAGTTTCATTGTTTCTGTTTCTTTGCACATTTTCAATAATTGAATGGAGCTCAGACCATTCATCATAATTTCGGGCAAGATGGAAATAAATGAATATAGCACGGGCCAGCCTGTGTGATGGAAGATGTCACTTTAGAGGTCAATTAGGTAAGACGTCAAACTAGGACTAATGCAGCGTTTTCTAATCCAATTGTATAAATACAGCAAACATGAGTGTTTTCATCTAAGAAATTAATTCTCTCTGTCGTGACACTGGTATTAAGTATTTCTTGGAAAGCTGCTTCATTTTATTAGCATGATGTTTCTTTTTTCTTAGGCCTTAACTGTTACCTGAAGGTATGGACCTCTGATGTTCTACATGAGAAAATGTGCTACTCTTCAGTATATTGTATATCAGACATAATGAATCTTAAAAAAAAATCTGCTCTTGGGAGAACAAAAATGTTGCATACTGTGGTCAGGTGTGATGTACAGAAGGTACAAAAGAGGCTGAAATGAATCAGATGCATGGCAAATATAATGGCGGAGAAGATTTTAATATTGTCTGTTTTACTTTAAGCACTGTGTTACCCTTTGTTTTAGATTTGGGGATCATAACTCTGCTCAAATGCAAAATATCCTATCCGTACACAAATAGATAATTTTATAAGAATATATATTTTGTATTGAACATTTTCCTTGATAAGCTAAATTTAATTGGGGCGGGCAGGACTTTGAATGTTAAGTTTCTAGGCCTTATACAAGACCATTCTTTTTTAATTTATGCACATATAATACCACAGGAAGAGATGGTATAAATTTGTGGACTGTGGAGAATGAGTGAACATTTTTGAATCAGGATCTTTAAAAGGGGTGAAATTTGAGTATGATTAAGTTAGGAAAAAGGCTCGCTTACGGCGGAAGTCAGAGACTCTGTATACATTATAGGCATGTCATGGCTTTTAAAAAGTTATGTTAGACTTCTATACAAATTGTGAAGGAATTTGTATAACCTCAAACAAAATTCTGCGTGGTTCTGAACTCTTGCAAAAGTACAAAATAAAATAAAATAAAAAGGAGTGAAATAATAGTAGTAGTTAGTATTCCGGTCAGGAGTGAGTGTTGCTGTAGGGCAAGCTGGTAGTTTACACTGCATGGGTGTTTTGTTGGTCACTAATTTTCTCGGAAGGAAATGATCCCATGGCTTATGCTATCCGCGTTTGTGCATATTTGCCCTATAATTGGCATTTATTAAGGGGACTTTTGGTTTGATGGATGACTGTCAGGGTATAGCCCGCTAGCTTTGATGCGGATCTTTTGCATGAGGTTTTTCTACATTAACTCATTAGAAACTCTGCTCTGCTTCAAAATGCTGTTTATATACCTTCTGAAAGTGTGCAGTTCTTCAGCCCAAGTTTCAAGGGAGTTAGTGTAGTTTTATTTGCGTACCAGTCTTTTAATTTGGAGGGATGAAAAATGTATACAACAGAAAAATCCTGAACTATGAGCCTGTGAATTTTAAACCTTAAGAGATTCATCTTACCAGCTTAATTAGTTATCTTTGAAATGTTACACTGTTTGCTAAATATCTTTAGTTTAAAGCATTAACTTCTGTGTTCCTAAACTTCCTTTAGGAAAAACAAGGCAAGCAAAATCCAACCCCATAAAAACAGCAGGTAGAGTAATATTTTCACAGCAGGTTGATATTCAATGAACTTTCAGCAAATGCAGGGTTGGTGTCTGAGACACATTAGTGGTTTCTTAAAGGCTGGATTGATTTGGTCTTTTCCTGTAATGTATCTGAGACATAGGACTGTTAATTAGATTAATTAGCTATAACATGATTTATAAGGCAGTTACAATAAAACTATGGTTACCAGTGTATTTAAACCTGTTGCTGTATTTGGATTTGACATTTAGAAAAGTATATGAAAGAAATGGAAGCTATGCGTATTGACAGTGTCATGTTGAGATTAACAGAGAAAATACGACAGCTGAAGTGCACGCTTCACAGTTTGGAGGTTCTTGTGATAAAATGTTCTGTCTACAAATAACTGCCGGAAGGAGGGCCAGAGTTTGCTACATTGAGTAACGCTTCTCCTAATGTGCAGAAATAATTGGAAGGTTCAGCAGGTTACATTCTTCCTCTGGTTTTACATATTTGGATGCATTATAGAAATCAGTTAAAGCAAGAGGCAAATTTGATAGAGAACTTCCTCCCCCCCCCCTGCTGTTTACTGCATTGATTTTTGCACTGATCAGGGCACCAAGTATCTCGTTTGCCACCTTTTAAAAGACAAACCAACATGAAAGCAAAAATTCATTTGAAAACTTCCGGGGTTTTTTGATGTTTGAGTAGCCTTGAAATTCAAGATTGGGTCTGAAGATTTGCTTAGATGGCTGGACAGAGTAGCATGACATAGGTCTATCTTCTCTGCAGTGTAAGAAATTTGTGAAGGATTTGAAATTTTTTATTTTGGTTGGAAACAAAGTGAAATGATTGGTTTGTTCCCGGTCAGGTAAATGACATGTGCATGTTTTTAACTTGAACAGGTTCACTGGACTAACTGATGTACTCAAGTCTCATCATGTATTCAAGAGTTTGCAAGCTCACAGCTTTCCTGCTTGTACATTATAGTTGTTGCAGTGGCCTGTTGCTGTCTGGAGTCTGTCTGACTGTAGTACCAGGCAGTGACTTTTTTGGTTAATTAAGCTAATCTTGGCTTTTTCTTTCTGTCATAGAGAACTATTTTCTGTTTCTAGTAGTAAGACAGCTATATGAGTATATAGCAAGCATATTAACCAAATGTAGTCCTATTACAAATTTGTGAATTAAAAGGCATATTGAACTGTTCAGCTACCTTTTATTTATTTTTCATGGCTTGATATAGTACCCACAAGACATCAATGCCAGAAGAAATTGAAACTGACTGACCAAATATTTTGCTTTGTTTAATTTTAAAAATTAACTGTCCTATGTCCTTGCCCAGAAGTGGTAGAGAATAGGAAGCAATAGATTTAGCAGAAGAATATTTCCCTGTGTTTTAAGCTTTTGAACTCTCTCTTGAGAGAGACTTGAAATACAAACTTGTGTTTGAAGTAATAATGTTGTTGTGGTTGTGATGCCAGTATAAGAAGTGAGGTTTATAGAGTTTATTTGTGTTTCAGTTCATATCATCAAACTCAAGCAAGGCGAAGCAAATTACTGGTTGCTTACTCCATGCTTGTTTTTGGTAAAAATCGGAGATTTTTTTTAACCAATAAATAAATGCAATAACATGAGTTCCATGCAATTTGGTAAGTTTTATTTTCCCCACGAGAGGACTGTCAAATGATTCATTATTGAATTTGACCAGCCAGAAGCAGTTGGTGACAGCAGTGGTTAGGTATCCCCTTCCTTACACATAATGAACAAACAAATGATGAAGAGGGAACAGTTTGTTCACATTCCTTTACATTCCTTATTTGACTAAGGAGACTTGTCTAATAATAAATGCAGAGGACTGGAAATTGGGCTTTCTGGGTTCTTTTACTAGTTCGGCTGCTGCCTGACCCTGTTTTAGCATTTAGCATAAACCAGCACATGCTGTTTTAGCATTTGCTCAGCCCATTGGAATGGGACATTGGATAGTGGTGGGGGAGAAAGAAAAATAAGGTTGTTTTAGGAGGGGTATATGGTATACTGCTTTATATTTACCCTAAAACATTTCTCAAGGCCCATCTGAAAGACCATAGGGTTTTTGAAAGGAGTGTCACACAAGTTGTCTGATAGACAAGTTACTTTTGGGTCATCTTTATGACCTTTCATGAACTGACAGTAGCTTTTCAAAGCTGAGATAGTCTGTGCTCTACGTTTTACTCTCTCCATATGTTCTTCTCTTTTCTACTTCTGGCTCTCCATGTGTTCTCCTGGATGCTAGGTGTCTTTTTCAGCTCCCTTCTGCTTTCCATTTCTCCTCTTCTCTGCAGGGAGCAATGCAGATAGTGATCCCTGTGGAGGGGCGAGAGTATGGAGGAAAATGGAGTTGGACTTTTGCACTGGTCAGCTGTGACCAGGGATGCAGAACTCCTAGAGGCAGCTATGGCTGCAGCATCCAGAGCAGTGCGCAGCAGCAGCAGACCTCTGCAGAAGCTGAAGCGTCAGCACAGCGCTCTGGAGCTGTTCCCATCGGCCTCGCGGGAGCTTAGAACTTGCTAATTTATGTTCCAGAAATCCCAAGCTATTTCCATTCCTTCAGGCTTTTGTATTATATTCCCATCTGCATGTATGTATGTCTGGGATTTAACCAAGGAACAAGGAGGCTGATTAATATTATTATAGAGGGTGAGTTTTTAAAGGTCACTGCTATCTTGGCTGGTATGCCACATGTTGAATCAGAGCTAAAACTGGAGAACTGGGGCTGTTGCAGGTCACACGCGTGCTGTACAAAGGGGAAAATGCCTGAATTGCGCATTTTAGTTAATGACCTAGTTTCTCTGCTTTATGCAGTTCCCCCTTAGCCTTTTGGCTCCCCACAAAAGCTATCAAAGGACATGATTTCACTTATGTGAGGGCCACCGGTGCCTCCCTTAGTACAGAGGGTTGAACTGAATTGGGATTGTCAGCATGTGCAGCCATGCCCACTTGGACAGCGAGAGGAGGACTTTTGTCACCCATTTCTTTGGGGGCAGTGAGACATTAACAAGCTCAGACATTAACATTAACTCAGGAGAGTCTTCCTGCCCCCACTGCCCAGGGCAGGCATCCTGTACACAGCTGAAGTTGGGAGGCTGGTTCCACAGCAGGCTCTTCTTCAAATATCTGACACTGATTATTTGCTGTGTAACTGACTGACAAAGAAGGCCCCATAGCCACAAAGTAAGCTAGTGCTATGCTTTGATAGCAGAATCCATATCTTTGAATTAGGCACTCTAATTTACAAGAAACAGAACAGGGGAGTCAAAATGCACAGGATGAGATTTTTATCTCTTGCTCCTATTGAGGAACTAGGCAGAACTTAATACTGTGAAAACAGCCTCAAAGTCTTTGGCCAGAGAGGACAAATACAGAAGAGTACGGATTTTTAGCCTAGTAACTGTGGTACGCTAGTATGTTGGCAGGAGACATGGGTTCCAGTTCCTGTTTTAATGGGTGTTTCCATAATAACATGTATTGTAAAAATGCTGAAATTACTGGTGTCTGGGATTGAACTCCACACCCTTCATTCGGAGAAGTGCCTCAACCATTAGGATCGGTCTTGAGGATCTACTCTCTCTTTGCACTAATAGTCTTTGCCAAAAAGGTTGCAAGTTGAAGTGACTGAAGCCCACGATAGATGGGCAGTAGGGGATCTTAGAGCATCACATTTAGAGGATGTAGCAGAGAGACAGCATTTGTGTGCGTAGGTAAACTCTTACATGCCAAACTGTAGATTCTAACGTGTGTTGTCAGATGTCTCTAAGTTCAGGCAGAAAGTGTAAAGAATTTATGAGAATCTAAATTTTGAATTCCAAGCCTTGCTTAATTGGGGCCAGACACTCTTGAGGTTAAAAGTAGCTGAGTACCCCAAAGGGAACAGGCTTCCTAAATGCCTCTTGGGGAACTAAATGTAAATTAATGTATGGTCTAGCTCTCAAATCACTGTGGACTCATTTTACTTTAGCCTACGTGTGTGCCAGTGCTTTTTAAAATAATTGACTTGAGTACAAATGTAACTATATAGTGAATGGTGCAGCAGACCTGTACTTTAAACTCTAGGTTGTATGTTGGGGATTTTCCCTTTGAAATTTCCTACTAATTGTAAACAATGAACCAAAAATATTAAACCTACTTGTAGGTACTTATATTTGTGAAAATTCACCTTAGAACTTTGCATAGATGTTACTGAATGTACTAGTACGTGGCATTAGTTAAGCACAGACTTGTAAAACAAAAATTTCAAACGGTTTTTCTCTACATGGGTTAGAAAAGTTCCGAATGTTTCACAGTTTTGTTTGAGGTGAACGGCGCCCAGTCTGTCAGTCACACTTTGAAAAATGAATGAATTTGAGGTTCAGATTTGAATTTGATACAAAATCATCCAATATACATGAATTTAGCCTGAGCTGGTCAGGTGTAGGATACTAATTCAACCTCCTCTCCACTGTAAACAAATATGTTGCAAAACCCTGTATTTCCCTGTCTGTCCCAGACATAGGTATGGAAAGTAATGGCTTTAAGAGGAAAGTTGCAAGTAAAATGTAGCATTTATTATTACAGCTTTAAAAAGAAAACAAAACATTCAGTGATATTCAGAGTTTACAGACTGCATAAATGCACAGCACCAATATCCTATTGCTGTTTCAAGGACTGTACAGGAAATCTGTGTCCTTGCCGTCTTTGGTCAGGCACGCAGAAGCTGCGGTTAAGCTAGCAGACCCGGAAGCATCTCCAGGCTCTGGGGTGTGGGCATGCCCAGCTCTAACCTCATTGCATACTGCAGCAAAACTTGAGCACAGACTAAGCCTTCTGCCTGCAGCCACGTATCCCAGCAGTGGCCTGAGACCCAGCTTTGCACCAGTTCCTTTCTCCTATGCGCTTTCCCTCCAGGTGCTATTGATTGATAGGAGGGAAACCTGAGTATGAGGCCAGATGGGAGCCAGACCATGCAATAGATGATCACCCTGATCTGGGCGATCAGGAGACCAAGATACTCAGTGGCGTAAAATGTTCTGTAATGTGTGCCAGTATATTGGCCTAGATGCAACCAGAAAATAACCCATGAGCAGGAGTAAGCTGTCTACCTGTAATCTAAGCGGGTCGAGGAAGCAACTGATGATGTTACTGTGTATTTATCAAATAGGACGTGATCATGTACGTGGTCTTGGATCTGACTTCTCGCTAAATCATAGACAGTTTTAATTTCATATAGCAGAGGTTAATCTGTAAAGTTATATGCAATAGTTCATCTTCACACAGTTTACAGTAACCTGTTAGTGATCCGGATGCATTTGTTGTATCCTAATATCCTAGGATTACAGGTTGAATCCTTTTTTATGGATGGAAAAAATGTCAAAGGGGAGTCCATTTGGTTGTAGAAGGTTATAGCGATTTCCCCACACCAAGTCAGTGAAAAGAACTTCATTTTTAGGAAAGGATGTTTCCTCCTGTGGAAATTACTGTGGGTTATACCCGATTTGGAAAGGGTAGTGTGAATAAACAATGTGATACATGGTTAAAAAAAAGAGTTAATGTTCCATATGTACATAGGGAAATGATAAAGATTTAGGAATTTCAGTCTTTTGAGGAAAATAAGTTTCTAACAGGTTTGTAATGTGCTTATTTAAAATGTAAGTTACGCTAACTAGTGATTTACCACTGTTGGAAGGTGGCAGAGATTTTCATATGGCTGTATTCATAAGTGAAAAATGGAAAATTGTGTGTAAAAATAATGTGAACACTTTCAAATAAGGGAGCAGACAAAAGAAAAAAGTTACCCATTTGAAAGCTGCAGAACTTTACAATGCTGCGAGTAAGTAAAAGCAGATGTTTTAAAGTTTAGAAAAATCAAGACATTATTTTCCTGTTTCCACTGAATATTTCTAAACACATTATAAATAAGCTTTGAAGTAATACAAAATACCGTGTTTGTTTTGCTGATAGCATCTTTTTGCAAAAAACTTTATCAATGCTTGTTTAAGTTACAGACTAAATGATATCTGTGCGGTTAAACAACTGGCTGTATCTCTTGCAAATACAATGCTAAAATAGTTGCAGTCTCTGAGCCCTTCAAAAGCTTATCTGATTAGATCTTTTGAGTTTAATTTTAAACAGATTAAATATTTGTATTTACAGAATGTAAAAATTAAACTCAAATCTCTTGTAAGTTCCTCAAAAGAATGATGTTCTTTTACTCCAAAAAGTAGTTTTAAATCAATAAATTGTCTTAAAACATTTACTTTAAATCAGTAAAACAGTCACTTTGGGTGTCCGGCTTGCTGTTTCTAGGCATATGCTTTACTTTCAATAAATGTTTTGAGACTTTAATAAGCAAATAAACTGATCTTGATTTGTATTTGTCTGTGGTTCCAGAAGGCACCAATTAAAGGTTGTGTGCATTAAAAGTTTTATGTGGCTCTGTTAAAAAGAGACCACTGAATAACACATTTGCTGAATTGCAAGGTTTAGGTCCCTTAGATGAAACAAAGTGTTTCCAAGTAGCAATCATATATTTAGGAGTATACATATCAACACAGCGTGGAGATTAAAGGGAGACTATGATTGCCAGTTAATTGCATTTTATACAGTTAGCTGGTTTTAGTTTTAAAAATAGTTGTTCTAAATGACAATGTTCTCATTCCTTGGTGAGTCCTGAGGTGACCGACTGTTGAGAATGGCAAAGGCATAAAATCATGAGATTTGTCACACTATATTAATATTCCTTCACACCAAGAAAATTCTCTTTTTATAGCACCGGGTGAAAATCTTGAGCAGGGAAGAAGAGGAGGTGTTTCTCAGACTTTCCCATTTCCAGTGCTAGTTTCCTGGTGGGCAAGACAGGTACAGAAACTGCTGCCAGAGCTGGGTACATGTGCTGCCTAGGTGGGCGTATAGAGGTTGGTGAGTGGCTGATCCATGAGAAGTAGATTGATTTCACCTTCTCTATTTACCTGCTGGTTCAGGCTACAGAGTTGGAAGCTGTAACTTTAAAACTGTCTTAAAAGATTGTGGATCTGAGCTTTGAATATTCTGACTGAAATGAAACAATTTTAGATTGGCCTGTGCAAAATTTTCCTGCGCGTAGATCCATTTGTATACCTAAATTGCAGAGGAGCAAGCATCTGTGGTCACTTGTATACTACAAGAGCACATATGCAGGGCAAATAGTACATGCAACAGCCAAGCAAATTCACCTCGGGTGACTTTAGGCAGCTATATTTGTGTTAATCATTCTAAGTGCTCTTAATATTCCTTAGGCAGAAGTAAGTCTCGTTAGGTTGCGTTTTATCTGACCTGTTCTAGGTGTCTGTCTCAAGGTGAGTCAAACCATGCAAGGGAAGTGCACTTGACCGCAAAGGGAGTCAAACCAGTTAGCTCACAAATAGACATCTGCACTTCTGTGCTAGGTCAGGGGTCCCTACCTCCTCCGAGCTTTGAGTAGCTGGCTTCCTCTCTTTATTTATTTATTTAGAGACAGCTTGCCTCTTGGACAGCAGTACAGCTGTATGTTTGGGTTTTTTTTTGTTTTAATTGCCAGAACTAATCATGATTTGATATATAATCAGCTCTTAATTAGCTAGGGTAACTTGTGAAAGAGAGGGAAGCCACAGTGAATAGGTATATTGAGCCATGAGTGTACAGTGAAGGCTTAATGGAGCAATGAAAGAAAAATTTGGTGACCATGACAATGGATTTAAAGCAATTGGCCTAGAAATGAGATCAAGGTCTGCATTGGTGCCACTCTAGGAGGATCGAGTCTGCATCTGGCCCTAAACTGTCTCAGATGCAAATTAGTTTGGAGTCTGTGCAGCTCTGGTGCTACTAAACAGTTCACAAATGAGTGACTCGTGACTCTTTGCCTTTGCGCTGAATGTTGCTTCCAGCACGATGCTGCACGTGCTGCCCAAGTGAGAATGCAATGCCTGGAGTATCAAAAAAGGTGTGTGTGGGGGGGAAATCTTGTATTACCTTTTCTGTTCTCCATGTTCATGTAACCATCCCATTAATGGTTCATACAACTGCACAATATACCTGAAATCTCTTTGCCTCCTTCAGGACAATTACGATGTGCCTTCTTAATGCATTTTACTTTTTTTACACCTGTTAACTTATGTACTTCTCTGAAGATGAATATTCTCCAACCTGCAAGCAGCAGGACCTTTAAATCAAAGCATCACCTGCATTGCACTAATGAGTAGTCATAGGTCTATAATTTCTATTTCTGTTCACTCCTTTGCTTCTGCAATAAGACAGCCTTACTGATATTTTAGGTGGGTCAAGCCATGGTAGGTGACTGTCCTTTACTAGAACTGTTAGCTCTTTTAGTCCGTCTTTCCCTTACGTCCCTGGGCAATTCTAGCAGCAGGAGCCCTGTTTTGGGGGGCTGTTTTGTTTTGTTTGTTGTTCCTAACTGTGGTGTGCAGGTGCTGGCATAATTAAAATAATATTAGTGGACAAGCTGACTGAGGACTTGAGAGAGAAGCACAGCTTGTATGGCACATGCCAACCTTGAGCCACTGAAAGATAATTTAATTTGGCCCAGGTAGTGGGATTTGTCTGAGAAACTAAGTTTTGGTTTCAGAGACAATGATTAAAAAAAAATAGGGAGGAGGAAAGAGTGCTTAAAATATTTATGAAAACCATGCACTAGTAGGAAAATCTCCTTCATCACTGTGTTCTAATTATTTTTTTGAGACCGGAAATGTGGCAGAAGTAATTTTATAGTTTTTAAAGGCAACTTTTTAATGAATAAATTTTATTAGTGTTGTCTTTCCTTGCATGAATTAGTTTATTGCATGATTTAGTCTTGTTTTCAGAAAAGAAGCCCAGAACTCTCTTAAATTAAAAAAATATGTAGACCATATGAATCATACTAATAGTCCTTTTCTCACCTTTAATCTTCACAGAGGAAGGTGTGGGTCCGCAGTCATCCGTGATTCTACAGGATGATTCAAATTATATAGCTAGTACACAGTGGCTCATTTTAACAGAATTATATATATATGTATATATTGTTTTAAGAGCATTATTGCTACATTCAGGAGGTAGGCTTATTAAATTGCAGTGGCAACAGTAGTCAGACTAAGTTGTATAAGTTGTGCTATTACAGAGGCAGAGCCTAGTGCGTGAGTGATGGGGGTTTTTTCCTTTTTTTTTTTCTTTTTCTTTTTCTTTTTTCCTAGTAAGCTTCTGGACTGGTATCTTCAGCTTCTAATTTCTGTCACAGTGCACCACATCCTTCATAAGGGCTAAGGTATAAAACAATGCAATGGATGAGCTTTTTCTGCAACAAGACCAAGTTGCTCTTGCCCAGCTTCACTGAAAGCATTTGCCTATTCTGGCTGTGCCCTTCCATTTATCTGTCGTATCAGTCTCAGCTCTTGTCTTAAGGAAGGACATCTCTGAAAAGTTTCCCATAAAGATGACTGTGCCACAATGTTTGAAATGCCGAGGACTCTGCTAGGAGTATGAACCATGTCTAGACACTGTGATGTGTTTTTCATTACCAAAATTCTGGGCCTCACTAAATGATAGGGTAAAGTCATTAAGAATATACAGTAATTATCCATGCTGTCTTTCTCTTTGACTGTGAAGTTTCAATGGATGAATTACGGCCCCTAGCTTAAAACACCACTGCTTAATACCTTGCTTTCCTTAATGTTTTCATGTAATGTTTTCCTTCCTTACTCAGGGTATATTTTGTTTTTCAGGTTTGAGTATTATATCACTGGGTTCTGTCTTGCCATAAGTTTACAAGCTTTGATTTTGCTATGTAAGGGATTTTTGTTTGCTGTAATGACAATGTGCTGTTCTGACACAGCTTTCAGACTTTTAGAGAGTATTTTGTTGTCAGTATTTTTGGCAAATGGGGAGTGAAAAGTTTTCATACAAGCATTAATGGGCAGCAGGACAAGCAAAGAGCTGGATAAGTGAGGAAGGAAAGGACTGCAGAAATAAAAACAAGGTAACTTTTTTAAAGTCTGAGAGGTTCTTTTTCTCAAAAGAGAAATAATTAAATTCTGATACAACCCAGTGATCAGTGAAGAAGGAAATGGACTGAAACATGATAATTCAAAGAGACTGTTCAGGGATTTTTGGTTTATCAAGGAGTACTGCATAAAGACATCTGCAGTTGCTAGGTGTAGGAATATATGAAAACAAATCCCACTTTGTAAGCTTTGGAATTGTGTTTTCCGTTACATGAGCTTTTTGTAAGTGATATAACCTGAGACCTCATCTAGTATCTCTCTTAATTGTATATTTCTAAGGGGATGACTCAGTTCTGAAGTAGTATTTGGAGCAGCTTACTTCGCTGAGATATGCTTAGTTATGCCATCCTCTTCCAGGTTTTAGGAAGTCTTGTCCTGGAGAGTTAGTTATGAATTAATGATTAATGCCTTGACCTGTATCTGATTAATGCATACTGGTGGTGCTTCCACGCTTTCCTATTGCTGTTCCTTTTTGTCCCAGAACAAGACTGTGTACCGTTCCTTTTGCATGTTTATTTCTTCCTTGTCACCTGTGAGAAGAATCTTGTAAGTTATAAAGTAGCTCCATAATCTTCTAAGCTATAAATGAAAAATTAGAGAGAACTGAAGACTGCATAGTGACTTTTGGGAATATTTTATGAATTAAAAAAAAAAACAAACTTCAAACCCACAATAGAAGCACATGAGGAAAGGCAGCAAGTGTTGAGCTACTCCACAACGTAGCAGGTAGCTGACTCCAAAGCCAGGAGGCCCTTGTTTGAGAACATCTTTCTGATGATTCCAGCTGTTTATATCAGTTGGACTTCAGCCCAAGTTCTCTGTTGACCTTGGCTAGAGAGAGAGATTTTTGGGGGGCCCCTGCTTCACCAGAGGTCCAAGTACGTGCAGGTGTGCTGTTTGATTCGTAGAAGGGAAACCTTCAGTCCTAACTACGTTAGCAAAGTGATGCTATAGCTTTTTATCACAAGGTAAACCAAGGTCACGTTGTTTGTTTCTGTAGATGGACAGAAGGGTATTAGGCCTTGTAATATTAAATTAGACTTAAATTAGAATCTTTGAGGAAGAGACAGACTTTGGTATTTTTTAGGCTATTCTGATAAATTTAGTTTATTCTCTTCCCAGGAAGAAAATTGCTTATGGAGGGCTACATTTCTGATTGTCGGGTGTGGGAGGGAATTGGTATTGCAGTCGTCTTTGTTATTTTTAATATGAATTCTTATATTGTTCTTTTTATTATGAATTCTTATATATATTTTGCTAAGTATTCGTGATCTAGAAAAGAGGATCAAAGCACTATACCTGGCCTTTGGCATGGAAGATAGTAATAAGTCATGTATGTTCTGCTGGATTTTGTTTCACTTTCTTGTAACTGCAGTGAAGATGCCACTGATGCATGAATGAGCCCAATGTTTTCCAGTAACTAAGTTAATGACCAAGAATCAGGTCCCCAAATATTAGTCAACTTTTCAAATGTCCAAAGTCATTTAACATCTTGAAGATAAAGTCCAGTCCCTTGAAGTTGTTCTGATAGTCCATGAGGCCAAAAGAGATAGCAGACAGCATGCTGACAAATTACCAGTTGGTTGGTTGCTGAGAATGCAGCATTTGGTGCTAAGGATGTGAGCGGTGGCTTTCTGCATGGATGTACTGCTTTGCTGTAGTATTGGGGATGACAAAGGAGAATGTAACTGAGGAAAGCACAAATCATCCAGCAGAGCAGGATGGCTTTTCAATTGGAAGTGGTAAAAGCTTCACCTACAGAGGTGAATGTGAGGATTTGGCACCTGGGAGGAGTCTAGGAACAACTGAACTATTTGACCTGACAAACTCATGTTATGACTCACGCTTGGGTCTGAGAGCTGATGTTCTCTTAGATTAGTTTGCCAGTGATCTTAGTTATAGAGGAGTGTTTTAGTAGAAGCCCTGTCCTACATCCTTTCTCAGTGCACTCTAGATTTTTGTAAGCTAAGGAGTAATTTTTTTGTATTTTCTTGTTTGGTTTACTGGTAGCACAGCCCTGGCTTGCTGTACGATTTGTCTCTGACTGCTCTGGCTAGAGGAATGATGTTCGTTCTTTGTTTCCAAAGCTTTTATATATGCCCCATGTGCAGTTGTGATATCAATGTGACAAATTACAGTCATCTGATAAATTGTATTTACACCCACCTTTGACCACCTCACCTGCTTTCTGCCACCAATCCATCTCCGCTGGGATTTATTCAACATTCCAAACCTTGGAGCAGCTTCAAACATCTGCTAGTTTAAAAAGAAAAAAAATCCTGCCAAAGAAAAATTTCCTGCTCTTTTCTTAGCCAATGAAATGCTCTGTGCCTCCAAAAAATATGGTGGCCTGCACTGGAAATGGAAGAATAATCAGTGATACACCTATGGCAAGCTTTAATACTTTGCAAACCTTCATATTATGGACATTTCTGACTTCAGTAAGATATGCTGCCTGGGAATGTCCTGAGATACTCAACTTTAAATATGGACTCTTTTATATAAAACATCCTACTGGAAGGTGATAGATTTTTCGTTTGCACAGGTGCAAATGTAACTTGACTGCCCACCGATGTCAGCAGGAGCAGTGTTGGGCTGCTGAGTACTTGAAAAGAAGTTTTCAGTTTTTGTGCAGATATTTTTGCTGAAATCTCTAGTCTGTCTACTTGCATTACTTTGTGTTGAAATTGTATCGGTGTTCATTACAAATAGTGTCTTAAAGGCTTTATGACTAGTCAGTCTCTGGAAGACTATAACCTAATTCTAGCAAGAAATTGTATTTAAGCACTTGATGGCTCCAGATGCTTAATCATAGACCTATGTTTAAACTTGACTGTATAGGTATTTTCCTCAGAAGTACCTTCTGAATCAAGATGTCTGGGAACCCACTGGCTTTTGAACAACTTTCGTAGCCTAAGGCACAGGCCATTTAGTACCAAAGTGGCAAATGGCTGTCTGAAGGGGAACATGAAACAAGCGGTTGTAGATATTTACAGCTGCATTTAAAAACTGACTTTATAAACTGTTTGGTTAATGCTACTGATAAATGTGGGACTTATAATATGAAAAAATGAGCGCACCAGTAAGTATGTGCAATGCTTTGGGAAGGCAGCCCAATACCTGTGGTATGAAGAGTTGGCCAGGGAGTAGGCTGCAACAGGTTGTGCTTTACAATCTGTAATCTTCTTGGTTCCTGTATCTTATTCAACAATAAAAATTAATGTGCAATAGAACATTTGATAGTTACCATTATTGTGAAAATATCATCCCATGTGGAAGTATTTCCTAACCCTCTGCAAACGTTGCTTTGCTTTAAAAAAGTGCGCACATACATGGACTTAAAATATTTCTTGTTGTGTAATAAGGAGTGTAATTCTCAATAATTCCTTTTCAAAAAATGTTCACTGCACCTCCTCACACAGACATCTTCGAGTCACCCAAAGGGTGTGAGAGAGAGAGAGAGAGGTGTGTGTATGTACATATATATCCCTGGTGCAGTATCAAGCTGTTAAACCATCCCCTTGCCAGCTGAGTACATTCTTTTTAAAACTGTTGGAGGTACTGGGACATGGTGTGGCTTATTTTTGTTTACTTCTCTTTAATTAATGGTAGAAAGACTCAACGCATACTTGCCAAGTGGTCACAACTAGAGGGAAAACCCATTTTTTCCAGAGTAATGTGTAGTTATTGTGAAAAATGTGAGACCAATAAAATTAGAAACTGGTGTTTTCTATTTGATTTGTGAGACTATAGTAAGAAACAGTAGAAAATCTCCCAAATTATTCACTACTGTTGCTAAATGCATATAAAAGTATATCTGAGAGCACCAGTAAATACAAGGAGTGCTTTTGGAAGTGATTTTTAAGTTATGCTTTTAGAGTTAGTTTGTGTATCTGAAAATATAAAGACTGTTGTGGCAAGAACATTTGTAAGACGCATGCAGAGCTCATCAGCAAGAAGCTTGTAAGTTTGTCTTTTTTTTTTTTTTAACTGGCCCCTGAAATTCCTGTTTGCAACATACTTGCACAAGGCTTTTTATTTAAATCTTGTTTTAATGTAACGAGCTGCCCTTAAGATGGATCAGGTCTTGCACAGGTAAACATTGTGAGATTAATTTATCATTTAATTTCTCTTCCCTTGAAAAGGAGGGGAGGGGAGTATGGAGGTAGGGAGTGGAGGAAGGAGAGAGAAAAACAGTAATGTGAACTGAAATCAAATGTTTGCAGATGAAATAAGTTAGTAATGATTTTATTTTTTTCTTGCTCATCCCTTGGTGTAAGGTAACTGCTTTCTTCCCTACAATTTAAATGCTTTTTAATCTATTTTTGTCAAGTACCAGCTTTTCTTAATGATAACATGAGGGAGTAATGTGCAAATGTAAAGAATCACTTCTGTGAGTAAAAAAAAATTATTTTCTTTTTCAGTATTTGTCATGTGCTTTGTGTTTCTTTGAAATTGTTCTCTAATCTTTGCTCTGCTTCTTTCATTAAGTACAGAACCATCTGGGAAGGCAGCAAGGAAAAGTTATTCTGACCTATTTTAAATTGCTAGCATTTTTGAATATAATGTTTAATTTTGGAATGTTAGTATAAATATGTATATATAAATATAATGCACTACGTTATATAGAGATGTACTTAATAGTGTCAGAATTGGATTTGTAAGTATTTTGGTTCCCATATTTAGTGTACATTGTGCAAAAGAAACAGACGTTTCTGAAGCAACTGTGATAATGTCAAGAGAGGAGTTGCTGGGATTTTTTTTTCTTTTCAGTTTAACGTAATATTTCTGCTGTTCCTGGAAATCAGGGGAAATATATATAGCTGTTTACTTAATTGTGCTTTTAACCTGCCATGTGGCAGCAGAAGCAAGGAAATTTCACATTCTGCACTCTGCTAGTCAGCTTTAAAAACACATCAACAAAAGTATAGGGTATCAAATTCACACGTCTGTTTTTCCATGGCAAATAACGGTTGCCCAGAGTGTAATATTAAAGGAAAAACAAGGTGAACAGAATTGTTTTGAAAAGAAGCTACTTTTAGCATTGACTTTTCTGCAATTAACTTTTTAACTTGCCTCTTCCTTTGCCATTGTGTATTAGAGAAATGTAAGTTATTTGATAGAAGAGCCCATAAAATCTTCTGAGCCATCTCCTAGCTAATGTAATGGAAAACTTCTATAGGACGTTGACAAGTTCATCCGTCTGGATTCACTATAACGTAGATGAGTGTTACTTGGTGCGTGTGGGACATGCACATGTTTTTTGCTTTATCGTTCTTCTTTTCACTCCGTCTTGGATCCTTTTGGATCATTTGCTTCTGAGCAGTTTTTCTAACTGGGTTTGCCCTTGACTACCTGTGAATGGATTGGCAAAGTTGTGATGTATAATAAAATAACCTGTGATGAGTGCATGCACTCAGGGAGTCTTTGTGAAAGCTGGTCGGATTTAAAAATATTCGAGCTGTTCAACTGCAGCTTCATCTTAAACAGCACTAATTAATTCAGATCTTGGGGATCTCTGTACTCTGTATTAGAGCTAATTGTAGACTCCTGCTCTATGCTTGCCTATGCTTATTTTCTAAATCTTTTGTGAGTAATCGTTTTTCCACTGGGAGTTATATGCTGCTGCTGCTCCTCCTTCCCCCTCTTTCCCCCACCCTGGAAAAAAGAGAATAAGAATGTAACAGGGTTAGCAACAAGTAGAAAAAAGGAAACAGACAACGGAACAGGAAAAACAAATGTGATTTCTAGAATTATTTATTCATTTGAATTGCAGATTGATCCAACCTCCACCGAAATTCATGTGAGTCAATTAGAGTTACATTTACTGAAATTGGACTCAGCTGTCACTTCCTAAATTGCACTTATTTTCAAATACCTTCAGTATTTTCAATGCCTTCATCATCTCTGTTAGAATGGAGAGCTGTGAAAGGAAAGATTGCATGGATAGCTGTTAAATTAAATTGTTGGGATACTGTCAGTTTTAGAATAATTTCAACAAATGCTGAAACTTTAGATTATTACAATGTACTCTGCTCTTTTATTTACCAAATTACTGATATTTTTTCTGAACTAACATGCAAAAGAATCCAACTTTGTTTTTCTGTAGTCTGTTTTGATCTCAACTTTAAATGTCACAGTACTAGAGTTAAAAATATTGCACAAGAGCCTCTACACAAATTACATGTTCCATTGCATGTAAATGGAAACAAAACATGCTGATTGTATATTTTGGAAAAGCTTATTTTTTCTGGTATAAATTTAGAGCCATAACTGAAGAATCCTCCTTTATTAGTTCTGTTAATAAATATTTTTTACAAAATTAATTCCACAATAAGATGATGATTTTGCCATGAATTTCAATTGGTGCTCAGGTGAAAAACACATAGAATGATACTTCAAGCTGTTTTGGAGGCAGAGGTATTTCTTTAATATTGCATATCGTGCTTTGGTAGAAGAGAACAGAGATGTTTTGACAACAAAATGTGTGGCATTTCCTGTTGGTTGAAATTTTGTTTTGCTTACTAAGTTAATATTTAATGTTATCATTGGCAGTGCAAACTTCTGTAGGAAAATATCAGTGCGAATTTTACTAGTGAGATGGGAGTACAGGCTATAAAAATTCTCAGTTTCCCTTTTAAAAACTTAATCCATTTGTCCAACAGGAATGAATACAGAAGGACTAGAGGTTTTGAACTTCCCTCACATCTGGGTATAGCAGTGTATTTTGACTCCAAGCACAATAAAACAACCATACTTGCTGGTGGTATATGACATAATGACCCAAATATGTTTTTAAAAAATCATTTATTGCTGTACATAAACAGCTAAGTTAGCACAAGGGATGATAAAATAACATTGGTAATTCTTCCTTTAGCTGGGAACCATTGGTGGCCCATTAGGATTCCAGATGTAGCCATGTGTGCTTTTCCATTTGTTTTCCAATGTCTAGTGCTTGGACCCTTGGTACCTTGGCTGTGGTTGTCAAGCATGTTGGCTTTTCAGCTTGAGGTCTTCCTGGAGAAACACACTGACCTGGCTAATAGCTATAAAGCAGCTTATTGTCTTGGGCCTAGTTTGTTGGGACTAGCAGAGTGAGGGCAACTTCTTGTCAAAGGTCAAACACCAGCTTGACCAAGTTTTCTATAGTAAACACTTGCAACTGGACTTCAAAATCTAGATGTAAAAGTATAAATAAGGAGATGTTCTAAAACATTATTTAAAGGACTGCAATCTGTGCAATTCACATCTACTAAGAGTACATTGGATTACATTCAGGTATTTGAGTGTTATGTGGGTAATAGATTTCCTAATTTTTTTTTAATAGGCAATAACTTAAAGTACTAAAATGGAATAATGAAGGAGGGAAAATTACTAAAGAAAGTAATAATGCTCTCTCTATGAAAGCTAAAATAGAACCTTTATTTTGCGTTGCATGAGTTAGGATTCACGCTTTTTAGCTATTGATATTCTTGCGATAGTGTTGATTTAAGACAACACATTTAACACATCAGGCTTACATTGAGAAAAGGCATACTAAGAAAAGAACTACTGTTAAATTAAGATAAGTGTATTGGTACTTGCTTTTATAGGGCCAGACTGAAAATTGTTGACTTGACTAGTTCAACTGAGTTTGCTGGACTATTTATGTGAGTAGTAGTTCTCTTCTAGAAGTAATAGTTTGTCATTCTGGCCCTTTCTGATTTCAGTGGAAATACCTGAATAAGCACTGTTCACTGTGGTTACTGCCTACAGTGATAGGAACACTTCTATTGAATTAGAAATTCAGTGGCCATGTAAAAATTATATTTTGAAAAATGTAGTTTTTTGACAGGGTGTGTTTTGGTGGATTTTTTGGGGGGAGGGGGGGAATCCTTTACTATATATGTGTGTTTGAATAAAATTTAGCCCCCAAACAAAGCAGTCTGAGCCCTGGTCTCCTTGTGAGTACGTATGTATATATATGCATATCCTCATTTTCATATATGTATTAATTTTATATGATAACATACCAGTTTAATATAAATCGATCTGAATTTACTAGTTTTGAGCTCTAAACATATCACGGTACTCTATTGATTGAGGTCCTTCGCATCATCGTTACCAACTATGTTTGTTGGTATTAAAAACTTTCAGATTTTCGTAGCTTTAAATCCATGGGCTTTAAATGCCCATGGGGGCATTTATGAAATGTGAACAGTTTTAAATATAAGCTAGTCTCAAACTTTCCATTACAATTTGTTTTAACAGGCTTGATACAATAATGAATTTAGGTGTCTAGGCCCACCATGCTGAGTAAGATACAGAACACACAAACCGGAGCCTCCATTTGTCATTCAAGATGCAAAGCACAAAATCATTTCCAGAGACCAGCTGTACCCATGTGTCTGAGGAAGTGCTGGTAGCAACCATATTTAGCTTCTGCTTGAGATGATCCTGATTCATACTATTTTTGAAGCCAGACAGTGGAACTTTTTTTTCCACTGGTGGGAAGCTGATGGCATGAGACATCCAGCTGAAGTCACAAGGACTACTTTTGTTCCTAGTGGCTTCTGGCAGATGAGTTTGAGCGGGTTCAAACCTGAAGTACCAAAGCATATCCTCTAGCCACAAGGCTGTGGGCTAGACAGGGTGAGAGCACTCGCTGTCCCCTGTTAAGGCTAGGTTACTGTGCAGCAAAGAACGCGAGATTCCTGAGGTCGCAGTGGCTAAGTACGTGGCTGCTGGCGAGCTGCTCAGGGCCATCATGTGGAATGCCTTCTCCCCCACCCCCTTGGTACTGAAGTGCTTCTCAAACCAGAAAATATTCATGCTTATCTTCTTTACCAAAATTCCTGAGTTAGCACTTCAGAAACGAAATGAAACTGAAAGTGCATGGCTGGCGGGGACATCAGTGCAGGGGAGAAAGTGTGCAGGCAGAGGGGGATAAAGTGGAAGGCTCAAGCAGATCAGGCTGTAGTCTCGGCTCATGTGGAACAGCCACTTCAGCAGTTGAGCACTACCTAAGTGTAAAGGTATTTGTGAGCAGAAGTGATCAAAGTTCCTGCTTTTGTAACTAGTCAGTACTTCTGACTTTGTCCTAAGCCTTATATTTTTTCATTATATATCAGGTTGTTTACTTCTGTGTTCATATACCATGTTTATACTCCAAATACTCTAAGAAAAGAGGGTTAGATTTTCAAATGGCAGAACTAATGCAACTCTATGCAGTAACTTATGCCAGCAGAGGAGCTGAACAAAATATGGAGAAGTGCTCCAGAAACACTTAGCTTAGAAGTATCTTGTAGTGGTAACAGCTTTTGTATGTCTGGCTTTAATTTTTCAACATACTTGTCTCAGTTACGTGCACGCTATATCATTAGATTTGTATAGTGTTACGTGTTTCCTTTTCCTCTGCTTGGAGCAGCCTAAGCATTCCTGGAGTATACTAAACATAAAACTGTAATCAATATAGAAGTTTTCTCAAAGAGATTCTTCAACTGCATGGAAAGTTGTGAGTTGTGGTGCAGTCTAACTTTGCTAGCTCATTCCACAGCTGAACCAATCTAATAGTTCCTTTCTTTGCTCATTTTTGCTCCAGGATTACATTGCTACACAATTTCAGAATAGAAAAACGCCTTTATCATGTGAAAGATTGAAAAGTGGCTGAATCCCAACCCTTTGCAAATATGAGTCACGTACCTACCAGTAAAATGTTACTTGAGAGCCTGTTGAGACTCCTAGGTCAGGAAAGGCCTTTGTGGATAATTTCATGTCCTTGTCAAGGTAGGCTGCCAAAATCTGCCTGGTGAGGGTCCTCTGCTTTGCTGTGCCTCGTGCACAGTAGAATCCAGTGACCAGTTTGCAGATGTAAATGTGCGTCACCTTTTGAACTGCTTCTCATAAGAGACAAAGACATTAAATCATTTAAGAATCCGAGGTGAAGGAAAGCATTTGTTTTCTTTTTTTGCCATTTGCACTCTTTGGCCATCAAGATAAACATGACAAGCCAGCAGTATTTTGAGGATTCATATCACCCTTGACCTTTCCTGGGCTTAGTTGGAGCCAGCTGCTGTACAGCTGGGCAATGACTTGCGGTATGTGTTAGGACACTTGCCTAATGACATTGCTGATAGCCACATAGTGAGATACTGACAGCAGTGTAATATTTTTAATAATGTAGCCCAGCATTTCTGTCCTTTTTTTGAGTAGTTTTCTGTAGATGTTGAATCAGAGAAATTCAGACCAGGTCTTTCTAACTCTTATTGGTGAAGAGTTTTGAAGAAGACACCTGCACTCAGGATCCTATTGCAAAAGAAGCATTGGAATCATTGTAGTGCGGACCTCTACTCCAGATGTGTCATGAAGGAGGGAGAACGGTTGTAATAGGGTTGACTGTTAAAATGGCAGAGGAATCAAATATTTCCGTCTGTTCGTTGTCACAAGCAATCTTCTATTTTTATTATTACATCTCTCTAGCATAGGTGGAAGAAAGAAGTTGGATTGCAAGGCATACAAAATATCAGCAGAAGTCATGTGTCATTGGATCTTGTCCTTTGTGCTTAAGAACTTGTCATTTGAAATATGAAAATACTTATTGTAAGGCTCATTGCATTCTGTCTGCCTAAATTTGCCTGGGCTTTCAAATGTTTGCCATTCTTAACTTGTCTCTAACTACACTGCAGTGTTGCGAGGAGCGGTTGCACAGCTGGTAGACTTCACTGCAGGGGTGGCTGAATTTTGGTGTTGAATGAGCTTGTCCTTATATATTTGTGTGTCAGTATGTGAAAGCAAAATTTAAATAAATGAGGTAAATGTCATTGATCTTGAAATGAAAGGCACTGTGCGAACAGAACAAAGATAAATATCAACCAAATGTTGTTACTGGTTAAAACAATGTTCCTGCATATTTATTAATCTGTTTTCTCGGCTCCACATTTGTATGTTCTGAAGGTATCGAAGAATCATAAATATTCTAGGGAACTATTTCATGACTTCTGAATAAAATAGGGAAAATATTAATTTCCTCAAGGAAAAATATATAATACATGTTTTGAAGAACTAACTTTCTACTTAATTAGCAGTAATAGAAGTTTAAACTTTTGTCTGTTATTTTTAAGCAGAAGCAATATCCATTCAATGCTTGGTGTCCAAATCAAAGCTTGTTTTTGACAGTGGGACGGTGAGACTATATGTAAAATTGCAAAAAGGGCATTAATACTTGTTATATACATACCTACATGTAGGTCAGGCTGAAAAGGGGCAGGATCTAGATGTTGTCTGCATAGGAGCAGTCTTTGACTCCTGTGTACTGTGGTAGTCATTATGGATAAATGGTCAGTTTTATCATACTTCAGAAGAGAAGGTTATTTCGATATTACAGCAGTCCTTACAGTTGTCTGGCAGAACTGTCTCAACAATTATTCAAGAATATGGAGCATTTCACTGCAACGCACAATTAAACAGTGGAAGTTTGCATTAACTGTGATAGAATAGTCGTGAGACACCTTTTCTTTATTCCTGTGTGGTGACCAGATCTGAACAAGGCTAGATCACTTAGAACTGAAACATGCTGGCTTGGTGCTCTCCATATCAGAACATAGCACTCTGTACTCTTAGGTGAGTCTCTGAAATTTTAAGCCATAAAGTCATGCTTTATCAGGGATAGTCTCTTTCCGACACAGTGTGAATTTTGCTCTTTCTGCGTAATGATGCTCTCCAAGGTTGCTAATACCTCCTTTGTTACTGGTGTTTTAAAATTGCCCCACAGTCATGTTTTGATCAGGCCCTGGCCTGTAGGTCTGTGTTACGTATGTTCTGAGTTTGCATATTGGATTGGGTCCCACATGTGGCTTAGCTGCTACCCTGCTTAAGTTTTGTATCCTGAAGAGGCTTAACCAGGAGTCAGTTCAGCTGTGAAAGGGCAGATCTTGATGTGCACGGGGAGCTTAAGGCACATTCAGCTTAGAGTGATGCTATCAGGGTCGGGCAGCTCCTGAACAGAGCTATTTGGAAGTGCGTGTGTAAAGCTGTCCCAAGGCTCTTCTGTTTTAGAAGCTCTAAATATATTATCTACTAGTTTTTTATGTATTTTTCAGGAAATCAACAATCAATATGTTGTCACCTTTATTGAATCTTGAAATGAAAGGTACTGTGTGAACAGAGCAAAGATAAATACCAGTGAAAGACTTCGGTCACTTCCGTTGAGGGTGAGCCTGCCTCACAGTCTCCTCAATGGTGAGGAGCCCTATTTTCATCCTCCTCCCTGTATATCTTTTTTCTTTAAAGGAAATACTTGTCATACACTTCTATGGAAGTGCAAGAATAAAATAGTTTATTAAAATACATAGTTCATACTTGACTACCAGTTCTCACAGCATGTGGTGTCATTCATGGATCCAGTGTGTCTTTGTGCATAAGAGAATGTGTTAAGCAGTAGGTGATATGACACCTACTCACTAGGTGCTGGAGTTGATGGGCCTAGCCTGTAGTTGCTAGTAAAGCCAGACTGCAGAAGTTGGAGGAGTTTGGACTGCATTCAGAGTGAGAAGCAGCTAGAGAAGTGCTCCTAAGGGATGCCTGAAAGTGTTTGTAGAAGAAATTCCAGAAGCCACATAAGCCAGTGGAGCCTGGTTTCAGGCCATCTGATTCCCATCCTTCTATAATGGGCAGAGCTGGAGCTCACTGTACTCTGGCTGATCTTTTGCTGGTAGAGTTATCTCTGGGCTTGCCTGAAGTGCAGAGTATCTTAAGATCAGCAGATAAGAAATTAGAATTATTATGCCCTTTTGTTTCTTTCCCCTCCATTCAAAACAGGGTTGGGACTTCCACACTGTTCCATACACTGCTGGGGTTCTTTGGCTGGGTGCACATCTCAATATTTTTCATAGACATCTCAATATTTTTCATAGCCAAAGTGCCTGTTTTGGCCTCTATCCTGTGTGTATTTAAACAAAGTCAATATGGAAATTGCTCCTTGGCAAGAAGTATGCAGAAGGGGTTTGATTGATGTCTGTTGCCTGTTTTGTGTTAGGTATCCAGAAAGACCTGCATAGAGCCCTTCCTATTTTAAAAAGAGTAAACTGAGTTAGTTTATTACTATTTTTGCTAGAGTCTGTCCAATCCTTCCATTGTTCATTGACATAAAAAAATTTATTAGCACTGTGTGTCTACAAAATGCTCTTTCTGTGGCATACGCTCTCTACCACAATTATTAGACTGCAATATTTTTAGAATGTGTTTACACAAATTTTGTTTTGGCAAAGGTGGTATTTGCATTTATCTCAAGAGAGAAGACAGGAAAGGTATATGGAAAAGAAAGAGAATGGTGTGCTGGGTAAAGTAAGGATACTCTTGAAATGCTTATTTGCAATCAGTCTATGATAATTCACCCTTGCAGTCAAATTTTTCCTCCGATAGCTTACTGAGACGAATTCAGTGTTACTTGGAGCTGACCTTAAATCACCCAAATCATTTTATTTGAGACTTCCAGTTGATCTTAAAAGAAAGCTTCAGAAAAATAAGCACTTTGATTTGTAATACTTTTACTAGGATTATATTATTGTTTAATAAAATATTTTTTCAGTGTTACTTTTGTGCTTGGAATTAAAGGTTCAGTCCATTAGTGTACAGTAATTGGTACTGACTCAAATTGCAGCCAGCGTGTGTAAGGGAGAGCCAAAATTTTGCTGACTTTCCAGAACTGAAATCCTAGTACAGTGCTCACAGAACACACATGGTGTTTCTCTACTTCTTAGATGTTAAAAATGATGCTTAAGCTAATTAAACATTTTCATATACTTGCATGCTGTTTGTCGAAGGAGACAGACTAATAATACTGTAGTAAATGATTTTGTTAGGCAGTAAAGGCACTAAAGCAACAAGTCAAGCCACGGTATGCTTTGGAATTATTGGGAAATCGAACGTTATTTGAGTGACTAGCTTAAGACGTGGTAGACATTTGATCAATTTAAGTTTTTCTTAAATTTTTTTTAACTTAAGTTTTTCAACTTTGAACATTTAGATTTAGTAGCTGTGTATCTTGTGCTGCTATTGATATAAGAAGCCCTTTAAAAGAATTTCCTGTGCAAAAAGGGTTTATTATAAGATTCGGAGTAATTTTCCTACAAGTTAAGGTAGAGCATTGTAGTCCAAAGAGTAGACTATTAAAGGACAAGTTAGTGTATCAGTGGCTGCAAGTTTTTAAAGCGGTTGTTCAATATATTTAGGTGAAAACAAAGTTGGAGTGACTACAGGTGAAATATCATTTGTTTGGCATAGATGCTCTAGTTGTATTATAAATAATTAAATTTTGTGTAATTGTGTGTAAGAAGAATAAATAAATTAGTATTTAAAAAGTTTATAGGTAAGCTTTTAGAAGATTATGTTTCCAGCATATTTTTATACAGTGGAACTTTTGATGCTATAGTAAATTAAGAAGTTGGATGATTTTCATATGATATCCTATTTCACTAATACAGAATAACCTTGAGCCACAGTAGGGCAATAATTACCAAACTTAAATCAGAGACAAACTCAGCCAAACAGCTGTTTTCAGTTTGTTAGGAGATCCATTTGATTTACTCTCTTGGTCAACTTTCATTACTTTATGAGATGAAACTTCGCTGGAGTTTTTAACCCTGAATTCCCAATCTGGTTTGCTGCCTGCTATAAAATTGCATGCTTGAACTGTCACAGCCACTCAACATGGGGGGGAGCTACTGTTGTATTTTATGTTGATCCCAGTTTTCATGAGAAGTTGTTTCAAACGCTAAAGGGTGCAGGTAGAATTCAGCCCTAGACTTATTTCTACATGCCCTTTCTTTCCTTTTCTTTGGCAGTAAAGGGGAAAATTCCTTAGGTAGGTTTTTGTCTTGCACTTTGAATGGTTCTTCCTCAGATGATGAGGTGGATCACATCATTGTGAATATTTGGCACATGTGAATCTAAATGTTTAAGATTTGAATTTGGGGGTAGTCAAAGTTAGCTTCCCAAGCTAAAATTAATTTACGTGCTACTTGGTTCAAACCATGACAGCTCTTTTTCTGGTCCCAGTTTTTGTTGCAAATATTTTAGAAGGTCAGCATATCTTCACCATCTCAACCGGAAGTTTCATATACTTTCCAGGTTTTGTTGCTGTGAAGTTTGAAACTTAATGCTAGCCCCCATCTAGCCCTTAACTGAATTGGCCTTTACCATGTCTGTATCCAAACACTGTCTCATTGTGTTCTACAGCGTTACTGTAGCATCAAAATATTCACTGTCATGAATCGATTGTCCAAAATGGTCTCACTGGCATTATGTGTTAGTGGAAAGAGAATCCAGAGACACAAAATGGTTGGCTTTTCCCTTGATTTGCACACATTTTCTGGTTACTGTTATTCCGACATTGCAAATTCTCTAGATTTTGTCTACCATATATGAACATTTTAGCAAATTTGAAAAAGGACTGATTTTATGTTTGAAAGTGAAACAGCAGATGGTAAAACCAAGATGTTTCTGATAAGTTTATTTACAGCATCAGTTCTGTTATTGTAGTCTGTTTTCTTTTATGGCAGTCTAACAAGCAGACATGGGAAAGGGAAACTGTTAAATGCATCTCACATCTTTGGAACTAGTTAAAAACTTGCTTTTATACACTGTTGTTGATAATTCTTTACAGCCTCACTAATAGGATTTGCTGCCCTTTCTGGTTTGTTTTTCCATTTAGAAAAGAGAGATTGCTGTGCCTCATCACTTGTGTTCCTCGCCAAGTTCCTCTGCCCCTTTCTACAGGGCTTTGGAAGGGAGTCAACACCTCCTCTGAAACATGGGGGCTGCCCGTGTTGCACTGTTTGTGGTAGCTGCTTATCTAGGCAGTTGTGACATGGAAAATTAAGACTATAGGTTTTTTCATAGACTTTCTTGTTTTCCGAGCACTTTTCAATAATAAAATACAATTGGGAGAAGCAATCTGGAGCAAAACTGAAATAACAACCCAGAAAGGGAGAGGCAGTCAGATATACTGATTTCAGTGAAAACAGATTCAAGTGTGACCGTCTTGGAGCCAGAGTTTCACCGAGGTGGTGCTCACTTTTATCACATCTACTGGTTATCTAGCTCTGCAGTTCTATCTTGTTTTCCCAAAACTATCACATACGCGGTGCCACGCTTACCCAGTGCAGTTAAGGAAAGGCTGAAACAAGAAGGATGAAAGGTGTGTACTCTCAAGATGTTATAAGCAGACATGCCAGGAGATCGCTTTTGCTTTTGAAGAAGGCTAATGTCTTCCAAAGCTAGAAGACTCTCCTTTCTAAAGGGTTACTCTTCTAGGAAAGAAGCCTTATAGCTTGCTGATTCTGTTAGAAAGGTTAAAGTGAGAAGCTTTGGGCCTATGTGGGGAGTAAATACTGCTGTATTTTATTTATGCTATTGTTCTTAAATTGCACAGGAACACTCCTATAGAAGAAAAAATAGTGTAGTTAAAAATTCATAGAGGCCAAGATCACTGTTGTGATAAATCTGTTAATATCAAATGACTGAAAGAGAGAGAGTGAAGTTTTGCAATATATTTCTAAAGCTCCTATTGATGCAGTCCTAGACCTTCTCATGTTAATGTTATAACAGGTTGTTACCAACAACAGTTCCTTCAAACATCAGTCAGAAGCAAATTTTATATGTTGATTTTTAAACAAAAATGATAGATAAGTCATAGTAATTGGGTATCTTTTATCTTTATTAACATCAGCCTGGATGAAAGAGGCCTTTTCACTAGAATTGGAGGAAATGGGATGTTGATCCATGAGCTCTGAAAATGCAGTGTGTCTGAGTGTAAGATAGCTTTCCAGAGGAAAAGCCTTGAGCTGGTTAGAAGAGAGCAGCTGTCCCTTTCTGACTTTCTGCAACTCTTTACACATACCGGCAAACAGCATGATGTGATATAGGGACTCCTTATCTTGCTTTCCAGTGCTTGGGCATGACTGTCCTATATCATTCAGGCAAGGTTGGGAGTGCTTTCCCCCTGTTGCATGACAAACCATAATTAAAAAAATAGCCACAGTTTTGGTCTAAGCCCAAGTCCCTAACTCGTTTGTCCCTTAACTCTTCAAGTTCAGTAGGTGGAAAGAGTATTTCCTGAAGGCTAAAATCCTCCCCCCTTGCCCTGCCCCAGGTAACTGCTGCATGCCACAGGGAAGCCTAAACTCGGGTTTTCTCCAGTTCTGTGAAATCCCTTTTCACCCTTTCTGCCTGCAGTTCATCACTCTGCAGTTGCCTCAGCCAGGATCTGAGGGGTCTTTCTTTTCTTAGTTTCCCATATCTGATCTTTCATGGGGGGTGGGGACCACAAAAAAACACACACCCCCCCAAAAAAAAGAAACAAAAGAAAACAAAATATCTTTTTCAGTTTTTATTTTGCCAAGATACCTAGGCTCCTTTAGAGTTTCTATCTCAGCATAGAGCCAGGAAGGAAAAAAGAAACAGTCATTTTGGAACCCATTTTTCAAGGTTTGTTTTTTGTTTGCTTTTTGTTTTGTGCATTTTTTTTGTTTGTTTGGAAAGGTCACAAAACATTTCATCGGCTATCAGACTTGTAAAAATCTCCTTTTTGGGGAGATGTGGAGCTGCTTTACTAAGGTCAGAGAACGGTCTATGGAACTATAAAGAATGGTCCGTGGAACTTTAATTATTTTGACTATAAGGAATTATTACACATTATTTATGTACTGTTTTACTTATCAGAAAGTTACATTCTTGCATCCTTTCATATCTGACAGAAAAGCCTATGCATCTTGATCAACATACTGTAGAATCTCAGTTTCTCAGTGTCGACAGGTGCAAATTCCGCAAACTGCTTACCTTGCTTAAGGTACTTAAGGGATCAGACAGATGCTCTCTGGAGTATTAGAAAAGAAAGAAAAAAAAGAAAAAGAAAAAAAGTTCAAAGTGGCAAAGTTGAAGGGGGAGCTTCTTTGTGGGAGAAGGCACAGTGATAGCTGAGCGTTCTCTTGGCTCTCAGACCTCGAGCAGAGAAGGAGAAGACAAACATTTGTGTTGTCACAGCTGAGACCATTGATAGCAAGTTGTTTGGTTAGTGGAGATGTAATTTGTCTTTATATTTCTTAGCGACAACTCCATGCCAAAGCTGCTTTATGATCCTCAAGGGCTATATAATGTTGCATTCCCAAGTGATGTATTTGATAAGTTAAGCATGGTCACTTTTGTCACTGTAGGGATGATGCTTAAGCACTGTGAAAATGACAGGCAAAGATAATTCCATATCCAAGAAAACTAAACTTAGGATGCAGTTTGGGGTGCAAGGAGAGGAAGAATAGCAACCACTAATGTATCCTTATTTGAACTGCTTAGTGATGCCCATGTAAAGATGGAAATTCTTGTGGACATTATTTGAGTTAGTGAATATATAGGAAAATTGCAAATTGAGTCCGTGCACTCCTTTCCAGATTCTGGGAAAAGCAACTGTACTATGACTCACTGAGGCTTCATTTCAGTGAAGGAGCTCTGCTCTTCTGAGCAGTAAATATACAGAAATGCTGACTGAACTTCTACTGGACTAATCAACAATGTTACCGATACTGCAGGACTTCAGCTTTTTGGCTTTTATGAATATATGCACATTGCTTGGGAGGCTGTAAGCATATAGAGGGTGACAGCATTGCATGCCAGTCCCTTCTGTCACTACAATAAGAACAGATCTACAAAAATATTTGGAAAATGATTTGATGTTGTACTGCAGTCTTTCAAGCAAGAATATGGGAACTGGTGAAAGTTGGCCCGTATCACACATTTGATGGTTAAAGGTGACTACCCTGCAGACTGTTGTTTTGCTATCAATTCTATATAAATTCTAATTCTAATAATTCTATATTAATTCTAATATTAAATGAGTTTTGAAGTGCATGTTTTGTCACACTTCTGAGGAACAGGTTTCTGCTTGCTTTGTGTAGTAATGGATTCTTAGTTTTTATATTTGATACAATTAAATCATGCTGGGCATGTCTGTGATGTGGGATCTTCTAGCTGCTGTTGTTTGGTGTCTACATATGTATATACTTTGTGTACTTAAAATTTTCCTGTTCATTCAGTCCTGCTGTTTTTAAAGTTTTCCCCTTGATGCTCATTCCAGCCTTCCTGTCTGACCTAAATTTAATTGTATAATTTTAATGTTACTGTTGCATAATACAAAGCTGGCAAAACCAATGATAATCAGCTAGGTGCTCTTGTCCCTGCTGCTTAGGAGAGCCGAATGCATGAAAATACACGTCAGTAAAGATGCTATGCAAACTAATCAATCCCATGTTCATTTGACAGGAATGCCCCCACTCAATTTTTTTTTTTTTTTTATGACCATGGAGCCTCTTGCATGCAAAAAAATCAAGGAAAAAGACCATAGCTTGAGAATAAATACAGATGGCTGATGGGGAGAGAAGAATTAAACTTCATATGAATGATGTTCTAATGATGATTGCTGATCCCCTTACTTCAGCGTGCCTCATGCCTTACAAAACAAATGATGATATTCAGAGAAGTCTCGGGCTTAAGAGTCAATTATATCAAATCCTAAGTAATAGCACTTGGAATGAACAAAGATGCTCAAAAGTCTGTGCAAAAAATGTTTAGATTCCAGCAGGCAAACACCATGATAACGTTCTTAGGGATCCCCATTAATTCCCATCTGGAAAAAGTCTGCAATGCAAAAATTAAGCTGTTAAATAAAATGGGACAAGTTAGCAATGTTGTAGATGGTTCAAATAGTACAAATAAAACTGATGCTTTAGAAAAGCTCTTCTAACCAGTAAATATGATGGCTTCATTAATAAAATATGTAGTTGTACTTCAGAAAATTCTACTAATACCTACAAGAGACTTACAGGTCACTAGGAAAAAAAAAGATTTTTTTGTAATTTACATGTTAGTGGAAATATATATGCTGAGGTGCCTACAAGCAGTGTGTAGAAAGTATGAAATGAAATTTCTCTTCTTCAGTGGCACATGGCTGTTTATCAATGATTTAAAAATCTCAGAATGGTAATAAAGTAAAATTAGCAATGCCTTTTTTTCTTCCACTTTAAATAGTCCTGTCTACTCCAGAATGCAGAATTCTGTATTTTTTTCCACTTTAATAGCATAAAAGCAGGGGCAGGTTGAATTCTGGGAGGGTAAACCTGCTATTGACAGTCGAAAGATAGGAGAGGATGAACTTTTAGTACATGAAAATTTTGCATACTATCCAAAAGAGAAGTAAAAGAATGGCTTTTTACAGATTTAGCCTACAATTTTTAGAACCTTTAAGAGAAGAACTGTATAAGCTTTCTTCTGAATCAAACACTTACAGTTAGTAGAACAATTCCCGTTAATAAAACGAGAAAAACTTGTGGTCAGCAACTGGCTTTGGTTTAAAACCTTGTCACAGAGCTGTCTCTAAGAATGTTAAATTTCACTGACATTTTGTAGTCTTATCACTACCGAGATTGGAATGCTTTTATGCCAGGTGGTAACTTTATCATTTTAATGAGAATTTATTTGCAAGAAATTCTGTGAAGATAACTACATCTCATAGAATACAACAAAAATATGATACAATGCCATAATTTTTACTTGGGGGAGGGGGTGTGTGAATAATTGCAACTTTGGACCAGATTCTGCTGCCTTCAATAATACTAATTTTCCATATGGCTAAGAATCGCAGGATCTGATTCCTTCCCCCCCCCCCCCCCCCGCATGTTAAAGATAATTACAGCTGTACCATGTTTAAGGTAAAAGAAGGTCATTTTCAAGGAGTACGCTTTCTTCCTGAAGCACGTGAAATTCGTTATGCCACCATTTCGATAAGAGCGACTAGGCAAGTATTGTTATGAGTTGCTTTTAATAAGTCAAAGCTCTTTTCTTCTAGGACTCCTGGTGCTTTCAGAGTCACTTTTTTCCCTCTCTAATATTCTACCAGCAGATTTCTCAAATCTCTTCAAAAATAATCAGCAACTGTAATAGATTACAATTTTTAATTGAATAAAATGGCAGTGGCAATTCTAGCAGATAAGTCTTATACAAAGCACATTAATTGTTGGTTGCAAGTGGAAATGAAGTATTTATATAAATGTGTAAAAATCTGTGCATGTATGTAGTACAAAATGTAGATAGAATGGCCAATAAAGAAATAGGTTACCTCAAGAAATGTCTGGCTCAGCAAATGTATATCTTTAAATTGGAAATCTAATTATTTGCCTTAGATTTGCACTGCTTGGGAACTCAATGCAAGGCTATGTTAAATAAACTTATTATTTCCGTTTTTCATTTAACCTGTGGGTTATAGTATGACCAATCTGTTTTATATCCTCAATCAACAGATGATTGTATTTGGTAATAATTTATCAAGAATAAAAATCTGTTTTTGAAACTAATCACCTCATGTTAGGTCTGCCCTTTTTCAAAACCACCATCTGATATTCATTTTGTCTGCAAGACTAACATACTGATGAAAATGCATCTACCGCAGGATATGGCCAGTGGAATGAAGCTGTTCTACTCTTTGTATATATTTAGAATATTTTATGTTTTCTCAACAGATGGACTAAATTTGAATATTAAAAAAAAATCAATTTTACATAGTACATAAACAATTTTGAGCAAGTACCTTTTGCATTTCTGATTAGTTTGTAGTAAAATATCCAGTGGAATTCAAGGGTCAACTTGGGCCATATCTGAGATGGAAGATTTGAAAAGGTTACTCTCTTTTTTACTGCCTTTCCTTCCTGCATTTGACAGAGTAAAGCTATGTCTTGAAGTCGGAGGGAGTTATGAACATGAATTTGGCCCGCTCATTTTAAATGCTTGATTTCCTTTTGGATGTTGGTTTTTAGTTAATGTTGCCAGTAGAAGTGGCTGTCCTTTGAAAGGCAGATGCATTCATGCACTAAATGACCTTTGTGGCATGAAGCCCCTCACTGTTCAGCCTGTTCTAGCTGTTGCCTAACCTGGCTTATTCTTCTTTTAGCTTAGCAGATAAGCTAAAGCATTTCTTGGATCTTTCCTGAGAAGGGCTTCACTTAATACTAAAATATAGGCTTGATTCCTGCCAGCATGCATGGAATACAGAGCACTTACGTTATCAGACTCTATATACAGTAGTGCTGTGACATTAACTTTTGTCTCTGGAAGTTTGAACTGAGAACACCAAGCTCATTTTGATTTGCAGTGCAAGCTAGATTTAGACTTTTTGACCCTACTGAAATTCTACCCAGATTTTTATAGTGTAACAAACTTATTAAATTCTAAAGTAAATCTCAAAAGAGGCAATAAAGCTTTTAAAAAAGTCATGAAATTACTTTATTCTTTTTAATTTTTAAGAACTGCACGTACTGCAGCTGGAGTTCTTCCAGTCTTCATTCTTCCCCAACTGCTTTATTAAAACAAATCCGAACTGTTTCCCAAAGAAGTTATAAATTGCTATCAAAATGAGGAAGCTGGGAATTCTACAGTGTCAGGTTTGTCTGATGGAGTATTTTTTATACTGTTGCGTAGCAGTGAGTTGTTAAAGACTGATTTGATATCGCTATAATAACTAGTATTAACAGATCAAAGCAATGCGTTGTGGAGTCAGTATTTCACCTACAGACAAACTGTTCTTGTTTATTCTATACATGTGGCAGTTTGTTGTTGGGTTTTTTGTTTTTAAACAGACTTCAACTGAGGGGCTTTCCATTCCCCTATAACCCCCCCCTTCCTCCACCCTAATTTCACTAGCGTATTGGCCACCATGACAACAGGGATTTTATCTGACAAAAAGTTAAAAAGCTTTGGAAAACAAAGGAGCTAAAAAATGAAATACAGCTGTTTGCACACAAATATAAAACAGAAGGCCTAAAATCCTTTCTACTGATTGGCTGGATTAACTGAAATGTGGCTCGTTGTTTCATAATAATCAGCAGTTATTTTTCCTTATTAAAATGTACACTGACAAAGTATTGGAAACAGCTTTCCCAATCCACTTCTATAGAGACTGTGAGGAATATAAAACATACCTATAACTTTTATTTTCAATGCCTATAGGTTAAGGGACCCATCAAAACAAAACTGCATACATTCAAAACCCCTTTTATATCCACGTGCATATTAAAAATGGTTTTATATTCTATTTTTCAATACTGAGGAATACAAAATCTTTTATAAAGTAGCATTTTCAGTTATTGGTGGTGCAGTGAGTGGGTATATGTGGCATCCACCACCAGCTTAGTCGTAGCTCTCACACAGGTTTAGGATGTATTCAGTTATTTTATTGAGGAAGGAAATGGTGACCAAGATGCTGGGATTATTTGCAACTTGTAAAGGAAAATGACATGAGATCAATTTTCTGGTTGGACCAACCAAAGATAGGCAGAGATTTACAGCTCCTTCATATATCCCATCACAGCATGCTGAAGTCTGGCATTAAAAATGTACTGGGCATGGAGACTTTTTTTTAACTGTGTGTAACAGCTTACCCATAAGTATAATAAAATAATATACTTAAGATCATTTTTCTTTTAGTAACATCAGTATAGTATCAGAGAATCCAAAGAAACGGAATATGGCTATAGTGAAAAAGATGGACCAACACTGGGCAAAGAGAAGGCTGTTTTCTGAATGCAGCCAGCAAGGTGCAATGGCGTGCCAGGAGAAGAAGCCACATCCACCCACTCCCTAGCCAGTGAAGGGAGAGAGGTAGCTTGTAATCAATATTGAACCTCACACTTATGCAGCTAAATTAGACAAATTATTTGGAAAAGGAAACTCATGTTGTGTCTATGCTGAGGTCCCGTGGGTACAGGTGGAGGCTAGGAAACCCTGTGTTCCTGCAGTTCTAGTTTCTTAGATGTCCTCTGGAGGAAACTTGGAAGCAGTGGAAGATTTGCAGCATGAGCAGCAGTGTCTTTATCAGTGCAACACCTGAAGTGCTTTGGTTCTTTATTATAGATTTGGTTCTTTCTATAGATTTCTTTATTTTTTTCAGAATGCACTTTGATTTGAAAAGTTAGTTTCAAGTTTTCAAATAATCCTAAATTGTTTTTTCTTAAAAAAAAAAAAAAACAAAAAAAAACAAAAAAAAACTTCACAGAAGTTTCTCGTTTCTGCAGTTGTTCCTATTCTGACAAGAATTAAAGGACTGAGATGATAATTCAGAGAAAGAAGCAATTACTCTAGATTTATTTTGAAATTTAGATGCTTGCACTATGGAAAGATCCAACTCTTTAGCTCATCATCCAGTCTGACAGAGCTGTTGAACTGAGTCATTGTCTGATGCTCTAACTCCATGAGCGTGAGAGCCTCTTCACATTTAAGGACTGGAAAGATTGTTTTCATTACAGTATAGTACAATAATCTACCTTTGGAAAAATTAATAATTAATGTTAATAACATCTATTTAATGATACTTCTGTTGTATCTTGACACAGTGGTGTTTTATGATGAACAACAGATTAACAGGTTAAAATAAGCACTAGGGCTAATATGCCCTATATTATGGTACAGTTTGTCTTCTAGCAAGTGTTCTTAAAGTGTTAGGGACAAATAAATATTTAATTTGCTTATATGTCTGTGTTTACCTATGGGATAGTAAGAAATGGATGTGCGTGTTTGCTGAAGAAAGTCTCACCTGCTGTGTTGTCACTGGAAGTTGCTGGAGGCTCTTTTAACAGACCAGATGAATGGAAACCCACCTCTGCCCCATCTTTCCCCCTAAGACCTGGTATGGGAAAGTGGGACATTGAGAAGGGGAGAGGAGGAGAGAGGAATAAAACCCCCCTCATTAATCTAAACTAATTTTCTCCTGATTCTGAGAGAAAAAATTCTGATTGAGAGAAAATGTTTTGTATAAAAGTCATAGTTTTCTGCCTGTTGCATATCAGACCTTCAGTACGCCGTCTATTCCTACAAGGTTTCTCAAGTGAGTGTTTCTCGGGCATGTAGAATTTCCCTATTTTCTAGACTTCTGTTTTGGAGGTCAAATTTATTGTAGTAAAATACTAAGGGTTAATGATGACATTAAAACTAATGTAATTGTATATGTGCACACATATGTAACAAACATAACTTCTACGTTAATATTATGTGTTATATAAATATTGATGTGGATGTCATTCATTTTCCAAACTAGTTTTCAAGAAATGGGGCTTTCATTTGTATCTGCAATATAACACTGTATTCCCCAGGTGCATCTTTTCCTGATTACCTGTCAATAGTATCTATGTTTTTTCTTTTCAATATCCCTCTGCTTCTCCCTTTCTTTTAGTGATGTCAATAGACAGTGTGGTGTCCTTCAGCATGCAGTGTTACCTCATAACTATATTTTTTGTTCAATGATAATGTGTACATATTTATTTCATAAATACACTAAATACCACTTTTTAGATGCTAACTAGATTGACTATAATAGATTTTTCATTCTTAGAGAAGTAACTACAGTTCAGTTTTGATGAAAAAGAAAAAAAGAGGGGGGAAAATAGCCATCCTTGCCTTCTAAGTTTCTTACAGTGAGAGCAGACTCCTGGGAAATTTTATATCTATAGTAATTTTGCCTCAGTCATATTTTTTAATTAGTGTAAAATGTTCCTAGAGCAGGAGACTTGTATACTTTATAGTTATCACAAGAAGTTAAAAAATAAAACTACAGAAAGCATAAATAGTGAGATTTCTTGCTTGTTATGGTTGCTTTACCTCTATTGTTTTTATGTGGCTCTATTGATGGGATTAGTCTAACTGTACTTTCAGTGACCAGTTTCATATTTTGAAATTTTTACACATGGTTTGATTTTCTTGAGGTAATATTTGTCACCCTAGTTTCACCAGTTTATAAATTGTCTAGGCTAGTTATCTAAGTTTCCTGTATTAATAAGTGTACAGTGAAAAGCAGCTTGTCCTAACCTGTCCTCAGATTGGTATCGAAAGTGGGGACAAATGTTCTCCCAGGGAGCTTGTATCGCTCCCATTTGAGTGTGAAATTGTTCCTTAGACAAGATGCCTGACTCTTAGCTTGCTGTGGTAGAAGGGATAAATTCCACCTTATTTGCTCAGTCAAATACAGTTTTAGGGCTTCCTCAGTGCAAGGAAAAGAGGCTAGTAATTTTGGATAGACATGTGCACATAAGTAGCCCTGCTAACATTGGTAGGCCTGCTCATTCATTTAAAGCTAAGCACATGAGTAAGTCTGTGTAAGACTAGGACCCAAGAGAGCAAGTCAGAAAAGTGAGCTGACTTTTGATTACTTCAGAGTAATTTTGGAGCACTTACCATGTACTCATTTAGCTCCTTAAATATCATAGAGGTGTTGAAGAAGAAAATATGAATTAGGCATATTCCTTTGCATTGGTCAGTGTGTATCCCAGAATCTACAAGCAAAATTAGGAGCAAGTGATTCTCCAGTCTAATTCTAGCTTGGACTTTGAAGTTGAACATTAAGCACATTTGAATTTACCGCTTTATGGTTTAGCCTTTTGCCATTAGTTTAGCCTGTAAATCAAATGAGCATATATTACTCGGGCTTAGAATGGGTACAAAGGCAGTTACCGTGGCTCAGTTGATGCATGTTAACTAGTTGAATTGTGATAACTGGCCTGTATGTCTGAGCCCTGTTCCTTTCTGTAGGAAAGTCACATAGCATCTCTGGTTCTGCATTGCTTACAGCCAAGAGAAATAAAGGTAGAGACTAAGGCAGACTAGAAACTATAATCTTGGCAGTGTACAGAAAATCATCTGTTTAAGTACAAGCATACTATGTTGCAGTTGCTCCCAACATAATTTGAGGCAGATGCCCTTAGACTGTTCCTCTCAAAACTCCACTCAGCTGCAGTTGTTCTCACTATTTCCAGCTGTAGTAGAAGCAGGAAACACAGCCTGTGAAGACTTCAGACTTCCCCTTTTCCATAGAAATGCAGGTGAAAGCCTCATTTCCCTCTGGGGGAACAGCATGTGCAGCCTTTATTTTCACTGTGTATTAACTGCAACTTGTGACAAACTAAATGTTCCATTACTTACTTTCAGTATTCCATTTCTAATTCACAGTGTTCTGACACTGAATATGCTTGTCTCTATGATCTTGCTGGGAGGGTGAAAAACAGATTGCATCTCAGCTAATTTGGCTCAACAGGAAATATTCCTTCCTAATCCTCCAGAAGGAGAATACTGGTTAGCACCAGTGCTTTCTCAAAACTTCAGTCACAGTCCACAGTCTCAGGCAGAGAGAGTGAGGTATCTGAAAGCACGTCAAGCTTGAATGGCGCAGAAGATGATTAGTGTTGTTTCATGCGAGAGTGTAGGAGCCGTCAGCTGTCATCTTGCTTGCTCATTGCAGCACAAGAAAGCAGAGATGGAAAAACGGTAGAAAAGGATAAGAACTGTTGACAGAAGGTGAAAGGGGGCATTTTCAGCAGTAAACTGAAAATAATGTGAACCTACCTAGTTCAGTTCTGTGCTGCTTGTGTCTTGTGGCATAATTTTATTAGCATGCAGAAATTGCAATGTGACTGCAAGATAGCCACTTAACTAGTGACAGGGGGTGGACATTGAGTACCTTCAGCTCTCATTAAAATTAATTGGAATTGAGAGTTCTCAACATCTGGCATGATTGAGCCCATCCTTAGCACCTCTGTGAAAGACCATTATAAATAATGTTTGTTAGTAGATGTATATGGAGTTATGAGAGTATATAACATTGAGGCTATGTTGTACTTAGTGCATGAAAAGGGAATTAATCATTAGGCTTATTTACTTCATCAGTTACTTCATCTGTATGTTTACATTTTCAGTTATCCCTTTTTAATATGCCTTGGCAATTATTGTATTAACAGACAAATATTCACATTGAGGCTAAGTCTAAAGAAAATATGACTTTATATTGAACTCCAGTAATGATTCCCCTTGTGAGAGGCGAAGGTGTTACAAGAGTGAGTTTTAAGCAAGTTGGAAAGTGTGACATGTTGGCTGTGTCTCTCTCAACTAGATGAATTAGCTGGCAGTTGAGGAGAGGATGTGCTTTTAGCTGAGAAACAATTGGACAGAAAAGACTCCCACTATGCCAAGCTGAATGAAAAGCCACTAGAGAAAATGTTCTGTGGCAGTTTCCTTTGAAGTGAGTTTCTAGATCTTTGGAAGGAGCTAGTCATGGCTTGTTTGTGGCTAGTTTGAAAGTTCCCTTTAATTATTTGACTGCCAGCACATATTTACCTTAGGAAAAGACAGTGAATAAAGTAGCCATGTACTGTTTATGCTCATTTTGTATGGTGCTGTTGCCACAAACTACTATTTCCTTCCCTCTTCCACTAAGGCATAGCTTCTATTAAATCTTGTAGTTAGACACGCAGCATTCCCGTGCCGGAACGAGGCACTGGCAACTGTACTTGTAATGACTGCAACATTAAATTGTAATTTGATGGAAGAACAGCGTCTCAGTTTTAGGCTAACAGGGATGTTCAGAACACCTACCAGATGCCTTCAGTGTAAGGATCATAGTACTTAAGAATTAGGTGTCTGAGTACTGCAAGACACCTTGTGAGTAGTGTGAGAGAGAGCAACTGGGCAGTCAGTGGTGGGGGGAGAGTTAGGCACATCTGAAGGGAAAGCCAATGCAAAACGAACAGCATAATTTTCTTCTGGATTCTTGATCCTCTTTTCAGCTGACATGCTTGTTTCTGAGTTGCATGTTGAGTGCTGCATCCTGCTGGGATCCCAAATGAAAATCTCTCTCCTGAGAGCAGGATACAGCTATGCTCTGTTGTGTAATTGCTATTGACAAGAAGAGAAAGTAGGAGATGTGGTTTGAATTACCTCAAGCCTGGAGAGATTCAGCCCCAGCCTTCCCATGGGGAAGGGGATTAAATGAGTCCCCTACTGCTGTCTCACAGAGCAAGTTGTATCAGTAGCAGGTCCTCCTTCACCCTTCCCGCTCGGAGCAGGGTGTCATTTTTCCAGGAATGCCAGATGGCAAGCAAGAGAGAGCCTGAATCATTTGGGGTGTAAGGAGGATGGGGCTGGACTCTTCTCAGTGGTTCCCAGTGATAGGATAAGAGGCAACAGGCACAAACTGAAGCACAGGAAGGTCCATCTGAGCAGGAGGAAAACCTTTACCGTGAGGGTAACGGCATAGTGGGACAGGTTGCCAAGAGAGGTGGTGGAGTCTCCATCCTTGGAGATAATTGAAAACCTGCCTGTACGTGATCCTGTGCAACGTGCTCTAGGTGACCCTGCTTGAGCAGGGAGGTTGGACTAGATGATCTCAAGAGGTCCCTTCCGACCTCAGCCATTCTGTGATTAAACTAATAGGAAAAGAGGAGCCAACTAATTTCTCTTTATCTAACAATTGTTTAATGCAAAATTCAAAACCAGGCTCTAATAAAAAAGGTAACAATAAAATAATCAGAAATAAGTTTTTGACTGTACAGTCTCAAAAGTGATAGAATACTGGGCTAGTATCCTCTATGAAATGACAAAAGAAAAACTACTCTGGACAAATATATATATTAGCAAGAACATAGGAAACAGTTCCATATAAATAAGGCAGATAGACCATTTCCTACTTACATCTCACTATTTAGCCTTTGGTGCTTGCTGCAAAATGGATTAGAATTGTTTTTAAAAACAGATTCTTGCTTGTGGAAAATCAGCTACTAGCAGCACTATCTAGCTTCATGGTAGATTCCAAAGGCAATCGGCCTGATGGCTTCCAACTTCCTTTTGGGTCTGTAACGTGATTATATTGCTGTGGGGCTGGCTAGACAACTCTTCCTCTGGGAGCACTTTAACCTTTAATTTGGAGGAATTGTACTGTTACATATCTCTGTACAAAGGTAATATATTGTGGTTTGTGCTTTGGATGTGCATTGTCTATTTCCACATACATTTTAAATTGAATCTGTGTTATATGAAATCAACATATTGCTTTCAAAGACCACCTACTATCGAGATCCTGACATCATGTTTTTCTTGAGAATCAGTATGGTAAATTGTACAGATCATGCTTTCCAGGCTTCATTATTCTTATAGTGATTAGTCCGCTAATCAGACAGAACAGTAATAGCTGAAGCACTGTTGTTTTTAATATAAAAATGTTCATGTTTTACATATGTTTTATCCATTCTTTTATTTTACATGTGCAGTTGGGACTTTCATAATGTTCTCAAACCCCTCTGGGCTTATTGGCTTTACAACGATTTAAAGATTTTAAGGATTTTAATTCTTCTAGTCCTTTCTCTCTACACTCTTAACATTTCTACCTTTAGATTTTATTGGCCTCAGGAAAAATTGATTATCAGTAGCTATTTTTAATAAATAACTTTTTTTATTTCCATTGCACCTATTCTCTGCCACACGAGGAATTTTTCTAGGATAAATACTCCTTTATACTTTGCTCTCCTGCAATTCTTGGTGCTATCAAAATTCCCTAAGTATTAGCATGTGTCATGAAAACAGAAATCTTAATTAACTACTTTACTAATTACTTAGCAATGAGGTGGTCATATTCATAATAGAATAGAGAGCTATAATGTGCTTTTAGTTGTACTTTCTTTCTGGCTGTGTATTGCTAATTTCCCCCTAAACTTTTCAGCAAACTTAATCCAGACAGTTTTCAGATCTTTTTTATTTCTCAAAGCTTTATCTTTAGAAAAAGAGTCAGATTTATTTCATCTATCCAAGTAATCTTTACATTTGAATTCATCTTTTTAACTTTCATTAATAATTTATCCTCATTCAAATGTATCAATTAAACTGTTTAATGAGATGGAATGAATTTCCAGTTATAGTATCTGTTTCACTGCCATGGGAGATCCCTTTTCATAAGATGAATGAAAACTAAACAGAGGAATGAATGAAATTTTGAGATGTTTTACTTAGCACACTAGTCATAAGGAGCTTTTTTTTGTGTTGTAGACCTAATTTATTATTACTACTACTAGTAGTGCTACTACTAGAATAATAGAACCATAGATGGGACCTCTGGAGATCATCTGGTTCAGCTCCCTGCTCAAAGCAGAGCCAAGTTAGATTTAGGTTGCTGCAGCCATGTCCAGTCAAGTTTTAATACCTCCAAGGATGGAGATTCCATAACCCTTCTGGTTAGCCTGTTCCAGTGTTTGACAACTGTAACTGTGAAAAAAAATTATTAGGATTGTAGTAGCCGTAATGGGCTCAAGTCAAGAGTCAAGATTATAGGGATAAGTATTGTACTTTAAAAATGTATGCGTTAAATTGTCTAAATAGCTTACTGACAGAAGGAAAAAAATGTCAAAGGAGAAGAGGAGACCACACATGCAAGGAAAGAATCTGTAGTGCCAGAACGCTCAGCTGATCCCTTCCCTGCTGGAGCATGTGGCTTTCCAACAATGAGACAGTTGAATTCAACAGGACTCATGTCATTATGTTGCACAAATTAGCCGCTTGCAGGACTCGATATTACTGAAGAAATGTGCAACTGTAAACACTATAAAAAGATATTATTTCTTGTTGATAACATACAATGTATGGACCAGAACTGGTTAAAGCTGATGTGTACCTGAACTCCACATGCAGACCTATTTATTTATATAGAGGATTCCAGATGATGTAAGACAATAGTCTGAGTCCAAGTGTTTTAAGTTTGTCATTATCCATATCCTCTAGAAAATTCTCTTTCTGGAGTACAGGTTAGAGATAATAGATCTGATCCTGTTCTGTGCCATCCAGATTACTACTGATGACAAAGAGACGTTAGTTTTCATTGACACGGCCTAATATAGCTAAATATTAAGAACATCTTTCTTTTACAGTTTAAAAGACTGAATGGATTGACACTCTGTATAATTTACAGCTGTCTCCCCTGAGTTTTGTGACAGCGTAATCTTCTAGTCATTTAGTTTCTGAGTTTGAGTGAGAAACTCCAGTGTGCAGCTGGACTGTTTCTTTGTACTCGTTCTTAAGGATATGGCATTCATTGCATTGGGATATTGGGAATTCTGAATCTTTCAATGCTTTTTGAAATTTAAAACTACTCATCATAGCTGCGGTTACTATAATAAATCTTTTCATTTGATATCACCATGGTGCTAAACTTCATTTGGGGAGGGCATGGATTTCAGAGTTGTCCTATTTCTACAGGTAGAAGAGTATCTACCAGTTCAAAATTGGCTTTGTTCCTCCCACAGTTCAGGTGAGGGTAGTTCACAGTTCATTTCGGGGGGGAATTTTGGGGAGAGGCAAGGGAAGAGGAAGAGGAATGGGGGCACTGGAGTTTTTTCTTTTTCTCTCCTCCCCCCCCACCTCCCCGTGGCAGCTGTTTGAAGCTGCTCAGGGGTTTGGAATGTCAGAGCTGGCTCCCAGGGAGCCGCGTTAGTGGGCAGGTGATGCAGTCATAGGTATCACATACCTCTCCAATTTTTCACATGGATATTACCTCCGTGTATATGGGGTGAGAGTATGTGCTATATACATATATCTTCCAGAAACTCCAGGCAGCTGTATTTTTGTTGATAATGTATATGGAACAACATCACAGTCAGGCGGTGGGAAAAACAGTGCATTTCATTAATTTATGAAATACTGTAGAAGTATCCATTTACATTCTGACTATGACAACATAGGTCTGAAATTACTTCTTTTTTTCTGTAAAATTATCCTTTCTGCCAACAGTGAGCATTTTCACTTTTAAAAAGTAGAAAACAGGAACATGTTCATAGTATTATGACAAAGTATTACAGTCTGCAAATTAATAAAGGACAACCATGTGATGAATGTTATTTAGTTCTACTTTTGTCCCAGATGTCCTGGGTCTCAGAATTAAAGTTAGGTTTCCTACACACTAGTACAGGCTATCACTGCTAAGTGTTTCCAGACGGCCTGCATGGGTGTGGTGTGCGCCTCAGGCCCACGTACATGTAGCGTCTCTCTTGCACGGGGGATCCAACACAGTTGTAATTCTAGCAGCGTGATCTGCAACGTTAACTGTAGTCCGATTGATAAGCTTCAATGGGGAGACTTTGTCTAGTTTTGTTTTCATGAAATTTTCTTTTATGTAACTTTTTTTCCCCTCTTCCTTTTTAGAACAATTAAATACTCCCATGGCTTTTAAGCAGCCCTTGCTGCCAAAACGTGTAACTTGACCTAAAGAGAAACTGGGTTCTTTTTTTTCCCTCTCAATGTTGGGCACAATCTGGCTGTGGCCTGGGCAGCAGGAAGGAGTGAGTGTGCTTGACAGCTTTCAACTAGCAGAGCAAGACGAAATCCGTCGGGGCAGGCTGAAGATGACCTGTCACGCAGCTGCTCTGCTGCTCCCCGTGTGTGAGCACTGCGCCTCCCCGGGGGGACTTGGGGAGGGGGAGTGTGCGGTTGGCCTCCTGCCCTCGTACCTTTTGGGGGAAATAGCAAGTGGCTAACTGGTGTGTCTGTAGTCCTTTGTCCTTGCACTGTCAAGTGTTATAAAAAGAGTCTGCCTTCTGCTTATGGACCACATGCAAAACCACTGAAGTCAAAGGGCATCTCTCACTGACCTCCATCATGTATTGCAGGAGGCCTTCTGTGAAGAGTCAAAGCTGTTAATGTGCTCTTTCTGCAATGTAGGACAGAAGTGTTCTGTGGCTGTTTCTGCTATACCTAGCTCACTTACACTAAAGGGACTGCTGTGTGAAAAGCAGTGACACCAACGTGAGGCTGCTGAAGGAGTGCTGTGTTTTTGTGGGCTAGGTACATGCTGGAAGGACCACTCTAAAAAGGCTCAGTTAGAAGTCGATTACTCTGGAGCTGAGAAAGGCTTACTAGGTTTAAGGTAGAGTTTTAAGCGTTTGTGATCCTGATTATGTTATTTAAGTGCCTAAAAAACCAATAGACTAGACTCAGTGTTGCAGGAGATTTTTCTGTGCTCTCAAACTGGCACGGTTGAAGGGCATCTGGGTTTCAGTGTGTGGTCGCTCAGCGCTTCCTGAAAAACTAGCTGTTATTTACAGTACCCTAGGTTGTGAGCCTAGGACTTGTGGTATCCAAAATGAGTAGTCAGCTTTGAAAAGATAAGCTGCATCAGTAAAATTCTAACCAGAAAGACCTAAAAGTTGCCCTGGACAGTTCAGTCTTGCAAGCTTGTTTATGCAAGGCATTCATGTGAAATGGGTTTGTTTGTAACCATCTTTTCTCTTTGCCGTATTATGTAGCAGTAACTTGATTCTGAGGAGGTCATCTACCTACTGCAGAATTTTGAGGCCACATAGCAGAGGTTTTGTGACCTGCACAATTCTTTGTAATAAAAAATAGTAGCAAGCTAACTTAGGGGCAGTACAAAAGAACTGTAAAAATATTCCAGCTGTTGCTTAAAGCTAAAACAGGGACATATAAAAACAATAATAAATATGTATGCAGCCCTCTAATATGCTTGGTTGGACAATTTTTGACTGGAAAAGCATAAGTGAGTAATTAGATAATTGCTGCCTTGATTGAGCTTAATAGGAAACATTTCAATTAGGCTAAAACTACACAGAGAGGAAGTAGGCTTTTACAAAGGGAAACATTCCTTGTCATGCAACTGTCAGCTTTTGCCCACACTAAGAGATGGGATTAAGAGGATCTATGCAAAGGAAACAAAAAGAAGGGGGGGGGGGGAAGAAAAAAAATGATTGCAGTAATTAGACTTGTACTTAAACAGTGTCGTCTTATACAATTTCTTGATGATTCCAGTTTTGATAACATTGCTCTTACAAACCTCTTGGCTGCAATAAATTATGGCCTTAAATCCATGGAAGAGGTTAAGTTTCTGCTTTAAAAAAAGAAACGGGAGAGGAGAAAAATGTTCTCATTTGCTATGCCTTAATATTTTTTCAAATTATCGTAAGATGCCAATAGTGTAAAAAGTAAAGCTTGGGCTGAATACTTTTACTTGTGGAAAGTGTCTCTGTGCTATCGAGACTAAAGCAACCTGTCTGCAGGACTGCTCCCTTTGTTCTTCCCGGGAGTTCGCTCTCTCTTGGCAGCGTGTAGGTAAGTGCCTATGCTAGGACCGTGCGACCGCTGAGGCCTGCTTTCTTGTGGGTGGTTCGCAGGCTCCAGCCATACCCGTTGCCACGTGCGGGAGTCTGGCTCGTCGGCGTTTTGGCAGCGTTGAGGCCATCCTTGCCTTCGTGCCAGCGCTGAGGAAGGAGAGTTCTTCGGTCGCTGCTGCTGCGTTGAGCAGAACTGAACGGAGGCTGGGTTGCCCTCCGGCTCGGCTCTGCTGCTCCTGCTGAAGAAGTCACATGCAGCAATTACATAACTTGTGAGTCTGGTGTAACTCCTGTGGGTCCCGAAATCCGGCTGGGGACACGGTGGAGTGGGAGGACGCATGAATCGAACAGTAGGCAAATGGGTAAGAAGTGGGCTTATGGAAACAGGTGATTTTTCTTTGTATTGCCTGTCTGAATAACCAGCTGCCCAACAGTCGTTCACCACCTCAGAAAGAACAACTATTTTCATCTGTCTAGACCTGCGTGAGGTTAAAAATGTCTATTCTTCATTCAGTAACCCATTGTAAGCCATGGAGCCTCTGCGGGATGTTACCATTAACCTGAAAGTTTGAATTCCTTTGCAGCAGAGGTTTGCGAAGCTGCGCAGGTCCGTGACAGTTTAGTACGCTCTTCCGTGACTTTGAGAAGGGCACGGGTGTGTTGCAGAAAGAGCTGCTTTTAGGGACGAATGGTCAGGACAACTGTGGCCTTTGGTTGTGGGAGTTGTAGACACCACTAGGAGTGGCTGAATAGTCTGTTAAATATTGAATCAGAGTCCTAATACAGCATTAGGAGCTATCAAGCTACTTGAGGAGTTGTCTGTTGGAAGGAATACCTATTACCACCAAATTTTTAAATCATTATTACTGTTTTTACTAAAAATACCATGGAATTATTTACTCTGTGGCTGTGCAGGCTGTTCCCTGTTGTATTTTATGATAGAGCTTGGAGCATTTACATGAGGAATGAAGGAATCTCACTTCTCCTCAAGGATGTCTGAGTGTCGGAAGCAGTCATGTATTTTCTTAACAAAGATAGTAAAACAAGTATTCCTTTAGGAAGAAGTAGTATATGTATAACAGTTTTTGAAATCTTAAGGTTTTGCACATGTTTAAAGAAAAAAAAAGCTTTTTACTAAGATTGTATGTGTGAGCTTGTATTTGGACTCTGGAAAAGGAACAAGGGGATGCTGTGTGCCAGTTCCATTGGGCATGGACTGCAGATTTCAGAGGGAGGTTTGCTTTTTTATGCCAAAAATCAGAATAAAACTAGCATGAGCGTGAGCTCATCAACAAAGATAAGATGGTGGCAGTTTTCACATATGTGCACCAAAGCTTAACATATAGCACATTTCAGAAAGATTCATGTAAATAGATAATAGCTTTGGTTTTTGTTATACTTTTCTGCATGCAAAAGTTTAGCAAAAATAAAGATCCTTTTTCATACATGAAAAATTAGACAGAATTTGCATATTTTCACATGGTACAGCCACTAATCCCTTGAGATCCTTGTGGAATTGTTACTATTGCTGCTGAAGCCTGGTGTCAAGTTTGTTTAGCCTAGAAATAGTTGGCCTGAGGTAAAGAACCATAGGAGGTTTGCACATCCGCAGTTATAATTTAGTAATTTGTGTTTGCATGATGTATGACAAATTGACTAATGACTGCCCTAAAGAGAAATGCCAGCCTGGCATTTTATATGCAGAAATCTTAGGGTAATATCAGGTGTACTAGACAGTACACCCTACAGGGCAGAAATAACTCTGCTGCTGTGTTCTTACATTTTATATTTTAGCTAGGTTTCAGTTCCTTGGGTAGTCTTTTTTCCAGGAGCTGCTTTTAAATGGACTTCTGCATTATGACAGAAGATTGACTTTCTGCCAAAAAAGTTAGAAATGAAGGCAACTTAAAATAAATACTGGTGATATTTCTCTCTCTCTTTCTCCTTCTTTTTCTCTCTCTCCTTTTTTAAGGAAAGGCATATGTTCTTATCCTAACTTGTCCCAACAGAGGGTCAATTACAACCAGTTGGCTGCAAGTCCAGTCCAAGAAAAATACTGAGTAAAGAAACTTCAGCAACAGGTACCAAGGGCCTCTAGTACAGTCAGTCATTCTCAGTACGTATGAAATGTGAACATAAAGCCTATGGGTAAGATATTTTTAGGCCCTAAGTTTCCCATGATGGTCCAAAATGAATCAATAAATTAAGCAGACATTTTTGCGTAGTTAGGTATTTTCCTGGATAACTCTTTAAATGTCCACAATGTATGAGGTCTTTTATGTGAATCATGAGAATAGAATAATGTCTTATTTAGAAAAATGTGCCCAGCCAAATGTTCGTGTATACACAGATATTCTGCAACATACTTTTGTAGGTCAAGTAAACATTAAGCTACAGAGCTAAATTAAAAAACAAACATATGCATAGTAATAAGCATGCATGGGAATAATCTTACAGAAGTGGTCTGTTTTCCTAGCATCAGTCCTTACGTCCTCACGGACGCTGAACTTCAGGACCATCTTGCAGTAGTGGTATTCACCTCTGTAAAATAAATTGCTCCCAAATCAGCTAAGGTAAGCATCAGTATATTGAATGTCAAAAATTGTGCCAGATTGGCACTGAAGCTTTTGGCCACTGGACAGGTATAACATTGTTGAGACCAAGCCCAGCTGAACTACTCAGCAGTATCTCTGTATATTATAAGATCAGGTAAAGTTTTGGACTTGAAGGTGAATGATTTATTCTACTGGCAAGCTGCAGAAGCAGAAGTAAATGTTGCTTTTTTCTAATGGAAGCATTTAATTAATCTGGCCTCTGTTCTGTACCTCAGTATTTACAGAATAAAGAGGGAATATGTGGCTGCAAACATTACTATTTATGCTTCATATAAATGAGTTTTAGATAGGGAAAGCAGCAACACAGGTTTGACGTGGTCCTGTTCCACCTTGCTCTTTATTCAGGAGACCTTTTTTCTCAACTTTGGCATGCTTTTCTTTCCTGTGGTTTGTCACTGGTGTGCTGTCAATATGTAATGCATGATCATTCTTAGCCTCTGAGAGCCTCAGTAATTTAACCCTGGTTACACATGGTGGACAATACCTTGATCACTCGCACAGTGTCCAAGGAGTAGGAATAGCGAGTAATGAAATGAAGATTCAAGGCTCCCCAGCCAGAGAAGACTAAGCCTTCAAACCTCCTGCAAGCAGTTTTTGTAACATATTTACCAGCTCATCTGTTTTCAGACTGACTAAAACGGGTTGAAATATTTTTAGTGGAACAGATCTCTCTATAAAAATAAATATAAATGTAGTTTTATTGAATCACAAAAGATTTGTAGGAGCTGCTAATTTTGGTAACTTTAATAGAAATGAGTGTTTGACATTTTTTGTGAATTTCTGAGCAGGACATTTCAAAAACTTATGGGTTTGATATGGTAAAATATTTTACTTCAATGACTTTGTTCAGAATTGTTTTATTAAAATATGTATATTGAATATTTATATGCATAATTTACATATCCATGTAGCAACTTATTACATTTAATGTTGTAATATGTTTAAAGTTTTTAAAAGTAAAACTGGCATGCTAGGAAGAAAAAAAAAATTTTGCAAAACTAAATGTTTCAATATGGCCCAAAAGAAAATTCGATATTATTAAGGCAGAAATATTTTTGTGGTCCTGCCTTTTCTTTCTCTTGAATTTTTTTTATGGAAATTGTTAAAACATTCCTCTTATTTTGACTTTTCCCTTCTCAGAAGTATCAGATTTGCAACATAATGCAAATTCTGCAATAATGCAAACACTACAAGAATTTTGCTGAGTCTTGAAACTTGCTATCAAGTTGTTTATGGTGAAGTCAACAACTTCCATTATAGTCTGTGGCTCTGAGTGACTAGTTTTTCACCTTTTATACGGTATATTCGACCAGTTCTTTTGGGGAGTACACCTCTGTGATGTACTGCCAGATTTGTCTGGTTCGGAAGTTTAGCAGTTGCTGATGTGAAACCTGAGTCTAACTGAGGTTCTCGGATAACGTTGTCTCTTTGTACTGCTTTGCTGCTCTCTCTGTTCCCGCTGCTTTTCATGAAGCATGTATCCGAGCCCACAGAAGGTGTGCGCAGGCCTGCCTGGCACTTCCCTCAAAAACAGTGCTTTTTGTTTACTGTCACCTCCCATTTAGAGGAAATTATCCCACCAAAGGCTGGCAGTCAGCTAGGGCTGTGTAAGGAGGCATGGGATGTCTGAGGATTTCAGTCATGAGACAAAGAAAGAACAATATGTTTATCTTGTTACTCAAAGTTAAATCGTAAGAGGAATCTTTGGAATGCGCACTGTGTGTAAATACGGTATTCGAAAAGCACTTCTTTTCTCCTTTGGTGTTTAAAAGATAAGTTTGGTTGCTTGACACTTGCCATCAGGAGGATGTTTCAGGTGCAAGGGATGGATTCTTTGGTGTCACTGTGTCACCCTAAGGAGAAGAGGCCAAAAGGATGATCGAGGGGATGTAAACTGGAAGAGCCAAGGTCATGAGCTGCAGGATGGAAACTCTCTACTTCTGTACCACTTGTGATCCTCACATTAGTAAGGTACATGCAGATGCTGAATATGTAAGAAAGAGCTGAGGGCAGTACCATAAGCAATCTGGGGATCTGTGTTGAAGATTTCCCTTCCAATTACCACTGTTAACTGGGGAAGCAGTCTGGACTGGAGGAAGCATTCCTCACACTGGGGAGCCTGATAAATATTATTCAATGGCATTTTCTCATTTAAACTAACAGATGTTAGAAGAGTAGGGAAGAAGGTCCATATGTTGAAATGAGGCCTCTGGCTATGAAATTGTTTTCTCTCTGTTGGCTCAACATAGTGCTACATCCAAACTGCTTAATGATAATGGTAGAGAATTTCCATTTCCATGTGTCTCCATGAAAAACAGAGCTCTAAGCACAAGCTTTTTTTCCTGTGGTTCTTTTCTCCATTCACATTCTTCCTTTTTGTTGGAGCTCATTTGGTTGAAGAAGAAAGTAGCTGGCAATTTTTATTTGGTGTACTTGCTACTGACATGTGGGATCTCAGTTACAGCTGCTTTCTTCTCAGACTAGATACTGTTGATGGGACTCATACAGTGGAGCAGAATAGTTCACTTATTAATATATACTATCCAGGAAGAATGTGAAGTGGAAAAACTTTGTAGCGTTTGCAGGTCATCCAGCACTCCTTTCCGTTCAATCATTAAATCATCGTTGGCTTTGATTTGGATTGAATTGGCTTAGCATGACTGCTGAGCATTTAGCAACCAAGATACCACTGAGGACTGCTACAGAGACTTTGGGGGGGAATTGTTTCATATGAGAGAATCATGTATTTGACAAATGGCCCAGTACTAGGGCTTGAAGAAAGTGTAACTGAGGAGTTACTGAGTGTAACTGAGGAGATTAAACATAGGAGGAGGACTTTGTTAGCTACTTGCCACTAGTCGAAAAATAGCTTTGAAGTAGCTGCTTTTTGTTCTATTCTGTGCAGTGTTGACAAGAGTAGCCACTGCAAGTTAGTAGGAGGTACCTTATTTCCCCTCAGTGCAATATACGGCTACACAAATCAGACCACAGCCTAGTCCTGTGTTTCTGCCTAACATCCATTGCTCAGTAACTTGGTCTGTTTTAGAGTAATACTGCTGTGTAGCTAATGGAAGTGAGGTAGGGCTGCCTGGATGCTTACATTTGTGTTAGTAAGTCCATGACGGAAGAAAGTATGTTAGCCTTCTTGATGTACTTGGAAATAGAAATAGCTAGGAAACTAGAAATAGCTGCTGTTGCTGCATTTCTTTGTGACAATCTATAATTTCGGGGTGGTGGGAGCAGTCTGCATGTTACGAAATTGATGTTAGCATGCAAAAAATGGCAGTTTTTGCTTGTTCTTATCATACAGGTAGGTATTATTTACATGGAAAATAGTTTCAGATGCATCGACAAATACTGAAGTTTGATGCCAGCATATATGCAGTAAGGCTTGTGGTTAAAGCCCTTAAGACCGAGATTCAGGAAATCTGTCTTCAGTTAGTTATACTGTCCAAACTTTCCTCTGTAACCAAATCTCCATTTTCCATATGCAAAGGGGAATATTTTTTCATTATCTTAAGATGCTTTCTAATAATCCGTTCATTGTTTATGAGGTGTCCTGATGGAAGCTGCATCATCTCCTGAAAGGCTATAAATAGCCGAGGATATATCCTTTCCTTTGTTGCTCAAAGAGCTTCTTCAGACAGATTATTGTTCTCAACCTTTTTTTTTTTTAAAGAAAAGGAGAGCAATAATTTTTATTTATTTAATAAAATGGAGGCCAACTGAAAACCTGAATGGGTCTCTTTTCCTAAGTTGGACTAGACAAAAATGTGCATAATGCAATATACATTGCAATGTACAAATATACATTGCATTATGCATTGCATAACAATATACACAAAAATTGCAAGACAAAAATGTGAATAATGAAAATAGCCATCACACTAGCTGTCAAAAGATCACACTGAAACAGATAAACCTCATTTACAGAGTCTGTAGTTCTTAATCTTTGCATTTGTAGCCTTTATTTTATTAAGCAATCAAGCACTCTGTCCTGTTCTTATCACTCCCTATAGTGTGTTGTGCACTGCATCCTGTGAGTCCTAGGTATTTCTCTCTTCCCCTGTCTCATCCCTGTCTCCAGCACATTTTGTGCTGCTGAGATAATGCCCATGTGGGGAAGCTGGGAATTGCTGGTATAGTATGCCTGTTTGTGCTGCCTGCAGGTTTCTCTCTGGTTTTGGCCATCACTTTGGCTACTTTTTCTTGTGAGTCTAATACTTTCCTAGACTATGTGAGTAGTTCAAGGAGGTATTCCATTTTCTGGGCAGCTGTTCATTGTTTTTTAAGGTTACACATTGCATCATTTCTTGAAATCTGTTTTCTTGCCTCTGCCCAGTGAATACAATTTTCTTCTAAAACAGAGGAAACTGGAGAAGTTGCATGTTTCAGTGCCCTGTAGAATCTGAGCTGCAGTTTTTCCCCCACTGTCATCGTTTTATATCAGGCAAAGTACAAGAAAAAACAGTGAGGGATCTCACAGAAAGGGTAATAGTGGATAAACCATGTGGTTTGTGCATTGGTGTTGGGTTAAAGATGAGAGTTCTAGAATGAATAACTTGTGCTTATGTTACGCGTGAATGCAGGACACATCTAGCAAAATGTTAATGGAAATGAATTGTGTTAAAATTAAATCACCTAGTCACACAATGATACAGAAACTGAAATATAAATGTGAATATTCCAGTAAACAAAATGCAGTTTTCTACCAGGGTCCTTTTGCTTTAGATATAGTTTTGTAAAGACAGTGTTTAGTGAAAATGAGAAGCGTTTGGTTTATATAACAAAGAGCTAAGCGGTGTAGGTGTTGACAAAAGGATGATGTCACAACTATTTCTGAAGCATCATTGACAGGTGCTTCACAGTTTGAGATCCCCCAACTGGGGCCCCTAAGATTAATGACTGCAGGGAAGAATCAAGCTAATATACCAGTGCTTCTTATAGGCAATAGGGATGAGCAGACAGAACATTTTTCCAGTACTGCACATATCAACAGTGTTTGTTCCCCTGACTGCTTCTGAATCAAGTTGTGTTCTGCTTCCAGGGCACATAAGCTGCCTTTATGCCATGAGAGATCTTCAGTGATTGGAAGGAAACAATGGTCTAACAGTACATCTACAGCCATGTAGGAAGTGTTCTGAAATACATACATTTAAACTTTGATATTAAATTGGATAACTGTTGGATTGGGGGCCAGAATGTGCTTGGAAAGTGAAGCCACCAACTATAAATTTCATCAGATTTCTCACCAGCAATGGTAGCTTGGTAAATGTTTTTTCTATCCCTATTCAGTATGTTCCATTTGAAAAAGAAATACTGTATTTGTAGCATTAAGAGGAATAGCTCATTAGAAGCCAGAGAAAGAGAAAATGATAATTCCTGGATCTACCTGAAGCTACTTTAAGTCTGAAGTGGAGAGTATAAGTTTGAAGTGCTAATTGGTGAAAGCTTTCCATGTATGCTGAATGACCTTTCACAATATGAATGTCTCAGGTTAGAAATGAATGATATTGAAATTTGACCAGTAAGATTAATAAATTAATTTTCTCTCTTTTAGGCATTGTGAAGCAGCAACATTTTTGGTTATACTGTGGGACAGTCATACGGAGAGCAGACGTAAAAATCAATCATTCTGCCTCTTTTGATAACAAATGTATGTGTGTTCATCTCCATTTTTAGAATGCCTTGCAGAGGGATGCTTTTCAAACATCCCTATGGAATAAAGGCAGTCACTGATAGGATAATGGCAATAATTGTCTGCAGCTGTGGTCCCTTGAAACAAATTTTGTCCTTCTGACATATTCTGTTAGTAAGAATATCTTCTAGAACAAAGCATCACTCATTTTTATCTCCTAGCTCCACCTGAAGCAAGCCTATAATATATGTAATTGGGAAAACTGTGAACTAGCAAGTGGAAGTAGTATGCAAATCCAGAATAGGAATGAGATGTTTAATTGCAGTAAGTGGTGTGGATATGTGAACCTGGCAGAACAACCTGTTACTGTAGTATTAATACTGATTTATTGATAGATCATCTAATGGACAGATATATGTAAGCAATTGATTTATGGTTGTACAGTAGTTAAAAAAATACTGTTCATCACAGAAATAATGCTGTTTTTCTTTTAACTTTTTATTGTCTGAAAATCTAGACAAAAGTACAGCGAGTGTACAGAATGATTGCGTGCATTTGTTAAGGTCTAGTGTCTTACACATGTTTTCCTCATAAAATACTACATTCAGGAATTCATATACCTGCAATTATTTTAAAGACCTGCTTTTGCCTGTGAAGCATTTCTAATTTTGGTAAAATTAGATTGGCAAAATTGGACAGAATCCTTTTTAATTGTATTTTAAAGCACTTATTTAGACACCAGGTAAATTACACTATTTTTCAGTGTGTTAGTGTCTCAAGGGGTGTTACTAGAAGTTGTTGTTGAGATTTTCATCTTGTTTTAGATGCTAATTACTGAAATAACATGCTCTGAAATCTGAAAAATTGACCCTAAAAATTTCTAGGAAAACTGTTGTCTCTTTTTGCCTTTTATCCATCCATTCTTTTTCCGTTGCATAGGTGATGGTTGAGAATTTAATTAAGGTTAAAAAGGAAATTGCGTTTTCTGAGTTACCAGGGGACCAGGTTCTGCATATATGAGTGAGAAACACTCACTTTTCTCGTGGATAGTTATCATGATCTAATTGTAAGGCTGATTTCGTTTTCTTTAGCATCAGTAGAAGAGAGAGGGGGAGAAGTAGAAAGAAAAGAAAAGAGAGAAAGAACAAGCAGGAAAAAACAGAAATAAGAAAAATGGTAATGAAAGGCAGTGGAAGAAAGAAAATTTCATGTGATAAATCAATATATTGTTTCTTCTTCATCATATTGGCTTTGGATGGATCCATGTGTGCACACGTTGCTCTGCCTTCTATTGTAATGCAAAGGAATGGCTCACATATCTGTGTCTGGTCTTTGAGAAACTTGCAGCTGGTAACCATCTGAAACATAGCTGGGCCAAATTAATTTCCATACTTCTCGAAGTCAATTTTGTATTTTCTGTACCTTAAACTGGGTGTCATTTCTTCTGCAAAGTTGAAATCCAGATACAAAGGTCTCCTGGATCTGAAATGCGTGATGTTTTTACACTAAACTACATAGCTGACAATGCTGATACAATTGCGGTATCACTTCTCAGTCACTTATAATGCCTTACAGACATTGGGGCATAATCTGCAAATTGATGAACTTGGGGAAAAAATAATTATTTAGAAACCTATAAAATAACTTCTGCTTTTCTCAACAACAACACAAGGGGATTTTGAGGGTCTAGAGATAGCTGTTGTAGGACATGACTAAGGGGAAATTTCCCAGATAATAATTCTTTCTATCCATTTTTTTATTTTCTGTTAAAGTGGTGTGGTTAAAGAAGAAAGGTTTGACACATTCACTTAAAGATTTGGCCTTACTCTAGGTGAGTGAGTAATCACTATATCAATTCAAGAGATTTTAAAAGTGCTGTACACTGATCAGAGTACACGTGAATGACCCTATGAAAAGTCAGAATAGATGGGTTTAAATTGCATGAGAAGTTAGGAATATCTGCACAAGATGTAGCATAGTAAAGCCTTTTAAGAATGATTAATCTGGAATGATTGAAGAAAACAGGTCATATCTAAGATATTTCTGAATTAGACCACTTGCATCATGAAATATTGAAAGATTGTACTGAAAGTATGGCTGGATCCCATCCCTACTATCCTCTTTTGTTGCATAGGCTGGCCATGTTTTTTGTCTAAGTCTCACATATTAGAGTATTTTAAAGATCACCTTCTGAAGGAGCTCATATATGAACTATCCTATAAAGTGTGTGTGTGTGTGTATACATATACATATATATATGTGTGTGTGTGTGTGTGTGTGTATATATACATACACACATTCAGCTTTCAAAATCCAGTCTTTGGTTTGGTGCTAATTCACACAGATTTCACTCCATAAGTTTCAGCCTCCAACATCCCTCCATCTGGGCACCTGTACTAGTTCAGTCAGGCTCATTTTCTGCAAATTTCTGGAGTTTTGGACTCTTTTGTACATGGTTTAATTGAGGCCAGCTGTAGTTCAGTACCAGAATGTCCTAGCTGGCCTTTTTTTCAGTTCATTCTGACTCGCTCATACTTGGAAGCATTGAGAATGCAAGTCTGTCTCCTTCTAATATCTCATTTCTTTCTGGCAACAATTCATGTTATCATCCTTACTTGAGATTTCTTCTAACAGATTAGGGGGCAGGGAGGAGAGGAGTTTTGCTTAACTTGCACTACAAGACTCCCAGGCTATTGTTATGGAAATTAGGCTTATATAACTTATATAACTGAGTGATTATGCTTGCCGTAAAATGGGCACCCCTATCTGAATCAATGGCTTCTGCGACCCCATACCTGGGTATGATTTCCTTCAGTAAGGCTTTTACCACTCCCCCTGTGTCAGCCTTTCTTGTTGGGAAAGCTTCTACCCAGCCTGATAACTGATATACTATCACTAACAAGTGTGTGTACCCATTGGCAGATGGCATATCCGCATAATCTATTTGTAGCTTCTGGAAAGGGAAGTAAGCCCATGGTCGCCCCCCTAAATCTGAGCTTGGCTTGTTATTTGAAAACTTCTGGCAGGTTGGACAGCTATTTGTTATTCTTTTAGCAGCTGCATAAATTCCTGGAGCAGCCCATACTTTCTGTACCAGCTTAGCTATTGCCTCGGCTCCCCCATGAGCTTTATCGTGTAACCACCTAGCTATAGCAATTAAATATTTTTTTTGGTAGAATTGGTTTTCCTCCAATTGTCCATATTCCATCATCACTTTGTTTTGCTTCCCACTGCTCCCATTGTTTTTTCTCTTCCACTGAGCAGTCTTTTTCATACATAGTTTTGGGGTCTATTAAGTTTGGCCACTCACTCTGGTCCATCCTTGGAACTGCCCCCATACATTCTCTCAGAGGTTGTCGAGCTGCAGCCTTCGCTAGCATTTCCTCTGCTAATTTCTGTAGTATCTTTAGTATGGGCTGAGCAGTGTATTACAGCAATTTCTTTGGGCAGTTGAACTGCTTCCAGCAAATTACGTATTTCTTCTCCATTAGCTAATTTTTTTCCTGATGATGAAAAGAATCCTTATTCTTTCCATAACATCCCTGTTACATCAAATACTCCAAATGCATATTTAGAATCAGTATAGATATTTACCTGCAGGTTCTTACCAATTTTTGCTGCTTGGGTCAATGCTATTAATTCTGCTCCTTGAGCACTTACAGATGGAGACAAAGGATTAGCCTCAAGTACCTCAAAGATGTTAGTGACAGCATAGCCGGAGTGGCGCCTTCCGTCCAAATAATAGGATGATCCATCTGTAAACAGAACTAAGTCTGGGTTCTCCAAAGGTTCATCTTTAAGGTCCTCCCGGGGCTTGCTCGAGCTGACGATCACCTGCTCACAGGAATGATGCGGCTCTCCATCCTCCGGTAGAGGCAATAGCGTTGCTGGATTTAAGATATTGCATCTTTTTAAAGTCACATTATCTGCATGCGGTATTACCAGTTCATAGTGGTGAGCTCTCTGTGGGGATAGTGCTTGAGTTGCGTATTGTTTCATTAACAGTTCTACTTCATGTGGCACATACACAGTCAATGAGTGACCCAAAACTACAGGTCGTGTTTTTTTAAGTAAGAGCTGCCGTAGCTGCTATTGCTCTGATGCATCCTGGAGTGCCTTTAGCTACTTCATCTAGTTGCATGGAGTAATAGGCCACTGGTCTACGGTGAGTACCTAGTTTTTGGGTGAGTACCCCACTTGCTACTCCCTGTCGTTCATGGACAAATAATTCAAATAGTTTGCTATAATCTGGCAACCCTAGAGCAGGGGCTGAAACCAACGCTTTTTTCACAGATGTAAAAGCTTTCTCCCTTTCTGGGCCCCAGGCCAAAGGCTCTATCTCCTCCTTTTTTGTTGCCTGTACTAGAGGCTTAGTAAGTTCTGCTAACCCAGGAATCCATGGTTGGCAAAATCCTACAGCTCCTAAAAATCCCCTAAGTTTTTTTTTTTGTTACAGGACGAGGCATATTAAGAATTGTCTTTACTCGTTCTGGATCAGCTAACCTGTGTCCTCCTTTTAAGATAAAACCCAAATATTTTACCTCTCTTTGACACAGCTGAAGTTTAGACAGAGATGCCCGATGCCCTTCTTCTGCAAGAGCGTTACATAGAGAAACAGTATCTTTTAAACATGTCTCATAATCTTTACTTGCTAATAACAAATCATCCACATATTGTATTAATACAGAATGTCCTGGAAGTTTGATATCTGAGAGGTCATTTTTGAGTATACACAAAAAAATAGTTGGAGACCCAGTAAATCCCTGTGGCAGCCTCGTCCAAATTAACTGTTGTCCCTTCCAAGTGAAAGCAAAGAGATCTTGGCTATCTTCAGCTATCGGTATACTAAAAAAGGCTGCCGTTAGGTCAATCACAGTAAAATAAGTTGCCCAATGAGGTATTTGTAGTAAAATGGTTGAGGGGTCAGGAACTACTGGATGTGGAGCAACTACATGTTGGTTTATAGCCCTTAAGTCTTGTACAAACCGATACTCCGGATCACCATCAGAATCTTGCCTGTTCTTTTTAACTGGCAGAATCGGAGTGTTGCACAGGGATTCACAGACTCTAAGCATACCCAGTTTCAAATAATGATTGATTTGTTTTTGGATGCTCTTCTCTGCTTCCTTTGGAATAGGGTATTGTTTAACTGCAAGAGGCAATCCCCCCTTTGTTTTTATTGAGACTGGACTAGCTGATTTCAGTAGTCCCACATCCATTCCTGAAGAGCTCCATAATTTTTTAGAAACTGATTCTAAACCTGTTGGAATTTGCAGATTAGTTGACTCTGGTTCTGGTGTCTTAGCCAGAACACATGAACCCATAATTATTAGCTTTATCCCTTCCGGCTGTAAGCAGATCTGAGTATCCAAGGCTTGCAGGAGATCTCTCCCTAAAAGGCACGTGGGCGCGTCTGTGGAAATTATAAAACGTCCCCACACTGTTTTACCCCCAATAGTGAGTACTAAGGGCTTAGATAACATTTGTTCGCCTTTTCCCGTCACTCCTTGCATCACTACTTTATCTGATGACTTGCATCCTTTAGGCTCAAAATTTAAAAGGAAAAGGGTGGCTCCAGTATCCACTAGAAAGGGAACTTCTAAACCTTCTATATTTGCCATTACCTGCCCCTCAAATCCAAATTTATATCCCATAAATTTACCCCAATTTCCACAGTATTTTCTGAGTCTCCTATCTCCTGTCATTGTGGACTGACTGGGAATTGCCTGGTCTCATTCTTAGTGTCTGATTTTCTCATGCTGGCCCCTCTATTCCCAAGTACACGGGGCCTCACTGGGCATTCCTGCTACCGGTGCCCTTGTTCCCCGCAATAATGACAAACATCATTAACTCTTAATTGTACACCACGTTCACTTTGATTCCATCTATCTCCCCTGGTTCTTCCGCGTCCCCTCCCCTTGCCAGCCTGGCATATGCTCTTTAAAATACTTTGGTGTATCAGGGGCTGCTTGATCTAAAAAAACACTAATTGCAAGAGCATCATTGAAGTTTTGTGGGGTCATTCCTCCATATTTTAGCAGGGCTTACTGCAAAAGTCCCCAAAAATCATGGGTGTGTTCATCTAATCACTGTCTGCATTCTTGCACTCTAGTCCAATTTACTCCTAACTCTCTGCATGCTCTAATTACTTCTGCTAAATTTCAAAGTCCTGTTTGACACACAGCTCTATCTCCTGCATTATTACAATCCCAATTTGGGTCATTTGCTAGCCAGAGGTTTCTATTCCCCCGGCTTGCTGTGCTTCTTCCACATATTTAATTATGTTATCCCATTCTTTTGGTTGAAAGAAGTCCCTCAAAAGAATTTGGGTATCACTCCAGTTTGGGTTGTGCCCGGTGCATATATTAGAAAATAACTGGACGCATTGCTCTGCATCTTTTTTTAATCTCTGCATTTTACCCCCCCATAAGGTGAGATCGCCAGGGTCCCAGGGTTGATTAGTAAATACCCGCAGCACAGGAGGAGGGGGACTGGCCCCTCCCTTTCCCCCTGGCTGAAAAGCAGCAGGGTTAGTCAGCACGTTGGAGATCATAGGATAGAGTCTGGCAGCCGGTAGAGAAGAGGGAGAAGGAGGAGGAGAAGGAGAAGTAATGACAGATAGATCATCAGGCATATAAGGTGGAGCAGAAACTTTTGGAGCACAGTCCGGGGTACTAGTATCTGCTAACACAAGTGTTACCTTCGGCAGGTTTCTTTCCTCCCTCCCTCCTGGCTCAAATGCTCTCGCGCCCATGCCCAGTTATCCCAAACATACCAGTAATCCATTCGACTTGGAAACCTGTCTTCTAGACGATTTCACAAGAAAGTTAGTTCCTGCTGATCGAAAGTCCCTTGCGGTGGCCACCGTTCCGCTGGGTTTCCCTCCTTTGTCAGAAATGGGCAATCCTCCTGACACAGCTGGATCAACCTTTTTTCCTTAGCTTTTTTTTTTTTTTTTTTTTTTTTTTTTTTTTTTTGGTACCATCAATCTTACTCCAATTTTCCAAAATTTCAGCTAAGGCCATCCCCTTTTTTATGCCAAAATTATTCCCCATATTGAGTTTCTGAAAAGTGCATCTTAAGCAAGTCAGGCAGCGCACTCCCTTACCAGTAACACCAGCCCCTGTAGCTGGTGCGATCACACACTCTCTTTCTCTCGCTCTCTGGGAACTGCACTCACACCACCCGAGTCTTTAACTGCTAGGACTGCTGTCCCTTCGCAGCAGGCGGCTTCTCAGCCGACGGGTGCCCCAGTCTGTTCCCAGGCTACATGCGCACTCACACACACAGTACTGTTTACACTCACACCAGTCACAGTGACTCTAGATTTCTGTCTTACAGTTTTGCAGTGCGCCTTATGCTGATCAGGCTGTGCACCCCTTCTCCGGCTGGACCGAGCTGGGACTTAAAACCCACTCAAACCCTGGGGATGGGACTCACACCCATCCCCTGGCACGCCTTACGGTGCTCAGCCCGCGTACCCCTTCAGTGCACTGTTACCAGACCAGAATTTAGAATTTAGGCGGGAGTTTAAGACTCACCTTCTCGGTGCCTCTCGTTGCCAAAGATCCCAGGTGAACTCACCCGATAGCGCCAGATGATCGTTTGGAGACGAGAGGCCCCGACAGTGGTCACCTAGGGTCCCATCTGGGGTGCCAAACTGTTATGGAAATTAGGCTTGTCGGCCACCATAACAGGGCCCGACCTTAGGTTCCCGCAGAAAATTTCAGAGCCAAATCAAAACAAATTAAATAATTAAATTTTAATGACGTGCGTGCAGTACAGCTCGAGCTGGGTGCCTCCAAAGAGGGACCCTAACATAAACAAATCCTGGGCAATTATAGTTTTTTCAACTTACATTTCCCACCCCTCATGCGGTAGTTAGACCAATAGTAATTTTTTGGTCTGGGGTCTCCTGCTCCTCTTTGGGTCTCATTGTCATTCTGAGGTAAGCTGTTTTTCTCCTTATTTTTGTTTTTTGCGGTCTCTGATGATGGTTGTACCTCTGTTTTTGTTGGGTCTTACTGTTGTGTCTCAAGGTCCTGAGGAGGAGGAGGAGGAGGTGATTCTAAATCATAACAATTAACACTGCCCCAGCAGTGAGCTAAGGCTTTGTCCCGCAAGGTCCTAATGCCCTGCACTGGTCTTATTTCAAAGCCTTGACACTCTCCCTTTCAGAGTGTGAGATGCATTCCTGCAGACACCCTCCCTTTCGGAGTGTGAGACGCAGGAATGCAGACTGCTTGTAACTTCCTTATCTTCCTAGCTTGAACCAGCTCTGAGGCCCTTTTCTTACTGGACTAAGTAAAAGTTCATTATTTTATCTAAGTGCAGCCTAAGGCTTCAGCAAATTTAGCTACTCATGCTAAGCAAGTTTTATATAAGTTGTGCTAAGCGGCTACCTCTAGACAGTTTCAGTTCGCTATTCTTTAACAGCCATTATAGAAAGAGTAGTTCAATCTGGAGAGAGAAAAACAAACAATACTCTGTGGCCATTGCTCTCTTACAGTGTTTGATTTTGCCTTGGGTATGCGGTAGTGTGTTCTTAAAATCTTAAAAGGCCATGCCAGGAAACACGGGCAGGTGGGTCTGCAGTCTCAGATGACCTGAGCTGCCTGTCCCTGTTCAAGGTTATAGCTAAATGGCTGATGAACTTGATTGTGAAATCAAGAATCCACTTAATCCTGATGCCTGCCATTTTGCATTAAAAGCAAAGCAAAATATTTAATTTTAAAAAGTACATGAAGATCATGGTCCTCAGAGCAAGACATGTACAAACTGTCATTGTACTAACTTAAGGGATGCAGCAGTGGTATGTGTTAAGAAGTGGACCAGCAGAAAGAGTTGTAATCTCTGACAATCTTCAGTAAACTTCTATTTGTTGAACTTTCTGGGAAGTGTCTCTGTACTAGCTACATTTATCCCTGACATCCAATTACTCTGAAAGGTGACCTCTACTGGTTCTTCAGTCTTTCTTAGAGAGGCATCAGGGACAAATGACTATAGAGTGCAGATCATGACTTATTAGTCTGCTCAGAACGAAATTTCACCAGGTACCGTGCCTTCCCTACAGTGATAAAAAAAAAAAAAAAAGAGGTGGCAATTCAAGAAGTCACAGTGTCCACCTTGGTCCCCCTCAGTGATGGGAAAGGAACAGGTCTATTCATGGAGACATTGGCAAGCACATGGCGAGGTGGCACCAAGGCAATTTGAAAACATGGCAGTTCTGCAAAGCCTGCTTCCCTTTGCAGGCTGCTGGCAAAACGATTAGCCAGGGCAATTTCAAGGGCAACGTGCAACGCCAAATAGGCAATTGTATGTATGTACATAGAATAGATACAGTGCTGATTGGGTTAATTTTTTCAATGATCTATTATTAAAATGCAAGATAATAAGGTCAAGATAAATGAACAGTTCACTGTGATGTCTCCACTGAGATAAAATATTCACTTTTTCAGGTGTTTTTTCTTCAAACTTTTTTGCAATGATGCTTACCATCCACTCTCTAACGTCTTTCAGAATTTTGTGGCTGCATGTTGCCTCTTTGCTGAAATTGCATGCTCTGAAAAGTCATCAGTCCTTTCAGTGTGTTCTGCCATGAACAGTTTTTTGAATTGAAGCCAATTAATTATCTCATAATCTCTAAAATGCCTTTTGTTGTCGTATGTAATATTAAGTTGTTCTTTGTTGTTAATGTGTTTTGTGGTTGTTACAGAAGGGCTGTGGGAATAGTAGACATGCCATCTTTAAGACTTCCAGAATACAGACAGAGCACTAAGTGCACCTTGTATTTTCTTTCTATAAGCACAATAAAGCTTTCTGTCTCTGATGGTACCATAACATCTTGGTGCCTATAACTGCTGTACTTACATTGCTGAAAGACTTACAAAAGATATAGAAGGTTCCATAAAAGTTCAGTTGCTGAAATATTGAGTATAATCCTCTAATACAGAAAGACTTGATGAGGGGTTACATTTTCTAAATAGTCCAGGCTACCACTTTTTTAATTTTGTTGAAGATTTCACAATTATGAAATAAAAGTTTTAGAAATGTGAAAAGCAAATACTTTCTCTATTCGTAATGATAGGTACAGTACTGTATTTTTATTGGGCTGGATATGATATAAGCAGATAGAGGAAGGAGTAAGTCATTCTTGTGCCTTGCTATACAAGTTCTTTAACACATTCTTTTGTGGTATTTGGCTTAACTACACAGGCAGAGTGTCTTGCCTGACATAGGTCCGATGGGTGAGAAATCTGGCTTCCTCCTGCTGAGTAATGAAAGGAAAAGACAACCAGTGAGTGGTTATACATATGTATACATATGGAGGTTATGCCACGCAATGGGGTGCCTGTCTCTGACCTAGTCTTAGACGTGCTTGAATTGTTCCAGCCCTTTTTCTCCTCCTCTCTTGGCTCTCCTGTGCTTCACTACTGGTGGTCTGCTGTATACCATGCAGATGTTTTCCCCATGTTATTTCATGGTTATTTTTCAAGTGGTTTCTTAGTAGAACGGATGGAGGGTCCACACATGGGAACATCTGCTCTAACAATTTTTCTAAGCAAACAGCAGATGGCATTGCTGCTTCCTTTTGATCTTGTAAGAAAAATCCCATACCAATGGTGTCGGTTTAAGTTTCAGGCTGCTTGGTAATGGTGTATGTGAGCATTTGCTTCTCTGTCTTCTCTCAACAGTAGCTCTACTTGCAGATGTTTTCCTTGTGACTTTCTTCTTTAGCTTATTTCTTTATGTGACCCTAACTCCTGCTAGGTGTCCTGAACTTTGCTGTCTTCTAAGTCTCCCCCTCGTGGGACTTTTAATTAGTGCCATATCGTTACTATCAAATTCTCTCTTTCTCTGTTCATAGTGTAGTGAAATAGTAGTGTAGTGAAACAGAATAGAAATTGTTGTGAAATAGCGTAGAAGATTCATACTATTCTTGAGCTTTAATTATTGCTCTGGTTCGGCCTCTGTATGTATTGAGTTGGGAACTTTATATGCATTGCCTTGCCTGCTTACTGTTCTGAAGGAAGAGTTTTGGGTTTTTTTTTTCTTTTTTTCTCAAGACAGTTGATTGGTCTTTAAGGCTTTTCCCTGTTGTTAAAATTTTGACATTCAGACTCCAACACTAAATTCTGTCTGAAAGCTTAAGTAAATTCCTAGGTCTCCTTTTCATCCTCTTATTTAGTGTTAATTGAATTTTTAATTGCAGTGTGAACCCCCTTTGAAACACACATGCGCGTGTTGTATTACACTGAGAAATTTGTAGTACTTCCTTAGGTACTTTCCGCTGGACTCTTATTGTACAGAGTGCCCAGGTTGCTCTTGTTACTGGATAACAGCATGAGAAATGAAATTTGCATACAGAAGTTGAAGGTTTAATACCAAAATAAGCTAGGTTTCAAGAGGAGGGAAGCTGCAGTAAAATCTGTGTGATGTGGGTAAGACAGGAATAGGAGTAGGAGCACAGCAGAAGAAATAGGAGCAGTCTCAAGGGCAAATTCAGCAGAATTTATTGTCAGCACGCTGTGTGCGAGTTAGGAATGTCACTCCCATTAACGACCCGGGAAGCTTCAGGTGGAGCCTTGGAGCGCTCAGTCCCTTTAGGGTTGTAAGGCTGCTAATGGAAAGTAGAGTGAGGATGATTTTATCTTGTTTCTAAATTATGCTGAGTAGTACTTGGTCATTTTAGAGGCCAGTATAAGAACAGCAGGAGTCCTAGATTGAAAACTCTAGTGTATTTTGACAGAATCCTATTTTCCCCTATTCTAAACTTGCTAAATCTAGTTGTACCCTGTCCTCCAACCTCTGCTTATTTCTCTTATACTGCAGTCGTCATTTTTATTGCTTTATTTCAGTTTAAACCTCAATTTTCCTAAGCAATGTATTCAGATCCTTTTCTTATGAAGATTTGGTCTCAAATTTTGTATCTTCTTTAATATTTAATTTTAGAAAATGTCATATTCCAATAATTTTAATTTCTGTTCCAAATATCCGGATGAATTTGTTGCTGATTGTTGTATACTTTTTATAACTTCAGCATTAATTTGTTAGTCTGTTTCTTCAAACATAATTTTAAACCTGCTCTAAAAAGAATTAATCTATTTATGTAAGTGATAAAATTCACAAAACATTGGCCTTTAATGATTTGTTTACCATGTCCAGTGAGAGGCATAGCCTGCAGACTGAGGTTTGAGGAGGGACTGCCAGTGCTGTCAAGTGGGGATTTTTTGTTTTGTTTTTTTGGGTTTTTTTTACAAGCACTTAAGATTGGCATAATCTGGCATTTGGTGCCAGAGAAACTGTCTTGCTTTTTTTTTGCTACCTTCATTGCTAGTACAAGAAGGGTTTGTATGGATGCATTGCAAACTGGCATCAGTGGATGCAACCAGATTGAAAAAAAAAGAAAAAAGAAAGTGTGGTTCATGAAATTAAGGTATCGCAATGTCTGGAAGATTTATAATTACATAGAGTATTATTTATATTTATGGTAGTTTCCAAAGCTTCTGTGACAAAAATGGTGTTAACCAAAAAGCATAGGCTCTTTTGTCATTCTTTGATCCTCACTAAAAGGGACTTTGCATTTATCTACCAGGTACAAGCAAGGTCTGATACTCGTAACAGTCCTTAAAATGACTTTTGCAGCTTGAAGAGAAACACACTGCAATTCCTGAGGTTCCCAAATTGTACTAAATTTCAATAACACTGTGGTTCTTTGGATTTGTTTTTTCTATGTAATCTCCAAATATGACATTCACCTGATTTTACTTTGGGCCCTAGACATGCTTCAAAATGAGAAAAAGCAAGGTAATTCAACCAAAACAAAAGATTAAGTTCTCAACTATAAAATTAAAGTTACAAAACAGAGAAAAAAATAAAATACAGTTTTACTTGCCAGTCTTTTGATAGTTTCTGCTTATGCTTTCTCTGAAGCTTTCTCTGTCTTAGTTGTAGGAGCCAAAAATTTGTTTTAGTGGTATTTTCTTAATGTCATTCAAAATAGAGCTTGCTCCTTTACTTGTCCACGCTTTCTACGAACTGCATGAACTACTCAGTAGTACTTTACCTCTTGAAATGTTATCTTTCAAATTGATTTCTGAAGTTAATCTTTCCTTTTCAAATCAGGACTGTTTCATTCTGGGGAGCTGTCAAATATTCATATATTCCCTTTTCTCCTAGATGGGGACTGTTCTTCTCTTTTTATTATTTTCCTTAAGAATTCTCTTTCTGGTTCTTTTATTAAAAATGGAAATTTAAGGAACCAGAGCTCTTTTCTAAATGGGACTATGATGACATATATTTTCCTTCCTGTGGCTCTGTGAAGCTGTGCATCTTCTTCCTCCCCTTTTTATTGTAAGTGAAGCCTTTAGCCGTTGGTGCCAGTGCCTACTGAAAGTAAATGAAGCGTTCAAAGATTATTTGATCCAAGGAACAAGTCCATTACAAAGACTTTTCAAATTATATGGAATTTATTGGAAACATTCATTGTATTACATTTCGTCAAACCCACATCTTCAGCTTGGAATTCTCTTCGTAGATCAGATCCCACAAGGACACATTCATAATACAGATGACAAAGCAAATTTCAAAGTGCTATTTTTTCATATTAACTATTGCCACCCTCTCTAGCACAAATAAACATTTTATGCTAGTTTTAGGGTTTCATGCTATCATGCAAACCTTGTGATTTGGGCAGTATTATACCAATGTACAAACATTCTGTTGTGGAATTTTTCTGGTGGTGTGGAATAAGTCTACACTGAACTCATGATCGATTGCACTAAAATATAGATATTTTCAAGCTAGGTCTTAATAAAATTATATTAATTACTTTGCCATGCTAATGCAGCAGGATAGAGCCTACCACATTCAGCACCTAAACATTTACCTCATTTCTTAGATGGACTTTTGTCATTTGCCCTGTTTTGTATTAACATGGTTAAAAAAAAAAAACAGCTTGTACAAAAGTACTGCCAACAACTGGGCTAGCTAGTTTGGGCATGTCTATTTCCTGAATTTTTACTACAAATGCCTATTTTTATATGAAATTTTTCAGTATTAGTATACACTGAAGAATGGTGTGTCTTTGGGCAATCCGCAGCTTTCCCAAGACTTGGTATATCTGTGTTTTCTTCCAATTATGATTTACATTGAATCTTAAACAACAACAAAATTAGTATTTTGGGGTTTTTTGTTTTGTTTTGTTTTTTTTTTTTAAGAAACTTGTGAAATTCTTTTCAAAACATAATGGGTAGTTTAGCATTACCTGGCTTTCAGGCTGCTTGACAAAATGTGTAGTTTTCATATGCTGGAATACTGGGATTTCATGAGTATAAATCTATCCTTAAAAATCACTCTACCAGGTTTTTCTTGGTTTAATCTTTATTTCTATTGCTCATTCACAATTCTTGCAAAAGAGAAAATGGATGAAAACATTTTCTTCTAAAGCAATTCTTTATTTGTTTTTTCAGAAATCTTCACATAGAGTTGGTGCATAAGGGGCAGCATCAACTTACTTTCTGTTGCGAATATATGAAGGAATGAATTCTGATTCTGAGTCACTGCTTGTTCCTTTTTGCCCAGGTTTCTTTCTACTCTATACTAGTAGCAATTTAATCTCATTTTGTATTAGTGTTTCTATCTTAGGCATATTTCCAGGAGAGGCAAATAGTCTCCTAATTCCCCATCCACTTGTTATTTCGGGACAAAAGGTCTTGGAATGAATATTCTTTCTCCCATTATGTGTCCCCTACCATGTTTTATTCATATTAGGAAGTAAAAGGACATATACAGCCCCTTTATTATGTTCCAGGATAAAGGACAAATGCTGATTTTGCCATAGTATTCTAGTGTGCTAATCCATTTTTGGTGTTTAACACAATTAAGTGGGCAGTGCTCAGTACAGAGGACCCACACTTGAACATTAACTGAGTAGCCGGAACTCCAACACTAACACAAGCATGCCAAACATTTATATCAGGCTCGATTTCTCACCCCCCCAGGTCGATTTCTCAACCCCCTGTTGAAGCTAAATAAACCTCTTGTTCTTTAGCTAGTACATTTGAAAAATGAGCAAGAAATCAGAGGCATGGGAAAATGGGAAAAGTTACGAATATTCTGGTTTGCAAAATTTACACAGAAGGAACAGACTTTCTAAAAAAAATCCTCAATCTTTTCATTTTGTTACAATTTATTCATTCTAAGAGGAAGCGGTGTGGCATGGAAACATTTTACAGAATGAACGGAACCCGTAGCAGGCTGTTATTTGGATGAGAAGAAAAGAAAGGAAGAAACATGTAAGAGCAACATTAAGAAAAATAAGAATAGACAGGGAGTCGAGAGGCAATATGTAGGAAGTGGAAGAAGAGCAGTGATACCTTGGTGTCAGAGAGGACAGGAGGGGATGATGACAGCAGGATGTGTTTGAAGGAGAGTGGAAGAAGTGGGGTCTGTATCATGTCTTCTGTGTCACAAACTGGTGAGAAGTAATGGTTTATGAAGGAGGTTAAGCAGGACAAGTAATTTGCTGGCACTGAGACCACAGGAGTCAGAATGAAAGATGCAGAAGTGTGTTTGATTAGGAGGGCATGAATAAATTCATATTGTGAGACTTAATTGATGTCTGTAGAACACTTAGGGTGTCTTACTCTGTCATTCTACATAATTGCATGTTAATATTTAATTTCACCACTTTGGGGCAAACAGCAGACTTAAACTGTTAAACAGTCAAGGTTTACTGAATAAGATATAGCACTTGGTATCATGACAGAGTCCCGATTCCTGTGCCAGAAATTTTCATTTTGTTTATCTTATATTCTGTAAAAGCACAAATGCGCATAGCGTGATGCCATTTGCTAAAATAGTCCTCTGCTCTGTCTCAGAGAGAGAAAATCCTCTTTACTGGGAAATGTAATGGCTCTCTGCTGGTGCTGCATGGAAAAGGCAACATCTCTAAAAGCTTTACATTCTCCTATTGTTGGGGCTTCTAAGTTTTGTCAGGTGCTGGTGACTTGGACCTAACACTAAGTTGTAACTCGGGAGACAAAACAGTTGGAAAACGTGAAGAAAGGCTCTAAGGGTCAGCGAAATTTACTGTGGGCAGCTGCTGCTTCAAAGCGACTCTCTATGCAGAAGCCTATTAAGAAGTAGTAGGTTACTTTCCCGCAGTTTCCCCCGCATGATGGATGACGTTCTGAAAAGTGAGAGGACTTCCTGTGCCATAGGTATGCAGTGGCTTCTTACCCAGACCCAGTTAGTTTCAACATACTGAGGACGTTTCTATCTCATTACTATTATGAATCTTTTGAAAAAAAGGGTTTTCTGCAAATGGTGCTAAAAGGAATTTTTTGTTTTCGTCTATGATAGGTACTTGAATGGCATTATTTACAGATGGTCCTACTTAATCTAAATTATCCATTTACAAATCAAGATGGCAATAATATCTTGCTAGAAATAGGTTCAAGCTGCAGAGCTCAGAATTGGAATTTAACTTTGGAAAAGTTCTGGTATGTTTAGATTTTGAAACCTATTTACGCTGTTACTACAATATGAATCAACAGCAAAGTTTGAGAACTGTTTTGAATTTCAGAATATTCATTCGTAATAGATTGTGTTTGAATATGTCCTAATATCTAACTTAAACCTATTAAATTAGGGTATATTCTTTGCTTTTTAACAGTGATGTTCTTTAGCAAGATAAGTGCATTTCAAAAATGTGAAACCATACTGAAAATCTAGATCAGATCAGCTAAGCTAGTGCATCTGATGAGCGATGGTTTGTGTAAACTACTTGATTCTGTGACCCTAACTTGGCTACTTCATCTTCACTTCCATATGTAAAATAGAGAAATGTAAATATTGATGTATCAATCATTGTAATAACATGGGCTTGGGATCTTTATTTTCTATATGTAGCACAGGAAATGAAAATAATACTTAAAGAGAATGAATTCTGAAAAATACTTTCTGTGGGATTCTTATCATTAAATCCAACTATGTTTGAAGACAAGCATGTTTGAAGAGTAAGTTTAAATTCTGGATTTGACTGCACTCTTAGTGCTTCAAGATAAGAACTGTGGCCAAGTCTTCAGCAGAAGCTTTTGCTGGAATTGTTTAGGAATGTGAATAAAGAAAGGAGGCTTGTGTAATCCTGCTGTGTGTCTGTCTTTCACTGCCTTTTGCTCTCTTCCCCTCATAATTTTTTAACTGTTTTGCCAATCTTAACCAAATCTAGCACAGGCGTGAAAGTCTCAGAACTATTAAGCTCTTATAAATTCTGTGAGAACAGGCATGTCTGCACAGGCTCAAAGCAAACGTCCAGTAAGCTCTCGCTGACATTGGCCAAAGTAAATGGGCAGGAAAGTCATATAAGCATAGAGAAAGTGTAGACTGACACTTCTTCCACTGTATTTTCCCAGCTTCTGCTTATCACATATTGGGGACTTCTTGAACCCCACCTGTATCAATCAGATTGATCTCATTTATTTGCTCAATGACTACAGGTGTTATTTGAGGTTGACTTGTGAGGTGTGACTTCCCTCTATGAAATCCATGTTGACTCTTCCTTTTATAGAATTACTGGCACATGGACAAACATGAAATTCTTTGCTGTTCATTTCTACAGTTGTGCCTGGTTCAGAAGACAGACTTCATAATGTTATAGTTCTGTTTGCCTAACAGTCCATTTTAAAAACTGATGCCTCACTTGCTGCTTCTCAGTATCATTCCTCTAGTTTTGCCATGTATCTTTCCAATATATGATTGGCAGGAAGAAAATGTCCCTTTTGTGACCCCTCACTTGTACTAATACAACTCTTTGTGCGGCCACAGCAGGGAGAGCAGAAACTGCTAAATCTGAAATCCCAGGGTCACAAACCACCCTTTTGCTTTCGGTAGTACTTTGATTTCTTCATGAGCTTTTCTGGCTTTCTGCTGTTTCTCTTATTTGTGGGCAAGCCCTCTCAAGCAATAACCTGTTAAACATTTCTACCCTCATTCATTTGTATGGGTTTGTGTCGGGGTAAAGACTGCTTTCATTTCACCTGTCTAGTTACTTTAAGAACTTGTACATGTATCCTGAATAGATAGTGACTGTTGCACAAATCTACTTGAGTAGCTTTTATCTCAAACCATAAAAGCAGTTTTGCAAGTAGGACTTGGGTGTAGACTAAAATTTATTTTGTATTCAACTATGCCGGTTTGAGGTATTGCCACTTGTTTGTTTGAGGTTGTCTCTCTGGTACTCTTCATAGAAAATCAGCCAAGTAAGTTTAAATAAGTTATATAGGTTCTGTGTTGTGCCTCAGCTGACCAAAAGCTAGCTACCATGGGAAAGGATAGTCCCGGTCCTTTCCCTTCCCTAGCTATACTTTCTCATTTGTTCTTTAGCTCTAGAGCTAAAGGGACCTCCCGGCTTCTGTAGTGAGCTGTGTTTAACTGGAGTTAAGAATCAGCATATATTATTGGAAGGAAATTCAAATATTTTACAATTGGAAAACTCAGTTAGGGAGCCTAAGCAATGCTTATTCTTTTTCTGGTGATGTGGTAATATAACCATTCATATGTCATTACTGCAAAATCATAATTGCATTTCACACACTAAATTGCTTTTAAGAGGCGTAGTTTCTTTTTCTCCCCCAGGCCTTTTTTCTTCTTTTCCTGCTATCGTAGTAGATCAGAAATAGCAATTTTTCACATGCTTTTTTGTGTTCACCTATAATGTTCAGAAGGCAACAGAAGCAGAATTTTGACCAAACCTCTAGATTTGTAACACCAGCATATATAATTGATAAAATCTAGTCTTTTTAAAGAAGACTGGTTCTAGTGGCCACATATGAGACCTAAAAATAGTTCAGCACACCTAAACTCTATCCTGATTCTGGCTTGGATTCATGGGATATCCGTGGAAGAAGCAGTACGCAGGCTTTCTGCTGCTGCCCGGATGCTCTCTGTGCACTTCCTGTCTGTAGTGGCTTGCTTCCTTCCAGATTAGTAGAGAGCAGTATCTGCAACACATATGCTTTCAGAAACTGTGTCAAATTATGCAGCATTCCTTCCTGATTAGGAAAACTACTTCCAGTGAACTATCTGCTTGAAGATTTTTATCAGTCTAACTACTGATTCGGCTTTGAAATGCTTCTCTTCTTGGCTGCATGTTACCTCATTCAGATGTGTCACACAAGGAGATTGATTTTCAACTTGTAGAACAATGATTTAATAGCATTCCCCCTTTTTATATTAAGCAGAGAGAACAGCTCATAAATTAACACTTACTTTATACTATTATCACTGTTTTCAGTGCCTAGAAGGCTTTGAGCTGCCTTTACATAAGTTAGGTGTATTAAATATCACTCATGCACATACACATAAAGAATATATGTTGCTCAGTATTTTATACAGTGGGAACATGCAAAATCTATTACAGTTCAAATGCATTAAACAAAAGCATGACAAAAATTCTAAAAAATAATAATAATAATAGAGAAGAGAAACAGGACAAACGAACTAAGTCAAAGAACTTTACCTTGACAGCACAGGTAATGTTTCTTCCAGTAGTGATTCCAGGCTTCCTGGACCTTCACCAGAAAAGTTTTGCTCCTCACCCTCTTTCCATTTTAAGATGTCTTCCCCTTTCCTTTATCCTCTTCCTTCCCAGGGTAGCTGATCTCCAATAATGTAACACTGCAAAACCTAGACCTTGCTCTCCCCTGACACATAGCAAGTGCAAGTCACGGACGGCAGACACACGAGTTTCGCAGGGCAAAGGTCTTGATTTGTTTGTATTACCATGTTCTACAAAATACTCCAGTGTACAGGTAGTTTTCAAAAGCAGGCTCACATAGAGCACATTATAACAATTTGCTCTGAAGGCTGACTGGTTAAATGAGCTACTGAGGTGGAAAACTTTCACTATGAATGAGAAAATGGGTTTAGTTAAAATCAAACCCATCCCTTGAATTAAAACCTTTTGTAAGGTTAGAAAAACTTCAGTTTAGGAACTCTCTCTTTTCTTTTCCCACTCGTCTGATGAAAAGGGAGAAGGATCTTTCCACTGACCTCTTGTTTTTAATACCATTATGTACTTCAGCTTTCCTGTCCATTGCTCTTCACCAAACAACTTTCCTCCCCTACCTCCACTAGATTTTCAGAAACAGCCTCTCAGAAATCTTCATGTTGACCCTGACTCCTGCAATATTGTGCATAATCACTAATAAAGCTATAGGCATTTCATTCACACCAGGGAGAGGACATAAGATGATTCACCCTTGGATTAACACCAGCCCCTGTCAATGGAAGGTGATAAGGTTTCAATCACTAACTTTAATTTCTCAGCCATTTTTGTAGGAATGCTAGAAGTCAGCACAGCATGTGAGTAATATAATATAGAAGTCTGCTAGTATAAATGATAGCTTAGCTGTAGTGTTGGTGGACAAATTATTTGCTAGTGTAATCTAATATCTTCAGTCTAATTTGATGCTGTGAGAGGCTAGAGACTGAAAGGAGGAACAAATGCAAGATGTTAATTTCTGTTTAATACAGTGTTTGATGCTCATTCTGGGAGTCTCTAATGTCTAACAGCCGTAGAGGGCTACATTTATAGACAAAGCTAAGTAAAAAGAAATAATAACTTTATGAGCTGGAGGAGTTTTGCGAATATTTTATGGCCTAAAAGAGAAAAATCAGGATGCAGGAGCCATAGCAAAAAGGCAAAGTGGGAAGCATGCAAGAGATGTGTGAGGTATTTGTATCAAATAAGCAATTAAACCTAATTCAGATCTCATGCTCTGAAGAATCTGTCTGTGCTTACAAAAGTTGTGACTTTTTATTTTATTCTTCTTCTTACTATTTTTTTAAGACATGGGAACCTGATAGGTCTTTTCTATTCCCTAGTTCTGTGAATGTACAGGGGTTTGGCACAGTTGTTAATTCTCATCTTCTTCGGGCCATGATTCTGAGTCAATCTCCTTGATTAAGATTATCCAGTATCCCAGTTGGCCATTTCCCCCTTACTGGCCTTTTTGAATGGCTCAATTTAGGGCTGTTTAGCATGTGCCATCTTACTTTCCGGATCTGCAAGCTCTTTTGGTTTTCTGACTTCTCTGTAGTAAAGTAAGAGCGGGAAAGTTCTCCTGTTCCTCCTGCTTGTAGTCGGATCCTCAGGGAACTCGAAGACTGTGAAGCTATGTGAACTACAATCCTTGTAAGCATACCTGAGGAGTCCTTGGATTGCCTAGAACTTGTTCGCTAGGGTTTACAGGGATTAATCTTTTAACGTAGAAGTGTTAAGAATTAGAGAGATGACCAGGTGCTTGAATCTGTAAGTGAACAAAGAAAGACTGGTTCCTTTCCAAACTTTGTGAATCAAACTGCAGGGGTTCATTTTGTGAGCTGGACCCTGCAGGATTCGCACAGCTGTAGAGGGAAATCTAACACCTAGTCCAAGTGCAACAATTCCACCATCCAGCAGAAGGTTCCTAAACCACACAAGCCATAAAACTTGCTTCATGAAAGTGTTGTTTTCTGTTTTTAATATTTATGTAATGTATCCATTTATTGTCTGTTTCCTACCTACCGGTAAGTGGCTATACTTCAGGACAAGTCATAAAACTTTCAGTCAGATCTTCTTTAGGCAAACTGTCCTTGAAGTCCATGGAAGCTGGAATTTTGCTCAAGCAGAATCTGAGTGAGAGTCTCATGATCTGACCTTTACCGACTACGTCTTTTCAACAAGATGAGTTGATCTGTATCACCATTCATTTGTTCCGGATTCTGCTTTCTCCATAATGAGGACTATTTAGGTTACTAAGTGAGCACTGAAGAAGGTGTAGATGGTTGAAGTGTGCCAGAGTAGATTATTAAATTAGTGCTGTAATGGAAAAATAACAGAACAGAAATAGAAAATGTAGCCAGATTACAGGAGATCAAACAAACTTAATTGACCTTATAGGCTTACTGTGGAAAATGCTTTTTTCACATTGCGTGTGTGGAGAGAAAGTCAAGAAGTGTGGGTTTTGTTTCAGGAAGTAGGATGAATATACCATATTGTATAGTTTTTCCTGAACATTGTGAAATCTTTAGAGAGTAAGTTATGTGACTCCCTTTGTGCATATAAATGGATGCACTGAAAGCAAGAGTATTGCTCTCAAAATCATGCATGTGCTTATGTACATTGTTTGAAGTTGAACTACGAATGGAAAATAGCCTCTTTTCTTGAAATAACATTGCCCATCCCATCCTGAAACTTGTATACCCTTCTTACCTCCTGGTAACTAAATAAGTGATACCTTGTTCCTGTTGAAGTATGTTTGTTATAGATATCTCTAGAACATGAAGCTCATAAGCAGTAAACTAATTGTAATTTAAATTATTGCAAATCAGGAAAGCACTATCGTGCAACAAGGTTCTCCAATGTAACAAGCACTGCAGATCTTCCTTTACTTAGTTCTTGTGTGAACTAAACCTTATCTTTTTAAAAAACATGATTTATAAATTGCTAGTTACTGGGAATCCACAGAGAGTTGGGAAAAAAACCTAATGGCTAAACAATTTTGCTGCTTAAAATGTTTTATTTCTACTTTTGTCTAGCCTTAGCTTCCACGTTTTTGATCTTGTCATGTCTTTATCTGCTATGAAAGAAGAAGCCTTTATTATCAAACACACCATCCTATATGCACAGATTAAAACTGTGGATTAACTTTTAATATATTTCTTTGGAGATATAAATAAATAAAATCACATCCCTTCACATTAGAAGTTCGTCTAACATCATGTTAGAAACAACGTGCACTACAATAGTTACTTTACTTCCCTCGGTTATAGAATTGGCAAAACCTTTTTCTTTGTTTTGTTTTAATTTGGGGGATCTGTGGGACGGAGTTTGCTACTAACACATTTTCAACAAACTTTATGCAAATAAACTTCTATTTTTGTCACTATGTTATAACAAAAATGAATGAGACATGTACTGTGCAGTTCTGCCAGACTTGGAGCAGACATGGAAAGGATATAAATGTGTCAGTATTGCAGGAGGGAAAATACATAAATGCACATGGTGACTCTCTTAGTCTTGGGCTCAGTGTGATACTAATTCATTTTTTTGACATTTGGAAAACTTCTCCCAACATTAATAATAAGTTTATAGTGGGGGGTAATTCTGACAGACACAGTGTTGAAATAAAAACTTGAAAGAATGTCCATCAGATTTTACAGGTGCATAGAACATTCATTTGCAGTGATTGATGATCTTTTTGTTAAAGGTTGACATAATGTTGAATGGAATGTTTTGTTTATATATGGTGGTCTAGTTTATTGACCAGTACCAAAATGTATGACCAATGTGGGACTTTGTACAGCATGTCTTTTTTTCTTTTTTTCTGGGGGGAAAAAAAAAAAGTATTTACCTTCTCTCTCCCTTCTGATCACCAGTATGTGGATACCCTTTGATTATTTTTAAAATACTATTTTTTTGAATTATTTTTTCCTTTAAAAGGTATTTGCTTGAACTGAAAATTTTAGCTCAACATACCAGAAATTTAAGTAACATTTAGAAATGGATTCTAGGATTTAGATTCTTCAGGGCAAATGTTATAGAACTTGCTTTGTTTGCCTGAATATTTGTACTAAAAGCTAAAATAATAGTTGGCATGTAATTTGGATGGATCTGTCTTCTATTTGGAAGATCATTTCTTTTGAATTTCACGTAAAGAAAAAATTTAGAAGAAAAAAATCTGAAAATGTTTACCCTTCCTAGTGGAAGAGTTGGAAGGATGGTGCTGCTGTTTGATAAGGAACGTAAGCTATCTCTCTTACAAGATAGGTCAGTAAAAGCAGGAATGTTTTTAACCTTGCTTGCAGCTCAGAATAACATGCCTTCAACTACAGCACCCAATTATCTGAATATAGAATCGGCTTTAAAATTATCAAGATGTGTGCACAAGACCATTCTTGAAATCCATGTAAAACTTATGCTTCCATCTGGAAGCAGAATTTCATATTCTAATGTACTTCCTGATGTTGAAAATGATAAAGATAAATAAAGGTAAACATAATGGCAGTTTGTGGCAAATTATGTTTGAATTGTTAATTAGCACACAAAGAGCAACATATAAGAGCTGGAATAAATTTGAACTGAGAACATTTTCAGTCCTTTAATCTAAGCCCTGAATTTTTCTTTGAAGTCTCTAGAGATGTTTAGTCAAAACTATGATATTGACTCCAGTAGGTTTTTTAAAAGTTGAAACAAAACTACCCAAAGGATCCTAATATCCATAAAGGTCAAACTGCAGTCTTGTCTTGTCTTCCCTGAGACCGGACTTTTGTATTTGTGCTCAGGAGTTCGTTCTAACAAGACAATTATATAAATGGAGTTTATCCAGAAAGGAAAAATTTTAACAGCATGCTAGATAAGCATGCAGTAAGTAGTTTACAGGTCTGTTTTCATCTTCTTGGCCCCAGGATATTGGAATCTATGTGCATGTGAACTCAGTGCACTTGTCATGTCAGAGAATTGAATAGAAAGGATGAAAAGAGAGATGATTCTTTAAAAAAAGAGATGATCTTCCGGTGCACCAGCAAAATCTGGAATCCACACCACTTCTGCCTGTCTTGGACCACTGAATTTATATAGGGTGAGATGTACTCATGGAAATTATCTGGTCCTAATGTAACCAATTATGGAGATAATCTGGTAAATAATGATAAATAAAAATAAATAATTGAAAGAGCTGTTTGTATCTAGCTTTTAGATAGGACAGTATCTCAGTGAATCCACAAGTAGAGGCTCAGGATCTCTTCTTATGCTTTGTATAGAGAGGATATTTTATACATTTTTGTATTTCACCTGACCTTATAAAAGCAAAGTTAGGGAAGCTAATAGCACACAAGTGGATCAGATGGTCTTGGCTCATGGGTGTCTTCAGATTTCCCGGGGAAGTGGCAGTGTTCATCTAAGTCTTTTCACCCTGGGACTGAAATCAGTTTGACTTACAGTCTTAGAAAACAGTGAGGCTCTCCAACTGTCTCATCTCATTAAGTCTTATTTGTATGGGAACAGAATTTCCTTTGACTGTTAGTTTGGGTAACAATTTCTGCCTGATGTTCATTGTATAGACTCCCATGTATAAAATGTCTAATATAACTCTTTGATTTTCCACAGATACAGTATAATGCTGACAGTTCTGTATGTAAGCAGCTCAGGCTTTAGGACACCTAGACTTACCATATCCAAGAGCCCCATATCTCTTTCAGTAACTGAAAATTATGTGAAAGAATTTAGCTAAATTATAACTGCTGTACACCTTATTTTAATTCTGAACATAATTCATTCAAAATCTTTTTCAGTCATGTTCTGATAATTTTCATCTCCCTGCAATAAAGTAAAAGAGATTGCTATGCTAATATTCAGGTTACATATGTGGGTTTGATTTTGGTTTTGTTGCTTTTTTTCCACAGAAAGCAATTCTCCATGCTTGTCCAATATATTTTTCTCCTTCAAAAAACGTTATCTTGCTTTCCCTTTTAAACAGGATTTTTTACCCCGTCTTCTGAATACCTGTCCAAATCCATAAGAATATAGTCCTGAGAAATTGTTTTGTTTTTCTCTCACCACAGTAGCTAGTAAGTGGAGAGTCAGATAGCGGTCTTGAAAGAATGACAAAACACTCTTCCACTGATACCAAGGACACATATTCTCTTCCTTGTAAGAAGGAAGTTAAAGAACTAGAGACAATCATAGATAAGTGAGCTGAGGGAGTGAAGGGGAGGACTAAATGAGGGAAACTAAGTTGTGTGAAGCAGAGTGGAGGGCAATTTCAATGCCTGAAAAAATTTTGAAATGACAGTTCTGTAAGATTTGGGGCAAGTAAAGTTCAATACAGCTGTAAGAACACTGAGTGAGGATCTTTGATGTAAGGATAGCATTCTTAGAGTGAAGCTCAGATTTTGATTAAAATAAATTTATTTTTAAAAAAGCAACTCACCCCAGCATTTTTAAATGTTCATTGGATGCTGCTTTTGCTTTTCAAATATTATAGCCAATGCTTATGATGTGTCTAGGAAGACTCGGACATTGTGGAATATTTGCCAATTGCTGTGTAGAACGTATCACCACTGATTCACTAGGGATTCAATGAAAAGGCATTTTGTGGCTCTTTGCTTTTTGTTTTCAATACATTCATATTTGTGGTATCCGCAGGACTCAGAACAATCAATAGGCTGATTGACTAAGAAATGTTACTTAAAAAATCAGATAATTTTACACATCTAAAACCAAATTTCAGAGAGAGGATAGTTAGAAAAGAAGCATTGAAAATCATGTTTTCTTTTATATTCCTCTGCTTTTATATATTAATACAGTTGCATGAAATTTTGATCCTCTTCCTTACAGATCAATTACTGCTTATCAGTCTTATTTTAGTATTCTTTTAGTCTATTAATATTTCATTTTAGCATTTTTGACCATGTGCTAACACACAAAACCCTCTTAACTACAAGTTCTTTAAAACTGAAAGAAGGTGTTGGCTTCCAGTGCACTGGTAAAATTACTTTTTATCTGCAAAAAGAGGTAAACTGCAAAGACCAGCTAGGCTCTCAAACTGACAACTTTTAAGTGTTGCCAGGGTATTTTCTCAGGTTTGTGATAGTCTGCCAGTGAATACTCTGATCCTAATTAGTAGCTGTGGCTTTTGAAAAGCTTAGTTTGGCATAAGTCCAAGTTCAGGAATAATTGTCTGGAGATGTTTAGCACAAAGCAGTACAGACAAATACTTCAGAAGCTTCACTGATTTCAGGATAAAAAAAAATACTGTTATCTTTCACTTCCCTGTTATGCCCCGAATGTTAGTCCAGTCCTTCCAATATTGTATACCATGCAGCTTGCAATATGGAAGCTGGCGTTTTAAGCCCCAACCCCAACTTCTGTGCTGTACTGAAGGTGTTACATCAGAGGACCCATGGGGAAATACGTCTTTATCTGACATGGAATTACTGATGAAAAATATGACTGCACTGTGATATTGTTTTAAATAATATGCCGCCTAAGAATGTATTTTGTATCTAATAACTTTAAAGAACCAGTACATGCAGGTAGATATTAAGGTCTTTCTATTCTAGCGAAGTTAAACCGAGATCAGGTGTGTATGTGCCAGACAGAGCCTGCTGGAAAACTCGATGTCATGCCGTTCGGAGCGGACCTGGGAAGTCTATCCATCACGAGCTGCAGACCACCACTGTGTCTGCAGTGCAAAAAGCTAGCCTTTCTTTTCTGGATAATAAATGATCACAGACCCGGAAATGAGTCAGACCTTTCAGACCAGCCAAAGACAAACTATCTTTGATTCCAGTCTTCTCGATTCACCTGTACATATTCCATGTATTACTCAGGTGCTAAGCAGAGGTGCTTTTTGTCTTCGAGGCTGAAAGGCCCTTTAGTTTAAATTAGGGACGTTCACTGGTCTTCCCTGCGAAAGTAAAATAAATTTGCTAGTGGTTACTAGTTGTAAAAAGCTGTTAAAATACACAAGTTCTGCCTCATTTCCAGTGAAATGCTGTGACTTAAGAACACTCGTTTATTGTTACACAGTATGCTGCCAGACAGGCCAGGTAGATGAAATCCGATTCTCTTTCTTATTTCTTCAAGCATTTCATTATCACTTGTGGGTTGTTTCAAAAGACAAGGAAAATATAAAACTCCTTGGAGTGAAGTAGTAACTAACTTTCAGTACCTTGCAGCTGAGGGCATTTTTGGAATAAATTGACTGTGTTTGACCTTTGAATCAGGAGGACCTTATGGTTTTCTATTACTGAGGAAATAGGTTTTGTTAATGACAGTGCTATCAGGGGTGAGATGAGTAAAAGAAGCTGTTATGTAATGAAACATGAAGAGACGCACATGAAAAATTAAAAGCTTGACTGGGCAAGTCAGCCTGTGTCAACAATACGCTAAGGACATCTATCATAGCAGAAGCGGTGCCCAGTCTGCGATACCCTGACTGCACGTTAGGTATGTAGTCAGATTGCTGAAGTGTAGCCCTCTTTCAGTGACCTGTTACAGCAATATGAAGTGTTAAATCTATTTGTAGATAAGGTGTCTGTTTGCTGAAGGTAGACAGTGAACTGCTTTTGATTGATTCCTGCCATTGCTTTCCCAGGGCACTTTTAGTGATTTCCTATGAACAACTGTATTGGCTGTATGGCTTTGAATTTCATCCCTTGTGGTTTTCTGTGCTTTGAATCACAGTATTAAAATTTAGGTGTTAACTTTAAGGGAAAATTGCAAAAATTGCAGCTGTTTTTTCACATTAATATAAAGTGAAATAACTTTGTCATGATCTTTTACTTCATACAAAGTTATGTCTATATTGGAACAGACCATAGAAAGGTCACATCATTTCTTAATTGTATTTGCTCGGTATTCATGCTTGTCGTCTTCGAAAATGATGATGCTTCCATTTCTCAGGCTACAACTGCTTTTAGGAAAGAGAAGAAAGCCTTGCAGGCATCTGCTGTTTACTAGATCCCTGATTCTGATTTAAAGCTCTTAACACTAGTCTTTTATCACACTATATGTTAGAAAAACAACATATAAAAGGCAAATATGTTTGAGTAAGTGTCACAGTTCATTGTTAAAATTCTTACAGGTTAATTCTGGAATTGACCTACTTGCAAAAAGTAATTGTACATTTACAGCTTTCCTGATCTCTGTATTAGTAGTTTGTATAATTATCAGCTTGTTAACAAGTTGTTGGGTTTTTTCTTTTTTTTTAACCTGAGATAGGAAAACTTAAAAATTATTTGGATCCTAAGTTATTTCGTGCTCAAAATCCTGATTTCTATTTTGAAATTTATTAAATACTACAACACTTATTCCCCATAATTTCTGGTTTGGAATCTACTTATGAAAGCTTCTTCACCATACTAACAGAAAACCTAATAATCATTAATTTTATCCTCGTAGGATCCCTCTAAGATAGAGAAGTACTAGCTTAACTCTACAGGCAGGGAACTATAACATCGGATAGATTGAATGGCATTGCTAGGTCACGCAGGAAGCCTGTGGTTGCGCTGAGAATTGAAACAAACCCTCTTGAGTCTTGCTCTAGTGTCTCATCTTTTTTTTATGGCTAAACATTAATCCATTGCTTATTTTTAATTCTCATCTACTGCTTATGTTAGTCTGGGTTTCTTTTAAAATAAACATAAATTTCTGTACAGCTTTAGAATAATCCCTAGTCTTCCTTCAAAATGAAATCCAAACCAAAGCTGTTTTTTTCCTATTAGAATTTTTTTCCTTAAAGTTTTTTTTAAGAGTTTCTTTTTTGCCTCTGCGTCTATGAGCTTCCTGGTTTGGAGGAGTTGGAAATAAAAGAAGAAACTCTGTTTTGCAGTATCGTCAACTTTACTGGACTCAGGACTAATAGGAAATGTCACAGACAAGTCTTACCTTATGATATTTTCAGCCCAATTTTCAACCATAGGCTTTCTTAATCAGATGTGAGAGAAAAGAGGTGCGCAAGAGGTGCTCATGATCCCATGAGCAAAGACCAGCTAAAGAATCTTGAGGGTTTTTCCATTTTTAATTCAAGGAAGCCCTATGGGATTTGGATATCAAGAACTTGGCTGGCCCAGCCACAACCACCCCGCCTTAAGGAGAGAGTGAAGGATGCAGGTAACTGGCAGTGCATGTAAGCACATACTGCTGACTGCTTGCAGAATGTGAATTATGAATGTATATTGTAAGCACTTCTGCTAAACACTGAGTTCAGGAGAAATATTCACACACTAAAGACAAAGACATGTGACATATAATTTGCCCAATCAATCAAAATGATATGTTTTTAAATTGCAGGTGTGGACATTGAACTAGCTATTTGTCAGAAATATGTCAAATATATCTGGAAAATGAAAAGTTTAGTGGAAGTAGATGTGTGCTAACAAATAACAACTAAGGAAAATAGTTCAGTGAGAATTTCTTCAGTGCTGAAAGTTTCCTCAGTTCTGTTTCAAGCTGCATATGTGCAATTTGTAACCAGGAAGCCAACCATGGAAGAGATATGCAAAGAAAAAGCTACTTTTCACTGGAAAGAAAATTCATAATACACTCATATGACTGTGACACCTGCAAACTTTTAATGATTTCCTCTGTAGATATGATAAATCCTGTTTTAGTAAACATACTGCAATGTACATGGAAATAAGCCTTTCTCTTAAGAGCATTAATTGGCATTTTTCTAGTACTAGAAAGCTGTGGACTTCAGCTTTTAAGTCCTCTGAAAAGTGTAATATAAGATAGCTTATTGTCTGTTTTGTTGCTTTTTTTCTTTTCCCCAAATATGAACCTTAGTTGAACAATTAGTCTTCGGACTGAGGCATTAAGAACAAGTAAATCTATTTGCTTCACTGAAAGCAAACAAGGGTGAAATGATTTAATGTCAGGTAATACAACACCATGAAGGCGTCTCTTAGTAAGTTCCTGGGCATGTGCCTTGTTTCTTACGATAATAATGGTTTGTGGTAACATGGTCTCATGCGTGTTCCCACAGAATTATGTAAATGTTGCAAAACTAATATGGGTTACTCTGTGCTAGAAAACGGACTTCATAAAAATAATCATCCAAAGGAAATCAATATTTGCTACATTTTTCTTTTCTATAATTTATCTGCGATTCACAGGCAAGGATGAGGTGGTTATAAAGAGCTACAGCTAGTGTTTCAAATGGTGGCATAGAAAATAATTTTTTCTTCAGAGGATGACTATTGAATGAATATAAGTAGAAGATAATACCTTTATATGTTTTAATAAAAGGTTTTGTTTTCCTTTTTTTTAACCATTCCAGTAGTCAGTAAACCAATGACCATTCTGAAAAACTTTTTCCTCTCCTACCATATTAGATTATGTGGAGCCAAGTCCCATCATATGTTTACCTTTGGTGCAGCTCTTCACCATGTTTCTGCTGCACGAGGTTGGTGGGAGAGTGGTGGTTTGGTGTGAGTTTTGGCACCAGCACCCTGAAGCAAATATTTTCCTTTGTTCCTAAATCACAAGTTGTAATACAGGAAAAAGTTTTGGCAGAATTTTAGGGAGATATTTGTCTGCTCCTACGATGAGAATAAAGTTCTTAAGATCAAAATTTGTCATTTGGAAACTGTCCAGGTCAATAGTCTAATCTATGCATATACTTAGATTGAATTATTGAATGAACTCGGTGGCTTAGATTTTGTAATACTGATGCTTTCTTATATCTCAGAAACATCATATCTATAGTCTTTTTTTGTCAGACTTATCTTAAAGACATCCTGGAGTTACAGTAGCAATAGAAGGTTGTAAGTTCAGAGCAGAAGGCAAAAGAAAGGTCACACAGCATTTCTTGGCCTTGTTGTTTGTGTTGCCTACACTATCAGTCGTACTCTCAATCTCATACTTCCCCCCTACGTCTCAAGCACTTAAAAATGCAATTTTTTGCAGTTACAGATTTAGAATTTAATAGTCAACTTTCAAATTATTTAAGGGCTCTGTAGGTCTTTCTTCAAAGTATTTGGAGGACGTGTGAGAGCAATAGATCCAATTCTTGATGTTTAATTGTCTCTTCCAGAAAATTAATGTGAAAACTGAAGAATATTTTAGTGTTATTAAAACTGCAACTAACATAAGTAATCCTAGGTGTACTTTTCTACTACCTTTATCCACTAGGTGACAGTGCAGCTCTTTTACCTTCTTTATTATTATTATCCATAGGTGTTTTTTAAAAAAGCCATTCTGTACAAACTTCTAAGAATGTGTTCTTTCCAGCTGAAAAGTATGTGCTCTGCGTGATTTTTTTCTGAGACAAACTTTTATATGCTAAGGCAATTTTTTTTTAGTATAGTTATTTTAGTTAATGAAAATAAAACCCCTTGTCACTGAGCAGGGTTATTGTTTTTTAACTGTGAAAGACACTACAGAGTGCCTTCATTGTGGTCTGATAGATAGTTATGGAAAAAGCAAATCCTGAAGTTACTGAAATAAACGATTTTTCAACCTGAAGGTAAGAAACGCAAAAGAATTATACTTGTAATTTTAGCATTGGTCTTTAAGAGAAGAGCTTAAATAAATAAAGTTGCTTTTTAAATAAACAGTTGAATGCACAGTGTAGTTAACCCTTTAAAGATTATACTGTTGTTTAGATGAGCTTTGCTTGTTAAAGCAATTTAATTAAAGATAAATTACTTGCTTTCAGTACTTCCACTGTACTATGCCCCAGGGCTACTTATATGAAAGAATTATATTTTATAATGTAGCTGTCTTTTGCTTCAGCATTTATTTACTGTTTACTTTCTGTAAATGTTTGAGAAGCCCAAACTCTGTAAAGAAAAAAAAAGATAAAAGTTTGTAGAACTGCGTTGGCATGCAAAATTGCACCCGTACTGCAGACTGATCCTGCTAACGTTCATTTCACTGGTGCTCAGTATTTCAGTAAAGCTACTTCTGAAAGTGTTCTCGGGCTAATTCCCTCAGCCACTGCCCTGTAGAAGATTAAACTTACAATAAAAATTAACTATGCTACATATATAATTCTGTAAATAATTAAAATGATTATTGGTCAGGTATAGAGACCGGAAATATTTCTAAAAGCCAGATGAATATTAAAGAAGCCCAAGAATGTTTATAATACGCAATTTTTTGAGTAAATCTGATAGATATGTTTTTGATGAGGCTATTTTAATTTGTTATACTCTCACTTTGCATATTGTTTAGAATTTGTATAACTACATGTTCATACTGACTGCTCTGATTCTTAAAAAAGAGAAGGACTTTCTTCCATAGTAAAAATCATTTACTTTTATCATTGTACTACTGCATTCTGAGAATAAGAGTCTGTAAAATAAATAAGCAAATTAAATAAGTGAAAGGAATAGTGCACATTAATAATAAAGTATGCTAGTCAGTAAAGAATGAAATAACTTTCCTGATAAGCTTTCTCACCAATCATCTTCAACATGAACCTTATAAAAGGTCTATTTTGAATATTTAGAAAAAATATGAGTTGTAATAACTTAGAGAATGTCATTCTTTTTAAAAAAAAAAAAAAAACCAATATGATTTACAATACTGATTGCTAGCTGAAACTTTGACAGGATTTATGCTCTGGTTACTAACCTTCTCCCCCTTCTTGCCCCCCCCCCCCCCGCCCCCCCAAAGGTGCAAGTCAGTAGAATTTGGCCCATTTATGTTTAATGGCTGAGGAGCATGTATGGCTTACACATTTAAAATTTATGATAGAGCATTACAAAGGATTGCTTTGTACATTGAGTTAGGATTTCTACAGACATTAAAGGCTGGGTTATTTCTACACTTCTGGTAAAATGCTGTGATTCACTTTCACCTTTGAGACATCACTTTATATAAATGTTGCATATAACTGTTGTTTGTTTTCATATTCCAACATGGAATATGAATGAGCATTTCATTAAAAAAATAAAGAATTCCTCCCTAAGTTCCATCCTCTTCAGACAGTAAAAATCAAATACATTTCATCACGTAGGCAAGTATATGGCCATTTTATTAATTTTTCATATTCCTTTTAGGTATACATCAAAATGCTGCATTCTCTTGCTGCACTGCATAAGAAGCACTTTTCTACCTTTCAACTGAATTGTGAAAGAGTTGAATAAGAAAACCTGTATACACAATTTTAAGCAATTATGTAAATAATAGACACTAATGTTAAACCAACTGAATTTTTAAACAGATATGGTAAGAGAATGCAGACAAGATGTACTCACAAAATGTTGCATTTTTCTATGATTAATTTAGGTATTAGAATGGTGACCTCATTCATAACTTTATAGTTAAGAATGTGTAATTTCCACTATAAACTCCTATTTGGGAGTGTTTATGACTGAACTCAGCCACTTAAAAATAAGCTAGAGAAGCTGTAAGGTCTTTATTTGGCACTGATATTTTTAAATAAGTATTTGAAAAAATAGCTCTGCTTTCTTGAGGTGCACAAAAATAGAAGTTGGTGGTTTCAGACACATTTTTGTAAACTTATAAACCAAAGCCTGTTTTATTTTACAAGGTGCAATTTTAAAAACCATTAATTCTTAACAAATATTAGTGTTAACAAAATAGCATATTAACTTAGTAAACTGCCCTCTATGTATGCTTTTCCCAAGCAAAATTTGCTGAGCCATGCCATGGTATTAGTTTCTAAGCAGAACTGAGACAACTGGAGATTTCTTTTTAAGGCAGTCTGGTACAAGATGGCTACATACATCAGCACCCTTGGCCTGTTTCTTACTTTCCTCGTATTACACTAATGACTTCAGTTAAGTTCTTTGTGATTTATAGTAGTGCAAGAGAAACATCAGATCAGCCTTGCTTTTAGCAGCTGCTTTTACAAAACAGAATATGCAACAATACTTGTGCTACTAAAGTCTGTACATCTATTTCATGTTTCACATGAAAAAATGATGACTTGATCCTGAACTTGCTGAAATCTATAAAAGCTTTTTCATCAACTTCAGTATGCGTCAAGTCAGTCCCTTTGTTCTGATCGTGCAAGGATTTACGTGCACGCTCTTGTGTATCCGTTAACTTCACCTAAGCGAAGTCATTGCTGATTTGGGGCCCCTAAGTTGCAGGGTTATTTGTAATTTTGCTTACTATATTTATGGTTCCGTAATACGTTGTAGTTGCATCATTCAGAATTAATGTTTAAAAAAATAATTTTATTCTCTCTAATTTTCATGAGTATTTTCTCTTTGCAAAAATATGGATGAGTTTGGAAATGTGCAAAAGAATTTTCTTAATAAAAAAAGGGATGGGCAGATGGAGGCTGAGGCAGAAAAACTTTTGTCATTCATAGGATATTAAAAATTAAATATTAAGATTAACAGAATATCATAGTAGGTTGAAAGACAGCAGATGCATTTGCAAAGTCAGTTCAGCTGCAACACTACAATTATTAGAATGGCTGGGAACCTCACAATACTGAATGTATTTATTCACCTGGCATCGCTAGGAGGACGAGAAATATCACTGGTCCCATTTTACAGCAGAATGCTGGGACACAGCATCTGAATGCCTTGGTCAAGTCGTCTGGTTATTTCAGAGACGTCCAAGCTGTGTGAGACCCCGGCCCATAGAGCCTAGGCTAGCGAGTAAGCCATTGCACCGTCGGTCATCCCGTTGATGAACAGCTTCTTGCTACTAACAGCTAGTGTTACAATACTGAAATGGTTTTTTGCAGCACAGGCAAGCAAGCAGGACTTCTTCTCCCATTTCAAGTAGCAAAAATGAGCATTAATGTGGTATTTGTTTTTATCAATTTTATTCTACGCAAACTATGAAAATACAGTAATTTTCTGCGAACAACATCTTCACTCCTTTCTTCTTCATACCTTGAGAAACCCTGTGCCTCCTCAGTTTCTTCCTAATAGCATGCTTTAATCTTGCTAGCTTTTACCCTACTTTCAGTTAGGCAAAGGCAGTGTGAATTGTGGCTAATTTGGTGCAATTGCTATATAAATTGACTACAAATAACACCTGCAACTAGACATTGTGGCTGTTGTCAAACACAATTACTAGTCATGTTTCCTCTTCTAGTAGAAAGCTGATAAGACTTCTAGACTGAAAAAGTGTCTGTCTTCCCAGCAGCTGATTTTTCACAAAAATTAAAGGAATCTTGTATCTTTAAAATATCTGTCCGTCTGATAAATTTAATTGAAATTGGCCAACAAGTTCAAGCTGTTCACGGAATCTCTGAGGTTGGAGGCAATCTCTGGAGACCGTCCATCGAATTTGGCTCCGTCCTGCTTTGTCCATCGACTGTCCTGCTCAGAGCAGGGTCATCTAGAGCACGTTCCTCAGGATTGTGCTCAGGACCCAATGAACGCAGTCAAGTTTTGAATATCTGCAAGAGTGGAGACTCCACTACCTCTCTGGGCAACCCGGTCCAGTGTTTGACCACCCTCACAGTGTAAAAAAAAAGAAAAAAAACCAGTTTCTTCTTACGAATTTCTTGTATTTCAGTTTGTGTCTGTGGCCTCTTGTCCTCTCTCTGGGCACCACTGAGAAAGAAGAGCCTTGCTCCGTCTTCTTTACTCCCCCAATCAGTTATTTATACACACTGATAAGATCCCCCTGAGTCTTCTCTACTCCAGGCTAAACAGCCCCAGCTCTCTCAGCCTCTCCTCCTATGTCAGGAGCTCCAGTCCCTTAATCACCAGTGCGGCCCTTCGCTGGCCTCGCTCCAGTACACGCATGTCTTTCTCGTATTGTTCGTGTACAAGACTGTACATGTCTTTCTGTAACTGTTGTTATAGTTCAGTACTGTAAAATGTATGTAAGCTTTATATTTATACTTACTGTTTTCATATGTCAGTCCAGAAATGATTTAGGCAAGTGATGTGACTTAAAAGTATATTTGAATTGTTTTTTTACCTGTACATAAAATGTTAAGATGCACAGAAGCCAGAGAAAGAAATACTAGCAAACTCTAAAGAAGCCACAGTACTTTATTGGATATATAAACGAACAACATTTTTTCTTTAGCTAACAGAACTATTAATTGTTTAGGGCATGAATTTGGATAAAGGAATTGACTATATTGAAGAAAAATAATGAGGCCTCCATCCAATATTCTGACTGTACCTGAGTTTTTTAATGAGGTTTGCACAGTCTGCTACTTTCTGTTTTTTCATACGGAAGTGCTGTGAGCACGTGGTATTACAGGCTTTCTGAATGCATAGCTTCACTGCGTTTGAGAGGGCAAAAGGAGGACATTATTTGAAAGGATCTTTAAAAAGTTTTAAGTTCTTCCCTTTTGATTCTGTTGTGCTCCTGAACATAATTTCAGTTTTCAAAGCCAGTTTATTCCTGGTAGCTGCCTACAGTGCCATTCTGGAAACTGTTCTGTAACAAGAGTATGGCACTGCTTTTAGTGATTTCAGTAGTGCAGATGTGAACCACAAAGGGATTGTGCCCTTTTTCAGATTGTTATCTGTTATGTAGAAGAGCCATGTCCCAGCAACTCACACCTTATCAAAATTGTTTACTTCCATATTTGTATTCCATCTTTCAGTTTTCTGTTGTTTGGTTAGACAAGAAACATGATGTAGTCAAATAAAGAAGCGACAAGTAGCAGAAAAGCATAGAGAACAAGCACGTCAAAGTAAGGCAGATACAGAGGAAGGAGCACAATTCTAACTTACCAAAAAATTGCTTATGACTCTTTTGCATTTGTGGTGTATTATCTTAGTGTCTAATGTCATAAACATTTTGATTTTTAAATTATACAGTGGTCGCAAACAGGTGTTGCAAAACAGCCTCTGAATTTGCACCTGCTGTTTTACTATCATTTATTTCCATAACTGATGAAACTTGTCTATAGAATAGCATTTTTGTCAAAAACAGTAATCACAATGAACTGTGCCCTAAGTGCCGTTTTATCATAAATTCCTCTTGGAAATAGAAATGATTAAGAAAAAAAAAAAAAAAAAAAAGAGTTGTGTCCTGTAAGATACTTGTGTGTAAGAAGTCTCGTTGGTCATAATATACTTTCAATATGCTAATAGCGAGGGAAGAGTTCTGTCAGGATTCAAGTCAGAAACATTGTTAGTGAACCTGCAATTAGTGGCGTAAATTAAAAAATGTTATTTTGACCTTTAATACTTAAGTGTCTAATTGAAGAAGGGACAGATATTATTTTGATTCTCTAATTTAAAAAATGGAAGTAGAAGAAAAATGCTTTTTAAAAATATATGAATACTTAAAAACTCATATATATTTTTTCAGTTATTTTTATAGTGTATCTAATGACTTCCCTAACCAGATAGTTTAAAGCATTTTCCTGAAAACTTTTTATTCATTTGATGTGTGGGTATGTACAAGAACTTAAAGAAACAGGTATTTAAGAAAGTTGAGTGCCCAGAGCTGGGACAACTTTTCAGGAGATCAGTACTTGAGAGTACATATAGATGTAGGTGACCAAATGAAGGTTGCTTTCTTCTAATCTGTTTCGTCCCTACCTTCTTATTTAACATAAGCAATGAATACACAGCAAATGCATTTACAAACTTTACTCTGAAAGTTAATACTGAGTACCAGTAATAGCTTAAAGAGACTATCTGCCATGAAGGGCCACAGAAACAGTATGAGAAGACAAACTGCAGGGTGAAACAAACTTGGGGAATAGTCCATGCAGATGCAACAGTTTCCAATGGAAAAGCATTTCACACCATTTAGTTCCTTCACAAGTCCCAATGAGATAATTATTCATTAAGTCAAATCTTTAGTTTAGTTCTTTGCAAGGAGTTCACCCATGGTAGCTAAAGAATTTATTTGACAAAGGATCATGGTGGATGATGAATGTTTGTGGCTTCAGATTGGTAAAGCAGATGTAGATTAACTTGTGGCATTCTGCTAGTATTGGGTATTGGTTCCCATTGATTTGACTTATTTTTCTCTTAGGTGATTGATGATTTGTGAATTCAGAAGAAGCAGAACATTAACTGATACTGGAGAAGCTCAAGCAGATAAAAACTCAATAGCAGAAGGCTGTTTGGATTTTCTCAAGCTAAAATTAAGTGTTCATAATTTTGAAGTGTTTTAGCTAATTATTTGAATCAAACTATCCCTTGTGCTCAACTTTCACACACCGTCTAACAGTTTAGAGAGACAATATACACCAAAGTGTATAGTTCTTATATAATTGTGTGAAAACTAAGTAAACAATATGTTTTGTTAGTTTTAGAAACACATGACCCTGTTCTCTTAAGACTTGCCACAATCATCAGTTTGCATCAGAGTCGATGCATTCATATGTTGGAAGAAACCAGTTGTGGTTCTAAGTCTGCCCAAAGGATTTCTCTTCCTGTGGCAGTTTTCTGTCACTTCCTAAGTTCAGAGAGAGATGTGTGCTCCCTAGCATTTGTCAGGGTTTAGATTTTTGTCCAGTGATATACACAGGGCTCAGTTAAAAGGCTGTTCTCCATGCTTTTAGTTTTTACATTTCTAGATAAGTTTAATGGATCTGTTCCATTAAAAATATGGTTACTGAACCTCTGCACGTTAGGGAGATTTCGTGCAGCTCTTGTTGCACCTGGAAAAATAGTTTCATTTTCGGCACTAAATAGAGAACAGCATCAGCGTTCATGGTTTTGCATTTTAGCATACCAGGTGAGAGAGCTACTCTCTGGAATGGTTGTCATACTAGTTTAAAAAAAAAATTCAAAAACCTGTGTGCTTTCTAGACTGGAACAGTCTATGTTGGCTGAGTGCCAAGGTAACTAAAATGTGTAGAAATCTAATAGCCTGGAGCAAGCTAATAAATGACAATGTCGCATGGGCTTAGAATTGGGATCATCAGAAAACAACAAGAATACGCAGGTCTTAAATGTTTATTTGTGCTTTTGAAGGATATACAATGTATTTTCTAATGTATTTGGGGGGAAAAGTGCCTTCAACTGAGAACAAAAATGTTAAAATAGTCAAATTTTATTTTCAGAGTAAGAACTCATAACCAACAAATTTAATATGTTGTAACTTATGATACCTGCAGCATAAAGGTCTAAGCATGGCATATAAGGAATATCAGAGGGAGTAGATGTTAGAAACTGTGTCTTCTCTCTGGATGCTAATGCAAAGGTTTTCAAATAGGACTTCCAGTTTTTCACGTCTTGTGGGGTTTCCATGAGTTGTGTAACTCAATATTTTTCTTTGCCTGGATTGTAGATGGCTTGCGGGATGCAACATAAACATAAAATACATACATTAAAGGTAATATCTGTAGATATTAAAGTGATGGTTATTTTTGACATACTAGGAACTCAGGTTCTGACTTTTGTTTTCATGTAGAGGGACTTGTTGAAACAGTTGAGTTGATTTTTATTTTTTTCCCCCTTAGAACAGTTACTAAGTCTTAATAGATCTTGATTTTAAACATACACATTTTAATAACATAGACTTCCATTATCAAAAACATATCCCCAGTCTTACAATTTTATTGTTGAAAATTATTATAAGGGCCACTTGATTTATTTAATTTAGAAGATTAAATAATGATGTTTATCAATAATTTTTCATTTTATAAAGATAGTGCTGTATCCATAAGCTCATAGTATTTTCTGAGTTTCTAGGTGTAAACAGAACTACTGTCCACGCAGTTGTACTGTCCACATACAACTAGTGCCAAATACTGGCATATCAGAAATAGTATATATGCACTACTTGTTCATACGGTATCTATAGGATGTGTAATATTTGCAAACTTAAGGAATAATCTCGGTTCCTAGAGTCAGAGCTAGAAGACTTGCACTCCAGCTGGTTTCACACAGCCCAGGGAGATCTAGACGAGTGAGGTGAAGTGCTCATCAGCTTTGAGGAAAAGTTTGCCATTTTGTGAGATAAAGACTTCACAGAACTTGTTATATCTCTTAATTCTGTTGTAAACAAGACTGTAAGAAAGCTAGTTTAGGGTGGTCTTATATCTGTAGCCCTTAAGAACCCAATTGCACTTTTAGGAAGCTGCTTCTGAGCTGTGGCAGCAGCCCTCACTCCTGCTGCTGGGTTGTGTACGCAAGCTGAAGGAAGTATGCGTGACCCCTTAACAGTGGAAGTACCAACTGCCAGCCCTCAGTAGAGCCTGGGCTGTGAACAGGAGTGGGCAGAGACTTTAAGCTATTAGGGTAGAGTATTCCTCAGCTAGGGAAACATCAACAGTTCAGATGGCAGCATGCCACCAGCTGGACCATGCTTGACTGAACAAAATTTTGTGCTCAAAGACTAGCCAAAACCAGATTAAATACATCAGAGGAAAAATAGTAATTGAATCCATTAATACAAATATCAAAAACTCTGAGGGTTGTGTACTCTGAATACCTGTCACTACTATTATTATTATATATGCTTTCTTAAAGGTAGGTAAGTTGTGCTCAACAATGCAGAAAGCACACAGAAAGTCTTTTCTTGAAACCTGTAAGAGTTATGTAAACAGTGTTTGTTTTGATTGAGTGACAAACGTGAGTTTGGGTTTTTTAAATTTTGACTGAATGAAAAATAATTTTGGCTGCAGAAATGTGTCTGTCTGAATTAAAATGTTTCTGTAAGGACTCATATACACAGTTTATAAAAATGTCATTCTACACACCTCCATGCTGGTAAAGCTGGCATTTGAACGCTTGCAGAAGGACACATTGAAAAAAATGTATCACCTGTAGCCAGGTGGTAAAGGATATCAGTCTCTTATATGGTTGTGTAAGATGTGTACATGGATGCTTGAATGTACACATGCATACAAGCATGGATTCCAAAGGTTCCCAGATTAGTCTCCAGTACCTCACAAAAGTAGTAATACTCCACAATTTAAACTTCTGTGTGCCTCTCACATGCTTGGAATAAATACTGTAGTCTGGAGGAATCATGTAGTTAAATAGGCAGGAATCCATCTAAAGTAGATAGCTGTTCAGTTATATGTTTAGATCAAGCCGTATAAACTTGAGCTTTTTGCTCCAAAGGGCAAACTCCATCTCCCTTGTGGCTGTTCCTGTTTTGAAATAAATCACTTTAAATTAGATATTATTTACTGAAATCGTGCTAGCATCCAAACCGCCGTAGGCATATTCCAAAGGCAAAAGAAGTGGCTGCAGAACTTGCAATCTAAAAAGATAAAGAAAGATGAAGGTGAGAGGGAAACATACAAGCAAAATGTTGAATACTGCAATAATTATGCATCATTCAGCATTTGAAAAATATCACTGTGAATGCCTTTCAAAAAAGTTGCTTTAAGACATGTTAATTTGTAATTACACTAGTTTATTCTGAACTGTGGTGACAGCTATGAATTCACTCAGAGCACTTGCTGTTCTATTCTTTAATGCAGTTCTTTTTTTCAGTAATACTAGGTAAGGTAGGAGAAGTTTCCCCTTGTTTTTACCGGTTCTCTGAAATTATCACTGTAACAAAGCTTATTCTTCCTCTTGGCTTCTAATAATCTAATGTCTGTCTGGCTTCCAGTTCATGAATGAATCTCAAAAAGCTGTTGAATTCCATAAGTCATAGGTTGTTCATAAAAAAAAAAATCTTGTATCACAGGAGAGCTGTTTGAAAGAAAAAAAATGTTGTGCCCTTTTGCAATTTCACTTGCAGTATACCTTTCAGTGTGTGTTTTTGTCAACTATTTTAAAGGATAGCAAAGCTAGATGACAACTGATGTTTCTACATCATGTGTAGTGGCATAATATAAGGTATGTTGTTCTTATAAATATAACTGTTTTTTGGAATATTTTTGTACATAACTCTCATTCAGTTGTTCTAGCCTCTAGATTTTAGTTCTAGGTTGAATTAATCTGCATTAGATAATTTCCCAAATGCCTTGTAAGACCTTGTCCACATGAGATGTTGTGTATGGGTTTGTAACTGTCTAGGGTTATAAAAATGCTCTGTGCGATTCAGAGGTTACTACCCCATCAGACATGGCTATTTTTTTCTAACCAATTATCGTACTATTTTGTTATGTATATAGGATCCTCTAATGGAATAATCAAGTTTTTCCTCCTACTTTCTGCAAGACTTTTCTGAAGAAAGCATTATACCCATGCTGTCAATACCACTTTATGTACATGTTTTATGTCTCTTTGCTGAGATGCCTTTATTGTTCTTCAATTCACTTGCACAACATATTCAGGTAGCACTGTATAGATATGGGTTCACTAATATCAATGCCATAATCTTGTATGTGGAAAAAAAAAGAAACAAAACCAATCCTTTCCAAAGCTCTGTGCATACAACTGTGTTTGCCTTAATTAGTCAGATGAGTGTGTTGAAATGTGATGATAAAAACACAGTTTTTCTGGTAGTGTACACAGTGGCTGATTTTTAACTTTCCATGGTATTGTAAGTAGTAAACTGGTCTCTGTCAGCACCTTCATAATTGATATTGCAGTCTGTGTTTGAGAGCTCGTATTACTGGTCCCCTTCATCCGTTACCACCCAATGACTGGAGAGCTTTTCAGGCGTTTCTGTCTTCAGTGGTACAACGATGCTTTGTCTATGGCAATGCTTGGGTTCTCTGATTCTTTCTCCTGATTTTCCTCCTTTTTTAGAATGTTAATGTAATTGATAACTGGTAACTTTCTGTTGCGTTACATAAATGATTGGTGACCAAACTTCACTTGGACTTCGATAAATCTCTTTTGAAACAAACAGCTAATTCACAAGCAAGCAGCTAGCATATGGCAGATACAGACAAAAAAGGAGGCTGCATTAACACTGAGCATGCAATGCATACACTGAAAAGAGGAATTTGGGAACTGAGAAAGGGCCTTGTAGGTTTAAAGATGCATTTGCCCTAATCAGAATGTAAGATTTGCTCAGTCATCCTGAGGTTGTTAAAAGCATTTTTTGAAAGCAAGTTATCAGACTAAGTTTGATAAACAGTGAATTAGAGTCTAACGTATTCTAAAAGGAAGGCTTGAAGAGCTGTGATCAAAGGTGGAAAGTCCAGTTGGTGAACAGTAACCAGTGATGTTGCTCAGGAATCAATGGGAATGCTTAATATCTTCATTAACGACCTAGATGATGAGGTCGATGGCACTCTTAGCAAGTGTGTGGATGACACCAAATGGTGTGTGTGTGGAGTGGAGAAAAGGGCTGTTATCAGAGAGACTTGGGCACACTGGAGAAATGAGCTGATGGTAACCTCGTGAAGTTCAATGAAAGCAAATGCAACCCCTTATGTCTAGGGTGGAATAATCCCATGCAAAAATACGGGCTGAAGGCTGACTCTCTGGGAAGCATCTTTGCAGAAAAGGACCTGGGGGTCCTAGGGAGGACAGCAAGTTGAACATCAGTCAGGAGGAAAAGGCCAACCACATACTGGACTGCTTTTGTAAGAGTGTGGCCAGCAGGTCCAGGGAAGTGATCCCTTCCCTCTGTTAGATACTTGTGAGATCTCATCTAGAGTACTGTGACCAATTTTGGGCTCCCCACTACAAAAAGGACACTGGAATGAGTCCAGCAGAAGGGCCACCAGGATGGTCAGGGGGCTGGAGCATGGAGCATGTGAGGAGAGGAACTGGATTTGTTCAGCCTGGAGAGCAGAAGACTAAGGGGTGACCTTATTGTTGTCTGCAATTACCTCATCAGAGGATACAGAGAAGATGGAGACAGAGTCTTATCGGAGGTGCACAGCAACAGAATGAAGGGCAATGGATACAAGTTGGAACATGGGAAATTCTGATAAGATAAAAGAAAGAATATAATATTTTTTCTTTCTCTCTCTCTCTCTTTTTTTTTTTTAAACCATGAGAGTGGTCAAATACTGGAACCCAAGCGGTTGTGGGCTCTCCTTCCTTGGAGGTGTTAAGACTGAACTGGAAACAGCCCTGAGCAACCTAATCTAATTAGACCTGCTGCAAGCAGGGGGTTGGACGAAATGACCTCTGGAGTTCCCTTCCAAACTAAATTATGCTATGATTCCATCCATAACAAAAATATTAAATTAAGGGATTTATTCCATGAATTCCACTTAGCAAGATCTAGGCATGGTTGTAAGTGTAAGTCTGAATTTCTTAAGATGTGTATCTTAAAATCTGAATACTTTACATAATTAGGGAGAAAGGAATAAAACAGCGATCAAGAGATAAAAGAAAGCACTCAAAAGTTTCTGAGACAGAAGCTCAAGCCACTTTTTCATGTTCTCTGGTGTACATGAAAAAGAGAGAAACATTTTTGGGGAATAGAGTAGAACTGATCCTGCCTTGGGAATTGGGTTGACTAGATGATCTGTTAAGGTCTTTCCAGACCTACTTTCTACAGGCTGTGATGACTTGCTAATCTTAAATTACTTTACATAAAATGTGAGATCAGCTATGAATATCTATTACAAAGTATGTGAAATCTGTTAAATTCTGGTCTCTGGTGGCTCAGCTGAGTAAATGTGCATCTGATAATAATAGTGGCTGAATAGCAGCTAGTTCATGGAGCTGACAGACTTTTAAAGTGGATGTCTTGGACTCGTTTCTTACATTCTTTTGTAATGTGGCATCCATTATGTCTCGTAGTATTCTGAAGAGAGAAACAGAAAGTGTCCTTTTTTGATAGAGTAACTCAGATATAGCAATAAATTAAAGGTCTGGGTATACTGTCCAATAAGTTAGCTCTGTGCTTTACCCTTAGATTCTGGTTCTCTAATAGTCAACGCTTTGTGTTAGTTCAGTCCTGAAATCTCTTGGATGATCCTCAGAAGTTCACTCCAGGAAATACTGGGTGGTTGCTGTTCTGGAGGATTTTGCTCTAAGGACTTCTGATAGTCTCCTTTGGTACCTTAACATTTTTCTTTAAATATTTTTGAAGTGTCGCAAGAGAGTCTTTTGACACAATGTGAGATCCATTGACATAAGCTATACATTAAGGATTTGCAATGTGAAAAGGGGAGGAAGAGACAGGCAAGGCTCACATCACAAGCCTCTTCTGCCAGAGGCTATAGCAGTCGTGTGTCTCTGGAAATCAGACATGAACCAAATGCTGTGTAGTGCACCACAGATGCATGAAAAGATGTTAGGGTTCTTTAAGGGTGAGGTTTAAATAGCATCCCAATATGTAAGGTAATGTATATATTTGTGTTAGTTTGGATGCAGAATATTCACTACATTGTCTAGTGTAGGACTGTAATTGTTTACTACTCAGTTTAGATTTTAATTCCCTGTTGTGCACAATTAAAAGCACATGTGCAAATAAAGAGAAAATATCATAAAATGTATATGGGTGATGGTTGTCATCCAGTAGTTACAATAAGAATGCTCTGTGTTGCAGACTCCTGCTCCAGTGTTGCAGGCTGTTGTCTGAGGGAGACTGATTGCTAAGGCTGCTGCCCTGACACTGTGCCTTCACCAGCAGAAAGCTCCTTTCTTTCCCCTTAGCTGAATATGATGTGAATATTGGGAGACTTTGTTCAGCTGAGGAACTGGTGTTTGCCCCATTTCAGGATACTACCTTCTGCTTTATATGTGGACCTTTGACCAAATCTGCAGCACTGATTTCTGCAGGTTTCCGTGTAAGACCTTGTGTGCAGTTTCACATACAAACACTACCTGACATTGCTGAACTTTGTTTTCTCTCTTGCAGTCCCACAGCTTTCCCATTCCTTCCTCCTACTATAAATTCTTACTGAAAGGAGTTATCTTTCCTTCCCCTATTCCATTTAAAGGGTGGCCAGTCTTTGGACTGCTGAATCTGCATGCTGCCAACACTTCATATGGCAGTTCAGTGCCAGAAGAAGCAGAGAACTGAGAAAGTGAGGAACTCTGAGAATAGTTCGTAAACAGGAGGTAACAGTGGCCTCATGACACAGCAAAACTCCACTGCAGTATGGAGTTCATATATGCCGTAATCCAAGATTAATATCACACAGCAGTCCCACCTGGGTGTACAGCGCTATCCTGCTGCCAGTGATATGATATAATACTGGTAGATGAGCTGCACATTAGCTCAAAAGCCACAGACTGTCTCTTCTTTGTCTATGCTATCACACCAAATCTGATCAGATAATTAAACTTGCCTTCTTATACAGTGTACCTCTCAGTTCAAGAGCAGAGCAGTTATGTTCACTAGCAGTTGGGAAAAATAGATTTATTTTTCTTTGTTTCACAAAGACCCCATTTTTTCATAGTTTTTCAGTGAGCCAAAGCTATAGGCAAAACTTTCATGTCAGTTATGATGTTTACTCTGAAAGGATTTTAAAAATGTTTCATTTTTAAAGTATTGAAATAAAATACTTTGAATTCTTCATATTTTATGTTTTCTTGAATATGAAAAATTAAGTGAAACAATATAAATTGTAAAAAATTTCTGACATGTTGACATTTTTCACCCAAAAAAATCATATAAAAAAACCTTACCAAGCTCCATTGATATCCTACTGGAAAGATTTACATGGGGAGGAAAGTGTGGAGAATAAGCCTCATATGTAGTCTATCTTCATTCTACTCTTTTGGTCGAGGCTTTTGTCCTAAAATTTTCATATTTCTTTTGTAGTAGACTACATCAGTTTCTGTAGGTCTTAAAAAATGTTCATATTAGACATCATCCTGACACATACACAGATGCTCTCACTTTTATCTTTGAGCTTCAGCAAGCGATTAGTCCTCAGATCCTAGTAAACAACACAAAAAAATTGCAGTTCTGATACAGTTAGTTTCTTGTGTTTCCTTTATAGCTCTCACATTCTCCTATTATCCATGCCCTACTGATGAATCTTCCTTCAACGAATATTCTAGATGCATTTTAATCTTTGAAGGCATGAAAAAATGATAGTTATGATATTCTTATTGAGAGTCTTAAGTTCTCTTCATGTTCTAGTTCTCTTCTAGCTGGGTTTCTCTGTTTGCTTTATCCTCAAGTTACATAGAAAATGCTTGAAAAGCTATACAGATACTTTAATAGGCAATCTGTCTAGCTCTCTTGTACCAAAGAGGTTCGTTTCAAAAAGAAGGCTATACCAGGCTCTGTCTACATTAACTTTTTAGTTTGGAGTGGTAGTGTGGTTCGATTCACAGTGCAGTATGGCGAAAATGAACTAGGTTCCTTTGAAGAAAATGAAATTGGAAGCTCTGCTGTCAGTTCACCAAGCACTCTGCAAACCCCCACAATGAAAAACGGTCCAAACCAAACCAGAGGACAAGAGAAAATCCGGTTCAAAGTAAGACCCTCAAACTACATAAAACATAAATGTTTTGTGTCCTCATCACTAGCTGTATTAATCTAGTGTTCCATTTCTGTGGTACTTAATTGTGTGTATAGACATAACAAGGTAGCAAAAAGGAAGTAAAGGGATTAGTTGTGTCTTTTATCCACAGTCCTGTACTAATAGTGCAAAACTGCTCTGTCTTTATGAACTTTGCAGAAAAATTTTCTCTTTGTCCTAGTGTAGAAGAAGCATATAGCATCAGTTTCCTCCTGCAAACACTTGAGCTGGTTCTGATCCTCCTATAATGGATTGCACAGCTCAGCCTGGTACCAGCTTTCGCAGCTAAAGAAATGAATAATACTTGAATGCACCGGTGTACAAGAACTCTCATTTTTCTGCGTTTTTGTTGATGATTATGCAAAGAGGAAGGACGATACCTGTATCCCTCTTGCATCTCTCTTTTCATGTTGTTAAAGAACCAGCTACTGTCTAGCTCAAAAAGATGTGCAGAGTAGAGAGAGATTTGGACAGCAAAGAGTTGACTTTGCAGTGCAGGTTTCAGGATGTTCATTGTTTAGATGCCACAATGCTTTTGTGACCTGACATTACATGACCTGTCTCTAATGAACGTATTTTTGTGAGGGAATGATGGATATGACTAAGGGAGATAGAGCTTCCGTGTTAGCATGAACCACATCTATGCAGTGGTAGTGTGCATTCTCCACAGGTGATGAAGTCCCTCTATCATCACTTTAGCTGTAACAAGCTTTAACATGTAACTGACCACTTGTCAGTGATTAGAACTTGTATTACACAAATAAGCTGGGGTTTTACAGACTCCTCCTAACTTGATTTGGGAATTCATTTTCTTCTGAAAAAATCTTATTTTATAAAACTTAGAGGAGGAAAAATGTCTTTCGTGAGAAAGATCCTTAGGAAATGATAATTGCTTTCAGCATGTCAGGAGAGTGTTTGCTACCTCACCAATGAGAATCAGATGTTTTCTCAAAGGAAGAAGTTGAAAACATCTATCCACTTACCACAGTTGGTGGTGGTAAGTCCTCATACATTCAGTAGAAAATTAATCCTCCTTAAATGGTGGTATTTGTATTTTTGAAGATATTTTTTTCTTGGCAAGTTAGCATTACCAGTCTCCATACCTCTGTTGGACGATTATTGTTCAATCTTTGTGTTAAATAAGCCTACACCTTTTCCCCCTCTTTTTTTATTATTTTCTTTAATGCTGGCCTGCTGATAATGTATTTAAGTTTTGGAAAGAAGAGAGGGTGTGGATGCCTGAAAATTTTAAAGACAGGTTAATTCTAGACATGGCTTTGCATGTTGACATTTTCCAGTTAACACACAGCTTCATAGTAGGTTTCTCTTGAAACTTTGCCATGATATACTACTGCCAGCAAATGGGAGTGGTGAAAAATACCAGGAAGACCAGTGACTGCTAAAATAACACAAAATAGTAGTGCTGTCATCACCTGTTGCCACAACAGGGACTTCAGCAAAAAATGCGTGCAATAAGAAGACCCTAGAATATAGGGCAGCATTGTGTATAGAAGTCACATTCAAGAATATATTTTATCTTTTCTTATTCATCCAGAGATGCATGGTAATTAGACATTGTGTTTTAGTAGCCTTAATACCAGCAGTCCAATTCTTTACTGATATATGTTCGTAGAGTTCTCTGAAATAGAAGGAAGCTGCATCCACTTATGCTACTAGAGAATTGGGTCCAGGATATCTTTTCATGCTAAACTTTTCTGTCTTCTAGACCTTATCTTATAACTGGGATTAATATTGGTATTGTAATCCCATGATAAGTGTCATTAATATTGATGGGACATAGGAGAAGAATAAGAAATATGCACGTTATATTAGATCTCTTTGCAGGATAGAGCCTACCCCAATATTGCTTTGCTTTGCTTTGATACACATACAAAGTTTCAGTACATGTTTTTAGAAGTCATTTGGATTTTGTTCCTCTGTCTGTAGTGGATAAAAAGCATGTAACAAGCTCCAGTGGAAGTTTTGGACAGCAACAAATCAAAGATGAGACTTTGTTGTACTGCAAAATTGTTCACTTTGTAGTTGTCCTTGTAAAGTACTATGAGATTAAGGAGTACTGCATGCAAGTAATTAGTGCAAAGTCTTTCATGAAACACAAATCTTGAAAAAATGCTAGATCAACCTAATTTTAACATTAATACTTCTTTTGTGATAGCATAATACTGTAATTACTGTTAGAGGTTAAAAAAAAAAATAAAACAATGTTGTTGAAAATCTCAGGAATATTCAAACACTGGGTGAAAATCCAAACTTCTGCAGGCTTAATCTTTTGTTTTTAATTAAACCAAATGTTTACCACAGCTGCATTTATGAAACTGCTAAATTTGGCTCTCTAAAATATGAAGGTTTTCTGTTGTGTAACTGGTTTTGGTACCCTTGTGTTTGATATTTTGGTCACTGTTTTTCCAAAGTAAAGGGGGGGAAATGCCACTAAATTTTATATTTGATAGTAAGGATTAAAGGTAATAAAGAAATATGATTTGAGTTGGGAGTTATGGCAATTGGAATGGGAAAAAAACATTGTCTAAAATATACTCTAATGTGATACTCATTGTTAAACAGCAAAAGGAGCCTGTTATAATCAACTTTTTCAGTAGCTATCTGGAAATGACTTACTACATTTGTAGTACAGTAATTTACCTGTATTCTTCGATTGTTGTATAAATATGTTTTCACTAAGCAGGGAACTAAAGATGGTTTGTGTTTTCATGCAAGTTTTATAAAGCTTTGTCAGTAGTGGAGTCGTTTCACACAGCTCACGCAAAAATAGGGGATTCTTCAGTTTATCTTGCAGCAGATTAGTGGAGAAGTTGGAAAAAAACTGTTCCTGCTATCTTGATATGAACCACATCCTTTTCAGAGAAGTCATTCAAATATAGAATAGGAAAGATAGTGCTGCCGAGATACTTTGCAAAACTAAAATGGACAAAAATTTAAAATGTTAATGTACAATTGTTCAAAGCTACGTGTCATTATAATCTAATTCTTAATTCTTTGCTTTTATTTGTGGTCGGTTCTCTGACTCTCCAGACAATAGCCCATCAAACACTAAACGTTCCCCAGATGGCAAATTACTTATTATTTTTGCCAAGTTTTTATGTATTTCCATGTACTACATGTGGGGTAATGTTACTAATTTAGAGGGGAAGTTCATAGTCATATGTAGTGTTTTACAACATATACATTTTTAACATTCATTCTTGGCTATATTTTGTATAAAATATTACTAACAGATCATAAACAAAAGATGCCAACAGGAGATTATTCTTCTTGCCGCAGAAAGCTCTTTGATATTTTAAAATGTTTCTGTTCACACCAGCATGAAAGCAAAACCTTCAAAATTTATGGGGAAGATGAGGAAGAGACTCACCCTAGGATAGCTGGTCATTTGGTGACTATTTAGCTCACCTTAGATGTAAGAGACTCTATGTTATGTTTTTTGCACTTTTATTTTTTTCATCATTGTTGAGTTCAGCATCTGTTCCAAAGTAGGCTGCTCTAAATTTCTTGTACTCCAGTTGTTCCAAGTTGTATAAATAATTAAGCAGTTAATAAAGCAGCAGTGTCTTGAGGCTAAGTCTCTTGGACAAATGGCAAGTGCCCTAACAGTTGGATTGGAGAGCAGTTTTGAATGTGAATCTATCAGTGGGTGCACAAACAATCCTGCTTTTTGGGATGAAAGTTACTCTTCTCCTTTTTGACCAGAAATTCTATCTGGATAATTTTTAGATAATGAGTTTTGAAAGCAGCAGACTCCCAGAAAAAGTTTATATTTGACCTGTCAACGTTTTCTAATTCTCTACTTTAAAAAAATAAAAATAAAAAAAAACAGTTTAGTGGAAACTAAAGAGTTTAGTTGACATTTATGTTTATGACCTGGAAGGGTTATTACAGTCCAGACATGAAGATGAACATCTCTAACTTTGAATGGCTTTGAGAGGAATTGTAGTATTGTTCTTCTCTTACTCCTCTGATAAGATACAATATGTTAGGAGCATTTTATGTTATCATTAAGCAATGTTTCACATTTATAGATTACTAAAATTATTTTTTAAAATCATGGCTTGCCAGCATATTTTTGGCAAAATTTTATGTATTTTTATTTGAAGAATGATTTATGTTCATTGATTCTGAAGAAAAATAAAGCTTTACTCTGCTGCATTATATGAATGTTTTGTAATGTTAATCTTTTATGAACTCCATTTCTGCTGTTAGGTTTGTCTTTGAGCAAGCTCTTTCTTTGAGTTTTTTGATATTTTCTGTACTGAGTTCTCCTAGTCTGATATTTTTGGGCTTCAGGAATGCCCCAGTCAAAAATGATTTATTTTCAGGCTAACATGGAGTAATGTATAATAAATTAGCATTTCTGTATTACACCTCCAGCATTACTATGCCCATTTATATTTGCTTTCTTCACCTGAACTGGAACTGATACTGTCATTTCATTATTCATGAATCTAGATTCTTCATTATATCTTTATGTTGGTGGTACAAAAGATAGTTGAAAAAACGCATGTGTCATTACTCACTATTTAATAATTAGTAACATTAGGCAGCATTTGACAGATGTAAGCATATTTGGTTGGTTTTTAACCCCATTTCATGTTATTTTGTTTATATATGTTTCTGCCTTAGTTATATACAGAGATAAACTTGACTCCTGTTTTAAAATCAGATCTCTTCAATGGACGATGACAGATGCATGCCTCTTGAAATAACTGATGAATAATTGCAGCATTCAACTATACAGCTTGGGTCAAATATTTTGTATGATACTAGAAAAGAACATTGAAGAGTAAAGTTTATGTATATTAATAAAACTTCAAGGTTCATAGTGTGGAAGAGAGTTACAACTGCATATTGCTGAGTAGACGTTTCTTGGAGAACAGGGTTTGGCTTCTAGCCACACCTGCCTGCTTGCTACTGCACACATATTTAGGCAGGCTGCTTGACTGTTTATTTACCTCACCACTACTGTCTTTGAAAGTGTGCTAACCTCTTTAGAGATGTGATTAATTAAAACTTTCTTAGGGAAGACTTAAAGGTTGACAGGTTGGAGAATTGTATGGGTTCTTGCTTTACAAGGAGGTTACAAATTTTATACAGAAAGATATCTAGGGATACTTTAGGCTGCAGCATCAGTTTTCAATACCTTTGTTCATGTAACTTTTATCAAAGGAACAGTTTGTATCAAAGGAAGAAGTTTTACCTGTTTTTAGTTAATCATTTGTGAAGGGGCCTAATCCAAAATCCAGAGAATTCAGAGAGGACCTCTCTGTCCACCTCAGTGGCTTTATATAATGCCCTGTGTGACTAAGTATCGATAACTGTGCCATTTAACGTATTGTCTAGCGGCTGTGTTAGACAACTTACTCATTGTATAAGGGCCGTGGTGATGATACAAAGATTTAATGTAGCCCTGGCTACTGGGGTGTAATGTACAGGAACTATTTATTGGTACTGCAGCAGTGATCCAATTTTCTCCTCACTGAAAATCCTCTTGGAAACTGCTGTGCATTGTGCTGAGAGACCTGTAAGTAATGGGATCTATCTTAAAGGGTGCTGAGAAGTGCAGATATGTGGCTTTCTTTAGAAATATCTTGTAGTCCTTGTGTCATAATGATCCATTAGCATCACGAGATATGTGCCTTTATCAAATATAAAACCTACACGTGGAATTTGTGCCAGTGTGAATGTTTAATCATCTTCCTTTGACCACATTCTTTAAAATCACAGCAATGAAGACAGGACTGACAGTCTTGGGAGGAATGTTAGTAGACCTGAATGTTTCCTAGCGTGGTGTAAGTGGTTCTAGCCCTACTGGTTACAGTTACTTGTTGTGTGATATTTATTGATGGCAATGTTGAGTAGTACGCAAATGAACACAAATAACTAAATCTAAGTTCAGGAACTATTCAATTTTGACTTTCCAAATACTGAGCAACTTGTAACATTTGCAAATAAATCCAACATGTTATTTCCTCAGGTAGTAGTTCCACGGTGAGACCAAAGTTTTTTTCAAGTCCCTTATTTAATATTTTAAATTTGTATTTTGTTGAAGCTCATGTAATGATATGATCTTTAAGGACAGGTCATAAGGCTTATAGACTGCTGAATGTGTGACAAAGAGGCCATAAAGAATCTGGTCAGATGTAGCTAATTAAAGGTAAATGAAGGACAGCTGCTTTTTATGTTTCCAGCACATCTTTGATCTGCTCTACCCCTCAGACCTCTGTGGACAAGGTAGTTAAATACAAGCTAGGAGGCCTATTTTAAAGACATTAAAGCCCTTGGGGCAATCAAGTGACAGTCCGAGCAGCCATAAGCTGTTTGCTTTATTCATTAGAGAACTTTAAATGTGTCAAGAAATAGAATAATGTCCATGCTCTTAGATCAGCATTAGCAATGAAGATTACAGCAGCCCTGGGACATATGAGTGGGCAAACTTCTTATGGAAACAGGTTTATTGAGAAGCATTTTTCTATAATGGCAAAGAAAATACAGGTTACGCGTTTTCTTTGCAGGAATATTGATTCAATGTGCATTGAAATATCTAAAGCTGTAGTGACACAAGCATAGTGTAGCCCAGTGCTGACCTCCGTGGTCCCTTCAATCATGTTTTAAAAAACTTCCTTTCAGACATGATGGAAAGAATATGTCATCTGTGAGTGACATAGTAGTATGTAATACTTGCTGAAGAATTTATGGAGAATTTACATGATATATAGCCTTTCACTTGTGTCTGGAGACTCAGAAGACACTGAAGTTTGTAAACTGCGCACATTTATTTTATAAGTCAAAGCTTCAGTGTCAATGCAACATCACTAAAGGATGTGGAAAGACTGAATAAAGAAAAAAATCCAGTTATTCATATAAAAAACTCTATTGATAGTCATTTTGGGAAAAGTGATTTTTCACAAATATTTATTTGTAAATCCAACTCAGTGTCTTTTTCATATAATATTTTTAATTTGGTAAGTCAGAATTGAAATGGAAATTAAGGTGGAGCAAATTTCAGTAATGTTCTAAATGACCTGGAGATGCAGGTTATATCACCTCAACAGTTTTTAGGAACTTAAAGAAAGTACTTGATAGTTTCAGTTTCTTATCTTGATGTGTCTTTGTTCCTTCAGAGGACCTACAGCAATTTACACCACTTGAGCAAGGAGTATGTCTTTGAGCTTTGTCAAGTGTTCTCTGCTGTGGTTTTTTTTTCCGTTATCTTTTGTTTCAGTAGCTAAACGTTGCATATGTTTAATTGCATAATGAAACTCTCCGTTGTATTAAAGCCAATGAGACAACTAATGTTTGGTTTCCTAAAATTAAGTAAATGTGTGAAAAGTCAGGAATTTTAAATATGGTCATGTTGGCTGTCTTTTTGACTATGCCATAAATCTCATAGGTCTTACACACAAAAAACCTTTCTAGATGGCATTTTACCTCAAACGTCTCTGAGAGTAGTGCATTGGAATTGCTTTCTTATGCAAGTGCCACATGCTAGTAGAATCTGGAACTTTTCTTTGGAAGAAATGTGAATGCAGGAAGAGATCCTCTGTGACTAGCTGCTGATTTTCCTGGGTGATAGCCTTCCTATAAAGGTATATAACTGTACATAATTTGTAACTAACTTGGTCCTTCGAATAGTCATAGATGTTTCAGTGGTAGATATATAAGTGGACATTCATTTCAGTAGTGAAGTCAGAGTTAAGGTTAATCAGGTTGGTAAGCTTGTGAGCCAGGGACTTAACTTGTTCATTTTTAAATAAACAACAAATAAAAAATTCAAATTAAACTGAAAGATGGCCTTTGCTTTTAAACAGCAAGCAGTATTCAGAGAATTTAAATGAGAATTGAGCAATTTAAATGAAGCACATTAAAAGATTCCCTGGGCTGTATTCTAGGCAACAGTAAGCATAAAGATGTGGTTACTACTGGCAGCGTAAACATAATATACTGATTTGGCTGATTGTGCCAAAAGCATTGTGAAAAGCAAACAATGAATATATTTGTGCTAAATTTAGAATACATACTTTCAGCATTATAGCTAGATACTTTTACCCAGAAGCAAGAAATAGCTTGGTAAATTTTTACAAAATTCTGCTAAAGATAGCACACCTGGACCTGTTTTACTTACATTAAATCTATGTATATCACCTTTACTTTGCGATAGGGAAAGAAATTAAAAAAAAAAGGCTGTAGAACTGCTGGTAGCGTGGTAGAACTGCTGTGAGAGGGAATTACAATAGCATGATGGGACCATTTATTTTCTATTTAAAGACTCAATAAAAATAAGTCAGAAAGAAAACTGAAACATATGAATAATCCTAGTTTTTTAAAATAATCCATTATTTGACTAAGTAATTCAGAGATCAAAAAAAAGACTAAGATCTTCCCAATATATTCATTATTCACAAATACAGTATTGCAAGAGCTGGTTTATTACTATAGTAATCTCTAGCTACTTGTATATGCACATGGTATCCCAAGGTGAAATTTGTCCTTTGAAAGGCTATAAATATATTCATGCATATGTGCCTGGGTATAATGACAACTTAGTTTTGAGAATCTTGTATTTCTGCCATAACTATTTTAGAAGATCCATGCCATTTTTTATTTTTATTGTTAACTTTATCCCAATTTTCAAGCTCAGCAAAAATAATAAATACAATTACTGTTCTCCTGTATTTGCAACAGAACTGAACAGTTTACCATCTGGTAATAATAATGGATCTTATGCTTTCTTTAGCTGAGAAGAGAGCAGCAAAATCATGCAGATACTAGCTAAGCATTGTCAGCACTGATGATGAGCAGCGTAAACTGTCTGGTGTGAGTGTTCAGCTTGAGCACGTTTCTGGGTCTGTGGATTGGGACCTCAGAAGTTGAAGGGGATTTTACAGCTGAGAAGCAGCCAGGCTAGATGGCATGCTGCCCACAATGCTCTTTTCCAGCTCGTCTCCTTCCCATCTAGATGGTGTGCTATGGAGTCCTGATTCTCCAGTACTTTGGTAGCAACCTTTACTTGAAACGTTGACGAGTAAAATGTTAATTTGCTGTGCAGTCAAGGAGCCCGTATGAATTCAACAGAACAGGCTGACCTGCTTTTGTGCAGAGAGATCTAAGAACAATGTACAAGCAGATTCGGACTGTTTACAGCAGAAGTGCTATAAGACAAATATCAGAAATGTCCTGCTGTGGCTTGAGTCCTGTATTGTTTGAAAGCCAGGTTATCAGTGTTCCCCACCCCAGTATGCCTCAGTTTCCAGATAAGGAGGCTGCACTGGCACAATGCATCTATTAGGGAAACACTGTTACCTAACAAGACGTTGAGCATGACCCACCTCCTCCTGTAGGCATGCAAAAGCCTTCTTCTAAATTGCATTAGGTAACGATGGTAAACCCAGAGCTCCTCCTGGGATTAATCATGATCAACTAACACATTTTTAAACACAGACATCCTTGTCCACACCAAGGGAAAAATCATATTCAACATCTTGTTTAATTAACATGTTTTCTAGTGTATTTTCTCAGTGTAGACAAGGTCTCTAAGGAAGAATGACTCATGAATGTTGCATTGCCATTATGGAGTATTTTTTGGAGTAACTTTCCATTTCTCCACATTTTCTAAGGAAAGCATTGATTTGGCTCATTACCTAAAAGATTAATTAATGTTTGCAAGGAGCTCCGGGGTCCCATTAGTTAATCCCACACCACACTGCTAAATAGAATCCTGGGCATGAGTTAAACTAAGTGTCACTTTCTTAAGTGAAGGCTAATATGTAGATCTTTTCCAGCATGTTCAATATATTGCCGTGCAGTTTTCCTTGGAGCCTACTTAACACGTAGTGCAATTGGGAAGGGCACTATATGCGACTGTCTCCCTGGGAAAGGAGTGGGCCTTGGCTGCCGTTTGTATCGTGGTGAACCTAGCACTTTGTGGTCTTTTCCGAGAGAGATGTACCCATACCGAACAGGGAAGGGTACAGGCTTTATGTATCCATGCAGATGCAGTGGGACAGCAGACTAATGCAAATTAGTCTACGTAGGATTGACTGCAGGGATACTTTGTTCCAGGCATTGATTGTTCTTCAAACAATGCTATTATAACCAGGAAGAAGTTCCACACTTCTGCGGGTACTCATCTTGTTAAACAAAGTGTTTTAGCCAACAGACGAACAGAATTAAGAAGAAAACGTTGTTGTTTTTATTAGGATACAAAGATCAACACAAGAATTTTTCTGTCAGACATATATTCTCAGAAGGAAATGCATGGTACACATAAAATATTTACGATCATTTCTTACATTGTAACTATATCTATGTAAAAGCCAAAATAAATACATACTCTTCCAGCTATACAATATACAGTGCCTGACGTGTTTATTGCCACATTTTCTATGACCAGTCTCCTTTCTGTTGTGTTTCTCCAGTGACTATGTTATTCCAGGGAAATGAGTAACACAAGGGGAGGAGGGTGCATAATGACTGCTGTGCTGTAGGGGGTTGTCTGAACTAACACACATGGATCACGCTCCACAGCTCTTGGTCTGTGTTGGAGCACCCTTTCAGGGTGCGACATGCGGAAAACGTGTAGTGGGTGAACTACTCAGCATTCTTTGAAGGGCAAATCAGGGTGTATCGCAGGCACTTCTCACTTTTCAGGTCACGGCTTTGAGGGTCTAGGAAGAGCTGAAGGCAAGAATTTTTCTCATAATTCTACTTTTTACCTATGCTATGTAGCAAGTGCTGTTAGATTTCTTACTTTTTCTCCCTATTCAGTGGTTAGAGTAGGTGTGGAAATACCTGGGGAGATGAGGAGAGCTGTAGTCCTGTGCTGCTGAAATCTCAAACTTCTGTTTTTGACCAGATAGATAATCAGAGCATGTTTTAGCGTCACAGTATTCTCAGGGAATGTTGTATGATTATTGATGCAAGATTTGTGTGTGTGTGATGGAATAGAGGAACAAAGACCAAAGGAACTCAATATATCCAGCAGTCACCAGAATGTTTACTTTGAAGAGACATACGTGAAGATTGTCAGTTTGAAATTTTAAGTATAAATCTTACTTGCAGAAGATTATGTAGTGTAATCCATAATGGGAAAAAAATTCCTGATAAAAATCAAAAGATATTAGTTGGAAAAGGAAAAATGCTCTAGTGAGGAGGGTTGGCTTGGGGGTCAGTATTTTCTGTCATTTTCTTCCCTCTGTGGATTTAGTTAATCCACAAAATGTTTTTACATAATAGAATCCTGGACTCTCCCCTTGGTTGTTGATATTCCACTTGTGTACACTCAGAGGGCGTCAATGATGATAGCTAGCTGTTTCTTCTACACACAAATTTTAATTATGTTTTAGTTCATGGTTAGCATCCAGTTTTCATGAGGAATGTTTTCCCACCCAGAAAACAACAAATCTTGGACTGACTTAGTAATTGTTCTTTCCTGTATTTCCTTTGGGCTCTTATTCGACTAATGGATCTGAGTTGTTTTAAACATAATTAGACCATCATAAATCACTCTTGGTTAGCTCACGTGTGACATCACCCAGAAAACCCAATGGGATGATTAGAATATGTTTTTGGGCAATCTATCTGTAGCTATGTTAACTATCTTATGAAAATAGAGCCAGTAAACAGTAGTCTTTAGAGAGGGGCAGGCAAAAATATATAACACTGTGGGATTGTCTGTTTAGCAAATTAGATTTTCATGCTGCTAATTGCCTTTCTTACAAAACTGATGAACATTAGCTTAAGAAAGAGCAATATGTTTTATTTTACTGGGCACATCTCAGAGTGCTTGTAATTTAGTAGGGCCACCACACTTTCTGGGCAGGCTATCAAGTAGGATGTTGTAATGATTTGCATGACTACTATAGTAGATGGAAAAATATAGCTTGTGTTTGTAGCTGTTCCATTAGCATCTTGCACAGTTTGCGCTCCTTTGGTGCTCTTTAGAGAACTATGTACTAATCCCAGCATCTTTTGAAGAGTTCTGTCTGGTGAAATTGAGTAACTATACACCGTTTAAAACCTGGTGCATAATTAAATGATGAGACAAAGGAAAGATTGAGAAAGGCAGATAACCAATAGAATCCTGAAGTTATCAAAACAGATTTCTTGCCAAAGAACTTGGAATTCATCTGATTCAATTGCTGGAAAAATGCCTGAATTAAAAACTGTCCTACGAGGACCAAGAAAATAGAGCCAAATTCTGGCACTGTACAGTTTTCTCCCAAAATGGACATTAATGCTACAAAAACAGAATAGGGTGAGCAACCTCCTGGCCCAATGCTTGGCCCCCTACTGTAGGCTGTATCTGCCAAAACAAGATGGAATAGAAGATCAAAAAATTGGGGTGGGGGGAAAGGGAGGAGAGGCTGGAAAAGGAGGGTGGTTGGAAAGGAAAAAGCTCATAGACTATGCCCCCTGCCAGCACTGAAACACTCCACTGCTGCTCCACTTGTAAAGCACCTGTTGGCAGCTGTGGAGTAGTTTATAGGTTTTGGGACAGAGTCAGGATAGAAAACTTATGGTCTCTGTTCCCTTATGTGACAAGTGATTTGGTCCTTATTTTAGTAAAATATAAATCATTCCTGGGCAATAATTACAGCAAGTACAGTGATAAATGTACCTGTTCAGAAATAACAACTACAATTCTTGCTTTCTGGAAAAGATATAATTAAAACATACTCAGTTGCATGATTCTAAATGACTAATGTTAATACTCTCTGGCTTATATCACCTGTGTTGTCTCCTTTTCTTTCCAGAATGGAAAAACAAATACAAGGTTGCATGGAGGTGAAAGAAAATATGACAAAACAATGGTCGAATATTAACTTGATACAGTAATTCAAACACAGTGGCAAGGAGCTAGGTATAAGGGGGATATCTGGTTAATTTTATATTTTTCTGCAAGCTTTTATATATAAAGAGTGTAGTGACAGAGTAGTTAGTCTTTATGACCCAAAATTGGGACTTATCAGAGATTCAGATTTCTTGAAAATAGTATTTAGGACAGAAATTCTGTTTGGAACTAAGAGTTTCAAGAGATGGTATGCTATGGAAGTATATAAACTGTTTAGCATCAAATGAAGCTGATTTTTTTTTGAATGTATTAGACTGAAGTATGTGTAGAAAGATGTATAAATGTAAAAGTTAATGTGATCTAATTTACAGCACTTACAACATCATGTTTCAATTAAATATCATGGGTAAGGATGTGTTCCTGTTAATTGTACCTATTTTCTAAAATCCATGTGTCATATGTTTAATTGCTCTCTATACAGAAACATATTTTTGCATGCTGCAAAAATATCTGCATATATTTGAGAAGATTGAAGCCTAAATTTGTGCAACAAAACTGTAGTGGAGCTCAGATCTTTATAAGATTTTTATATGTAATTTAATACAAATTTTTTACTAAATTCCAATGTAAAAGGCTGGAATTTCTAGATAAGCCATCAACTTGCTTTTGTTTTATTACTAATTCTTAACAGACACTACAGACTATTGAGAGAGAGGGTATGTGGAAGAGTAAGAAGTGTCTGTACTGATATCTTTAGCAGTTATTAATATACAAGCATATAATATTAATGATTTGTAAGCAAAACTTGCCAGTGAAATCAGTGTTGCAGTCAGTTTTGGAACATTTCAGAAAGCTAATGCAATATTTTGATATGTTAAGTTAAAATTCTCAACAACTAATTTATGTAAAATATTCAATTAAACATGTTAACATCTTTGCAACCTTTCATGTAAATTCCTGTATAAATACATTTAGCTGAGAATTTTAGCCTTACAATTTATGCCATTCTTCTGTTACTAACTCAAAAAGTACTTGTGTGATCATGCACAAAAATCTTCCTAGTCCTGAACCTTGTATTATTAGCTTGTGTTGTTATGTAGATTATTCATCCTTAAGAGAAATATACAAGTATCAATAATATATGTATTTGATCTGTATAATATGTCAAACAGGAAATGGATGATGATTTGTAGATGTAGGTATTTATTAAAAGGTGAGCTAAAAAGCTCTCTAGACTCCTTTGACTTCATTGGCTACAGCTCCATTGACCGTAATGGCAGTTTAGTCCTTCAGCACGCTTGAAGACACATACTCACATTGTAGACACTTGTAATCGTCTGAATCTGAGTCTGAATCCCAACATAGGTGTTTGATAAACAAAATGTAATTAAAACGCATGCACATCTAGTCTCATAGATAGGTTAGGTACTTCAAAGGTATGTTAGATATCATACTGCAGATATGTATATGTACTTCCTTGCTAATCACAAAGGTTTGGGGGCATCTTTGGCAGAATAAAAAAGACAATGAGAATTTTCCCTCTACTAGTGCTTTTGTCAGTGTAAAAGGCTTACTTGGGTGCGTACCGCATTGTATGGGAGACCGCCTTACCTGTGTTATTCAGAAACTTTGAAGTTGACATTGAAACTAGTAAATGCTTTGGAATTTATTCCTTCTTTATGTGAACTTTAAAAAAACTAGTTTTCCTGTTCTACTTGAAACATTAAGTTTTAGTAGATCTGAAATAATTGCAATTGGAAACAAAAACCATGCTTAGATTTACATTCAGTAATGAAAAGAAGTCTTTAATGCTGTCATGTGCCCCATGCAGGCAGAGCCTGCTTCCTGCATGTCCGCTAAGAATCTTTCCCCATCGAGTCTGCTGAAGAGTAGGGCCAAAATGCAAATTACATTGGTTCAATAGTTTGTGGGTGGAACATTTCAAAATGGGATTATCACCTTTTTGTGTTAGAGTAATTTCTTTATCTTGCTTAGTTGAATATCTTAGCATGTAATAAGTTGCTTTAGGTGTTAGAGACTCTTAACTTCAGTGACTCTTTAGCTTGGTCCTAGTCTGTGCCACTAAAATAAGAAGAGAACATGATCTGGACCTTAAGACAGTGGTATCTGAATTAGAAAACCACTAGTAGAACTTAAGCATGTGCTTAATTTCAGTGGAACTCTACAGTATGCATAAAGAAGGGCGTTTGCAGATACTCTGACTTGAGTAAGATTGCTTTCCTGAATCAAGATACGTTTTAAGATTTTTTGAAATTTAACCATGAATCACCAAAAGACACATTCTGTATTAGAAATTGTTTGTAATTATTTTAGTAGAATAATAAATAGATGAAACAGATATATTCAATCATTATAATCAGTATAGTCTTCAGAAACTGTTCTTGCCTGTTATAGCATTAAATTAATTACTCTAGATAACCAGAGCATAGTAAGTTCAAAAACATGGTGATCTAGTATCTTGAATATATACATATCCATATTTTCTCATATTTCAAAACCCTTAAAAATTATTATAGTTGTTTTTATCATCTCTCTGTATTGCCAGATCTCAAGGATATGCCTTTTTCTGTGATCCTGATCAATATATATTTATCTTGTATATTTGGTTTTTGGAGTGAACAGGGAGCAGGCAAACCTAGAAAATGTAAGCAGATGTAAAGAAGCTCCGTAGTGTTCTGAAAGAATAGAGGGCAACATACACCAGGAGCATGGGTCAAAAGTGGGTGGTAAATTTCTGGACTTTGCATGAGGTGGCAGGTGAGTGGAAAAAAGTGACAGGACCAATTTTTAAGTCGAGGAGGGGTGTCAGGGATTTTCTAGACCTCTTATTTCTCCCCTCGTCCAGCTCACACCCTCCATTCTTGGACTTGGAAAGTCCCCAGCCCATGTGAACTTAACAGGAGCTCACAATGAGCAGGAGGAGTGGGAAGAAGAGAAGACTGGACTTCTCATCAGAGTTCGCACAAGAGCAGGAACTTTTAGGACAGGATGAAGGACCAGTAAGGCTGAGGCGTGAACAACCAGCTCAAGAATCAGCTCTAATTTTAACAGCAAGTTCATCTGAACTTCCAGCACTGTCTTGCACAATAGCAATAATCTTTAGAGATTAGTTTATAGGACAAAGAGGCCAGTGCTAACCTGAATTCCCTTCCTTCAGTACTTTCAGCAGGACTTAATATATTTATTTGTGATACCAGTCAAATGTTCCTGGTGTTCCTAAGTCAGAAAACTGATCAAAAACAATGATTAAAGTGATCACACAGCTTATGTCCTCACTTTTTCCACCACTACAGTCAACAACTGCAAATGTTTAGTTTAATGTCTAAAATCCCTCATGACTGTTAGAATACACTTCAGAAGACTATCTCTATTATATGAGCTATATAAGTACTGTATCGTCAATGATAAGTTTAGTTTTTTACTTGCTTTACTTTTCAAACTTCCAAATCTATTGGAATCAATGAAAATTAAACTACTGCTTGTACAAACATTTATTAGGTCTTTTTTTATTATCTTTTAGGCCTTGTAGAAATTTGCCTGATGCATCCTCTTGATGTAGTGAAAACAAGGTAAGAATCTGCTTGAACAGGTTTTGTTGACACTGGAAGATGTCCAAATTAGGAGCTGTCAAAAAAACAAAATGTTAGAACTTCTCCAAGTAAGATAACTTCTCCCTTTAATGGCATTTATATTTACTTACCTTTTTCTAACAGCATTTGACAGATGGAATTTGAATAGCATGACACATTTCTGGTTAGAGGTCATGCAAAGGTGTTAAATGTGTTTTATGAAATATATATTTTAACCTTGTAAGGAAATTCTATTCTATAAAGATGGCTATAGTTAAATTTGCTTACTATATGTATCATCTGCATTAATGCCTTTATATGTATTTGGGAAATACCTCCAAAATCATTTTCACAGATTTTTGAGACCTGATGAGAGCGTTTTTTGTCCCTATTTCTTATCTACATATTTGTTTTTATGTAAGTAGAAATGACGAAGTGATCTGGAAAATCTGATCCTGTGATTTTGGTCTTAATATGTTGTTTACTGAGAGGGTAAAAAAATAGTTGCATTACTGGTATCTTGAATACTCAAGCATTTTTCTGAGCGTTTTAGTTTTCATTTCTTTACTCATAAGTGAGTATTCTCATATATGAGAAGCAAACCAGAATGCAGAAGTATACAATAAAGAGAAGCAAATTTATTTTTCCTGCCGTGTGTTACATGCAATGCCTATAATTACCATATACTGCTCCCTTAGGGCTCTGTCTAGGTCCCAGTCATGCAGATAGGAAAGCTTTGCTGGAGGTGATTCAGACCTCTATAAAGGATTGGGAGGACAGTTGTTGGTGAGATTGTTATCCTACCCATCCTTGTGTCCCGAGATGCAGATTTGGACTCTGTGTTGCAGGCTCATTTCTAGTCAGCAACTGTTCTGCTGCTTTTTGCGTGTGTTTGTCCATTTTGTTCCTTTGTTCCAATTTTTGTCATTGTGGTCTTATTAGAGAAGTTCAGCTTACTACATGTGTTTCCGATCTCATTCCATCTGTTGTTTTGCAAGAACTACTTCCTTTATATCATTAATTCCTCTTTGATTTCTGGTCTTTTTTGTTGAAGTGAGCAGTAGCAGAGTCTATTTCTGAAAAACCTTAGTTTAAAGAAGAGTTCATTGTCCTTATAGAATGCTACCATTTCCAAATGGTCATAAGGCACTTAGTTCACATCAGGCTGTGTTAAGTTGATGTTACTTGATGCAAACTGCTTTAGTTAGATTTGTAATAGTTTAAGCAGAAAATAGTCTTTCTGTTCTGGGAAAATTATCAGGATACCAAAAAATACTAAATTGGAATGAAAAGCTGAACTCTCAGAAGATTGTTAAAAACCCAATGAATTTTAGCCAATGAAACATTTTATTTAACTGATTTTGAATTTTGAAAGTTTTCACTTCAGTTTCAATTTTTTTGAAATGAAAAATCATTTTGAACCAGGAAAATAAAAGTATTGGATCAAAAATATAGAAAAGAATATCCTTTATCATTTGAAAAAGCATATAAAAATGTAGTGAAACTGATCCTTTCCTGAGAAAAGTTTTTTGATTTGGGGGAAAAAAAGCCTGGTAAAAATAATCCCTGACCAGCTCAACTTAATGTTCTTATTTCAACCAAATGTCAAGGCTTTTCTCTGGGATTAGTCTTACTTGATTTATCAGTGGCCTTCGGCACAATCGTTCCTAGGGTCTGTGTGCATATTCTAGCTGATACTCTGTTTTTGCCATTTAAAGTTCAGCATTTAAATAGTTTGAATATTTCCTTACAGATCCTTCATTCCAAGTTGTATATAATAAGAACTTATCTCAAGTTTACAATAATTTGGATGTGGATATGATCCAGGGCTCTGTAATTTGCCCTTTGTTTTCCTTCTCCATACAATCTGTTAGGAATTAATAAGGGCACGTGGGCTAATAATTCCAGCTAGATATACTATTCCAATTTAAATCCTTCCCTGAATTAAAGAATGGTATTGATGTGCACTGTTAAACAGATGCTCTGATTTGCAGTGCTGGTCAAAGTGATTTCTGGTCTTATATTCTTTTTTTGCATTTATAGGCACACCATATGTGTATTTTATAAAGACTGTTGAGATCCTTTGGGATAAAAAGAGCTGTGTAAATGCAATTTCATCATCTCCTCATGTTATACTATGTTATCTGTGGTCAAACAGAAGTGCTTAATGCTACCCTATTTCAAATCAGTGTAGTTTTTGTGGAAAACTTGTTAGACTTAGTGTTCCTTGATTTTAGAATAATCATATCCCTGCTCTTATAGAATCTGAATTTGTACATCATCAAAAGAGACTGTTAGATCTCTTTTCTTAGGTTTTTTGCTGATAGTTTTTTTAATGATGATACTGTATGTGGAAATTGGTCAAATGGATGATTTTGATTGCACATTCTCCTGTATACTGTATATTTTTATGAACAATAGATGCTTTTTTAAACAACTGAAATCCCATAAAAAATTCAGTTCCATTTGACAGAATTGGCATGGTGCTACTGTGCTTTAGTTTACATGTTATCTTTGCCATTTCATTGGCCATACAAAAACTACCCTTAATCTCTAGATTTACTTGGGAGCTGTAACTGTGGAATTTCTAACACCTGCCAAATAACCCGTGTCCGCCTTTGACATGCTCAGGATAGAATAATAATCTCTATTTCCCTTTTAAAGGATCCTTTCCTGGTTTCTACAGTTATTAGGGGAAAAAAATAAAATGAATGAAAGCTCCAGACTCCTCATTAGCTGTCTGCATTGTGCAAGTGTGCAGCTGGCCAGCCCCTCACACTGGAAGGAAGTGAAGCAGCGCTCTGTGCAGGGAGGCAGTGGCGGGACTGTCATAGGAGAATTGAGGAGAGCAGCAGTAGTAGATGGTGGGGCAAGCTTTTGAGGAGTCGATGCAAGGGAAAAGTCTCCCATAGAGGGCCAGGGAGAAAGAATGCCTGAGGAAGAACCAGGACTGACAAGAGGAAATCTGTGATGGTTTTCTTATACATTTTCTTTTCAGTCTAATAGGTTTGAGTGGTGTGTTTTGGATTTTTGGAATCAAGCTCGATCAAAGCTGATTTGGAGTGGCCTTAGCGCTCTCCAAAAAGTAGCCCATGTTTTGGTTCAAGACCTTTGTTCGGTGCATCTTTCCACCTATGTATTTACACACCTCAAGCACAGCTCTCTCTGGTAGAACTCTTTACAGATGATTACTTGTGCAGTTGACACTAGGAACAAATCAAAATTATGTTAAAAGACTTGTCGAATATTACTTGTCCTCCTAGTGACAACCCTTTTGACTATAGACATTTGCAAAATTTAAACATGGATTTTTGCTCTTCACAATTTTATACTCATTGTTTTGCTTTTCGTTGAATTTGGACAATGAGCTAGAATAGTTCATTTCAGTTCCCTTTAATGTATGTTTTGCTTTCATTCTAATGCAATAGCACAATACTCTTTCTGTGTTTGTATTTCCAATACTTACTGAGATTGGGTACTAGCTTCATATAAACATTCCCTGGCAACTACAAGGGCAGAACTTGTAATTTGACAGGAGCCAGAGGGTTTCCCTTCTATAATCTGCATATATGTATTTACATCTTTTAAAAATAAATGTACACAGACACATTTAGTTGTACTGGTACAGTATCTTCCTTGATAGAGAAGGGGAAGTTGCTTGATGTTTAAGTTCACTAGCAGTGGAAAAACCTGCAGTTGATTAGCTATGTCCTCATGCCACAGTTACAAGAGGGTGGTGTGGACTGCATTTTATGATTTCATGGGCTGCACATTGTGCGCTCCTGGCTTAAATCCAAGAAAGCGCTGAATTTTTTTCCTTCTTTTTGTTTTTATCTTAATTTTATAAAAATATTTCCTTTCATAATATAAACCTCTTCCAGGCGGAGTAGGCAGATGTGACAATAAGCTCCAAAACAGTAACGGTGTGGGGAGAACCCTGTCATGAGTTACAGATATGACAAAATGCTTCTTTTTTGATAGCACTATCTGATGGAGAAAGGAAAGGAAGGAATAGGACTAGGACATATAGGACGAGACACTCTCTAAAACGTGCTTATCTTACCGTTTGGCTGCTTCTCTAGTTAGAACCTACCAAAGAAATAAGAGATAGGAAGAATCACTTGGATTGTCTTTGTACTATCTCAAGGTATACGTATGCATATATACATACATGTACATATATATATGTGGGTCAAAAACTGTGACCAAATCTTCATGACAAAAATTAAATGTGAAACAATTTGGACATGTGTGGGGGTCAGGCTGACAGCCCTAGAAAAATACAACCCTATTTGTATAGAAAATACTATAAAGGTGGACAAAAAACCTGCTGACACAATTGCACTCATTTGACTAAATCTTGAGTTGGAGAAATCATGACTGATGTTAGGATGAAGGATTGACTTCCCACAATTTGTTTAGTTCTTGGTTCTCTGCTGTTACCACTAGCAGGTAGGCCAGTTATGGCAGGGTTTTTAATATAGCACTGATGAATTGGGATGTTGAGATACCGATCCCCACTAAAATAAAGCTGACATTCGCTGTGGATCATTATAAATGTTTAAGCCATTTAGCTTGCCTTTAAATAGCTTTTAAGCAATAGCTTTAATGGTAGTTTTCTCTTCATTATTATTTTTCATTAGATTTTTGTATATGCTTTGAAACGTCTCGATGTAAGTATATCTTTCCAAATACATTAGCACATTATAATAATTTATTTAATTACCACAGCCTAAGGATACCCATTTTACTGCTGTACAAAAAGGAAAAAAAAAAAAAAAGAAATGACCATACTTTACACATCAAGGAACTGGAAGAAATTACAGATTGCAGGCAGGTCTTTTTTAATTGTGTGCCTTTTTTGTTATGTAAATTGCCTTCATGCCCCTTACACTCTAATAGAAAGAAATATATCTGACAGAGTATGAGTGTTTCAGTATAATGTGGACTATCCTGTACATCATTTATAGATCCGGCCTGTTGATTCTGGAGGGGGGGATCTGTTTGCCTATTCATCTGCTAGTGCAGGGCAATGAGGAATGTTACCGAAACCGCCAGCATTTTATCCATGGCTGTACTGGATGTAGTTGAGTCCGGTTCAGTGGAACCAGCACTTAAAATCACAGGCAGTTCCCACATCAGGTGTTACCGTCGTGCCCTGCCTCCTGCCACTGCTGTACCAACACTCTGAACCCCCTTCCCAATGCCATGTTCAGCAGGCCGTGCTCTCCTCTTCCTCCAGTCCTCCCATGCTGCCTGTCAGGAGGCAAATCCCCAGCGTGGGACAGGCTTCCAGGCTGAGCACGGACCAGCTTCATCCCCTTCTCTGTAGTTCCTGCTTGTCTTCTCCTTCCCCTCTGCCTTCTCAGGACGATAGGTCAGAAAGGAAAGAGGAACGAGAGCCTTCTGCGCATCTTCAGACATCCCTGCCTCTGCGCTCCCAGGCTTCACACCCAGGGCTGACTGTTAGCTGCTTGGCCTCAAACCACAGGTTTTGGGCAGCCTATTTTAAAGTGTGCTAGGTGACAAGCTGCCTCTATTTCCCTTGGGAGGCTCTTGCACAGCCTACTGGTTCTCACAGCCAGGAAGTCTTCCAGTGTTCATTTGAAACTTTCCATTATGTAATTTCATCCCTAACAACTACCTGTATTCCCTTTTATTGTACATTGTTCATCTTTCCCTTTGTTTATTCCCTGTAGACACAGTAGATGCATGACATGCCCCTGTTTTCCTTCCCCCAAGTTTAAATTAGGATTAGATAATTGAAGAGGCTCTTTAATAATCTTCTGTCTGTATCAATCCTTCATTTAAAATATAATGATGCAAGTGAAACCACGGGGGATATTGTGGAATGACAGCAAGGGAGGAAAGCAGAAAGTGGAGGGCTAGGAGGTGAGAAAGTACATGGGATTCTATTTACAAGAAAAATACATGCTGAAAATAAGTATTTAAAATGGGAATTGGGGAGTGGAAGTGAACGGATGTCAGCACAGTTAAAAAAGCAGTCTGGAGACAAAGAAATGGGATAGTTTTTAAAATGTCTGCATTTTAAAGTAATATTTAAAATAAGGATTAAGCAGTTGGGAAAGGTTACATAGGCTATGAGCTGGAGACTTGTATGCTGTGCACAAGGCTTTTTCAAAACAATCTAACAAAGCAGCTGGGTGAGTTATTAACAGATGTTAATGATTTGTCAGTGGTATAAAACATTAAGATCACATTCATGGGTAGACCATGGTCATGCCTGATTTCTAACCCATGGACAAAAATTTTGGGTTAGACCACTGTCATGCCTGATTTCTAACCATGGATGGAACATGCTGAAAATAAAGCAAGCAAGGAACCACTTTGTTTAAAAAAAAAAAGAAAAGCTATATTTACTTTTATTAGTATTTGGTCATGTAGTGAAACTAGTGAGAGATCATTTAAGTATCAAAAATCACTATAAAACATCTTCATTTACACTAAAAAGAAAAGCAATTACCTACCTCTTTACATTGCATTGTTTTTTACTTATATGTGAGCTAGCTTTTAGAGGCTATGCACACAAGAGAAGAAAGTTGTATATGTTGGAAGCACAATGTAAATGTAGCAATGCCAATAATTCTCTCAGAGAAGTTGGCCATTAGTGCTGTATTTAAGTATGTCCCTAAAATAACTGCATTAGGCCAATGGGTTCCAAGTAAATCTATAAATAAATAAAAAGAGAGATAATATCTTTATGAACTACGCTTTTTGCATGTTTTTACTAGCAGATGCATCAGTGTGTATTCTAGGTCTAGAGGGGGTTTTGAGAAACAAGAGTCTTCATATTGAGTAGGATGCAAGTAAAATACCATCTCCAAAATAATCTTGGCACAATAGAGCTTTCTTTTGAATTTATTTCTCAAGAGAGTGAAAAAAGAAAAAAAAAACTAAGGAAATATTTGCAAGTTTTTAACTGCTGCAGTGTTGTAGTAAACTGATGACTCCCTGGTGAGAAGTCAGCGGGTTCGATTGTGCTTTTACAACCCGAGCTGAGCGAGGGGCAGAGCATAGCGGCACCAGCCCAAGAGCAGCACACAGAAGGAATTGTGCCTCTCCGAGGTGCAGTTCCTTCCTGGCTGCCCCTTGTCCCTAATGGGCAGTAATGGATTGTTGATCCTTAGCAGTATTAACTTCTCAGAACTACGAAAGGTGCTGCCATTCCTTATCCTTTGCTATCCATTTCCCAAAATCTGCAGTAGGGACAAAATGGTACCTGAGAATCTCCTGTGTACTGGCTGCCACATACCTGTCTGCAGGGGAGAGATTAGAAAGTGCTGGAGTGTCCACACGCGCAGTGGGTGCGCGTGGTGTTGTTCGGTGTCTGTAATTGCGAGAAGGGACAAATACTTTTGAGTGCTACGTGTGATACTATCCATCTAGCATCTGCTCAGATTTTAACTTCCTCTGTAGCAACTTGAGTCAGGCTGGTTTCTCCTAGAAGGTGAGTTGGATACTTCTTTTTGGAAACACTATTTCTTGCTATGGTTTTCAACTTCACTATTCGCACCTGTAGGACTTCTCTGCCTGAGTCACTGCATACAGTGACTTTCTTGTGCTAGGAACAGAGACTTGTACCATAGCCTCGCATTTGTCTGTGACACTGGATGGTGTGAATTAGGAGAAAATAACAGCATCCTTGGCTGGTGGGGAATGTTATTTCTCTCTGAGGAAAATAGAGTGCCAGGCTCCCTTAAAGAAGCCTATGTGACTTTATTCAAGAATCTTCATATTGACAATCACACTATTTGTTTAGGATCTCACTTGTTAAAAAAGCAGGGGTTGTGGTGGTGGTGGTGGAAAGTTCATATCCTTTCTTGTTTATTTACATTCAGTAAAGAAAATTCAGAAGCTTTAAAGAATTTTTTTCAGTATTTTCCCCATATATTTAAAGTCCATGTCTCATCAGCCTTGAAAGCTATAGAGAACATGAAAAACCTGTCTGAATTATGACATAGAAGTACATAGGAAGGAGAACTTAAATGGAGGTCTTAATGAGTTGGTATTGCATTTAGATTGCTTCAACTTTTGCTTGTGTGGTTGCATCTACTCCAGTTTGATTTGAATTCCTAAAAGGCACCAAAGTAAATAGGTCTCTAAGGTGGAGATGGATAAACTGACAGGACTGACCTCAGAGTCTCTGAGAGTCACATTTTGCAGGCCACTTGGACTAATCTAAGAGTTTGCTGATGCTAAAAGTAGCAGCCTCTTTTTCTCTTCACTCCCAGCCGTTTCTTAGCAGGTTAGTGAGCTGAATCAACTCAACACAAAAATCAGACAAGTGTCAGAGTGTGATGGAGGAAGAAGGACAACACAACTGGGAACTGGGATAGGAAAAGTGCCTTTAGACAGCAGCTGGTTTTTAGATGAGCTTGACTGTCTCATGAAACTTTTCTCTGAGTGAGTCAGTGACAAACTGGAAAGATCGAATTTAATAATTCTGAGATTGTTAAACTGGAATATAAATTAGGAAAGGAAGCTCAAAAAAGAAAAATCTTTTCAGACATTTTTTATATCTCAGAAAAAAAAGTGAGCAAAAGCATCTTTAATTTGAAGTTGTGGTTCCACAAGAATTTAAGCTCAGTTATTTTGGGATTACATTTGTCCCCTTGACACTTAATAGCCATGCAGTGACAGTTCAGGGAGTTGAGTCAGTGGAAAATTGATCAATTAATCACTTTCTGGTTGGGTTTCTTTTTGGCCAGCTTCGTTTCCTGAGTCAGCTCCTCACACAATTGCATAAGAGGCAATACCAGAGCAAGGAAGGGGGCAACTCAGACAGGTCATCAGTAGCAACCACAGAGCCCTGTGCTAAAGGTATGCATGAAAGGCATGTGTGTACACACTGTCACTTAAGGTGGAGTGTAATATTATACCTACTCTGATGTGAGGATGGTCTGACACTGAAAGAGTTAGTCCTGCTCCTTATTCTCTCCTACCAACTTGCTTCTCTAGTGTTGCTAAAATGGTCCCACCATTTCCCTTGTATCAGATCTAGCAATTGCGAAACTTCAGGGTAAGCTGATTCAGCTTGCTGATATGTCAGAAAATTAAGCTATCAAAAAAGCATTTTTTTCTAGTGGCTGCATACCATTAGATCCACCTAGCTGTAGTGCAAAACTTCATGCTAATTGAGGATGTACACCCAAATTTATTTACTGCATCTCTAACTTAAGTAAGAACTTTTATTTACGATTGCCACTTTTCTATCTTGTCTAATATTTCATAGTATTATATCTTCTCTTAGAGTTTGAAGCCCAATTAGTGTGGACAAAAGCGTTGTTCCCATAAAGGTGCAATTTGAGTTCCACCTCAGGAGGAGTAAGAATAATATAAGGATGTTAGGTAGCTAAAAGACTTTCCTAATTTAGCCATTGGAAGGTGAATTTTGTAAAGCAATAGTAATGCATCATTTTCATTTTCATATCCCTTCCCACTTTTCCTTTTCTCACCAACTTGTCTTACTATCTGAACAATTTGACGTATCTAAGAGCTGCAACAGCTTACCATTCTGTTGTTATACAGATAGTGGCTTGTAACACTGTATGACTCATCTCATGAAATTTAGGAATATACTGAAATTCAGTTTGCAATTTCATGAGATGGGAAGTTTCAATTTTGCAGCTCATTAATGTGAAAGGGACAAGATGCATATCTCCTGCCATGTCAGCAACACTCCTCCTGGTCACCTTGCACCAGCTGTAGAGCTTGTTGTAGTTTCCCATTAGCCTGTGCTATACACCATTCCAAGAGAAAAGTAATTTACCAAAAATTATATAATTTTTGATTAATTAGGGAACTGCTTATGGAAGGTTTCTGGAAAGGTTCAATAAGCATCAGAACTACCATAAGGGAAGAGGCAGGACCACACTACAAAAAGGAATAGGAATGGGGGAGGAGGAATTGAGGGTGAAACCTCCCTGTTTTGTTTTAGGTGAGCTCTTAGATGAGCTCAGCTGTTCATGAAACAATACCTTGAGCCAGAGACATCAAACCATTTAAACTCATGGGTAAATTAATTCCTGTTCTTCAAAGCACTTATTTATTAGCTTTGCAATACTTGATTCATGTGTAAATACTTTGCCAAATTTGAATGAGTAAGAGATTCCTGAAGTTGCCTGTTAATAAAATGAATGGAGAATTGCACAATATTACAATAGCTGCTTGCTGTTAGTACCACAATAAATGATTGCACACTACAAAAAAATTGTTGACTTTGCTGTGAAACATGTAATTAGGGGTGAAATTTCATATTGCAGCCTGAGCAAATATAATAACTCATGGCTGCTAAAAGGAGGAGGTCTTACACCCCCTCATGCCTGCCCTGCACTCAGCTGATTCAGCTCCCTGACTTAGCCAAAAACTAATTCAACAACAAAAAAAAGTAAATATAGAACAGAACAGTCCAGCCAAGAGTGAGTGTAGGGAGAGAGAGGAGTAAGGAAGGAAGTAAACTGAGACCTCTCTCTCTGAGCATTGGTGAGTTTTTCAATCAGCTCTGCTGTGGAATGCAAGAAAAATAGAATACCAAGTATTCTGCCCTACCTAAGAATTAAAGCTGGGTATAGAAATAAGTAAGGGGTCGTATATAAAACTTGTGTCCCTAGTTATGTGTTCTCACAAAAGAGAGGGGAAGGACATATTTAAGAAGAAGCTTGATCTCCAGAACTGTGGAAGCTGGAAGTATATAGAGATGTATGTACTTGTCATCTTCCTGTGCACTGACCTAATGATCCTCTGTGGAGACCGTTGTCAAGGACTAGATATTAGGTTGGATGGGCTTCTGAGCTGTTGCTGTCTGCTTATACATAGTATCAGCACAAAAATAAATGGGTATAAATTCCTCATGAGTACAGTTAGAATGTTTTAGTTATCACAGCAAGGTTGTGGAGCACCCTTCTAACAGGTATTGTGGAGGCAAAAAACCTGCAATCTTTACAGTGGAGGTTAGTAACTTTTTCAGGGCAAGTGACATATATGGGCATAAAAGGGCATGCATGGCATAGCTGCCTGTGATTGACGGGACTAAATTCAGTGATTCAGCCAGTCCCTTTCAGTTCAGTGTTCTGACTTGTATGACAAATCATCCAAAAAATAATAAAAGTAACAATGATTATGACTGCATCTTGCCCACATGCCTCCTGAGTAAAATGAAAAGCACCTTACCCATTAGAAACAAGATAATCCCAGAAAAAAGGATGCATGAGGAGCAAAGTTAATACTATCAGAGGATGAGAGGACTAAGAAGCAACAGTTAATTGCTGCATCTGAGTGTGAATAGACTGTACCTCAGTTTGTGTGACAGGACAACCTTTGGAATAGCCTTCAAAAGCATGCAGTTGTGTTTGAGGTCTGTCAGTGATCCAGTTTACTGCACAGTCCCACAGACAGTTCTGCCAGTGAAATAAGGAGTCAGTGGTACACTGACAGGGTCAAATGGTCCTGGACAAGGATATCTTAAGCTGGTTCTGCTACTAAAGCTATTGTATCATGAAACAATTCCCTTATTAACCAAACAATCAATATTCAAGTGAACAAACTAAAACTCTGAACATAGTATTCTGGTGAGGTTTATCTTATTTTGGGATCAATTAGATGTATTAATAATGCAGGTTCTATTTCACTTTGCAGCCTTTGTAGAAAATATGCAGCAGAAGTATTAGAGATGTTGAAGAGGAACGGCAAATTCTAAGTATTATACTTGTCTTTGTATACTACTCTGCTCAAGAGACTGTGAGGGAGATTTTGGCACTAGAAAATTTTCTTACTAGAACAGAAATCCTTAGGTGGCATAGAGGTGAATTAATGACTCTACTTCACCTGTTCCTCACAAACTCTTATGTGGGAATAGGTAATTCTGGAAAGAAGTCAATGGTCAAAATGTCTTTTATACTCAACTGTTTGTGGTTGCCAAGACAGGCCCTTGTGACTAATAGGAATTCAGCATCAATTAGAACAACTCCCAAAATTGTGTTATGTGTGCTGAGGCTAAAACAGTTCCAGTATTCTTGGCTAGCTGAAGTGCAGTGCAACGACAAGAAACAGCTTTGAAAAGCTTGGCCCACAGTCTCTTCCTCTTACTCACGTTGCCTAAGGATAATGTAAACTTCAGTCTGGAGTGACAGATCATAAAAGTGGTACAGCACAATGCCAATTCACAGGTGCTCTTGGAAAACATTTGCGTGCAGTTACACCAAATTTCAGTTGATGTGGTCAAATAGCCAGAAGCCTTTGCATAGAGGTTAATTCACTATCTGCTGACAAATTAGCTTCTAAGCAGATACCTTGCTTCAAATACTGCTATTTGAAACCCTCCTTATTTGAAAAATAGGCCAGGATTCTTATCCAGAGCATAATAAAACTCATAATAAATAAAACTTTGGTTAGCTAAAGTTTTGATGAGTCATATTTCAGAAAGCAGGGACAAACATGTTAGGAGAAAACATCTTTTGGAGATACATCAATCATTAGAATTTTCAGTAAAGTTTTGGGATTTCAGAATAACAGAACTACCACTTTGGAAGCTAGTGTGAAACTGCTGAAATTATAAGGATGCTGAATGTTCCTTGGTACTTCATATATTCTGAAAAGTGTGCAAGAAATCTTTGCAACAGTCCTAAGAACACCATAAATGTTTTATCCATATTTAACAGAAAAAAAGAGGAAGAAAAACTGAATCAGCTTCCCTTAGTCAGTCGCGGAGCCATGACTGAAACTCACAGCCTTGCATCTTTGTCAGAGAAGGTCTCCTGAAGCATCCTAGGACTACTGACAGTGTCCTGAAGAGCAGCCCTAGTTGTCCACTCCATGCTTCTGCCAGAGGTTACTACGCACGTAGGAGAAGTGTACCAGAAGGGAAAATGTTATGGCTCCTCAGATACTACAGCTTATAGCCCATCAAACTTAGTTGATATCACATCCATTAAAGTTCAGGTTGTGAGAAAAAATAACTGAGGAAAAGAACAGTTCATTCTATTCCCTCTGCTACAGAATGGTACAAAGTGGGCTAACGCATCAGGACAGGCGGGTAAAAGTAGTATATCATAAATTACAGAATTGTTAAATCCATCCCACAAAGTTCTGCGGCTCAGTAACTGAATAATCATTCACACATCCAGTATTGGTGGATGATTTGGCATGAGACCATAAGATTTTTTTGAAAATCTATGGTGATGTTTGCCTATATCTCCGTGACTTTAAATAAATGTGAAAAAGTAAAACTTTTTAAAAGGATGGTCTAGTTTGACCTTTCTTGAGGGCACCATTGCAAGACTGGGCAGCAGTCCTCCACAGAGCATTTAAATGGAGCTGGAGTGTTTTGTTTGCTCTGCTCTAACCTTCTACATGGGCATGAATTCACAACATGGGAATTTTAAGCCCGGTTTTGTGAGAAATTCCATTTTAATAACTGCAATATTTTATATTCAGTGCCACTTTACTCTCAATTGACTTTTTTAAGTAAAATTTTCCCATAGCAATCCACTACATCCAGCTGGAATTTTCATTTCACACTGTTATAAATGCACTGTCAGTGTACTGGTGATCTCTATAAAACAGATCTGTTGAAACAGCTTGAAGGTGTGTTGTCTTAGTCTGTTTCTCAGGTATGGCCCATAATGTGGCTTAGTTGCCTCTCAGAACCTTCTGACATGAGTTGAGCAAGATATGTGTATGCTGCAGGGATCAAAATTAAAGCATTTTTCACTGGTGTGCAAGTTTTATAGTGTCCAGGTATGTATTCAAAGGCACAGTTTTGAATAAAAGTTTAGGTATATTTCTTTTATCTGGAATACTCATTTTTCAATACTGTCATGTATAATTGGTGGTTTATATATATAGAAGAAATATATGCTTAATTAGTACATAAAATTATGTGCTTTTTTAAAATCCAGATACTGAATTTTGTCCGTCCATGTTTTTTGTAATTCTGTGTCTTGCAGTGTTACATGTATATTTTCAATATTTTTCCTTCGTATGCCAGTGTATTTTAATACTTTTCTTGTATGCCAAATGAGTCAGCTACAAGTACTTAGGAGCAGAGAATTTAATTGCACTTTCTGTTGTTATATCTTGTGTAATGCAAAAGAATTGCATTGACGTTTTAATATGCTGTCACTTTAAGATACTACATGAAGTGTGAACAGAGCACAGGCACTTTTAACAGGTGTCTCTAATTGTTGGTTTGTTTCTTAGAAATAGCCATAATGTAATATTCTGTGAAACATGTAGATCCAAGGTGTTTGGATCCTGAAACATGCTAACCAGGTTTTCCGTTGGCTGCTGGTAAAAACAAATTGGGGTGTGTAATTGATTTTTTGTACGTAAAGCTTTTATGTTTGCTTTGAGTTCAAACTCCATCTTTTTCTTGTTATTTTTTGTCCCTTAGGAGGGATTGCACCATGGGCTTTTAGAAAAAAGAGTTCAGTATATTCATTTATATTAGCAAATAGGATGTTTCTATTGCTTTCAGATTTTGCCAGTCTGTTACTGCAGAAATAATCGGGGAAAGGGCGAAAGCCAGATCAATTACATTTAAAAAGTGTATTTTCATTAAATTTTCCAAGTGCCTGTTATGTTCAAAGGGAGTTAAAGATTGTCTTGCTCATGGAAGATTTGAAAAGCCCCTTCAAAGGAACAGATACATCTAGGGAAATGGCTAAATTGTTGGATGAAGTGCACTTACTTTAAAAAAAAAGGCAAAAGAAGAGCATCAACATGCATTCAGTCTTTTCAAATGTTCTGTGGGTTTACTATGACTATTTCCAGAGTTGACACAAAAATATCTTTAAACAAAAGAGCAATATACAAACATGGCAGTGAAAGTTAATATTAAATTTTGAAAAAATTACAGGTTTGTTACATAGCAAATGAATAATGAACATGCTTCTTCTACAAAGTTTGCTTAGTTAACAAGATTTTATTATAAACAGTTATTCTTTTCTGATTTGGCAGAAAGATAAACTATGTAAATTCTTCAAAGTTATATGCTTAAGATTTACTAGACTTTTCAAGATCAAATGTTTCACTAATTTCTCAAATACATTTAGATTGATTGCAGAAAATTATGGAAGTCTATTTATTAGTTAAGCTGTAGTTAAGGTAAAGGAATTCTGATCAATTTGCTAAGAATTGCCTCCAGCTGTGCTGGTTTCCGTCATGTAATTAAACAGAAGCTCACCATAGTTTGATCTGTTTGTCCTCATTTTCATGGTCACTGAAGTAAAGCATGATGGTCTCAGAAGCAGTCTTGTGTTGCTTGAGTTTTCAGGTGCTAATTCAGTGAGTCAATGAAGCTGTTGGGAAAAAAATAAAGGAAAAAATATTAATTTCTGTAATTAATATATGCATCCATGAAACATTTTTATATCAATAAAGAAGCAGCATTGTAATTTTTTAGTTTCAGGATATAATTGACATATTAATACAGAGTGGCCCATAGCCTCAAGATCATAACACATTCAAATTCCTCCTTTCCTCAATTTGAAGACAGACTTGGACTTGACTTTCCCAGAACCCACACAGCTGCCTTGACTAAGAGGTCTGCTACTGAAAATCAAATCTTTCTTTATCCAAACCTCAATAACTCCTCTAGGCAAAACTAAAAATGTGAATTCTAATAAAGACTACCTTATAGCATGCTTAGTTGAGTACGTGGTTTAAGTACAGACTATGATATAACGAAGCAAAAACTTGAATAGGTATCTGCCAAATTCTGTTGCGAGTCCTTTAGCAACTAATGGTCAACCTCTCTTGTACATACTTTTCTCCTGCACCCACAACTCCCTGTAATCAACATAACAAGATGGAAGGTCACGTTTTTATTCATCAATGGAATAAAAAAAATAATTTGTGTCAAGCGGATCCATTCTTACGCTGCATGTGCAGAATATCACACACTCAAGACACTGGATCTTCTTTAAGTCTTAGCATTGCCCATGATGTTGTATTCCTGCACCTCCCCTCTACGTGGTACACGTGTGGAACATGCCCAGTGCCCTGACTGAGATGGTACTTTCTACCATTGCTCTCAGGAGTGTCATTTCTTTTATTCTCTTTTTAGTTAAACTGTAAGAAATTCTTTTTTCTGCAGCTTTTTTTTCTGACCTATCTTTTTTGTTCACCCATTCTGGATGATACTTTTTTATTGCCTTTGCCACATGTCTTTAAACAATATGGCCTCTTTGGCTTAAGTCATTTGGCTTTGAACTGTATTTGACTTGTGAGAGTCTGATTCTTATTTTCTATGGTCATGCTCACTTCTTGTTTTGTTTAAGTACCTGGCAAATTTACCTTCCAGCAAACGTTCCACAGGTCCTGATCTTAACCTGAAAAAATCAGAGGAGAACACTCAGAGTGTTATCTTCCCAGGAAGTGGCTTCTCTTTGCTTATGGTTCTAGTGATCACAGTTCAACCCTTCTTGCTACATCTACCACAAAGAAGAGAGAACTAGCTGCAGATCAGGAATGTAGTGCCTATTCTATGAGTAGATCATCTGTACACCTTCAGTCAGCAGAGAAGTTTCTTCTTCACATGAGTATTCATCAGGCACTGAATCTTTGAAGCCTGCGGAGGCCAACAAAGAGACTTGTCCAGCTTTGGGCTAATTTTTGGAAGTTCCACTCACTGGGGTCATAGACTCAGCTGCATTGGGATTATCAAGGAGAAAAGAAAGCTCATACAGCCTGTGGCTCTGCAGGCATAAAGCTCTCTTTGTATGCTTTACTGCATTTTACCTTTTCCTGGTGTTCCAGGTCAGCACACTACTTAGCTTACAAACAATGTAATATGTCTCTGTATCTTCTCTTTCCAAACTGACTCTCCCATCTGTGAATGGTGTTATTGAGATTCACCCTTATCTTTGACTTTTTCTCAGCACAGTTTGTTATCCTGCAATAAGGAAGTTGTTTAGCCTTCTACCTGTCAAAAGTACAAGTTCCGGTACTGAAATGCATCAGTAGTAAGCATAAACTTGAGGCTTAGTGAGCCACTAGCCAAGGTCTTCTTTCTCAGTTAAAGAGCTTTCATGGTATCTTTGGAGTCCCTCTCCTAAATAGGAAGGGCACAAGTCTGTTAGAAAAAGAAGCATCTTTTGTGTGGCTTCCAGTCAAATGCACTGAGGGATCAGTTTTACTCTTTCAAGAGAAACCAGTGCTCCTTGAGGCAATGAATCTGCCCTGGTAACCACATCCATAGACTGGAGTATATATTTATTGCTGTACCACCTCTACTCCCTTCAAACAGGGAGAGCCTGGTTTTTCACACCATTTAGTATCCCTGTTCATTTCTAGAGAAGTGTCAAAAAGAGAATCTCTTTCCATACTTTTTCTGGGAGGGGATTGCTCTGTTCGGATCTTTGCTGTCCCATCTGAGGATGAAGAACTTTTCCTGAGTCCATGAAATACATGGATACTGCACTGGAGGTCCACATTGAGAGCTCTTAGGATATGGTACCATATCATCTGCAACAAACTCTCCCAAGTCACACAGTTCTTCTAATGGAAGATGTGAAATAGTGGTGGGGTGTGAGTCACTGGATAGATGCTGCTGTCGTGCACTGCTAGAGACATAGCCATGTCCCTGGTGGAGGCTTCGATTTTTCATTTGGTCATCCTGTTCTGCCTCACCTCCTTCACTTCTGTTTTGGCTTTTCACTGAAACAGCAATTTCGTGGCATGTCATGAGAAGTGCTAGTGCTAAATTAGCTAAAAGAAATGCTAAATAACTAGATACTTTTGGAACAGAATGATTTGTTGTCAGCGATGATCAATGGTTATCATAATGACAGCATTTTTCCTTTATTTAGAGCTTGGTGAAAGACATGATTAAGAGCAGTAAGTAGTCCATCCGCCTTGCCTATAGGACCAAGCAGGTTGGACTTGGAGATGGTGTTCAACTTTGGCTCTCTTGGAGATTCTTCCGTGGTGATTTGGAGTAATTTTCTGAACCAGAAGAATAAAGGAGTAGATATCAGTAGCGAAAGTGTGCTTATGGTTGTATCTGCTCATCATCCATGTGTAGAGCTGAGTATTCCACATTTTCCTTACCCACTGCTTCAGACACTTTTTAAGAACAGTGTTACAACTTTATCCTGGGCTAAAGGCTTTGTTCCCCAATGGGACTTAAGGGACTTTTACCCAGCATTTACATCCCTTATGGGATTTACCTTTAGTTGCATGTCCACATCTTCAGTTTTTGATGAAGATGGCCATTTTACAAACTATCTCTTGTGGCAAGTTGGGAAGGAAACATTTAAGAAGTTATGACTTAGCTTCAGTTATAATATCTTCAGTTCTAAGGTACCATAAAAAGCAAATGGAACTTTTCTCAGAAGAGAGTCGTTCAATGGCATGCACAGTCATTGAGGCCAGATAAACCGTTGAATGTTCTTTTTTTCTGTGGAGTGCCTTGTATCAAGAAGGATGCTATGCACATTTTTATTCTCTGTTTTGGTAAATCCAGCAAAAATCCTGAAGTTATCCTCTACTTATGTCAAATGTCCTTGCCTTTGGTGCATAATGGCCAAGACATAGAATTGATTCAGCATTATTAATTTGTACTCTTGTCACTGACTAAATGGCGAGCAAAGCATTTATGGTAGAGATGCAGAAAATAATTGTACTCATAGAATTTCCACAATATATTTTATATAAGGTATATAAAATCAAAGTCATAACGTGATTAAAAAGGATGTAACTGCCATTTTTAAAATATGTTAATTAGAGTTTGGGGAAAATTTTAATACGGATAATTCATTTTATTCTTTTCTCCTGTAATCTTTCTTGAATTTCAGCTAGATGTGCTGTTGGTCATTTTTCACAATTGCTTTAGACAGGTTAATGTTTTAGTGAACAGTTAATCAATGGTTATAAATTCCAGCTCCTCAATATATTTCTTATGATCTGGTTTAAACTGAGGTCTTCTTTTTCAGACTTTTATACCTGTGATAGTTACTAGTCACATCTGTAGTATGCTTTCAGTTGTTGTGAAAAATGTTTTATTCCCTTGTGAAGTACTAGGTAAATGTACTACAAAAGGATCATTGTTTTCTTCCTTCCCTAATTTTTTTGAAATGTTGCTGTTTAGCATAAAGGAGGGAAAGTCGAAAGCATTTAAAGTTTCAAAGACAAAGACCACTTAAAGAGCTAAGATCCACTCTGCTGAAAAAGCATGTGTATAGCAATTTGAGTAAATGCCCTTTCTGGGATGAGCATTTATTTTTATTTTTGAGATTCAGATAAAAATGTCTATCTTCTGATCACTCTTCAATGTACAGCGAGCTAAACTTAACTAAAGCCAAAGGAATAAGCAGCTTACACAAGCCCAAATAAAATTATGGACCACATAATACTAGGGCTAATTCTAGGAGCTTTTCTTTTGAAATGAGATCATCCCTAATATTTTACCAGAATAATCTGGTAGGTAATGTACCCAGAAATATTGCTTCCATTCAGCCCAGCCAAACTGAAGAAGGAATCATTCCACCCAGATTAGAGAGAGAGATCTGAAATGGCGATGATAAAGCTGTGCAGCAGCGTACATGACACAGAGCGCATGCTGCATTTGTCAGTGTTGCAGAAACCTATGTACCATAAATCCACTCCTGCCTAGTTTACAGAAGTCTGTGTTCAGGGACCTACTGGCTTCTACTGTTTCTTTGTTTGGAATGCAAACCTGCTCTTCCTGGGGTCCCTGAAAGCACCGTTTATCTTTTAACACAGTAGCTGGAAGTCAGAACATAGTTGTGCTTAATTTGCATAACTCAGGTGTGGGGGGGGGGAGAAAAGAGATTGCAAAAGATGCTTCCAACAGCCAATCAAACACATTCTTCAGCTCAAAGATATTGCCAGTGACCTATACTTTATAGACAAGATCATAATTAAATTTGAGACAGGAATAACACATAATATAGATAAAATCTAATGTCCAGTAATAGCAGTTCTTCTTTTGACGTTCGTTTAAATCCTTTATTAATTCTATGAACTTGATGAAATCCAAGTTAATTCATTATTAATATATATCTTTTCAAGGCTTAGCAATTTATATCCTGACTGCTGTTCCACAACTTTTTTATTTTACCATCCTCTGCTCTGATCTGCCAGCAAATGAAGTCTTCCCACTCATAAAGCGTCTCCCCACTCTTTATACTCAGTGACAGGAGATGGCACCTCCACACACATGCCTTTGTTCCTCTCCTGAGGCCCCATTCTCTGTGCTATCACACAAACAAAGCATGAGACTCTGTGCCCCTAATTTCTCTACTTTATGCATTTCATGAAGATGTTGCCCTTTCTTATGTATAGTATGTAGCTAGAATCCTCTTGAGACATCAATGCTACTTATCAGCCGTAAGTGCCATTAACAGTGACAGATAGTATCATTCCTAGTGGCACACTGCAAGAGCCTAAATCTTATTTATTTTCTTTTGCTGTATCTGTCTCTCGTGTATCCACAAGCCCCAGGTGATTCTGACATTGGTTTTTCATAGAAGCAGCATTCTCGTTTTCATTTTTTGGTGAATGAGATTTTAGTAGTTTTATGTTTCATGGGTACTCTTTTGTGGTTAAGCAGTGCTGAAAACACACTGGAGTTTGATTTTATTGCTTTTTTCAGCAAACAATCTGTTATTTTCTCTCTCTTTTCCATAATCTATTAGATTGTGGACAAGCAAATCCAGTGACTGCATATCAAACCTGTACTTTTATTCTAGCTGCCTGTTCATACACATGTTTGTGGGTGCCCAAGCCACTCAGGTACTGAGTCTGCAGTCTCTGAATTTCCTCCTTTGCCTTGCCTTTATGCTAGACCATTTGCCACTTTCCTCATCATCCTGCAGAGTCTGGATTACATCACATTTCCAGAGAGTACAAGCTATCCCAGGCACTGCAGACTGGTGGAGAAGGAGAGCAGACCAAATTGGATCACCTATCCAAATTTCACCATTGCATCTTCTGTGGTATGACCTCCACAAAATACTGGGATAGTAAAATATGATTGTGGGAGTCTGCCACAGAAAATAGAGAGACACTTGGTAATAGTTTGCTGGCAAGCTGAAATGACCTGTTCTCTACTATGAAAAGTTTACTGTATTTTCATGTGAAATATCCCCATGATTGATCAAAACTCAAACAGGCAGCTAAGAAAACAGATTGTTGACAAACGTGTGCCCTTTCTTTAAGGGCACTTGCTAGAACCTTGGCAGTCTGTCAAAGGTAGACAGCTCCATCTATAGTCAAGGGAAAGAGAGGAACAATTATGTAAGACAACTCATTCCATCTTTGATCCCTGTCTTAGAGTGGGATGAATTGGCCGTTGGAGATGCATGTCTCTCCGCTGATTCTACAGGGAGCCTAGCTGACTGACTAGATGCATAAATCGAAGATGACTGAAGTTAAATGAGACGGATCATACTTAAGTACTTAAAACGCATGTAAGAATTCTGTTTATTGTAAATCTAATTCCAACAGGCAGTGCATAGTTAAAAGAGTTTTAGCCAAATTCTAACTCAGTGTTAAGGCAGCAGTCTTCAGCAGCACAGAGAAGTGTCTCAGTTTGTGCTAGATCTAGGAAGCCTCCCTCTGTCCGATTAAGTGAGACTTACTAGACATGACTTGGATCCCCCATTCCCAGCAGCAGAGATACTCTCTGCCTGTGTGTTTGGGGTGAGTAACTGCATGGGTATTGCTGTATCACAGGACCAGAATTGTGTGCAATACAAAGTAGCATTACTTGAGGGCTACAGCCATCTTACATTCTTGATAAAGCCGTATGTGCATATGTGTCTACCACTGGGTAAATCCTTACTGATCAATCGGCAAGTGACCTGTGCTCAGTGCATGAGAGATCTGCTTTGTCATTCCCATATCATTGACAGGGAGGTAGATGGGAGCTGATTAAGTACTGTTCTAGCCTTGGAGGCTACTACTGTTAGGCCTTGGGAGCTGAAAGATTCAGGAACATACCTGACCCATCATGCTAAACTCCCTCAGTTGACCAGGTAACCAAGATCATGGAATTGGGGAAAGACCCTTATTCTGTCCTGATTGCCACTCTCTCTCCTTTGCAAAGAAGAGAGCACAGGAATTGAATTTCTTCCCTGCTAGTTAGATTGAACATCCGTGTTTTTTTCACCCAAGGGATGCATAAAATATGATTTACAGAACTGCTGTAGTTACAATTAAAACAATACTGCCTTCATAGCTTGAACATCGAGTGCAAACAGGCTGATAGTTTAATCAAGCCATTTTAAAACATATTAACTAAACCACGAGTTTACTGTTCTCATCAAACTCTAAACAACTGTAAATCTTGTTTTCAAAAAATCAACCAGAAAAACTGTAACACATTAAAAATGAATTAGACATTGCACACCACCCATACACTGTATAATAAATAGATCACAGCCCTGTAGTAATAGTTGTGATTTCTGGCAAGTCACTGGAGAAGAACTCATGGGTTTTCAGAATGATCTATGTTGTAAATCATTGCATTCTCATTTATGACTGAGCACATGCACCTAATTTTTCAAGAGGGGCTTCTGAAATCCTGATGAACAGCTTCAGAACTGATTACTGGAATGTATGAAAAGCAGAGCCACAAATGCCTAATTAAAGAAAGGGAAAAGCGGACTTAAGAATACAGTCCAATGAAATCTGAACGCAAAAGAATAATTTGTATTAAATAACAAATGACTAGCCACCCAGGAAGTAAACCTAAAAACATGAAAACTGTAAAATCTGTCACACTTTTCTTCAAGACAGTTAAATTAATAAAAATTTTCAGTAAAGACAATGTACATGCGCAAGCTTATAAATCGTACACATTTTTTCTACTATATAGGTATCTTGCTATCTGATTTAATGTTTTCTCTGTGTGTTAATACGTATTTTTTCATAATGTGAAATGCTTCACATGTTGAAAAAATTTCAGACATCTCAAACTGGGGAATGTATTCAAACTTTTTAATGAAACTCCAGAGACACACTGAGGTATTTTTATGTATATCTTATCCACTTCTTGTATCTACATCATCTTTTGTGAGCACATTTGAGCCCCCCTCCCCACTTCACTCTCAAAGTTAAATAAAAAGCTATGCGCTCACTAAGCCCAAATTAATATACCATGTCTCTCTATGCCTCTCTATAGACACTGCAGACATACTTTTAAATAAGGGATCTTCTCGCAGTCTTGTTTTTAAAGTGACAGGTAGAAGTTAAATTGGTGAATCCAATTTTTATCTCCTTTGGGTAGAAGACTGCAAATTATGATATACACTGAAAGATAATGTAGACAATTTTTATGTTTCCCCATTATTAAACATTTGTGTGTGTCAGCAGCTGGAATCATTTCACATTTTGTGCTTGATATAAAGTGTTACGATGGAAGCAGCAATTATTTTGACCACACGAAAATCTCTAATTATTAGGAATTTATTAATTGTTGGGAATTTTTAATGCACTTACAGCTTCATTCAGAAATTATTATTTTTATCTACATTCTTGTGCATAATGGCAAAAGCCAAGCACATGGACTTAAGTGGAATGTGTTCCATGATTGTAGCATGTAGATTCTGATTTGGTGTTGAAAGAAACTCCTTGGCAGATAAGTAATGAAATGGAACATGAGACATGCCATCACCTAATAAAAACATCAGTTCATAAGAAACATTAACTACCATTTTCCAGGACGTTGTTTTTAATTGATATGTTTAATTTTGTCATAAGAAGACAAATCCATATAATTCTAATAACATATGCTGATCAGTGGCTGTACAGAAAGGAATTTTTATAAGGAAATCCTTAGCCTTTGTCCAGTGTCTAGTTGTAAGGTTCAAAATGACCAACATTCGTTAAGGTTTATTACTGAGCTTCATGAAAGTTTCTTTGGATTAGAAAAGCATAACCCTGTCCCGATTTCGAATGGTGTTGCAGCTTTTCATTAACCTGGAAACCTCCTATTTACATGGTTCACAGCCTAGTCTCAGCTCACTTGGAGGTAACAAAGGGTGTCGGGACAAGAGTGCAGCAGGGGGCTCATCCTCTAGGGCTGCCATCTGAATTTGATCAGGTCAACTGTTTTAACTCCTGCCTCATTAGGCGAAATAAAATGGAGATTATGGTGTGTGGAAGGATCAAATTACAGAGAGCAAGCGCTGCCTCCTGACACTTGCTGTTGATTTTGCATTTTGACAAGACCTTTCTCGCTGTGTTTTCCATTCTGTATTACAGCAGGCTTTAAATTATTTTGAAGACAAGATATTTGTATCCCCTGGCATTTCAGAGCTTAGCCAAAGAGAAGTGAAGTAATAAGTGAAGACACATTAGTCTCAGAGGCAGTTTACCTACTGGAGAGATGTCACTGTGCAGCATGGGCTTAATGCTGAGAGACGCATTAATTCAGCTTGTCAAGCGATGACTAGCTCTTCGCTTTCAGAATTTAGGTTAGCTGTAAATTTGAAAAAAATCTGACACAAAAAGGTTGGTAGGTAAATTATTATTACTATCTGATGAAGAGGATTAAATCATTTATTTTGATTACTTATAATTAACGTGTTCTTAATGCGTCTGTTCAGTTTCTCTTTAGTTACTGCTTTTGGTATTTATACAAAATGATAAAAATTGTTCAGAGTTGAATTATAGTGTCTATTAGGCTGGAGATGAGTATCATATACTAATAATAAGAATCTTTACCACCTTGTTGCCCACTGAAAAGCATTTTCCCACTGACATTATCTGTACATGCCATATATTAATAGAAAGTTCATGGTCTATAAATGTCAAAAAGTGGCTCAGGATATGAGATTGGTCATCTGATAACGATTTGCAGATTTCTTATGAGGAAGACAGTTCTTCTCTCTCCCTCAATTATGATTTTCTTTGGAAAACACAGGGATGATAAAAGCAGATGATGTTTAGCAGTTAGATATATCGCTTCTTTTTCTCTTATTCCAATGTTGGTAGAATTTTCTTTAAATTCCTCCTCCCTAAGCTGAGAATAACAACTCTTAGTCAATGAAGAAGTAGAAATACCAAAATTATAAGTGAATTTACATGATGTTTATGATTATTCCTTTGTAAATCAAGAATTAGTCTCAAGTATAGACACTAAAATGCTGTCAGAACAAGAAGCTTCACTCAGGGAAGGGGGAGAAGAGGCAACAAGTAATATGTGACAGATGTAAACATAAATTGTTTACTACGAAGTAGAATGTACGTTATGGTATAGTTAGAAGTGTAGCATAAAACTTTTTTAAGCTGACTCAAGACTTGCTATTCTAGTAATGACCAACTCTGAGAAATGCACGCTATTGTCACATCTCACATGAACCATAACCACTTAGTATGTCTGAATATAAAGCCATCAGGTCTCAGGAAACTGTAAGTAGCACAATCTGTAGTAATGCGTCTCTTCAGTAACGTGGGCCACATGACCACATTTAACTTCTTCTGCATATTATTCGCTAATTGCAACAACCTCTTCCTGCAGCAACCTGATTCATTTGCAGACTATCCTGTATCTTGTAGACTTCATGAGGAAAGGTCTCATAAAAAAATATACAACCTGTTGCACATTTTTATTTCTACATATCTGCCTCAAGAATTCTCTTTTGTGATGATGCTTAAAGTTGAAAGTTTCCTCTAAGAAATTTCACAGGACAAACCTGCCATTTCAAAAACAAACCACAGAAAGGCAGAGAATATGATTTTTCAGAAACAATTCTGCCCACATCCATCCTACCTGTCCTATACCCAGTCCCTCATGTTCCTTGTCCGGTATAACTCTAAGGTTCCTCCCCTCCAATTCATTTCCATCTCACTGACTGTTGTCCTTTAAATGCTCTGTTCCATTTTGACTTCTTTGGATAGAGGCACCGCTTTCTGCTACAAACAGAACTTTTCTGGGAAGACAGGTCACATTTCACTCACTGATGTGTAGTTGTATCATAGATACTCTGCTGAGAACTTTAGGATAAAACATAGAACAGACCGTATCAGAAAAATGAGAGAAATTATTTAAAGGAAGGCTATATTAATTTTGGTGTGAGTTGTAGGCATGCATCCAACAGCAGCTTGAATTTATGACAAATAATAAAACAATCTGGATTAACAGCAAAAATTCAGGAGGTGGAGGGGGGATTGTTTTTGCCTGGATTTCACTGTTCCACTTTACTGCCTGACCTCATAAACATTTGCACCAGCAGAGCAGAAAGTCTGGCAACAAGCAGCGCTAGAGATGAAGAACTTCTTAAGCGTTGCCATCAGAGGTAGCATTCCCTGAACTACATCCCAAGGGGAAAGTGTAAAAAGTTAATGACACATTTCTGTCTTTCCAGTACAGCTGCCTCATAGGATGCCAAGGAGCCAGAATGGCAAATTCTCAAAATGGAAGTATTTATTACTGTATGTTATCTGCTTCCTAATACAATAGTGTTTTCCTGTCCAGTTAGAAAGTTAAGAGGAGAGTGCAGCAAATATTGCTCTTGCTTACTGTAGACAGCGGAAGAAAAATGATACTGATGTATTGCAGGAGCACAATGGCAAAACTCCTCTTCCTTTGTTTTGCTCATACAAGAACAATACCAGCCGTGCAGTAGGTCCAAGTCCTCTGGCATAGCTCAGCGTCACTCATCGGGACTGGAAGAGTTGGGTGCATGCTGTTCTCCAAAGAGCAGCGGTGTGTAACCACAGCTAGGGAGGGCAGTGCTCAGTGGCATGCAGGCGTAAGAACGAACAGACAAAACTGGCCACTTTTCCGACTTATTAAGCCAACACCTCTGGGGTCCAGGGACCACTTGTCAGTTCATGCCCCTGCAGTGTGTTTAAGGGAGCATTAGCAAGGGGTCCTGCCCAGGCCATTTCACAAGAGGACTAAAAGAAAAACTGTCCATGCCTTTTATAATCCAGCACAGAGAAGAATAAATCTCAGAGAATTTTAGCGTGGATGAATACTTTGTGACTAGCTAAATCTAAAGAAGTGATGTGGTACCACACCCTGGAGATGGTTTGTCTCAAAGAAGTCTTTGGCTTCAAGGAGGGGTGGGAAAGTAATAGGGCAGGGAAAATTGCTTTTTCTTGTTGTGTTCAGTTGCTTTGGAAGCTGCGGAAGGGTGAACTATATTGCTGCAACCCTCATTTTTTTGGAGTCTCTCTCCCTGTAGGGGACCTTACCAGTAATACTACCATCTCTGAAATTCAGGGAATGCTACCATGAGCAGATTTGGGTCAGCTAGAGACGTTTCAGAGCTAGGCTTTCCTTCTTGCCTTTCTATCTATATGGTAGTGTGTAAGCAATGTTTAGGATCCAGATCAAGATGTCGGGTTGATTATACCTGCCTTAACATTGTAGTATTATGTAATTTCGTTATCAGTGCATGTTAACACAGCTCAGTATGGATTGTCTAGAGCCTGAGCTATTTGCTACAAATCAAAAGCAAAATTGTGAAGCTTTTCAAGAAAAGGAAGGTAAAAAGGATCACATGAAACATCTAGATTTGCATCATGAATATTTTAACTGGCATTGGGCATAAAATCATTATTGGAACTTCTAGTCTAGTATACATATAAGAAATTACAGAGTTTGATCTGTTTAGTAAATCTATTGTTTATAGTGATGCTAAGTTATTAACTTTGCTTAGATTATTTTAAACTGTTTATGGTAGATTAATTTTCCCTAAAATTTTCGCTGTTTCAGTGTTATACCTATATCATTTGTATACATTTCTTTTTAAGCCATTTTAGACTCTATCAGCTGATATCCTCATGACATTTTCACATGTCAGTGTTTCTGTGGGTCTTGGAGAGATCCGACATAAAATGTCTTATGTTGTCACTACAGGAGGTCTGGATCTTTCAACCACATTTAATAGGTATTTATGCATTGAGAAGATCTTATCTGATGTACTATTGGTTCTGGGTCATTCACAGCCTCACATTATACTGAAACCTGGACAGAGTGTAATTTGTTAATGTCATGTAGGATGAACTTGGTTAGAAAGGGAAGTGTACGCAATTTATAATAACACAAGTGTTTCCTTGCTAATCCCTTGGCAGGTTCATTATCTGTAGAGCCTCAGGCAATAGTTGGCCTATCGTGAGAGTGAAATTTAACCCACAGCGTGAAATTAATCCTCAAAGACTTTTGTCTACTCTTTCTAGAAATAATAAATTAGAAGTGATTTTTATAATTCTCCTCTCTAACTTTATGCAGAGGTGTTAAATTGATATCTAAACTCTATGGCACATATCAAACTATTGATTTACGTTTAATTACATAATGTTCATGCATAAGTGAATATGAAGCAGTGTAAAGAATTTGAAGACTTGAATTGTAATACTAACTTAATGGTGCATTCACTGTTTCCCCCTAAAAACCTTTTTTCTTTGATAATACAGAAAATTCAATTTCTTGTAATTGCAGGGAAGCAAGAAATATATGTATATGTATGTATAAAATCATTCAGATAATCATATCTGTACTTCCTAGAGCTCCTGGTTTCATATTCAAAACAACTTGGTGTGTTTTTTACACTCTAACTTCTTTTTCAAAGCTTTTTAGTACTGTAATGAGGATTTGTTATTGCTAAACAAATGATGTCGGAGTTTTTGGCAGAAGCAAATGAATTATTACACGTCTAGTGTTTTGTGATCTTCAGGCTCCCATTCAATGTTTGAAATCAGTGAAGAGAAAATGGAACATGCTTCCTGAATCAGCTGTGTAAATACTGGGTAAATCAGATGTTTTATTTCAGAAAGAGGTTTCTTTTTCTTATGTTTGCAAAGAAGTTCTCTCTGCTAAAGAGGTAATAACCTATAACATCAGCAGGTGATTTTGTTACTGATATATTCTGACTCTTTTCATTTTTCAGGTTGTTATTCTTTACTCACCACAACCTAGTCTATGAGAGTATGTAAGCATTTCTAGATATTATTGATAGTAGCTAAGCATAACTTAGTGTTTGTTTGTTGAAAGGAATGAAAATATCATGACTAGTAAGACTTGTATTATTTATGTCTATATGCTCTGCTTAATGCTCACAAAACAAAATCCATCTTAGGTGAAAACAAATACAGTATCTTTGTCAAAAAGCCTAACTTGATCGCTTGAGGACACAGGATTAGGATTTTTTCCACTTTTTACCCAGTATTTACCCAGCATCTATCCACTGGCTAGACACATTATGTATTTTGGTTTTCATATTCTAGTGAATTTTTCCACTTCTGGAGGCAGCAAATGAATTTTAATAGATGCTTGCCATAGGCCAGATCATCTATGTTGAAGACTGTCTTCAAAATATCTATTGGAATGTCACACTGTGATAACTTCTAAGGGACAGAGACAAAATGATGCGAAATGAAGCAGGTCAGCTGCTGCTTCGTACACAGTCCTGACCCTGGACAGGAAGTTTGCAGGCCACCAGAGGCTGTTATGTGAGCAGACTGGGTAGCATACTGCGCTTCTGATCATTCCTCTAATTCTTCGAGATGTAATTTATAACAGTGGTGTAGACATTGAACCGCTTCCACTTCACATATTCCTTAAAAGAAAATCAGGTTTCCAAGTCATGCCATACTTCCCATTGTATATTTAGGAAAGTTATTTTTTGTGCACATGTATATTCATTCTAGCGGTGGGAAGGAAAAGAGCAGATACTGAAGTATGTTAAATGGAGTGGTGAGCACAAAGAATGTCTTTGATCCTAAAAAAAGATTTTAAGACATGGTAAGGATGCCACTTGATATTACACAGAGATCAGAGATGTGATGTAGGTCTAGGGAACTTCTGAAAACTACATGCCTTATTGTAATATTTATTGCTTAGGATGGAAAGTCCTACAAAATATCTCATATAAGGGTAAAACATAGGTTTATGGTTTATTTTATAAGCTGCTTTTATTGTTAATGGAAGGTGATAGATTTAAACATTGTAATTTGATGCGGTACAGTACAGTAAATTGGTACCACAGAGTAATTCAGATATCACTTATGTCTCCATTATGACTATCCCTTCAATGCAATAACAGGGAAAGAAGGGAAAATTGCAGAACTACAGTACTTACTTTCTCCATCTTTTGTTATAGGTGTTAGAGATGACATAGAAAGAGCAGAGACGATGATACATTGCTCGTATTTTGACCAATGACTGCCTCAGCGTTTTCATCTCCTCGATGAATATAAAGTTGCCTGGGGACGTCACTCTTCTCCCTCCTATTTTCATATTTTTCCTCACTCCCTGTACATCCATCAGTCATTCCACTGTGACTGGCTTTGCCTGTTTACGCTTTTCCCAGACCACAACCAGACAGTGAAAACTGCTTGCAACAAAAGCAGCAGTGTGTGTTGATTGAGAGACTGTGGTATCTGCCACCAGTTCCAACAACAAGTTGGCATCTTGTGACCTCTAGTAAATGGGTGGGTTGGTTGGTGATAAGTCTCCTAGCTGGTGTGCAGGGTGGCTATTTGCATTTTCAAGAGAGTCTTGTACCAGAAAAGGGCTAAAAATTCTCCTGTGCATGTAATGAACTGCAGATTGCCTTCGGCACACCTCTGAGGTCAGCCTTATTTTCAGAGAGGCTCAGGGCACAAGCAAGATGAGCTCTGAATCTTCAATAAGCATAATACCAATGTATTCTGCATCATTTAGGTGCTTTAAGCCCTTCTCATACCTTCGTCTGGTCGCCTTTCAGGCTGTGTAGCAGAGAAAGTTGGAACCTGGAGTATCCTTGGATTCCCATGTGTGTCCGCAGACTATCCCTCTTTGCACAAATGTCCCACAGTGGAGAAACTACATGTACTGAGCAGCATTGTGTCACATAACAAGCTGGTAGCACATGCTACATGGCTAGCTTCGGGAGAAAAGAATAGCACCACTTCTCTTCTAAATGGCTGCTTCTCCCATTAGCTAGCAAGCTTCTTGGGGCAAGAAGAAGCGGGACAGAGGTAGCATGCCTAGACACCTTTTACACTTAGCCATATTTATTGCGTACTTACTCAGTTTGGCATTACACAACAAAGCAGTTTAGAGACCAACAAAGACACAATCCTACTTGTTATATATAGTAATATATATAGCAATTACCCATTAATTTTGTATGAACATGTCGAAGCACTGAGTTTTCAAGCAGTCATTTTTCAACAAACCCACTTCATGTATCAATAGACATTCAAGAAAATCTTAGCTTTATCTCTTAAGTCCACATAGCACCACAAAGCCTTGATTAAATGGGGATGTGGAAGAGGTACTGAGTGGGATAAAGAAACAAAGTATTAGTTCCTCTGAAATACTGCATGACAATGTCAGAATTACCTTTTCTTCTGTCTGTCTTTCAGTCCTGGAGCTCGATAGCTGAGACGAGTCAGCCATGTCCATGCAGTCTGCTTGCCTGTCTAGGGAAGGACACAAGCAAACTGCCTTTAAAAGGCTTCTGTGAGCATAAAAAGTTAGAGAAGGAATTTTGCTTGTTTCCAGCTGATAATTAATGAAACATGTTTTGTTTTCTGAGGTAGCTCCTATTGTTAAAGGAACCTGAAGATATTTCTTTGATGTGAAGATTTTCATGAAGTCAAAACAATCATTTAACCCTTCTGTTCTGAAAAACAATCTTTAAAAGGCATGAGGCTGCAAACAAGCAGTAAAACCTGCTGCAAAGTATATGCTCCAGACTACTGTACTGTCTGCTGCCCACAAACACTTGGCTGAAATCCTCTCTCTTTTCCCAAAGTCATCTTGCTTTGTACCTTTAAAATTATCGGCACTTGGAAAAATCTTGTTAAATCTAAAAGAAGTCCTGTTTTTCTTTAGGTTTAACAATGTTTCAGATACTGATTAAAAAGGGAACTCTCCCTTTATTCCTGAAGTCAGTAAGAAATATTATGGAAAATTGCGTTAACTCTTGCAAATCCCTCTACAACTATAAAAGTACAAATGAGATCGTCCCTGCTGTTTCAGTCAGGCCTATGAACCTCAGAGCAATAGGATATTTATAAGAAAATTCCAGACATAGCAGTGGTGCCGTGATCCATATGACCCAAAGTTTCCAGTCTTTGTCTATCCTCCTGTCTTTAAGGAAAAACAGAGGGGCATAAAATGAAAACTTGGAAGATCACAAATCATTGTTATGACTCATTATAATGAATGATTTGTGCATTACTTTATGGAGTAGTTAGGTTGCGTTTGGGGAAAAAAAGAAACCTTCCTTTTTAATTTTCTCCACTTTATGCCAGTTTTGAAGCAACTGTCTCTCCTAAAATAACAGTGCTCCTTTTCCACGCTCTCCTGGGTAACTAGCGAGTTTTTTCAGCTGGGAGAGTGTGTTGTGATATAAAGGTGCAGCCTTGCATTGGTGTTGTCAGGAGCCTGTTAGTGTTTCTATTACAGGATTAAGTCTTGTTTTCTGGTGTTTAGAACCAGGCTATAAAATACTTAAAGTTAAACTTTGGGAGTTTTCAAATTGTATTTACAAATAAGAAAAGTAACAATCGGGTGGTGTTTTTAATTCTATGAAAAAATAATATCGTGACAGCTTTGTAGCAACTGTGAGTTTTGAATTGACAGTCTTGGATGCTAAAATTAGTTTTCTGACCACAGCATACAATCTGTATTCTAGATTCTCCTGAGTTTTGCTTTCCATTATTATTTGTGGTTAACTATTAATAGTATTATTAGAAGAATAAATCTAATGAAGTCTGAAAATTGCTGCTGCTGCTGTTCCTCCAAAATAACTTACTACACTGGTAGTTTTACCATTTGTGGTAACTCATCTCCTATATCTTTGCAATATCTTCATACTGTGAATTAGCGGGGTGTATTCTCAGGTCTCAAAGGTTTCTCCTCAATTCCTAGGAGAAAATTAAACGTGTTAAACAAAGAATTTGCTTGAAGTGCAGTTACCTATCTCTTGATTCTGAAACAGGCTGGCAAGTTACCATTTCAACACACAGAAAACTACCATTAAAGTTATGAGATTGTGTTTTTGTTTTTCTTTTGACAAAGGGGGAAGTGTACCATTTCAGATAAATTGGATTAAAGAAGGCAAGAGTGTTCCAATATTTTAATGGTTTTACTTTAAGTCACCACCGCAGAGAAAGTCACAGCACTTCAGAGGAAATATCATCCTGAACTTGCCTCGTTATGCCCTACTGTATGTTAAGAGCTGCTGAGGTTGCTAAGCACTGGCTGGTAATGAATACCATATAAGCGATAATATTGGGGCACAGCTGGGTGGGTAAGAATTGTGTTTCAGTCTTTAACTCAGAATTTCCTCACTTAACTAGTTTTGTTTCAAAATGTAATGCTGCTTTATGGGTGTGGGTTTTCTGTCACTTAGACATACGAATTAATAGAAAAAATACATGGAATTAGCATATGCAAAGTCAGTATTGTCCATGTTACGTAAATTTGGCATAAGTCTTTTTAAATGGTTTGTCTGTCAGTAAAAAAGGTCATACAAGTTAAGGGTTTTAAATGCAGAGGATTTACCTATACTTTTCAGTAGAGAAAGTCTGGCTAGATCCGTTCCAGTGTTTTAAAAATCTCAGCTGCAATATCTTAATGCAGTTGTCCTCCTTTTATAGTATTTTCCATAGACATAGAAGGCATAGAAGGTTGTGTGAACGCTTAAAACTAACACTTCTTTCAGCAGCTTACAATTTGCTTTTGGCAGTTTTCCACTGAAAATGAATTTGCATTTCTGTATTTTAGCATTTTGTTCCTTTGGGAGAGAAAATATTTTCAGGTATCTTTACTACTTTAGCTGTAGGAGCAAGTTTAATGTGTATGTCATTGTGGTTTGCAAATTTTGTTGTTACATCATTATAATACCAAAAAAGAATCAGAATACATCAAGGTCTGATGGGATCGATCTCATCGAAGAATTTAAAATGCTAATGAATACTGTAAAGTATTGTAATTTCTCATTGAATAGCAGCTCCAAAAGCCTCCCTAAAAACCTTTCTACCAGCAAGCTGCAGATAAGTATTCATTTGAAGCCTTCCTGTGACTTATCAGATATACGTTTTCTTTTAAAAAGCTACATGAAGATTTGCCTTTGTATCTTTTCAAAGTAGTGGAGATGATAGCTTTATTCTTTATAGGCAGCAAAATTATTCACCTACTATGATAACATTGATATCATAACAGTTTTAACCAACAGATGAACTATTTCATATTTACGTTTAAATTATTCAAAGGCTTTAATATGCAAAGACTCAGTAAAGGATTCATACAACTCACTAATATCACAGGACACAAGGGCAGCTCTACTGGATTAGACTCAAGGTCTGTCAGTGCAGCAAGGAGAGGTCAATAGAGGATATATGTTTTTGTAATAGAAGTTAAAGTAAGGTAAGGAACTGGACTGTTTTTACGCAGGCACGTGTTCCAGACAGAAATCAGCCAAACCAAACGCTCATTTTTTCTCCTGAATCAAGATGGTTACAGGGGCCATTTTGTAATGTAATCTAATATCTGACTTCTTGTGAAATCTCTTACAGTCGTTAGTTTATGTTCCTCATCATTTTTTTCTGTTTCCTTATAAGCTGTTTTGAAGGAAAACATACAAGACTTTATACAAAACTAATGAAAACCGGAGTTCTTGTTTTGATTATTAGGCTGTGAGGGACTACAGATATATAAAATCATAAAAATAAGTCCACAACCTCTGACAATACAAAATTAGTCCTTATTCTGCCATTTTTAGTGATTTGACCTGTTTAGATAACAGGTAAAAACATTCATAGGCGTTTGGGGGGGGGGAATATTTTTACCTAGGAAATAGAGATTAGGAGAAGTTTCAGAAATATGGCATCGCTGGGGAAAAAAAAAAAAAAAAAAAAAAAACGTTTTTTTACCATTACTAGTTTCTGCAGATTCTTTCACCAGTATAGCAAAGTTCTTTTTACACAAGAAGATACACAAAAAAACCACAGGCAAAGTTTAAGTTTTTACAGTCATACATCATAGCTGATCTTACATTCCAGGGCATTGTGTGGTGTTTCAAATGTAGCTGTCTTTAAGATCATCAGTGTCACCTTAAGGTGTGTGCAGAAGTTGTGTGCAGACAGCTAAAGTAACGTTTCAATGACAAAATTATACATTCAGCAGTGGGGAGGTAGGCAGAGCTGTTCCTGTTTTGGCAGAATTTCTAGATAGGCTTTGGGTACAGAAGAAGATTACAGTAATTTCCAAAAAATATGTGCTGTTTCCAGGTCCATACCTGAGAGGAGTGACTGGTACTTAGCAGGGAGCTGTGGCAGCTCAAAGCTCTGGGAATCCAGAAGAATAAGAGCCTAACAGAATTTTGAGGCTGGGAGTTAAAGTTAGGAAAAGCTTAGTGTTCCTGCTCTGAGCATCACTCCATAGCTTTGCCTTGCTAGGAAACATGCAAGATTCTCAGATAAGACTTTTCTTTGCACATATATATATTCACTATAATGAACTTAGAAATAAACCAGTAAGGAGGCCTTGATCCTCCACTGTCAAGGTGCCTAGACTGTTTGCACTTCCAGCGCATGCAGGTTTAGGCTCACTATGCAGAGATTTTTCTGCTCTGTCAGCACTGAGTACTGACAGTATTTTCAGTGTTTTAATCCCTAAGAAAAAAAGCAGACTTGCACAGCATCATAGCTAACAGTTTGCCTGACATTTCTCCAACCAGTTTTTAATGAAATGAATGAAAGAATGGTGGTGTTCACTAAAGTGTATTTTGGTTTTGAAACTCCCCCATACACACATCTATGGAATCAGACTGTTAAAAATATGGTTTGAACTTAGTTTCTGCTGTATTTCTTTCTCAGGAAAGCATTGAAGTATTTGTATGTGACTGCTATAGCTACTTATTCTTGTTAATCATTAGCACAATTACTGGAGCAGATTTCCATGGAACAGTTACATGGGTTAATTTGACCTGCTTCTGGTTTGCTAAATAATCTCTTCTAAAGTTGTGTTCAGAAGAGCATTTCTTTCTGCTATTACATCCAGTGTACGTAATGGAAAAGTTACTGCAGTGTCAGGAGAAAAAGATAGAATTGTTCTTCATTTGTAGCTGGCAACACACAGCTTTTGTTTCTGACATGCTTTACCACACGCTAGTATATATAGTTATATAGTAGTGCTGCTTGCTTTGTTCCACAGATATTTTTGATGGAGTGATAGGCTTCTTAGGTTGAATATGAAAGTACAAGATAGAGGAAAGTCATTTTTAAAACTAATGGGAAGTATAGGAAAGATGAAGAACTTTTTGGATCAGTGTACTCCTGTCCGTTCAGAGAACAAGACTCGCTCATATTCAGAGAACAGGCCAAGAGTACCAGTGAACCACCCGAGCCATTTTGTGGTGTTTAGGCCTTTGCTGTTTCTCCATCAAACGATGCAGTTCATTCAGTGAAAGCATTTTAAAAAATTTGTGTGCTCAGAGTAAGGCACGCCTGGGAAGTTCCCATCCTTCAAGCTGAAAGCAAAACGGAATGGTGGAGCTGGCCCTTAGCTATTGGCAACTGAGTGTAAAACATAGCAGAAGTCCTAGGAAGAGAAAGTACTACCCAGATCTCTCCACTATCAAGTCAGTGACTAACCATGTGCTTCTTCTGGTGCCTTCTCAAAAAGGAAAAAAATCTTTTTGTTTCATAGATGCTGTCCTCAGCACAAAGCACAGGAAGTTTTTAGCAGAATGGCTCCTGAGGAATAAGGTGGAGGAACACTGAGCTTGCAAACCCATGAGATTTTAGATCATATGTTTTATAAGAGTTTACATGGATTGGTTTTAGGTACCCTAAAGGGAGATGGCAACTGAAGGTGATCTTACTGGATTCAAATTTTGATCAGAACAGCCACTCCGTTCCATTTAAGCTCTGAAAGACCTTTAAGTCCTTTATTGATCTAGCCCCAATTTTTACTGTAAAGGTACTCCTAATGCAGATGTGGGTAAGTGTTTGCTTCTTTCTCATCCAGTGGGTAGTCTGTTTCTCCTGCTGTACTTATATTCTGTAGCAGTTTCTGATTTTTTTTTTCAACCAAAGTCCAAATTGGTGGATAATCTGTCAGTTAACTGTGGAAAGGAATGGATTGGGGTTGGAGTGAGACAGAGGTCAGGTGTGGAATGGGCAAATTTATGAGTTGCAGCATTTGAGAAATAATTTAGTAAATGTGAGAATTCATCAGTTTGTGTTTGGTCTTGAACTCTGCTACAAGTGTTTATAATATTTTTTATTTGACCTTCATATCTGGCAGTTGATGTTCTAACTCATATAAAAGACATCTCTGTAATCAGAGGATTTTGAGATTTTAGGGTAACTTTATAATTATTTCCATTATTACTATTTCTTTCTTCTTCAAAAAAAAGTGTTCCCCCAAAAGTCATAAAAGTAAATAAAAAGCATCATGAATTCCAACAAAGTGAATAAAATTTTAATTTAAATGAATGTTGAAATATTTCTTTACCCATGATCCTGATTTATTACTCATGAAGTAAATTATAAACTGTATGAAAACAGATAATATATTCTGTGGTAAGAGAGAGGCAAATCTCTGTTTGCTATGCAGGATGATTGAAATAAATTCTGTTCTTTGCCTGTTTACTATAATGTAACTATTTTATTGTATTCTTATATAGTTTTTGCAGTTAAATAATCATCATAGCAATGCTATAATACTTAAAATATGCCCCGTACGCTAGCATAATTTATATCTTTGGTTTAAATAAGTAGGATTTTTGGTTTTGAAATGTAATATTCAGTTCTTCAACAGCTTATGTGATTTACTGTTAAAATAAATGGCAGAATTATACTCTCAATTTAGTTATTATCCTGTAAGTAATATAAGCAACTCAAAGAACTTGAGTCAAAAAGTGAAATAAATTATATTATCAAAGTCCATTTTGTAATACCAAGTTTTGCATGAAATCTAAGCATCACTAGATAGCACTAACAAGTAGCACCTGAATAAATGTTTAAGTTAGCAAATTGAAATCTTTAAAAATTATAATGCGCTTATGATTGATTATAAACATGTGAACTGTTAAGATATATATTTATATATAGCTTCAGACTAAACATTTTCAATATACTTTGAAAGGAGTAGGTAGGCTTGTAGAAGTAACTACTGTTAGGTGTGGCTGGAATGATGGGAATTACTGAAAGTGTAAGGTGGCTGTAAATGTTGTTTTCAGCTTTCATAAAGCTGCACATCTGTTTAAAAGTTGTTTTAAAAATAACATTGCACAGATAATTTTGTTGCTGCGCCACATTACTGTCCTTCTCTCAGTTATATCTTCTAAACATCTCAATACCTGAGATTATTTGCTTTGGTATTGTGTAATTCCCAGTCATGGAAGGAAATGTTAGGAGCTTTATTTGAAATAGTCTAGAACGTGTGATAAAGTGATAGTCCTAATAAGACACATGAAGAGATTAGAAGTTAAATAAGAAGCAAAATGCAACCAAGACTTCCACTCATTGGCAAACATTGTGACAAGGTCTGACAGCTGATCATCTAAAATGATATTTTCCTTTCCTGTTGAACTTCGTGGTTTAGGAACTACTCAGCAGCACACTATAAAAGCATCAAGAAATTCTGGCATTTAAGAATGAAGGTATGGCCTTTGTAAACCCAGTGGCAAGAATTTGGTGAGCTCTAGTCTTCTCCAGGCCACCTTGTGACTGTTCTGCGTGGCTGGCATTTAATTGCTCACTATCTACCTGAAAATAGTAGTTTCTTCCTTTTAGGTTTTAGGGTAACTAAAATTTTCAACATGAATGTAAAACCTTTGTCCAGCCCTGAGCAGTAAAAAAAGGGGGAGTATTGTTGGGTAACATTGTGATGAACAGACTTTGAACACTAAATACCCAGATATTGTAGTGGCAGACATCCACAAGACAATTTTGATGGGCTGTTCAGCAAGCATGTACAAAAAAATTAACAACTGATAAAGGAGCATAGAAAAAATATGTCTTTATTTCCAGAAAGTAACAATTTTCCTGGTCCAATTGTGTTAGAAAAGACTTGCAATAACAAGGAGGACAGGAAAGCGTCCTGTGGACTGAGGAATTTTATAAAACTTGGAATAAAATACTGGCTATTATAAAATGAAGAAGAGCTGTAAATCAAGCATTGGAAACAGATAGGGATCTTTGTGCAGAGAAGAATCATTGCTTCACATCATGAAGCAATACCACTTGCTAAATGGAAGGTAGCTCAGAGCAATGATAAAGGAAGTCCAGCATCTTCTGCATTGTGGAATTTCAGGCTGAGCCCATTTAGAGTTTTTGATCAAGGACTGTTCTAACCATAGAAATGCCCTCTCTCATGCTCTCCAAATAAGAATAATTACGATTTAATTGTTTCACAAGTAGTAGTTATAGTGCTGATTAATGGAGGTAAGTTAAAATATTTTTGTGGTTTTAGATCTTGAGCAGTTTTCAACATAGAGCTTTCATTTTGAACAGGCCCCAGAACCTCAAATGTTTTTACATGATGTCCACCTTTTGAGATCCTAACCCTGTGTCTTCTGGCTTGAACAAGGAAGGACACTGATGTTCTCTTTTTAAACAATATTAGGACACTTTTGCATCAAACAGAGCCCCAGCAAAGGCAGAGTTCAGTCAAAGGGGGCAAATATGACCAAGACCTGCTGGCTGCTACTACGATCCAGAAAGGGAGATAGCGAGATCCCCAGTGGTGGAGGGAGCTGGGGGTGGGAGCAGCGAGGAGGAGCCAGGGACGCAAGGGAGGTCCCGTGTGCGAAGAGGTACACTGGGGGCCAAAATGCCTCCTCATGGCTCTGTGCGCAAACCCGAGCTGGGAGTACTTAATACCACAGACTGCAAAGCCAAGAAGCAGAAAAATGAAAGGGGAAAATATGACAGAAGAAGAAAGTTATCCAATGATCATTTTTAGAGTGATAAAGCTAGAGCTGTCAGTAAATGTATACCACGTGGGGGTGTCCAGTGGCTGTTGATGCTCACTGTATGCTGGTAATAAGTCATTGGGCATTTGGCCCGGTCTGGCAAAGGGCTGCCTGCCTGTGTGCCCTTTCAGCACCTCTCTGAACACTGAGTGCACATTTTGCTTTTCAGATTTCAAAATAATGAATTAGATCAGAAATTAACACTCTGATTGCATTTATAGGAGAATTTATCTTTTTCTGTTCTAGCAAAACTAAAAACATACAAGACCGGCATCCTGCTTTCAAAAATGCATGAAATTCACTGGTTTCAGTTCAATGGATTTAAAGTATAGAAAGCAGTTACATGTCCCCCAGTTGTGTTCATTCCTCTAAACAATCATTAAAAACAGGCCAGGTTGTTTTTGAAGTGAATGCTCTCACACTCCGTTGTTATTAAGATTACTAATACAAGCGGTGGCTGCTGCTGCCTCCAGTAAAACAAACAAATATCTTTTCAGCTCTTCCTTGAGCTTCTTATAATAAGTGCTGGTGATCAATTAGCTAGTTCATTAAAAAGTTACACATGATTTTATTGAGGCAAGCAATTCTGAATCAAAGAACCCGATTCGCAGATCTAGGTTGAAGCACCTAATTGGCATGTATTTTAGGATCGTTGTTAAAGCTATAAAAAAGATTTACTAGGGAAGGAATGGATCCAAAAACCCTAAAGGAAGGAATATGTTATTTGTGAGACTCAGTGCAACAAATGGACTCATTTAATGCTAAAGTCTTATCTACTTCAAAACAAAAAAATGAAATAAATGTAAACATCTTTTAACTTCTTCAGCAAGATGTTATCCTTGTCCCTTCACCTGACACAAATAAACTACATATTGTATTATTGCATTTCTTTTGCTGTGATTTTCATTATTACTATCAAAGATATATTTTTATTAAATCATTTACATATAATTGAGAAGTGAGTACAATATAACTGTAAAGCAAAATTATATAAGGCATTTTCTCCATGTTTTGAGATCCAGTGAGTGTGTGATTAAAGCCTCAGTTGCACAAACAGTTATGCATGTACAGTTCAGCTGAGAAACACACACACACACACACACACACACACACGTAGGATATGCTTGAGGATTCGGATAGTGAAGAGAAGGAGGGTGAATTATTCAATGTATGTTTTAAAAATAATTATGCTTTGTTCTGAGTTTACAAGTGGACCAAATAATGAAACTTGAGAGAAAGGGTTTGGCTAAGATGGCTTTACTGTGGAAATGCTTGGAAAAGGTTGTGCGCTGGTGAATTTTTGCAAGATTTTGTTAAACAGATGAAATCCATTTTTATTTTTAAACTGAAAGGTATAGATATTCAGGTCCTAAATCTATGAAAATTAATATAGATTCTGCTTTCTGTTGTTCCCTTGATTGCTTGATTATTACAATGTAAAAGCTTCTGAAGCTGATATTACTGTTGGACTTTGTGTGATGGCATTGAGGCATTTTCAACTATTAGCCTTCCCAAGGGTTCTTTTCAGACAAAATGTTATGCATCAGCTCTTATTTGAGTGTAAGCCTATTGAATAGCATTCTCTCCTTTGCCAACTTGGCAGCAAGTTCTCTTGCTAATAAAAGAGGTTACCCCAGATAGAGATCCCAGATGTGCCTGAACTACTTTTATTAGGACTATGGAGGGGTTCAGTGTTTCCTTCTAACTGTTTTCAGAAAAGGTGTGGGCTTGCCTTCATAATTGCCCAAAGAATTGTATTACATCACTGGAAATTTTTTCCTCGAAGTGAATAAAATGTTAGATGTGTTAGCACAGAACACAGTTTAGGAAATACTGATAGTCAAAATAATGAATGTCTTTTGCCAGGATACAAACCTTGATTTGCTCCTACTGAACTCTGTTGAGAAAGAGGAGAAAACTGCTGTTTAACACTGAGTTGAAGTATCTTAGTTCATGGCATATTAATGAGATTCAGTATAATAAGCAAAATAAGAAACAATAGAAGTTTGTAAGAACACTAATGGTTTGGACCTCTTGAAAACAAATTTAGTGTGTATAAGAAACCATGTGTACAAAACTGAAGATACTCATTTTGTCCTGTGCCTGTGAGGTACAGCATACTTGATTATAATGTCAGTTATTCTTTGAAGCTATTGAGCACTTTTTGCTGTGCAGAACTATTACTGTACTTAGTGACAAAGCCAACTCATTGACCGCCTCATACACAGCTCTTTTAGACTGAAATTGCTAACGTCAATATTCTATTGTTTTCGATGCTAAATAGTAATAAGCACAATTTTAAAAGAAATTTTATTCCTAAAAAGGTATTCAAAATTCTGTTGATGAAGACCTTCTTTGTAATATTTAGTTGAGTGCATTGGCTGCAGTTCTAAAAATAATAGTATTATAAAAGAGTACATGTAAGGATTTAATGATAACTTTCCCTACTGTATTCAGTGCAGTGAATGACTTAGGTTTACCATGCACATTGGTTGAAGAAAATGCTGCCTCTCTGTTCATATTAATTAACAGAAAATCCCAACCAACTAAAAGCCTTACTGCTCTCTGACTGGATTTTCCTTATTTTTACTGGAAGTTGTAGTAAAATCTAACTGGGATACTTAGCAAATTAATATAGTAGGTTAAACTTACTGTGTCTGTCCATGTTTGCAGTCTTCAGTCATAATCTTGATTTTCCTTTTAAGGCCACCAGCATGCTGTTGAAACATTTTTGTTGTTGTCAGGGAAATGAATATGGGAATTAATAGGGAAAAAGAGATTTTAATTAAAATAATTCATTCCTTTGTTGTACTGTTCATCTTATTATTAAGTTATGAAAATGAATGCTGCTCTAATAACCAGTATTGTCTCTGGTTGATTTTTATTGTAATTGCATCAGATACAAAAAGTAAGAAACTGCACAGTGGATTCAATTCATAATGAAACACACAACGGTATTCCATTTCAGATTTTCAAAACCAGGGTTTGATCCAAAGACTCCCATTAATTTCAATGGGCTTTGGTTAAGGCACAGGGCAGGGTTAACAGCTTATTTTTCAAACAACTAGAAAGAGGTGTAAATGTCAAAGGTGATAGCTATACTGTGAGTTCCATAAACTACAAAAAAAGTTACTACTAAAGCTCTATTTTTCCTTAGTTTATTAGCTTCTATGAAAATAGTGTTAATAAGTGTATCAGGAACAGTATAAAATAATGAATCAGATATGTAAAAAAATTTAATACTCCTTTTATATAATAATTGGAAAGTTAAAAGTGACTTAAAATCCTTAACTTCTCATGCTGTGATCTAAATTGTATTTTTTTAGGTTCCAAATTCAAAGAGGGAAAACTGATCCGACCAGCTACAAGAGCCTGGGGGACTGTTTTAGGACTATTTTCCAGAGAGAAGGGTAAGAGTATACGTTTTTTAAATTGTCAATTTTATGTGACCTATTTTAATCACCCAATTTTCCAGACATTAGTTCCTCTCTATATTCCTCCCTTTTTGCAATTGCTAGAATTTGGCAAACATTTAGTTTTACATAATGAGCCTAGTCTTTGCATTGCTTACACTCACAATATGAAATTTTGCTATTAAGATATGTTTACAGACCATAATGCACAGCTGTGTAGAGAAACTTGAGCAAGGTCTGCAAGCTTATGTATTGGGAGCAGGATGGCCGCATTAGCGTAGTATGGTATTGTGTCTTGTTTTCTGGGTTTTTTGAACTAGCTCAGTCTAAGGCATGATCAGTCAGTGAAGTACTGGTTTCCAAGCTCTGATGAATTGACAATCCCAGTTAGGTAGACGATGTTTCCAAGACTTGCTTGAGCCACAACTTTTCAGTTTGACAGAATACATAAGATCTTCAGGATTTATGGTGCTGAATCATACCGGATTCAGAAAGTACCATTGCTCTGAGTTTGAGCTCCTCTAAGGGACTTGGGCTCTGATCCAGAAAGGTATTTAAATACACGCTTAATTTTATGAGCAGTCCAGTTGAAGCTAGTGAATGTAATGGGACTGCTCACATGCTTAAAGTTAAGCCTGTTATCCACAGGAGCTCTTCAAAGCTTGCCTTTAATCAAGGTAACTCTAATTAGTAAATCCCAGTTTTATGTAGCTGGCAGGCTTTCCATGAGAACTTTGAAAATACAATAGCAACCTGTTTTTATGTCCATATATAGATCAAAATGGAATTGTGCTTATATGTAGTGGCATAGATACCATGTATGGAGGCAGCATAGCTGCAGCGGGGCACTGACTTCAGAAATGTCCACATGCTGTGCTGGAAAGGCAGAGGTGAGATTAGCAGTGAAAATGAAGAACTAGACCCATTTTGTTTCCTGCAGTAAGGTTTAGCTAAACTACACTTCTGCGTAAGTACATAGATATAGAAGTGCAAGTTTTCAATTGCTAAAGTAAAGAAAGATGTAGAAATATTTCACCGAAGTAACGAGAAGGTAAGTCTTCACATTTGCTATTATCACTGGCTTTCAGTTTTGAGGAAAAACTTGTGCTGTGCATTATACCTACAAGGCACTATACATGTTAAAAGCTGAAAAGACTTGGCCAAAAGGATAACTTGTAGCTTCTGGGGGTTTTCAGAGTTGAGTATGTTAATTTTTTTTGCTTCTCAAAAAAGACTAGGCTTTGTCAATAGAAAATTATTAATATTTATAATCATGTCAATCTAACTATTTTTAAATACAAAACTAGTTTCACTGTTTGAGTCAGTGAGCATAAAAAATCTATTTATTTAATCCAGACTCACTAATATTTTTGTTTGGTTGAATTAGTCACAGAATGTAAAATTAAGCATGTGCAGAAATATCAGGAGAAGGACACTAAATCAAAAGACTGTTTCCAAGTTAATTGATGTTAGGGTATTATTTTATTAACTATATGATTGAACTGTGTAATTAGATATTTGTACAACTCACATGTATAAAATATCGGTAGGACACTGCTGACTGCAATGTAATATACAAACTATAGATCCCTTGCTACTATTTTGAGGGGAAAGAAAGCAAGTACATTATATTTCAATTGTATTACATGCTGTACTTTTCAAATGGTTTTCAGAGACATCGTTATTATTTATTATATGGATTTGGCTCCATTATTATTTTCCCAGTGTTTGGAATTGTGCTACTTAACAAGCATAAACTCTTTAACTGTGTAGAGACAATGGTCTGCGTGCAGGGGTCATCAGCACATGAGGTTCAGAAGGGAAAGGTGAAGGGTTTTTTTCTTTAGAATGTTTGTGCCCTGATACTGGTATCAAACCAGGATATTTCTGATAATTATGGCTCTGTAAGCAGTAATAGAAGATGATTATGTGAAATTGTTGTAGATTTAGATCACCACTTGCCAGTGGATTGCACTGAATTTCTGTTGGATTAGAAGTAATAGATAGTTTTACTTCCCTGTTGCAAAGGCTGTCTATGCTGATTTAAACAAAGTCTTGAGTCTTGCATTCCCACCGGCATGAGTTGTCCAGTTTCTTAAGCCTGGTGATTGTGACACTTGTAAGGGAAGTGAGAGCGCTGATAGTGAGTCTTTAAGTTAGTGGAAACCTTGAACCCAGATCGCCCTCTCCTTGGGTGAGCACAGAAATGTCATGCCAAAGGGAGAGACAAGAACAGGCTTCAGATGCTAGATACCAAGCAAACCAAAGCAATTTATGAGAAGTCCAGATTCAGGCCTGTGAATTTGAGAGAAAGGTAAAAAAAAATTCATTCATGACCCATGTTTATTTCCTATTGGTTAGTCCCAAGCACCTTCTGCCCCTTCCAGTGTTTGGCACTTTTAGATGATTCGCAGATACCTAATTCTGTGTACACTGTCTATATAAAGAGCCTAGGCACCTATCTCCAGCACTCAAAATACCCTACTGGCACATGCAATTTTACATTGAGTTGATTACAAAGCAAGCTAATGAAATAAGGGAACATAGTGGAAAAACAAATGTTACTAATGGCCTGCTCCTGAAAATGTTTACATCTGGGAATAGTGCCTTTGCTCATTTGTACTTACATTTTCAACAGTAGTAACTACTGTGAGCTAGAAAGTCAGGGCCCAGTTCAGGCAAGTGAGACACTTTCTAATGCCTCAATTTTTTGACCCTGTTCAGTTTATCTTAAGAGTAAGTTTGAAGGATCAGCCTAGGAAGGGCTGATCATTTTTATGAATATGATGCGTCTCATTCACTGAAAATTGGCCAGTATTGTGTCACTATAGTATCACAGCAGCAATAGGTGATGGTTTCATGGAAAGCTACTTCATCAAAAATACTAGCCAATACTTTAACCATAATTCTGCTTTTCTCCCCATTATAATGAACAGGACAGAGATAATATTTCCAATTTAGCCACTGTCAGAATACTATCCATTTTAAAGAACCTCAAGGTTCCTTCAATGTTCACAAACTACTGGAAATTTCTAAAACAAAAAACAGACATAAAAAAACCCCAAAGCTCCTTTCCCCCAACTCCCAAACTTTGAATGGCTCTTTAGGTGGAAATAAATTTTCTCCACAGGGAATTAAAATCTTCAAAGAAGGATCCATCCCTTGAACTCTTTTGTTGTCTTACAAGAAAATGGGAGCCGCAAAACATAAAATTTAATTGAGACTGACTAAAGGAAGGCTCTGTCTAACAAAGCATTAAAGGTCACGTAGCTTTCTATTAAAGGAAGGAGTATTAACTTCAGGGCTTTTGCAAACTTCTGTTGGAATCTTCCAATCACAGTCTATTGTATGGGGGCTGCAGCTCCGTGGATCCTCTCATGTGCTGAACAACCTCTGCTTAGCTGTATTTGCTAGGAGCTTGTATCTGAATTTCTCTGGTTTTGCTAATGAGATCATGCATATATTGACAGATCTTTGACAACAGAGGTAAAACCACCAGGAGTATATCTGTTTATTGAGGAGTGACAGCTTTATAGCCAACATAAAATAATCTGATGTTTATTGGGGAAAATGTTTGGATAGAGGATTAACTGAAACCATTAAATAGAGAAAACTTTTTGTTCTTTTTAGATCCTACAAATAAGAGCTTAGATCATGTTAAATGATGAGCTTTTGTATCAGTCATCTTCACTGCATTTGTATTCACTCACTTTTGCTTTGATAATCACTTAGGTTTAAATATGAAATGTAAGAATAAACCAACAGTCCAGTTGAATGTATATGTTGCATTTATATTAAAGACACATGGTGTTGTGTCTCACATTAAGAATGGAAAATTGTGCCCATCTGCACCATCTTAATTTGGAGTTAAAGCATTAAAATGGTGAATGCTATTATTTTGGGTCTGCACACAACTTCATTCTTATAAATTTAGATTTTCATGGGCTCATAATTTTACCAGTAAATGTTCTGGATTGCAGCTGGCCTTTCTGGTAGGCTCTTGGTCAAGAAGCCTGTTAATTTCATTGGTTGATTAGTTTGTCTGAAGCAGAAAAAGCTAGTAGTCTCCTGGTTTCCAGTTTTTACAAATCAATACTTCAATAAATTACAGTTTAAAGTGCTGTTATCCTTTCTTAGAGCTAGATGGTCCTAGGAAAGTACAAAATGCAATTGTCACTGATCATTTGAGACTTCACTACTTATACCTAATTATTTGTTTATGTTGAATTTGGTTTAAGAAGGAACAATTACCTTCATGTTTGCACAGTCCAATAGCTTTATAGCTAATTATGTTGTTCTCAGCCCCACCATGCCACCCCCTTGTGCCTATAAGTGTCTGCATGACCACACACCTTTTCTTTTTAATAAGCAGCACCATGACTCATACATTAGTGGGACTGGGCTCTAAAGCTGCACAAAACTTGTCAGCTATGGGTGGAGTAGGTGGGAGAACAGCCAAAGCTAAGTAGGAGCTGGATGAATGCTGCGTTGTCAGCAAACACACAGAAGCTGGAGGGTTCCTGGCTTTTGTCGTGTTCAGCAATCACTCATCGATTAAGAAATCTGGCGGCAGTCTGCTTCGTCCTGCCTTGGTCCCTTGGCTGTTTGTAGCAGTAACAAGTGCTTGAGAGACTACCCTGGTGCTCTTGAGGCCGGCCCTCCAGCTGGTTGTGGGAGATTCTCTCTGCTGCTTCCAATCGCTCACGTCCAGCAGGAGGACCAGCAGGTCAGGAAAGGCCACTTGCAGGATTACAACCCTGCAGGCAAGCACCGACCTCTGGCAGTCACCAGCAGTTGTCCCCGCCCATTCCTGGGGCCCAGCTGGATGTGTGCTCTTCCAGCTGGGCTGAGGAAACCTATCAAAAGGCTGCCAAATAAGTGTTATACAAGATGCAAAAACTTGGCTACCCTGTGCATGTATCCTTCAATGAGATTGCCGACCAGGCCAGTGTGACACGGTCAGTTATGCCAAAAATCCCTTTCCCAGCTAGCAGTTGCAAAGTGGAGATTCATTTCCACTTATTGGAGGCCTAAATTTCTATAATATTGAAAGACCAGACTTTGGGCTCTGACTCCAGTGCTCTGAAGCAAGCAGAAGTGATAGATTAAGATGTTATTTCCCCCCGGCTATCTGCCCCACTCTTCAGGTTCTTGTTTGCACTCCCATACCAGGGACAGCAGAAGGGAACGTGTGCCCATGCTTCGCTTGCTACATTCAAGAGTCTGGTTTCTTAGTACAGGCCCACCTAAACTGGCAGTTTCAGAGACTGATCTTGCAAGCTGAATTACAGGCATGTTTTCCTCTCTGCTTCCACTACAGGAGTAGCAGCTTCCACCTGAACATGGAGCATCTGCCTGCACTTCTACATCAGAAATATCTATACCTATTTCCATTTCTTTTTGAGCCATACAGGTCTGCCTCACACCTCCAAATTCATAATACTTATATAAGCCTTGCTAAAATGAGAGGGAAGATACAGAAATGAGTATTACCATACCAGAAAGCCTATCTGTATCTACCCTGATGCATCCACATCATTCAAGTCCATAGTATATTGTTAACTTTCCCTCTCTTTATCCCAAACATTGGATAACTCCTCTGCCAGTCACATTATGATACACTGGCATCTTCATGCATGCAGTTTTATCTTTTGCAGACTTCACTAAAAACCTGGGATTTAGAATATCAAAAATAATTATTACATTTCTGTGTAAAATAGTATCATCTGAAACTTAAAGTGCCTTATAGGCAGTTAATTAAGCTTTGTAACACCTTGATGAAATAAAGAGACGTATAACTGAAATTTTGAAGGACAATGTGTTGGCTTAAACTGTGAACCTGTGGTGACTTATTTTAGTACATAATTATCAACTGTTTAATCTATCCCTTTGCATTTGGAAGTGAAGGATTCCATTTGCTTTTCCATTTTTTCCATTGGTTGAGACTCGGATCTAACAGTCCTTCAGTAGACAAACTATGACATTCATGTGCAAGTTCATTCTGGAGAGTTGCATGTATAGTTTGAGAGACAGTATTCACATGGACCCATATGGAATGGAGCTCACAGATTGGTAGTGAAAGAAAAAAAGATAGCATAGACTTTAGCCTTTTGGTACCACATGATAAAAGAATTTTAGGATTTTGTCTAGATAATTAGAAAGAATTCCTACTTCCCAGTCACGTTACTACATTTCTATACAGAGTAATCGAACTGCTTTCCGTGTTGCTGTTCTTGATGTCATTGTTCTCACTTTACCACGTCTTACTCTGCATAGACTTACATACAATGTGGTACTTACCTGTTCTTGCTGTTTTCAGTTTCATGTGGTTGTAGTTTATTTAGACTTGTGTCTTAAAATTGTCATTTGTTTTCTTTTGAATGGGTGTCAAGCTATAAAATTTTGAGCAGTCCAGAACTGAGTAAAATTGTTATTAAGATTTCTTTCATGGTTAGAGAAGAGGAAGGCAGAAAAGTTAGCTGACATAAATTTTCATGATAATTTATAATCAAAATTATCGACTTGATCATCTAAGATTGAAATTTGTATTATGCGTCAAGATTTTAGATAAATTTGGCCACAAAGAATACATCTTTTGGGTATGTGTATGAAGGTGATATCAATTGTGCTTTGTTTTGTAAGTTAATATTGACATTTGATATTGAAATTTTTCTCATATCCACATAAAGATATTGAAAACCTCAGGAAAATCTGATGCCTTATTATGTTTTAAAATGCATTTACATATGCATATGTATGCATATTTATAAAATACTCATGCATTCTCATAGTCTCTTAGTGGATAAAAATGAACCAGTTCATAATCAAGTGAAGTTTTGCTAACAAACCCAGAGTAACTGAATGCTTTTGCAACAATAATTGGTCATGAAATGAAAATGATACCTGTTCTCTTAGCCCATAGGTCTCAAAACACTTTCCAGAAGAAGGAAGCACCATTATCCCAATTGTACAGATGGGGATACTGAGGTGTGTAGTGCCAGGGAGTAGAGTAGATCTGAACTGGAGCACACACACAGATGGTTCCCGCAGAGCATCCTGATAGCATGTAACATGTTGCCCCATGATAACACATTTGTATCAGACCTCTTAGGAACATATATGTTGGACATCAAATTGCATTCTTGGATATAGGCTTCTAATGCAGAGAAGGGCCAGCATCCTATTCGGTGCACTGCACGGTCTGTCTCCGGATAGTCCGCAGTGTTTACAGTGATGTTACTGTCATGAGGTTTTCATCATCCCAATCGGGCAGGAATTCTCTGTTCCTAACTGTAGGTTCCCTACCCCCATCTTCATATGTTAACACTTGAAAACATAAGAAATGGCTCTGGAATGTGAAAAACTTCTATTCTCAGTTTTATGTGTGTAGCTTTAAGAAATACAATCAGGTTGCACTGGTGTAACTAAGGGCAGTGTTTGGCTAGCTACATTTTTATTACTGATGGTGATAGGTTATCCAAAAAGAATACAGCTTAGCTTTCAGACTCCAGGTTGTCTTTGAGAGCTGGCTTTTAAGACAGGCATTTTACTTGCAGAATTTGATCTGGCATAGATGGCAACACGGTAAACAAGGACACTCTTAGAGAATCACTTCTGAGAATGAGATGCTTTGAAGATGAAACACATGTGCTCATTTATTTCCCAAAGGAACAGAATGCAATAAAATTATGTAAATCTCTGTAAGTACCTCAGGACTAAACAGGCCAGACCTTAACTGGCATTAGTCATTATTGTTGACAAAGGCCACTGGAGATACACCAGTTTACACTGTTCTGTATTTTTTTGAGTTTCAGGTTGTATTTTTTCAAGTTTCAAATATTTTCATAGCCAAATTGTTTTAATCTTAAAAATGTTATGGTTTCTTGGATGTTTCTATTTTCTACTAATAAAGCATAAATAAGACTCATAATATTATCATAATTTATAGCAGTAGCTCCTGCAGGCCTTGGTTTGGAATCAGATGAGTACATTATAAGATGTTTGTACTTATAGTGGTAAGAAGATGCCTACCACAAATCGTAAACGATCTGCTTTTATCTGTCTACTCTAGCTAGCAGAATATCAGGAGAATTTTGATTTGTAGTCTTTATGATTTTAACATATAAGAATATCTATCATTTTGCCATATTAGTTGGTTGGTTTCAGACGTCTTTGTTATCTAGTTTAAATAGGTTGACGTAATTACTAATCATGCTTTTAAGAAAACTCCTTTTAGTCTAAGAATATACAGAAAATATTACGCTATGCTTTATCATCTTATTCTCTGTACGTGTTTTTATCATCTGAATGGGCAGAACAGATCTGGTAGATCAGGATAAGGGCCGTGAATTCCTCCCACATCAGTAATTGCTTCAGTGTGAGGGGACTGCATTATTTCACCCTGGTGACAGCGACATTCTCCCGCCGCTCCAAACGGAGGTTTGCACCTGGGGCCCCGATGGGGACGTTTCCGCTTGGCACCGCTTGCCCGCTTCAGCCAGCGGCAGGGACCCGCGGTGGAGCCCTGAAACCTCGCTGGCTCCGGGGTCAGCCGGCAGCGCTCGGCGCCCAGAGGTGCTCCGCACGGAGCCAAGGCGCCGAGCAGAGCAGGGAGCCATCTAGAGTTGGAAAGCGGGGAAGAGCTCACGCTCTGCTGTGCCGAAAGCGTTGCCCTTCTGCAGAGCTTAGCTGGCTTACCCAGGGACGCAAGGAAACGTCCAGCTATTGAGAAGCCTGCAGGCCGGGAGCCATGGCACCTGCGAACTGAGTCACAGCCCGGGCACCCATCCTCTGAGCAGAGAGCTCATGAATTGCTCTTTTAAGTTGAAGTGGTTAAATTCTGCCTAAGTCGCACTTTAGGATCCTGCCACTTTTCTTGGATCTGTCCCAACCTAACTTTCTTGCTCTGAAACGGTATACGCAGTGCCACCAGCGTCTGCAGAATTTAAACTTGTATTTAAAAAGGAGAGAAACTGCTCGGAGCTCAGGAGGGGCCGAGTGTGAATCGCTCAAATCTGAACTAGGGCAAGGCTGTCGTGCCCAGCTGCAGGTACCTAAAAGTATCAGAAATCTGTATGCTACCCTCTTCCTTGTCAAAGGTAACAACTCTGAAATCTGATGATGACATTGTCAATAGCCAGCTGTTAAAGTTAACTGTTTCTCCTTTATGTAAATCTAGCCATTTGCTATGCTATATCTATGCTAAATCTAGCCAAATGTTTAACATTTCATTAACACAATCCCAAAAGCACATGTTGCAGGAGATGCAAAATTAATTTCAGTTATGTGTTGTGGTGTTTTAAAAAGGTATATTGTTATTTACTTCTGTTTAATTCGGGGTTCTAGTAACCGTTGATTGTTAACCTATGCTTAAAAAGAAAAAATCCACTGTATGAAGGGAAAAAAACAGTGAGCACAGAACAGATAAATCACTTTTATGTCCTTAAAACAGCTGACTTTACACTTTTATTACATTGTTTGAAAAAGTATCTTTTCATCTGGAAAGAATCAGTTTAAAATGTGATTGTCAACACAACTAAACCAGCTTTCTGTTTAAAATGGCTGCTCTTGAAGCTTAGAACGATACTCGTGCCAGCATTTTCTTTACAGACATTAGTTACTAGGACCAAGAGATTTTTAGATGGGATGTTCACAGGAAATACCTGGCAGACAGTGTAAAACACAAAGTAAAGCATTTTCATTTAGGTTGTAGGAAGCATGTATGTGAAAGCATGCAACAGCGTTTTAGCTCAGAAGTCTTCAAGTTAGAAGTTTATAAATTGTAATTTGAAGGGAACAAAAGAAAAATCATGATCAATTTTATTCATGTCTTGGCCTGATTAATCGGACAACACACATTTACTATGTTTCTTAGACTGTATTTCATATTTATTTATAATGAAACTATTATACTTGTCTGTAAATACTGCATGTGTTTGCCTCATCTCATTTCATTTTCTTCACTGGCTACATGTGAAAACACAGCTTTGTCTCTTTTATGCAAAACCTTTAAGCTAGTATATTCCTCAGCTGTTTATTTATATATAATTCTGCTTGATTTAAATTTCTAAAATATTTAAATCTCTAAAAGATGCAGATGAACTGCCTATGCAAATAAAGCATTGCATTCAGTGATAAAACATTTTCACTTGAGGATTAACTGAGCTTTGTGCTATATAAATTTGTTCATTACTTTAAGTGTAAATTATGAAGATGTAGTAGGCTAGTAATAGACTAGATAGTTTTTTTCAGTACTCATCATTTGCATGTTTTCTGGGAAGGTTAAATATATGTTAGCTATAGTATTTTTCTAACATCTTTGAATTATGATGTACACTGAATATAGTTACCTTCAGTTTTTTGTTTTTTTTTTTCTAAAAAATTACTTGGTTTCCTTTTTGAAGTTGGAAGATAATACCATTCTATGAGAAACTTCTAAAATGCATCTTTGTGAGAGGGAGACTCGTTCCCAGACAGTTTTCTTTTTTGTTTGAGAAATGGAGCTGCCATTGCAGCAGTAACTACTGCATGCTAAACAGTCATCTCCAACCTGTTACCAACTGCTGTTCTATTTGCAATATTCTTTACCCAAGTTGAAGATTTCCTGTATATCATATTTCTGAAATAAATTTAGTTAACTAGATGTTGAGAATAGCTATGCTTGACTGTAGAGGAGGAACTATTCACTAAATCAATGCAAGAACTTGAAATAAAAAGATGATGTAATTAACATCAAATATTTGACAATTATGTAGATTTTCCAGGGAATACATCTTAAATAAAAAAAAGTAAAGTGAGAGGTTAGCTTTGTATATGGAAATATTTTAGAAAAATATTTTTTCTGTATCATGCTAACTCATATTCCAGAATGCACACTGCATTCTATAGGATACTGAGAATCCAATTGTGAAAAATAAATAGATTATTTTGCTATTTGCTTATTATGCTATTTACCTGTTTAAAGAAAATAAAATTATGAATATATATGAGGTTGTCTTGTAAGTTCTCCCATTCTATGTTCACGGTATTTTACTTACAGACTCCTGTGGTTTACCTTACAATAATAACTCTAATGCAATAAAAATTATTTTAATTCATTGTAAAGATTTCTACATGAAGTATACTGCATGTACAACATACTGCATCTTCTTACAGGAGTATATGCATATAAGCACAGATAAACTACACTGTTAAATTCCATCACTCTATCTAGTATAGAAAGTCACCTTTCACAGTAAGCAGGCAGATACTTCATAGGAAATTTCTAATGCTTTCATGTAGCGTATGGGGCAGTAACTTTGACTGAAAGCCTAGCTCCAGTTATGAATACAGGATTAATTCCTATGTGGATAAAAATATTTTTTTCTACAGCTTGCCTCCAGTGTTTGTGTTATTTTTGCATATTTTGGTTTTGCCTGAACTTGCCTGTTTGCTGTTCTGTAACTGACTATCATGCATTGGGTGCTTCAAATACAGCAAGACTTTTTAACTCTTTTGTTTAATATCATAAATGGAATTTTCCATAATAAGCAGACTCCTCTGCTTACCAATTATTGGAATTTGGTAGCCAAGACCGACACATCGAATCATCGTTCTTCTGTAGCAGTTAAACTCTATGGCGGGCAAATACTTCTGTGCTCCTGATGCCTTGTAATATAAGTACAGGCTTGGATTACTTACTGTAACTTACTAACTGTAAGTTACTAACTTTCTTACTTACTGTAAATTACTGACTTTCTTAATAAAACTCATTTTTTCATTATTTGAATACCTTATAAAATAATTTAACATCCTGACTTACCAAAAGTCAAATGTTGATCAATGCACCTTTTTATTTGCAAAACCCCATTTTGTAGTAAATTAAATGTTCTGCTTGTATTGTCTGTAAAAATTTAAATTCAAATAGTTTTCTGTGGAAAATACTTTAGAACATGAAAAAAAATCATATGTATTTTAAGAGCTCTTTTTAAAAACCATTTTTATTTGGAAATATTCACTAGCCCTGGTATTAATTAACATTTAGAATATAGGTCATATTTGTTCTTTTGATTGCTGTTGCAATTCAAAAGAAACAATTTTGTGGGTGAAAGTAAAGTACTAACTAAAAAGCATTTAAGCCTTTGTTTTAATACAGTCTTACATAACATATCTCTACCTTTGTAGGTACATAATAATAGGCTTGCATAATATTCACATTCGTCTATGTTTATTAGTCACAGCACATTAAAATATTTCATCTCAATTTTTTCATCTTCAGTAACTTCATTAAAAATCTATTAAAAATAAGATAGGTTTTCTTTAAGAAATGTGTAAAAGGCAAAGAAGAACTTTCAGATACACTTAAAAAAAGTGGAAGTTAAATTAATGTATTGTTGTCACAATTTTAAGAAAAATAGTATCTCTCTACCAATATTTCCACAGTTCATATTAATAAGCTGTTAATAATTAATGTATTTTTAAGTTGTAATAATATTTTTACATCTCAGTACACAGAGGAACAAGGAAAATAATGGTATGTGTTTATACAAATAACAATATTCATAGGCTTTCTCAAAAATTTTATAATAGTAGTTTTACCTAGTGTTACATTAAGAAAAAGGAAGAAATGGCAAAGGCATTTAATGTATTCATGAAAACAATTATAAAGTGGTGTAAAAGATGAAAACCTCTAAATAGATTAATGAACAGTTTACTATAGGTAGAATAAATAGATTTTGCAAAATACTACAATGCAGTTACAAGAAAGTTGTCCTCACCTCTCTGTTAAAAGATTTGGCAATATGCAGTTTTAGAAGATCTTGCTTAGTTATCATGAGGGAATGCTTGGTATTTTGTGTTTCTACCAAACAGGATCAATTTTCTTCTGATTGTCATCAGCTTGTGAGGGTGTCCTGCTATTTAAGCTATTGAAGATTGGTGTGCTGCTTGGTCTCAGGTGATCCATAAAAAGGAATGGAGCCTTGGGAAGGTGACGCCTCAGCAGCCTGGCTTGGTGTAGCAGCCTTCCATGACGGAAGCTCTTTGTTGAGAATTGCTGGCAATTGCAGCAGTTCCCAACTGAAGATAAGAGCCGGCATTCTCGGATAATGCCCTCGATCACACACCTGATGACAGATTCCTGCATGCAAGTTTTTTCAGGTGCTATGTTTGCTCAGTAATCCTTCAGTGCCAATCTTTTCTAAATGGTGAGCAGGTCCCATCAGTAATGGACATCAGCCATTAAGCTTGTAATATTTGTCATATATCAGGTTACGGCTTTGTTACTGCAGTGTGGTGAATAGATGCTGTTGTGCTTAAAGAAAATAAAGAAGTGCTATAAATTTAGCAGTCAGTACTAAATGAGTTGCTACTTTAGGGGCCTGATTCACATCCTTCGGAAATCAATGGAAAGTCTCCTGTTGACTTTATGGTCTTTTTATCAGGCTTTTAATTTTCTTTGTCTTTTAAGAGACAGAACCCAAACCTGTCATTAAAATATATTTTCCCTTTTCTTACTTACAATTTTACACCTATTGATAATATTATAGATATAATAACTCTAATATAACTTACTTAATGACTTGATTTTTATGTTTTGCACTAATGTTTTGATTAAGTATGGAGGCATGCAGACAGCTAATCACAGAACTTGGTAGGTCACACATGAAAGAAGCAAAAGCAGGGCTTGCAGTGTTAAAAATTAATACAGTATTTCTTAAAGCTGTTTTTTCATGATCCTAGTAATTCCTATACCTATGTAAGCAGAGCTGGTATGTATGAAAAAATCAGGCATGTTTTAAGATATTTACCATGCAAGTGTTAGACCTTGTTTTTTACTAGCCTTGTATGCATAAAAGTTTAAGCTGCCTAGAGGCTACTGAAATATAAGTTCTAGCCACATCCATAAAGATTTTGTATAACTGTTTACTTACTCATTAGTATGTTTGCTATAGCAACTCCTAATTCAAATGACATAATAGATATCCTACTTCTAGGAGACAGATTGTGATCTTATCATGATACAGGCATGACACATGCTGCTTAAATGTGCTTATTTTTAATTGATAAATAACCCTCCTCAAGTTCAACCTGTAATTGCTATACAGCCCTAGTTTTAATGCTCAAGTTAGTGGTAATATTATAGAAAGATTTACTCCTTCCCATTATTTTTCAAATGTCAGTGCTCTCCTTTGTGCTACCAGTGAGGTGACCTAGAGGAGCTAACAATGTAAATCAGATGTAGAGAAAGAGTGAAGAGAGAAGAAAGGGGGGCAGGAAACACTGAAACTTGTATAGTTTGGTGTGTTAATGCTGAGGCCTCCAATAAGAATTATATTCTTATTCTTAGACATTTGATAGAGAAAAGATCTGGGGAACTGTGATAGTTAGGGATCTCTTTCCTTCCCTTTTTGCTCCTCTAACAGAAGAAATGAAAACAAGAGGAGAAGAATAAAAATTTCCAAAAGTCGATCTGAAAGAGTATGATGTGAGATTAGGACAGTCTGAAAACTGGAATGTATTTTCTTGATTTATGTAAGCAATAGTATTTGTTTTTTAGTAGAGGAAAAGAGATTAATCAAAGTGTGCAGGTCCTGGTTCTTATTGCTTAGATTACACAAACGTTTTATGTCCTATTTTTCCAAAAAAGAAATCCAAGATCTGTGACTAGTACAAGCTGTTGCTGCTTATCTACTCTTTAGAACCCTCCTTGGTTCTTTCTACACTGAGTAAGTAATTTCACTCAAAATGAAGCTCATATTACCTTTCAGAACATAGCATGTAAATTTGCTTGTATCCTGCTCTGTGATCAATATCATCTACAGTGCCGTGGGCTCTCTATAAACAGTACACTCTTTCCACATTCATTAGTGATCTGCAAAATTACAGATTATTTACCAGATTCTTCTGCGCTAACTTTCTAAGTCTTTTCTGGCATATCATCTAAATCTATGTTTAAACAACATTTCAAATTGCACCTTTTTTTTAGCTTTAGACTTATCCAAGGTTTAAAGATATCCAGTATGGAAAGCAGAATTTAGACACATATAATTTCATCATGTAAGTAATGTGAATGTATCATTGCATTGGTGTCTAACAAGCATTTCTACAAATGATAGGAATTATAAAAATTTCAGTTCTGATAAAATTACACAGACACTAACTGAAGTATTTGAGCTGGTCATCATCTATTATATTTTTCATAATCATTTCTTTTTAAAAATTTGCAATTCTTTTCATTTATGAAAGTTCTTGTTCTTAATCTTAGATAGAGTTTTCATTGTCATAGAAAATATTGCAGATGAAATATGGGGATGCCCAATAACATTCCAGCTAACCTTGGATGTCTACATTTCCTACCTTAAGTGATGCATAACCAAAGCTTCTGCTCCTCTAATTCATCTGAGACCACTTTATAAACACCTGTGAATAGAAAATCTCTCACAGGAAAATGTTAATTATAAAGCACTTAGATTAGTATATGTGTAACTATAACAAAAATATCTAAATGACACTGGCTGCTCCATCAGCTGAAAAACAGCTGAACTAAGAATTCTGTTAGTCCTCAGAGTTTGCTACTGACTTTTTAATGTGATAATCATTTCATTAAAAAGAAAGTAAATTAAGCACCTATTTTCTGTTTAGCACAACTTTGAAAGCATCCTTAAAAGCATGAGGCAAAATCTGCTTGTTCTTAGTAGAGCCAGCTCTAAAGCTTGCTTAGCATCCTGCCAAATATCATCCTACATAGAGGACTCTTACACAGTAAAGCTGGCAAAACTGGTACAGAATGAAAGGATGCGTGGTCGGAGCATCACTGTGCATGCAACGATATCGCTGAAAAGTCCTAGCAGGGTAGATCTTGGGACAAAGGGCAATATGTTGCAAGCTAGAGTGGGCACAAGGCCCTCAGATTTGGAAACTGCAAATGGAACAGCTACTGTGAAGCTACAGTATGATTGTTTATGAATAAAGCTACTTATAACCCAGTCCTGCTCAGATACATTTTATCTAAACCAGAAAGTCTGCATCAATAATTACAGTGTCATGAAAACTCATGTACTGCTCTGTGAAGAAACTCTAAGCTGCTATTTTTCCAAATTGTGATTATTCTCCTTTTTATCTAAAAAAAATTGAAATTAACCAATTTCTTCTTTCTAGACCATACCAGAAAGTTTCGGGTTGATACTGATGATACAAATGAAAAAGCCATATCCAGGAAAAGATGTTATCACCTAAATCTAAAACTCTTATTGTAAGAAAGCACACTCAGTTGCCAGGTGGAGACACCTGGTAGGCTCAGTCCACTTCGAGGCATTTCTAGATCATGCCTAAAACACATCCATATGACTGGGCTCTTCATATAATACAGTGATGTCTGCTATCTTGTTTGTAAAAAATAATAGCCTGTGAAAGAGATTTTCCTTTATACAGTGGTTTAAAGAATTTGCCTAGGAACTGGAGATTCTTGCTCCTTCTGTACCACAGGAACCCAAACCCTTAGATCCCATTTCCTAGAGAGTGGTCTAATCATCACATTACTCTTCTGGTCGTAACAGGAGAGAGAGAACAGAGATGGGAACACTCGTTTTCCATTTCTATTGTGACTTTGTGTGCAATAGGCTTCAAGATATCAGTCCAGAGAGAAGGTTCGTAATCAGAGCATGGCCTGTGACTCTGCGGTAATGTATCTGGAAAGAGAAGTTATGGATTATAATTCTTTCCCTAAACTCTTTATAACAATGAGATTTAAAAAAAAATTAGCCTTGCAGAAGTGGGAGAGAGGAATTGAACCTGACTTTCCGGTTAAAGGAGGTAAGCAATTGCTTCTACCATTTTCCCTGCAGAGTAATGGGTGTTTGCCTTCTTGACTATAAGAGCTGTAGGTGTGTACTTTTAAGGGATGACTGTGAGACATGACTTATAAATGAAGGAAAGTCCTCCCCACTAGGCCACCTGCACAGCAAAAAGAGTTGGGACATTACGTTTTCTCTAGTTGCAGTCGAGTGACTGCTCTGCAGAATGAATCTGAGTCCTGCAGTACAATGTGCTGGGAAATTTCTCATTAGTAGTGCATCTCTACCCCTGAAACCCAGTTGTCTTCTGCCTGTGCAAAACAGGTTCCTTGAGTCAGTGGAGTTTCATCTATCGTTTGTCACCCAGCATGGCAACACATCAAGTGCCTGGGGTTACACCACCTTCAGCAGTTACAGCATCTTCAATTAGATGTTTAGTCTTTCACTTGCCTTTCTAACACCGCTAACACCCCCCAAGAAGCTAGTCACTATAGAAGCTCAAGCATGCAACCAAGCAAGTCACTGGTCTACCCAAAACTGTATAGAGCAGAAGTTGCAATGGGAAATCTTGTCACAGGCCTTATGCTTTGAGAGGCATGTTATGCTATGATATACTGTAATATTAAAAGTTGCAACTTTGGGCCCAGGTTTCCTGTAAAAGAGCAAAAGAAACATTTGAATTTTGTAGATGGTGAATCACAGTACAGCGCGTTAAGTCTGTAAGTGCTGAGTTTTGGGGTTTTGTTGGGGATGCCCCAGAGCAGCAGGATTCGAGAGAGGGAAGTGCTGGAAGTCAGCAGAGCGGGACTGCAGGAGCTGGAGATGGGGACTGCTACAATGATGGGAGCATTTGCGGCCCGTGAAGAGGAATTTCCGTTTTTGTTGGGAAGGAAGCACACTGTAAAAGCAGATCTGCACTGCAGGGATAGCACTGTCTGTAGAAGTAAATAGCAGTGCCTCTTGCCAAGTTTTTATAGACATTGTTGCTGAGGAAGGGCAGCAGCGTCTCTTTTGCTTATTTTGCTAGCATATACATGCAGCCTGGCATGGTTTTAAAAGGATTCTTATGGGGCTTTAATTCTCCCCCTAGCATCGCTTGGGGCAGTGCTGCCTCTTGTGCCACACAGCACGCCCCTTCCCCTGCCGTACGGCCTGGTCTGAGTTTGTCAGGGCTGCGTCTGCCGCTGCACCTTCACCAACATCTGTAATAGGTACCAACAGAATGGTCACCTAACATTTGGTTGTTCTGAAATAGAGCAACAGTCACTACCTCAGACTTTATTGAAATGAGGCTCAGAGGCATCTGTTTTGGAAGTCTTTAGATGCTGAGTAGTAAGTTGGAGCAAAAGAAAGCTTTTCTAGTTAATTTGTTTCCTGTTTTCTCATGTTTGACCTGACTCATAGAGAACAATTAAATTTAAAACAGCCAGTTATGATGAATGCAATCTAGTGGAAACTGCTTTTTGGAACTGTTTTCTCTTTCTTTTACTTACTGATATTTATATTAGTATTTTATTATTGGAAAAAAAGACTTCAGACATGCCTGATAAGAACGTGATCATTAGTGTTTTGAGTAATCTCAGGAAAATCATTCAATTAATGGGAAAAAAGAGTATAAGGAACTTTGAACAATTCTTTAATTGATTATTTATGCATTTTTTGCTGGAGGTTAGACCATAATCTTTTTTCAAAAATATTTTGTTCTGAGTTTTATTTATTTAGCTGTAGGATTTCCTCAGGCATCTAGATTTTGAACAAGATATTTTACTTAGACAGTGTATTGCCAGTGATAACTACAGGAGTTACTGAGGTATAACCAAAATGTTAAGACAAGACTACTGAAAAAAAGAGAGAGTGTGTGTGCGGGAGCAAGCCAGCTCATTGCTGATTCCTGTGGAAAGGGGGGTCATACACAAAAGGCAAATTCTCAGAGATGGTAATAAATGAATGCTGAGTGTTCACCAGCTTCCCAGCTCACAGAAGAAGTATTTCAGCTAGAAGCCAAAAAAAATTTTAAAAAACTTTGTTCCATTGTTAACCACACAAAAACACTATTTTAATTCATATTTTAATGTATCTCTTCCTTTAAAAATCAGCTAATATTGTTCTTCATGATCTTGTACAGTAATGTCATGACATTCCCACAGTGACATTCCTCCCACTGGAGGAATGTATATTTTACTGTAAAGAGATCAACTATTATTGCTTACAGAGTTATGAACCGCACGTTCTTGTGATTAGTCATTCTTAAAACAGGGTGCTTTGAACAGACACCAAAAGGATATCCAATAGATACAGCTTCTCATTTACAGTCCAAACATTCCTTTTGAAATCCCAGAAAAGAAAGATTCCTTTAAAAATTCCCAGTAGTTTAGGAATAAATCACTGTAAATCTCACAGACTTCAACAGCTGGAATAGAAAGAGTCTCGAGGTCACACCTGAAACAGAGTTTTGGGGAGTAACATATTGCATTACTAAATGAGTCACTAGGCCAGCTGTGTTTATATATAATGAGCAATTAAAGTTGGTGATCTTTCTCTTGATAACAATGGAGTATGCTGTGCTCCGAGTTCACAAGTCACATGGAAAAAAATCCACTGTTTGGCCATTATCCAAAAATGACAATGACAAGTACATGAGCAAGTGGTGATTTGTCTTGCTCAATCTGTGGAAGACTCCTGGTTTTTGAGTTCTATTATTTACAAAGTAATAGAAATGTTGGGCAATAATCAAGCGTAAAGAGCTGGCGGTATTAATATAGCATTGATGGACTGGAAACCAGATGGTCTGTCAGATAATGAAGTATTATCTGGCAAGAGATTGTTCCTGAAAGCCAACATCCTCACCTATTTAGCACTGTGGAATGTCGACATATCGGTTACCACATTCATGAGGTAGTATGTGTTGTACTTTAGAAGCCATCCCTAGAAGAGGCTTTTTAATTCAAAATTACAGCCTGATGAGATGGTAATAGTGCCATTATTATAACACAGCTGGATGAGTATAATATACAGCAAGATGTAAGCCATACATTAAAAATCAAGTTAAAGAGGAAAACATAATAGGCTATATCCTGATTTCTGTCTAACCAAAACCATAGTTTCATGGACATTTTAAACCAGCACTGCCACCAGAAGAAACAAGCATGCATGCTCTGTGCCCTGAGCTTCGTTTTCCTGTCTTTGTGCCATGCTCTCCTTTGTGTCAGGACAGGCATTCTGCACCTGTATGGGGATCATGTACATTGGAAAACTGGTTAGGCTAATTTTAACCTACCCATTAAAAAACAAATTAGTGGTAATACGGATGGGTTCTCTCTATCTGGCTCGTCATATAGGCACACAAGTCATTTTGCTAGCACAAAGAAAGGGATAATGTGAAGGCTGGACAGACTGAATGGGAAAGGGGTGCTAGTTTATGCCAACTGTGAGCAAAAGCAGAGCTCAAGAATAGCCAGAGGTATTGGAGGCAAATTTGTTAAATCCCTCTTGCTGCTGCTGCCACCTGGGAAGACACAGCAAGGAAATCAAGAGGCAAAGGCAGCTGGTGCGGGCAGTGCCCAGGGTTTGGAGATGTTGCCTAGAGACCAAAATATCTCACTGTGGCTGTGATAAAATGGAGTGCAAAATGAAGAAAAACAACATTAAATGGATGGAATGATTTGTTAAAGAGAAAACAACAGAGAATTAGTAAGATTGTTATCACTAAGACTGGTTTTCAGTTCAGCTTCATTCAACAAGCTATTTTCACTGCCTTCATGATTACTCAATTGAAAACTAGCTGACCACATAATATTGGCTCTTTAATTTGCCTCCATTCTAGACAGTTAATATTTTCATACGGCATTTTCTGTCATCACTACTAAGTTGTCATTTGCTCACCTGAAGGAGGAAGAGTGGTACATGTGACTATCAACTGGAGAGAAGATAGTGTATGATATAATTTGTCAAGATATATAATACATACTCTGAAGATGTCTGATAGCTACTGTTTATTAAGAGTAGAAAAATGTTGCCACCATAGTTACCATTATTCACTTACAACACCTAGAAAATAATTTATATAAGTAATCAGCTAAGATGGCTTTACTTTCAAGCCTTCAGTCCTATAACATCCAGTACTGATTATATAAATCACTTCTGGAAAAAAAACCATCCCACTCAGCAAACCAGTCTACAGAATGGAGCTTCAGACAGACTAGGGTGGATTTGAGGTATCACCAGACCCAGTTATCTTGGCAGGGTGAATTTTCTGTCTGCCAGGCAGATGACAGAATTCAGAATTTCACTGTTGTGAAACTAATACTCTCACATACTTTAAATACATTTGCTGAAATGTTATCAGTTAAAGTCTTTTTTTCTCAAGCTTAGGTTGGGAATACTTCAAAGTCCATCGTTATCTTTAGAATCGAATTTATAAGTGATCCAGGCACTTAATGTTTTTGAATCAAGAAGGGAACAATAATTAAGAGCAGGAAGAGTTTCAGTTAAATAAAAACAAAGAAGCAACATACAAAAAATAGAAATTAAAATAACCATTTAAAGTTGGTATTGTGTTTTCTTCCTGGTGAACATTTAATGAAGTTGGTATGATTCGGTTGGTATGATTCAATTGACACAAAGATTGGTGGGGCAGTAAATGAAAGCAGATTATTGTTGTATAATTACACCCAATTACATGGTCACCATCCAGCTAAATGCATTTTAATACAGCAAGTAATTCATGGGGAAATCGAAATTCAGATTATACTTGTTATATCAACAATGCAGAGGACTTTGTCTTTGGAAGCAATAACACAGAAAGAATTAGTAGTTAAAGATAATTGCATCAACATGAGCTCGTAGGACTATACTATAGCAAAAAGTGTCATGCGGTCCTGAAACATATAAAAAGAAAAATGCTATGAACAACTAAGGAATAGTGAGGAAATACAGAATTTTGCTTCTGTACATAACTTTGGTAAGATTACTGATAAAATATTGTATTAAATCAACACTTTAAGGAAAATACAGAGATACTGAAGAAATTTGAGAGAGCCACAAAACTGTCTTGGGAGGAAAATAAGCTTTGTTTTATAAAATTCAAGGGATTAAGTTTTTTCTGTTTGTGAAAGAGAAAATTGAGAAGTGATTTGATTGCTATGTATAGAAATATTTTAAACCTACAGAAAAAGTTTTCTGGCACCTGTGAGATCACGGGTTTTCAACTTTGCTCACCACAAACAGTACCTGGAATCTGTAGGTAAGCAGATTCAACCTTCAGTTTTCTCTGAATATAGGAAAACACTGGAACAATCAGCTGCAGGGTTTCTGTTTGAGGGCTTTTGCTGGCAGGCTATTACTTGAGTCTTTATGATATTATTTAATGTAGTTTCTAGATGAATGCTTATGTTATTCAAGTGATGGGTTGGATGGTCCTAAAGGGATTCCCTTTTGAGTTTGTAATCTGGTTTCCTAACTCATCCCCATTCTTTTGTTAAGCTTGGAGGAGAACAGGAAATGTTGCACTGTCCTAAACCTACCCGTAACACTTGCAGGTTTCCATTACAGTAATGACTGTTCTTACATCATGCTTCAGAGCTTCAGCAAGTCACTGTCAGGGATCAAGAGGGATTATTTTTTCTTAATGCACAATTCACTAGATGTATGATCGAAAGGGTTTTTTTCCTTCCTTTTAAGCAAGATTGGATACAGCTGAAGCTGTGATGGTATGGATTAGTCCTCCAAGGTGAAAAGGAAATCCTTTTTTTTTTCAGGGTGGTTTATTTTTGGAGGCTCAAAGTCTTAGCTGTTTACAGTTTTGGGGTAAGGAAGGAATTTCTCCCCCAGTCTGGCAGGGACTCTCATAAATTTCCTGTTCCAGGCATCTTCTCTGATTCTTTCTGTCAGTTCTCTGCATTATGCATAGCCTGCTGCTCAGATTCCTTGCCTTCAGGATCAACGTTGTTTAATCTGTATGAGAACAAATACAGCAAAATGAAAGGTCTTTTTATCCCTAGAGAACATCCATTCAGTCAGCCCTGAACAGAATTTCAAACCATAAATGCTCCGGATGTTACTCATCCATCATGGATTCAACATTCTTTTGCTCTCTTCCTCTCATCTCCATGTATATTTCTTTCTTCCAGGAGAAGACTTCCACTCTTCCCAGCTGCCTTGCACTTCCTTTTTTGCATTCCTCCCTGCGCTCTTCAGTGATGTGGTGTACAGGGCGGTCATGCTAACAATTGTATCAACACGAATGAGTGTGGAAAACTGTGGCATGGAGATGGAAATGAGCATCTGAGGAAAGCTGTGTTAGGAAGGTGTGGGCATTTCTTAAACCCCAATGAAGAAACAGTGATAAAGAAAACTTACCTTATAGCAAGGAGTTATTAAATGCAGTTATTAAATGTATTTTAAGTCTTTCTGACCCTATTTCCTATCATGGACTCTCCGTCCTATGCCCTTCAAGCTGCACTGTCCATATATGCAGGTTGTCCAATTCTTCACTCCTCTTGCTTATTATTGGTCCATGTCATCTTACACTTCTGGATGATCCTTTCAGAATATCGCTTTTTTTTTTTTTTTCTAAAATGACTTTCAGAGCTCCTTCTGAGGATGAAAAAATTCTGTAGCCTAACTCGATGTAACCCCCGCATAGGCCTTATTGCCTTCAGTACTGTTACTATAACAACCTCTGTATTTTTCATCCAACTTCTTGTCTGACATCAACCAAAGTAGGTGGCTAGTAGCTGCTCACATATCCCTTATTTCTATTAGTGTTACTTCATAATCATCATGACTGTGGTGCAGGCGTTTTCTAGGATTAAGTAGCTTTTAGACTCTTTCAATTCAAATACCATGCACATGGAGAGATCCTTGTCAAACAAGTCATATTATCGTTAATGTCAGATGTGCCCTCAGCTAGCCTCGAGCAGGAAATTGTCTACACCCAGCAGTGTCAAAATCTTCATATACTGATAAGCCAATTTAGCAAAAAGAGTATTTCTCACGAATTCTTAAGAATTTAGGGTTTCATTCAGATTAGGACTTGGGCTGAGATACAGAGGAGTTCTTACTCTGTCAGGTGATTCAGTTTGCCAGTCTGAGCACATACGGCAGGAACTGCTGAGTGACTCAGCAAGTAACAGAACAAATGGAGTTTACTTGTCTCTTGGCTTAGTCAGTGATATGTTATGCTACTGTAAAGGAACCTGGTGCTAGGTTTTGGGGGTTTTGTTTTGTTTTGTTTTGTTTTTTGTAAAACAGTTTTGGATCAAGTCCAGGCAATTGGAACATATTGATTTAATCTTAACTAGTTGGCACTAATACTTCAGAGTCTGTGGAATAAGAGACTATTTCTTCTGGGCTATTTGTTGTCATAGCCTTTCTTTGTAACAGGTAAAAATTTTATTCTGTGATTTTAAAACAAATAACTGAAACTTAGATTATGCTCTAACATCATTAAAAGAATTGTAACATAAAAGTTGATTGCACAGAAATGACAGATGTGTGATAATGCTCCACTTTCTTAATCTTTATTATTACCTTTTAAGATTGAATTAATGATTACTATGTCTGGTCCTTTCTTGAGAGACTTTGTTGCTAGAAGTTCCTCTTCTTGTTCTTTTAAACTGCTATAGCTTAGGCTTTATTTGGCAATTCTTAAAATTTTCAGTGACAGTGGGCCAGTTTCATATTGCATCAGTCCATCCACTTGCAAGAAAATGTTTGTGTACTTCTGTAAACATGAAGACTGTGGCACCTTTAATGACTGATGAAAATAAAATGTTAGCAATTAGAATGTGTATATTCTTACTCCATTTCGGCGTATTCCGCAGAAGATTAAAAAAAAAAAAACACCAAAAGATCATCTGTTACCTGTGGGCGATTTCCTGGACACTGAAATGTGAAAGGTCCAAGAACATTATGAAGCTCTAACAAATCTGTATGTGTGGAGCTGTGCACAGCTACAGATGTTTCCACTGCTGCAGAACTCACTAAAACTGCCACGGAATTTGGCCCAGATGTGCTATAGAATTACAATGACCCTGGTAATAGTGAAACTTCAAGCGGCAAACACCAGATGTTCAGTAAAATGGTTAAAACTGAGATCCAAAGCATTTTTTTACCACATCATCACAAACAAGTATGGAGAGAAAAAGCTGAAAACCTCAAGTAATACTTCATTATTCATCATCTCTATGCAGATTTTATCTGCTTGACTTGTTGTAATGTAGTACCATTTAAGTGTAATGTTTCGTAGGATGTCTGCATTCCCAGAGGCTTAAATAATTTTGAGAAATGAGTTAATTAGATAGCTTATACATTAAACTTAATACGAGGTTGTATTTTTCTCCTTACCTCCTTTCTCTACTTATTTTGTTTGAAAAGTAATACTGGCTGTGTGTTTGGTGTGCTGCCTTATGATAGCTTGCCAATGTAGTTCTGCCTTAGCTCAAATGGTAGCAGACTCGAGCTGCAGTACCTGGGCTCTGTAGGCTGCTATGTTCCGTGTCTGTCTGCGTAGTAAATGCACCTTTTCTACAAAGTACAGGTATTGATTACATCAGGAGGCACTGCTTTGTACGTTGTGGCTTCTCAGGGGTCCATGTGTAAGGCAGACCCTACAGACAATGGAGAGCATTGCATTTCTCTTTCTACTCTCTGTTGATTATTTATGATTTTTTATATCCTCAAGTGTAAGTTTTTTACATTCATTATCAGAATGTAAATTTAGCCATTTTTTCAGTTTCTCTAGAACCAAAATTTATTTCTGTTACAAATCCTGAATCAAAATGTACAGTATTATTAATGGAAGCCTGGTTATATTTGTTAGTGGTGTATTATATATATGTGTATTCCACCTCCCCCCACCTGGGGGAATACACATATGTCACTATTCAGAAGTTAAATTTGTTGAAGCGTTTTTGCTTAATGCTTGACTGTAGCAGTAGTCTACTCTTCTTTATGTTTTGTGTCTGAATAACTAATGGTACCAAAATTTTTTTACTTAGAACTGGGATCATAGAGTTTCTGTAAAAACTGAAGAAAAAAAGGAAGAAAGGTCCACAGGTACACAAAACTGCAGGGATCTTGGATGCTTAGAGAAACAGCAGTGAACTACTCCCCCCCAAGGAAGGGAGTAGTTATGTTCTCTAAACTTGCTTAAAACTTCTTTGCAAAAGACCTGTTAGAAACGCTGTTAAAATAAAAAGGACTACTTTGTCTTCAGCAGGAACTGAATCAGTTAAGAAGAGTCCAGACTGCTGTTACTGTGCTACTCAGTGTCACACAAGAAGGAATATTTTTGCTTACTAAAAAATAAATTATTTTCAGGAAGAAAACCTCATCATAAACCAGCCAGTGCATCATGGCAGATAGAAAGTTAAGTTAAACTGCTTCTTTCAGAATTATTGCTGATTAAGAATTGTGATTTCTCTCATTTCTTAGTCACACAGCTATTCAGTTAGTTTTCGACTGGTGTCAGGTGATGTCCTCCTGTGAATTTTCGTAACCCAAAAGGAGAACACAGGGCTGTTGTCAACACTGCTGAGTTTCACCCTTTTTACTGTATTGCCTGTTCTACATGGTTTCAGTACAAAATCATAAATCATGAAGTTCCTTCTTGTGCTGCAGACAGGTATTTTATTAAAGCTCACTGACACTTGTGGGCTTTTCAGCAATTTGAACTTACAGTAAAACATAACCAGAAGAATCTACCATGTTGTGCATCAATATTGATACTATTTGATGTACTTACACAGAAATTACCTCAGGATCCTCAGAACTCAAACTACTTTAACACTTGTTCCTTCCAAATCAGCTACAGTTACCAGAGAAACCATTGCATTTTGAGCTCTGTGCCCACCCTTGGCTTGCAAATCTGCTTACAAACTTTCTTGGCATTCGCACCAGTTTCACCAGGCACAGATTTCCAATGAAACTGCAGTTACAACTGCTTGTTTACCCCAGTTAAAACAATATAAACGTGTTCTTATGTCCTCTAGTTTACTGTCTGTAGAGAAGGTTTTCACATGTCTCTAAATCAACTCTGTAGAATACCAGGTAATCATTTAGTCATACCTAGCAAAATGCTGTTTATATTGACTTTGTAATGGTTTCAGATGATGGTGAACAAGGAAGTAGTGTGGTTACAGACTGCAGTTACACTTACAGGCTGTGAGGTCATGGCAAATCATACTGCTGCAAAAGTGGAAGGCTAATCTGCTAATCTAGCTGAGCTCTAAATGCACAGAGCTGATTACTAAGCAGGCTTAATAAGATGTTTGTGAACTACGCAAGGAGAAAGATTGTCCTGCAAATTCAGAAAAAATTAGAAATCCAAAAGGAAAAGCAAGTTTAATCCAAAATTATTTTCTTTTGAGATATTGTTGGTTGAAAATGTATTATTATTTTAAGTAATAAAATGCAGAAAGAAAGATTGAATAAAAAACAACGTGTTATGTGCTGCAAATAGCTTGTGTTGCATTTACTTGGACTGCTGTGTGAAATATTTTGTCCATTTGTAAGGTGAAATACTGTGCGTTGCATACTTTTAAAAGTAATTTGGGAGAGAGGTTTGGCTTGTTTTGTTTATGCAATGCCAAGGTGGCAAAATTTCTTTTCTACAGAAGAATTCAAGTTAAGAAGGTGCTGGATCAGAAGAGAAAAAGAAAACATTTCAAAAGAGATGTTCAAGTTAAACCTGCTGAGGCAGGTTTGCTGCTCAAAGAACACATTGCGAGTTTTTTAAAAAAATAAATAATTCAGTAGAAACTGCCACATCACTGAGACACAGACTCCATTACTTTCTAAAGAAAAAGCATGTCAAGTTTCTTTACAGGTGTGTCTGCAGATGAAGAGACTATTGGCAGGTGAGGCGCATGCTACAGAAAACAAGAGTAGATCACTAAATAAGAAATGACAACAATAATAATTAGGGCAGCAACTTCTACATGATTCTTCCCTTTACAAATTTGTCTTGCCTGCGGATGTGATGTCAAAAGGTATTTAACATATCTCCTCTACAATCTTGTAGTTGTTTTTTATCAGTAACTAGACTGATGGATATCACTAGTCTAAAACCGTACCATTGCATAATCCCTTTCTAACAGTTTGACAGGAAACTTTGTTTGGAATGTTTTAGCAAACTTTTGATAAGTCTTCCTCATTTTTCAGTCATCTAAACCTACCTTGTCTGACCTTTTTCCCTTTGAGAAAGTCAGAGTGAAGGTTAGTCACATCTCCAGACAAAGTAAGAACATGACATTGTGGGTGCTTTATCTTATAAAATTAGATATATATCTTTAAAAATTTATCTTTATATTACATATTGTGTGAGATGGATGAGAGGAATGTCAGCATAGTGTGGGAGGTACTGGAGTGGGATCAGTTTGGAAGCATTTCTGCATGTTGCCTGAAAAGTGAGCTTCCATGGTTAAAATGTATTGTGATAAAAAGGGAAAGTAAGTTTGTTTCTGTTATCTATCAACTCTGTTTGTTCTTAGATTGAAATAACATTGAGGAAAGTGTAGTAACCCATTTGGTATTTTTAGGTTTTTGTGTGTGAGGTATCCTCTTGGGCAGTTTTCCAGGATCCAGGCCAGTCGGTGTCTTATGAAGATCTTCATGTGACAGTTTTCTCAAACCGGACTAGAGTGAGCTGACAGGAGTGAAGGATTAGAGTTCGGTTTCACACCCGTGCCCTCCCTGTACCAAACCGGTGGTACCTGATGGGACTGTAGAGGTGGAGGAAAGGATCTGTGACGCTGTCCCTGTATCTAGGACTATCAATAAGAACTTTCTGTTTTTTCAAAGAATGATTTTTCTTGCTCCTGAGTACATAAAATTTTCTCTAATAACTTTCTTAACTAAAATATATGTTAGTGATTTTCCTTATAATGAGTAACTCTTGCTGAGTGAGCAGAGGCTCAAAACAGAATCCAGTTTCATTGACACACATATTCACTGACAGACATATTTTGTCTATCTTTAGACAGGTAGTTTCCATTAGAGCGAATTTCCTCACACGTCTTTATAGTAATACCTTTCGCTCCCATGATATAAATGTGTACCACAACTGTCTGCCAGATGGAAATTCAAGTGCCAGTGTGTGTGCATATTCATGGTGCCTTTCACTGCCTAAGTAGTGCTACAAATTTTGCAACACTTTGATCTCTGTGCATATAAGAGTGTCGCTCTCTACTGGTGCAACTATCAACAGTATTACTGTTACAAAATCATGAATCTTTTATGATTTCCTGCTAGAGGTACCATAAAGGGAGTAAGAAAAATATCCCAAAGGTCAAGATACTAAAAGATGGAATCAGATTAGTTATTATGTGCATGTTAGTTTGTATATATTTAATTATATCCTTTTCCTTTTAACACTAAAAAGTGCTGCCTTGAGATTTTTTTGAGAAACAGGAAAAATACATAGGTTTTTAGTTTGTTAAAAACACTATAAAACCAGTACTAGCCTAATTTTATTTTTAGACTTCAGAAGTTCTGTATGTTTATAAGTCCTAATAATTGCAGGCAAAATTTTGCACCTGCATTTATAGTTGCCTGCAGTTCAGTTTATTTAAAAATCTATATCACTGATTGCATCTGTAGGTTAAAAACATCTAAGTAACCTAAATTACAGGCACAAATAATTGCAGGTGTAGAACTCAGACAAACACAAAATGATCTCTCTGAAAGTTGGTCTTCCAGATCTCATTGGAAGTTATTCAGTGTATCATGAACTGAGAATCCTCTTGGGAGAGTTACTAATCTGTATAATGACAGTGAAAGCCTCTTCAATCTCTTATTTAGCCAGCAGATGGGAAAGAATACATGTAGTCACATAATTCCCAAGGGTCTACACATGGGGATATTGAAGAGTGTAACTTATTCCAATGAAGGCTAACATTTACTTGCAATCAAAAATTTCCTTCTTGAGACACATTTTTTCTGATGAAATTAAAACAGCTTAAAGTTGTATTTTCATTAAATCACTATTAGTCTGAGTAGGACACACTCCCAAGGCAAGTACAGAAATTGTGCAAATCTCATGATTTTATTTTTAATTGATCACAGTATCAGAGTTTAACACAGACAAATGTTCTCAGTCTTTTCCAGAAAATATATCTATTTATCCTCTCTATGCATTTTTTTATGTCAGAAACCGATTTCTAAATGCATAAACACAGACAAAAAATTCTATTCTTTTATTTGGTAGCAAAACTAAAAAAGAATCATTTTCTTGCATTCTTTAACTTCAATAGACCTAGGTGTGGTACTAATTTTAAACAGTGACTGCTTCCTGTCGTACCAGTTACGGCAGTACTGTTAGCAAAAGGGGGAAAAAACACCTTAAATTCTCTTCTAGTGTTTGAACAACTAAAACTCCTACTGAACAAATGAAGCATTCTGCCAGTTCTGACAGTCCAAAACGCAGCGAAGAATTTTTCTGTTTCAGAAGCTCTAGGCAAAGCTGTTTTGGCATGTCTGTCGCTTATTCCTACTGCAAACAAAGGTGCAGATAGAGGGAAGTCTTGCGGAGGAAAATGCTGCCGGTTGCAAGAAATGGGACGTGTAGACCCATTCTACAGCCTAGCTAGTGATTACGCCCAGACAATTCTGTAAAAGCCTCGTCCAGCTGCCAGTGACAGTAACGCTTCCTTTTGCATTGATTTCAGCAGGAATTACATCAGAGAACAGCTTAAGGGCTCTCAGACGCATGGGCAAAATTATTATTTCCTTCATTGGCAATGGGGGGGCCAGACTACTAGAAATGTGTTAAGAAAGAACAGAGTAAGGTGGTATCAACCCTGGAGAGTGAGCTTTGCTCTTCTGCTACTGAGGGGTGGCAGTCACGGAAGCAAGCACAGATTTTTGCGGCTGGCAGGGTCCGTCTCTTCACCACCAGCAGTTGCCATCATCCCATATAGCCTGGCTGCTCCCTTGGCAGCAGCAGTCAGCCCAGCCTCACAGGCCCTGGCACTTGCAAAGCGAGTAGCAGAGGTGTGAGCACTGTGCTCTCCCCAACGAAACGAGGGCTGCAGCAGCCACCAGCCCTGCCAGTGCCGAGGGCTGCTCCAGCATCAGGCCACCTATCGTGAGATCTTCTGCTGGGGTGGCTGGTAAATGGTCACCCCAGGCTCAGCCTGCAGGCATGCCGTGGCATGGATGTCTCTCCTGTGGGGGACTGAAATGTTTCTGACAGCCATGTGACAATCACTTCATTAATTTAGCACACTTTTAATCTTAGCTCTTTTAGTTATTTGTTCTATCTGAAATAGATGTCACTATCCAAATTTTAAAAAATCCAAATAAATTTAATATATATGAATCTATTACTCAAAGAATACATGGTAAGAATGTACCAGTTAATTAATTTATAATCATCTTTGAAACAAAAAGCCTGAACAAGATGTTTCTTTTTTATGCACCAAGAGCTGTTTAGGCTATGTTGTGCAATACAACACATGGATCAAACTTCACCTTCTTAGAATTTTATTTAGGTACTTGAGTGTAGCAAAACCCAGAAAGCATATGGGAAATATGTAGTGTAAGAGAGGGCTAGACCCTCATTAGAATCGTGAGAAATTTCAACAAATATTCCATTTTTTGCTCTCACTTTTTGCTATCATAGACACAAGAAAGGAAGGGGAAGGTTTTCATCTTTCCCTCTCTTAGGGAAGTTATTCTTAGGTGTGTCCTATAACTCATTTAAATTCAGAGTGCAGGCTAGAAAGCCAAAAATTAGCAAGGATTTTGAGTAAAAGATTGAGAGGTGATTAAAAGTCATGGAAGAAAGACTCATTTCTCAGTAAGAATAACAAAGTCACATGGATGATGGATCATAATAACTTCATAATCTCACCCACATGCAGTAAATATGGTCATGACTGCCATTCTGAATAAGTGAGGTAGACTGGTGCTGATTATTAATCCATTTCTTGGCCAGTCTAATCATTTCTGAGCTAGCTCCTCCTCTGCTTAGTATTTTTCTGAACTACTTTAGGAGTACCTTTCACTGACAGTGTTCTCCTCTATAATCAGTCAGTTTTCGTACTCTATGTTACCTTAGTTTATTTGGGGAGTTTCTTTCATTAGTTGGTCTGCTTCTTGTGTTGTTAGAGCTGGCCCATTGGTCCTCTTTTAGCATATAGTATAACATGAGCATTGCTGTAGCCACATGATAACACATAATTCTGGATTGCATTTAACTTGTTGTGAAAAAATTATGTTTTTCCTTAATTCCCATGTGTTGTAAGCAATGGTGATTTAGATGAATGAGAGCTCAGTGAGAAAAATGAAGTATGTTATGAAAATAAGTATTTAGCACTGGTGTCTAAAGTGGTAGATATGTGTCGTGTGAATTGCATAACAGAAATTCAGAAGTTAGCTTGGTTGTGTCATTGCTAGCTTTTATTGATATTTCTCTAGTGACATGTGTTTGATATTTGCAGCGGGATAATATATATAACATACTTCACAAGAAAAAAACTTGTTGGAGAGCATCAGAATGTTGAAGACTGCTTTTCTCTAAATGTGCCCAGTCTTTAATATCTTCTTCAAGTATGCCAGCTCTGTACATGTCCCCTCTGCATGACATCCAGCTTTCCCTATAGCCTACCTGTTCTGCTGGGCAAATCGTTGTAGGCACTGTGGTTGAGGTGAACTACATGTCTGTCATTTGGCTGGCTGGTTGCTCCTTTCAGAATAAATGGTTGTTTTCTTTTTCTCAATGGGAGTTACTAATTTACATCTGGCTTCACTAAGTGCTTGCCAGTTCTCCTGAAACTTCTGGGATTTTAATTTCTCCGATACTTCTAACCAAGTCAAGATAAAGATTACTTCTCATTAGTAATATATATTAGAGCAATATTGCCCTGTCTTCAATAGTTTTTACTTTCTGTTAGTAATAAATTCATGACATGCTACATGCCATGAAATAAGAAGATTTTTTTTTTCCTGGTAAAATTAAAACTTTAAGCAAACTGTATTACATTTAGAAATGTTTCCTTCCTTCCTTTGAAGAACATCCACCCTTCTGCCAAATAAGTCTTCAACATTCTTTCCATTTGTTGAAATAAATTTTTTTGTAAAATTAGAAAGTTACACATTACATTTAATTTAACTGACATAGTCATGAAACCTAGGGTTTTTTATTTAGATTTAGGATAACACAGTGGTACTGAAAGCAGAATTGGATGTAAGAGGTATTTTGTTTCAATTATAAAACAATGTGGGTAAGAGACATGGATTTGACATCACTAGAAGAAAGGGGATATTGTGTTCATGCCTTCAATCAACTTTATTAGATCCTTAAAGGGAAAATTATGTGAAAGACAGAGGAAGAAAACAACAAACTAAGCAAGATCCCAATTTCAGTATAATTTGGAGAAAATAACTGATTTGGGTTGGTCATCTTGCCAGGGTGAATGACTCAAGGCTTCCAAACAAGAAATGGAAACCAGAAGGATAGTGAAAGCCTGAAAGAAGAACAAATTGAGACGATATGATTGACTGTAATGTTTCAAAATCAACTATTCCAAAGATGAGTTTGGGCTGTTGCCCAGAATACAATTGGATAGTGATGTTCATTTAGACCCTTAACGCTGAAACAAAATAAAATGTTGTTCTGTCTCTGTTAGAGATTTACCTGTTAGTTCTTTCCAATGTTTCTAGATGGGGATATGATGTCACGTCGTCTCTCTTCTTTCACATGCTGCAGTGATTGCTGCTGCTGTTCCATAATTTTGCTGAATTTCTGATGAAGGCCTGCGTCCAGGTGATAATATCTTTCAAATGTGAGATGTCATCACCACTCATTAGCTGGCTTTGAAAAATTTTACATAGCATGTGCAAGTAGGCTAACACAGTATTACTGACCAAGGGAAAAAGAAGGTATACAGTCTTTGTGTGTGGCTGACATGGGAGCCATTAATGTTTTTGTTATTATCATGCTAGGTTTTTTTAATAAATAAATAACTCATTCTGCAAAGATTTCAAAGAATTATATCTTTAATGGGCAAGTTTTATAAAGCATTATTTGGAAAAAATGAGGGCAGCAGCTTGACCTCCATCTCAGACACAGAAGTTTTTGAAAGAGACTATGCTTTATGCAAAAATTTAGCCAGTTGACAATAACTGTATTGATGAGATGGGATTGTCTTCTAGTTCCTCCTTTTTCTTATTTCTTTCATCTTACTAGTGATACTGTTTAATTTCTATTTCAAATGGGAAGGGGAAAAAAACAAAAGCACATTTCATAATTGAATACTGAGCTAGTTCTTACTATGTTTACTGAATTATATATTGTGCATATTTATATGTATATACTCAAAGTTTTCATGTGTTTTTAGATTTCTAAACTTACTGTTCCATAGGAATAGATCTTAACCCCTTCCTATATGTTTTTCATTATGAGATTTGCCCCCACAAAAGAAAGAAGGCATAAAGCAGTGAAACTCAGTTACAGATGACTTAAAATTTTAGGGAGGCATAAAGCAGTGAAACTCAGTTACAGATGACTTAAAATTTTAGGGATTCCTAGGGCCAGGAATAAAGTTGCTGAGCTCTGCAGATTCTCCTGGTTCACAGTAGAGATCCCTGCAGTGGAAAACCTTCAGTGTTAGCCTTACAGCTGCAATAAGCAGATCAACTTGACATGACATGCACAGTGAATCAGGAGCAGTGGATAATTGTTTTTCATATTTTTAGTTCACATTTCTCCAAGATTTTCAAACAACCCACAGCCTGGCCTGCTGATCATCCGTATAGCTGGTATTTCAACACCTACATGTGATATAATGGTAGATTCCTTTCCAGAAGTGATTGTCTGCCTCCCAAGATTGCTGAGTTGGTAGATCTGTCTTTTGAATTCCTGGTATATCTTTCCCCTCCACATTTTCACTGGACGGTTTTCCCCGAGATACTTAGAGACCACGGGAACGCTACAGGATTTATATATTCAGTAGCTGCATACATTTGGATATACATAAAGCTGCACTGGAAAAGCAACCTGCACTGCTATGTAAGGCTAGGTAAAGCTGCTGTGTGTTTTTAGAACAGAGTTGTTGCTTTACACTGCCCATTTCTCTGCTTATGCATCTTTTAATAACGAGAACATCTGGACCAAGGTTAAGTCTCACTTTTCTGTAGCCAGGGCTACACCTTTGAGTAGAGCAGTGGAGCACATTTCATCTTCCAGTTCCAATTATGCTGGAGCACTAGAAATCCTAAACAGGGTGCCTGTTGTAGATATGCTGACAATATTTTAGACTGAGCTGAAAAGAAGAATGTGTTTATAGGGATCTGTATTCTTGTAGCTTATCCTACTTGAACCTCAATTTCAGTTTGAACTCAGGTTAAACTGCATGAATCACATGCTTAAAGCTATTTAACATTTCAATAGCTTGCTGAATCAGCAAGAATATACTCTGAATATGTGTAAACATTTAAAGATTAAGATTGAATCCAGTGAATATACATATACATATATATTTAAGTTCCTGAAGTGAGACCTAGGGGAAATTTAAGCATCTCACTCCTAAACTGAATTCCTGAAATCTCTTACTCCAAGGACTTTTGAGTATTTTGACATGAAACCATCCTTCTATAAAATGCCCATGGACTAGAATCCATAACTTGGCCACTCCAGAGGAAGCATAAGCAATATACCCACTCTGGAACATCTTACAAACCCTAAATTATTTTATTTACGTAGGAGCGGCTTCAGAAGAGGGCTTCAGAGAGGCATCAGAAGAAGAGGGGAAAAGATGATATAGCAGTTGTGGTATTTTACAGTGCAGGGGATTGTGAATTTAATTTTTTCCCCTTGATGCACTCAAGATAACCATGGGAGACTCTTTTGATGACTTTTCCACATCTTGCAGAAGTATTCAAATACTAGGCCATTTTACAAAGGTGATTCACCATCTTCCAGCGTTTTAAAGACAAGATACAAGTGTTTTGCTTCAGAAAGTGATTCTTCTGTAATTGCCTTCTTGCAGTCGCGAAAGACGTGTATAAGTTCTGAAGATGGGTAAGTTGTAAGATATAACCTTGCCTTGCTGATTGTATAGATGTCATTCTCACCTTTCCGGGTGCACTAGGTAATGTGCAGGCCAAGCACACAGGAACTATGTCTGCTCTCACCTGACCTGGTGGTCTTGAGAACTGCCTGATACTTAAAGCATTCCCAGGCCCCAGCTTCATGCATCCTCATTGGCCTTGTAAGCAGAGTTCAGGGTGTCTGCAAATACCATGTATCCTTGTGGCAGGCGATACTGATGTACTGTTGTGTTTGTCATCAGCCATTTTCTCTATTACACGTTAGCCATGCGATATTGTCAGGATGGCAGATGGGATCGATAGGACACAGAGTGCTCTGGCTTTCTTTCCTGTACCAGAAAGTATGCTCTTAAATGTGCTGTAAAGCACAGAGGATACCTTACATTTTCCTCTTTGGAGTATCCCCTGGGTCACCCTAGTGAAGGTTGTGAGTGCGCTCTGATGTGTTTCCTGCCAGCTGTCCTCCACCTTGATCCTGAAGCCTCTCTGTTCTGCTGTGTTTGATAGAGTTGCAGTTCTGGGCTCCTCTCTGGGAGGGCAGGCATGTAAAATCTAGGTGATGCAATGCCAAAAACTGCAACGAGTTGGGTTTTGCCCCCTGTCCTAACTCCCAAAGACAGCTGCTCTTGTAAACTTCTTAGCCAGGCCCCTTAGTGGGGTCAGGCAGCAAGACAAGAGCAAAGACCTGTGTGAGTACAGCAACAAGATATTGCCCAAATGTTTTTTCCAAGATGGAATATGTGTGGTCTGTTACATCTCTGTGAATAGCTAACTTGTGCTTAAAAGTAAGTTGTCAAATAAAGATCACGTCATATAGTTCAAGGTATATTTAGAAACAGACTTTAAAAGGCACCATAACCTAACTTCTGAAGATGAGCATACAGGGGTTCTCTGTGAAACTTTGTGAAGTCACTGTTTTTCCAAGTCTGTATTTTGTGATCTCACTTTTTAATATCATCATTAGTATGGCAAGAAAATGAATACAATGAAATAATACTTCCCCTTCATTGTCAAAACTGTTCTTCTTCATTTAAATACAATTTTCTGTCTATTCAGGATAAAAGGATTGAATTTTTACTTATTCATTGGTGATTTTTGATTGTCATCTCACCAGCACATAATAGAATTGGTGGCATGTTACTTACCTAACAAGTAAGCCACGAGAGTGTCACTGTTAACTAGAAGGGTTCATCTGTATGCTTGAAAATGCTGAAAAGTTAATTGCTTTATTCAAAAGTGAAAATAGAATAGCCAGTTTGGTCATGCTCCTTTATTTATCCATACAAAAATAATTTGTTTGTTCCTTTGACAGGTTGCTTGGCTTCTACAAAGGAATATTGCCTCCTATCTTGGCTGAGACACCCAAAAGAGCAGTGAAGGTAAAAAAAACATACTTACTCCTTTAAAAAAAAAAGAGTAGGGACAGTGACAGCTGGGAAACATTTATTTCTCCCCTACTGATTGACATCAGAATCTTAGACTCATTTACCATAATCTTCTAATTCTTACTAGGAGAAAACTTTCTTCTTGATGGCACAATAAAAACCGTGCTTGATTAAGAAGGGCAGGATGATATTCTTAAATACTAGGCTATTTTTTGACCTAAATATAAAATGTTACTGAAAAACAAATTACAATTGGTATATATAATCAATAGTTAATAAAATACTGGGTCATATTTTAGCCTCATAATTACCTCCTTTTTTGACATTTTGTTTTATTGTAAACACTTAGCATTTTGCAAAAGAACTAATACTAGAAATAGCTTAATAAATGAACACATTCATTAAAGAAGCCATTCCTAGTTAACATTTATTTAGTAACTTGGAGTAATATATCTGTAGATTTTAAGTGCTGCCCAGAGTTTTTGTGTATTCCAAAAAGCGCTCTTTTCTATATTCTCACCTTTATGAAAATTGAATATATAATGGCTGCAATTCTCTATCATGCAAAGAGCATTTTATACATTCCAGCTTTCTTCCACTTGAAATGGATGCTAGTCTATCAAAGTGTATTCATTCATTGTCAAATGTTGCTCTGATTTTCTTATTTTATTATCCTTTATGTTGATTTGTAGAGCATTACTTTAGTAACACTCCTAAGCAATATACATCAACATACAATATTATTTCTAGGTTTCTTCAGTTACACTATGCAACTTTTTAAGATCGTAACCTAGTAATTAAGAGCCTCATCTTACAATTCAAAATCTGTCAGAGCATTCATTGTGCTATCAGCAAAAGTTTCTTTGTCTTTTACCTCAGAACTTTGGAGTTTTCTACAGTTATACTGAATATGTCTAAAAACAGTTATGGTACAGAAGCAGATGTCTTGATTTTCCTTTTCTTTCTTTTCTTCTTTCTAAAAAGGCTGCATATGGTTCTGGTCTTTAGTCTGCAATTAATCATTCACTTTCCAATTCCATTATGGAGGGATAGTATTTGTATAAAGCGACAGGATGTAACTTTGTAATATAATCCTAAAGGAGTTCTGGTAATGTCATCTTTTTGTTTGCATTATCATTTTTTGATGCAAATGATGTATGCCACCTATCTCAAAATTATTTAATATAAATAGGAAAAGTGAAGCTCTATTCAATACCAAAGCTGCAGTGAAGAATACATGGATGATACTTAAAAGCTTCCTAATAACTTGTTTTCTTCAGACTGTGATGCTTCCTGTGTCTCTTCACATCATTTCATTTGACAGAGGACAAAGTCAATCAGATCATGCATTTTAGATACCAGTATATATGTAGTCAAAATATGATCCCAGGCTTCATATCTCTCCTAGTAACCTGAGTTATTCAAAAGTCATGAGTCACTTTTTCTTACTCAAAATTGGCTCCACCCCATAATATTTAAGATAATTTAGAATCATAGAAAGATTTAAGTTGGGTGGGACCTCTGGAGGTCATCTGGTGAGCCTCCTGCTCAAAGCAGGGATAACTTCTTAGTTACATGAGGTTGCTCGGGTGCCTTGTCTAGTCAGGTTCTGAAAATCTTCAAGAATAGAAACTCTACAGCCTCCCTGGGCTCCTGCTGCAGTGCTTAATTGCTCTCACTTTGAAGAATTTTTCTTTATATCCAGTGCAAATTTCCCCTTTTGCAACTTGTGACTGTTGCCTCTTGTGCTTTCGTTGTGCACCTCTGAGAGGAGTCTGATTTCTCTATAACTCTCCTTTAAACAGTGGGGGACAAGAATTAGGTCCGTCTTTGCCTTCTTATCTCTGGGCTGAACCAGCTCCATTCTCTGAGCCTCTCATTTGATGTCAGAAGCTCCCAGCCCCTTAAATGTCTTAGGGGTCCTCCTGTAGTGAGATGCTTTCTACCTGATTCTTGGACTTTTAAGCATTAGGGCTCAATATTGTTTCTGCAACCATAAGAATCAGGTAAAAAAGAAGTTTAGCTTTCAAATGCTAAACGTGCTTTTTAATTGTCATTGAATTCTTTAATTCTTTACACTATTCCTTGAATTTTGCACTGTTCCAAGGACACCAATAGGACTTTAAGCTACCTTGAGATATCAGTTATATTCTACTCTGGAACAATTCAGTGACAGGACAGTAATGTGCATATAATCCTGGATACTGAAGCTGTTTCATGCAAGGTGTCATCTGCCAGCACAATTTCTAACATCCCAAGCAGAGTTTGAACACATGCATTGGCCTGAAGAGACTCCAGCTTGGCTCAAACCTCCACTACTTTCCGACCTTATTTGTATATGAATGTAAAATATCAACGAAAAATCATGGCTTACTTTGGCTCACTCTCCTCCTTTTATTCTTCTAATAGTCTCTCTCATTCTAACAGGCCACAAGATGTCCCTTGTTCACTTCTGAGCTAAACGGTAGGATTCAGAGTCATGGAGGGCTATGCCGGTGCCTGTGGCTTTGAGACATGAGAAATAACTAGGAAAATATTTAACTTTTAGCTGCTTATCACCTGCAAGAAAGCCCAAAAGGTAGAGAGGCAATTTGTAGGTTCCAGAAGCCTTGGTTTTGTTTTGTAAAGAAAGTATACATTTTTGTGACATTTAAAAGACACTATAATTTAAACTTTTCAAAAATTTTCCTTACACAGTGTACAAGGAGGAGTTTGTACTGAGAAGAAATGTACTTGTCTTACTGGAATAGTATATTTATCTGGCATGATTATTTGCCTGTAAAAATAAAGCTACTAAAAAGAAGTTATTTAGCTGAAGTTATTCAGCTTTAATGCTGAGCGTCAAAGACACAGGTTCACTTTTAGGCAACTAGGTTCTCATGTCGGTTCTGCTGTTTCTTTTTTTCTCTGTCTTTATTTCCCTTCTAAAAAGAAAGCTGGTATTTCTGGAAGATGAAAAGTCAAAGTTTATAACTCTATGTTAGATTGAACTTAGAGGAAAGAAGTGATGATGCCAATACAATGGTTAACAGATGAACTTTTGGGGCAAATTTATATTGTGCATGTGTTCCCAGACATCTTGTTTCAAGCATATATTTTTACCTTAGAGTTATTGAGACATCTGGTAAATACTTTGACTATTTTCTGTGTAACTCGAATTAAAGTGTATCTTTGCCAGATGGACAATATTGGTTATTATATACACAAAAGCATGTTTTAAATACATTTATCCTGAGATTTTGTGCACAAAGCTATTAACTTAATAGAACCATAGAGAAAAAGACAAATTACTCTGTGTTATTAAAAATGCTTTGAATGGACATGCATAGTACAAATCTGTATGCTATCACTAGATACTTCTGGCAAAATTGTCACTCTAATACACCCAGCAAAATGTCTATTGAGTTTTATTGCTATTGATTTGTTTTCTTTTAAAAATGATATAACATGAAGCACAGTTACTATTAAGTAGTTGTTTTATTTATGACTCTAGGAAGCTATTGATTTTTAAGGTAAAATTTTTAAGACCAAAAAATTGCTAGGTAATGTATTTCTGCCTTTATTACAACCATTTTACAAATCTGTGAGACTATGGAAAACATTAAGGAATACCAGAAATTCCATTAAAGGTTAGGAGGGTAACAATGAGTAGAAGGATGTTGGAGAGAGAATAAAGCAAACTTTATCACAATAAGAAATTAATTTAGTTCAGTGAAGTAACTCACCCTCCTACAATTGACACTTTCCCAGATATTTGCTTTTACCGATAAGTAAAATTGACGCTGGAAATTATGACACGCTACATAAGAAGGGGGATATTTCATGATTGTTTCGGTTACGCATGAAGGTAGACCTACAATCTAAGTAACACTTCCATCTTTTTCAGTTGTTGGCAGGCTAGTGCAGTGATTTTAAACTTATTTGCAGTATGTTTGCAAGATTACTGTTCAATCAATACACTATTTGAAGGGCAGTTAAAATATAGGCCCCGATTTATAGGGCTTTTTCTGCAAAATTGGATAATTCCTATTGACAATAAATATATATATATCCACTGGCCAGAGTCCTTTGGATTTCAGAATTTCACATCTTAATTTTACATTATGGAGGTGTAATACACATTCCCTCCTGCTCTAAATGTGGTGTTATTATTAACTCGTTAACACCTGTTTCTCAGCTGTATTTGGTATGATTCTAGTCACTTTTCATTTGAAGCAGGTCTTGACTGAAAAATATTATTGAATTTGCCATAGCACAGAGTTTTAAACAAGTTAAAATGACAATGTAATGTTTATTATTCATGGTCCTGTATGTGTGGTTTAGGACAAAAGCTGTTTTGCCCTGATATGTCTGAGATAACTGAGTGAATGAACTTGTCTTTCTCGGCTGAGACCCAGCACAGGTCACCCAATCTTTCTGTTTTACCTGGAGAACCCTATTCCCTTATGTCTCTTAAGATTCCTACATCTCTGTTGGCCTCATTTGCCATTACCTCCCTTGTCTGGCAGTAGAGCGGTGGAGCAGTTTGACTGGCACATCCATGGGAAGGTGTTATATAAGGAAACTTGGCCTCATATGTGGAAGCCAAAAGCACAGCTTTTCAGAGGATGCCACCTTTGTTTGAATCAGCTTGATTTAAATTAGTCGAGTGCTAATTTTGTGCACTCGAGGAGCCGAGTGGGACCTGGACTTTAGAAAGTAGCCAAATAAGAGTTTCTAGTTATTTACTCTTGGTATGTGAGAGCTTTTGCCCTAGCAAATATACAGCTGTGCTTATGCAGTCTTTGTGAAACTGTGACAGATTTTCATCATTCAGTCCCACAATACTGGAAGCACCATGTCAAAGCCACTTTCCTTATGTATGCATGCAAAGTAGTGGATGCTTGTTGATTACTGATTACAGGACTCTGAACTCGTGAGCTGTAGTTCCAGCCTTTGTGTATTTCCGTCAGTGGAATAATAAATACTTTCCATATCTTTGGTTTTATCTGGAATTCAGATACCTATCTTGTCTTTATAACCCACAGGGTTTTCTTCTGTCCTCATTCCTCATGCTAGAAGACCTTCTTCACTACTCTCAGGACTGTCTTTCGTGGCAGCAACCTGAAATGCTTTTTCAGTGGCTTCAGCAACACATTTATAGAATATGAATTTGAAACAACACGGATTTTGGGGGGACTTGCTGTACATGGAAAGGCTGTACTGGAACGTTTCTCTTAGGGCAGCAAGTCCAGTTCCCTACTGTCTTATTAAAAAAAACTTAATAAACTGAACCCTTCATAAACTGATCAAACTGGTTTTCCCCTTCATAAACTGACCAAACTCTTCTTTACAAGTGATTGAGATTTTTCTCACATTAAACGAAGACTGTTGGAAGACAACTTCAGAACCCCCTTCCTTTGGCTTTAAGAAAGCTTCATAAGATTTCCAGCTACATTCTGTTTATAATAGGTTATACCCAATAATTTTATGTTACATATCCTTTATCTTCCTTGTTTTTCGTCCCCTTGCAGCCTCTCTTTTGCTAAACTAAACAAGACAAGTGTTTAACCTCCTTTAGTCTTCTCTCCAAAAAAATCTTTCTGTTCTCCTTATTATCCTGCTAACTCTATTTTGAGCATGCTCTGCCTGGAGTTCATCTTTTTCAAGTAAGGATGGCCAAGACTGTGTGCTGTATTCCAGAGGATATCTTACCAGTAATTTGCAAAATATCACAATACCCTTTCTCTTGCAAATACCTTGACTGATGCATCTTCGAGTTTATGCCCAAAGAAAAGGGAACAGTGAGTGAAAGTCTGTCTGTGTAGAAGCTGATGGGAATCTTGTTACTGACTTCAATGCAGTCAGGATTATTCTTAACAGTCTTCTTGGAAGAACAAAGTCATTAATTTATTCTGTCTTGATTTTGAGAAGGTTTCACAATAAATATTCTGAGAATTAATAGGTTTGGGTGGCAAGAAGTGTTAGATTTCATTGGGAACCATATACACATGGTTACCTTTCTCCATGTTGGTGGAAGAAAAACTGTGCTTCTCATTTCTTTCTTGAAGTTCAAACACAAAGAGTACAGTTTTTAAAATTCATCCTCTAAGGAACTGCAGATGCTCAGAACTTCTTAGCACCACTGACTGGAAGAGGACAACTGGGTTAAAAAATTATTTTTAAGGAGAGAAAAGTGAAAGAAAGGTGTTGATAGTGAAAGATTACAAAATTATATATGCTTCCCATCTTCAAAATCTGTAATTACAGTACATTAAAGTTGTGAGGGTCAATTCTTGTGAGAAATGATATCTGCTACCTCCATTTGTATTAATATATGATAATTAGATGTTGGAGAAAAACTTAATAAATTAAAAATACGGACTATGTATTGTAAGTGAACTCTTACATAAAACAGTACTGTAACTCCTTTTGTGCTCATATTGTGCATGATACACTGATAAAATCAATTCTGAAGGCTCTATTAATCCACATCTAACACTGCTACAGAGTGCATGAAATACAAGTGGCTTATACTTATTTTGCAGAACTGCACATAGCTACACAGGATATAAGGTAATGAAGCTACCTTGTAGTTTGGTTTTACTAATTTGCATAAGTAACTCATAATGAAGTTTTTCCATACAATTTAAGTCTAACTTTTATTTACAGTTTTTTACCTTTGAACAATACAAAAAGCTACTAGGATATGCATCATTACCACCAGGACTGGTAAGTATGGATACCAGACTTCACGTTCTAATTTAATATGTGTATACTGAATAGTCCCATCCCGTATGAGAAGGAACCCAAAGTTAAAGGGATTGGTTCAATCAAATCACAGTTTTGCAGAACAGACTTTTTCCTTGAAAACACTGATAACATCATTTTGCAACTAAATGATAGTTAGATTAATTTCTATGCCAGATATCTTAATAATAGTTCACTGCAGTGATGTAATATTTGTTAACATGGATAGCCACAGTCACCATAAAAGAATCTTTGTGCAGTTTGTTGTTCGTCATTTTTGATGTATATGTTAGTAATTTTTGATGTATATGTATATCATAATCGATGTATGTGAGTTTTATGCAAGACTATAAATGTGAATTATTTGGAAGAGGATATTTCGCAAACGAGAAAATCTTGAACACCTGTATTGTATATTTCTTGGTCAGGTGAGTTTTGCATTGGAATTTTTTTATAGTTTTGACTCAAAATTGAAGTCTGTGATGGCTGTCTTATGAGAGCAAATAACTCTCCATGCCATGTGAGCCAAAACCTCAGAAAAACAGGAGACATTTGCTTTATCATTACTACAGGTCTCTCTGTTTCAAATACTGTTACTGCCCTTCACATTTGCCTTCAATTGCAATGGTTAAATGGTCATGGAAATATAGTAAATTATTTAGCAGGAGTTTCCTCTTCCTCTTAATTATTCCAGTGACCAGTTGTTTCTAGGAGCTTCATTTTTTTTCTTGTATTTTTCAGCAGACTCTTTTCTCCCTTAGATGTAAATAGAGAGGCTGTTATTTGTTCCCTAGCAAGTGGAAAGAACAGAGCTTAAGGTTCCATGGTAGACTCACTTTTTTTCGAGGAACATGTGCTGAAAACTTGTAAGCATGCAAGAGCTGATCAAAGGCTGCTCTGATTCATATAGCAGATGCAGCTACTATCAAACGTCCTAGACATCCTTGCACATTTTTGGTGCAATGCTGTTACCTAGAGGCATTTATATCTCTAAGGTAGTCATGGTAGTAAGGGAAGAAAAGACCAAGAGGTATTTTGTGCTAAGCTAGACAGAATGCTTCTAAATGCCCCAAGAGAGCTCATATCGAGACAACATTTGCTGTTAAAAGAGAGATGCATACACTAGCACCTTCCTTCTGTTGGCTTCAGTCTCACAGCTGATGGTGAAAGGGACAGGTTATGTTCCCACCTCATATTGGAGAAGTAGGTCCACTGGTAAGAAGATGATCTCCAAAAGCAGTATGGCTGGAGGTTGCCACTACTCTTCCATTTTCCTCTTTCGAATAAAAGGACTTTTATTCGATTTGTGCATTTTGCTGAAGTACCTCACAATTTGAAAGTTTCTTACATTTCCTTTATTTTTTTAAGTTATATGTTGATATTATATGTTTAATGCTCAGTGCATTTTTGCATTTTTTAAGCTATTGTATTTTTAAGCTATATCTTCGGACTCCACCCAAAGATAGCGTGAGGGCATTTTTTGCCATGTTTCATCATAAATCAGTACCAGTTTACCTTCCAGATGAAAAAAGAATTTGTTAAAAGCACTATGACATTTTATTTTAAATTTTTGGAATGTGGTTTGTGGCTATTGTAATTTCTTCTTGATCAACCGTCAGCATCTAATCAAGGCCTAAAGCTGTTTAGTAATAGAATACTGCTGTATTACTGTAATCTCTCAGTTTTCATTGTATCATTAATTTTCATAATATGATGTATGGGGCATTTTACCACATGTGCTCATGAAAACTTAATTTTTAAATATTGATTGATTTAACTTTCCTAGGCATTTGCAGTTGCTGGCCTGGGATCTGGATTAACAGAAGCAGTTGTGGTTAACCCTTTTGAAGTAGTAAAGGTTACCTTACAGACAAATCGGAGTGCCTTCACAGAGGTATGAGAATTGTCCCATTCTTCTTTTTTTTGTTTGATTAGGTATAAGACACTTGAAAGCTCACTTTTAGACCAAGATGTCTGTATTTTAATAGGAAATGTGGGCCTGATGCAAATGATTTTCCCACAAGCTTAACAGAGATGGTAAAAGAGAGGCGAGTCGGTAGACAAAGTCTTCAGAGGAGATACACAGGCATACAGTATTGTCAGCTGTGACAGCATCTCCACTGCAAATATTCTGTGCCTGAAGTGCACCTCCCTTCCTCCAGAGTAGCCAGTGGTGCAGCACTATGAGAAACTGTTGGACAGAAGTACAAATCTGAGACTGTTGTACACAGTGCATTTACCCCAGCCACCTGCAGACTCGGAGTGGGCACAGAAGGTTAGCATAAAACACCAATACCCCATTCCCTAGCCAGGGTCCGGCTCACGTCCTTTATGTTAAAAATATAGAGGGAACATTTGGCAGTTGTGGTTGAATTTCTTTTGCATTTCCTGTAAATATAATTCAGAAAGTGAGCCAGCATTATATCAATAATAAGGATCACTGAAAATCCACATTCATATTTTAGAAACAATAATGGCTAAGCTACAATCCAAGGAAATAAATTAATGCAAAAGGACAAGAGATCATAGGATGAATGAACTACTAGCCACACTGCTTTTTTAAATAAAAATTTATTTTCTCAATCTTCACATTTACTCCTGAATGGGGAAAAAATTCAACTGGGAACAATGTTTCATCAAAATCAAAAGTGTTCACAGGAATGCACTAATTTCAGTTAATTTTAATGTTGAAAATGTTCCAGGCTGAAGTGAAGAAGGAAAATAGACACACAGCTCCCAGTCAGTTTTCTCCATCCTCTCCCCATCTTTAAAAGCTAACAGTCTGTGGAGTAGGATATTCATCTGCCATACCACCAAATCCATGCTCTGCCATTCTCTCTTCATACAAAGGTATATGTTAACCATCAAAATCCCAATTGTTCTAGTACAGTTATTTCTTCTATTGGTGCTATCCAGCTTCATACTAAATTATCAAATGTTCATTGCTGTAATGACTTATACCTAAGGGTTAGATGTGTGCCTGGAGCCAATAGATTATTATGGGTTTGGAGGAGATTTCTATTTCATCTTCCTCCTAGCGCTTTACAATCCTGATGCAGAAAAATTAAGAAATCCCAAACTATTTCCTGGCCTGTCCCAGCTGTTTTCCATTTGTATTTATTGGGAGCACTGCTGAGGCACCACCCTAGTCATAGCAGTTAGGGCAGTAACAGGTAACAGACAACGGTTCTCTTCCTTTCCTTTCAAAACATTGGCCAACATCCTCTGCTCAGTTCTCCCCACCCTGTGTCCACTTGACAGTGATTCATCATGAAGGAAAATACTAGGACTTCTGTGATGAGTTATTCTCTCCCATTTAAAATACTTTAGCAAGTTTGGTGAGTGTACAGCTGAAACAACATCAAAAATTACTTTATTCTTTATTGTCGAATACAACTTTTCTCTAAATATGTTGCTCAAATATTTGGCAACATATTGCAATGTGCATTGAATGGGGGAAGAGTTTAGTGGAATCCACTTTCAGCTTTCAGCACTGGATGCTTGCTGCCTTCATAGATTAAACTAGGTCTGACTTGTCGCCCGTTCAAATTGGCACAGTTGCGTCAAAGGTGAAGCTCTGATCTGCTGCTTGAAAGTTTTTCATAGTTCAGAGAGGACTTAAAAGATTTCCACATTAAAAAAATCCAGCCCAGTGAATATGCTGGAGATCTTCAGGAGAGGGCTTCACCCCTATGTGTTTGGAAGGGGATTTCCCCCTGTGCCTGCAACGGTCACCATGGAAAACCTCACAGACATACACAGACAGGCCTTTATGCCTTCAAGCATAAAGACAGGCCTTTAGGCCTTCAAGCCTTTATGCACCAGGAGTGAATCTTCTTTTCTTGTATATTTTCTAGTCCCTGGTCGTGGAATTTTTCATTTCAGCCTTTTTGTGGGAAGAAGGTGAATTTCCCCTCCATTTACCTAGAAACCAAATCTTCAAGCTTTGTATAAGAGGATTGCACTACTCAGGAGTACAAATGGATATCTAATCCAGATAAATTAAGAACTTTCCCAATGTTCCCTGATCCTACAAATAAATCTGAAACTAATACTTTTAAATTTTTATTATATGTTTTCAGCATTTCTTTTTATTTCTATGCTATTCTTCCCATTGCAGTTCTTGTATATGTCCAAATAGAAATATGGAGGTACTGTCAGAGGCTGTTCTGACTGTAATCTGGAAAGACATGAAAAGTTTCTGCGGGATTTCCTTCCTTTATTTTTCAGTGAATAAGACTAATAAATGTCAAATCAACTCTTTCAAAATCTTTTACAAAATCAGCTGTACCTATTATGGTAAAAGTACCAAGTCACATAAGCATTGCATGAAAGCTTGGCTGGATCCCCAGTGAGGCAAGATTTTTGCATGTTCTTCTATTAAGCTTTGACTGACTTAATATTTGCTTGCCTTGTATCACTTCTCTGCACAAACTGAACCTTCTTTTGGTATACACAGTAAAGAGATTTATCACCTGGCCATTTACATAAGCTGTTTGGGCCTAAATCCTCATGTATATTCTCACAAAATACTTCTATTAATTTCCAAATGTCATAGAGTTACTCTGTAACTCATTCAGGGACACATTCTCTTTGAGAATAAATTTTAAAACATTTTGCAAATTTATGTTAGTCTCTCAGTGCATCCAAAAGAGATGCCTGATTGCTCTAAGTCTCCAGCCTAGATATTTTTTTAACCATGGGCAGAAAAAATACTGAAATAGAGAGCTAATACTGTATAGGAGTAGAAAGATTAGGATCCCAGAAGGAGAGAGACTGGAAGTGGGAGAAAGTAATGCATGAGAGGATCTCATTTTATGAAGGTGATGTGAAAAAATTATGAATTACTACTGCTCCAGCCTGTCTGTTCCTCAGTCAAGTAAGCAGATATTCTTGATCTCTCTGCCTCATAGTCATGAAGATACAATTAACCTCTATTAATAAAAATTTTGGTTTTGAGTGTAAATACACCAGTATTATATTTTGAGCACACTAGTTCCTGCAAAATTACAAGAGGGCAATATATCCTTCCCATTCATACATTTTAAATTCTTTTTCCTCTATTTCAGACTTTTTAACAAAGTCTGAGATATTTTACTTAGTCAATTTTATGTAAATTTTATTTTATTTTAATTTCTGCATCTCTTTCTTGGTGACCTTCGGAATAATCCAATAACCATACTGTAACTGTTCAAAAACACTCTAAGTTTTTTTTTTAAATGAAAATTCTTTAAATTCAGAAAAAGAAACCGAAGATTGTACTTTAATGAAAACGTTCACAATGTTCAAATCATAATATATTATTGTACAAATACAATTCTGAAATGTAACTAAAAGTGTCTATCTGCCCTAATGAAAAAAAACATAGACTGATGTTCTTAAATCACAAAGATAGCTAAATCACGGAGATATCAATCTTTATTATATATTTTTTAAAAAGCTAGAATTTTGGAATTTGCTGTGAACCAGGAAAACTCTAGTGACTTCATTACCATGAGCTGAAGTTCTCATTGTGAATACACTAAAGAACATTCCACACTAAAGCAGACTTCAGGAATAAAAAATTTTTTTTTCTTTAAAGCATGGTGTCTTCTGTAAACTTCAGCCTACTGAGAGAAGCATATGCATGTTACTATACAGTGTAAGGCAATGGTACACTCACTTCACTACCATGCACTGTTTTTCTAAAAGGTTTAAGTAAAGTATGTACTTACCCATTGTGTAGTTTTCATACTACATGATGAAACCCAATGCAATTCACATATTTCTTTGACTATTGTATTGAAATAATAAATATATCTTGTTTAAAGGAACAAGGAAGAGCATGAGCACATACACGCACACCCAGACTCCTGCACACCCCCAAAACAAATATGCACACACCATGGTGACAGTTGAATTATTCTGTGGTACCAGATCATCTTTCTAGGGTTGACAGTTTTAAAGAGGAAGGCCACTATAAATCACATATTGGCACATTTGTAATGTGGATCACTCCGGGCGAAAATACTGTAGTGATTTTTTATTAAAAGAAACTGCTAGCAGCCTCATCACGTTGTTGGCTGTTTCTCTTTTTCTTCTTTTCAGATTTCACAACCTAACCAACTTTACCCCTAGGGAAAACTCACTGGCTACAGAAAGAGGTGCGGTGATAAAAATCATCTTACCTGACTTTAGAGGTGTGATTAACTAAATAAATACATGTGTCTGCTTTAGGGTGAGAAGAATCTGACTTCAGATACTACTGACTAGGTCTCTTCTGAGTATAAGGCAATAGGTGGGTGAAGTGAATACCACTCCAGATGTTTATACAATAAATTCTTCCATCTGAGTTAGTCATCCTAAAGTCTTTCCATCACCAGTGGAGAAAAGTAAGCCTTGTAGGGTAATATCAGCCAACATTTTACATATCTACTGTGGATGAGGTGAACTGCTTTCTGGGGTCTCTATTTTCAGTGAATGAAAGGGAGTCTTGATGAGAAGGACAGGTATAGATGTAGACATTGAAGGCATCTGCATTTGGACTGATGAATCCTGTCTCAGGCATTCAGCAACTGGTAGGCTTGGCCTTCTGAGTCATTAGTAAATTTGTATTCAGAACAAGACTGATGGGTACCTTATTGTTGAAAGTTGCCATCTACAGTTTCAATCACTTTATTCAGGACCACTGATTGTTTTTTATAGATCTAATCTTCATTTAGAAGATTTCATTTCATGAGAAAGGATGTTATTCCTAGTAACTGGGCCAAATTTCATGTTGGATATCTACATTTTAAAATAGATTTTGATCTCATTAAACAGTTTTGAATCCCTGGGAGTACTTTACAAACATAAACTATAGTAAAATATATGCAGAGCATCAACAGGTCAATAGTAGTTACTAAATATGAAAAACCAGAATGAAACTTGGTATTAAAGAGTAAACTTGTCAGTCACCTAAATAAGCAGTCATATGCTGTGTCGGATATAATAGGGATCATTTGGCTGATGCTGTTGATCTACCACAGTGATGTTTTGAAATGAAAACTCATTAAACAAATAAGTGTATTGAAATTAGCAGTATTCACAGTGTTGTAGTCAAAATTCTTCTATATTTTCATGTTTGAACATCCTAGAGGAAGTCATGTTTTGCCTTTCTAATTAAATATTTGGTTGCCCAGAGCTGGCTTTATGCTTTGGAGAAAACCAAACTCAAGTCAACAAACTTTTTGAAAGGAACTTTTCTATAATTCTGCTAAAAAGAGTTCTAACGTGTTAGAAGGGTCTCATCAGAAAGCATACCAAGTATCACTGAGTATATTGGAAAACAGATCAGACGTGCATATATACAGGCAAATCCTGTCTGTCAGCAGCCAAGATAAGATACTTTAAAGGAACTGGTCATTACAGAAGACCAGTTCTGGGGAGTTTCTTCCTTTCTGGCTTCCATCAGACAGTAGTTGGCTAAGAGGATTTCTGCCTATTTTGGGCACTATTTTCAAAACAGGATTTCTAAACATCAATTTCCTAAACCTGTATCTTGGAATTTAAATTAATGTTCTGACAATGGACAAATGTATCTTCAACACAAACATGCATGGCTTCCCTTGCTGCTCCAATTTTTGGCCCACAGGGACTTACTTCCCTAGGGATAATGGCTCAAAAACTTCTTACTCCAGTTCGGTTCTTTCGTCCCTCCTTCACAATGCATATTCCTGTGTCATTGGTTCTACTATAGAAGCTGGTTTTATTGTCTTACTGTACAGAATAAATGTTCTATACTCTAGTCGTGTGAAGGTTTCATCTGTCATAACCTTAACAGCATAGTAAATAGTAAAAACAGTATTGTCAGATTCACACATTCAAGGACACAAGTTGTTCTATAAAATCTAATCAAAATTTTTACACGATGAGTTTAAGATCTTTTTGTTTGCTTTAGGGACTCATTGTCTTTTAGAGTACTCTTCTATCATGCTTTTGGCTTTCTTCTGCAATCAGAAAAACAATCTTTTTATAATGAAAATTGTGATTCACACATGTCACAGGAATCCAGCTGGAATTTTTAGGGAAAATAACAAATATGGTGAGACTTAAGTTAAAATGGTGAGACTTAAGTTAAAATGACAAGAACTGGCAACATTGTGATAGCCAACAGGATTGAAATGAGGCTATGGTTTTTGTTTTCTTTTTGTAAAGATGATCTCTTTCTTCTTTTGTTTAACTTGTGCAGCAACCATCCAGCTTTGTTCAAGCTCGACAGATTATTAAAACTGATGGTCTGGGATTCCAGGGACTCAACAAAGGTCTCACAGCAACATTGGGCCGCCACGGAGTTTTTAACATGGTTTACTTTGGATTCTACTTCAATGTGAAAAATATTCTTCCAGTCAATAAAGTAAGTTCTTCCTATTATATAACAGACAAACAGATAAGCAATTTGGCAACTTAACTAACTCAACTCTGTGTCTTCCTGTGCGAAGCTGTGGTCTTTAGTAAAAGACAGTGACTGACCTAGCTTTCTGTTTTGTGTATGTATAACGTTTTATTGGTAAGATTTGTGTAGCAAAACAAGGATTTGTAATTCATGCTTTTTAATCAAAGCTGGCTATAAATAAAGTATTCATGTTTGAATTCTCATTTATAGGAATATCCCTTTATACTATTGTAGCAATATAAAAGTTGGTAATCATGGTATAGGTATGTTGATGCTTACACTAGGTACATATGTACTTTTATGTGGTAAGCTGGCTTAGAAGAGCATCTTTCAACACCCACAAAGTAAGACGGCAAGCTTGATGAGATGGCAGACTTGCAGTAGATGGGGTATTCTGGGTGTGTACTGGGCCTATTTACTCAGAGGGCTGATCAGCCTAGTGTTTAAGGATAACATGATGGATTTACCCATAAGGGAGGAGGCCAGATCCGAAACAGGACTTTATGTAGTATGCCTTATGAGTAAGTTAAAAGAAAGAATCTTAATAGCTGTAACTCCACATGAAGCAATTTTATTCAGGTAGTCTTACATTCCTCCTGTATAACAAAGGGAAATTTTACGAATGAAAGTGTGATAATACTGGCAGCTTTCTAAATGACTGTGTGAGCAACAGCCTAATGGTTTATTAATAACTACAGGACATTACGTACTGAACTGTGTTTTCACTAATGTGATTTTTAAATGATGACAGTTAAACAGTCACAGGTGTAATATGTAGTTATATCCATATAAGAAGCTGCAGTTTACATCAAAAGGGATCACTTTCTATTCCCAGATGAAGCAACACCTCTTTTTTCTGCAATTCTGAGTAGCCCGGTATTTTTGTTGGCAACATTGTATAAATGAAGAAAACCTCCACTTCTTATTTGCAGATTGTTACAGTAAATTGAATTGTTCAAGTGCAGCTAACCTGCAAGTTTCTGCAAGTTTATTCTAGTGTATTTAAGCATACTTTAATGATGCACTTTAATCACACATTCTAAAAACTCAGGGCACAAGCAGTGCTTGATACTAAGGTAGAAGTAAACACATTTATGTTGATCAAAAGATGAAAAAATTATATATAATTACACAGAACATTCAGAATCCATACGCAGGTAAGCATATGCATGCACAAAGAGCATCCTGCATCTTCTAGGGAAATTCTGAAGTATTCCTGCATATTAATCGAAGAATAGCAATGATATTTGGCATGAAAATGCTTTCTTAGCCTTTCAGACCACAAAAAAAAGGATTCGGAAACAGTTTTTGTATGATTAGAAAGATTCACAGCTCTGTGATCTGAGAGAAATTAGCATTTTATACAGATTTTGAATGATACAGAAAACATAACAACTTCAACATAGATTTAAATATATATAGAAAATGAAAGGGAAATTAATGGTGTCATTCTGCCCAGCTGGCCCCGAAGTACCTCCTATCAAAGCAAAAGACAGTGTAGTCAAGGTAGGATTGGACTGCACACTAACTGCAAATAAGTGGAGAAGTTTGCACTGTTCTGGACCACAGTGACTACATCCCTGCTAGTAAATTGAACATCACTGAAACTCAGTCATCTGCGCTGTCAAATGTTCCCTGGCACAACTTTGGCCCAGGCCAGCTAGCACACAGTTCCTGGGCATGGCTTAGGAGTTAGCACAGACAAGGAACCAGTCCTGGTAGGCAGGTTTCAGGTAGCCTCTCTGTTTTGGATGGTGATGGCGTTTAATAGCACAGACCTAGGCCAGTCTATGCCATCTGGCTTCAGCGCTGTAGACAGTTCTGGATGTATAATACAGCCAATAAGTCTGACCAAACTCCCATTAAAATCAGTGCAAAACTTACCATGAGTTTAGTAGGGTATGCATCAGACCTCATATGCCTTGTGCTAGCCAGCAGTATGTCTCATAGGTTTACATGTGCTGAACTTCACTTCAGTGATTGGAAAATAGAGGTAGTCAATAATACTTTGTGATCTGTAACTTAAATCTTTTTTGTCAGTAGGCAAGTGCTAGAGTCTAAGAGTTATCAAGCCTGTACCATGGTTTTGATAGGAGCTGTTTTTCAGTTAGACCTAAAATTATTAGAAGCTGTAACTTTCCAGGTTTTCTCACGTATTTGATTTCATTACAAAAACTAATTTGTTCATTTTGTGTACTTCTCCAGAGAAGAAAATTTTAAAGTCAGTCTTGCAATATTGACAAGCATATAAAAATTGTGCAATAAGAATACTACACTTTTGAAATAATTTTGGCTCTTGATTATATATCTGCTGTTCACCATCTGTAACGTAAGTGGAAAAATGTATGGAAATGTCCATATGAGTCTTTTAGCTGTCAACAGTGCTAAACTGTGCATTAAATTTGCATCCCAATTAAGGATGTTTGCAGCTTATTTTGCCAAAAACAATAAACCTTTTATGTTGAGTGGTCAAATGACATAAATGACGTGTGTGGGTTGTAAATGTTCATAATGAATAATTTTTCATATGTTCAGTCTATTCCACTAAAGAGAACATTTACAGCCAACATCATGCTGTTTACTGAAAACAGAATAAGCCAGGCTTTTTTCAATTGCCACTAATGTATCAACCACAGAGCATTAACGGCTATGCATCTGCACTAGCAATCAAATAAGTTTGAAAATTTATATCGTCTCCGTTTTATAGCACGTGCTTTTTATAGCACATTTCATAGGCTTCCAGCAGCTCTCACTTTTCTATTTTTTATCATAGTTAAGTAAAAGTTAGTTTCATTAAAACCTTTGCTCACTACCACCTCCAAGTGGCTGTCATATTTCTCAACAATATGAGATTTCCATATTGTGTTGAAAGCCCCCTTTGAAACATGGTCAACTGCAAAACTCATTTCAAGTCAGACACTGCCCCAGCTGCTGCAGATGTGCCAGCTGTTAAAAGGGGTGCTACATTGGGTAGTGGGAGTTGATCAGCATGTTGTTTTGTCAGAGAAAGGGCCCTAATATCTCTAGGCAAAGAAGAAGGGATGGGAAACCAAAATGGGCTGTTCAGCTTGGGAAATAAATATGATAGTAGACAATATTTTACTTTTTAATTGTTTTCGGATCTACACCAATTTAGCAGTTATGTGTAGCAACACATAGTGCAAAGGACATAGTGCAACACAGTTGAAAAAAATAGTAAACCAAGATGATTTAGTAGAAGACTGCATCAGAGTGGGAAAGAGAATAATCTCAGAGCTACAACCCAACCTTGGATTTCAGGATGGCTTGTGAACTACAAAAAGATAACAATGCATATCCACTGCAAAGTTACAAGCTCCCACTGGTCAACACTCTCCAATCTGAGGTGTCCTGTGGGCTGTTGAAACTGTAGCCTCTAGTGTTTAAAGATTTCACCAAAAGGTGTAATATAGAAGGGGGAGAATCTGTTGTTACCTCACCTATTCCCTTCGTGCAGTATTCCCATAGTGCTTCCTCAGTGGACAGAGTTACTTCTGTTTAGCAGCAGACACAGCTTCCCAGAAGTAATGAAATAGAAGAGGCAAGACAGATATGGGGTTACAGAAATAGGAATCTCTGATCAAAGTAAAAATGTGAAGAAGAAACACAAGTTTCTTCTCATTTCCTATGGAAATAAGGATTATGTAAGCAGACTTCTTGCAACTGAATGCTTATCCTCCTCTAGTAACATTGAACCTGATTACCAGGTTCAACCATGGCTGACAGAAGGAGAGTTAAAATAATTAAGTTCCCACAAGACATACAAATAGTAATTTAAAAAGAGGAGAGAGACCCTACAAGTGCACCTTATGAATGCCCCAACTGAAGGAAATTTTCAGTGGGACCTTACACCTTATTAAATACTGGACCCTGTGGGAAAAAATCTATGTAATCAGAGTTTGCACCTATCTAGACATCAAAATCAGTCAGTCACAAGACAACAGCCCCTCAGACATCACGAGGTACCCTCTCTTGGGGAAATCTGGGAATCATTATATACGGGTGGCTGAGAGTAAGAGAAGATGGTGCTCATGTTTGGAAGGATACAGACAGACATGGAATTTGTGAGGACCCAAAGGGAGAGCGCAGGTGTTTCTGTTGCCTCTTTGGTATTCTACTTTCAAAAGTCTAAAAATAATCTACAAAACCATGGTGGTAAAATAAGGGGAACAAGTATAGATCTATCTGCTACTTCTATTACTGACTATACTGACTGAATCTGTAGAATTCTGTATGTTTTGTATTTAGTGACTACATTTTTTATTGTCTCTTGTTTTTCTACTTACATCAAAAGCTCTTTGGTGCAGGTGTTTGTTTTAGACTAAATGAAGTGGAGTCCTAGTTTTGCCCTAAGGCTCCAAAAGATTATAGCAAAAGAATAAATAATAGTTAATAATACTACCTGAAAGTCAAGATGAAAAATTTTACCAGGAAACTGCATTACGGGAAAAGCAAATCACTGAGAGGATAGCAAGCTATTTGAAAATGTACACCCTGCAGGAGCAGATAGCCATGTCATGCTGGAGACCCTCCAGGACATTCATCCTAGTGGTTGCCATTCATCTTATTATACTGTTAGACTTTTGACAGGTGGATTTAAAATACTTAAAGAAGTATCTGCTGCAATGAAATTGCGCTCAGGGAGGATTCTGAGATAATACCCATTTGAAAAGGCATATTTAACTGAAGCAAAGTGCAGCTGTGACTATGCATTGTGGAATGTCTTTCCTGGATATCAATATGTTTATGATTATTATTTCAGCATTTCCTGTACATCTTGACAAAAGTCAGAGCATCATTGTGCTCATCAGACAGCAACCTACAGTTTACAGTAAGGAGTTTACTATGTAAATGGATGAAATAGACTTAAGTACAGGGTCAATAGAAGTATGAAACTGTTCATAAAGCTATGATCAAATCCTGATTAGGTCACAAAGTAATAAAAATTATGACTGTTCTTTCAAAGAATCAAAGCACAAAGTCATCATGACAATGATGAGACTGTCACTTTTTTATTTTCGCTCTTTCTGGAGCCTTGCGGTGAGCCTGCATCATTTTCTACTCCTTAGTGCCATTTCTGCCAGGAGCTTACTGGCCTCCAAACCACCTGATCACATCTGTGACAGCCTCTGCCTCTCTAAGAGCAGAAGTCAACAGCCTTTCTTCCCAGCTCTCCTCTGAGACTCAATAGGGAAACCCAGACTGTGTAACTTCTCTGGGTTCCAGGTCTGGGTCTGTTTAAAGCAGTTCATTCTAGCTTTTCTTCTCTTCCTTGTTGCTTCTCTGAGCTATCTCCCACCTTGTCTCTGTATGAAGATACCTTTTCTCCTCTGTCTTGAAAAGATCCCCTTCTTCAGACCCATGCACTCCTTTCTTCACAGTCTGTTGCCATAGGAAGCTTCTTTTAGTGGTTAAAGGCAATTATCAGGCTGGATAAAACAGTTCCTTACAGCCTGTTTTGCTGCCAAACACTTGATTATAGTCAACGTATAATGCCAGGTCAGGTTTTCTGGCGCTTCTTAGTTGCCATAGGAATTCCTATGCTATTATACTTCATCTTAGCCATAAAGGCTGGGAAGCGGCGCTACCCGTTTTTCCACACCTTTCTCCCTCTTCAATCCAATAATTGCTAGGTATACCAGACAGAACCACAAAGTTGGCCAAACCAAAGCCTTCCTTGTTATACACAGAGAGATGGAATGTGCAGCATATGGTGCAAACCTCTCAGTTCTACTCCTGGCTTCTCCGCTCACTCCTTAGGTGACCTTGAGCAAATGTATTTAAATTTAGCAGTCATTTCAAATCACTTTAACCTTCTGTGCCAAATGTAACTCATCTATAAAACTAATATTATGGCTAACTTTTTCAAAGAAGTCTAAGAAACTTGATGCAAATATTCTATTCAAAGTATTAGTTGGGGCTAACTCCTGTAGGCTGCTTTACAAATACCAGCTTCAAACGTTGTTCTATTATTATTATTTATCATTCCTGCAAATTGTCATAAATTGACCTTCTCCCTACTTAGTAAACATTATTGTTTTATGGTGAACCTATATATGAGCTGCTGGGAAGTATTAAAATGTGTTCATAAAGTATTCTTTTTCATAAGCTGTGTACCTTCAGTAACAACAACAAAAAAAAAACAGTGAAAAGATCTCAAGACAAACATCCAAAAACTGAAGCAAACAAGCCTTTAAAAATAGTTTGTTAGATAAAGAAATATTTATTGACCTTTTGATTTTCATTGATTCTTTCCTTAAAAATAGAGTTAAATGTAAGTTTCTGTGAGGCACGTTATGTGACCTCTGTTCATGCTGAATAGGGCTTGACTCCATCAGTAAGATGCAGAGGACAAGGACAAA